>NC_080593.1:144053680-145255866 GCF_027887145.1 Ammospiza caudacuta
GGCGCCGCTGGCTCCCGGTGGGCAGGGTGGGTGCGGTGATTCCCCCATGCCTGCAGGGGGCGCTGTGGCACAGGGCTGGGGAGGCGCACGGCAATGGCGGCTTTGTCCCAGGCGGGAAGGGAAGGGATGGAGGAGAGGCTTCAGTTCACAAAACCCCGTGGGGAAGTTGATCCTGGTGCCCTAGCCAGACTCTTGGAAGCAGCAGGCTGGAATCACAGAGATGAGCAGAAATCCCAGGGCAGTGGATGAGATGTATCAAAATTCCATGGCCATAGCTGGAGCTGCGGGATGTCCCAGCAGGGCAGGGGGAGCGGGGCCCAGCAGCAGACAAAAGGCAGCTCCTGGCGGTGTTATAGCAGTGGTAGCGAAGTTCCTTTCCCCAAGCAACAGCTCAACCATCCTTCTCTGAAACTGAGAGCCTCCAGCTGCTCCAGTCCACCCCTTTTACCTGCCTCTCTTCTTGTGGGTTCTCTGTCCCTCTGAGAGAAACTCCCAAAAACCAGAGGAGAGCCACCAGACACCCTCTCTCCCTGAGGCCTGGCCACCTCCCCCTGTCTCAAGCATCCAGCCATCAGTGCAATCTTAACAACTCAGTGGGAAAAGTTCCACAGTGAAAAGGAAAGAAATCTAGTCCCCAACAGGCAGGACCACAGAGCCTGGTCAGTCCAAGTGGAACTGACCCAGTGCAGCGATTAGCAGCTGGCAGCAAGAAGCTAAAAGATGTGTTTGTGTTTCTGTAATTCCCTTTGCCATAACCTTCTCTTGGCTGCACAAGCCTTTGTTGCTCTAAATGCTGTTCAGGATATTCTCTGTCTCCACATATTCTCTTATAGTTTTCCCTGTTTTGGGAGCCCCAGAGATACCACATACTGGGTATCAAACTGGTTGCTGCAGTACCCAAGGACATTCAGGCAGTGCTCAGGTGTGACCATCCCTCACATCCCCAAATAGTCTCCCAGACTTTCTAAAGCTGTCAGCACATTCCTTATCTTCTCTGGTATCTTCTCCTCCCAAGAAAAGGGCAGCTCTTGTTTGCAGACTCATCACTACTGTGTCTGAATTCATGAAGAAATTGCCCTGAAAGACTTGACTCTGTTGGGGTAGAACAGGTTGGATCCTGGTAACACGACCTGTAGAGCCATGAGTGGGATTTCTTCTGTGAGAAATTCTAAATTCTACGAACTGTTATTAGGACTGTTTGCCCCTTCTTGCACATATAGGGAGCTGTTTTGTAGTTCTAGATACTATATTTAACAGCAGCATCAGCTTACCAGGTGTAGAAGTCCATCTGAAAATCCTTCATTTTTTGCCTCACAATTGTCATGAGAAAAGACTACCGAAGGGTTAAAACTGCTGAGCTGGTTGGGAAAGAAAGTCTCCTGCTTATCTAGTGTGTTCACAAGTGATGTTTGCAGAACACGCCATGCTGTACTCGAAGGGGGCATGCTGCCCTTTTCTGGACAATTGAACTGGACTTTCTTCCAAACTCCTGACCTGGCTGGACTGAGCTCTGGGGTGGCTCCCCCCTGCTCCATGAGAAGACCCCTCTTGCCTGTCTTCAACCACCGTGACGGACCAACAGAGATGTGAATCCCCTCATCAAGGAACCAAGAACCCCTCTGGCACCCTATTGGCACCCCCATGGCACCCCCCTGGCAACCTCCTTCCAGAGACTGGGACTGTACTCCCCCCCCAACTCAGGGAGGGGGAAAAACCTAACATACCTGTGAACATTCGGCCATGAAAACAATGGAACTGTCTCACCCCCTCCTCCTCCTGCTCCTATTCTTCTCCCCTCCATGGAAACCTAATTTCAGCCACCCTTCCCCCAACCAAGAACAGCATATATATATTGGGGTTCGGTTCGACTGTCCTTTGAGTACTCCCCAAGATGTGTACCAGCGAGTTTCGGCGGCGGGACCCCAAAGACATCACGTTTTGGTAGCTATACCCCATTCCCTGACCTTCTTTCCTCCCTTTTTTCCTTGTCTTACCCTTCTCTTCCCCGGATCCCTTAACCAAACGCATATTTATCTGTGGTTATAATCAATAAAATTGCACCTTGTTGATTTGTTACTGCAAAACCCCTGTGCCTTTTGTTGGTTATTTTTGCACCCAAAAATAATCCGTCACCCGTTCATTTTGGGCGGATCTTCACACCAGGATTATTTTTTCTGTTTATTCCTCCAATCCTCTGAGTGCTAGATTTCATTATGTTCAGATGTTTCTTTCCCTGTAATAGAAAACATTAAAGGGTTGATTTTTACTCACATAAGGCTTCAACAAGGCACTCAGTGCAATAAGCATCTATGAAATCCCATCTGCTAGAGGGGTAGGGCTTGTACAGAAGTTTTGGTCTAATCTGTCTTGGACCATGGGCTAGAGAGGCCCTTGCCAGAGGTTATGGTGGGGACAAACAGCCTGTCCCTATTTCCATATCCCACTTATGCCAATATATTCACCTTCCATAGACTCTGGGTTTGTCTGGGTGCGGTACACATCTCCATGAGCTCAGAGAATCACAGCGTAGTCTGAGTGGAAGGGACCCAGAAGGAACATCGAGTCCAGCTCTTAAGTGAATGGCCTATATGAGGATCAAACCTGCCACCTTGGTGTCATTAGCACCATGATTTATCTTTGAGGGTGAAACTGAAAGCCACTGACTTCCCACAGACCCTTTAAATAAGAGTTTATCTGAATTAAATTATGCTAATCTGATTAGTGTTACTCATAACAACTACTAATTCTGTAGAGCACTAGGGGTGCTTCTCCGAACCTCTGTAATTTTCAGAGCAGGTTAGTGCCTGATAATTACTCAAAAGAGAGAAAAAATCTATTGCATGCACATGATGAGGGTGTTCATGGCATGTAATCCTTACACAGCACCTTCTGCTCAAATCCTTAGCTAACTGCACTGACTAAGGCTTTGGAGTAAGGCTGGACAGCTCCATAATTTAGGCTCTTATGCAAGGAAATAATGTTGCTCAAGTCTCAAAAAATTGTCTATATTGACTGAAATATTACTGTATTAGCTAGAATAATTGTACTTCTCCATCTCAGTCTACTGGAAAAAGTAGATCTTGGGATCAATTTGTAGAAATTAGTGTTTCCAAATCTATATACTCATAATTCAGGAAGGAATTTACCTTATCCTAAAAAAACCCAACATTCCTTTTTAAGCAGATGAGTTGCACCCCAAGATCACTATTATAGGAACTCAGAAAACTCAGGTAACATCTGCAGAGCAGCTACATAAACTTGGGTGAACTGAATCTAATCCCTAATTTCATATAACGTTTTCTTCCATGGAACAGCAACATTTGCCTGGGAAGAATTATTTTTGTGAAGGTGTCAAGACCAATGCACTTGGTAGCTTTTTTCTAACTCTTACTTCCAGTCCTGACTCCAGGTATAACAGTCTTTTCCCCGCTGTGATCTCTGGGCTCAATGTAACAAACAATGTAAATGAGGCTGAAATGTAGGTTGAACCCTTATGCCTTGTTACCCCATCAATGGACAGCCATGAGAGGCATTTCAGTGCCCCCTGCAGAGAAATCACAAAGCAGCAGCAAAGTGCTCAGGATGCTGAAGGGCAAGGCCAGCAAGAAAGTTCTTTCTTGATAGAATTACTTTTGACAAATTAATAATTTCCATTTCTTGGAGCACTTGACACCAGTGTTGTCAAGACTTCTTGAGGTCAATGTGTCCTGCATGTATTTAAATCTTATATCAGGAAATCAGTGAAAATCATATCTCAGTGGTGAACTTCCTATAAAACAGTACCACTCAATAGTACAATACCCTTGCCTTTATGACCCAAAAGTTCAGTGAATTGGATCAGCAAATCCTATCACATCTGACCTTTGGTTTGTCTTCTTTAAATATTAATTTTAAATACTAATATTAATTTTAAATAAATTAATCTTTATTCTTCAGCCAGGCATTCTTAAGAATGGTCATACCAAGGGACTTTTTATATTTAATTTGGATCAAAATCTAGAAGAAACTAGTTCTTTTCTTGCACTTGACTGACAGCAAGTTTGAGTCAGTTTTTAGCCATCAGGGACATTTGTCCACCTTCACTTTGTATTGTGCATTTTCATAATATTTCTTTAATGTATTCAAATGTATTGTAATCCCTAGCTGATCTTTCTCCTCTCATGTACAAAGGCACTCAAGCCTTCATGACACTGACTGCTCCTACTACCTTCATTTTCTGCAGTGGAATTGCTTTGATGATGCTTCTTTTTCACTGTCCTATGTTTTTATTTTCCCAATGACTCATACTTCAGACTGCACATAAAATATCTTCCCACACTGCATATATGGTCTGTCAAAAGCTATCATTTGTGTCTCTATTGGAACATGCACTATACCTTTTGATGGCCTTTAATTTTAAAGGTCTTTGTGAAGTTTTCTGACTACTGAAATATAAACAAAGGTTTAATGTTGTTTTTTTTTGGTTTTTTTTTTGGTTGGTTAAACCTTGCTTCTGTAACCTGCTAGACCTTTCAGCTTGTCATGAGACAGCAGGTTGTCTCTGGAGAGGAAATAATAGACTAAATTACAGTTAACTCCTGGATAAATTAACTGTATTTTATTTTGAACAGCAAACCTACATCAGTTATTAATCATCATTGTCTAAAATCAGGTATATTTTTGAAAGAGATGAATGACTGACTTCCAGTTCCTTTGTATATTTGCCTTCTCTCTCTCTTAAACACTTCCATTAAAACTTTGCTGAGATGGGATCCTTAGAAGAAGAAAGCAGTCATCATGGAAGAAAATATATCCTGCATTTGAATGACTGCATAATGCAATGTTTTTTCAAGTAAAAACATAAATTCTGTGACTGCAGTTTCTGCAATTCCTTACCTGGAGCTTGGTAACTGTGCCATATGTATGTTTATTGTCCTTGGCCTAAGAATCAAACCCAGGTATCTTGTAGTGTGGCAGAAAACATCAAAATGTTCCCAAAAGAATAAGCAGTGATGGACATCTTCTACATCTTGAGTCATCCTTGGGAGCTGTGGTGGATAATGGGATGCTCAAGCCCCACCTGCTCCCCAGAGTTTCTGTGTCCCTGGCTCCCCACTGGCTGCCAGACCCATTGGCCCTGCCAACCTCACATAGTCCCATAGAAGGCACTGTGGCCTTTTCAAGTTCTTCACAATCACCCCCCTGATGGTAGCACTCCTTTGTGGGCTAATTAAAGCCTCAAAAGGTAATTTCTAGCTCTGTCTTATTGGGACTGAATGACTTCAACTGTGGAGAAAACAATGGGAGAAAATTTATTTTATGATCACCTCTCTTTTCATCATTCCTTCACAAACCAAAATGGAGATGAAATGATTCTTTACATGAACACCCACGTGGGGTCCTGAATTATACCAGTGGGCTAAGAAAGAGATCTGAAAAATAATTGTGTTTCAACAGATGGCTTCTGGTGTGTGATTATCAATATATGTAATGTGTGGTTTTTGCAAGGACTGTTTATCTGGCTCGTCCTAGCTGTTTGTGTGTATCAAGCATATCCCAGGTGTCTGCAACTACTATGACTCAAAGGGCAGAGAGCAATAAAAATGTCCTTTTAAGAGCACAGCCACTCCAGACACTAATGGGCCTATGAGATCCTTTGGCAGGCACATCCATCCAGCACTGAGAGCACCAAAAACGAGCATGGATGACAAGAGTGGATTTAGCTGCCAGCTACATTTTACAAGGCCATTCATTCTTGCAAACACCTAAGACTTATAGCATGGTTCCCAGCTGTGCAGAGTAATTAATTATAATAGAACACAAATAATAATCCATTGCTCCTCACTCATAGTAATTTTCACTTTCTAAAACCTGCATGCCCCCACTCTGTGTGGTTACTGCAAATGATGTTTATTATCCAACAATCAGATTTAGATGGAAAAACAAAACAAACAAACAAGCAATTTAATTGAAGGGGTGGTAGATGCTGATGTGTCATGCAGAGTAAGAATTCCAGAACAGCCCATACCAAGCCTGCTAGTACAAATATTAAAGTGTCTCTGCACAGGCTGCTTTGAGGCATGGTTAAGACAAGGAGGCTAGCCAGGCAGTGAGTGCTCCATGGTGTTTCAGGGAGAAACATCAAAAGTTATTAATACCAGAGGTTCCTCAAGGAAAACTCCTCCTCTGAGTCCTGGTGCAGTGGGTGAGTAGTTTTCGAGGTGCCCTCTAGTACCTGGTGCTGGCACAATACCAGAGTTTACTGGAAGCAAAAGGAAGGTCCCTTTGCAGGGACAGGGAGTCATCAGAACATGACAGCCTCACCTCTGCTGGCAAAAGAGGTTGGCTCTTCAAAATGATCTGTCTGGTTTCTTTGTAGCAGCAGGAGGATAAAGAAACCCACAAATCACCACAGTGCCCAGAAGGAAAAAAACCCAAGAAAAATTTCAACCCCTTCCAAATCTGCAGGTGGTGTTTGAGAAAGTGAAGTTTACGTGACACAGAAGACAACTCAAAGCTGAGAAAGGACAAATAAATGCAAGATTTATGACTGTACTGAGAGAGGTCATATAGTTACAAGCCTCAGGCATTATGGTTCTGTGTAAAGAATATGGATTGGTCCAAGGAATAACATGGAAGTACGGCAAAACAAAGAAAAAGAAAATAAACAAGCACCAGTTGATCATCAAATATTACAGTCTGGATCTGTGCTCATTTTCACATGGCTGAGCAACTCACCATCTCACAGCAGGTTTTTTGCCATGTTTCTTTCATCAGGGAGCTGCAGAAAATCTGATCTCCAAAATGTATTTTTGAGCTGTTTTGTTTTAACAAACAGAAGAAGATTATATGTTTCACTGAGTCAGGATGCAGACTACCTTGGTGATGAGGTCCCTACTGCTTCAGCTCTTCATTTCACACTGTTATCTTATCCAAGGGTTTCTGGGAGTCCTATTGTGAAACTACAAGACCTTCTCTTTGAGTCCTTGCCTGTGTAATTTTTGATAATATAAGAAAAACTGAACTCAAATGCCTCTGCCCTCAGCCAGTGGTGCGTCTCCCTTGAATGCTCCCATGCTGTTGCAAAAAGTGCAGTCCTCAAGGCTTCCACCAAACTTTGGAGCACAGTTGAATTCTGAGTGGTTAGGAGCTGATCCAGGGAGATATCAAGGTCACATGCATGAAATAATCTATAGAAAAATGACAGTATAACAGTTATCAGCCAGGCTTTTGAGAAAGTTTGATTTAAAACTCAGGACTGCTATTTGCTTTTTCCTCTAAGCAGACCTTTGTACTGAGACTTTGCAAATATACTTTGTAAATACACATTTTAACTCCTACTATAGGCTGATACCTTTGCTGGAAGTTTCCCCAGGCAACTTCACATATAGTTTCATTACGAAGATTTCTTCTTATTCACCAACATTTCAGGTGCTAGTCCATTGCATAAGAGCTCAATAACGCTTTGAAATATATATTTTTCTTGTCTGGGGCAACACAACCTTATGAAGTCCCAAATTATTGCTCAGCTAAGTAAAATTACATAGTTCTCCTTTGTAGTTCAACCAATTGTTTAGAGAAAAATACAGCCTCAGTTACTCTGTAAACCTCAATACTCAGCCAGACTGTGATGATATTTGTTTCTCAGCAGTGATGGAGAAGAGTGTTTTCCTCTGTTCCAACATCATTCCAACCTGGCCAACACCTGGAGATTTGGCATAGTTATCTTAAAAAGCTTTTAATAAAGCACAGCAATATGGAAAGAAGGCATTTATCTATGTGTTACTATTAGCCTGGATCATATTTTTGTGAATTATGAAGGAAAATAGAAACACAGCTGGCTAAACAATGCCCTTTAAATGTCAGGACAGTGTGTGTGCATATATGTGTGTGTATATATTTATCAAGATTTAAATTTTACTTCTGTTGTTGTTTTCTTCCCACTATGGATTTCAGGTGAGTTTATTTTCAATATGCCAAACACACTGTTTTCAGGAGTTATTTTATTCCAGGATAATTAGTTGGGCACTTAATTGTTTCAGGTTCTCTGAAGAATTTTTCTGGGATTTGCTCTTTGCCTACCCCATATGTAAAATCAGCTAAATATTTTTTATTGGGAACTTCAGTCTCTGAAACATCTGCTTTGTATTCCTCACTGAACATTGTGTGTTGATAAAATACTCCTGGGAGCTTGAGTACTTGATCTGAGCTTTTTGCCATCTTCCCGAATAACTTCAAAAATATTAGCTTTTTGGGTTTAGGTTAGGATGGGTGACCATTTACCTTAGAGCTTTCATAAACTTCTGTTTGTGAAAGCTTTGTCTTTCTATGCAACAGAGACATTCCACGATGGCTGTAGGAGACACGGTGCTCTTGGAAGGGCTGCTGAGGCCTCTTGCTCAACAGGATTCCCAGGTCTGCAGTATGGGTTAACAACAAATGCTGCAGATGGACATACTCTGCAATCCCAGCCACCAGATCAAGGATTTTAGAGGCTCTGCATTACAAGCTGGCCACACTGTCAGACCAGAAGCTGGCCTTTTCCACAGTTTTCCATGGAGGAAAACCCCAATATTGTGTGCCAAAGAAAATTCTTTTCCGTGATGCTGAGTACTTGATTTCACTATAGGAAAAATATCTCCTCAGTCCTTAATCTCATCCCTTAGCAGTTTTAAACCTTTTATTTGGGACTTCTCTCAGATCAAGAGTAAATAGTCAGGTTGGTATGTTATGATGAAATTGTGTGATTGCTCCCATATGACAAAAAAAGAAATGTTTGCTTCAGCTGTAAAGGAAAAATCACATAATTGTTCAGGTTGAAAGGAACATCCAGAAGTCTTTTAGTGGCCCAACCCACCAGCTCAGGCAGCATGATCTAGAGCAGGTTGCCCAGGACCATGTCCAGATGGGTTTTGAATATCAGGTTTCTTCAGATGGAAACCACAATAAATAAAGAATTAAAGCTAGAACTTGTTCAATTAGATCAGAATCTAACTCCTTCCTCTTCTGCCAGACCTTCTACACTATCACAAATGAAAAAAGGAAATAGGATTTCATCTGTGGATTCATTTAGATTAAGTAACTTTCTTTGCTTTCTCACTTATATCCTACTGTTTATGAAAATTGTCTGTTTCAGCAGTGGAAGAGGTTTTCTGCATATAAATTGGTGTGGATGTTTAAATTTGTCAAGAGTTTCTGACTCCTTTGGGAGGAAAGTGACTATATAAATGTAAAAGACTTTGTTATTTTAAATTATTTCTTTTCCCATGACAAGTGCTTCTGCAGTGTTTTGGTTGTTGTAGAGGTTGTGGTGGTGGTTTGTGACCTGACATTGCATCTGCCCACAACACACAAAGATTTATTTCAGAAGAAATGAAATTAGCACCCCCTTCAATTTTCCACTTACACAGTATTTTACATTAGATATCTCTAACTAGTTTCTTTCTCATCCTTATTTTGTGTGACATGTGGAACTAACATTCTCAGAGAAATTATTTTGTCTTCTGTGTTTGCCCTCAGTTTTGCCCAGTGTCATGCTGAATAGGCTGACAATTCCAAATATTAGACTTTTGCTGCATTTGGTTTCAGGATACACACTGATGCCCTAGTTTCTTTTAGAGAGAGAGATTTGAAGGAATCATAGACATTTTTGCCTGTGAAGAAGTAAACATGTTGTATTGTCTGTGTTTCTCACCCCTGATGCACATTAAGCAGTTGGTGTCCGTGCCTGTGCCCACATGCTACAGAGGAAACCTTACTCATACTTTTTTGTATTGTCATCCCCTGGAGAATACTGATATTCTCCTCATTTTCTGTAAAAGCAGAGAAAGTCTTGCCTATCAGCTGAGTAAAGCAGTGATGGGACAAATTACCAACTTTTTTTTTCCCTTAAGGTTCCCCTCTATCTTAAGCCCATTTTTGGTGCTACAAATGTTATTTTTAAAATAACGGATTTTTTTAATCTACCCAACAGTACCTGTCTACTGGCCTTTGCAGCAGCTATGTCATGCCTGGAAGCCCAAGAAATTGCACTGTTTGCATGGTTCCACTGCTGAAATTTTGTGCCAGCACCTGTAGAAAGCAATGAGGTTCTTGGCTTTGTCATCCCAATCCAGGAGCAGTGAAGAAGAGGAATAAGAAGACCAAGACATTTTAAGATGGTCATAAATGAGTTGCAAAGGTTGATTTTTTGGTTGAAAACTACAGTTTGTATGATTTTTAGAACTACTGACAAAAGCTATCTTCTGATATGTCCTGTCTTCAATGAGCTTTGCACTTCTGCTAAAAAAGTGCATTTTCTTCCAGATCTTTCTTCTGCAATTTTCAAAGATACCAGATGAGGTATAAAATCGGTTCTCTTCCAAGAAGTTTGAGAGGTCCAGTTTTAGCGGTAATATAAATTAATTAATTTAATTTGTATTAAATTATATATTATATTAATTAATTAAATTATTTCTGGTGGTCTAGTGAGATTAAAAAAATTAAGAAGGGGTTGACAGAGAATTGTTATTCTTTCACCATGTATACATGGGGGCTGTGGTTGGCTTTTCATTTCTTTTCCAAGCACTATTGTTCTAGTTTGGAGATGAATTATGAGGTTTGGGAAGGTTTACATGAGCTGTTCTCCATCTATAAGGGCATCAGAACTAGTGACACAGAAAGAAGCAAAATCAGTATTAGAGACTAATCTTTGGAGGAAAAAATATGTGCAGAACCTGTAAGCACCTCTAGCAAAATTTACAAAACAGGTAATTTTTTGCTAGATTCCTTTATGCTAGATTCCTTTTAACAGGCTGCAGTTTGTGTAACTTGTCAGATATTTTTGGCAGAAATTTCTTTGCAAAAAATCAGAAAATGCTCTTTTGCTGAGTTCAAAACATTCTGTGGTGGCTTGGTTTTTACTATATTTGATTATATTTTGATTATATTAGCATTACCATGCCAGCATTAAACAACTTTATTTGTTTAGACCTTTTTCAGACAGCTCACATTTCTAATAAAACAGGAAATATCATTCATATATAGGTCAGGAGAATACTAAATGTTTTTCTCTTTAAGAGTTTTTTCTAAGGAAGAAAAACAGTTTTGATCCACCAGATATGACATTTAATTTGACAATGTTAAATGTACCAATCTTATATAAAAATTAAATGCAAAAATATCACTTTTTAACACTACATTTTTGATCATGCAGTAGTACTACCCATATGTTCTGGAGCTCTTTAAAATACTTAAGAAGAAGTTGAAGGGTAGTAATGACAAATTATCTGTGTGAGTACAGTCTTCAGGAGAATTTAGGTTCCAAAGTGCAATTTTCAGTAGCTGAACTCTTATCAACTGAAATTTCCTGAATCTGCATTTTCAAGACAAAGAAGACACCTTTATTTCCTCTTGTGAGGAATATTCCGGGAGGAACACCTCAACTGAGGTGAATATTGGTCACCCACAGGTGTCATTATTATGGCAGGAGATTGACAGCTATGATTTACATATATATCTGATGGTTACAGTTCTCCTGAAAAAAAAAGCATGGAAATAAGGCCGGAAATTTGGAAAATGTGTAATGGTGTGTGGGTGGATTCTAGTAATTCTTGAATACGCTGTTCTCTAGGTCTTTTTACAGAGCAGAATTGCCTGTGACACACTATCATCAAATACACTCCAGAGGAGCTGATCTGCACACGCTGATGGAAGGAATAAATAGAGATGTGTAACGGGTAAAAGGTGTCTGTTGATCTGCAGAATTTGCTCCTTATAGAGAAGTTAAGGGAAAAAGAACAATACTAAATGCCATCCAGGAAGGATCTTCCTGGGAGATGTGAACCATGGTATCATCAGAGCTACAGGCCAGAATAGGCAAATCACGTGCTCATTGAAGGACTCACCAGAAGTCCTGGAAGTCTTTGAGCACAGAAGTCAGTGAGGATATGGGTCAGGTTCCACGTTCCAAATTCTTTCTAAAAATAATGTCTAAAAATAACTGCAGGGCAGTGCACCTTATGTCACATACATTGTACAAAATAAATAGGTGTGTCCAGGCTTTCTTTCAGCCCTCAAAAGAGAATGAAAATCATAGTGGAAAATACATGTGATCAGAAAAGTACTTGCTGCTATTCATTCACTAACATTATACTTTTGATAGGCCCTTTTCTGTCAATCTATTTACACAGACTGGCATAGACTATAAAACTTTGAATGGAGACATGACAGCTTTAGGGCTAGAGCTGTTTGTGAATACTAGGGGGAATGCATTTGGTTTTGGTAAATTTACCTAAAAAAGAGGAAAAGGAGAGCAGGGTTCTGTAATCCCAGATCAGTCTGTCACAGGCCAATCTGAGCTTGCATTTAAGGGTAATCCTCCAACACTGGATGTAAACAATGTCTGCCACCTTGCTATCATTACTGCTCAGAAAACCAAGCCAGTTTCTCTGTGGCTCCTTGAGGCTAATTAAGGCTTATTAATGTGTTTATGTTGATTGCTGATGTCCTTCTGATTTGCCCTCTGCAAAAATTAGTCCAAGACCTGTGAAGTCTGATCTCTTTGAGGGATAGTTGCAACAGAACCACAATTCATCTACTAATGTGAAAAGCTTGAAAAATGTGATGATCTGGATTTACTTATGTAAGGTATTATGGACTAAATAAACTGGTGTCTTGTGGGTAAAACTTATTTTGTGACTCTGCATCAGCTTCATGCTTTATAAAAGAATTTGAGAATGAGTAAAAGCAGGAAAACTGTATAGCCCTTATCTTTATTAAAAAACCCACTCTCAATTTGAAACTCCATCTCTTGATCCTCATTCTAAACCATCTTTTTATTCTGTTTTTAAAATTTAATATTCCTTTTAATAGTGAAAAACAGTTGTTTTGAAAAAGTATAAGGAAATTCTCTTTAAAATTAAAATCTGTCTGAAGTAACTGCTGAACAGACACTCTTCTTATAAGGGCTTGACTGTAGAAATGTTTCAAAGAAATTAGCATTTTAGACTCTATTTTATTTTAACTTTTGTACTACAGACTGTTAAGGAATTTCACTTTAATGCCATGATGGAGAAGAGCTACATAAAACCTAAACAGCTAATAACAATATTCATGAAAAATATACTTTTGGTGTTGTCAGTAGAAAAGAAACTAAAGATAAATAGCTCAGGGAGTGTCAGTATGGTAAGAAATGCAAAATCCCAAAAGTTTCTTAATGATGAACTTAATGGCAAGGCTGGATCCAAACACCAATGCAGGAGAGGACCCTGGTACACTGAAGCACTACAAAATCATTTTAAACAGGAAAATCCAACCTTCTGCATTTTTTTTTACAGTATTTCTTCAGCCATCACCTGCATGATGGTGCCTGTCCCTGGATTGTCTCTGAGCAGTGGTAGCACATTCTGAAATCTTTTCCAGCTTCAGACCATGGCAGCCAGGACCTTTCATAAGGAATCAAGAAGGCTCTGCTATCTCTGCAGCATTTTCTCTTGCTTACCTGGACTGGACCATTCAGTCAACATGATGATACCCTAAAGTGCTTTCTCTGGGCCTTGATGAGGTGATAATTTGGCTGTCTTCTTCTTGTAGACCTCAGCCTAGAGGACCATGAACTTTGAAGCTGAATCCTGCTTGACTGTTTTGCCATCTGAAATTACTATTAGGATCTGCTTATTTTCTTCATTGTCATCTTCAATGAGATCCACTTTGTTCTGGGTAAAGCCCAAATTGTAAATCTCAGTGGCTCTCTGAGTCGGTACACTCTAATAAAACAACATGCCAATAGCATGACTGAAAAACAGAACAGAGGGGTTAAACAACTGCTTCAGTTGTTTCCTTCGCCTCCATGAATGTCAGAATGTTGAAAGAGTACACTATAATCACGGATTCTTGTTTGTTTTTCTGAAATTTTCATGAAGTAGACGGTTTTCATCCATAGCACATTTATTAGTGAGGGCTTGAAACCTTGTGCAACCTCCCTGGCATGTGATTGGCTGTTTGCCTTTAGTAAAAAAAATCATCCTGTCACTGATTCTATGAAATCACAACTTGTCATCAATCTGACACAAAATTTGAGCTGATCACTCCCATTTAGACTGCTCTAATCTCCAAACTGCAGAAGCGCATTCAGTCAGAATGGATTTGGGGCATCATGCAGAGGTCTCATCTCAGGCGAAGAATGGCGAAGACAGTGAGGCAGGACAGCAAAAGTACTGACTGGTGCAGCTGAGGTCTCCATCAGGCAAAGAAACAAAGCTGATGAAATCTCTTGGGATTCTGATTGCTCTTTTTCTAAAACTCAGTTATCAAGGTTTCGGTACAGGAAAACTTGCTGCATTTCTCTACCATGCTTTCTGTAATAGATGTTCATGACTGTATAAAACAACATGCAGATCAGTGCAGGGATGTGATGATGTATGTGGAGATTAGGGTCATCACATTGCTGATACTAGAGACTGAGGAGGGACAGGAAATCTGCTGTCTCCTTTATTTTTTTTAATGAAATCACTTTTGATAATTATGCTTATAGACTTATTGGGCCTCCCTGGAGGATCACAAAGACTACAGAAGAACATAAAAATAATTTCTTATACTTCCTACACTCTTTGCTCAGATGCTCCAAGATTACAAGGGTCTGGAGCTTTTTATTGTTAGCAGCAGACACAGATATCTGGGGTAGCAGATTAATAGACCCAGCATTAATAGACCCAGCTTCCTCCCTAAATTGCTCACAGCTTCTACAGATAATGAAAAGGATGCAATACTCTAATTTTGCGTATGGGTATGTGAGGCAGTTTGCAATTATATAACCTTCCAAAGTAGTTCTGTGACAGAGATAGGAAAGTTAAAAATCCCAGTCACAAGAATTTTAGTAGTAGGATAATAACACAGATGTGCAAATAAATTCCAAAATCTCTTCATTGGTTCATAACTTGACTTAGGACTTTCTGAATTTAAAGAATATTTATTGCAAGAGCAACTGAAAAATAACCACGTTTTTAAGAAAATATCCTGGTACCCAGGAACACTTGGATTTCAAATTCCAGCCCTGGTTTGCAACTCCTACTTCTTTCTTCTCTTCTAGATTTTCACTTACAGTTTGTATTTGCCTCACAGCAATTTCATGGATGGGAGGAGGGGGAAATGTCATGGAAGTTATTCATGCTAATATGCTTTCTGCAATATGTTTAAGAAAAATCTCCTATGCAGTGTTCTCTGTGGAGCATTTTTCCTGAATATTTTGCAGTGGATTTTTAAAATACATATATGGTGCTAAAGTCAGTCTAATCCTGCCAGCAAGTCTGGGGAAATAGATAGTTTCTTCCTACAGGAATACATTTACAATCCTGAAAGTTATACACTAACAACACACCTCAGTGCTGAGACCATGGAAACCTTTATTGTATGTTCAGGACTAGTGGCCTGCCATGCAAACAAGGGTCACAAACATTCAGTTTATGAGTTGATTAAACCTTATAAACCTTCCTTGATTTCCCCTCTGCTAATCATGATAGAATTTCTAAGCACTTTGTAATGGTTCCAAAGTAAACCACATCAAGCTTTCAAGCACAGCAGGATTCAAGAGCTTGTCCAATCACAGAATCTTTTGGAGCACATCTACCTACGCTGGATTAGTTTGGAAGCTTTTCCAAAACTGGCAGTCTTTGTAAAAATACTTTATAGATATTCTTTTAATTCACCTTTTCCCAGCAAAAGCAGAATAAATCCCAAGCACCTGTCAGTTTTACCAATGCTCCTGACTGAATCATGACATTAATATTTGTGTGTCTTGACACTCAAAAAATTCCAGCCTCTTTTACAGTGAGTGTTAAACACAAAACCTCCCCATCCATAGTCCATTCCAGTCAAAGGAAAGGGAGTAAAGGGAGTAAAAAAAAAAATGTGGGAATGGGGAGATAGCTTGGTTTCGTCATCATAATTCCTTCAATACTTTTAGATGTATTTGGTATATATGACATTTTCTATGCAATGCTTCATGGTTGATACTATTTATCTCTCTTACTCTTTTCCAGTTTTATGTGTGTATAGTCACATGCCCGCATTTGATGTCTTAAAAATGAGGTTTCTGCGTACATGGATGCATGAGTTAATTTGTTTGTCCTTATATAATTTTCCTAAAATCTACTGAGTCTTGGCTGTTAACTGTTGTCTGAAGGTGACAGGTGGTATCCAGCTAAAATTTGAAGGAGTGACCCATAAAGTATTTTTTTCCTAATATTCAATCCTTCTTCCTTTCCAAACCCCAGTCTCTGACCCCAAGCCTATTCCATGATATTCCGCAACAACCAATCTGTCCTAAAATCATTTGAAGTCATCTCAACCTCTACATATTCTCCTCTTCTCCTTTTTTTTTCAACTGGTCTATGGTCAAAGCACAGGTGACATATATCTCAACTCTCTCCAAACACTCCTCCTTGTTTCCTGTACCCTCCATTCTCATCACACCATTTTGGAGTACAATGAGTTTATAAAATAATAAAAAATTTTAGACACAGTCTAATAACAAACCTTTAAGGATGTAGCAAATGCTGATATTCCTAAGAATCACCTGTCTTTAAGTTTTTATTTCCTGAGGCCCACAGATTTTATTTTCTCAAAGAGAGAGGCCTTGTCTTTTAAGGTTTTGTTCTGAGCTGTTCTTGACAGCTGTGCACTGCAACAATCCATATAGCAGATTAGGACTTGTATGAATTCAAAGTTAGGTAAGTTTTCTGACCATAGGATTCTGGGGCATCCATCTAAGCAGTGCTTGGAATAAGTGATTCTGTTTACATCTTGTTCCTCTGGGATTCTCTGAGCCTCACTGGATTGCCATCGGTCTCATCTTGGTCATCTCGTTCTGCATTCTCTCGGTCCTTGTGGGCATTCTTCTCTCTGAGAGTTTTCTTGAGAGGGGTTTTTGAGTCAGCTTGGGGACAAAATGAGTTCTGGGGGCATCTGGAGCTAATTGCCTATTTCCCTTTCACAGTCTCTGGTGGTCCTTGATGCTTCAAAACTTGTAAATTTAGGATTAGAAGGGAGAAGGGACACATTTGTCATTATGTTTTGTGAGGCATGAAAAATAAAACCTGCTGATGTTGGCTGTTGTGATGGGATCGTGCAAGGTTCTGAGGAAAGTTTCCAAACAGAGAGGATAGCAGCAGTTTAAAGAGAGAAAGAAAGATCAGGATCTATTTTTGGGCTAAAAGTAGATCCTCACCATAAAATGATTGATGACATAAAGTAATGTCCAAGCATTTCTATTCCCTTCAGAAACAGGCTTTTAGTGCAGTCTGGAGATCATAAGATGGATAAAGATTTGGTTGGAATCAGGTTTGGGAAAAGAAAGAGTTTAAACTTATCTGTGGTGGTGGTGAGTGTGGTATAACCTAGAAAGATGAGTGTACTGGAAAGAGCACTGGCAATGATATTCCTTTATTTTGTTTAATTACTTCGTGGTGGCTGTGCAGCTTTTAAAATACCAGATCTTAAGGGCTAATAAGGGGTAATGTTTCAACAGGAATGATTAGTACTGGATTGAAGGAAATGTCAAAAATATTTTGTAGCAATACTACAAGATTAGTACTACTGAGTATTACCCAGGAGTTAAGTTGAATGCAAGTTGTTAATGAAATGATATCATATGCTTATACATTATATAAGAAAAGTAATATTAATGCTTTTTGAGATAATGGCTTATTTTTGGTTGCTTTAGCTGTGCCTGAGAAGTACAGTAGAATTCAAGTTAGAGTAGTGGGAATAAGGGAGGTAAATACTAAAAGTATGGTTATGTCTTGTGATTGCAAAGCCAGAGGCAGGTTAGTGTTAATTTTCAAAAAATCGGAGTAGCTCATTATTGTATTGATTTCAGACCTTCAAAGTAAAATAATTTAAAATTACCTTAGCCAGCTGTATTGGGGTTTTGTGGACAGGTTTTGGTAGTGGGGAATCTACCAGGGTGGCTCCTGTGAGAAACTGCCAGAAGCTTCCTCTGTGTCTGACAGAACCAATCCCTGGTGGCCCCAAGGTGGACATGCTGCTGGTCAAGGCTGGACAAGTTAGAAATTATGGAAACACCTCTGTGATAATATATTTAAAAAGAAATTTTAAAAAGTTACTGCACAGCTGTAATTTTGACCAGGGAAGAGCAAAGAGAGACACCCAGGTCAGTGCAGAAGGAGAGGGAGGACACGCTGCAATCACCAGAGGTGAGTTTCCTCTGCAGGCTGTGCTGAAGGCCATGTTGAGGACCATGGTGAGGCCGCTGTGCCTCTGCAGCCCCTGGAGGTCCCTGGTTTAGAGGGATCCACCTGCAGCCCATGGAGGAGACCCACAGCAGAGCAGGACCCACCCTGGAGCAGCCTGTCTTTGTGGGACTGCACCCCATGGAAGAGTGACCCACATTGCAGCAGTCTGGGGAGGACTCTTGCCCATGAGAGGGACTCACATTGCAGCAGTTCACAGAGAACTGTTGCTTGTGAGATGGACTCACATTGGAGAAATTAATGGAGAGCTATTTCCCATGGGATGGACCCCATGGCAGAGCAGGGGAGGGACTCCTCTCCCTGAGCAGTGGGAGAAAGTATGAGTGATGAACTGACCATAACCCCATAACCCCCATTCCCTGCCTCCTTGGGCTGCTGGGGCAGGAGGTAAAGCTGGGAAGGAGGGAAGGGGTGGGGGGGAATGTGTTTTATTTTATTTCTCATTACCTTGCTCTGATTTTGTTACCAATAACTTCTATTATTATCTTTAATTCAAGTCTGTTTTTCCCATGACCGTATTTGCTGAGTGATCTCTCCTGGTCCTTATCTCAACGCATGTACTCTTTGTTATATTTTCTCTCTCCTGTGCAGCTATAGAGGGGAGAGGCTTTGGTGAATGCCTGGCACCCAGCCAGGAGCAAGCCACCTTACCAGTGAATCACAGTTATCATTTTAATTCTAATCAAATCCAGAGCTAAGGTTAAGGTTAGTATTAGAGATCAGAAAGTGAGGAAGAGATACAAATTTTTGGTACTGTTTCTAGACTAGGGAAATAAAACTAGAATATGAACCAAATGGCTCCAATTTTTTTCCAACTTGACAGTAAGGCTGAAAAGTAAGCAGTGAACAGAGTTAAAATTAGGGCTATAATTAGTATAAAACAAATGAGCAGGAAAATATTTTTAAAATGTATCGTGGATTGTATATAGAAGAAAATGACAGTTCTGCTTTTACATGAGAGAGAATATTGTTATGACCTTTTATCTTCAGGGCTTGACTGTCACCTTTTAATTCACCTTTGACAGTCATCTTTGACCATGTTATGGGTTAGTTTAAGGTTGAGATAAAAATGGAGATGTAAGAATCCTTACATTTTGTGTAAACCACTAATGTAAAACAAAGGTTTGAACTGTAGGGGTGAAAGTTTTTTCTTTTGTCTCAGGTCTGGTTACCATGAGTAGAGCTTGGGTTACAGTTAGATTTTCAGTCAGCTTTAGGGGTGGTCTAGCTTTAGGGATTTCATGGATGAACAAATGAAAATGACAGGATTTTAAAGAGGCACCATAGTTACCTCTTTTAGTCTCTGCAGCTGGTGTAACAGGGTTACAGAGCAGAATATGGGAGAGGGAAGAAAAGAATTGTCTTATTTATGGTATAGAATGAAAACTGAATTTTAAGATTATTGTACCAATAATTTCTACTTTTATTTTATGCATGACCATCAGTTATAGTACTACTGAAACTCGTTTTAGGCATATGCAAAAAAAAAAAAGAGGGCAGGAAGAGGTTTATGTTTTATATTAAAGATATTGCCAGAATAAAATTAACCCTGAGCAGTGGTTATCTTTGTTCTTTCTAGAAGAGTTTGACAACCATAACTAGAGCAAGGTTAGACTAAAGGATGTAATTATTGGTAAGCACATGAGAGAAAGAAATAATGAGAAACAGCTTCCTCCATATTTCTATTCTCTCAGATCAGAAGAGTTGTGATGCTTTTACACACGTCCTTATGAAGAAATAAGAGCTCAAACAAGGTTTTGGGCAAGATTCTTTGTCCCTCCCATAATAATTACGCTTCAATTGCAACTAATTATGTCTTCTAATACCCATCCACAGGCCTCTAAAAGTAAGTGACCTTGAAGCTCTTGATTTTTGAACTGAAGTTCACAGGGCTCTCATGGGCTTGAAAGGGTTCTGGAGCAAACTGAAATTACAACTAACTCTTTAACTTCTCTTATGAAAATGATTACAATTCCTACAAGGAATACTAGGATGCTCATTGAGCTACATTTAAGGACAGCTATGACAAAGCTTTGGGAAGGTGACAGATACTCTCACACTGGGGGAAATTACATTAAGAGTGGGATTCAATGTACATTAAGACACCTATATTTGGTATCTGAAGGGTTTCATTTAGTTTTGTGTGCATGCTGTCTGAGCTCTTGCTGTGGTCAGTGGAAGTGTGGGGAGTCTGGTTGGTGGAGTCCCACATACGTTCACACCAACATGTGCTTCATTACAGTGAACAAAATCACTCCAGTGACTGGAATAACTAATGGCTCAAATCACTTCCCTAACAACAGAAATTGTCCATCATTGGAGATGTGTTTAAACAAAGACTGGATGTGGCACTCAGTACCATGGTATAGTTGATGAGGAGATGTTAGGTCATAGGTTGGACTTGATGATCTCAAAGGTCTTTTCCAACCTTGTTCATTCTGTGATTCTGTGTGGTTCTGTTATTCCGTGAGATAAAGAAAGGCATTTCATTTGCCAGAAGCCACAGGTCCCACAGACTCTGTGTTATATCTGCCCATCTCACCTGTAGGACTTGGCTACTCTTGAGCATCAAAATTGGCATCAGATACCTGTATTTAGGGAGTTGGCATTCAGTTTAGCTCTGAATTCATTAGACATGGAGACTGGACAGTCACATTCAGGCACTTAAATTTAAGTGTCCTAATCTGGAGCTCAATCCCCCACAAAGGGGAGTTGTTTGCAAGGACAGAAGTTCTGGAGTGCTGTTTAGGGGGGTTTAGTTGCCTGGCCTCCAGCTACTGTATTCTACAGAGCCAGTTTCATCTTTCTCAGAAGCAGACAGGCCTATCAGTTCCCTTATCACATGAGAAAGACCTGCAGATACTTCTGTATTAGGCAACTGAAGTATGACATTAGCATCCAACAATTTTTGATGCTCATCTTCAAGATAAATCTCAGGATTTTGCTGCCTTGACACAAATTCTAAAACAGAGAAATTCTAGAATTATGGTGCTTATTCAGAAAGAACGTATATTTGGGTAATTTAAGGGATAACAAACCATTACATGATTGAAAAAAATTATATCTCCCAAAAGTATTGCACTATAGGAAATCTGGAATTATAAAGAAACTCAAATGTACATGCTATGAAAATACACAAGTAAGGCACCTACACAATCATGCTTTTCTCTTGCTTTCAGAAGCATTTTCAAAGTTTTCAACCAACTGGAAAAAAGGACATGTTTTGTGAGATAGATGCAAGCATCCCTGAAAAATCATAAAATCATAGAAACATTTTGATTGTGAGAGACCTCAGGAGCTCATCTACTCCAACCATGCACTCAAAGAAGGAATGACTTCTAAAAAGAAAGATGTATTTAAAATGTGGTAATTGGGTTGAGGAACGTGTCAGAGGGCTCAGCAGGGACTATGAGGTGTTTTGCCAGGACAGAAAAGCGCAGTCCTTTCTCTTGGGTGGGGATAAGAAGCCAGAGAGTTAGCTCAAATAACAGCTGCACAAGTAGAGGGCCCATGTTCACAGATACAGACCCTGTGTCTTTGAAGCATTGGGGATTTTTTTGAATTAATTAGAAAAAGAGTTGACCCTTAAAGAGTTCTCTTTCAGGACTAGGCATCTTGGGAGATGCTAAGATATTTAAGGTTGTAATTGACAGCTTTGATCTTAATGATATTTTTTAATAACATAAATCTGATTGTAAATTTGTTTTGTATCCTCATGGCCTGAACTATCAGAAAAATTGTGTATTTTTTTCCCCTGGCCATTATTATGGCTTCATAAAGATGGAATAAAACAATTTATTTGGATTTGGTGTTCTAATGGTTTTCAGCATTTGCTTGAGCCTCTTGATATGGAAATAACAGATTAATGTAAACATAAACTCTCTAAGATCTTAATGCAGCAAAACACACCCACCCAAAAATGCACACATTAAGATTATTTTTAGAGATAATTTCTCTTTTAGCTGCAACCACGCTAGAATGCATGCATCTGTGGAGAATTACAAGAATGTGTGGTGATTCTCCTCTGTAATGTCTTTTTCTATGTTCCTCTGACAGAGAAGGAATAAAAGCAATAGGTAAACCTCTTTGATTTTTTTCTTGCCAATATGGCCATAAAGGGGAAACAGAAAATGCTTCACAGAAGAGAAAAACACTTTAATTTTCCTCTGACTTATTGTGTATCCGTTTTAAATACTTATCAATCTGGAAATTATTGAAATACAACATTTGAAAAGCAGTTGATTCTTCTTTATCAAAACGTTAATTTACTGTTCTAAACTAATATTTGCATTTTAATCTTTCATACAGTTAAAACATCAAAAAGTTTTAATACCTCGTGTTGGTCAAAATTAATTTTGTACTATCAAATGATTAATCACCAACACAACCAGAGATTTTTCAGCATTCACATATAAACAAATAAATGCACATAACATCACCTTTAATGAACCAAAGAAGTCTAGTTTTGGAGTAATATATGAATCTATTCAATCAGCAGTACTGTAGCTTTGGCTCTAATATCTGAAAAATGATCACCATCAGTATTGTGATTTAACAGTAATGAGCTCTTCTGGACTGCATTTGATATGGATACACTCAGGGCAAAAGAAGACTTGGGGGCTGTAAAATACCCAGTTAACACAGATTTGTGAAATGCAAGTAGAGGACCTCTGAGCTTTCAGGTCTGTGACAGTATTTCTATATAGTTTTAGCCCAATATAGTCTGTGACTCACACCACTTACAAGTCATTAAAACACATTGAATTGCAGTCTTGATGGAGAGAAACCTGAAGTTATGACCACCCAAGATCTCTTCAGTACTCAGCTAAAGGTCTCTGTCCATTTCAATGTGGCATAATTCTTTCCTGCTGGCACCAGGATGTGATTTTTGCTGGTGTTTTCTGTGAAGACTGAAGGAAACAGTAGTTAAGCTTTGCTCCCTGGGTTAGGATAAAGTGCATTGGTGAAGCAGTCTAAAAACTTGGGCTTTTGCTATTTAGCCTGGCCTCTGAAGAAAGCAACCCTGCACTCCATTGGACTGAGATCTCAAACTCAGTTTAGATTATCTTCAGATGTTTTTCAAAAGATAATAAGGGGTTATGCCCAAATGCAGAAAAGCGAGAGATTTTTGTAGCTTTCAGAATCTCTTTTGTGCTTTCTATTGTTCCTAAAATGACACTATTGAAGTAATCGGTATTTGAGAATATTTAATTAATATAGATTACCTCCTGAGTTCTATCACGCCAACTCTCTAGTACTGTTCCCTAAAAAAATCCTAGAAATCTGCACAGGACACACAGATAAGCCAAGACTTAAATCAGAGACAGCTTGACAGCTTTCTGTAGCAGCACCTGAAGGCCAGTGGCATCTAAATTTACAGAGGCTCTGGACACCTCTGTGTAATGATCTGAACCATGCACTTAATGACTTGCATTCTATCTTCTTCTATTTCTTTGCTAACAAACAAACATTATGCAATGAAGACCAAAAAGGGAATTTTGAGTTTTTCCTGCTAATCAGTTTTTGACCAGCCTTTTATTTCCTATTGCATTGTGCAAAGTTGTTATAAACTTAGAGCTTTTCATGGTCTTTCAGCTTCAAAGTTTTCTAGAAGAACTAGAAGGAGAATAATTTTAAAAATATCTTGTTTTTTTGCAGGATCTGGATTTCAACTCACTCTGAGTTCACCTTACTTTGTAAAGAAATAGGAAAGCTAGCAATGTTACTCTGATTCAGTATCTTGTCTGAGCTTGAATTATTTTGCAGCTCACACAACAACAGCTGCTGCGGAAATCAAACAGCATCAGGCTTTTTCAGAAGTTAGATGAGATTCTTAACTGTCCATGCCATGCAACAATTCATTCATCTTGGCTGCAGCCTGCTCAGCTGAAATAACACGGTGCTTTGGAGCGTGTCAGTACAGCTGTGCTTCAGTGTATGCTAATAGCTCTTCCTCCCACTCTGCTCCTTCTCCTTCCCTTGGCACAGAGCTGCAGCTGTAGGAGGGTAAGGAGCAGAGGTGAAAAAACCTAAATGAGCCAGAGCTAATGTGCTTCAGAGCTTCTACTTCCCTTCAGATTTGCTGAAGGGAAGAAGTGCCATGGGGAAGAAATGCAAGCAGTGCAAACACAATAGCAGAGGAGATGAGAGGGGATGATGTCAAGGAATCTGGAATGAGGGAGCTCTAAAAGGGGTATACACCCAAGTTAAAGTATTCTGTAAAGAAAACAAAAAAGACCACTGAGTGCTGCAGGACAGCCATGAACTCCAGCACTGAATCACTGGGTAGATTGGTGTATCTCTCTTGGAATTCTCCTCTTGGCTACCACTTTGTTATTGATCAAGTTTAATATAATCTTACAAGGCAATGCTTCACGGAACCAAAGCACAGGGGACTCAGCCTGTTAAGGCAGGATAGATGACTCTATCCTGAGGTACACAGACCACAAAAAACCAGTAAAGCCATTAATAATCATAAATTCCAGTCAGGATAGCAGCAATCATTTCTAAGATGGGCTATTCAGATTAGGGCAAACTCCATCAAAGAAGTCATGTTAATCTGGGTACCTAGTGAGACAACTTCTACACAGAACTTCTGCCACAGGAAATCTAAGGTTTTCCCTGTTCTTGGGGTACAAAGCAGAACTGTAGACACAGAGTTAAGAGCACCTAAATGTTCATCACAGAATAGCAGAATCACAGAGCATGCTGAGTTGGAAGAAACCCACAAGGACCACTGAGTACAAGTCCTGACCCTGCACAGGACTATCCCCAAGACTCACTGTCTGAGAACATTGTTCAAATTCTTTTTGAACTTTGTCAGGCTTGGTGCTGTGACCACTTCCCTGGGGACCCTGTTGCAGTGTTCAAGCACTCTCTGGGTGAAGAACCATTTCCTAATATTCAACCTAAACCTCCTCTGACACAACTTCAGCCCATTCCCTCAAGTCCTGTCAGTAGTCACCAGACAGAAGAGATCGGTGTCTGCCCTTCCTCTTGCCCTGATGGGGAAGTTGTAACTGCAATGAGGTCTTCCCTCAGACTTCTCCAGGCTGAACAGACTAAGTGACCTGAGCTACTCCCCTTGAGCTTCTTCACTGTTGTTGTTTCCCTCTTTTGGACACTCTCTAACAGTTTAATGTCTCTCTTACATTGTGTCACCCAAAACTGCACACAGGACTGCAGGTGAGGCTGCCCCAGTGCAGAGCAGAGCAGGACAATCCCCTCCCTTGCCCAGCTGGCCATGCTGTCCCTGATGTCCTCCAGGACAGGGCTGGCCCTCCTGGCTGCCAGGACACTGCTGGCTCATGTTGAACTGCCCACTGACCAGAACCCCCATGTCCCTTCTCATTGCTCTGCTTTCCACCTTCTCGTTCCCCAGTGTTGCTGCATCCCAGATGCAGAATCCAGAACTTTCCCTTGTTGAACTTCATATGGTTGGTGATTTCCCAGTCCTCTGATTTGTGAGGTGTCTCTGCAGGGCCTCTGTGCCTTTGAGGGAGTCAACAGCTCCCCCCAGTTTTGTATAATCTGTGAACTTGCTCAGCATCCATTCCAGTCCAGGTCGTTAATGAGGATATCCAAGAGCACAAGGCCAAGGATGGAGCCCTGTGGAACCCCAGGTTACAGGTCCCCAGTCTGATGTCATCCCATTGACACAACCCTTCATGCCCAACACATGAACCAGTTGCTCACACATCTCAGGATGTGTTTATTCAGTTGTGTGCTGGACATTTTGTCCAGAGAATCCTGTGAGAGACAGTATGGAAAGCTCAAATGAAATCCATAAAGATAACTGGCTTCCCTTGATCAGCTGGGTGGGTTACCTTGTCATAAAAGGAAACCAGGTTTGATTTTCAGGTTAATGTGCAGAAGTCTACCTGAGCTTCCAGTGCCTGAGCTTCCATTACAGGCAGAGGAGCATCAGAGAGTCAGCTTTTTTAACTCAGTCACCTCTGTCATTTGCAAGGTTACCGAGTGTCCCACTAACACGGAGCTGTCACAACTGTAGAGGACTGGCAGCTATGGCAGAAGATTTAAAGAAGAGCTGTACACTTTGGGAGAACAGCTGGAAGCCAGGTGGGATATCCTGTGGCATTAGGTGCTTGTATTTAGGCAACTGAATTCCTCCCAGGGACTGGTGGCACCAATGGAGCTCCCTTCTCAGCAGGCATCTGCTTTAGAGAGATGTCTGTGTGTTCTCCTGAATAGAAAGCTTTGGGGCTTGAATCACTTGGCCACATATTGATTTCTGGTGCCTTTTGTGAGGCCCTAGCAATATTTCTCCAGAAGATTAAGGCCATATTTCTGCCCAGACTTTCTTCTGCCCAGATATCTTTCTTTCTGTTTATCTGTTACAATTGTCTGTGTGTGATATCTGCTGAGGAAAGATAAGCATTATATAGGGTCAAACTGGCAGAGTCGTGGTTATATCTTACGTTTTTGATGGTGGCCATGAATAACTTTTAACAGGGGTTCAGCATCTAAGCTGATGGAAAAGGTAACTACCTTTTGTTTGATTATATTTATGTAGGTATAAATATGTAGAGGAGTTTGATTTTTTCCTAAATCATGAAGTTCAAAGAAAATCCCCTTTAATGTGGTGTAAAATGGGAATATATTTTTCTTCCCCTTTTTCAAGAGGAGCAAATTTGCAAGTATTCTGATTCAAAGCTTTCACATGTAGATCTTCTTTAGTAATTGGGATGGTTCTGGTTGCCATAAATATTTAGAGATAAATCAGCTGCAGATATTACCCCTTAAGGGAAAAGGATCATTGGCACTAATTCTATTCATTTATCCAAAATAAGCTCAGTAGTGTAGATTCAACAATCTTACCCTCTGTTTTGAAATATCTCCAAGTTATTTTACTTATTTTCTTCCTTTCCTATGATTTTGGCTTATGTTGACATGGATGTTGCCACCTGTAAAAAGGAGTTCTGTATTCAGAATCCTGTGACAGCTTTCTCTCCCTGTTGGTAATTTCAATGTTGATCTGGGTGGTCTGGAAGAGAAGAATTAAAGAAAATAAAAAGTATGCTGAATTTATTTGATGACATTTCAGGGAAAAATATCAGAGTAGAAGAGAGAGCGAAGACTGTGTGCTCAGCAGATCCATGATCTGCACACTCTTCCCCATCCTCTATCCATCTCTTTCCTCACCTTCCCATGAATATGGGTTAGGATGTCTCTGTGTCTCTTCCCCCTTCCCTTCACAGCTAGTAGAAAACCTATTGGTTGGATACACTCACAAGAGCAAGGAGATACAGAATTGAATGACTTCAGGATGGAGATGTGATGCAATAAGGAAATAATCTAAATAAACACTTTGGGATACCATTCCAAAAACTTCTTCCTATAATCCTTTCTCTATTCTGGATACATTTTTTCAGTGAAAGTGGCTGAAGTTACTGGATTTCATACTGAGATCAAGAGGGAGGCTAGGCAGCCCCCTTGGATTTTGCAGGGGCTCCTACAGATTGATGGGGTGTGTTAACAGAAAAACTTTCTGTGCTTTTGGGATGCTGTGCAAGATAGAAGTAGGTACTGATTTTCTGTCTTGGTGAAATATAAGTCCCAGGAAAAATCTTTGTAGTTCAGATTTTGATCAAGTTTTCCAGAGATAGATAACGAAACACCATCTAAGTTGGCCTCCATGTGCCCATGGTTTTCTGCTTTGTTTACTTTATGTTTCTGGCTGCCTAATGTGAGTGGTTTTCAGTTACATTTGGATATTTTTCAAAAGTCGCAGGAGTTTTTGGTAACTTTTGACTTAAATTCTTTTATCAATTCTTACTGAATTTTCAAGCAGGTTGAATGTCTAACTTCAGAAAGTTTCATTAAACCTCAATAGCTTAAAGTTCCTAATTAATTCAGATGCTTTAAAATATCTTAGTATATCAACCAGTATAGATCTTCTGTAATACTGACTTCTGGTGATTATCAATGAAACAATATTTGGAAAAGAAAAAAAAAAATGTCAGTCTCTCTCAACTATCTGTGCTACAGGCTTAATAAACATGGGGTTTGTAAAATAAATCTGGGATGTTAATCAAAGATCTGTACACATCCCCATCTGTTGTGATAGTAAAACCCCTGCTGCTAACATTATACAGAGAAATACAATTACTTGTCTTATAACTAGAAACACTAACAAACACTACTGGATGTAAAAAGCAAATAAAAGGACAAGCCAGACATGCACAAATTATTAATCTATGCAGATAACCTTCTGTCTACAATTAAAAATCTGGCATTTGAAGCACTAATGTCACCCAACCTATCAGATTTTGGAATCAGCCTCACATTCTAAACCTATCAGCCTCACATTCTAAAATCTATCAGTCTAATCAGATGTCTGTTATCTGGCATTACTCAGGAACTTACCAGGTCTTTGGAATCAGAATTGGAAAGACAAACACAATTTATATTCTGATCAAACTGGCCTATATGACATCATCAAAGATAAGATGAAACTCTCCATCTCATGTCTCTTGGCTGAGAAAATCACTAGCATTTGAGAAGTCTGTTTTATTTTATTGTTATTTTTGCAGAGGAGGAAAGAGAGGGAAAGAGGGTAGTTGAGCACTTCCAGATGATCAAGTCATAACCTACAGAAAATTATTCAGAAGGTATACTAAAAAATTGATATTAAATCCTCATGGAAAATCTACAGAAGTAGATGAGTACCACACCAGAGATTGTCAGCTAAGATGAGCAACACCTAAACCTACAAGAGACAGGGTTGGGATGTGAAAGTTATTAAACATCCCTGGTTCTGAGGTCTGCAAGAACCATATATGAAGTTCTATTAAGAAAGAGGTGGATGATTCATAAATCATCCTGTGATACTAGAAAAAAGAAAGGAGACTGAAAAATGCATAGTTGGCATGATCCTCTGATGGTTTTAAAAGACTAAATTCAATAGAGTCTCTCCTGACAAAGGACATGGGGTGACCAGATTTCTGGAACTGAGCATTCAACCTACCTGAAAATTCCTAAGACTTATAAAAAGAATTTAACTTATCTGCTGTGGTGCTTTCCAAAGACTGTGCAGAAATGAGACCTGAATGGACCAAGCTAGACTCGAGGCCAAAAGTTAATTGGTGTCATATGCAGTACAAATTACATGGATCCCTTACTGTGTATGAGAGGAAGAAGAAAATAAATATGAAAGAAAGGGATTCTTGTCAGTTAAGGCATTTCCTAAAGTCTAAAAAGTTTAAATTTGGAATATCTATTTATTTATTTAGAGAATTTGAGTAGTTTAATGTTAATTTAAACACTAAGATTTTGTTGATTTTGTTATAACTTTCTGATATAGTCATTCATTCACTTGAGATCCAAGCATTTTGCTTTGTATTTGAATGACTTTGCTTTATGTTTCAAATGACTGTGGAACAAGAAGTGTAAATAACAAAAAAAAATTCCAAATGAATAATTTGTTTAGGAAAAAAAAACATATTTCTATAGCACTCAACATTTAAAAGTGTAGTATGTACTCCGTAGACTTAAAAAACACAAATAAGGTTTTTTTCACAATATATAGAGGTAATTATTTTCCCTTCAATTTATAGCAGATCTGTTGACTTCAGTAAATTGCTCTTGGTTCACACCAAAGCAACAGACTAAAATTTGACCTAGGGTTTTCAACATTTCTTTTAAATCTAAATTTATAATAAAGCACAAAAAATTCTTAATGATGAATTGTTTTGTTGCTAGGCAGTCTGGCCCTGATGGGCTGTTAAAGTTTGATTTACTCTGCTGATCCATGACCTCTTTCTCTGACAACTCATTCTTTATGATTATATATTTATATTATAGAGGAACATAAAGGCTTATGAGGTGACCAGGGCTTTATTGTTCTGTTAGGCATTATCTACACATGCATAAAGAAAAATCTCCTTATTCCAAGGAGTTCATTATTCATGTAGCAGGTGAGTTTTTGCAGAGAGCTGAGTGAAATGGAGAACTAAGCTTTGGCTGCCCTGAACTGCTCTTCCCGGTGTGCTGTGCTCTCTGCTCTGTTTGGAGGGATGCAGGGGCTCAGCAGCCATCCATCCCCTGGCTAACTCCTGCACCACAGAGACACAGAGAGCTGGAGGGGACAGGAAATCAACTTTTTATCTGATCTTTCCAAGAATGACAGGAACCGGGGGAAGGAGACTCTTGGCTCTTCAATGTCCTCAGAAGGTGCTGTGTGTGCAGCAAAATTAGTTAAATTAATTAAACGCAATGAAATTAGTTGAAGTAGGCTAAATAGTACAACAGTTATTGGTAGAGAGGGAAAAAAACTTTAAAATTTGTTAGCATGGATGTTCAACCCCTGAGTCTGTAACTATTGAGGCTCCTGTCTCGTGCTCCCCAGCCTTGCAGCTATATACTGCAGATGGGCTTGTGAGTACAGAGATCAGGCATGGGTGAAAACAAAAACCACAACAAAACAGAAAAAGGAAAACTGTGAAATATTTATTTTGATAACAGAACAAGCATGCAAGTATGATTTCCCAAAATAGTGCAAGACATAAAGATCATACTCTCAGTCCTAAAAACCTTGGTGCCTTGCTAAGGCTCTGTGAAGTTATTTCACCTGGGGTGTTTGTGTTTCCTTGGCCAAATGCTGCTGCTTCATATCCCAAAGGGGCCCTGCTACAAATGGCATATGAAAACCAATAGCTGAGTTTCTGCCTGACTCACCGGGCTCTGCAGGCAGGGCTATGAGTGAAAATGGTTGGTCACCACAGGTGCTACCCCAGTTCACTGCAACATCAGCTTGAGTTACAGGCAGGGCAGAAAGGGTGCTCCTCACCCACCCCTGCTAAGCACACATACAACTGTTATTTGAGGGGGGAATCTGACAGACTAATTCTGCACAAAATTAGGTACAACAAATCTCACTCTCTTTAGCCCTCTGCCTTTCTACAAAATGTGTGTTGCTTTTAGACCAGGTATTGAGGTGTTAATTAAATCTAGGTGGGCAGAATAAAGGCCAATGCATCCAGATTTATCAAGAATTTTCTCTGTATTCTCTTTTCTTGGCTTTCCTCACCTTTCATAAGAGACTTGATCACAATTGAGAATGGCAATCCAAAAAACCACATAAGCTCCTGGAAGTGTGAATTTCAGCTATGAGTCTCAGCTTTGTCTTGCCTGATGCTACACTTGAGACATTGAAAAACAAAAGTCTGCTCTTAATCTCATTTAAGATGTTATAAATCAGGGATTATTCCACTGAGCTCAATGTAAATTTGTGGTGAAGCTGATCTGAGTAATAAATATCTAGTTCATAGACTTGAGCAAAACAAGTTGGGCTAGTAACTGAACATGTTATCATGAGGGCTTTGAGTTATATATGCTGGAAAAAAATACAGGATGGCTTCCTTCTAAGAATGATGATTTCCCCTCTTGCTTTTGTCAACACTGTTTGCAGTGTTGTATCCTATAACAGTTCATTATTTCTTCTCCTTGCTTCATTCCTTCAATTTTCAGGCTGCATTTTACCTTTCTTGTGTGCAGATAATTGATACTTTGGACTCAAGGTAGAGTTATATAAATATAAATACTTGACCATACCGGACTGATGATGTAACTGAGTTTTAGCCCAGTGTTGACTTATTCCTGCAGAGGAGTCAACCTGGGATTAAACAGCCCCATAAAGGCTTGTTATATCTCCTGCATTCCCCCCCGCCCTTTAGCTTGACACTTCCATGCTCATCTGCCAGCCAGTATGACTGCCTTTCTCATTCCATGCAAGTCTGTGTTTGCAAGCAAAGGTACCAAATTGAGGCTAAATTTTCTGCAAGATTTTATCTGCCAGATGCATCTGCCTATTTGCTGTGTCTATCCCTCCTGTCTGCCAGCTGCTCTTAGCAACCAGCTTCTTGATAGCCACAATGTTCAAACTTAACAGCTGCTCCCACTTTTGTGCTGTACCTCCCTGTTTGGTTTTTTCCCTCACTTTGTACCCAAGCAGGAAAAAAAGATATAAAGACCCAGGTGTTGCCTCTTTTTCCATTCATGCCATGTGATTCCTGTGCAAGAGAGAAGAAGGTGTGATTGAATGACTGTGATCATGGGGTCAGGATTCTTTTGTATTTTTTACCTTCTTGGTACAACCTGCAACTCCCCTCTTAAGTGGAACATTTCCAGATAATGCAGCAAGATGTGGCAGAGACTTCAAGAAAAGATGGTCTCATAAAGATGACATGAAAGGAGATTTTGAGGTGAGGGTAAAGGTAATAAAGGTCAAAGCTATAATTATCTCCATGTAGAGGTATTAAGACTGAGTACTGCATAATCTTACATCTGAAACCTCTTAATATATTCAGACACATTAACATACATTCCTCTGCCTGTGTTCTGAGCCAGCCAGCTCTGTAAGCAGGAAGGAACTGGCACAGGGCATGTTACATTACACATTTTAATGGATCCACTCTGAGCCAATCTCACCACCAAGGACCTGTGCAAATACAGCCTGGATGTTTCCTTCCAGCTGCCTGGGCTTGTGTCTTTCCCCCTTATTGCTGAGCTTCCTAAGATAGGAGCTGTACATACTTTTACCTCTTCCTCTCAGATGAAATCCACACTTTCTCCATTTCTCCATCTCCCTCATGGATGTGAAGAGCATTTTTACACCTTCCATGTGATCCCCTGGGATTGTCAAAGACTTGTGTTTGCATTCATTCCCATACTTTTGGTTACGAAAACTCTTATGATACCCATATGATTTTACCTTTCTTTACTATTATGAATATGCTTGATGATCCTAAGTCTGAGATTTTTTTATCAGAGACCAGTAGAACTTGTGGACCTAAATAGCTGCATAAGGATATTGAGGATATGAGCCAAGGCTGCATGACAGCGTTTTTCTGTATCCTAAGCAGAGAAGGGCATTGCATATGCAACTTTTGAAAATACATGGGGTCAACCTCTCTGTGTATCCCTATTCTGTGCATCACACAATCAGTCACTAAAACCCTATGGAATTTCAACAAAGCTGTAAACATATGCATCATGTCACATGATAACTGTGCCTGTGTTCTCCGGAGAGGATCCTTTGAAGGTCACTTGCAACAGTATGTGAGTATGTAAACAGCACCTGACAGCTACACTTGCATTTACCCATTATTTTGGGTGTCAAAGAAATGGGAGATATGGGCCTGTGTATTCTTGATGTCTCTTGGATTTTTCATTTTTGGAGTCAAGCATAACTTAACTCACTATTGAAGCACTGTGCTCCTTTCCCTGGAAGTGTTGGGTAAACTTTTACCATGTTGGACGAAGGAAGAGCATGCCTTTTATTCATGATGACCAAGCATGAAAATGCTTCAATGCCACCACCCATCAGGAGAAAAAGGGCTTCGGAAACTTGGCCTTCAGTATAGTCTGAAGGGGCTTAAAACCTTTTTGTTTTAATCAAATACTTTATCTTTCCCTATACTCTGCCTGAATGTTGAATGGCAGTTTTGCGAAAGATGTAACACCTGTATTACATAAGCTTTGATATCAGTATCCCACTTAGATATCCTTGGTTTCTATGTTAGTAAAAAGAATGATGAGTAGAAATTTTTGACCAAAGCTTTTCTGACACAAAATGTTAAAATATTTGAGTTCTTATCTTTGCCACTTAGGGCATGACAAAGACAAAGATTAAACCATTAATCACACACAGGCCTGTAAAAATTCCGTTTTGATCATGAGACAGTACTTGAAGTGATGATGTGCCAGCACTGTTATTTTGACATGATAAAGTAATACAGAGTATCTGTTTTGTACTTTCATCTTTTGAACTTCTCTTGAAAGGAAAGTGAAGAATGAGAGACTACAAAATATATATTGTAAACATGACTGTATGACAAACCTCAGAAAGGAATGAAAGTTAAGTGTTGAAAGCCTGTTGATGTTTCTTTTATCCTTTTCTTGCATGAGTCATGCAAACCTCTGTTGTTTTTCTTCCACTTACTGATTGTACTTGATGGTACTCTTGAAGTTGAAAAGTTTCTTGGATTCTGCTTTAATATTTGCCTTCTTAAATCCCCTTTTTAAGAATTAACATAAACAACTTCACTTCTTTTCCACCTCAGTTTAAATCTTTAATAATTGTCCTGATTTCCAATTAACAAACATTAATTCATTATTATTTTTAAGCAGAGAGGAAAAATAAAAGAACAACTGCTTTGAAGCATCAGCCCTGATGGTGACGAAATCATGATCCCAGTGGTTATCCAACTGCTAACTCAGGTACGGTCAACTGCAGCAGATTGCTCAAAGCTACAGCAGACATCAGGCAGTCCAAGTCCTGAGGAGGACTGCGAGGTTGTTCACAAATTATGAGAGACATTCTATCATCTCCCATCAAAATGCAGGATGTAACAGAGGTCTGAAGGGGCAGGGAGAACTTGCAGCATGGGTGTCCTGCCTGTATTGCCGCATCTTTATCTGCCATCCAACCAACTGCATGAACCAAATGTGTCTGATAGACAGGTTTCTCCTTAAACTCACTGACTGTGAGAGGGGTGATTTCACAGTCAACCAGAGAACCAACCAGAGAAATTGTGGCTGCCCCATCCCAGATGGTGTTCAAGGCTAGGCTGGAAGAGGCTTTTATCAACCTGGTCTACCATTACAGGGCAAAGAGGAACTAGATGAACTTTAGGTTCATCACAACCTAAATTATTCTGTGTCCAAGATTAAATCTATACTACAGACAGTGACAGATGCAAGCTCACTCAGTTCACCAAGGGCAGTGTGTCACTGTCATATTTTCTGGAAAAATCCCTTTGCCCAGGATTCTTCTCCTGGGAAGCTGAGAAGCCTCAGAGATAAAAAGGAAAACAACATTATCACATTGCTTCTCTTGTGTTTTGCTGCTTTGGAATGTGTTTGAAGATTGTTTATCCAACAGGTGATTGTTTCATTGGTTTATGAATTGTGAATTGTTTTAACTTATTGGCCAATCACGGTCAAACTGTGTCGAGACTCTGGAAGGAGTGACGAATTTTTCATTATTATCTTTTAGCCTTCTATCTGTATCCTTTCTGTATTCTTTAGTATAGTTTAGTATAGCATTCTTTAATATAATATAGTATCATAAAATAATAAATTAGCCTTCTAAGAACATGGAGTCAGATTCATCATTCCTTCCTTCATCTGGGAACCCCACAAATACAAGAGGCAGTGTGATCACATCACTGAAATATAAAACTCAGGTTAATATATTCTTTAACAGAAAAGGAGATAGGATTTAGATTGGATAGTAGGAAAAAATCCATACTGGAAGCATTGTCAAACCTTGGAACGGGCTGTCCAAGGAAGTGGTAGAGTCACTACCTCTGGAATCATTTTAAAGATGTGTAGATGTAACACTTAAGGACATGGTTTAGTGGTTGACTTGGAGTGCTGAGCGAACCATTGGACTTGATAACATTAGGGATCTTTTCCAGCATAGACAATCTTATAATTCTTAGATTGAAGGATGCATTAGCTGGGGTTTGGCTCCCAGTTGACAGCCAGTCTGGCATGGCTGCTGGCTCACGTCTCCTGCTGTGGGCCAGGGCACAGGGCAGGCTCACGCTGGCTCATAAGGAATCCTGTGGATATATCCCATGCTGCTTCTCTGTTGAGTGGGTGCAGCCACCAGTAGTGCAGTCATTCCTGAGGGATTGGGATTTAAAAGGGTGTAGGCAGTGCTTGGCAGGCTGTAAGTTTGAGGTATTGGTTAATTAAATTCCTTGTAGGTTTTCCCTTCATGATAATGCTAAATCCAGGGATAAGTTGTCCTGGCAACAGCTTTGGCTACCATTCTTTCTACCCTTGCTTTTAGGATTGTGATTAGAGGTACTTGAGTATGTAAATCACCATCTGAGTCTGGTGGATGTATTTATTTATTTCACAGAAAGTGGTGCCCATATGAATTGAAAATACAGTGCACTTTCACTTGTGTTTGAATAATAAAACAATGTACTCGCTCTTCAGAGCTCAGTCTTTAGCCAACAACATATATATTATTCATTGTTTCAAAATGTAATAAAGATACATACTTAATATCTGCTTTCCAATTAAACTTTATGAGTGGGGGCTGACTGTGGTTATATTTTTTGGCTGTGCTTTTTAATTTTCTTCTAATGCCTCCCTGGGAATTCAAGAGGCAGCTTCAAGCATAAACATGTTGAGTGTTAAAATAGTGCAGTGTATTTTATGGCCAAAATTTTATGGCCACAGAGATTTGTGGGGCTATCAAATGTGGTGACTGAAAGTGGGTGTTGAACCCGCTACACTTGATTTCTTCAGCAAGCTTCAGTATTTGCAATTTCAGGTAAAGCCAATGGAACCAGGGGTAAGTGGCCTGGTCTTTTTTTGTTTGACAAATAGTGTCAGTTATTGAAAACTGTGGATTCTTGGTACTCCTACAGATCCAATCACTTATTCTTTATTCTTGTTCTTATTCTTATTCTTATTCTTATTCTTATTCTTATTCTTATTCTTATTCTTATTCTTATTCTTATTCCTATTCCTATTCTTCTTCTTTCTTCTTCTTCTTCTTCTCCTTCTTCTTCTTCTTAATGTTCACTTATGAATCCTCAGAGATAAGTGAGATATGCACCATAGGGTTACATACTTTGCTTTAGTTGGTTCTGTTTATATGTTGGGTTCTTTACAAAAATTATAATATTAGTCTCAGGCACTTCTTCTGGGAGAGGGTAACTAAATAAAATGGTTCCTCTTTGTAGGTATGTGCTGGTTTTTTTTTTACTGCCTTCATCTTGTTCTTCCCATGATTAAAATCCTGGCAGATGACACTTTGGCACATCTGTGACCCTGTGTGGCTGAGACATTGGAGACAGAGATCATCATCTGTTTTGGAGGGGACAGTCCCCTCCTGCCAACAGGCTGCTGGAGCAGGGCAGTAGCAATAGCAAATGACTATTTGGGATGCTTGTGTAATTTAGAAAATACTCTATGACAGCATTTATACTTTGCTTTAAATGACCCACATATTATTCTGTATACAATGGCTTGAGATGGAACAGTGACTGTGTCTATAATTGGGTTTGTTTCATTGGTTTGTTTTTCCTGCCTGAAGCCAGCAAAGATTTTCTCTATCTGAAATACAAGTCAGTGGCCATACTGTAAGGAAAAATTGCAACAACAAATGTAGATATTGCATGCTATGACTAAATGCCTAAAGAGCTGCTGACTAAGAAATGGAGGATGCATCAATTTTGAAATTACAAAACTCCAATAAGGACATTTACACTGGTTAACAGAGGCTGAAGTGTCAATATGTCAACCAAGCATGCAACATGGCTCAGGGCAGGTAACAATGGCTGTGAAATCAAGATATCCAGACCTCCTGATCTGGCACTTTGTGTAACTGGTGCATTATGGAGGCACTTTCCTTTGGTCTATCTAGCCAATGCCACTGGAAAGAAGATGTCTCTGAGAACTACTCTCCTAAGGACTGTTATTTATGTGCCTGAATAATTTCTTGAAGGAAATTGCTATTTTTCTGTGGCTGCAGAAAAAGTCTAAGGAAATTTGCATCAAAACTCAGCCAATAAAATTATGTCATGTAACACTCTCCTTTATAGCTTCTTCAGTTCAACCTGGCAAAGAGGAAAAGTAATAGGCTGAGGTATTTTTGAAATAATTTGAGGTAGCCCTGCTATTTTCATGCCTCCAATCTGAAAACAGCAGAAGCTGTTGCTGGAGACACAGCTGGCTGTCTGAACTAGACAGTGATGAGGTGACATACCTGTGGCTGGCTGGCAGCCCAGTCTGCAACACAATTGAGTGTGTCTAAATGGAGATCTCCAGCAGGCTAAAGAGAAAAGATGGTCCTGTTAGCAATTCTGTGCCAAAAAACACGTGAAAATATTTTCAAGGAACAAGTAAAAGGGCTGTGCACTTTCCAGAATGATGATAGGAAATGGGAATCAGGAGTTTAAAAGGCTTCTGACTCTGGGAGGCAGCAGGTCTGTTGGTGATGATGGGTATGGACAATGGGGAAGGGGTTAAAACCAAGAGAGCTCAAGAAACTTTTGAAGAAGGGAAACCAAAGTAAAGAAAGAGCGTTCTGCACGTGAGCCGACCACTTGTTAAGAAGGGGTAGCTCTTTTGCTGTGGAAATCTGATTCTCTTACTAAGGAGACAGGTGAAACAAAGTTTCAATCCTCACTACCAGAAAAGCAGCCAGATTTCTGGAGAAGGAGGAAGCTACCAGAGGAGGTTAAATTAACAACAAAATGAATTAAAATGAGAACTCAGGATAATGTAAAAAGCTCTTGAGAATAAAATGAATCAAAGTATCAAGAGACATGGAAAGGAGATCTTTGATTAGCTTTATGCCAATAACTGGGAGATGGAATGAAAAGTGGTAAGGATTTGAAATTATTTCCATGTAAGAGTTTATGAATAAGCTTGACATTTATAAAGCCTGATAGAAAGGTCTGTGTGACTGAATTTTTTTTTTTAAAAAAAGAACTCCATGGTGATTTTTGTGAGTGGACTATGCAAAAAAGACAAATTCTTCTGAAGTTCACATACAAATTGCCAGACCAATCACAACTTGACAGCATCTGTAGCAGATCACCACAGCAAGGCAGACAGCAGGATGACTGACCTCTCATTTTTACAGCAAGGAAAAGCTGTACTAACACGTACTGTGGGAGACTGTGTGACATACGTTTGAGTTCTCATGCTGAAAGAAAATAAAAGTTCTTTATTTTTATCATCTAAGCTTGGGGAACTCTCACTGAAACATAATTTTGAAAGATTGAGAAATAGATCACAAATCTGAAAGATAGGGTTGCTTAGTTACAAATGATTTTTGCTTGATTACATTTGCAAGCAAAGTAACAGCACTAAGATCAATGGACTAAAATACATAGTTGATGTTTTAAAACTTTCTGTTCCACAGAAATGAAAACAATTAAGAGGTAAATCAGCTGTGGAAAAGACTATCAACAAACTGATGAATTATTATCAAGGGAGGATGCAAAATGTTTCACTGCATCCTTGAATGCCACATTCTGACAATGGGAAAAGAAGACTTTGCCACTTTTGAAAACAAAGCAAAAGGGTTAGAAGCTTGAGTCAGGGGTGAGGTGAAAGGTCTCTACAAAAGCATTGAAAATCGGTGGGGCCCTTATATGGAAAAATTTGACATGTATCATGGAAGCAGGTAACGTGTATTTCAGTGCTGCTATGTGTGAATATTTCATAACATTTCTGAAGGTTTTACCACAATGGTGAAGCAATGAGTAACCAGCAACAAGGTACGATTTAGCAAGAGCCACAATGAAGATTCTTGCTTATCTCTAAGGTGAACATTTAAATTGCTTTCTAAAAGTAGTTTAGTTCGGATGGGATTAATCCAACAAAATGTTTTATTTATTTAATGTAGTTCATCTTTTGCCTATACAAAGAACTGTTCCTGTGCTTGCTTTACTTTCTTAAGGAATTAAAGACATTGGAGGGTCTAGTGCAGGATCATGATCTGGTACTGAGGTCATAGTTTGGTACAATAATCCACAAATATTAAGTAGAAGAAGCAGATGTTTTTTGCAGAGCATTTGGTTCTGTTTTCTGGGATGTGTGCACAAATACTGCTTTTGTGGACTTTGCCATCTCTCAGCCCTGAGCTTGAGTCATAATCCACTGTGTAAAATATTTGTATTTCAAGGTCTTTGAAGAAGAAATTTGTTTGTGGAAACCTAAAATATATCCAGAGTCTGTGATATCGCAGGAAAATTGAGTTGTTGGAGGCATTGATGAGACAGCATGAACATAAAAATTATCTCTTCTTGTAAATATACACATATTTTAGCTACTTCCTATGCACCCTGAATCCTAAGTGCTACTTTCTCTTTTTCCTCATAGCATTTTTTCTTGCTAGGGTTCTTAGGTGAGGTTATTAACAGAGAAGTTTAGTGCAAAAGTCAGTATCTATTAAGTTGCAAAGACTCTACTGGAAAACAAACTGAGGGATGTTTCCTCGGCTCCAGGCTGTCAGACAGAGAAATGAACATCCTGCAGCTTTGGAACTGCATCTTCTCTGTTTTTGTTGCATCTATATTGCTTAAAGAGATGGCTACAAAGACAGAGGAAACTAACTGGGCTCTAAAGCAAACTCTGTTTTTTCAGCCTGGACCAGCTTGGACAACCAAGGTTACAAAGAACATTTTCCAGCTGCAAGCCAGATGTGCACTGCAGGAACAGGGAAGAACACATTACAGGGCTTTTATATTTCTATACTGCAATGACAGCACACCTTCCATGATGTATCCACAGAGGTACACCTGCATCCAGGGATGTTGTGTCTCTGCAACATCCCCCACTTGATCTCTTCATCTGGTAGTTAAAATCAATCCTTCAGGGCTATTGGTTCAGCTCAGGACAACTGCCCAGCAAAGTGGCTACCAGTGAACTCTCAGCATCAGAGATACCTCAACATTTTAGACTGAGAAGTCCATTAGCTGCCATTATGCTGCCTGTGAACCCTCTTTGTCCTCCTTCTCCTTTAATTTTGAACACTTTCAGTCAGAGAAAAAATAAATCCTCTATGAGTGTCCTTTGTAGCCCATAGGGTAACTTTAGCTGCCCATCCTTGTGTCTTATGCTCTGTTGAAGGTGGCCACATTGCCCATTTTGCTGCTGGTGTCTGAGAGCATGAGATGTATTGTGCTAATACAGGTGGTGTCTGATCCATGCATATTCCCAGGATGAGGTACTTGGGACACCTTCAGCTGAGGCAAATCTCCTGGCTGATAGTTCACTCCCTTCTCCAAAGGCCCTTTAGATATGACCTGCTGGCCACTCAGGGAAGGAGATGGGTAAATACCAGCTGTGCCCTGATCTGGGTTCCCAGGACCTCTCAGCTCCCAGGAGCCTGGCATGGCTCCCATGAGACAGGAATGCTCCATTGTGGAAAATGGATCTGAGAGCAGACTAGAGGAATTATCCTCTGGTTAATAACAAGAGTTAGTTCCCATGGACTGCAGATTGTTCATCCATTAGTCATCAGAAGAGAAGATTCTGGGGGGAAATGTAAACTTCTCAGGTTTGTGAAGATAAGGAAATGTCTTAATTACAATTGTTGATATGACAACACCATCTTCTTGTCAATCTAAAAATCAGAGAACAGCAGATTATGTGGTGACATGCTGCCCACCTTTAACTCAGTGGAATGGCCTCCACCACAGAGGACTGTAATAAATCATTTGGAAACCTTAAAAAAACTTCATATCCACAACTACTTTATATCCATGCCTTCATGATTTCATAGCTGTGGTTTCAGACATTCTGTTACCATTTCTCTTTATATAGGTGTTCCTGGCCTTCTTTTCTATTTTGCTAAACTTTTTGCATTTGGACATTAAACCTTTAATGACCTCCTTCATGAGGTTTTGGTTCTTGTTCCTTTATTTGTACTCTCAAATCCCAAATTTAATCTCTGAGTTAGTTCATTTCATTTGCAAGCACTGTAATCCCTTTTGTTTTTCTCTTCAGCCACATCCTCAGGCTTTTTACTTTTCTTCCCTTGTGTGTAGTTCTGTTCTCCCACAAGCTATTTCTCTGGAGTTTATTATTTCAATAAAATCACTGTTTGGATGAATTCTGTCCCATCAGGATGGGGTTTTTGTACATCAAAATGACATTTAACACCACAGAAGGAAAATCTTCCTTCTTTTTTCTTTATATAAGCTCTCCAGTCATTCAGTGAAGTCCCTATTCTGTCCTCTCCCTCCTTTGCTCTCAGTGAGTAATATGTAATACTGCAGAGGTTACTTTTACAAAAGTCACCCTCACCCTTTGTCCTACACCTTATATTAGTTTCTCTAATTTCTTGTCTGATTGCAGTCTGGTTCTGGTGACCTTGGTGCCTTCAAGTATGCTGATTTTTTTTTTCATGTTTGTTTTTTTTATTGTAACTTAAGAGATTTTACTGCTGCTTTTGCTTTACTGGACCACACTTTTTAAACTCTGAAGGCCCTTGGCAAAATACTATAATTTCATAGGTCAGTATATCCTCCTGACCTGGAGGGAGCTCTGTACTTACAGCTGAATCTTCATCTGTGATTTCTCATGGTAAATTCATTATTCTTGCACAGGCATGTCAGTGAATGTTTTTCACTATGGAGTCTCTCTCATTCTGCAGCATAATTTAAGATCCCCACTGCAGCTTTGGCTAGTAAAAACCTCTGTACTGTCAGTGTGTGCTCTTCTTCCATTATCCAAAGGCTCTGTATGGTCTTTCCACTACCCTCAGACACATTCCTAATTCCTATTTAATCCAGGAATAGAGTTTGGGAGTGAGTGCAGCAAAGCTAGGGTAGGGTTGACAGTTATGGCCCCTATAACAGCCACAGAGGGAATGAGGCATATCTAAATGACTGATTGTTATACATAAAAAATCTTCAGCAATCATAGATTATTTGTCTGCAATTCCACTCTCATTTTTCACTAGTTATTGTTAGTGTTATTTGACATTCCCCCTTCCAATTTGCTGTGGTAATGGACTCAAGGCTGACAAACAAAGTGATGAAATACTGCTTATCTCAGCTTTATTTCTTCTCTGAATAAAACTCTTGTGGACAAAAACATCTTGGATAGAAAACTACTCTCAGTAGTTATGCAATTCATGATCATCCACCATCTCAGCTCTCCTGAGCTGATCCTACAGCCAAAGTTATTTTCTATATTCCAACAATATAAAATTTGCTAATTGTCTCACTAATTGGTCATATGCCTTGCTTACTGAGTTAAAACAGGGTTTCCTGCTCTCCCAAGCGTAGGAGATTGTTAGGTGTGTTCATACCTGAAAACTTGTGAATCACAAACGTTCCACAGGTGTTTATTGTTGTTTATTCATGCAAGTTTTTTGGTACAGGGAACAGGCTGGGACTCGAGCCGGGATCTCCTGATACTGTGCCCTGTCAGGATTTGTCCTGGGTTCAACCAGGATCTTCTCCATGTTACTGGGCAAGGATGGCAGAGTTATCAAGTTCTGCTGCATAAACTAATGATGGAGATACTGACCTTCCTGTTGTGTTATTGGGAGAGGGAGAAACTCTAATTCTGGCTGAACATTTGAGTAGCATAGTCCAAGTAGAAGAAGACTTCATAATATTATATTCTCTGGGAAGTTTTCTGAACTGTTATCAGTCAGAAGGTTTCTACTGAAGAGGATCCCCTTGTACAAGAAAATTTGACAAGGTAGAGTGTGTATTCATTTAGATGTCTTGTAAATAAACTGTCTTAAATTAAAAATTATAGGCTTTTACTCTATATCTGGAATATACCTAGCTGACTCCTTCTGCCATAGTACATCCATGGTGGCTGAGCACTGAATAATGCTGTACATATAATTTATATTGGTATGTCTTGAAGTTCACTTTTGCCCCAAATGATTAAGCTACAAGAAGCTGAATGCTTACAAACTTACTATAAAATGAGACAATTTAGGAGAAAATTGAAGAAATACCCTTCCAAACATTTTGATTTTTGTTTCTTATTTCTGTTTCTGAGTGAATTTTTTTACATATTTGAATTTTTGTGAATTCCTATGAATTTCATATGCCCTGTTTTGTGACTCCTTTGCCATATGTAGATTAACAGAGATCTGTGGATTGTGAGAACACAGCCCCAATTTTGTTTCATGAGCAGAAATTGTGCTATGCTGTAATGAAAGGGATTCCCTGAGATGCAGGAAAGGAATAACTTATTCTCCTTTTTGTATCTGTATCTCTCTGAAGTATGTTTTAATTTGTTTTTATGTGGATCAGAAAAATTCAATAATTATGAAGAGTTCTGTGAAACTGATGTGATTTCTGAAAAGTTGGACAAGATAACTGGAAAAAAAATTGTAATGAAAAGATTGTTTATTCTTAATAGCTGAGGAGATTAGCATTTTTCTGTAATTCATTGAATTTACGGCTGATATGCCAGGAATAGAAGTGAAATAGAAACATCTTACTTCAGAGGATGACTGCATATTTTTTACTGCCTGTGTTTGATTGCAAATTTTTTATGTGTTGAAAGTTAAAAATTGCACAGTACTCAGGCAAAAAAATATATCTAGTTCTGAAAGGTTTCTGAAGTGTTTTTAATTTTTTTGAGGATTAGCATAGAGCTAGCTCCCAGCATTTACAGCTGCTTTAACTCAATTGTAGTTGACACAACGTGTACATTTACACCAGACAGTCTCTGCACTGGCAAATCTTAAGAGATTCAAGATGCCTATTTTTATCCAGACAGAAATAGGCAGTGCAGTTCTCTCCCCTTGTAATCATGCTAGTGTCACCAACTGATATAAGATTTGCTTTAATGTCAAAATGATTGACATTGCACAGTCTTGAAGTCTATTTTGTTTGTTCATTGTTACTTTTAGCCAAGTGTTGATTTTGACTACTCATGAAGGTACCATTTATTTTCATCTGCATTAAGCATATTCCAAAACCTCCGAAGAAAATGTCCTGCAAGTGTATTTGGATAGACCTATTTGGGCATCATCAATTAGCAAAAGTCTGATGAAACTGATGCAAATATTGGCTACTTCAGCGCTGTAAATTCATCCATTGCCTTTCCTGAGGTGAGAAATGCTCAAAGCTTTTAGACATTAATTGATAAAATCCATCCTTAGGATGGAAATTGAGTCTCTGCAGGCTCCCAGCCTCTTGCCAATACAAAATCCTCACTGTATTTAACAGGAGAATGCCTGCTTGAGGGTGGTTCTCGGTGAGACAGCTCAGGAAGGAAGGAGCTGAGATACTCGGAGCCTGCCCCAGTGTTTCTGACAAACTCCACAGCTGAAGGAAGGACTGTGGGCAGGGAGACAAAGGAATTCCACAACTGAAGGGCTGTGGGCAGGGAGGCAAAGGCTCAGCTGGAGACAAGCCCTGGAGCAGCCTCTGATACACTTGATGCTGGCCACCACTTGTTATGGAGAATCTTCCACTTGTGGAATGACATGAGTGGGCTGAGCGGGCTCCAAGGGGAGTAGGCAGAAAAGGTTCCAGGAAGGATGTCAAAGTTCCAAACAACCCCAAAAATAAGGATGTGCTAAAAAGGTGGGAGAGATGAGGGCAAAACTAAATGGGAAGCAAAAAAATAAGATTGCAGAGGGCTTTTTTCAGTTTGATGAGTTTCACAGAGGAAAATGAACAACAGCAATAGTAATACTACTACTCCTACTCCTACTCCTAATATAGTGATTGTATGGGCAAACATTTGGAAAAAAGAAAATAAAAGAAGTTTTACTTAGCTACTTACACCCCTAGACAGGTGTCAGACACACTCACAGCCCTTTTGTTCTCCCTGAATATAAACAATCCAGTACTTACAGTACATAATAAAGTGTGCTCCGAAGCCTTACTCTTAACAACAGCTGTGCTATTCTGGCTCCAAAGGCACTGTGCCTACTGGAAGCAAGATGCTGCTAAAGGTTGATGGAAGAGGCATCATCATACCACCTCCTCAGCCCCAGGCACAAAACATGCCTTAAAGGACGATAGCAAAAGGTTAATTCTCCACTAACTTTTCAAATCCTGTCTTTATTTTTTAATTTTATCCACACTTGGAACAGTGTGGATAAAATTGTTATAAAACAATTATAAATTTGTGTGATAAAATTGTGGATAAAACAGTTGGAGCTGTTTCAGTCAATTGTTTTTATATTTGTGGTGTTAAGACCCCAAATGTAAAAAGAAAGCATTAGTTTGGAAGTAAAACTCTAGTCTGTTTTTTCCAAACTTAGGAACTTCTAGCACTTGATGTGTAGCTTTAATTAAGAGCAGCTAACCTCCACAAACACCGCTTCACCTAAAAAGGGAAGTTAATTAGTGGTTGGGAAAGAGTTGAAGGGAAAATCTAAAGGTCCATTTTACCTTGAATCTGTTGTGGTTTTAAGCCCAGATGGAGATGAAACACCACAGCCTCTCACTCAACCCCTCCCTCTTCCCCCCAGCCCTGGTGGACTGGGGAGGAGAATTGAAGTAAAACTTTTATATTCAGATAAGAACAGTTTAATAATTGAAAACACAGTACAGTACAATAACAGGAAGGGTAAATAACAGTTATAGTAAAAAGGAAAAAAGGTTATGCACAATGCAATTTCTCACCACCCATTGACTGATGCCAGACCCCCTCCCCAAACCCAGACTGGCCCCCTCTGGGTAACTCCCCCCAGTTTGTGCCCTGGGCATGGCATTCCATGGTGTGAACATCCCTGTGCTCAGTTTGGGTCACTGTCCCAGCTGGGCTCCCTCCCAGTTTCTTTCATGTTCCTCCTCACTGGCAGAGCAGGAGACAAGGAGAAAAAAGTCCTTGACTTAGGATAAACACATTGTAGCAAAAATCCAAAACATCAGTGTGTTATCAACACCATTCTCATCCCAAATCCAAACCACAGCACTGTAACAGCTACTGGGAAGAAATGAGCACTACCTGAGCTGAAACCAGGACAGAAGCACACCTGGTCTTTCTCAGTTATAAATCTAAATTCCCCAGATTGAATAAACTCTGATCCAGACTCTGAGTCTTGTGAAAGGATCATCTCTAACACCCTTAGAAATCAGTGTATTTGTCCTTGCTTTTGGAAAAGAATTCTTGGTTTTTGTGGGCTTTAACTGCAAGGTGATTTAAGTCTATCTACTCATGTTCAAATCCTGTTTACTTCTCAATCCCTGAAAAATTCCATGAGTTCAAAACTATGAGGAAGGTTCCTACAGACCCTGAGATTCTCAAAATAAAAGGTTTCAATTTTCCATCTTGTTTCTGACCCCTTCAATTAAACTGCATTCATTGCAGCTTGGCAAACTTAATTGCATGCTTCAAAAAGAGAAGAAACAAAAATCAGAATGAGGAAGAAAGATGAGATTTTTTTTAATTGAATGTCTCAGACAAAAAAAAAAAAAAAAAAAAAAAGAAAGAAAAGAAAAGAGACCATAAGAAATGGAAAGCCAAGAAGACATAATTTTGATTGTATCTTTATCTTGCTAAATTTTGGTGGGAAAATGGGGCCTTGTTAACTGTGCTGAAAGCAAAAGATTTGAAGGCAAGCTGGCTTTTCATTTAAATTTTAGTTTATGATATACCAAGAAAACCCCAAAATGGCCAGAAATCTGTGGAATAAATGCTTATCAATCCCATTTCTGACTGTGTTTTTTCACTTGCAAGAATTGAATTTACCTAATAAAGTTGGAGCCAGTCCAAAACTGGACTGTTGTTTCTTGAGGTTGTTTCTTGTATTCATATGTAAGACCTCTAATATTTTGGCTGCTCATTCCTAGTAAAAATCAGGACACAGCAATCACATATCTTGCTATTATACATGCATGATTTACCTTAGGAAAGATAAGAGTGGGTGGGAGTTATTTTTATCTTCACATGGCAACAAAACCCCTTGCACCCACATTGCCAATGCAATTTACAGAGGGTTAAAGGGATTTTGATTCTTTGGGAAGGGAGGGGAGTCAGTTAGGCAGGAATGCTTGAGAGATGAAGTGATCCTTACTTCTAATCAGAAGTATTTAGATTCTCCAGACCCTATAACAGAACCAGCTAGAGAATGTGTTGCTATCTGTGAAGAACATTAGAAGAAAGGTATGAACTTGAAATGTGCACAGAGGAATCTTAAAATTGCCTTTATACTGTGTGGTGCTGAGTGTGGCCTGAGGATTGCTCTGGAACGGTTCTTACAGCCAGCTCTTGCCCAGAGTATGAGTTGTTGTGGCTGTGTCTGATATTGAATCCAGCTGCATGGGGAGGAAGGAAAATAGGTCAGGAAAAGACAGCTCAAATGTGTGTGATATGTTCAAAAGGGTGACAGCATCCTTCTGAGAGCAGCCTTTTTATTACCTGATATTTTCTGGACTCAAAATAATTTAGCTTGGAATAGATCTCTGCAGATCCTCTGGCTTTACCTCCCACTCAAATAGGATCAATTGCATGGTAGAAATTTAAGAAGTCATTTAGGATTTAAAGCACTGCTTAAAGTTGGAGTTGTTTGGCTTGTTTTCCAGTAATAATGCACTTCTTTGGGATTATTTTATTGGATTATGAGGTGTTCTTAGAAAGAGAGGTGCTCAGCATTTATACATCTTGGGTATGGACATCTAGAAATCCTGTATAGTATTTTAGGGAGGGCTTCTGTTTTGACCCAGCTGACACAGTAATAGAGATGTAAAGGTAAGGGCAACAGCATGACCTTTATTTTTCTGGCAATACAAGGAGGCTCACACTGGCTGTTTTTCAAAATATCATCTTTTCTCAGGTTCCAAGGTTTTAATCAGGTCAAATGCACAGCACAAACCCTACATTCAAGGACCTTGAATTCTGGTCTGCTAGGAGTTTGCACATACAAGAAAAAGAAAAATAAACACACAATGGACTGGAGTACTCCATTTTAGAACTTTATTTTCAGGTAGGCTTGAATTCCAGTTTTAGAGAAGGATGAGAAAGGTGCTTTGTATGCTATTGAGTCAGCTTACCCTATTTATACCTGAATTCAAAGAAATTACAAAATACAGTGCTTAAAAACATCACTTGAACACTTATTTTACCATAGATGCTAACAGAATGTCTAACTGTGACCTGACATGGCTGTAAAGACCTGAGTACATGTGCTTGTGTGGAGGGAAGGGGAAGCAACCTGGTCTAAGTGAAGTAAGAGAGAGCCAAACCTGCAGGCTTTCAGTCCTGACGTCTGAATGGACACTGAAACCCAGCACCTGAACCCTGCTTTACCAACACAGGACATCCAAGGTTTGTTACAGCTTGAAGTACTTTGAAACCAAGCAATTGGTACAACCACTGGTGCCTGCTTGACACCCAGCACTGACCTTTCCCACCCCACTGTGCTTTATCTGTCTGAGACATCAATCTTTGTTTAACAGATTCTGCTCACAAATTTTATGTGTCTTCATGGTCAGTGTGCAATGCCCTTGTGGCCCTGAGCTGCTGGAAGGCACATTTCTCACATTTCTCTCCATGGCTGGATTCTCATGTAACAGCAGGGTCTCCAGCAGCAGAGGGACCTGTTTGGAGGGCAGAGAAGCTGTGTGGACAATGGCACTGTGTCCCAGCTAAGAACCAGTTGAACTCCAGACCTGAATGATCCATACAGGCAAATACTTTGTGTGAACACACTCCAAAACACAAGCTGATGTAATCCTGCATGTTTGGAATTTTTTTGGATAGTATGAAAGCCATGGACAGAATTACTATGTGACAAAAAACATACAATGTTTTTTTCTCTTCCTAAATGCATCATTTAACTTCCTTAGAGGAATCTAGAATTACTTTCCCCAAAACATACTGGCTGAAGCACGTCTATTTCATATGGTTTGCTTAACACATTCTGAGAGAAATACAATTAAATTTCATATAAGATCTTTCCACTTGCATGCATGCCTTGTTCAGAAATTCAAAGTCAGTAAGCAGCTGTAATAGAAACAGTAGTCTTTATAGGGAGTTGCACAATATATAGTAACTTTCTAACTTGTTTAAAAAGAAGGGTTATATTTTTCATTCCAGTGTCAACCTTGCTTTCTGCATTATAGCTCTAATACACAGGATGAATAATTTTATTCTGCAAATAATTGCATGATGATTAATCCTACAAAGTATCTGTTGTCTCCATAAAGCAGAATTGAATCAAACACAATCCCAATCCTCCTGTTAGTCTTTACTGAAAATGTGGCACAAATTAGTCCTCTATTTGCCCTCAGTGCTGGTTGTAAGGGGTAGTCTGTGCCATGCTACTGTGGTAATAGTAATGAATATATTTATGAAATGGCTAAAGCTGTGCCACTTGATGGGAAGGGAGAGAGGGCAGACTCCAAGACGCCTGTAGGACATTCCTAGTGCTGTGCACAGGCCTGACCCCAAGACACAGCAGGAAAGGTGATGGTCATGTGTGTGGGAAAACTGAAACTTTTGCTTGCAGGAAAGTGTTTTCAAATCTGGGAGAACTTAGAAAGGCAGAGGTTTGTGTTTGCCATAGGCAAATCTGTAGGTCATAGGCATACTGATGTTCTTCAAGCATTCCTCTCCTTTTCCATTTTTCTTTGCATCTCTCTCTTCACTGTCTTTCTATTTAAACATCTACATATGTCAGAGACATCTTAAAGGTTAAAGCAGTCCATGCTGTATTTATTCCACCTGCCCAGTACTACTGGATATGTAAGATTTTCTGCCTCCAGCCCTGAATTTTTCTTTCACCAAATAACCCAGGGAGCAAGTGGACTCAGGGTATCTGAGCAGGAAGCTAAACAAAAGTCTTTGACCAGAACACTTTGAAACAATCAAACCCATCTGTACAACCAAGCAGTCCCCTATAGGCAGGAAAATCACTGTAGCTTCATATGAACTCTAACAACTATTCACTTATTTTCCTTCCTGTTTGAACCCTGCAACCTTTCCAAGGTCTGCTTTAATTACTGGAAAGCAAACATAAGAGAAGTTATTTCACAGCATAAGGGCAGAAATGCCAAAATTAGTGCAGAATGTGGTCTTATAAGCATAACAGCAACCCATAACTGGAAGCATTGTGTAGGAACATTAACCCCAAATTTCTGTTTTGAAGAATGTGCAGCAAATGCAATCCCTGTGTGGGCTAGTGACTTAAGAGTTTGACTTGATGACCCTTTTGGGTCCCTTCCATCTCCCTTCCTATGACCTGGACGTGTGACAAATATGGTTCTTACGGTAAAAACAACATTGCCAAGCTGGACTCAATGCAGCATCACTCTGTCCTCAAGGCTCTCATATGAGCTTGCAAGACCAATTTTTTTCATTTTTGCCATGCAACACTAATGAAATCAATGGCATAAATAATGCAAAATTTTCTGTGGGACTTTGGTCTTTATTAAAAACAAGGTTAATTAGTGATGAGTTTTTAATATGTTGCTATTTACCTTCATTTACAATGTCAAGGTCTGGGACTCTACTGGTCGATTAAATTTCATCTTCAAATCTGCAGCATCAGATTTTATTGACTCATTAGAGGTTTAGGAGTAGGTGTTTGTTTGTGTAGGTTTTTCTTTCTTTTCCAAACTTGAGCAGATCCAAATTCTATGACCAGCAGCTCTCAGACAAGAAATTGTTGTTGCTTCATTTGGAGCTGTGACCCTTGGATGTGGTGGGTGGGGAAGAGTAGGGCTCTCACAATTGCATGGATCTGTAGTTTTTCTAATTATTTTATAAATATATATATATATCTCTTTCAGTTACTCCACTTTACACTGAACCAATCAAATGCAGAATGTGATCCATGAACATCAATATAAGTTGGTCTATAAATAGTTAACTTTAAGGAAGTGCAAGGAACTACAGGTAGTGAGAGTCTCTCACTCTGTTCCAGATTATGGAAATCCCAGCTGGTAAAATTGTATATCTTATATACTCACTGTGTATATGTGTGTGTATAAGTCACTTGTATGATACATGTTAAATAGGCAATTTACATATTTTTTCCTCTGCCTAGGGACCTACCGTGCTTGATTTGCTTACAAAAAATTTGCATTGCTACCTTTGGTCACAGTGACATTAGACACCTTCAAAGGTCTGCAAAAGGGAGTGTGAATTACTCTTCTCATTATGTCTGAGGGTGTGACTGGGAGATATTTACTCTGCACTATACATAATGCCAGAGGATCAATGTTACCACTGTACCCCAGCAAAGACACAGTATGGGAGTAAGAATCAAAGTGTCCACTTTTATTCGCAGCTCAAAGCACTTGAGAGGTGTGAATCTGCTCTCCTCACTTTGCCTCCAATAACATCACAAGACTGATCTTTTGTATATCAGGTTGTTAATCATAGAATTGTTTAAGTTACAAAAGATCTTTAAGATCTTCAAGTCCTGCCATTAACTCAGCACTGCCAAGTCCACCACTAAACCATGTCCCCTGGAGCCACATCTACACCTAGACATAATTACAGATTTTTAAAATTCTTCTAGGAATGGTCCTTAGAGCAGTCTGTTCCGGTGCTTGAAAACCCTTGTAGTGAAGATTCTTTCCCTAATATCCACTGCAAACCACAGTTCTGCTGACTCCCCTTCTTACTTCTCCAAGAACTGAAAATTCAATCACTTCATGATGTCTCTGCTCAAGAGAGAGTCCAACCATTGCATCATCCACCAGTCCTTCTGTGTTCACAAACAGCAGGTCCAGAGGGGCAGATCTGCGAGTTGCCTCCCTTGACAACTGTGTCAGGAAGTTTTCTTCCACGCACTCTGGAGCCTCCTGGATTGTTTGCTTGCTCCTATGTTGTGTTTCCAGCAGACCTCTGGCAAGATGAAGTCCCCCATAAGAACAGGGCCAGAGACTGGGAGGCTTCTCCCAGTTGCTTATGGAATATTTCATCTGCCTCTTCATTCTGGTTAGGTGCTCTGTGTAGAATCCCACCAGGGTATCTGCCTTGTGACCATCACCATCAATCTCTAGGCAGTCAAAACAGTCCCTCACACACAGGGCTAACCCATCACTGTTCTTCCTTGCCTGCCCAATCTGAAGAGTTTATAGGCATCCATTGCAGCACTCCAGCTGTGTGAGTCATCCCAACATGCTTCCATGGCAGCTATGTCTCAGTTTCTTGCTTCCAGCTCCTCCTGTGTGCTGCTGTGCTGCAGGCACTGCTACAGGTGCCCGGGCTATGGAGCCCAGCACCTTTTTGGCAGGGAGGCCCTAATTTGTATGTGACTGTTCTCAGCTTTTTTGGTGTTTTCTAACATTGATAACCCCACATCTTAATATATATTTAAGAAATGAAAGGCTGATCTTGGTTGACTTTGGGTTCTTTTTAAGCCTTGCATTTTCTGTCTTTCTTGCCTGACCCTGAGGTCTAGAAACTTTCTCTTTTTAAAAGAAACAAAATTTCTTATTTAGTCACAGGACGCTGGGAGCTGGAGTTTGTGAGAAAATACTGGTACACTGGTGACATAATCAGAAAACCCAACAGAGCTTCCAGTAGTGTAGAATTTCTCTCAGTTTTCCTCAGTTCTGGGTATGAATACTCAACTGCTCTGAGCCTGAAACCACAGGTCTGGGGCTTCAGCTGCCTGCAGCACAAGGGCTGGAGCCCTGGAGTCAGCCTCCCCCTCTAACTTGCTGTTGCAGTTAGGGAAAGCATGGGCTGTGGGATGGAACGCACCTGGAGAGAAAGAAGCCACAGCTGTGTCCTTTCCCCATTCATTTGCACAGCTGCTGAGGGTGACAGTGTGGTTAGGAGCATTACCCAATGGCAGAAGGTTGTATGCTATGAAACAATAAATTTTTAATTACAAACCTTGTTTTTGGTTAATCCTGACAGGCAGCTAAGCACCACAGAGCTGTTCACTCCCTGCTTCCAAACCAAAGTCCCACCCAGGAAGGAGGAGAGAGAAAAGGAGAAGCAAGAAAACTTGTGGGTAAAGATAAAAAAACCCAAACCCCAAACAAGCAAGGAAAAATCAAACTTGAAGAAATGGAAGAAGAAAGGCAACAAAACAAGTGATACTAAGTTCCTAGAAAACCCCTGAGCAAAACACAGGCAACTTCCCTAAACCCCATGGAATCTGCCTGGTTGTGTCCCCTCCACACATATTGTGCAGCCCCAATCGATTCACCAAGGGTGGGGAGCAGAGTAATAAAGAGAAAAGGCCCTGTTCAGCATCAGGTAAAACCCTGGTCTATTACCTGCATTGTTTTGGTCATAAATCTAAATCACAGCACCATACAATCTCCTATGAAGAAAATTGACTCTAACCTGGTTAGGACCAGTAAGGACCAGTTAGGACCACCCCTGTCTGTGAAAAGATTAATCCAGGGCTGCTGTTAGGAAATGCTAGAAATTATTTCAATAGAATGTAGTACCTGCTCCTAATTCTTTTTCATTTGTATAGCTCCTCTGAGCTGCAGGAAAGGATTTGAATAAAAGAAAAGGCAAAGTAAACCCTCATCCTCCTGGGACAAAATGTTCCTGCTGGTTTCCTACAATGTTACTTCAAAGTAAGAATATCGGGAACAGCTACAGCACTGAGTACAATGAACCATGGGTGTACTTAATGTTATTCAACAGAAAATGTGTCAGGAGAAAGTAATCCAGGAATATCAATCACTGTTATGCTGGGAGTGATGAGTCAGACGGGTGCTCAGTGCAATACATCACCCTCTGAACACTTGCAGGGAGGCTGAGTGCACGTGTCACTCCTCACTCTGCTTGCAGCTGTGATTAAACATGAGCTGGTACTGTGGTTTTTCAGGGCCATTGGGTCATATTTCCCTGGAAATCCAGAGTCTTTGGCAGTGATGCTTGAATTTGGAGGGACACGTCTGTTTCCCATTACTTGCTAAGGCAATCATTCACACAGAATCACACAGAATGACTGGGTTGGAAGAGACCTTCAAGATCATTGAGTCCAACCCATGCCCTAAACACCTTAACTAAACCATGGCACCAAGTGCTACATCCAGTCTTTTTTTGAACACATCCAGGTGTGGTGACTCCACTACCTCCCCAGGTAGGCCATTTCAATATTTTATCACTCTTTCTGTGAAAAACTTCTTCCTAATATCCAACCTATATTTCCCCTGACACAGCTTGAGACTGCGTCCTCTTGTTCTGACTTTTGCTGCCTGGAGAAAGAGACCGACCTCCACCTGACCACAGCCACCTTTCAGGAAGCTGTAGGGAGTGATAAGGTCACCTCTGAGTCTCCCTTTCTCCAGGTTAAACAACCCCAGCTCCCTCAATCGTTCCTCACAGGGCTTGTGTTCCAAGCCCCTCACCAGCCTTGTCGCTCTCCTTTGGACATGCTCGAGCACCTCAACATCCTTCCCAAACTGAGGGCCCAGAACTGGACACAGCAATCAAGGTGTGGCCTCACCAGTGCCAAGTACAGGGGAAAAATGACCTCCCTGCTCCTGCTGGCCACACTTGATATGCAAATGATACATTTGCATTGTCTTATCTTGATCTTTACTCAAGACAAGGCTGCCTCATTTGGGAGCAGGTGGGCTCTTTGTTGGTCCTATTTTAGTTATGTGGGGTCTTCTTCAGCAAGTCAGTTCCCAGGATCATTTTTAAGCTGTCATTGAAGGGTTTTAAAGGATAGAGGTGGAGGAGATATGTGAACAGTGTTTTGGATTTTATAAATGTGTGCTGAGCACATGGATGAGTGTAGGATATGTACGGCATGATGTGAGGGCAATACTCACCATGGACCTTACACAAACCCATGGCCCATGATCACAGAATCACAGAAAACACCAAGCTTGAAGGGACCCATAAGGACCACTGAGCCCAACTCCTGGCCCAGCACAGGATCACCAAGAGTCACACCCTGTGCCTGAGAGCGTTGTCCAAATGCTTCTTGAACTCTCAGGCTTGGTGCTGTCACCACTTCCCTGGGGAGCCTGGGTGCCCAACTGGGACTGAGAACAAAACCTCAAGCTCCTCTAGTTCATTCCTTGCACTGCCCCATTAGTGTAGAAACATTTCAGATGTGGTACTTTGTAGCCAAGACCTCTTAAAGCAGATTGAGGGATCCCATTAGTGCTCATTTCCTCTAATGCTGGCCCACCTTCCTAGCGCTCATCGTGGCAAGCATGCTATTTTCCCTTTCCCTCTTCCAAGCTGGTTTAAAGCTCTGTCAAAGAGCCCTGTTAACCCCTGTGCTACACCTTTTTCCCCTCTGAGAAATCCTGGGGAATTCCTGATGAATGCCCATCAGGTGTCAGTAGACCAGGTGTTGAGTAGATCCTCCTATGGTCAACAACCCCAAAATTTTTTCGCTGTCACCAGCCTTGGAGCCATGCATAAACTTGCTGCCTTACTAGTCTGCAGAGTTTTGCAGGATGTCCCTTATTTGTGCCCCAGGGAGACAGAGGAGTTCTCTGTGAGATCCAGTCTGTGCATTGGATCCTCTGTTTCCCTCAGAAGGGAGTCTCCTATTACAACCACCTTTCTTTTCCTCCTAACAAAGGAGGTTTTGATGCGAGGTACAGGTGGTGTTGATTTAGGGAGCTCCACTATCTCAGAAGGACCTTCACCCACCTTATCAGGTGTCTGGCCTTCTGTTCCAGAGCCTCACACCTGCTGCAGAAGGTACCAGTCCTACTTGTCAGATTCTGGGAAGGAGGAGGAACCTTCCTGGTACGTGCAGTGACCTGCTTCCAGCCTTTGTCTTTGAGAGACCCTGGCCTAACACCTCTTTGCCCTGCAGGGTTTTGAGTCCATGATGAAGATGCTACAGACATTTTTCTGCATGGCATTTTTTGAATCTCACTCATTTTGATAACAATAAGCACAGATAAAAATAACAATTGTACCACAGAGAAGCCTGTGTTTTAGAGTGGGCCCTCAAAAAGAGCAAACCCAGTTGAGGAGACTGAATTCCGTGTAAGTGTCAGGAGGCTGCACTGAATGCATTTAACAAACTTGTGCTCTCCTCCATTCTTTATAGACTACAATCTCACAGCTAGGCACACTCACCAGAAACAATCTCTTCAAGGATCTTCTTCTCATAACAAAGAGAGATATCGTATTTATTGCTTTTCTTGGAAGAAAAGTGTTTCCCTTACATATATGCTAAGGTATTACTATACCCTTCTCTCTAAAGAGCATAGATAACTTTTATGGTACTTAAAAGCCATTCCTTTTGTAAACAGCTCCAGAATTATTAAACCCTTCAAGGGCTCTCATAGCAAGATTCCTCTTACCATGCAGGGAGTACAGGAGATGCCAGAAGCAGATGTTGTGAAAGTTGCAGAGAAGAATCAGTGTTTAGTACAGAAGGTAGAAAAAGACAGTGATGAGAATAAATGAAAATAAATTTGTCTCAACAAACATTTGTCAAGGAGCCTAATTTCTGTGGTACGGACTGAAATTGCTGCTGACATTTTCTGTAATGAAGTTTCTTCTGATTTGTTCAAAGTCTCCATCTGCACTCTGACTCATCCACTTTATTCCTGGCCTGGGCATGTAAGACAGACCTCCACATCCGCAGGACCCTGGCATCCTTCTGCAAAATGCTCCACCGAGGAAAGGCTGAGGCAGATGGGTACATTCAGACCTGGGGCTGTCCATTTGCCACTGTATAAAATAAAGCCTTCACTGAGAAAAATCAGCTTTGTATCCAGATCCTTCCTTCTGCCTTTTTTCTTTTCCTAATATGAAGTATTTGTTAAACTTTGTTCTGAATGCTTAAAAGAGTGGTTGTGTTGCATTTTATTTCTTTTCTGCCTGGATTTATAAGCAATACAGGTTGGCATAGCTCTATTGAAATCAGAGGAATTATCCCAATTTCCACCAAACGATGCAGATCTGGGGTTTAAAATGCATATTCAGAATGGAAGAGTCATGTAAAGAAAGTAGCTGGGGGTAATGAGGCAAGGATTTCAGCTAGAGATTTCAGAAGTGTATTTATGAGCCTTAGAGCCACATTTCTCATAGCTAGGGAAATAATATCTGTTCTGTTGCTTGCTTAATAAAATTATTCTCTGTTTCAGGAGAATTAGCAAGTCACAGTGCATTTAGAAACTGCTGCATTGGCATTTTATAAAGTTGAAAAGGACAAGATGTTTGACACATTTAGTGGTCCAACATGTGTGTTATGTTTGTCTTTGGGCACACATTCTGTTACCTCTCTTTCTCTGCAGACAATCATTGGCCCGTCAGCATGAATAATTTGTTTTGCTCTGGAAAATTTCAGCCCCTGCTAGGATTGACTAAGAGGAATTGTTGTTTCAGCAATAATCTCTGTTGATATGCTGTGTATTAAGCAATAAGCGGCTGTTGAAATTGATTAATTGTTGAAGTGGAGATGAGATTTTAAGGCAATTTCAAATTCTGTTCATTGCACTCATATTTTTTTATTAACTATCCTTTGCTGTGCTGTTATGTACAAGATGAATAGAATTTTTTTTTTATAAGGCTTCTCAATGTCATACATTACCTTCTAAATGTTTGGGGTGTTTGAAAATCAGCAGCTGTATTTCCAAGCCTTCACCAAGGAAGGAGAAAAGGATAACCTTGTCTTTTAAAACATATTTGTCTGTGGTTTCTTGTGTGACAACAGACCTTTTTTTCCACTTTGTTGTATATAGGACAGGGAGAAGCACTAGAGCTGGTCTGACCCAAGGTTGATGAAGGCTAGTCTTCTGCAGCTGGCAGCAGACAGCACCAGCTGCTTGAAAAGAGCAGACAAGAAGTTTCACTAGTGGCAATTTGAAAATTAACCTTTGAGACATTTTCTCCCAGCTTCCATGGGTGGAAAATTCATTTACGCCTGGAGGCAAGAAGGTTTGCAGGTCTTCCTTTCTTTTTTTCCCTTTTCTTTTTTTCCCCCTTTTTCTTTAGGGTTTGTTACTATAATTCTGTCCATTCTTGATACTTATAGGAAATCTTGGATCTTTTTGATTGCTGTGAGGCTCTTGCCCATGATGGTATGCTGTGCCAAAGACAGGTGAATTGAAATTGGTGTGAAACACCGTGTCATTGTATCAGTACAAAATATGTCCCCTTCCAGTCTCAGCAAATCTATTGTTTTTCTAAGAGTTTGTGTTATCTGTGCCTGATTAGTTGCAAATTTTAGGCCACAGTGGTTTGTTGTTTACTTACTGTTATCCCTGTCCCCTTTGTAGATCTTGGGTCCTTTGAGTGCAAGTTCTTCAAAGCAGGCTGGTCCTTACACAGTTTTTGTACAGCACTCAGTTTACTGTGGACATCAGCTATTTGCTAAAGAAAGATATGTATCAAAGTCTAGGGGAACTGAACATTATTAACATATTCTGACTCTTATTTGACTAAATGTGACTAGGAAAACTAAAAAAAAAACCCAAGCAAAATTAACATTTCTACAAATGGAGTGTGTTAACAATGTCACTTGCTCACAGTGGATACCAAGGTACTGGGTCTTCTGATCCACCAAAGACTTGAGGTACCTGGAAGAGTTGTGAGGCTGAAGTATTTTGATGGCCATATGTCTGATTTCAGGCCTCTGCTTCTCTACTTTTCTGGGGTTTCTTATCTGTAATGTGAATGATCATGAAAATGATAGCATATTTAATTCTGTGAGAGTGTTGTATGCTGTCAGAGTCCTTCCACTGAGACTGCTGGAGCTGCTCCTGTTTGCACTATGTAAGGTGAGAATGCTGAAGTGCTCTGTTGGCTGGGGAACATGAGCTACTTCCCTGCTGCTCCCTATGGCTGATCTTTCAACTGTCCAAATTTAAGGAATCTAAGAACACCTAAACTTGACATCAATTTATACTTTCACTCAGAGCCTTTTTGAAGAATTTGACTTAAAGGGAACAGGTTTCACATTAAGACAAAATGGAGTCTATCTTTATTATATTTTTGGAGGAGATGAGGTGGGTTTGCAGCAGAGACTGCATAAAAAAATGTGTATATTTTTTGTCTTTGTTTAACTCCTTATCAGCAGGAGTGGAATTGGAAAGATCTACTGTGAGAGATGGAAAAGTTCAAGCTCAACATAAAGTGAAGGACTTTACTGTTCTGGTTTGCCACTTCTCTGTGAAGAGCTGCATTTTGATTGTTGCATGGTGCTTTCTTCAGAAGGTGTTTAGTGGGAAATCTAGTGGATGGAGCAAGCTATGGGTGACAATGGCCAACCTTTAAACCTGATGGAAATTTAAATTCATATAGTGTGGCCGTTATAAACTCAATTCTCAACTCTTTATCCATCTGAAAAAATATCTGACTGCCCCTACGGTTCAGGAAGGAACCTGGATCTTAAAGCAACTTCTTTTTATGCAAAGACTCCTCACAGCAACTTTTACAGCACAGATTGTCACTCTGTTTAGTTTTGCTACAGTCCTAATTCTTGTGTGAATGTGGCTTGCACAATAAATACATACAATGTCTGTCTGTGTTTGTGGAGGGGAGGGATCTGGGTCTCATCATACTTATGAATTTGTGTGTGAGATTACAGAGTCACATCAGGGCAATCATGTTGTAGCTGATCTTTAAAGCCAGATCTCAGGGTATATTAAAATTCAAGGTAAATCAATGCTAGCCTTTTCACTACAAGTAATCCAATGTGATATGAAGTAGGGGCACAGTCCTGTAGAAATGGAGTAACTGAGATTGTTTCCATTCATTGTTGGTAGCATGGCAGTGATTTATACCAGCTGAAATCAGACTGGGTGAGACAACTCGCAGAAACATGGCATTTCTGGAATCAAAAACTGGTGGAGATTTTTGTGTTTGTGCCATACTTTCCTGTATTCTGAGTGCTACTTTGTCAAACAATAGCCATTTCAGTGCTGGTTTATCAAGTTTTTGTGGGTTTGTGCTAATCAGTATTTGTCAGAAAGCAACATATTTCTTTTCAGCCCAGGAAAATAATTCAATTGGAGAAACAAAAAAATCATTCCATTGCCATAGTTTATCTGCATGATATATACATCAGTGCATAGTAGTGGTATCTCAGGAGACCTCAAATGCAGAACCTGTACTAAGAAGAAAATATGAGAGCTAATTTTTCCTGTAAGTTACTCTTACAAGAGTTTATGTCTTATTTCCATTCTCTGATGAGGGCAGTAGCCTTTCTCTCCACATGCCTGTCAGTTTTATGTGTGCTGGTCTTGGTGGAGACTCCTGTGCTACAAGCACTTTCTGTTCAAGCAGAGACTTGAGCAAACATTGGGCACCAGTCAGCCCTTCCAGCTCTTGACCAAAATGGGAATTAGAGATGGCAGCACAAGGAAGCACAGGTGGGGCCAGCACTCACAGAGAGAGAGCAAATATTTTGCTGGATATCATGAACATTCTCAGCTTTTTGTATGATGACAGAGTTCTGCCTCCAAATCTGCCCTTGAATGATTCAAGAAAGAGGTGCAACTTCCAATGAATCAGATGATGGGATTAGAACCATTAAATTTCACAGGAAAGATTTGCTTCATATTCCAGATTTTTCTAAGCCTGGAGGAACCAAAAAGATGCAAGTAGTGCTTTCAGGGAGGGGAAATGTTGTATTGGTATTGATTAGGGAAATTTCTGTATCCCAGGCTTATTTAATTTCTCTTTGGCCTCTCTGTTTTACACTGTTAGGTTGTGTTTTATAAGTTTCCTTGGCAGAGCTCTCTCATTTATGGTTATCTGACTCTGCTTCATTTTTATGCCCATATCGTGGGTTTATTGGATTGGATTGGAAAGTTGACTACAAGCCATCTAGGGAGGCTGTCAGCAGTAGAATATCACATTACTGAAGTGAACAGAAATTCAGCTCCTGTACGTTTCGATGCTATTTGCTGAACTAAACAGAAACATCCTGAGATATTTCCCAGAAGAGGACAATTTTTCATTCAGATATGGTCATGCTATCAACAGGCAACTGGCCATGGCTAAAATAATGCCCTCAGCATCGTATAAACTCACATAAAACATGAGTTAAGGATGTGTGAAGCAGCTGGAATATGGCATAGCTCAATGTAGTTTATACCCTAGGTCCAAATCTGTCTCTGCTCATGAAAGGGAGCATGAGTGCAAATATTATGGACAGATTTTGGGGATCTTGGATTAACCACAGGCTAAAGGTGTCACTAACAACAAAACAACAACTAACCCCAAACTGCACTCTAAAGTCTTATCCCATTTTCAAATTCTCCATGGGACTTATACTGCAAAAAATCATTGTATCATAACTAAAAACATTTGTGTATAGTCTTGGCTTTTGACAATGCATCTGAGCTAAACAAAGAGCTATAAAGCTCAGCTGAAGCAGCCCTCCCTCTTTCAGAATCATTGCTCAATTTGAATGCTATGTATTGATGCAAAATGTCTTAATTTCATGACTGGAGGAAAAGCTGTCTCTCTTTTTAAAGAGATGGAGCCACCTGCTAACCAGAGAGCAGCACAATATATGAAATTGACATTGATTTTGCGGACAGTATTGCGTTCACATGTTAAAAACAACCAGTCACATTTTTGTCACGAGAATAAGCTGGTGCTGTACATGACATTAAATAACACTTCCTGGATGGAATAGTTAGAGAGGTGGAGAAACTAATAACAATTTAAGTTTTTTGGTGCAAAATCAGTTTACTGCATTGACAGACACATAAAGAAACAGACTGCAGGGTGGTGAAAAGGTAGGCAGGTTGACTGATATTAGAATGTATAACTAGGAATAATGGGATAAGTTAAACAGAGAGACCCTCATAACACGAACATCTTGCACTGCAAAGTAGTCTCCCCTAGGATAAGAAGAAACAGTTAGCTTATTAAATGAGTCATTTATTATGATTGGAAAAAAGTTGGAAAATATGCTGCAGGGAACAATCCTGGAGACAGACTACTAGACATTACTCTTCATTGCCTGTGGATTATCTGCGGTCACATTTTTTTCCTCATATTCAAAATGTGGAATTGAGGTAAATGGAGGTTGTGCTTTTCAATTGCTCAGTTGCACAAGCTGAAAAAAAATGAGGGTTGCTTTCTTAATGGCATTACTTAAGTGAAGAGCACTGACCTTTTCTTTAAAAAGGAGAATAGGAGAATCCTTATAAACTGACAAAACAAGGAATTGCCAGCATGTGAGTTCAAGCTCAGGTAGGAAGATCAAACATTGAATTCCAGTGCAATGACAGGAAGACCCCTCACACACCTCCAGCAGTAATGCATGCTTAATCATTTTTTCTTATACAAGCACCTGAATTTCTAATCAATTTGTGCAATATTTATTAAAATCATGCCTAAGGAGTTTGCTTTGTCATCCTTTTTATTCTCTTCCTACTCTCAAATACTCAGAGAAGCAACTGCTTTTTTTGGATGGTTTGGGTTTCTGTTAAATATTACATATCTCTGGTGATGAAGAGCCATTTGTGCATGCAAACAGAATAAATTACACTTTTACCCACCTGACAGTCTGTTATGCTGCTAGAATGGTCTACATGGTGGAAACATACTTGAAACTTCAGGTTTATAGTGATTTAAATGCACAAGGATGTTTCTCCTCCTGAAATAAGTGAAATAGTTATTAACTTCAGTTGGCACAGCTTTATACCCTAAGTTAGGAGAAATAAAGTTAAGAAAACTCTCCTTTCCCCCATCACTTTGTGAGAGCCTTCAAATTGCTTGGCTGAAAATTTGCTATTGCTACTGACTCCTACAGATTAAACTCCACAGAAAAAAATGGAAGTGAGATATGACCTGAGCAGAAATCCCCTTATTCTTCTGGAAATTAAGGCACTTTTTCACTCAACAGCTATTTTACAATCTTTAGCCTCTGGTTGCTCAGTACACTGTCACACAGTAACAGCCAAAGTGATCCAAGAGTGCTACGGGAGCTCTGGTCCAGAGGACAAAAAGGGCCCACAGACCCCTGAGGAGAGCAAATTCTGCTTAGTCTCCACTCACTCCTGCTTTGCACTCAGTGAGAGAGAGTGCCTGGCTGTGTGAATTCAGATTTGGCAACTCAATGATCAGTAACAGCAATAAAGTGTTTCCTCATTGATTTTGGCTTTGGGAACAGATAAGCAGTGTGCCAGACACAGCAGTCAGGTGCTTTTTCTTGCCTGTCAGACACTGAAAGACAAAGATTTAGTGTGTGCATGGATGTCTCTGAATGAATGCCCACATATACAAAAATACATACCATTACTAGTCTATCTGCTTACATACCTAAGGCTTATGAAATGGAAAACAGATGTCACAGACAGATCAAAGATATTTAACTAGCAAAGCTTTAGCAATGTCCATTATCTCTGGATAAAGAAGATGACTGAGATTTAATGCTCTTTTCTTCCTAAACCTGTGTGAATGGTGGAGACCAATACTGTTCAAATTATTGAAGAGAGATCCTGCTTGAGCACAGGTATTTATAAGAGAAATGGGCAGTCAAGTAGGGAATGCTCTAGGTTTGAAGAACCTGTTTTTGTGTCAGTCAATGCTCTGCTTTATGACTCTTTTATCCATTAGCTTGCAATGTCTCTGGAGCCAAAGTTAATCCCTCTGGTATATCAGAGACTCTTCCCATCTGGGAAGCTCACTCAGGGCCTCTCTCTGCTGCTGGCCTGCCAACAGCAAATTGCATAAACTGAAATTCAGACATGTTGGGAGATTAAATTCCTCTTACACTGCTAATCCTTGGGGGTTTTAGGCATGGCCAAGTGCTAATGCCTTATCTTGCCACCTATAAAAATGTGCATGTGATTGAGAGGCACCAGATGTGTGAGGAAGCTGGGCAATGTTAGCCTTTTCCCCACTTCCCCAGCTCTCAGATAAGGTCCACAAGCCTTCCCTCTGCTCCCAAAGCAAAACACTCAGGTCACTATCCCTGCTCTCAACCACCCCACTCCCAGCTCTGGTTGCCACACCCAACCCTCATTTTGCTGGGTGTGCAGATGCAGCCTGGCCAACTCTTACCCTGTATGGTCTGAAACAGGTGTGAAGCAAACAAGGAAGCCCTGACATGCAGCCTTGGACGGGAAGCAAGCTGCAATTTATAAATTTCTGCTTTATGGGTATATATTTCTATTCAGAACCAATTTGGCAATGTCCAGATGATCTTGCTAAAAGATATATAGCCCAAAAGGAATTCAGACAACTCAGTTATGGGCATAATGCTTGTGCAATTACATAATGCTACATGCAATTTCTCTCTGCATATGGATTTGATTTGGTTACCACTCTTAGGTCCCAAAGGATCCTGAAGCATTTCAGATGTCATTTATGTCCCCCAAACTTGTTCTTATGATAGTCTCCCTTGCATGTCACAACTCTAACTAAAAATAATCTTTCCTTCCATTTAAGATGTACTTTGTTTCTCCTTTAAAGCGGTATGGGTAAAATGCTTACATGCTGTCAGTAAAAGCATTATGTAAGAAGCCACACTGCTTTCTCTCTGTTATTTTCATGTTTGGTTAAAGGTGAGCTTAATTATTTTTTATTTATAAACTTTATTTATAAGGAACATCAACTGACCAACTGATACCCCAAGATTTGTTCAGAATTTTATCTGGACATTTGTTACATCTGATCATAATTTTGTCTTCAAGAAATAGGGGACTAATCCTGCCTCAGTTAAAAAAATTATAAACACATAACAGTTGCAGTCTTGAATATACCTGTTTGAATAGCATTGTAATTCTGTAAGAGATACTTGGAAACAAGGTAGGTGATCTCTGTGGATAAAGCATTATCATGCTGCCAGTGAAACTGAATATCCAGAGTTCTCAGTTGGTCCTTTCAGTTTGAATGGGCAATAATCAGGCTGTGAGACACCTTGGGGACGGATTGCAGGACTGTTTTGAACAGAAAGAACTATCTGGATTAAAAGAGGCCAGAGATTTGGTCTGTGCACAGACTGTCTCCTGCATCTTGATTTTTAGTGGGGCCATTTTTCTACAGTTTGCTTTGATCATTCTGATTAATCATCCTCAGTGTGAGTATCTCACCATAGTGAACTAATGGCTTTTCAAGTCCTGATATCCTGATACGTGGTCAGAGCCCCAGAGGGAGGGGAAACACCCCCTGTCTTGTCCCAGCATGTGTGAGAGCAGCCTCTGCACAATCTGCAGCTGAATGGAGGCACTCCTGCCTCCCATTCTCCCCGTGCAGCTCTGGCACCTGGTACCTGCAGGAGCAGGGCTGGGAGCTCCAGCACCTGCAGGGACTGGGGTCAGGGCTGCAGCAGGGCAGAGGGCATGGGGAGCTGCTGGGAAAGTCTCCTCATTTCCTCCTTCCTTGGTCCCCCAAGTTTGTGTCTGTCTGCATTTGACACGGGAGAGGAGGATGGGGGGAATACTCTCTGATTGCTTCAGCTTATACCTCATGCAGGTACTAATACCTCAGTATGTGCTGTTTTATCAAATTATCAGGTTCTTTCCTTAAACCCATTTGTAGTTTTTGATTTATTTCAATCATCAACAGCTACTAAGAAAGTGGTTTCTTGCTGTATTTCAGCTCAATATTTCAATGGTTTAGCTTTTGATTAGAGGTTCATTTTTAAACTCAATTATTATGAGTTGTTAAAAAGAAGAAAATCACTTTAGTTTTTTCCATGGAAAAGCATTTATATCAGGGGAAGGCATGACCAGGGTGTGTCTGTTTGCTAAAAAGCTGCTTTGCATTAGACCCCAAGTCCATTACACCAACACGAAGTTAGTGCCCAGGAAGAGTTTGCAAACCTGTTTATTTTTGTATGAAGCTGTTATCTTTCATAGCCCAACAAGGAAAACAGCAGCCTTGAAAAGAATTTTGTGCTGGATAAACATGAGCCTCCCACTGAGCATGTACAGAGCAGTGGCTGCGACATGGGGTTTGAGGGATGGTGCCAAGTCCCTTTCTGAGACAAACTGCTCTGACTGGTGCCTGGGTATGATGGATGAGGCTACATGGCCCAGCCTGCCCTGTGATGTCCCCTGCTATTCCAGGACTGCCACCACCTCTCAAGGCTGGCTGCTGTGGCAGTGAGGCAGAGCCTTTCTGAGCTCCTCAGGCAGGTATGTAAAACAAGAACTAAATAACCCAAGCTTTCCTCATTTTAACAAAATGAGAATATCAGAGCTATGGGTATGAATTCCCTTTAACAAAAGGGGTAATGTGTAGGATTTGTCTGATAAAAGTCTTTGTCTCTTTGCTTTTCCCAAGGCTATTCCTGCAATCACACTAGGTTTTTTCTTCCAGAACCAGTGAGAAAATCTCCCCATACCCTATTTTCCAGTGAAGAGACATGGATGAGCTGGTCCTGTGGGATGTGTGTGGGTTGTGGTTGTTTCTCAGCAACAGCAAGGATGGGTGACAATCTTGCTGCACTGCAGCTTTGAACCCTCATGCAGGACATGGCTGAAGAGCCCAAAGAGACTGAGCAGGGACTGATTTGGGGTCCTGGAGTGGCAGCAGTGCTGAGGAGGGTGAGGTGGGACCTGCAAACAGGGGCACCTCTGCCCCTCGCTGCTAGAGGGCTTGGCTGGCCTGTGCAGTTACTTGTGGTCTCTTCTACACATGACACAGGGAGCCTGCTGTGAGATCTCCTTCCTGCCCAGGGCAAGGCAGCCCAGCAAGCCCAAAGGCTGCTGCACCACTGCCCAGCCCATCTAATCCCTGCTGATGATTACAGATGGATCCCCCGCAGTTTCACACTGTAGGAGATGGTGTCCTCTGCTGCAGAGAGAGTCACAGGGTTCAGTATGTCTCCAGTGAAGGTGCAGTGATAAGAAATCTGGATTATTTGTCCCCTCTGGGGATGGTCTGTCCATCACCAGAGGGGACAAATCACAGTGACACAACAGGTTGTCCTGGTGGGGCCTCTACATGGAAAATTCAGGCTGCAGCCTTCTGAACAGGCATTGCCATCATCCTTGAAGATGCATCCTTCTTTAGCAATGGCTAAAATTAGGATGTAGGCCAATTTTCATGTTGTTTTTTTCCATTTTCTAATTTCATGTTCAACCATGGAATAGCTCATGGTTTCCAGAGACAGAAATTCTACCACCTTGAATATCTGAGATATTAAAACAATCATCTGGTTTAGCCCCTTTAGACCTCAGGCAAAAATGGTTTTAATTTGGTGCCCAACTAATTAGCTTGCTGAGAAATGTTAATAATTAAGCTAATAATTACTACACCTTTGCAATGGACCTTGAGGTAACTTTAATGCAGGTAATTTAAAGATAAAAAAATAATTATTTCTGGATTTTTTTATTAGAACAGAATTATTTTATATTTATATTTATATTTATATTTCTTTCCCTATTTCAGATTATGAGTATGAACCAAAACACATGAAAGTTCCATAACTATTGACCAGAAGGGAAAAGGAAAAATTGCCATGCTTCAGCATGGCTGACAGAGAAGTTTGGGAAAAAGGACTTTGTTGCCTGGTGCAGGTCTTTCTTGAGTTATACTGCTCTTTCAGTTGTTGAAAAAATAGCACACCCAACTTCCCTCTTTGTCCTCTTCTCTCCCCAAGCAGTGTTCAGCCAAGAGCGGCCAGCACGTCTGGGATGTGCAGAATTGGCAAAATAAATTACAAAAGAGAATGCTGTTTCAAGTACAGGAAAACCCCAAAACTTCAATCAAAAAATGAGTGAAAACCAAACTTCTACAAAAAAAGCTATGTGAGTTTGCTCTTCATCATCCCTTTCTGCAGTCAGAGCCACACACATTTTTAATGGACTTCTTTCTAGCAGAAGGGATGGTGCAACCTTGGAACAACCAATTTTTGCAGATGGGGACATAGGGACAGAGTCATTAAATTGCTTCCCTAAACCTTAGAGTGACCCATTCTGTGTGGATGGCAGAGCTGGGCACCAGGTGAACACTGTATCTGGGAGTTCATGTCTCACCCCTCCCAGCAACTGCAAGCAAAACACAGAAGTAAAAAGCTTTTTTCTGTTTTGGAGCTGAGGGAGCTTCTCTCTGATCCCAGCACTCTGAGGTTACTGCACAGATGTGATTTATGCAGTAATTAAATCTGCAGAATATAGTTAGGCACCTATGCCTCTTAAAAATGGAATTTAAAAGATGAATCCTTGAAGCCCTGCATTCCAAGGCACTGCCTCCCACTGCTCCCCACTTGGTGCTTAGGCCACAGCATGGCCTTGAGCCAGAGTGGGGTGTTCTGATCCCAGCATGGCCTCCCCCAATGCACAGCTCTGTATTTTGTGCTCATTTGTGACACTTTGAAGCAGGAAGACAGAATGGAACAGTCTATCCCCTTGCTGAACAGCACCCTGGAAATTATTGCATTAGGTAGGTACAGCCGGACTGACAAAGGAAATGTTGTTTTCTGAGGCCTGCTGGTGCCAGCTCCCTGAGCACTTGCTGTATTTGATCTGGCATTTGTCTGCTGTGACTCATTCCCTGTGGCCTCAGAAAATGTGCTCTCTATCAGCATTTTAGAGGCAGTGTCAGGAAACAGAAGGTAATCCCTTCCAAATGTGTTTCACCAAAATGGTGGGCTAAATTTTCATAAGATGTCAAGCCTGTTAGGAAAAGAGGCAAATGGCATACCTGTATGATCACAAAAGAGGAATTTCATTTGCAGACAAAGGCTGCAAGATGGTGACAACATGTTGTATTTATAAAGTAACATTTTTCTATATATTCCAGGGAAAAAGGGATTTCATGCTGGCCCTTTAGCACCTTGTCTTGCTCCCCACCTATTTCCTGCAAAGGTGTAAGTGGAAAATTTGCTCTTGCCTTTAAAACCAGAACTATGCGTGCTATGGTGACACTATTACCTAATTCTGTTACTCTATATTATATTACTCTATATTATATCCATGCAAGGCCTGGCATCCTGTGACAGGAGCTGGGTGATATAGGGACTGCTGCTGGATGGTCTGTAAAAGAGGATCCACCTACACTGGGGGAGTAGAGCTCCCAAACACAATTTGCATCTGGTCTTCATGGGTCAGGTTTGGACAAGGTAGCAGAGAAAACATGTGAGAAAGAAACTGGCCTCATGAATTCTCCCTATTATTCAAAAAAGAGGTGGTTATATTTTAATGTAAAAAAAATGTGCATCATTTAAGCTGAACTAGACAAATGGCTCTACTTTATATCTGCAATAGAGTGTGAAAAAGTGGATTTATAACCACCTTTTACCTCTTTGGGCCTGGAGGGTGCTGAGTTTTCAGACCTGTTCAGCAAAGACTCATTGTGAACATTATTTTGTCAACGTACCTGGGCAGAAGAGAGGAGATGATGGAGATATTTGGGCCAATTATACTCATTAAACCCTTTTTTGTTTTCAGGTGTTGCTGATTTGGGTACAAATCAGGACAGGGATGGGACAACTCAGCAGGTTTAAAGAGCCCATGATGCTGCAGTGGGGCATACCCAGCATCCCCAGTATTTTCCCATGCCATCACAAGCACATTCTGTGCTTCCTATCTCCCATTCATTCCAGTTCCTTCAAGGAATTGCCTTTCCCAGTCAAGCACAGAGAACTAGGCAATGGTTAGATGAAGTGGGCTTGATAGAAGGTTTACCTGATGAGGGGTTTAGCATGGAAGGAGATTTAGCAAGTTTCCTCTCTGTTGATCTCATTCCCAACACAGGGCAGCTTCTCCTGCTGCTAGTCACCTCCCTGCAGATAATCTGACCTTTTCTTTCTCCAGTACTGGTAACATTTAGGAAAAAATGATATATTGGACAACAAACAGTTTTTATTGATGGTTTAGAAGCATCCCAAAAACCCCACAGGACTGGGGCAGTTCTGGGGAGTGTGGGCAGCCAGGGGGCTGCTGAGGTGTGGTGCCCTCTCCTTCCCAGGCCAGGTGGGCATGGCTTCCCCAGCACTGTCACTGCAGAGCTGGTGGGGGATCTCATCTCATGCATTCCTCCAGCCAGGCAGACAGACAGGATTTCAGTTTAAGTCCCCAACACACATGTCAAGCAGAAATAATTTTAGTATTCTGCAGGTTAAATCAGAGTTCCTTTCTTCCTTCTTTGGGTGTCATGTTCTGATGAACACTGCTTTGTCTTGGCAGGCAATTGCTATTCCTAATTTGTATAATAAAATCTGTTGTCTCCTTGGACAAGAAGTTTTTCTTTGAACTACATAGATGCCAATTGTTATTGAAATGCATGACATTCATTTTGTGTGTTTGTTCTCAGGAAACAAAATGAGCAGATTTTTCATTTTGTACCTGTGGTTTTGCTAAGCTAGCAGGCCATATTTTATCAACACCAGACCTGTAAGCATCTGCTCTTTTGAAAAATTTAAACAGAATTCCTGCTTTGCTCTCTGTAAATATGGGGGGGGGGGAAAGGAGCAGGAACTGTAAATCTACTCTTTCTAATGTCTCATTATAAACTCTCTATGATGTCTCATACAGTGAGTTGCATCAAAGCAGTCCTAAGAGGGGAGCAGTGAGATTATGCACACTTTTACAGGTGGGAAAACTGAGCTTAGTGGTAAAGCTGGAATAGAGCTGAGATGTGACTCCCAAAGCTCTTTGTTGCCATGTCATGCAGCCCCCTTCACAGTGCTTGCATTATCAGGGCTGACAACCTCTTCTTCAGTGCTGCTGAGTTTATCCTTGTAACACATCCATGAAGTACTGAAGCTTTGCTTGTGTAGGTGGGATATCAAAGCAAATATGTGTGTGTGTACTTTACAAGCAGGGGAAAGGGTTGCATACAGACACACATGCACAGAGAAGGAGGGAGAAACATATTGCAAACACTGATCTACTGGGGAAAAAGAAAACTTTATTAATTTCAAACGTTTGTCTTCTTGCTCTGCTCTGTGGGGCCCAAAATGTTCCATTCTTAGTATGGCTGTTACTGACCTGAGGCCCTGGTGTGCAGTGAAATGTGTGGATCCTCTTACTGGGACTCCCAGGCTGAGCCCAGCAGCAGGCACTGCCCAGGGTTGAACATGGACTCAGAAACTTGCACCATGTGGAGTTCTACAGACCTGGGTCATTTTTCTTCAGAGCTGATGGGGCTCTTTGCCATGGAGAGGGGTCCTGCCACAATCTGAATCCTTCTCAGTGAAGTGTCAGCTGCGTAATCCTGGTGGCTCCCCAGAATAGCCTCATTTTATACTTTGGCTAATGGAGAATCTCTTCTTGGGAAGGGCTGCTCCAGAGAGTGGAAATCACAAGAAATCTGCAGTGGACAGGAAGTGTGGGAAAACATTTGCTGGTGTCAAGGAGCTGACATAAAACTTTGTACCCCTTCATTATCTCCCTGGGGAAATGGGTTGGAAAACACCACTGAAATACCTCAAGAACACCAAGCAGAAGGGTTTCTTCCTTAAATTTCTTGCTGGAGTAAGGCAAGGGCACATAAAGCCATGGATTTATATTTGCAAAGATCCAATAATCTCAGGGTTTTAAAAAGCTGATATGGGAATGTATTTGCTGCATGCTGGGGGAGAGAGTGAGAGACCAAGCACATCTGTAGTCTGGCTTGTGAATTTGTTTCACCCCTGCAAGCATCCCCGCCCCTCATGCAGAACCGGATTTTGAAAGGTTCATATGGCTGCAGCAAATTTCAGCTTATAAATACATTAATTTTTGGGTTGTGCACTTTGTGCATCATTGCAGTTCTTCAAATGTTGTCTCAGCATGTTGTTCATTACTGAATCATGAGGAACATACAGTAAGAAGTATGTGGGCTGAGAAACATTTTATTTTTGTAATGCTTGGCTTGAGTCTGTGCAGCATTTAACTTCCAGTCTACATTTGAAGTGTATAGGTTATAATAATGTTTGACATGGGTGTCACATCTGTTCATCTAGCTAGAATAAATCCTATTTCTCTTCTACATTTGTCTTTATCAGTCCAAAACCATGGGAAGATTTCTGTCAAAAATGAAGGCAAGGAGGTTTCTTTCTTCAGAAAAGGAAAAATAGAATATCAATGTATCTATTCTAAGGTCAAAAGTACAAGAATAAATGCAGGGTTATCATAATTTTGACAGCTGTGTTATCTTTCTCATGGCAAAAAAAGAATTTTCAGAGAATTTTCTCTATTGCTTTCACAGAATATCCTGGAAGTTAGGATAATTGAAAGATTTTAAAAATATTGAAGTCTTTCTTTTTCATGCCAATATGTCAAACTACTTTGAGGAAAAAAAATGACAAGCAATGAGAAATTAATGCATTAGAATTTGATTTTCAATTTTTTTTTTGCTAACATTTCTAAAATCTACATGTGCAAGTATATAGGTTACAATCTATCTCTGTATTTATGCTTGGAAAGGTAAATAAGAGAATGCTATATGTGAAGTTGGCAGGAAAAAAGAAGCTGGGAGATGGAAATCTATTGTCAAAAATCTGGCCAGGAGTAGTTGTTCAAAATATTTTTATAACAAAATATATGCTTTCTATTTTGTGATTTACACTTTTCAAGCCATCATGGAATAAAAAGAATGCTGTCAAAATATGTAAAATAGAAATAATTTTTTTAAAACAATCCATTGTTTAGAGCCCTACCCTAAAATATCAAATAATCAATGCCTATCTAATCTTTAGCATCTTCTTGCATTTATGTGGCTTCTGGTTATATTTCTTATATTTTTATTAGGCTCAGATGACAGATAGGTAAGGCTCACAGACTCTGCCCGAACTGCCTGTCTGCAGAGAGTTACCAGAGAGGCTCCAGCCAAGCTCATACAGGCAGAAAAGGAGAATTTGTCTTGGCTTTAATCTGGACTGAGCTCCCTGGAATGTCAAATTGGAGCTGGCTGCAAAATGGAGACAAATTTTCATTTTAAAATTGGCAAGATAAAAATTGTCACCATTTTCTTGCTCCCTTGCCCTCAAATTTCAGCAGTGGTAATGTGGGCAGAGGAATTGTCAAGCTGAGAAAATGTATTTAGAGGCTCACTACAAATGTAGTCCTGGCTGTTTGCTTTTAAAGAGTGGAAAGATGGATTTGTACAGAAACTCCAAAAGACCCTAAAACTGCTTCTCCTTCTCTGGATAAGAGCAAATGCCAACAATCAGCTCCACTACTTAAGTTAATGCTGACCTTGGGCAGCTGCAATTCATAGAATTCTTCCTTTAGACTTCCTAATGCTGGGGAGATTATTGCTTTCTTGTGGAAAAAAATGAACAACTTTTTTTCCTCAATTTGAAGTTACAGCTTAATGCAAATACAGGACAAGGTTGCACAGGCTTTCAGGCAAACGACCAGGGATAATGAAGTGACACACTTAAAACAAGGGCATTTTCCTGACACATAGGAAAAAGTACCTGGAGGTGCTGTAGCCCTGACCTGACTGCTCACAGTGACATTGCCACTGCTTGCAATAGGGTTTGTTACACTAAAGATCAGAGATTTTGTGAATAATGTTCTAGAAGCAGAGGCTGTTTCTCCAGTGCCTGCTTCCCCAAGCCTGTCCCCCTTGGTCCCTCATCACTGAGATAAAAGAGATTTCCAGTTGCCCATTAATGCCAAGCTCTGCCAAAGCCCAGGGGCCTGAAAGCAGGAGTAGCATGTGAAATACCAGTAGGGATGGTCCCAATGCACTGTAAGGCTTGGCAAAGGGAATAGAAGAGTTAAAACACCTGAACTCTGCTTTCCACTTGATTATGAGCTCTAATATGGGCTTTGATAGGATGTTTTGGGACTCTGGGTTCTGTTCTGGAAACTTTCATGTGAACTCAGCAAAAGCAAGTCCTCTCTGGGATAATTAGAATCTTCTGGGACACAGACTATAATTCCTAATTAGTGTCAGTGGAAATGGTACATGAAAAGTGAGGTCATAGGCTATTTCCAAGAGGGTTTTCATACCAAGGAAAATTAATTTTTCACTGCCAAATAGAATGAATGCCAGGCCCTAGTCATCAAAGGGAGATTCTTGACCAAAATGTTAAATATCCAAATACAGCAGATATAACTCTGCTGATTTGAAAGAACCTTTTTGTATAGGACTATACTGGGAAATCAGTGACTCCCAAAATCAATTCAGTTCACAAATGTAGCTGGATTAGTTGCCCACCTAAACTTATTTTCTTCATTTGATGCTTTAAATATTGATCCATAAAAATCTCAAAGTGCAGGGTCAGGACTACACTCAGTTCTGACACCTGAATGACAAATTGGGAGCTCAGTGACACCTGTCCAGCTGTTTTTTCTTCCATAGATAAGCTCAGATGGACCTGGCAGGACATTAATGAGCAAATCAGTAATCAGTGGAGAAGAGTGAATAGAAACATGGCTCTTAACTTTGAATAAAACTCTGGCACTACAGAACTTCTGGATGTATCACAGTGGAATTTAATGTTGAACTGTTTTCACCTGAGCCTGGTTTGAGCATTCCAGACTCTGCATTGCTCTATTTGTTCTGATATCTGTAAAGGTAGATTTTGGGAAGGGTTTGGAAGAAGTGATAAAAAATCCAGTCCACTTCCATTTTCAAAAAATCTCTCTCCCTTGCATTTTAATGTTATCACATAAATCACAGTATATTTTTAGAAATTCTTTTTTAAACTGAATCTCTGTCTTATGCTTCTTTATGCAATTACAGAGCAAAGGACAAAGATTGGGGTTCCCTTTCTGGTTTTCTGCCAACTCCAGATCAAGGACACTTTCAATGACAGAATGAGATGGCAACATCCAAACTGCATAAAGAACTTATTTCTTCATGCAGCTTTTAATTTATTCTTGAACTCACAGCTTCACCATGGCATAGAGGCCAGAATGGCACAGATTTGTCTCAATAAGGATAGAAAGTATATAGGGATAATAAAATACAGTGATATTAAATTGTAAAAGCTAACATTTTGGGAAACGTTTAGCTTTATTTTTCCCTCCTGGACTTGAGCCAAATGCTATTCAAGATTAGAAGACACCAGAGGTTGGAGGTGTATTAAAAACCATCTGCCAAGTCTGGGAAATCTTTTGCCTTCTGAAACATGGAACACAATCTCGTAATAGAAACTGAACTGATGGACTGGAGCACATGAATTTCTGTTTTCCCATACTGATATGAAAAAGAAATAACTGCAGACATTTGTGTGTCTGAAAAAATGTGTGCATATGGTCCTGGAAAATTTACTTTATTCATTAATTTATGAACCATAGAACTTGTCTTTGGAGCCCAAGCCCCAAAGTGGACTGAAGATGGACAACTTTCCATAAAGCAGCAAAGGAAGTTAGCTTGCTTAATGACACTGCTGGCTGTTTAGTTATGCAAAGGAATTATCTTCTCCCCTTCACTGTTTGTAAAAATGAGCTTGCAACATTCAGATTTTAAGTGGCATATCCATAAATTTAAGTTTAGTGCTGCTGTACAGAGGCTTTCCCAGATAATTCAAAAGCCTATCTCCTTGAAGTCATAGACACTGTCATTCTGACTGGACAAATTTTATGTTCTGTGTATAATAGCAAAGATGGATGATATGAGCTGTGCTGAGAGTGCTCTCAAGCTTTGGGAAGATCTGTGTGGATATCTGATTTTGGCTTATGATTCTTCCGATCTCTATACATTGGTACCAGAGGTTTAAGTGCACAATGTTACCTAACACCTGCTTCCTGCTCTGTTAAAACTAGTGCAGATCAGCATGATTACTTGGACTTTAATAGGGTCAGAGTGGTTTATGCTGCCTGGACATTTTGCCCTGCTAAGCTGGAATTCAAGGCAATTCCTAGAAAAACTGAGCTGAGCTTTTTTTATTTGTCTGAAGTTTCATCTTTATCTAATTCAGTTATCCATTAATTCCACAAGGATAACAGCACCTTTTAAAAGTCTGAATTGCCCCACTCAGCTTGATCAAAATTTCTCTGCCAGACACAGAAAAGTTGTTGCCCATCTCTTCAGACTGGACAGGATTGCATCAGTGAAATGACTCTTCCAGTTCTCTTGGGACCCTTTGAGGTGAATACATTGGGGACATTATTGGATTTGGAAAGACATGGGAAAATACACTTAGTGGTTAGCATGTGGAGGAGGAAAAACTTATTCGAACATAAATATTTGTTCCAGCACCCTCTTGTTAACGTTCACCACAGTGCAGAGGGATTTACTTCCTCAACTTCCATTAAATATATATTAATGGAAGTTTCGTAGATAAATCCCTAAGCTTCTCTAGGAACAGCTCTTCTGTATTTAATACTCCTCTTGAATTTCAATGCCCCTCAAAGCTTAAGGAACCTCAGACTTTATTTTACTTCTCTGGTAGTTTCAGTAAGTTGTGATAACATCATGGGAACATGACAAGTGTGACAAAGACTGTGCTCTTTATTGGACTGATCACAACACTTGCATATGAAGGGAGAACATTTCTATTTCTCAAATTTCAGTATGTGCTGATGCAATATTTGTGTCAGCAGCTATCTGCAACCCCCGAGAAAGGAAGAAACTGTGAGAAAGGGTTCTTGGGTAATTTATTCTTAATGTTGAATTTTTCCAGTATTGGTATGACTTCTCTTAAGAAATACAAACTGATCTGTCCAAAAGGATGAAGTAAACTGGGTAATGTCATGAGCTCTGGGACTGTCAAAGGTTAGTGAGATTAATCACTGGTTTCTCCAGATACTGTCCCCCAAATTCCTATGGAGCTCATCCCACAGTAACTGGGACCACTCAGGAGTCACACACCCATCACTGGAGCATCTCACTGCTGGCATCAAAGCCCCTTTACATGAGACCCCACATGGCTCCACACACACTCCACTCATGCAAAGTCAGACCAGACTTCCTCATCAGTTCCACCCTGGGTTTTCCATAGCAAAGTCTCAGACGTCTCATTCCAGAGAGCAATGTATTCACAGTACAGGAATACAGAAACAGCTCCAGCTGGTGCCTCCAAGGAGCACAAGAACCTCTGGGCTTTTATCCCCCCACAGTTTAAGCTTGTTGAAGTCTCCCCTTCCTCCTGAGCCATTGGATCCTGGTGTGTCTCTCAGTGTCTGGTCACCTGGCTGGAGCTCCTGGTTCCTGCATCCTTTGCTGTGCAAAGGGCCAGCAATTCATGGCCTCTTGCCTTGGGCTCCCATCACATGGAGCTCCATCTTTAGCTCACACTGCAGCTTGTATTCCTCAGCACTAGCAGTGTTATTTCCTTCTGACTGATGACCTTTGAAGGTATAGAGTTATCTGTCAAATACGAGGTTGCTCATAATAGCTGCTAGGTTAGGAATGGATTTTACCTTACTATTGATTAAGGTCATGCTCTTCCTTTCCACAAGCTGCATTGAAGTGACATGGTCTGTGGGCTGTCTGAGTGCTTTACTCCTTTATTACTTTAGTACTATGCCAGAGATGAAAGAAATATTTTTTTGTCTTCATGTTCTTTATTCTCTTTCGTTCTAAACTTTCAACTGAATTTTCATGTCTGTAAAGAATTTCCCCTATTCATCTCTGCTTTCTGGAACTGCTGTGTAAAATATGTGGTCTGAGCTCTGCATGAAGATAATCCAGAAGCTGCAATGGTCTCTCTAACCTATTCATCTCTATACAGTATGTGTATGTTAAAGATGGGTTTTAAAGAGAAGCTGTGCTTTAGACTCATTTTAGTGTCTCTTCAATTTAAACCTACCAGGGAGAGATTTCACCTGTTAAACCAAAATTGAATGACATTACATGACACTTTCACACTTTTCAGCTTGGTTTACCAGCATTCAAAGGCCCTTTCCCTCTGAGGGCAGGAAATAACATGTCACAGGAACAATCTTGTGGAAGCAAAGCAGTCTTTGTTTGTCAAAAAGGTGCCATACAGAGCACAAAGAGTAAAGTCAGAAAAGATTTTTATGATGATGATTCTTTTATCCAAACTGTAGTTTTTTTCTCTCAGACAGTGAACTGTCTCCTTAAAAGCATGTAATACTCAAGATCAGGCAAGTGCCTTTAAATTGCTTGGTCCCTCCCTAATCAGATCTGCTTGACTTGACTGAACACCCCGTAACCTGAAAATTACACCTACACTGCTAAGTGCATATTCTCCCAGGAGTAAAACCTGGCTCCCAGGCCAGGTGCTGTGAATTGGCTTTGGCTGCATTGCTGTGAGCAAATTTCAGAGCACACTGACTGCATTCACCCTACACAATCCTTGCCCCCAGACCTCTTCTACATCCCTTGTCACAACTCTGTTATTTTAAAATACAATTATATTTCAGTGTGCAATTTATTCATTTCAGTGTTCAAAAATAATGACAAATGCCCAATGCTGAAATATTAACAAGCTTTCCTTAAAGACAAACCGTACTGTAACAGGAAGCTTTTTGAGGTGTTAATTCCTTCCCGTTTTACTGTTGCTAGATTTATTTTTCCCTTACTTGGCATTTCTCCAGAATTACCTTTTCGTTTTTTTCTAGACTTTAATTTTATCTCCCTCTCTAAAGCAGAGGAAACCTAGAAATAGAGCAACATAGTAATTCAGGAGTACTGGATAAGTTTGAGGTTTTGGACATCTTTGCATGACATGGGACAAAAAGTTTTCTCAGCTTGACTCTGGATGCTGCTATGTGCTCTGCCGGCCTAATACTGTGTTAGTGCAAAAAGGTATTTCCCCACCCAGGCTGTTGTGCAGAGCCATGTGAAATGACTTACCACTTAGGAATCCAATTGCTCAAGAATTTCTGTACCATTTTGCCTTTTTCAGGCAAAACTTACAGTTGAGGATGCATTGTGTTCTCTTGAATCATTACCATTGCCAAAGATACACAAAGAGAGGGAGATCTTAGTGTGAGCTATGAGAGTCCAAGTAGAGTTTGCATGGAGAGTTCTACAATATTTATAAAGTCAGTGCGTTTGATCTAGAAATCATGAGAAAAAGCAAACACAGAATACTGTCACACCATGATTTTTTCAAAACTAAGTCACAGCCCTCGGTGTAAAATATCCTAAAATATGTTAAAAATTCTTGTTATTAGTACTACCAAATGAGAAATGTAGTAAAATAGCAGAGTCTGCTTAAATCACCAAAGATCAAGAGCACACTGAATCTTCCTTTGTAAATAAAGAAGTAGTGTGGGATTTTTATTCGATTCTTGCAAAGAATTTTATTTTTTTAGCTGTGATGTAAATCAGGACTAACTCTCCTTTTATCACCAGTTGTGTCTAGCTATGTCTAAAAAAAAGTTATTATATTTTAATGCTGTAGGGGATCTTAGAAAATGAATGGTCTTGGGAAAAATACCAAATGCAAAAATCTCCTTGTACAAATCCCAAGCAATAATGAAAATTAACAAAAAGAAACCAAATTCTTCATGCCTGCTCCATCAGTTCAGAAGCTTGCAGGAAATGGACAGCCTGGAGTGTATTAAAGTGTCGCTGCTACTTTAATAGAGGAAGATAAGTGAACTTTCAGAAAGTCTTGAATTTACTGACCTTCTCTTCCAATTTGAGCTAATTCATTAGCTTCATAAAAGCCTTTCACCACTCTCTCAATAATTATTTTTTTCCACATAGTTGAGTTCTAAATTAGTATTCAGCCCTCTGAAGAAAATAGAATGTTATAAACATTCTTTCTAATGGGTGGATCTGGAAATCACTTGTCCTGATGGCTGTGATAGATCTGTGGGGAATTTTCTGTAAATCCTTTGGGGAATTTTTCTACAAGTGTCTATGATTGCTTGCATGATTATAATTAATACAACATTGACTATTAATTTTGTGGCTCACGTGGTAAGATGGGTACAACCAACTTCCATAAACTTCCCTAGTGACACAATTCCTAAATTGTGCTGTACTGAAAGGAGTTTGCACCTACATCGCAAGACCAATATAGACATATTTGAAGCTGTCATATTTCAGCCTTCACTGAGTGTGAGTGAAGGGAGCCATGAAAAGGTTGAGTATGGCAATGGTAATAAAAATAAGAAAAGTCCCTGCTGCAGGAATGGTGGCATCCAGTGATAACTGCAGAATGGGAAAGGGGTTCCTGACACTGGGCATGAATTCATAGGCTAAGAAATTGTTTGACAAATTGAATGAGTGGGAGGAAGACAGAAAACTAGAAAAACAGCTGTGAGTGTATCCCTGAGGAAAAACAGCAGGAAGAGATTTTAGGGAATGTAATGCACTGAAAAAGTAGGTTCGGAAATTGTGAATGAAAGATTTGTGTGCTGTCATTTGGTTTTGCCTGTTCAGAAGACAGAGTTTTGTTGGTCTCTTGCAAAGAAACAAGGTTACATCAAAAACTATAACTTGTTTCATACCAGACTTCCCTTTAAAAAGAAATATTTCCGCAAGTTCCTATTTACTTACTGACTGCTTTGGTCAATGTGCTAACAACATTTAAACCTTAAGGAAAAGTGCCAAAGTGACCAGGGGGAGACTCTTTTGATTCTGCCCAGCAGCTTCCTCTGTGTATGAATGCTGGTAATTTTACTGCAATTAGCACTAGCACTGCAGTGCTTTTGATAAATGAGGGTTGGGAGCTCATGGGGATGTTTTAAAAGAGCAGTTCCTGCAGGTAACACTTTTCCATATTTCAAGCTTTTGTGGAATGTCTTAACTCCTTGGCAATGAGCACAAAGGATTTGCACTAAGGCTTACCTTAGATCACTTCCTTTTATATAGATATCACTTTAAAGTAATCACATTCCTCTTATTTAAGTGTGCAGTGATTCTCTAAAAAGAAAGCTATGCTATTTAATTTACTCCAGTGGCACTTAAACAGTACTGACTGGGTCCTATTCTCCCTGCATAATATTTGGACTAAGCAGGGCAAAGAAAAGATTTCTATTTTGTCTAATTATGAACCTTCCCTAACAATGTGAAGAGGATAAAAAGGTCAACTTGAATGTGAATGTCACTGAGGATGTAGAAAGTACTTTAAAAACAAGTGATAAAGACAAAACTCATGACAATCTAATCAATACAGTTAACAGAGCATTCAGAGCACTCTTCAGGAAGCAGCAGGAGCTCAATCCAGCAGGTGAGATAGAAATACGTGTCCAAGGGCCAGCTCAAGCCATATTTTTTAGCCCCTTAGGGCTTCCTCAAATAACCAAAAGCATGTTAAAGAGATCTGGACACTTGTGTTGGGCAACTGGGCTGAGTCTCAGTTAAACTGCTGCATGTTGTTTTGTGAGGAGGACTTTAATTTTGTTCTCCATCAATAAGTATTTCTTGCAGTTTGAAATATCCTGTATTGTTCTGCCTGATCTTCATCCATCTCAAGGAGGGCAGGTGTCCCATAGGTCTCTTGCCACATCTACCAGCCCCATGCAAGTACCTCAGGCAGCCAAACTATAACCTTATAGCTTTATACCTCTGTGCCTGGCCAGCTGAATTGAAAATCACTGTCTACATCTTAATTTCATCTGTATTTCACCTGATGTTTCTCAGCTCCTGATCACTCAGTGGCAGATGAGATGCCCAGTGCCATCACTGACAATTGCCTGCAACTGGACTCCTCCTTCCTGCCCTGCACAGGCATGCTGGGGGTAAAGGAGAAGATGGCCAGGTCAATGTATGTTGGGACATCCCTGAAAGAAAGCCCAGCAATGAATGGTGTCAGATGAGGGGAGCTAATGGTCAAAATGGGCTCTTATTTAATTGTACATCTCTTCTACAAAAATAAAGTTATGAACTCTGATTTACTGGGGTGGCATTTAAACAATATTGATTGTGTTTTATTCCCAACACATGAATTAAGCAGAGAAACATATTCTTTTGAATGCATGATGGGGTTTTTTTATTTATTTTAAAAATTATTTTAATCTCAACACTTAAGTAAGCTTAGGTTGTTATCATGATGAAATGACATATGTTAAGGCATATCTTACTCCTATAATGAACATTACTGCTGAAAATGTGGGGCAAAATGATTTGGGGCCAAGGCCAGGTATAGATTCCCACTCCAGCAGTGCTGGAAGCTCCCATTGTCAGGTAAAACTGTCAGGAAAAGGAAGAGAAATGCACAGTAAGACTGCAGAGCTTCTACCCATGGGCCTTCCTCTTAACTGTGTTGCAAATTTTTTCTGCATCGTTGATTTAAAACAGGCCTGACAAAATAAATCATGCTTTAAAAATTAAGGCAGTAAATAATGGATGCATTACTGGAAGAACATTATTGAGGGTCAGCATGCCATTTAATTCCTGCAGCCATTTAAAACAAAAGAAGCACAGTTCTAGAAAAAATAGGGGTAGAGAATGTGATAGAAACCATTGCAATTAGTATCACATCAGTCTGATGGGTACAAAACACACGAATAGGAGGAAAATGTGACATTTCAAACCACACCAAGAAATCTGCCTGAAACGAAGATGACTTTCTGGAGAGACATTACTGATGTGGAGACACGATTCTTTGAAGCTGATTTTTCCATTTGGCGTATTTATAGTTCAATCAAATATTCCTATTGATCTGAGAATGTGGTATTTTCCTTAGGAAAGGGATAATGAGTGTCTAGGTGTCTAGTAAATCCTCCAGAGATTTGAGCTGCCTGGATGCTGATTAAGGCTGACACTGTTGGAACACTGACTGCGTTGCTCTGCCTGGCTGCCTACTGTGCCATGCCTCAAAGATCAGGTGTAGACCAATTAGTTAATTTTAATTGTGCTTATATTAATTTCAATTAGCCTATCAGATGTCAGAGAAGCTAAGAGAGCTTTTTACTCTCACTCTAAATATCAGTAGAATCAAAGAAAGTCTCAGGGAGAGTTTGTATGTGTTTCAGTGTTTTGGAAAAGATGCAGAGCGGGTCTTCCTGATCACAGTCAGAACTGAAATGAGACTTTAATAGAGTGAGACCTTAAAAGAAGCCAGTTTTCTTGACTCCTGGTTGATTTATTTTTGTTATTTTTTTAAATTCCATTGCAAATAAAATAGTTGGAATTGTGTGTGTGATTTAAGAACTTACATATCAGAGTCACAGAATCACCTAGACTGGAAAAGACATTTGAGATCATTGAGTCCAATCTATGGCCTAACACAGCCTTGTCAATAAAACCACAACACTGAGTGCCACATCCAGTCTTCTCTTAAACACCTCCAGGGACAGTGACTTCACCACCTCCCTGGGCAGCCCATTCCAATGCCCATTCACCCTTTCTGTGAAGAGCTTCTTCCTAATGTCCAACCTAAACCTCCCCTGGTGCAGCTGCGGACTGTGTCCTCTTGTCCAGTCACTGTTACCTGGGAGATGAGACCAGTCCACACCTGGCTGCAGCCTCCTTTCAGGGAGCTGTGGAGAGTGACAGGGTTCCCCCTGAGCCTCCTTTTCTCCAGGCTAAACACCCCCAGCTCCCTCAGCTGCCCCACATAGGAATTGTGCTCCAGACTCTTCACCAGCCTTGTTGCTCTTCTCTGGACACACTCCAGCAGCTGAGGAGACTCCCCAATGTAGAGAGCCACCCTTCCACCTCTCCTACCTTGCCTGTCTCTTCTGAAGAGCCTGAAGCCACCCACCCACTGTGGCACTGCAGTCATGAGAGTCATCCCACCACATTTCCATGGTGACTGCTGTGCCACAGCTTTCCTGCTGTACTATGGCTCCCAGGTCCTGTTTGCCACCCGTGCTGTGTTCATTCCTGTTACTCCACCACTCTATTTCTCTTTCACTCTCCGTAACACTCCTTAGCCTTTCCATTTCTCCCTTAAGCTTGGCCACTAGACAGAGCAGCTCATTCACCTCCTCCCACCACATGCAGCCCTGTCCTGCAGGCTCAGACACCCCCTGCACCCACTGACCTGGAGAGCTGTGTCCTTCTTGGGGTTCTTTTTGGGCTAGCACACTCCTGCTACATGCACCAGCAATGGCTTTTGGCTGTTGGTAAAGCATCACTGGCTTGATTCAAGCTGTGGGGAAAAAACCCAAACCAACAAAAAACTCCAATCAAAACACCACACCCACCTAACACCTGGTGCACCACCAGCAGCCCAGGAGTGGCTGTGTCCTTCCTGGTGTGGAAACTCCTCTGCCATGGCCCTGTTTGCCTGCTCATGTTCCTGCACTCACAGAGCTGTTTAAATCTCCTGCCAATGGTCCTGGCACCGCCCCTTCCTCACCTGATCAAAGTGAGTTTTGGCGCACTAGGGTGAGCCTGGAAATGGCTTAGTGAAACTTTGGCTCCAGATGAATCTTAGACAAAGACACTCATCTTTGCAAGTCTGAACTTCAAAGTCCCAGAAGGGTATTTTTTTAAGATTCCTCTTCCCCCAGTGCTTTGAGACTGTATTCAGTATCTCTGATGAAGTGAGATTTCCATGCATTTGGACTGAAGGTCTCAGCTTCTGAGTATATGATTCTTGATGGGTCAGTTTATGCTATGACATGGATTCTACCAGAAAGTCAGCAGACAAAGTCTGCTTTTCTTTGTATAGGTAGATACAAAAATACACGTACATAGGTAGGGATGAAATCCTACAGCACCCAAGTTAACTTTGGTGCTGTAAAAAGACCTCCCTGAATCAAATTCCATTTTCTTTAACATCTTATCCCACTGGTTACTGCCATATTTTATCCTGTATTTGGCATTTGCTGTTTATCATTGGAAATCCCACAGTGAATGATGTTGCTGATATCCTGTACATGGAGAAAATCACACACACCTGCTGAATACCATACCCCTGGAGGTGAGGGATATCTAGTTTTCATTCTGTCCTAACTCCATGGAATCCCATGAAGCTAAGCCAGCAAAACTGTCCCTGATGTTTAGCTCATTAACAGAGTTCAAAGCAATGGAGCTCGCTTTGGGATGCTTGGGTTATATTTTGTGATAAAATTTTGCAGTTTTCTCTACCCAGACTCTGGAACATAAATCACAGCTTGAACTAAAAAGCAGTCTGGGACATTACAAAGAAGAAAAGCAATTGGGTAGCAGTTACAAGGGGGTTTTTTTGCATACAAAGCCTCTGTTTATGCTGACAAAAATTATTTTTCTCATTGATAACTAGGTAAATAAATTTAAAAAAATTAATTTTCTGCCAGAGAAGATATTCAGTTGCAAAAAATAGTACATTAATTCACTTAAATAGAGATATTTCATGAGTTCTTGTGAAGACTAGACCCATATGTACAGAGCCACTAGAGGATATTTTGGTGACTGGTTTGTACCTGAACTTGACTCATAGGTAAGATATTTTAAATGCACCTTCAGATTACTATTTCAACCAATAAGCAGAGTCTTTTGCTCAAGTACTGATAAATCTCACTAATTATCATTTCAGATGATAATGATAATTGTCAGAAGATTTCTCTCTTGGAATTCAAAATAACTCAGGCCAAATCCATTAAAAAACCCAAGAAGGTGCAGTCCAGAAGCATCTCCAAGGTCACAGCAGCTGGAAAACACAAACCTTGAGGGTTCCGCTTTGAGGAACTTGAGGAAGGCTGAAGACAGTGCCCCTAGCCCCAGGCTGCAACAGACTTTTACTCAGCATGGACCAACCACAGGAAAATAAATCTGTATCAAAATCCAAGACCGCTTTAATTTGCATGTGTTTGTCAATAACCACTAGTGACAAAGAAAACCCAAGTGGAATTGCTGATGCCACACCCCCATATGTGATAGAAATGTAAGAAGGTCATGTTCCAGCTGCATCTCCTAAAAGTCCATACTTATGGATGCTCTTCTGAGCCAGCAATGCTGCTGTGTAATTTGTTTTGTGTCTGTTGGTGAAATGGGTTTATTTAAATTTTTCATTTATCCACATTTATCTGTTTTAAAGCCTGTGCTAAACCTTTTGTGCTTGCAGAACTGCTGTGCCAGTGAGGTGGCTTTGCTGAGCATGGGCAGTATTTCACTAACAGGAATTTGTGAGATTCTAGAGAGAAGTTTCAGCAGCTTGAAATAGAAATGTTTCAGGATGATGGTGATAAAAAGGTGTGACTTAAGACATGATCTGATACACTGGGAAATAGTGAAGAACAAGTTTATGACTCCAGAAGGCATTATTGGAGAGGGATCCAGTTCCCATATATCTTCTCATCTATGTGAGCAGAATTATGTGAGTATGGAGTAAAGCCAGTCTGAGCTCCTACCAGTGTGAATTGGCTCTGGATACCTTCCCTCAGAGCAAGGTCAAACATATTTCGAATAAGGCAGCTCACAGAGAGGCAAGCTGCCATTTGGGCCAACATCCTGGGAAATGGGCCAAGGAGCACAGCTTGGTCAGGAGAGGGCTGTGGGTTACCAGCAAACCAGACCACTGGAAGCACCATGTCATCTGCATGCCCTGGAGATCCTGGATCTGCTCAGCTCTGCAGAGCATCTGGAGGAAAAACTTTTTGAGGCTTTTTGCCTAATCTACAGAGCTAAAGCAACCTGGAAAAAAAAAAAAAAGAAGTAGCCAAAGAAAAGTGTGAGCTTTTTTGAGCCCTGCATATGATACTTTTAGGGGTTTAATTTGGATGCCAGCTGTATCTTAGGATTTTAGCAGCTACAATTTTTAAAGAAACAAATTAAAGCTATAGCAAACTGGTCTGAGAGCCTTGTTTTCCCTCAAACCTTCCTGTTGCTTTATTTATTTAGTCTTCTCTCTCTTTCCACCTATCATTTTGTCAGGTTTAATAGGGCCTGAAAATAAGACATCAGAAAACACTAGCGGCAAATCTGATCTATGTGTGATTAGCCCTTGGCTACATTACCTGCAAATTGAAATATATAAACAACATATAACTGTTACAAGAGTGTTCTGACCATAAATACCTTCAGGTGCAGTAATGTAAAACAAAACTGGAAACCACCATATGGTCACAGACACAGATAGCACTGTTTGAAAAATCCCTGAATTTTGTATTACCTTGCAGTGGGGAAAAAAAGGCTTGAAGCCACCTTTGGAATATCAATCTGAAGAGCAAATTATACACATTTTACATAGCTTGAATAAAAAATGTTGTCCCTCTAAGCCATTTTTCACATACTAATTTTGCATTCGTTTCGCTGTGTAACATTGGTAGGAAAAGAAATCTTGAAGTCTAAAAGTCTATTGATAAACAGTTCAGCTAAAAAAGTAATTATTCTCAGAAGTTTTTTCTTTAAAATATACTCTTCACTTAGAACAGCTCTTACATTGTTAGCACAAGCATAATGAAATAATGGGCCATTTAGTGGGCTAATGTATTTTTCTCTTGCTTTTTATCAACTTTCTTTTTAAAAAAATCACTGCTGAGGGTGAAATAGTATAATAAGGTTAATGAGTAAAGAAATAACAGAGAACTGCTTTTATTGTACTTAGCATCTCTAAATCACAAAATGGGCAGAACAGATGCTTTGGAACGCAGCCGAGGAGTTGATCAGTAGAAGCTGATTATCTATTAATGAGGGGTTTTTAGTGCTGTACCCTGATGTAAAAATCACTAGACTCCATTCAGACAGTCATCAGCTGCAAATGCCATGTATATGAATCACTTGATTGATGTACAAAATTCAAAACAGATTTCCCCTGGCGCCCTATGGGTTGTCATGCACTCATGATCCCCTATCTGTTTATGTTAATGAAACAGGGTTTTTCAGTAAGTAAATATGTGTAGTATTTAATTAAACTCACTGCTGAGCTCTGTGTGAAAATGTAGCCCCATTGTTGAGAAGTATTTTCTGACTGAAGTTCTTTGTTTTCATCCCAGCTTTTCTTCCCAGTTGCCTCAGTCCCCTGTCTGAAGAGCATCTGGGTTTGTCCCATGCCAAGATGTTGTGAGCACCATTGCTCACAAGAAAAACGTGCCTTTGAATTCAGCAATGGCAGGAACCAACCCTCAGCTGCCATCACCAGCTCCACAGCTGGCAGGATTGCAATCAGGGGTCCTCTGGAGAGTGAGGTCTGCTGGCATTCTGCAAATTGCTCTGCTGCTGATCCCCTCTGGGGGTTGGGCAGTGACTGGGGAGCTGGTTTTTTCATGCAGTTTGATGCTGTGTTTAGGAGAGAAAGATTTTCAAAGTATTTTGAGGCTGAATGGTTAAAACAGTTTTATGAAAATATATGTACATTATTAGAGCAGGAGTGAAGCTCCTGATTCCTGCTTCAAGGCCCTACATGTAGTCAGGACAATGCAAAAGAGCCATGGAAAGAATAAAAATCAGGCTTAAGGTAGAAGCCTGTAAAAATATATCCCTCAGCTGAAACAAAGATCTTATATCTTTTGTTAATAAGGAAGGAAAAGTAATATTTATATTATTATAATGTAATCTCAATTATTTTTGCAGCTTTTTTTCTTTTTCTATTTTTCTTTTTCTTTTTCTTTTTTTTTCTCTTTTTCTTCATTGTGATGATTATTTCCTGGACAGAAATAGAGCAGTTGCTGATACACTCTGCAGCATTCACAGTGAGTCCTGGCATGATTTGTGGCTTTTTTTCTTGAAGAGCTGATTAATAGTTTACATTTATTAGTGGCTGCTTGCCCTTTGCTGTGGCATGTGTTTGCAATTTAATGCTGCCATGTATCAATAGTATTTGCATGTTTGGTATTTTATTGGGTACCAGCAGTGCTCATGCATTTTATTTAGGCCATCCTATAACTTCCCTCATTTGCTTGTGGGACTGCACATAAGAAAGGCTCAGTGTATCATCTCCCTTCTTCACATTTCCAAGAATACAAAAGCTGCAAGGGCCAGTACAGTTCCAATTTATCTTCTTACCTTGTAAGATATCAGGGATCTTTCCTGGACTAATAGGGTTAGGAAAACTTTGCTGAATATGATCTTTCCTGTTATGGAATCATTAATCTACTGAGAAAGCAATTTAAATGGAATAATGGATTTTGCTTTGACTGTTTTGCCTGTTTTTTTTTTTTTTCCTGAGGTTTGGTACAGAGGGGGGCTCAGAATCCTATTGAAGTTATTGTTATTGAAGTTGTTGAATGAATATTGTTATATTCATGAAGAGCTGCTCTTTCTGCTGTAGCCCCACTAACACATAAATAAGTGTTTCAGAAATCCTACTTGCTCACAGTCATTTAATTAATTAATTAATTAATATTATGAATAAAAATATTTTCAACATCATTCCAAATCAGTGATACACAGCACATGACCAAAGGGAGCAGAAAAGCCACCATGGCTATGCCTCCACCCTGTCAATATGTATGAGAATGGTGGCTTTGTTCCTACAGACAGCAGACCTTTCCCCTAAATGAATAAACATGTTACCAAGAGGTCCATCTCATATGCTGCAGGAGCTCTGCTTTCACAGAACTGGAGGAAAACATCTCCAAAGGATTTATATGCTCTTTCTGGAAGTAGAGTAAAAGCACCAATTTGAAGATTGGCATAGTTCTGTTCACTTGCTGAGTTACTGCCTACCAACAGGTTTGTGGGAACTTTGTAATATGCTTACAGATTGCTGGGCAGAGCTGGAGAAACTGTGTGGAATATTACTTGCAAAATAGTCTTCAAATTAAATTCCCTAAATTGCCTTTTGCTGTGTTTTTTTAATCACCTACTGGTCTTGTTTACAAACCTTCATGCAAATTGCATGTCAAAACATGGTTATTTATGAAGAAAACAAATCATCCAAAACGACAAGTTCTTTCATATAAAATGGAAAATTTTTTACATATTGGATGCATTCTCTATTTCCAGGCCCTGAGCTGTCATGAGACTGGTTTACATATCTTAAGGCTGTGGTGATATTTTGTTTGAAAGATCACAGAGTCAGTTTTCTTTAGTGTTCATTTGTTTGGTTTCAGAGCTCTCTAGTATTCACAGTTCTAAGGTTTACTTCCACCTGTGTGCATTGCAGAAAGAGAGACTCTCATGGCACTCTGGCTCCTGAGAGTCAAAACTCTCAAGGTACCAAAACCAGTGTGTTCTTAATGAGGAAATAATTAATTTTGGCAATTTCTGAAACCTCACGAGGATGATAGCAAAACCTCCACTGATTTCTTTTATGCAGCCCAGATTTTACTCCATGTGAAATCAAATATTTAGTCAGGTTCTGTAATGCTGTAAAAATATAGCAAAATGAAAGCAGCTGTGAGTACATCTACAATTGGTTGTGGTACTGGATGGTCACATTCTGCATCCAAGTCTGACATCTACTTCTTCAAAATTCTTGTGTAACATCTAAGGCATGAAAGAGCTGAAATCACGCTTTTTTGTTTTTCCTAACTCAGTCCTACATGGATTTACAGTTCAGATGATTTTCCACTAAGATTCTTGAATATAGGACCTGAACAGGGAGACAATGGTCTCATTTTCTGGCTTAGGCCTTCCACAAAGAATAACAGCGGAGGCACACTAAATAGTCATGCAACCATTAAGGTGTTTAAAAGCTTTGATTTAAATTCAGCCTCCAAACATAGCCTTTCTTTGTCACTCTTATGGCAACCTTTCAGCTGAGTGCCCCAGCCAGGTAAGGCATTCTCAGGTGTTTCTCTTACAGTCTTTCCTATCAAAAGTATTTCCCATCTAACTAGTAATCATCACTGCATATCACACAGGAATATGAACCACTGTGGGAAAGATGATTTTTCTAGTGGAAACCCCCCCACATCTATGGTGATGTTGGGCAAGTGGAACCAGTCCTTAGCAAACCCATCACCTTGAGAAACGATTTTTTTTTTTTTTTTTCCCTGGGGTTGTTTTTTTTTTTGTCTGCACTTTTTGGTTAATATTACACAGAACTAAAATGAATTTACTTTGTCTTATGAGGAATAAAACCTTTTGTTGCAGAAAAGAGCCAATCTGTAGCAAATAAGAGTGATTTGTCAATTTCTTCAACAGGATCCTGCTTTTATGGCAGTGAAAGTTCTTCAGCACCTTTCTTTCATCATTGCCTGTAATGAGGATAGGGAAATTTGAGGTAGATATTAAAAACACTGGGTCCTCTATGGGTAAAAGCAATACCACTGGGAAAAGAGTAATTCAGAACAAACCCCTCAATTTCTTACAAGTTGCCTTAAGTCAATATGGTAACCAAAGGTAATTTTCTGTGAGTGCAAGGGTAGAATCATGAAAAAATCTACTGCATCCTGATGTCTTATACATTATTAGAGCCTGGTTTTCTAACGGGTCAAAGTATGTAGGAAAGTGAAACCAAATTACAACCCCATAGATGTGTCCTTGTCTGACAGGGTGTTGTCAGTCAGGAGATGGGACGAAATTCTATTGTTATTCAGTATGTATTTGTTGGAATTTTATATATACAAGCATAAAAGCATAGATGCGCTCTGAAAGTCTTTGTGTTTAGGTTGGGTCTTGAGGAATTATTTTGTGTCTCTTTGATTTGGAGTAGTGTGGGTCACACATAAAAAAGGAAAGGGCAACTTGTGCGCCTTGAATCTCTATGTTCATAATGGTAAGGAAAGGTAAAAGGGTTATTTTGCAAAAATTGTAGATGTTGAAAGAGGAGGAGCAAGAGGAGACTGGTTCAGACCAGCAGAGATGTTCCTGTGCAGTGTGGTCTATGGCTTATTTTGCACATTAAATAACTGAATAATTAATCCCTGCCTCTAGCATTTAAGGTGAGGAACACAGGCGTTGACAATTCTCATAGATGTCTTAGACAACCACAGGACTTGACTTTAGGTCTTTGGGGTGCCTGCCTGTCAACTGCACCGGAAAAATGATGATGAGGAGGACTCCCATGCTTTGAGGATGGAGAGGGATAAGCTGGCTCGGCTGTTTAGTACTGCAGGAAACTTGTGAGGCTCCTGATGGCTCACAGGATCGTGGCCACAGGCAGGTGGAAAGACAGAGCAAGATTAAACATCAAAGACTTAATTACATTACTTTTCTTTATCAGGAATATAATTAAATTGCTTTGGATTTTTACATTTTGAAGGCAGTTGTGAAGCTTTAGAAAGAGAATCTGAGATGATGGCCTGCTGAAATATTTTATGTTAATTGAAAGAATCATTCTTCTAAATTTACAGTCCTCACTGAATCATTCTAGACTTTCCATTAAAAGTGTATCATAATAATCTTAATTTTTTAATCTTTATTTCTTTGAGTGGTTTTTCATCTGACAGGGAAGCCATAGCTTTTTTAGGAGCACCATGAGAGAAATTATCTCTTTCAGACTGTCTGCATTAGAGGGCAGTCCCGAGGCACGAAGGAAAAGAGAGATGATTTAACTGTTACTGGTGGCTGAGGAACAACCTGCACCTGTCTTTGCAGGGAACAGATCCTTGGGTTTATGAGTCAAAGCAGGGTCTGGGAGTGTGGATGTGTGCACAACTGAGAGCAAGGGACTGGAACGTGCACAGAATGTTTCATATTCTCCACACAACCACCAGCTGCTGAGCATCCTCTTGTGTATTGTAGAAACTATATTAAAAGAAATATTCTCCACCAAGGGCACTGGTGCACAGGCCTGTTCCCTCTGTGATCCTGCAGCTATTCCTGATCAGGAGACTAGAAGTGCTGGGAAATCTAATTAGCTTTTTTAAACTCAGAATGGATCAAAATTGGCAGAATTGGAAAAATGTTCTGATAAAAAAAGCTTCTTCTAACCATTCTGTTAAAACCAAAAATGTTTAGTTGGGAAAGGTCAGAACAATTTTAGAAAAGTTCTCACAGATTTCAATCTTAATTTGTTTTCCTGTATGATGTTCCAATTTGAAGAATGCAAATTCTTTCTTTCAAAATTTAAAATAATTGTAATAATTAGCTACATTGACAAGGAGTAGCTAAGGTGAAAACAAATGTTTGAACTAAACTAAAAAAAAACATTTTGGAAAATTAGTTTAGTTTATCTTCAACTTTGATCTGTGTAGCAATTTGGAGAGATTAGCATGTACAAAAAGAACTTGAAACACTGTAAGATTTTTTTTCCAAATGAATGTGTTTCTGAATATTTTTCATTTTCTCCTAAAACCATTCTGATTATAATGCAAATGGTATACAACTTGGATGCATTTCTCACTGTCTTTTTATCTGTATTTAGTCTTTGTGACCCTTCTAGCTGATTTGCTAATTTCTTTCTTCAAATTTGATATGATCACATCAACCAGGAAATTGCCTGACAGTGTCAGGCTCAGCTTTATTACAGGGTTTGTTTCATGACATCCAGCTGCAATGTACATGGTGCAAGTCCAGATTGCCCCAAACATTGCTCAGCTGCTTTCAGTCATAGTAAGGTAAATATTGGCTTGACAGTGAGGCTATAACAGGAGGCTGTAGAAGTTATGGATCCTTTTTCTCAATGTACTCTTATTATATCTTGTGAGGTGCCAACTCCAGGGAAATGCCAAGTTAAGGCATTTGTACAGAAATACCATTGCAGGAATTTTGGGCTGTTACCTTGATTCCTTTGATTCCCCACACAGAGCTGAGCTCTGTTAGGCCCAGGTTTCAGGAACTGGCTCTCATTTTTTAGGAACTTTCCTACAGCCTACTTCTTTCTAAGGCTCAGAGACTCAGACAAGGTAAAATCCATTTCAGTTATGTTGGGTGTGAGGTGTAGGTGTTTGTGTTAGAGCTAATCACTGGGTAGCTTTTAAAATCAATGCAGAGAAATGGGTTCCTCTACTGCATGATCCATCTTATCCCAAGATAAATATGTAGAATAGATAATTGCAGCTTTCAGATGCCTGTGTCTCCCCATTGACTGTAGGAAGAGGTTAGATGGCAAGGTGCTCTCAAAGTGGAAGAAATGAGTATTGCTGAAGGAGTCTTCCAGCCCTGCAGTGAAGACAGGTCATTCTTACCTGGCTCTGGCAGCTCTCCAGATGCAGATTGATGCCTCACAATTGATGGAACAGTGTGCAGGGAGGTTTTCACAAAAGTCTTGCAGCAGGACTTAACACAGCATGGTATTTCCAGTATTTCCAGTAGTTGTACTACATTTCCCTGGCCAGAGTGGAGGTCTCCACTGTGCAGGTGGACCACATTATCAGCCTGGTCTGAATACAGTACTATTAGTGCTTTGTGTTTTAAATCACTGATATTAATTCCTTATTTTGTAAAACTTATTATCAAAAAAGTTGTTGAAGAAGTTTAAAGCCCAAGTTGCACTTAAAAGGTTCCCTTAATATTATGTTTTCAAAAGGCATAAAATGTGAGGGTGAACTCATGTACACACACACACAAATTCAAAAGGAAAAGGGTTTTTTTCGCATAGCTACTTCTATAGCTGAACTAGAGCACAATGCCTGAGGAAATCTATAGTTGTGGGTTATATTATCTGAAGATACTTTTCCACTGAAGGCTCATTTATTATAAGACCTAATATAAAATAATGAATATTTGCTTTAAGTCAGGTCAGGACCAGAACTTATCTCCCAGGGAATATGTGTAATTTTTGTGATAACCAGAAAATACTTTCTTCCCCTGGAGTGAACTCCACTGGATTTAGTGCTGCATTAGCAGGCTGAGCATCTGAACTGTGCTTATTGGTAATTTAGCTTCTCTTCAGCAAAACACTAGGGTGTTTCTTTTCTTAAGCATGCGCATAGTTACAGATATTGATTTCAATAGAACTACTCAGGAAATGAGGATGAAAATTATTTCTGCTTATTTCACAGATATAATACTTCTGATTTTAAAGGAATAGGCTTTTCTGAAAATTGGATTTTAAGACCACAACAATAATTTTGGTTCTCAAAGTATTACATAAATATTAGTACTAATAGAATTAGGAAAATAAGCTACCCATCAAAACTAATTTTATGAGAAAAAATTATGCCATTTACATTTGGATTAAGCTTGTAAATGTATAGAGGGGCTCTTGTACACTTAGATGCTGTATACCTAAAATTACTTGCATTGTACTTTTTCCTATACTGTAGCCACAGTATAGATGAAAACTTTCAGGTTTCAGTTCTTGCTCTACTTTGATAATTCACCATAAATGCTCTAACCCTCTAGGCTGGTTTTCTGCAGCTTGAACAAGAGGAATTTCACACTGCAGATTCAGCACCTCTCACTTGGAGAAAGGCTTTTTATGGAGGTCTCTTGGTGAGCCCTTTACTGAGGAAAGCCAGTGGGGGAAGACAATCTCCTGCTTCATCCTCCAGTGCTCCTACTCAGGGCTTGGTCCTGGGCCTGAGATTGTTTAATGTCTTCAGTAATGAGGGGGAGGATTGGACAGACAGACAGCAAGCATAGGAGATAGGTGATGCCAGACTGAGGAGCAGGCTAGATCTGAAATCAGAGCTCCTCTGAATACAGGATGGGCCCAGGCACCCTTCAGGGCACCCACCCAACCTGATTGATTCAATGACTCTTGGGTTTTGCAATGAACTGCAGAAGTGTTGCACTTTAGGAAAAACTCTGGTGACATTAATCTCAGTTTGATAGCAAAGCTCCTATGACACTGACTTTTATTATTTACTCCCTATCTATAGCCCATAAAAACTTGTTAAACAGCTTCATGTCCTTCAAGTTGGTTCGTTTTGCTGAATGGATCCTAAAGTCTTCATAGCACCTTCAGCAGGACAGGCCCACCTACTCATTTGCATCTCATTCTACAGCTGATGATTTGAGCACCCCAGGGTCTCATTGCCATAGAAGACAAGCTTCTATCTGTCTTGTACTTCTCAAATGTCATGCTCAAAATAGGCTTCAGCTTTCTAAAGGTGAGCAGATACTGTTGGAGGTGAGCCATGGGTGTAGCAAAAACCACAGGTTTGAGTTAGCCAAATAACACACTTTTATATTCAGCGTCTTCACCTCAGAGAATATGGTGATCATTTATACAAGCTTGTGCCTCATATATGAGAATGACAGAATTTATTTCCCATATTTCAAGTTCATAAATTGTTTGAAGACTATTATATCACCATAATAATCCCCAGAACAAAAATTATTCCAATGAAATTGAGTCACCAAACAAAAATGCCATTATGTGGTTTCAGAAACACATGGCCTAAAGATCTTGAGCAGGGTATACAATTTAATGGGCAGATTAGGCAAAAAGAGATAATTATGAAGGTATGACAGTGAATACAGAGCATTTTCATAAAAAACTGTGAAGACCATATCTCAGCAGAGAATGCCTAAAACTTGTATTCTACAGATTTAGAAAATTTACAGTTTGAGCAGATCTCTTGTTCATCTTACAGAAACTCTGCTTTAATTATAATGAAGCTGATGACCTTTGTGATGTTCTGATAGTCTCCAAAATGCAAACCTTCAAATAGAGATGCTGATAGAACAGTAAGTGAGAATGTCTCCTTTTTCTCATCATTGATTCTAAAGCCCAAGTATCTAATTCTAACATTTGATTTCAAACCACAGTGGTAACTGTCCAATAGTTTTGCATGTTACGGGTAATAGGCTAGTTCTGCTGTTATATACAGGCTAAAAATGTTTGCAAAAACCTTACCCCAAATATTTTGACTATTCAAAAACAGATATAAAGAGTGATGAGTGTAGAGACATAGTTTGTTGTGTTAAAGAACCCCTCAGGTTTTGATGTGTAACAGCAATACTAAGAGGAATGTTCAGAGGAACTTTAAAATCTCTGTTGACAGGAGGAAAAGTGCCAGCAAAACCTCACCTCTGGCCTCAGAACAGACCTAAGGCTGCTCAGGAAACTAATAGATAAAGTACCCTGGAAAACATTTTTGTAGGTGCTGGAGTCCTTCAGTGCTGGTCACTTTATAAACATCCCTTCCTAAGGGCACAGGAGCAGCAATTCCCAAATATTGGAAATCAAGCAGGCAAGGCAGAAGACTGGCTTGGCTTTTGCCTTTGGAATAAGACAAAAAGGGAATGTGTATGCCCAGTGGAGACAAGGTTAGGTGATGTGGGAAGAGTACAGAGATGCTGCTTGCCACTGGAGGGACAAAAATCATGTGGCCAAAACTCAGACGGAGATGAAGCTGCCAGAAATGTTGGGGGATTTTTTCAAATACATTACTGGCAAAAGGCAGTGCAGAAATAACATTGACCTGATACAGGATGAGGATGGTCACCTCACAAACAGGGACATGGACAAGGCAGAGATGTTTGATGCATTCACAGCATGGGTGATGGACCAGGGGGATCACACAGCCCTGAGCTTGAGGACTGTGACTGTGAGATTGATAACTCCCAGTTGGTCCTGAACTTGTGTGGGATCTCTTGCTCCAGCTGGATCCCTACATGTCTGTGAGGTCTCATGGGATTCATCCAAGAATCCTCAAAGACTGGGCTGATGTCATTGCAAAGCCTCTCTAAAAGATTTTTGAGTGATCTTGGGAATCCTGAGAGGTTCAAGCTGACTGGAAACTGGTCAACATTCCCTGTTTTCAAGAAGGGTGAAAAGGTTAACCCCAGGAACTATAAGCTTCAGTGGTCTGAAGTCTCACTTCAGTGATTGGTAAAATTATGGAAAAGATTGGCAAAATTATTGAAAAGCACCTTCGTGTGCTTTTCAATACCTTGGGAGGTATTAAAAAGCACCTGAAGGACAAATGCCATCAGTGGTCTCAGCCAGCATGGCTTCATGAGGGGAAAGTCCCACTTGGTGAGACTAATTTCCTTTTATGACAAGATAACCCACCTAGCTGATCAAGGAAAACCAGCTGATCTATGCTTTTTTCATTTCTGTAGTGCTTTTGATACTGACTCTCACAGGAACCTCTGGACAAAATGTCCAGCACTTACTAGGATAAACACATCCTGAGATGTGTGAGCTGGGCTGTGGGTTGGGCAGAAAGAGTTATAGGAAATGGGGTGACATCAGATTGGGACCTGTAACCAGTGGGGTTCCACAGGGCTCCATCCTTGGTCCAGCGGTTCCTCAACATCATAAACCACCTGGATGCAGGCCTTGAAGAAATACTGAGTTTGGTGATAATACTAAATTGGGAGGAGCTGTTGATTCCTTTGAGGGTAGAGAGGACCTGCAGAGACCTCAAAAAATTATAGATGAGCAATCATGAACTGTATGAATTTCATCTAGGGCAAGTGCCAGATTGTTCACTTGGGACAGGGTAACTCTGGTAGTGTGTACAGACCAAGGAATGAGAGGCTGAGAGCAGCTTTGTGGAAAGGGCTCCCCAAAGAAGTGGCCCCAGCACCAAACCTGACAGAGTTCAAGAAGCATTTGGACAAAGCTCTCTGACAGGGTGTGTGAGTCTTGCTGTGTCTTGTTCAGGGTCATTAGCTGGCCTTTATGGTCCTGATGGGTGCCTTCCAGCTCAGCATATTCTATTGCTCTATGATTTCAAAGAACATAGCTAGATCACAAAGGTGTCAATTGGTGAATTCCAGCTGAAACTGGAAGTAGCAAAAACCTGAATATATTTGAAACCTCGGTGATAAAGACTTGTGTACCAGATGCCTGCAAAATAATACAGGTGCTCCACCTGTGTGTCCCAAGAGATACTCAAAAGTAATTGATTTGTCTTTTACTTCTGCTAGTGATAGTAGAAAACAGTAGAAAATTGTGCTTAGTAAGGTCAGTTTTCAAAATGCTTACTTGACTAAAATTAATTAGATATCACAGCATCCTCAGAATAACTTACAGAATAACTGTTTATTAGCTAGTAAACTGAAAGGAGGGACTGAAATTACTTTGCCGAAGCCACACATCAAGTCAGGATTACAATTTTGTGCTGTAACAGCCTGATTATACTGCCAGCAGTTTATCACCTTGCCAGTGCAATACTGCTCCCCTAGGTCTCCTTCTTCCTAATAGTGGTTAACTTTCAGACCCTGTTAAATGCTCACTGGAAATGTGGATCAAGGGGATTGGCCAAAGCTGTTACCCTGACTTTTTTTCAGAGTTTTTAAAGCCAACATAAATTTTTTATTCTGTGGATGCCTGGAGCTACATTATGTGCCCAAATTAAGGTAGACCTGATTTCTTCAGAGTTGTTAGGAACCATAATGCTTAATTGAATCAGTGGGTGTATTTATTGTTGGTGAGCATCCCTGAAAACCAAGAAACTTTTATTTAGCTGTCTGAAGGCAGGCACTTAAGTCTAAAACTCAAGACCTGATTTTTAAGTGATAAGATTCATTATCAAGTGAGAAAATACTTTTCTGTACAGTATGTTTCAGAGTGGTGCTGGAAGAATTAATTTTTTTAAAGAAGAAAAGACAAATTTCCAATATGTAGTGTCATATTCTTAAATCAATGAACTAAGAACAAATATGAAGGGTTTTTTAAGATTAATTTAGTTTGTCCCTAGACTTGGTAGGCAATACAGAATATCCGTTCTTATGAGAACAAAGAAGGTGTATGAGATATATTCTTTTAGATGCAATGAGGCCAATTGTTAACATTTTCCCAGAGAAGGTCTGTAATCTTTATCAGTTATGAGGACTGGTTTTCACTGCATTAGGCTGACCCACTCCTAGTACAGCAGTTCAGTAAAAAGAAAGAAACCACATGAATGCAAATGGAAGTTCAAATTCAGACTTATAGTCTTATAGCCTTATAGAATGTGTTAATGATGAAAAAAGATAATGCTAAATAAAAAAAAAAAAAAAGAAAAAAGATAAAAAAGATTGTCTGATTTCTGTTATGTAGTACCTGCTTAGGAAAACTTAAAGCTAGCAATTCAAAGCTTTAATGCAGAAGCACTTCCAGATTGTTATAAGCAGGCCCTCAGCTCTGATGGACTGATAAGGAAAGAGTAAGCACTCTTGAAGTCATTAAAGGAAATTATGTTAAAACTCTCACACACCTCAGCTCTGTGGGATGACAGTATTAAATGTCATCCCTCTGCCTCCTGCCATCAGATGTCCAGTTAAGGACCTGACAGATTGCCTTTCACAAAACAGCAGGTTAAGTATGTGTGTTTTACTCATGTTGAAGTTATTTTTAAGAGGCACTTATCAACAAAAGAGTTTTTTACAGGTTTATCTGTCCCAACCGCACCAGGCACTATTGCTGAAAAAACCCATGAAGTAGTAAAAAATGAGTACAGACATGGTCATGTCCATGAAAAAACCAGAACCAGCACCCATAAGCAGCTACACCACAGCTGCTGGTACAAGTGGCACCAGTGGAGAGCTGCCATGGGACTCAGACCTGATGAAAAGGTGGGTCACCAGGAGCCAACCCAAGGCTCAGACAGCTATGGTGTGAGTGAGCAAGGGAGTGGGAGGAGGAGAGACTTGTACCCACAAATCCAGTGCCAGGCTTTGCAAGAATGAAAAAGAGTTTTGCCATCTTGTTCTTTGTTGTGTATTACTCTCCCCCTGTTTACAGGACCATCTGAAGTTTCTGTGCTGTCAGGTCCTCCTTCCTCTGGGCTATGTAAGGCCAGCTGTGTTTAAGAGAGATTAAAGCAATGATCAGATGTGTCCATTGTGCCTCAGCTGCAGTGAATTTCCCACTGGCAGGGCTGGCAGCCCTCATCAGCCCGTGCCCCAGGGACTGCTCTGTGCGTGGGAGCAGCAGGGAGCCTGAAGAGCCCCTGCTGACTGATCTGAACCCAGGGATAGCAGCTGCCCAGCCAGTCTCACCATGTCAGAATGGGATTTCATAAAAGACAGTGTGATGCTGGGATGAAACCTCCATTTCTCTGATTTAAGCCAGCCAAGCAGAGTACATGGGCTTGCTGCATTTACTGGAGCAGGTAACATTCCACTGTCAGACCCTTGGCATAGATGCAAGTAGGGGAGAGCTGATACCACAATCCAGCTTTTTCTGTTATCCTCTTGCAAGCAGCATTATAATATAAACACAGCTATAAGGAGAGCATAAAAAGCAGCCATGTAATTACAGTGACTTAGTGGTCCTTTGCAGTGGGCACATAATTAACTGCTGGCACACAGTAGCACATCCCCCCTGCATGCAAAGTGAGGCAGAAGATTGTGACACATGGCAGCACACTGTGGCTGCTCCAAGGGCACTCACTGCTGTTTGTTTCTCAAAGCCCCTGCCTTCCCAGGATGATGGCTGGTGAGCTTTTTAGGCCCTCTATTATAGAAATTTCTTATTTCTCAATATTACTGAAAAAAAAGAAAATCTAATTATCCAACAGTTCCTTCCCTTGCCCTGTATTTTAAATAAACTTGCGTGTAGGAATTTTACCTGTTTCCCAAACCCTTGTTAAGACAGTCTGATTTAATTTGAAAGCAGAAAATTCAGTGATTAGATATATCAGTATTTTAAATGAAATCACATCCCTATCTGTGCATCCCTTTCAGGCTTACTTTCCATCATACCTAAATAAACATGCCTGAGTATTGCAGACAAATGAATATCCAGATAATGCTTTACATCCAAGATCTCATTCCAAAGAGTCTGCTTATTCAATGAGGCATTTCAATTAGATATTTGACTTGTCATGGCCTATGAAAATGTGTCAGGATAAATTCTGATCTAGCCTAAATCAGCACAGTTCCATGATACCTGTGGATCATGGACCAAAGCTGACTTCAATAGGGGAGAATCTGTCTCACTGCTATTTCTGGCCTTGCAATATGTTGCTTATGAAAGAGCTCCTAGCCAAGAATTATTCATAGGAATTGGAAAATAACTTCAAACATAAAATAAATCAGACAGAATAGAAATCTCTCTGCATTCACTCTGTGAACACAACTCAGAATTCATCATTTCTGGGAGAAGTTTGCATTAAGCAGAAGTGTCTGCCAGAGCACTATCTCTGCTGGGTAGCAATATCATTGCTACCAATAACTTCACGGTCAGGGTGTTTTTCTAGGTGCTGGGAAATGTAGATCCAATTAAATACACTGGGGACCACAGTGACACAATGTCTCAGTCTCCCTGCGACACAGCCAACACTGGGACACGTTCCCATGTGTTCACTCAGTAATACAGGGGCTAGGTTCCAGTTTGCTGTGTTAAAATCTCTACCTGTGTGATGGTTGACTTGCAGCAACAATGGGAACATATACTCTTATACTGGGATGCTGGGGCTTTTCACAAAAAATTCAGAATTGTCCCTTTGTTTGTCAGGGGGTTTGGCAACTCTGCTTGTAGCAGCTGCCTCACAGGCTTTGGTCCCAAACATACTATCCAGAGATGCCCAAATCCTATTAAATCTAGGTCATCCATTACTGCCACTGGCTCCTTCTGTCCAAAATGCCCTTCAAGACCATTGTAGCATTATTTCCAGGTTATCATAATTAAAAAATCCAAGTCTGCTCTTCTATAAATTGCTATAAATCCTTCAGTTGGTTTAGAATAACTTCAACTGGACTGAAACGATTTGAATAAGCAGGTTTCTAATTTGCAAACTAACCTCTCTTTCCTCTGACTATCACTTCACTGAAGTGAATCGATGGCTTTTGACTTCCTCTAATACAAATAATCCATTTTTTAGTCAGCCACATTTATTTTGTCTATTTATACAGCAAGCACACATTTATCTGAAGCCAATGGCACTTTCTCCTTATTGTGAATTCTAGTGTGCAGAGAAAATGAAAGAGACTGATCTCAAGCTTAGAAAACCCAAACTCTGAGGAAAAAAAAAATATTTCATGGAGGGCCATCTGATATGTCAAGAAATAAATTCTGTATCTCTTCATTCTGCTTTTGTGCCCATATCTAGTGTCTAGTCACATGTACAGTGAACTCTCCACACATGACTAGGCTTCGTCTTTATTCCTTTTTTTCTGATGTCTTATTGTGAGGTGCCATTTAAAATTCTCTGAAAAATCAGAGTCATACCATGTGTGACCTTTCTTTATTTTTCATAACAAAGATACCTGCCATTTGACCTTGTCATATAGACATTTGTCGCTGTCAGCTTGGGATTCCAGAATGGTTTTCATTTTCTTTGAAACACTGTTCTTCTCACTTTGGCAGTGAAGCAGCTCTTGAGAGGTCAGCATGGGCTCTTGATATTTGCACTCACAATAGACCAAAATTGTAAATGTTTTTTGCAAATCAAATACTGCATCAAATACTGCAGCTGTCTGATCATGTTCAGCCTCCTAGGGAGAATATCTACTAATCTTTCAAAAAGTAGAGAGCCAATCAAGAGATCTATCAGCTCAGCAAGAGTTGCTATATGGAATTTTCTGGCCTGCATTACACAGGAAGACAGACTAGGATGATCTAATAGGTTTTTTCACCTTAAAACTGATGTCTCTGGCAGCCATTTCACTGGAATCACCTGAAATTGCATCAGTTGACATTCTGACCCATTTCTTTCTTTCATCCTTTTTTTTTTTCCTGGGGAAGGAATAGTTTCTATACCTGTAACTCCAATTTTTTTCCTTCTTCAAGGAAAAAGTACAGTTCCCCACACTCTGATGCACTGAGATTAATTATTCTCCAAAGATCAGTAAGTTTTTTGACAGAGGAAAGGAGCAGATAAATGGAAAGGTCACAGATTTATTCTGTGTTGCCTCTCATGAAGCACACAGTGTGCCTAGCACCTTCTGGAAACTCTCATTGTGTACTCAGTTGGAATGTTACACACATTTTGTCTCAGCATTTCTTTTGTTCACATTATCACAGCATTCTGTTCTCAGTTACAAAACTGTGATCTTGAAATAGTTTATAATGGGATACTTAGATTTATTTTTAACATGCTTAAATATTTCAAATGCACTAAGAATTCTAAATCAAGCACTAGCTAGACTAGCACAGTTAGTTCACAAGGCATTTGAAAATAAATTCTTCACTCTGTAGACTTCCAGAAGCAAACGCATGCACACAAATGCATATCTTACATACTGTAAAAATAATGGAGTAAAATTGAAACTACAATTTAAGATGAGAAAAAATATTAATGCTTCTTCTATCCCCTAAACAAATTGCAAAAATTCTGTAGTCAAAGTTAAATGTAGAAGAAATGAAAGGTATGGAAATGTACAGTTAAGGCATCCAGACAATCTTAATGTGGGCCAGTGTTTTTCCTGTTGTTTTTTTTTTTCATGATGTCACTCAAAGGTAGAACTGAGGTTATTTTGTGCATGGAGTCCGGTTCAGCATGTTTATTTTTTTTTATTCTAGAGTGAAATAAATCATCCAGCCTAAAGAGCAGATGAGAAGTCACTCAAAGGAGAAAAAACTTATATGGAGCAAAATGCAGAGAATGGGAATGAATACATGATACTAGGCACTGATCTACTTTCCCCTGTTTTCTCTTCCTGTGATAACAAAATCAAACAGCTTTATGGACTATGGCCAGATATAATCTAAATATCTAATGATATTTGAGTAGAGTTAATAGCATTAACCCATATTCCCTAAAGAGGGCTTATAAGAGAGCAGGAGAGAGACTTCTTATAGGGATGTGTACAGACAGGAAAAGGTAATGGCTTAAAACTGAAAGGGAATATGTTTTGATGAGATATTGCCAGAAATTCTTTACTTTGGGGGTGGCAAGGCACTGGAACAGGTTGTCCAGATAAAATCTGGCTGCCCCATCCCTGGAAGAGTTTGAGGCCAGGATGGGTGGTCCTGTGAGCAACCTGGGCTAGTGGGAGGTGTCCCTGCACATGGCAGGGGGGTGATGTTCAAAATCACCAAGGAATGATGAAATTCATTCTTCATATACAAGGTATGTATAAAATGACTATTCAATTAAATTTTTTAATTAAGTATAGAATAGTGGGGTGTAATTTAGACATTTTGCAATTTCTGAATCAAAGTAAATAATTAAATATTTCACTACAGCTTCTGGGAAATATTACCTACATTGTAAGCAGAAAGAGAAAAAAGTGTGAATATATTAATGAGGAGGTGCAAAGATTTATGCCTTCACTAAAAGAAACTATAAACATTGCCATGATCAGATAAATAATTTTTATCTATAAGTGTAAAGACTAGGATATATGCATCCATTATATCTAAATTTTTAATAAATCTTGGCATATTTCACCTTTATGCATGCAAACATCTTGTCATCTTCTTGCTGTATTGTAAACTTCAAGATGGGTTTTTTAGCTAGTAGTCACCTGTTGAACACCAACACAAGCCATTTATTTGGACTGTATTTTAAAAAATACTGCACTTTAGCTCACAGGTAAGTTAGAATTATGTTAAACAAATCATTTGTGCTCCCCTGGTTGCTTTTGCGTCAATGATTCAACAGCAATTTGCTCTTTTACTAGCTAAACAAAATTTTTCTCGCCAGGTGCAATCTTTTATGTTTAGACTCATAAATAGTAAGTTTTTGCACTGTAATATATATTATACATATATTTCCAGTTAGTGAGCTAATTCTTTTTTTAAAGTAAGTTTTGAAATTAAGTTGGTACCACAAACATTATCTGTTATGAATAATTTCTGTGATTTCATAGACTGCTGTTCAGACTTCAGTATTAGGATACATGGGGCTTCATTTTTCTAGGGGTAGAACCAAAGCATAAACATTGGCATCATAAATCTCAGCACTGTAGATGCAAACTTGTTTTTTCCTTAAAGCATAAGAACGTGCAGGCTGTCAGATCTTATTCTAATTGTATTTCAGTTCTTTGACTGTGTTGAGTATTTCAGTCTTGTGACTTAAGCAACTACACATTAACTTAGTTCTCATTAGTCATTTAGCTGCAACAACAGCAACTACCCAAAAAAGGGGAAGCTTAAACCATAATTCTTCTTTTATTGTTCTTGTTTTTCTTTCATTTCTTCATTAAGTTTCTATTTTTTTCATATGAAATTGATACCCCCTGGCATGAAAACCTTTTCTCCATGGTTTTAATATTGCAGGTGCTCTAAAAATAAATTAGCATAAGGGAAAATAACAAAAAACCTCCAAACAACTCCAAAATCATTGATATCATAGTCAAGCATCTCTTGCTATTTTACATCAGAAGCCCTTTTTAATATTTAATAAGCTTACTGCCGTTCCTGGTCTTTTGGACTACAGTGCTATTAGTAAAGAAAACAGCCATTTGACATTAAAGGAATGTAAGGAATAACCAAACAAAGAAATAAAATTGCCTTTTATGAAAAAAACTGTGAGCTTTCCAGAATAACACTGGAAAATAATTTGCAAAACCATTTTTCCCGTCCCTTGAAGAACCTGGGTAGGTTCTGAATGTATATAAATAGACATTTTTTGTGTATAACTCTTCATTTTTATCGTCTCAATGTTACAATATTAAAATACTATTTAATTCAAGATAGGTGGCACTGAAAGAAAAAATCTCTCTTGTCTTTATTACAACTCAAGTGGAAACACCTGTAATGAACAATGACCATGACCTAGGGCTCTTCATGATGTGAATGAACAGTTTTGCTATTAATATTCTAATGATTCACTTATGCATTCTTCTTTGCATCCATGATGATCCACTATAACCTCAGTAAATACAAGTTTGCAGTTTCACACATGGTTAATACCAAAACATGGGTGCATGATTCTGCATATCAGCCAAAAAGAAATATATTTAAGAACGCAGAAAAGAAAACATTTATTCTCTCACCTAGTGGTAGTTCCTAGGCATCCCTGTTGTGGCCAAGTATTTGACAATGATGTGCAAATGGATAAAGACATGTTATTTATAACAAAACTCTTACAATGAAAGGACAGGCGCCCCCCCAGCCTTAGCCTAATTCCCTGTGGAAGGGAAAAGTTTACTCCCGAGACATATATAGTTTGATATAAAACGTAAATATGTTGTCTTCCTCTGTTAATTCTGAGACATATAAACATGCTATCTAAAAACCATTATTTTATTAATTGTTATCATCATTTAAGTTCAGGTATTGGAAAACCTTTTCTCTTGTTCATGTAATAATCTTCCTTTGGAACATCTGATTTATCTAATGCACTCTTGTTTCTGGCAACACTGAGGGATTGAAGCTAAATGATATTTAGATATGAGATATAATTTCAGTTAGGAACTTCAGTTCTGACACAGAAATAACTTTGGAAAGTCACCGTAACGTATTAAGTTTTCTCACCCAAGGTCTGTCTTTAGGGAGGAAGTGTTTGGTTTTCTTAGCAGTGAGGATGATATGTGAAACTGGTAGGTAAAACTCCTAGGTCAGTGCAACCTCTCTCTTAGGCTGGATCAAAAATATCCATTATCATTCTACTTATTATCACTGTCACATTCAATGAAAACCCTCTGTGTCAATAAATATAGAGGCCAGTACTTCCTCAGTAGTCTGGACATTATAGCAACAGCAACTCAGAAGCCAGGCATATCTAGAACTTGGAGGAACCTTGAATTTCAAGAGTGCCATCATCTGCACTTCAGTGTCATTCAAAGCTAAATCATATTTAATTTCTTACCTTGCTTCCCTTTGGTCTGGTAGAAAACCTGCTGCATCTGAAAACACACAGTGTGTGGCAGGGTAGCAGAGAACTTGGATCCATCTAAGGATTTGTGAAGGGCTCTGGGTTTTCCAGTCCGAGTGCTGACAGTATTTCACTGGAAGCCTTGAACATGGACATCATTCATTTGTCATTTATTTGGTCTGTTGTGTGGGTTTGGTACCCACAACAGCCATTTCCTCACTATTGGTATCTTGTGATCTGCAAATGCTACTTCATTGATGATAACTGACAGCACCTTTCTTTGTCTGCAAAGCCTCCTGTGTTCAGATATCAGTTTTTTCTTTTGTTGTTGTTGAAACATACTTTGCTCCCACCTCTCTCACATAACCTTGTAAAGAGGAACATCTGCTTTTGTTTATTTTGCCATTCATGTCAGCTGTGTTTTGCTGTACATTTTCTCGCCCTGGCCACATCCCAGCCTTAGTGTTCACAAAGGGGAGTCGAAGGGAACCTGATATGCCCTGAGCCAATTACAGCCCTGTCTTGGGGACTCAGCTGGCAGTTCAGCTGCAGTACATGGAGCACCGTATAACCCTGAGAAATGTCACCCATTTCTTCTCCAGGGAAGAAGAAATTGCCAGTACAATGAGAAAATGTCTTAGCAGACACCAGAATATTCTGAGGTAATTTTCTTGACTGACTTTTCCTGGTTCCGGCCATGAAGATTAAAAAGTTAAATTCCTATAAAAATCATTGAAGCTGCTCCAGGTGGCTGTCAGTGGGATCAGCTCAGTGCCTGTCCAAAGCAGGAACATATTAATTTTGCACTGGGGTATTTTAAAGGTCCACAGGAAACAAACATCAGTGCTGCATCCCTTGGGGTCATATTTGCTGTTGAACTTGGTCACCACACAGTGATCTTTCGATTTTCTCATGACACAGGTAAAAGGTATCTTACTCCACAACACCCTCACCTGTCTCTGCTGCTGAACATCATGAGTTTGCAGAATCAAGCCTGGTTTGCACACAAGTGTCTCCCTGCAGAGAAAATGATGGTAATGACTCCCTGCATGGTGCTTTTGCTGCCCACACAGTGTGTCATGGCCAAACATGAACTCAGGTGAGAGCAGGTATTATCCAGCACAAGGAAGAAGTGCCAGACTCCCTCCCCATTGCACACCTGTGGCACCATGCAGTGGGGAGGGAGTCTCACATTCCTGGCATGTGACAGGGCTGGCCATGATGGTAGCACTGCCTGGGTACAGCACCCAGGCCTGGAAACATCACAGACAAATCATGTCGCTGTTTTAATGTACTCACCCAAAACCTGCTTATTCCAGGTAAATGGGATGAGACTTGATTGCTTTTTAGAAAAATCCTGTTCCATGCACTGGCTGCAGAAAAGGGAGAGTGGTACTGGACACCCTGCTGACCCTCAAGCAGAGGGGATCAAAGACATTTTCCAGGAACAACCTCGTGAATTCTACCAGGTCAAAGCATGCTTGGTGCTTAAATGGTCTGAATACAGAAATGAAAAATATTAAAACTCAGGTTTCAAATAATGCAAGGAAAATTTCATCTGGTCACTGTTTATATTGCAAGTGTATTTTAAACAATTTAATAACTGCTTCATAGGGATTAGCAGCCTTTTACAGATGTGAACAAGTAAAATTATACCTGGAGGATAAAATATGGAAAGCCTCAATCTCTGATTAAAGCTGTAACCAGCTGGGTCTGTGCAAGTATGAAACCCTTGCATCCTCATTTCATACCAGCAGATTATAGGAGTCATATATGCATTCCTTTGACCATGTGATTGTCTGTACCTGACTTTGAAAAGGGGAAATATCTTCTTATAGCCATTGCCCACACCACAACCAGGGATGTTTCTGGGTTATCTGTCTGCCTGCAAAACATGCATTCAGTTGTGCCAACAAAGAAAATGTGGAGCTCACAGCAGGTATCTGATTAACTAAGGTAAGAACTTCACACTATTTTAGATTTCAGGTAGCTTGAATGTCATACTTAATGTAAAAAGAAAACAAAATCATATTCTAATGATAGTTGGTCCACAGTCTTATAAATATCTTCTTACCAGAAATGTTTGAACTTTTTACAGCTGTTGTTAAAATGTGTTTTTAATAACAAGTGTCCAGACAGCAAAGATTTTAACATCAGACAATTCCATATTACATAAGCCTCTACTCATAACACCTTTCTGTCCTTATGTCTTGTAAGCCACAGAAGGAACTTCATGGGTCTCCCCATGGTCTCCAAAAGCTCAGCGGAGTAGACATGGTAAGGTACAAACAAAAACTATATGCAGACACACTGCAGAGATGCAGTGGCTCAGAGCTGGGTACCAACAAAAACCAGCAGAGAAAGTTTCACACAGAGTCCAAGAAGTTCAGCAAAATTGGCTGTAGAGAAGAGAAGGGAAAAAGCCTGGATGCACATGATTCTGTTCCAGACAGCAACTGTAATTATAACAATGTCTAAGTCTTAGGTAAATGCATAACATCTCCCCAAATACTTAGAAACAATCCTGGGCCAGAGATTTCTGATTAGAACCAAAAAGTGCAAGTACAAGTAATAAAGATGATTTTTTTTTCAGAAGGAATGCTGTTTCCTATTAGGTACTTACAGCATCTCCACAACATTAATCCCAGACTATTGACAGGGTCCACTCTACATTAAAATCAGCAGCTTGGCAATTAGAAAAAATGCTGTGTTGGCTCGCAAAGGAAATGTGATTTGTGAAGCTCTCAAGGTTTCAGTCCAGGGGTTTTGTTCTAAATGTGCTGCCTACAACACTTTGAATACTCAGATGAAAACAAAGTGCTCCTCTAATGTGACATGTCATTTTGCATAGTGGTTTTTTAGGTTCATTGCTCTGATTATTGTCTTTCTAGGAATAATACCAGTGCCTACTTGAGATCTGGAAGATTAGCATTAGCAGGATAGAAAAGAAGAGGGCAGCTGTTTCGTGATGGCATTTAGACAGATGATCTGTCTGCTGCCTAATCCACACATCATCTACATATCCAGTCAGCACAATGCAAACTGCTAAAAAAGTTTATGTGAGAAAACACTCCAAATGTAGGTGTGTTTGCTTATCATGCTGCCTCTGCCACAGACAGAGAAAGTGTTCTGGTTTGTAATTTCACTAGCAAGATTGCTTCAGCTCTTTATGTAGGATAGTTTGGCTCTAAAAAGACAATATCTACATGTGTAAATTCTATGTAATATTTAATTCTCAGGCTTCTGAGGCAGAGAAAAAGCCTTTCTGGTTAAGCTTTCACACTTTGGGGTACTTATTTCTAATGACTCATAGAGTCTTGTGAAATTCTCTTGTGATAGGCACAGGCACAATTGTAGTGATACCAAATTTTGATGGCTGTAAAAGGCTCCCCAGGGATCAGGAGCTCAAGTAGGATTTAATTGCAGTGGAGTTTGTAAATCTCAGGAACTCTTTGTAATCTCAGTCTACCATAAAGTCTGCTGTCTCTTGCTTACCACTATTGCCAGGTGTGAACACGTTCTCCAGATGAAAACCATCTTGTGATTGAGTAAAGCTCACATGTTGTTGTGGTTGTTTTGTTTTTCTGTTTGTCTTAACAAAACCATGTCAATAGAAAACATAACCAAAAGGAAAAATGTAACCAGGTAAACAAGATTATTTAGGGCAAGGTAAATGTCAGTAAAATAATGGAACAATAGGACTTTTCACTCAAGTGGAAAACTCTTAATTATACAGCATATTTCCAGGAAAGGAGACTGGAAGCTATTATAACTTACCTGCATTCAGTGCTTTGGGTGCTGTACCAGCCAGCATTGCCATGCTTTATATCTTTTCAGAATATAGAATTTTGCCTGCTGAGAAAGCGTGTGACCTGGATTGACTAAAGTGTGGAGCTGCACACAGACATCACTCATTCCTTCTTAACTCCTTGCAGCCTTTTTGAGAATTGCTGAGAATTGCTGCACTTCAAAAGCCTGTGTACCTCTCTAAAAATCTCCAACTCTCTTCCTTTTTACTGCTTAATCAAGGTGAACGATTATACTAATGGATAAGAATTGTGAGCCTAATGAGTAAGAATTGTGTTTTGCTTTCTGTAATGATTCGTTTACTTGCAGCTTTATACAAAGGGCTCCTGGCTCCAAAGAAACCCTGGTAAACAAGGCAGACAAAACCAGGCTTCATGCTGTGAGGAAACCAGGTTGTTTATGTTGGTATCCTTAGTAGATATTTTTCTTAAAGCATACCTTTGGTTTAACAACATTTAAAATTCCGTTTATTATTATATTCTCCTCTTGTTCCTTGTGCTTTTGTTAAATTTTAAGAAGTTGCTTGAATAATGCATGATATCCTATGAAGCACAGAGTAAATCTGTTAATCGATGAGTATGAAATTAGAGTTGAAAACAAGATAAAAGCACCTTTTCAGTTATGTACTCCATATCCCTGTCAGAAGGTGATTTTTTACCCTCTGTAATCATCATCACTTTGTTCCATTTCATTTTCAGTATAGTAAGAACTGGGAATTTCATCACTGCATTTGTTGCAATGAATTGGAATTTAGTCTTTGCCCAATACCAGCATTTTGCCGAGCTTTTTGTACAGTATTTAAATTAGATTTCTTGAATATACCTCCAACAAATGATATTTTGTATGGCTTAATTCTATAGAAAAGGGTAGACTTTTCCACTGGCATTAAATTTCTTCAAACCCAATCTCAATCTGCTATTTATGGCTTAGAAATCTGTGCGAGTTTTGTGTCTGCACAGTGAGAAACTCTAAATAATTAAAACTTAAAATGCTTTTCAGAGAAGCCTTTTTCAGAATCACATCTGTTACTTTGTGTAGGAATTTTCCCTCGCAGATGTTTCTTTTTTTCCTTATTTCTTTCAGGGTGCTAATGGCATTACAAGCTTGTCCTATACCAGACACTGTTAATCAACTAAATCTTCATGATAAGCCTGTCCAGTCACAGAAGGACACCTGTGACCACAGACAGGATGGGACAGATGCTCTGCCCCATCCTCCTCCAGTGGGTGCCATCTTTCACCAGGTGTTTTGGTACTGCTCTGGCAGAATAGATGCATTACAAAATTTAAACACATCATAGAATAATTTGGGTTGGAAAGGACCTTCAAATGAAATCACCCAGTTCCCAAATCCTCTTCCATGAACTGGGACACCTTCCATTTGACCAAGTTGCTCTGATCTCAGAGTAACCAGTAATTGCCTGTTTCCTTTGGATCAGGAATTGCTCATATATAAACATATATACTTTTATGTGTCTTTATATAGACAGAGGCAGCACCATCTGTGAATATGGAAAATCAGAACAAAATGCTGTGGTCAGAAGCATGTGCTGTATGAAGACAATGAGATAAAGCATTCCCAAGAAAGACCACCCAAACCAGAAAAAAACAGGCAACATGTCTGTGCATTGAAAACTGTAATTTAAGGAGTTTTGTGCAAGTAGTGGGGAACTCCCCTTGGCACTGCTCTGGCAGAGCATATTGCTGCCTGTAAGGCACTTGTTGGTGCTGGTGCTCAGATTCCTTGCCTTAATGATAATCTTTCAGAAAGTTCCAGGAGCTCTGGATGAATGACCAAGGAAGGAGAAAGTAGAAGGGTTTCTGAGGCATGTCCTATTCCAGACCTGCTCTAGTCGAAAAAGGGAGAACATGTAGTGCAGAAGGAAAAGTTGAAAAGATACTTGAGAGGGAAAGAGAGGGTGTAGAAGCCTGACCAGGGTTTCAACATCACTCACACTCTGTGGCCATTCCCTGGCAAATGTATCCCTGAGTTCTGTTCCTCCCCACACTGCTGGGGCACCTCCTCATACTGCCCCTGTCCACCTATGGCACGTCCTGTATCTTCCTCGGCTCACTGTGGTCCTGCCTGGCTGCCCCAGGGAGCCCTACACTGACCAATGTCAGCCCCCTATCCCCAGGCAGAACCCTGATCCCAGACAGTCTGGTCCTGACCTTCAGCCTCCACCAGAGAGGCACCAGTCTGGGGTGGGTTCCTGTGGGGAAGCAGGATGGACTCAGTGGTTATTTTGGAACCAGCCTGAGACAAGCAGCTGCAGTTTCAGGCTTTCTGCAGATTTCTTTCATGTCTTCTGAGTGTCCTTCTGGTTCCAGTGACACCCTTTGTGTTACCTGAGGGCAGCCCTGGCTGGTGTGCTCTTTTTATGGGTGTCTGTTTAGACACCTCTTCCCCAGCATACACACCACCTGTAAGTATTTGCAAGTGGAAAAGCAGGTGTCTCACTCAGGCCTCTGTTACCCCTGGGCTCACTCTTTTGTGGAAGGCCAGTTTACTTGGTGTGGACTGGCTCCTTGCACCTGGCAGCAGAACTGTATGGGTCCTTTCTGCCACTGACTTTTTCCTGTTCTCTTATTTACAGGCCATTCATCTTTCACCCAGCTCTGGGGTACTTGCACAGAGTGGACAGTGGAGAGATCACCGACCTTTGGTGGTGACAATTTCTGGAATTTTTGCCAGACTTCAACATTAAACTCAGTAAAATTAATTGTGCAATACAGCACTAATCCAAAAGGTTTTGTAGGAAGCATGGGGAAGTCACTAAATTACAACCAATAACACCTTTACTAGTAACAACTTCTTGTGGGAATATGTGTTCCAGGGACAAAATCCTTCCTTAACCTCACAGCTAGGGCTGCAGTGCAAGGATTACTGTCAAAAGACTAATACCCTCTCTGAGTTAGGCAGAAAGGGAACAATTTGATAGTGGCTTATGTTTGAAGAAGAGTGTTTTCATGAAAAGCTTTATTTCAGAAAGAATTTACTTAAACATCCTTCTGTATCTCATATATTTCCATATATATTTTCTCCTGAAAGTATTTTGTCTCTCTAGGAGTTCTCACTACAATCATGTCAAGCTATAGAAACTGGCCAGTACAAAACCCTGGGTGGCACATATTCTTTCACCCAGCTATTCTCCTTTTGACTTGACTATGTCCTTGCAGCAATTTTCACTGTTCTTCTTGCCTCCTTCCCCTTCCCTGAGCTGCCACTTAAACAGCAATCCTCTTCTAACTCTCACTCCCTACAAAGAAAGGATGCTTTTCTTTACTTTTTCTTTACCACATAAAGGCAAGCAAATACAACACAACAGTTAAATGTAACAAAGATGTGACAGCTTGTTTGCAGTGCCACATTTCTACCATTATAAGATGCCTTTGGCAATCAGAATGTACTCATTTGGGCTCATATGAGTCCAAATGACACCTCCATTACCCAGCACATTTTGGAGAACTTTTTGAAAGATTTGGGTATGCACACTATGGCAAATGTGGAAAACAGAACAATCCAACGTGTCTTTGGGCTGCTTTCTGCTGATCCCTTTCATGTGTGCTTTTCAGACAACAACAGGGATCAGCTCATGCATTGGTTAATTTTTTCTTCCAGACTGCCCCCTCATGTCCTTCTGCCTGCATGGTCAAGAGCATGTTTGCATGACCAGGGTGTGTAGGAGTTCCTTCTGTGGGACCTGTGCATGTCTAACCACAATGACAAATGTTTGCACAGCCCGTCGCTCAGGCAGCTGAAATCTGCGTGTCTGGGAGCTCCTGAGGCACCAGAAGTATCACTGACAAAGAGACATAGGAAATTGCTTTAGTGAAAAACAAAGAGAGCTTTAAAATATTTATGTAACTTTACCTAGTGCTACATTGGGGGTTTTTGTGAGTTTTTGTGGGATTTGGTTTTTTCTATTTTTTTTTTTTTCTGTTTTGTTTTTGTTTGTTTTCTTCTTTAAATTTTAATTGTGAATATCTACTGTTTAATTGGGAAGGTGAAAATATTACTCAAGGTAATATCTGCAATACCTATTGTGCAGTTATCAGCACATCACTTTCTAAAAGTACTTTTCTGTGTCTGCATTAAATTGCAAAGAAGGTACCTTGTAGAATTAGGATAGCCCTTACACGTTTGTTAAGATAAGCTTCTTGCTAAAAAATTACCTCCTGGTGAATAATAATGCAGCACTAGGAAATAAATTGAGAAGTTATTCAAATTTTTAATCTCCAAGGTGACTATGGCACAAGATACCAGCTATTTTTGAAGAGTAAGTGGAAGCTTTTTTAACCTGCTGGAATGCACTGAAAATGCTGAAGGAAGTGGTGGGTGAAGGAGAATGAATGAGTATAATAAAATTGAGAACAAAAGACTCTGCTGAAGGTCTTCACAGGAGACTATTAAGAAACTTTTTTGGTCAGAGGTTAGATCCTGCCATGGATTAAAAGTGGTTAAAAGATAGACAATGAAGTCAAAATAAATAACCAATTTTTCAGAAGAAAAGAAGGTTAATAGTGAGTTGCCCCAGAGCTGAGCATTAGGAACTACCAGTCTGTTATGAAATAGGTGTACAAATGACCTGGAGGAAGAATGAACTTGAGCAATTGCACAATTATTTTAGGTAATCAGAAGAAGATGGGCAAAGTCTGGACATTTTTAAGACATGAAACACTTAGATTGGAAAGTTTCAATAGATAAACCATTAAACTGTGAGTCAGGAGGTGCTGGTCTCAGAGTATAGCCAGAAGAAAATCAGTAATAGTATTTCAGTTCACATTGCCAGTATGCAGTTATGATTTTTCAAGCTGTTTGCACAGATCTGCTTATTCTGAGGAAATTTGTTTGGTAATATAATAAGATGGTTTAGTGTTAGGATTTAATTTTTATTGTAATTCAGGGACTTATGCAGACAAAAAAAATTACCCTGGTGATTGAAGTGACTACTGCAGACATTCTTTTCCTTATTTGGATTTTGCTTTGTCTTAATTTCACAAGAAGATGTATGAATCATCATGTGACTTTAATTTTTTTTAATTGATATTTTGTGTTGTATGTCTAATGTTGGCTACAATTTTCTTTTCAGTAGGAAAATTTTCACAGTCTTGATTTTTTCTTGAGAAGTTGATTTTTGAAAATTTGAAAAGCTTCAACTTAGGAAATAGCAAATGTAGCCTTTGATGGAATTTTCAGCATTTTTTTTTCGTCTGAGTCCCAGGAGATATCTGAAATCCTTCACTGATCTTTAGTCATGTACTTTCAAGAAATACTCATAGCAAAATTTTCAGAGATGGGGTTTATCATGAATAACTGGATTAAGTCTCTGCTCTTGCAGACCATAGATTTGAGGTTTAGCTTTCACCTGGATCATTCTCCAACCTGATTCATTGAGGCTGTATGAATGTATGCACACTCTAAAAAGGGAGAAGGGCTGTTTACCTCTTTTAAACCCTGACATGATTTCTACCTAATTGGAACACAATAAACCCAAGCTTTAAATCACAAGAACTTGTCTTGACTAGATCAGAAAAATAACGCTTAATGATACTGCTACAGGTAAGACTTGTCATGAGACCGAGTTGTATCTGACTAAATTTAGATGAGTAATGGAAAGATTCTCAGTTTTGAAGACCATGGTGGAGATCAGAGAGGAGCAAGAATGTGCTGAGGATGGAACATGGAGGGAGTCTGCAACTTCAGCAGGCACAAGTGAGGATGCTTAGAAGATACGGCAGCAGGTAGGCAGCCCTGCCTGAGCCTGGCCTTTCCTGGGAGTCCTTTTCTAGGATTGGGTGCAACTTCTGCAAACCAGGAAAGCAGTGAAAATTTCAGGAAAGGAAGAAAGCCGGGTTGAGGCAGGGCAAAGTGTCAGAGGTGCTGAGAGTGTGTGTGTGTGTGTGCACATACAATTGTGTGCCTGTGAAATCTGGGTGCATTCATTTCCATCACCACCACAGCCACGTTTTTCTAGTTAAAGAGGAGGTGTAGAAACTTGTATTGCATTGACCTTAAGAGCAAGGCATGGAATTCCTCTGTGCTTTGAATTTCTTGGAATCTGGCCATGCTTCCACAAGATGCCTGAGGAGATTTTATTTCTGAGTGTTAACAGACTGTGTGCAACCTGGTTTCCACACAGATAGTCTTTCCTTGAGCTTATTTTGTGTGGGATGGGATAACCATTCTTCACTGACTTACTCTGCCAGTTCTTGTGCTTTTCCGTTTTGGATCAGCAATTTTACGACATTAGGTCTTTACAATGGATCATCTTTTACTACAGGTTTTATTGCTTGCATCAAAATAGGTCAGTAAAGGTTTTGAGATGCTGTGATAATTGAAATGATCAAAATATGCAGAAGAACTCATTATGTCTACTGGTATGCTGTCAAAGTCAGAAAGCTAAATTAATAAAAAAGGGAGGACATAAAATAGCCATTTAATGTAATTACATCCATTAGTGGTATAAGATGTCCTTCACTTGACACCCATTTGATGTTGGTCTCTGGTCCTGGATTAAAAAGCTTGATACAAAAATACCCAGTGGCTCAGATGAACATTACAGGTCTTCAAAATAAACAAATATGAAAAAGTTTAACACCTATGGTGTGTGGTCCTTAGTTACTGCAGGGATTACAAATATGTTGCATTCTGCTTCTTCTAGGTGATCCCACATGTTTGAGTATATTTACAAGTAGATCACGGTAAAAAAATATCAATCAGGGTAGGAAGGGTCTCATTTGTGATAGGAGAGCTTCAGACGATTGATGGTGTATGCAAAGATGTGGAAAATTTCTCATTAACATGAAGGCTGTACAGGTATACACCTGTGCTTAGACATTACCCTTTCCCTGTGGACAACTCTACCTGCTGATTCTTCCCATCTCATTCCCACTGTACAGTATCAGAGTAGGATAAAGAGCAATGAATCTCCACTGAGCTTTACCTGTATGATGCCTGAAATCTCTTGGAGGGAAAAAAGAAATTAGCATGTCATGAAGCCCTTCCCTTGGCAGACAGTTAATGCCTTCTTGTACTGAAAACAAAATAATATACTTTATATACTTAGGGTTATCTGGCAGAGCAATATAATGTCAAAATTTTCAAACCCTGCTGAGGACATGGGCACCCAAGCCCCAGACAGGGACTGCCTGGAAGGGAGGCAGGAGTGTCACAGTGTTTGATGTTGAGGAGGCTGCCCCAGATTGCAAATGTGCTCCTGGGACCCTCCAAACACCCTCTGCTGTTCTGTGATTCCTCTTTGCCCTCTGTCGACCCTGTGTGCTTTGTAATAATTCTTTTAGATATCGAAGAGTGCTCCATTCCCTTCTTCATGATAGTGAAGAGCAGAACTGGAGATGAGGCAGAAGTTTGGCAAACTCACATTCCCCTCTAGTTTAAAGAGACTTATTATTTTATGTTTCTGTTAATCTTGTGCCAAGTATTCAATGAAGAGAGTAAAATTCAGCTTTTACAATGGCCATTGGGAATGTGTCTTGAGGGAGGCATTCCCAGAAACACAAAAAATAGAGAAACCCTCTCCTTTTCCTCTAGAGATTGTTTGCAGTACAACTGAATACTCAAAATACTCAGATACTTCAGTCATATCTATCCAGAAAAAGGTTAAGGGGATACTTTTTCTAATATTTACATAGAAACTGTGAAACTTCCTACTACAAGTTAAAAGATCTGCAACATTTCTTAAGGGTTTGATCATTTGGGTAGTAATAGTTATCTCCAATTTCAGAGACTAATAACAGCTAGTCTCTGGCATATCTTCTAAGAAAAATGATACTACATTGGAATTTCCATAGGTCTGAAGTGTCACTATTCTCAAAAACATACTTGGGAGTAAAGATCAGTATAGGTCAAAAGTAGCTTGGGCCTTTGCAGAGCAGAGGGTGTGTTGGGATCCATAAAATTAGAGGGTTTTGAGAAAGTGGTAAAAAAGGGAGGCCTTAGACAGCAGATTTGTGAACATTGCTAATATAGCAGAAAGTTTTCTAAGCAGTAGAGCAGATGTGAGAAATAGAATAATAAGCTCTTGTGATTTGCCCTTATAGGTTGCAACAAGTTTACTTAATGTATATCTTTAGAAGGTTAGTATGAATGAGTGTCTGTGCTTTGTCTCTCATAAACGAGCCATCGTGTTAGAAAATAAGTCCCTATTGTGTTAAGTACCATTACGTGTGTTTCATACGATTGGATAGAATTATTGTCAACATGTTTTGCTCTATGTGTGATTGGCTGAAACTTAAGCTGAGATGGTTTTGTGCTATCCTGTAACGTGACGTTTCCTTGGCATTCCATTGGAATCAGCGAGCTGTAAACATATCCTGTCTCCATTGTCCTAACAATGTACTGAGACTGATGTTTGAAATAAACAGCTCACGACACTGATTCAGAGTGTCCCGTCCCTGTTCGTGGCTGTATATAGTGTGCCGACAGCAAAAAGGGTGTGCTGCCATGAGTTTTTAATGAACAGAAGTTGTAAAAAAATGGCTCTTTTGATTTTCAACTGTCCTAGTCTTCCCCTTTCATCTTGATTTTTCTCTTCTTTTTCTTTTCAGCCCCAACATTTCAATCTTTCTCTTCTTGTTCTCCTAAGATGCAAAGGTTTCTGCTCCTGCCCTAAGGTCTGTGCTTGATGTATTGGTTTTGCCCATTTCAAACCTAAATAGGAGAAGACACTTGCCTTATCTTCCTCTAAGTATGAAATCATCTCTGTAGGTGTAGCTGTCAAAACACAGGATCCCTAATAAACTGGCTTCTCAGAGGGTTTTTTCCTTAATGTAATTATTGCAAAGGAGATATGCATGCAGGCAAAGAATTGCTGCCTATGGTGGTGATTGGACAACCTACAGGAAAGGAGGAATGGCCTCTGTCTGAGTACAACTTGTCCAAAGCTTGTGCTCTCATTAGGGACACATCTCCTCCTTCTGGCCCTGCCTCACAAAGTGATCAAGAGGCCTTCAGAGAGTTCTAGGTTTGAGGGTTAAAATGAGGTGATAACCTCTTTTCGCTCAGAAAAAGAGATGCTCTCCTTTTTATTAGCTTGATTTGTTAGCATAATAAAAATCTTGTTTGGATAACTAAGAGTAAATGAGAAGCTTATAAAGAATTAGAAGAGGTGAAACTTTGAATTTCTGTACAGGCAAAACTGGAAACCAAGGAGGACTGAAGAATTTGAGCGTGCCCACAGATTGAAGGAATTATTCTGGCAAACAGAAGTCTGTGTAGCCAATTCTTTCCACATGTTTAATGCTGATTTTTTATACAGTAAAGTGTTGAAGTTTACTTATGAAAGTAAAGCACTTTAATATCACTGCTGCCTAGTCATTTTTCTTTGGGAATGTACAAAAACCCAAGAATGGCTTTTACTGAACCTTTTAAATGGGTGATGGTAACAGAATATTGCTAGGGGTCTGAACTGAGGTGGGGTAATGTGAACTTTGTGGTATGTTGTGGTATGCAAATATAATATATGGACTTTTCCCTCCAGTTTAGTTGCTTTTAATGATAATTAAAATACAGGTGATAGAGGTGAAGTTATATTCTACTTGGCACATGTAAAAGCCTTGTACTAGCACTGAGATATTGGTAACTGATGACTTAAATGTGCTGTACTAGAATAGCATACCAATAGGCTTGTTTTTCATTTGTTTTGTGTGGGACTTCTAGTTGCTTAACCAATCCATTGTTTCTTACATTGATTGAGCATTTCGATATGACATTTTCTTTTATCAGTGTCCTTAGCTGATAAACAGGCTTGTTTGCAATAAAGAAAGGATTCCTGCTTTATTGTAGTGACTAATTGTCTGTCTTTGGAGTTGTCAGGAACTCCTTCATGCTAGTAAATGAAGTAAATAGAAAATTCTAGAGCATCCTACAGCACTTCTACAACTGTCCACATTAAAGGTTCTGCTTCCAAAAGATGAGTTTTCATCATATTGCATAGAAATCTTACATGGGAGGCTTTGGTGTCTTTTCAGAAGATAACAAAAAAGATACAGTGATGTAAAAAATCTAGTTCTGAGAATTTTTTTTATGGGTAATACCTGGACTACTCCTCAGCCTTCTAAGTCTTTCTGGAGCCACATCAACTTCTTTGTTCGCCTCCATGCTTCTGACTCTCTCTTTCATTGCATCTTCATTTGCTCCACAAAGCTGTTGCAGGTGGGTAGGTGGTAAAGCAACAGGTATTGGCCTCTATTTTCCTTGCCTTATGATTTTTTTCACTGCTTTCAATCGCAGTAAATAGCCCTCCCTTTCACTGTAAACCTGTACATAAGTCACCAACCTGGTGATGAGTTTGTTGCCATGTTTCTCATTTCAGTCCAACTCTGGGTCATCTCTCCTGCGTTTGTGAAGAATTTTGTCATCTTTGTTCATACAGAGACAGCATGTAACAGCAGCTCCTCCTTTCCAGTAGGAAGCTGTGAGCTCCCACCTGGAACAAAATTGTTTACTGATTAAGATAAGAAGACACCAATCCCTGCCCTATGGAATGCACAGTGAGTTAATGCCAGGACTGAGACTGGCAGTGATTGATGTTTGGGACTAGAGAAGGGAGTTGAAGTAACAGTAAATAGCATGGGGACTATCTCACAGGTGTGTATCTGCACATCTCTTGTCATCTGGAAATATCCCTTACTAGAGTTATAGCAGAAATGGGAATTGATTGAGGGTGTAGGGTGCAGGATTTGGGACTCATTGAGCTAGGGGAGATCTGTGTTTAGGGACAATTTAAGGAAGCTTGGGAATGCTTGGGTGGCATCATGGTAGAAATTTTGTAGATTACAGATCTGCTTCAGCCTGTTTGTGTTTATTTAAATTATAAGTGAAGGTGGAACTCTGGATAACCATCTTCTTAACACATATATCTGAGTGTGAAGAAAAACCAAATCCTGCTAAGCTCTTAGATTTGGTGATATAATGGGCTGGTATTCATATAAGGGGATTGTGTGTTGTGGGTGAAATATTTCTCTGTCCTAAGGGCAGGCATAGAGGCTGTGAACTGTTGGAAGTCTCAGGAAAGCTCTCAGGGTAGGGAGAGGCAGCTAAAGCAGAGCCTGGGCCTTCTGCTGACTTTCTGCATGGGGTAAGTTTCAACATATGCAAAAAATTGGAAGTCTTTGATCCACTTTAATTTTGTTGCCTTTCTGTTTTGCTGTGCATCTCTTCTTTTATTTTAGTTTGTTTTGGTGGTGTGGGGTTTTTTTTGTTGTTTGTTTGTTTTAATGCTGAAATTGATTTTTTCTCTTTTGGCATGCATAATATTATTTTTTCTAAACCAAGAAGTCCTAACCTTTCCCTTAGGCCTTGGAAATGTTTCTCTATGTTTATTTCTAAAAAGACTTACTATTTTCTTGCATCTTTTGCCAAGGTAGAAAGAACAGTTCTGAATACAGTTTGCCTAGGAGGGCTGTAAACAGGCAGACACTGCAACATTCCTCTGAAACACTTGCTGCTGACCACCAGGAGATGCTGAGTACCTCAGGTATGATCCAATATACCAACTGCTGAGTTCCTATAGAATTTTCAGACTTACAGGATTCGTTGCCTATTCCTATAGGCTTAAGGGGTATAATTCTAACTACAGTTGGACAAATGAATACACATAAATTATTTGACCCTCCCTTTCTCCTCTTAATGGACCACTTTTGATTTTAGCTCGTATAAAGATTTATGGAACATCCCAGAGACTCACCCAGGTTGATAGTAGGTAGTGTCTTCAAAAATTTTTCATGAGTTCCTTGTTTTGCCATCTGCAAATGCTGCCTGAATCACAGTAGCTTTTATATAATCTTTCATTCAACATCCACCAAGGGATTAACACAAATAAAAGGTGGGAAAATAATGAATAAATGTGGAAAATATAAATGAGAAAATTCTTAACTAGTGCAAATATCTGTGAATATTCAAGGGTTGTAGGCACTAAGGGATGCATTTATTAGCTGTCTGAATTTGAACAAAGATTTGCAAGCAACTAATTTTCCTAGTGAATAGCTAGCTCAGCCCTTTAACCTTTCAGGGAAAGAGGTGAGGCAGAACAAAGGGCCTGTTGAAGCAAAGTTGTGTTACAGCTTCAGCTGACTTTAGGAAGCTTTTGAGCAGCACATGGCATTATGCAGTAAGAGGATGCCAAACATATGTGCTTTGGAATATGTGTCTCTTATCTGAAGAGAGTTGCTCCACATTGTAAATCATATCCTGGCAGAAATTAGAATGAAGGCAATTCCAGAAGGAAAAGAATAGTGCTTCACAAGTTAAACTTGTATATTACTTATTTGGTAGCCAAATTTAAAAATATTTATTGAGTGATGACTCAGGTTTTTACCTGTGATATGACTTGAAAACGCTGGAATCTTATTGAAGTAATTTCTTTAATGGAAGAAAGATGGTGCTATTATAAAATGTGACAGTTAACAATATCTTTGGGTGGGAGTGAGAGAAAGAGTCTGCAACAAAATTACTTGACTTTGCATAAGAAATTGCTGGCTCACATTATGAATTCATAAATATAAACTTGCAGGGGGGCTACCTCATTAAATCAAATAAAAGCAGTGGGGGGGAAAAAAGAAAAGCACTGAGAATCACTTTCCCTACACCAGGCCCACGGGAAAAGCAGAACCATGTGAGGTGGAACACATTCCGCATTCAAGCTTTTGCTTCCTTTATGTGTATGTTAATAATTTAAATAATTTTGAATGCATAAAGCCAAAATTTCAGTATTAGACAAAGCTGACAAATAATTTATCAACTGCAGAACAAATAATTACCTTTAATTGAAAGGAATCTTTCTGCATTCTGCAACAATAACCTAATGACTGGGGCTGATAATAAAATTACCTGACTTCTTTAAGCCGGATCTCTAGATTAATGTAATATTCTAAGATTTACATTATTTTATTTATTTATTATTTTTATTATTAATTTATTAATTATGTTTAATAATTTATTTTTATTATTTATTTATTCTTAACATTCATTTTTATGTAATTAACTGAAAGCTACATAGCTACTTTTTCTCCCTCCTTCTGAACTATTGCATTGATCTACACCTCTGTATGTGAACAAAGGCAAGGACACATGGCTGTATTCCCATATCAGGACACCTCTTTCTTCCTTGGTATGCATTGTGATATTTTATTACATTGGATTGTAAGATCCTGACTGTGGATTTTTCTGTGTGACCCTAACTAACACTGATAAATGGAACTCAGTGAGACTGCCTGAGTTCACTGAGATTGCTCACCCACTTACTAACACTAGGCATGTGCACAAATCATCACAAGATTTAGCAAAATCGACAGCAGAAAGTAAACACAAGAAAGAAAGAAAGAAGAGAGAGAAAAAATGGTGATAGATATTTAAACATCAGTCATGCATCTACATAAAAAGTTTGTTGGAAGAAGCAGCTGATCATTGCTCATGGATATAGCTGTTGAAATTTGCAAAAATTTGAAATTATTTCCTAACAGTAAAAATAGGATTTTGATTATTTTGGTACTATGTTTTTGTTTCTGCACTGGATTTCATTGTGCTGGTGGCAGGCAGCTTTTGGAAGGACAGGGTGAACTTTGCAGGAGACTGAAAACCTCTCCACCACTGAGTCCTGCAGCAGTCCAGGCAGCAGCAGTCCAAGCTTTATGATTGTCCCTGGCTAACCCTGAATGGGACAGTTAAGGTCATAGTACATGTACCCCGGTCTGTGAGCAGTTCTATACCTAATCCCTGTGGTGAGATTGTAAGAAGTGCTAGGATTCTTATTCTACTGATTTTTACTTTGCTACTGCTTGTTATATATGATAGATGGAATGATAAATACCTGCAAATAGGAGCTTACATCCACTGGCATCTGGGTTGAGGCCACCAAATCCGACCATTATGACATGTCACTGATTTGCTCCTTCATCACTCCTGTGGAGCTAAAACTTTCATTTTCCTCTTAGGCAAGAGTGAGTGGCAGTTCAGATTGATTTTATGCATGTGAAAAGCAGGAGATGTAAATGACAGAAAGGTTAATGATAGGATAGATGATCTTTTAAAGCTTTCAGCTATTAGCATTCTCTCAAACTTTCTATCATGCTTCAGATAAATGATTCAGGGTTTTTTTTAGCTGCAGTCACAAGAACAGGACAGATTTTGTGATGCTTGCTGACTCCTGTGTAAAAACTCCAGGCATTGCTGGGGACATGTATTCCTCTTGTGTTTGTTCTCTCTAGAATGATGTTTTTCCAACTGAGCAATAGAGGATATCAAAGGGAGCTTAGGCCCAGTGTTGTGTTAGGCTGGCAGCCAGTACTGTGATGCCAGTATTTCAGTGCCTGTGAGCTGGAAGGCAGATTGCTGACCCTCTGCTGAAATGGCACTGGCAATAAGATGGACCAGGCACAGCTACATCTCTTTTACCAAAGCAGCAGGGCCTAAGGTGGATGGAGCCCAAAGACACTTTTAGAGCCAGCTTGTTTTGCCTTGAGCTTGGATCCCTTCCAGAGGGAACTTCTTTCCAGACTAAGGCTGCACAAAACTGTGGTAGAGAAAAAGAACAAAACACAGGAACAATTTCAAAGCCAGGCTGGTGTAGTGGCAGAATCTCAGACAATTATCAGGCAGTGTTTAATTCTTCAAGGAATGCTATAAAATGTAGGTACAGGTGTGCTTCCTCAGAAGGAGGTCCTGTTGTGGCAGTGAGGGATGGTGGAAGTTAACAGCAATTACAAAAGCAATGTCTGAAATCCTGACTGTAGCTCTATGTTTCTGCAGGTGTGTGGGTGCTGCTGCTGGTGATGCTGTGAAGTGAGATACAATGCAGAAACTGGTCAGCAGACACAAGAGAGACACATGGACACCACCAAAGTCAACAGGAAAAGCTGGCATCATAATTCCTATCCAAATGTTTCCTTCTGTTACCCTCTTTCTCAGAATAAATTTATTTTCTAGACATATTTCACTCTGCAGACTTTCCCAAAATTTATATTCCTCCAAAACATTCCTTCTTTCTATATGACACTGTCTTTCTGTCTTGGGCCAAAAGGTTGCTAGCTAGCTTACTGCTAGTAATGTGAACTGTGTATTATGTGGATTCATTTGTAGTCTGAACATTGGAAACATAACTGTAAAGGTTAACATAGCAAAATAGGAGAGTCATCTACAGCATGTATCTGTGATACAAAATCCCAAATTTTGAGCCCAAATTTTTGCTCAAAAATACATAATATAGTTGATTACTGTTCATCTTCTGTTAGTAATCTAGTGGTTAATATATCAACAGTTGTAGGCCAAATACAGTGTGGTTACAATATATATTTTCTCTCCCTCATTTAATAATATTTTTATTTAAATAATGAAGTTTCAACTTGAGCATGCTGGTTGACTCATACTTAAAATTTCAATACAAATAAAAAAACCTAAAAATGTCTGAGAGAATAATTCCAAACTAAACTGCATAATGCCATCTGAATCTTGGGCAGAAGGATGTCTTATATCCTTCAGAAATAATCACACTACCTGTGGAATTGACTGATGAGGGTTTGGATATTGTTTCTAAACAGTGGGATAAAGCAGCCTCTAGGGCTCAGAGAAGTTTCCAAGTTGTTGAATATTCATAAGGAACTTTATTGTTTTGATGAACAGATGTAGTGGTGTAGTTGTGTAAAAGCCACTGGCTTTGGAATCCATGCTGCACAATGACGTTCATATTTTTGTGATAGTCTAAACACACATGATTCCCTAAGGCTGTGACATCTGAGTGCAGATTTCACAGAGATTTAGAAAAGAAATTCTGACTGAAGTGTTTTGGGTTTTTTCATCAGAAATTTAAAACTTGTCAGAGACATGCAGTGAAAAATACATCTACTGTGAAGATGGCCAGGAGTAGAAAGAGCCCTGGGGAAAAAAACTGCATTAAGATGGAATGTTGCAGGACACCTGAACTTCACTGAGAAACACAAGTAATTAAGAGACCATGCATGTAAAATAAACTTTTTATGATAATTCACACATCCAAACCTGATATTCTCAATTAAAATGATGGTAAGATATATAGTGAAACATCATTTTGAATTTGCCAACCTGCATGAAAAGGAAGAGATATTTGTCAAAACCAAGACCTCCTTTAAAAAAACCTGTTTCATTCCACCAGAGACAGGGATTACTGGTGTATCCTAATGGAGGTGTCATTTCTTAATAACTGAGAATAAACTACAAGGTTTATAGAATAGCATTTCTCGAGCAATATGTTAATAATACTCTGATAAATTCTCTGTTTGCACAGAACACCTTTGAGTACAGTAAGATGCAATTGAATATGAATAAATATTGAAAGGGCTGCTCTTTAAAACTCCTGTTAATTTGGCAACTGCTCTAGATCAACCTGAATCATATGCAATTAGATGAAGTTATCCTCTCTTCACAAAAGGAGCAGATGTGTTCAGTCCTGAACTAAGACCTATCTCCAACCTCCTAAAATGCCAAGAGTTTTCATGTGTATTCTACTGCTCTGACTTTTCAACTGATACAGCATATCACTAAAGCACAGAATCTTAGATGAGACAGACATTCTAAATGTTTGGTGACATAACATTAAATCATAGAATCATAGAATTGTTAAGGTTGGAAAAAACCTCCAGGATCCTCCAGTCCAACTGTCAATCTAACATCAGCATTATGTTCACCACTAAACCATGTCTCTATGTGCCATATCTGCACATTTTTTTAGAACTTTCAGGATGGTGACTCCAATCACCAGACTTCCCTGGGCAGCCTGTTCCAATGCTGACAACCCCTTCCACGAAGGAATTTTTCCTAATACCTAATCTGAACCTCTCCTGGCAGAAGACTAAGATTAGGCATTGTTAACTAGGTTCATGTTACAGGTTCAGCAGCCCAGAAGTGCATCAACACCAATGCACACAGCATGGGCAATGAACAGGAGGGGCTGGAAGCCATTGTGCAGCAAGAAACTGTGACTCTGTGACATGACTGTCATCATGGAAACATGGTGGGATGACTCACACAGCTGGAATGCTGCAATGGATGGCTATAAACTCTTCAGCAGAGACAGGCAAAGGAGAGGTGGGGGGGGGCGTAGCCCTATATGTAAGGGACTGTTTTGACTGTCTATAGCGTGATGATGGTGATGAAAGGGTGGAGAGTTTATGGATAAGATTCAGGAGGAAGGCCAACACACAAGTGTCATGGTGGGAGTCTGTTATAGGCCACCCAAGCAGGATGAAGAAGCAGACAAAATACTCTATAAGTATCTGGGAGAATCATAGAACCATATAAAATGTTGAATTGAAAGGGACCCTTCGTTGATCCCAACTCCTGGCCCTGGAAACCCTAAGACACACACCATGTGCTTGAGACTGTTGTCTAAATCCTTCTTAAACTCTGACAAGCGTGGTGCTGTGAGCACTTCCCTGGAGAGCATGTTCCAGTGAAGACCTTTTCCTGATATCCAACCTAAACATTCCCTGACTCAGCTTCATGCCATTTCCTTGGGTCCTGTCACTGGTTACAAGAGTGAAAAGATCGGTGCCTGCCCCTTCACTCCCCTTCATAAGGATGTGGAAGACCACAGGGAGGTCTCCCCTCAGCCTCCTCTTCTCCAGGCTCAGGAGAACAAGTGACCTCAGCCACCCCTCATACAGCTCCCCTGCCAGCCCCTTTGCCATCCTCATGCAATCCTTTGGATGCTGTCTAATAACTTAACATCTTTTCCCTCGTTTTTGTGTTCTTGTTTTTTCCCTTGCTCCCTTCAGGTTAACAGATATCTGCTGCAAATTCAAGACAGTGGAGAGGAAAGAAATCTGGAAATTGAAGTATGTGGAAGAGAACTTCCTGAGACAACTGATGAGGGGGTCAGCTTGGGAGTGCATCAACTGGATCTGCTCTCTGTGAACAGAGAAGGACTTTGCCGAAGGTCATCTTGGGCAAAGTGATAAATGATAGAGCTCTCAGTTCTTTAGAAGATTCTCAGTTCTCAAAAAGCCTCAGATTTCTCGATGGCAGACTTTGTACTGTTTAGAAGATTGGTTGACAGAGTCCCCTGGGAGGCAGTCCTGAAGTGCAAAGGAGTCCAGGAAGGCAGAACATTCTTCAAGAAGGAAATCCTAAAGGTGCAGGAGCAATCTGTCCTCATGTACCAAAAGATGAGAAGGGTGAGGAAGAAGACCAGCCTGACTGAACATAGAGTTTTGGCTAGAACTCAGAAAGGAAAACAGAGTTTTGACCTTTGGAAGAAAGGTCATGGAACTCAGGTGGATTGTACGTTTAATGCAGTGAGAAAATTAGAAAGGCTTTGGCCACAGAACTTAATCTACCTACAGCTGTAAAATATAGCAAAAATGTTTATATAAATACATTAACAACAAAAGGAGACCTAAGGAGAACCTTCATAATTTATTTGATGCCTTGGAAACATAAGTAAAAAAAAATCATTAAAAGGCTGAGATGCATGGCATCCTGCCTTGATCAGCAATCGTGTGGCCATCAGGACCAGGGCAGTAATTGTCACTCTGTGTTGGCACTCCTGTTTTGGGCCTCTCACTACAAGAAAGACATTGAGGGCCTGGAATGCCCAGAGGAGAGCAGTGGAGCACAAGAGGAAGGGACTGGAGCACAAGTGCTGTGCGCAGCAGCTGAGGGAGCTGGGGGTGCTCGGCCTGGAGAAAAGGAGGCTCAGGGGAGACCTTGTCACTCTCTGCAGCTGCCTGACAGGAGGGCATAGCCAGGCAAGGGTTGGCACCTCCTCCCAGGGAGCAGCAGAGGAAATGGCCTCAAGTTTCACCAGGGGAGGTTTAGATTGGATATTAGGAAAACTTTCTTCACCAACAATGTTATCTAACATCAGAACAGGCTGCCCAGGGAAGTGGTGGACTCACTGGTCCTGGAGGTATTTGAAAGATGTATAGATGTGGTATTTAGGTGTAGGGGTGAACTTGGCGGTGTTGTATGAAAGGCTGGACTTGCTGATCCTCAAGGTCTTCTCCAAACTAAATGATTCTGTGAGTCTATGGTTCCATGGCTAATTAGAAGATGTTTGAGAAGTGTTTTTTTTTTATTGAGAATGTGCTTCAACACTGAAAAAGCAACAGGAGACTAAAAAACACTAATTATATTTACGTCACATAAGGGAAGAGTCTGGGAAAGATGATGAAAATTATGTTTATTAAATCCAAGAACAGTGTTAAGACATTTTTGAGATAATGTTCACAGAGTGTTTAAAGCTGCATTTGGAGAATGAAAGTGTAATAAGAATGAATCAGCATGGGTTTGGGAAGAAGAAATTATGACAAACAATTCTGATTACATTTTTAAATGGAATAATAATTGGCTTACATAGAAAGAAGCCTGGTAGACATTTTACAGATGGATTTTCAGGGAAGCTCTCAACAAGGTTTCACATGATGGATTACTGCATAAAGCCTTCTAAATATGGATTAGGGGATGAATGCTTAAGATGTCTAAGGAATTGCTTAGAAGATAAAAATGGAGGAATTAAAAGTGCATTTTTGTTCACCCAAGCTGGGATCTTTCATGGGAGTCCTTTTAGTGTCTTCAGCAGGACTTATACCAGGACTGTCATTTGAAGCAGAGGCCCACAGGGCCCTTGATGGATGGCTGTGTGCCCTCATATAGGCCCTGTGTGCCTTGATAATTCAGATGGTACCGTAATACAGGAGAGTGACATTTCAAGCAGCTGACATGGGCTGTTTTAATACCATGTGGTGAAATATAATTCAAGGGCTCCAAAGAAGTTCTGGACACACTGGTACTTCCACATTTTTAGCACAGGAGCTAGCAGGGCTCAGAGGCTGAGCTTTTGAAGGCATAAGCCAGGCTTGCCAGCAATGAGCAGTGAGATAGCACACCAAAACTTGAGGATCTGACTGCTAGTAGGATGCCACAATCTGCTCCATGAAGTGTTGTCTACAATGAAACACACTTGAAATGCTTCTGACCCAATGCACACAATGAGGAACAAACAACAGGAGTTTGAAGCTTTGGCCTGGTCCCAGAGATTTGACATCAGTGGCATAAGGAAAATTTGATGGGATGAGTCCTGTGAGTGGGGTGCCCCATTGGATGGTTACAGGCTCCTCAAGAGGGACAGGAAAGGCAGGCAAGACAGAGGGATGATGTTGGATATTAGGAAAACATTCCATACTGAGGGGGTGGCTGGGCCCTGGAACAGGCTCCCTGGGGAAGTGGTCACAGCACCAATCCCTACAGAGCTCAAGAAGTGTTTGGATGATGCTCTCAGGCACGTGATGTGACTCTTGGGGATGGTTCTGTGCAGGGCTAATTGTTGGACTCTGTGATCCTTGTGCGTTCCTCCCCACTCAGCATGTTCTGTGATTCTGTGATTTTGTGATTCTGTGAAGTGAACTAATATGAGAGAAACAGGAATCTGAATCTGTTATAAATAATCAATTCACAGTGGACTTGTAGGACTATATTTTCAGAAATTTGTATTGCTGTCCATTTAGAGTTTAGGCCAGTATGTTGTATTTCTGCTTCATCAGTTAGATCTCTCTGGGAGAAGGTGTTCTTGGTCCAGCCTGCTGAAGAAAGATGAATGCTTTAAAACACTATATCTAAGGCTCATCAGAATAAATCATTACCTTCCAATACAGCTAAGGGAACTAATTCATAGAAAACTAAAACAATTTGTTGCACAGGTCCACTGCTCTGTTAATGCTAACATTAACAGAGTTAATGTCTTATAAAACAGGATAAAATGCCCCATTCACTACTCTAACTAGAAAATTGTATCAGTTTAAGAATGATGAATAATACAGTCTAGAAGATGATAAGAGAAATATGCACATTTGGCATAGAGCCATTCTGTCTCCAGAATGAAACTGAGCTTGTGAGAACTGGTGTGACTTTAATTTGCAAAAAAATTTAATTGATGATACAATAATTTTTAAACTACTAAAGAACTGGTACAAATTTTGGAAGTTTCAAAGGAATCAGAAAGAAATTAAATTATCACTCTAATCTGTTAAGTTGTTGTCACATAGACATAGGAAGTAACTATATTTTCTCTTCTGAACTTCTATTTTGAGAAGCTGCAAATTGCAAGCAAGTATGTGGAAGTGTCAAAATTCCTTTGGTTTCACTCATGGAGTTCTGAGTACATTGTCATACCATGAAATTTGTGTAGGCTTTTTGAAAAGTTTATTTTACTAAAAAGCATCTCTTGATTGTCTCATCTTCTTGTTTGCCTTTTCAGTTACTTCTTTCAAGGTGTTGCACAGTTTGGGAATAGTTTTGGTCTAAAAGCATGTTTTGGTCTATTAAAATACTTCACATCTCGAGCAGATGTTTTGAAAATCTGAAATCTAATATTTCCTAAAATATAAAACAAGGATTAGTGGGAGGAGAGATGGATGGAGAATTGGCAGGTAACCATCATAAGTGTTCAGGAAAATGTAAAGATTAATTTGTCCAATGTACATTAACTTAGATCCAAAGTAGTGGGGAATAGGAACAAGTAAGAATACTTGCAGAGAAAATAACCTGGCAAATATTGACAGAACAAAGAAGTGTCCCTTAAAAATGTTCCTCTTGTAACTACAATGGCCACATTGCATAGAGAGATTTCACTTTGCTGTTGGTATTTTTTTGGTGTACAATTTGTTTGATTTAAAGAGCAAAAACTTGAGACTGTAAATACAAAGCTCCAGATTTTACGTCCTCTTAGAAGACCTGACTGTTTAATATATAGATCCAAACTCTATAAATACCTTCTAACATAAATCCTACTTTGACTTAAGCCTATACATATTTTCAAGCATTGCTGACAATATAAATATGCTGTTTGATTAGAGGAAGGAACAAGAAAATAAATTCAATAATATTCAAACTGGTCATGATTTTAGGAAAAAAATAAAACAACAATTTTAAGAATGGTGCAGCAGTGGATAAGGCTCCCAGAGAGATTGTGTAACCTTCATCCTTAGAGAGGTTCAAAACTAGTCTTGCCATCACCCTAAGCAAGACCCAGATCTAGTTTTAAAGGTAGTCCTGCTTTGATCAAGAGATCCCCTCCAATATTTATCTTTATGTGTTTCTGTGACACCTGGATTTTTTTTTGTTGTTGTTTCTGCTTTTCAAACATATCAACCTATTTGATTCAGTCAAGAATAAAATAATGGTAAAAACATTTGTAGGGTAATGTTGACAGACAAATTTTCCTCAGGCTTTTAAAATTTAAAAATGTTTTGAGATATTTCTTGGGTTTGTGGGACAATAGCCATCATTAAGTTGTCTTTTAGTTGGATGTTGAAGAGTTAGGAGTTGTAATATGATCAGTAAACAGTCAAACCCACCATTCAAAGCTTTGAGCTTATCTAACATTTCCTCTGCATGCAAAGACTTTCAGTGGGATGGTTGTAATGTCTCTGCCTTGCAGTAGTGAGCTGAGCCACAGATAGTGCTATCCCCAGCAGAAACCTGGTGATGCTGTGAGAGCTGAACAATGAGCTGGCAATGAAAACATAATAGCCCATGGCCAATGGCATATCTCCCACAACATTTTCCTCTGCAATGGGTAAGTCTGTACATATTTCAATTTCTACTTTTTCTACTTTAAAATGTTCATTCCCTGTTTTCTCATCTTTCTCCTTCTCAAATGTCATACCCAGTACATTTAAAATCATTTTTGAATAAGTGCATCTATACAAAGAAAATGAAGACTGAGGATCACACAGCAAAAATGAACTTTTTTAAGTCAAATAGCTTTAGAATTATCCATACAACCCCAATGTTTGAATCCCCAGAGACAGGAACTTTAGCAGAATCTCTTGCAAATTGCATTTGTGATAAAAGTTTTAAATGATACTCAATTTTCAGCAGCTAGCAATAAATATAGTGCAACCCTGTGTGTTGACCTTGCAGAGGCATCTGATAGAACAGATTGTAGTCAGCTGTAGGGATTTGCTTCCAAACTGTAGCAAACTAGATGTGGAAAAGGCAGTGCTATAACATATACTCCCCTCTCTAGATTTTGAACAGATTGAAAGGGAATACAGTCAGCATTCAAATACTTCTTTGTTGCCATGCATATTAAAAGCCCAGGGTAAAACTTTGCATTTTTATTCCTGACTGTGTACACAGACAGTGCTATTCTCCATCCAAATACGCAATATGAAAACTTGTCTGCATCAGTCATTTTGAAATAATTGCTTTAATTTGGGTCTGTGGCTGAAAGTGAACACAAGACTGGTGTCAGCTCCTAGCAGCCACTTTTCCCAACAATTTCCTTTTTTCCAGCTTGACAAATAAAAAAAACGCTTGATAATAACTTTAAATTTAAAATTCAGTGCCAACTGATAAGAGACTTATCAAATATTGTATTTCTCTATATAAATAGGCATATCCAAAGTACGAAGAAGATTCCAATGACTTTCATTTGTTGTACTGCCTTTGTTATCAAATTTCCCACTAATCAAAACTGTCCCTTCACTTCTGTCATGTCTCTGACAGCTTTACATATCATATTTATTTATTCTACACCTCAGTTTATCAAAGTTTTGTTCACAACATATCTGTGGTGGAGGAATGATACCCTGCATACACAAATGTAGCTGGTATTTGAGATTTTGACTTGCAATCTTGTGAGTTTTAAGCTAAGATTTAAAGGATAAAGGAAAATTGTCATTGTTTGTGAACATGAGAACAAAATACGCAAGGATGGCAGAGACTGTAGTGCAATGTGCTTAGAAATCCCATTTTGTGAGTGGTAGAGAGGCTAAAAAAAGACTTTGATTGCCCACATAGACTAGATGCTGAGTTTGCAACCAAAATTTGGTACTTGATTTTTTAAATGACTTGGTGTAATTTATAGAATTAATTTCATCTTTGTAATATTTGTTTTCTACTTTTATTTCTCATCTTTTGCTCTTTCAAATATCTTAGAATGATCTCCCTTGTCCAGTCTCAAATGTGGCTCACAAGAGAGCATTTCCTATGGTCATCAACAAAGCAAATGGGGTTTTGTGGTTTTATGGGTGATGACTCAATAATAGGCCCTTCATAATGACTCAATAATAGGCCCTTAATTTTGTTATTTCCATTGGCAATGGAAAGAACAAAATTAAAAGAAAAGCATTTAAAAGCAAAAATTGTTACACAGGTCTGTCTTGTTTTGGTTTACTTCATTCCTTAATGGAAATTCTCATTTTCCATGAGTTTTCTATACTGGCACTTGCACTTTCAAATGACAATTAGGTTCCTGAAGGTAGTGGGAAAAAAAAAAGAAACAAATACCTTGTTTCTCTCTCCCTTTTGAAGAAATGCCTGTAAGTTCATGAAAATGAAAAAAAAAAAAAAAAAGAAGAAGCTTAGAATTAATGGTTTAAATAAAATTAAAGTGTTTGTAACTATCTTCCTTGTTCAAAACTGGAAGTTCTAAGCTTAAAAAAATGATAATGCAGAAAACTTGAAAATAAGATGTGTCTGGCAGAAATGACTGTTCTTTTTCAGAGTTGAAGGGTTACTCAGTTTTCTCATCTCTCTTAGGTAAAATCTCCAGTTATAAACACAAAGAGCCTGGCACTTGAACTGGCAGATGTCTCTAATGTCTGCAAACAAGCCCTGCTTACACAGTTTGCCAAGCCTGGGTGTTGAAAATGAATGTGATTATGGAGATGGCAAGAAGACCTTGTGGAGGAGTTCAGGCAGTTCCTACAAGAGAAGGAAGCTGTGGCAGGGGATGTGACATTGGGAACTTGGGGTTTTAGTTGTGGTGCAGGAAACCAGCAAGGACATACACACTGCTGGGGTAATTAAACCTGATATGCATGCAAGTCACATTTTTTAAAAGAGAAAGTTAATGTCTCTTTAGTAATGCAGCATTCTCAGAGAGATGTTTTGGGATTTGTCCCATTGCAGAGACGTAACTCTTATCCTGCTCACCAAGGGGTACCCAGTCTGAGGAAAGTGCAGAAGCTTTTACTCGTGCAATACATTTTTAGTGGAATTTCTGTGGTGATAAATTATTTATGTGATTAAATCTGAAAGCAACAGCAGATGTCTCATTACTTTTATGCAGAGATGGATCTGAGGCAGTATGAAATTTTAGTGATTCTTGATCAGCTCTGACCATAAGCTGAGAAAGAGGATTCTTGTGAACAGGCATTTATGGCTGCTTAGAGTGGATTTCTCAGGCAATTTCGAGCGACTGGGAGATCTGCAGATCTTAATGTGGGCTCATATTGAATCTGAAATTCTTATTTTCATATACAGTTTTGTAGAACTACAGTTTCTGGAAGATCCATTATATGATCTGGGACTGCAAGTTTTCTATTGTAACACAATGTGGCTGTAGCCTAAAATATCGTGTAATATTTTCAGCTGTGGAAATTGCATTTAAAAGTTTACTTCATTTGTTTGCACTCTTTCAGTCACTGGTTTCCATGTGTTGATGGATATTAATGGATTTTAGTAGTTGATGGATATTAATGGATTTTAGTAGTTGATGTATATAGTTTAAATTTTCCAGTACTGAGTTTAAACTGGTAGCTGTTTAATCCTAAATTTCCCTCAGATCATGAACATGCCTCTTTCAAATTTATTCTCACAGGCAATTTTCAATATATTTTCTTTCTCTGTGAAGATTAGTCTCTAATAATATCTTTTTCTTCATTCTTAAAGGTGTCTCAAATTCATCATAATCTAAGACAAGAGAAATTTTCTTTATTCTTCTAGCCTTTCTCTTGTTCAGTATAGCTGCTGATCAAACAGAAATTTGAAGGAGCTCTCATTTGCAACAAATTCTTTAGCTTTGTAGTGCTTCTCTTTTGTTTTGCTACTTTATACCATCCTTTTCTTCTCATTCTAGAGGCTGTAAAGCCATAGCAAACAAATTACAGTTTATAATGCATGATAATTCCTCTTGCATGATAATTATGTTTTACGTACAAACAAAGTGATAGGTTGATCTGCTGCAGAGGAGAAGCTAGTGAAAATCAGAGAGTGAAAAGCTCTTGATGCTCTTTGATCTAACTTTTATGGTATGTGCATTCACTTAATGGGTCATTGAACTAAGAATCAGGATTTTTTCCAAATCAGAAGCCACTTAATTTTATCCAGCCATGTACAACTATTCTATAAAACAAGAGAGAAAACCTAGGAAGTGCAAAACAGGAGAAGAAACATTACTCAAACAGTAGTGATCAGTTGTCCTTTTCTAACTTTTGTAGTTTTCCGGAGAACAGCTACATTGGTACCTTTTCAGAGGCCAGTGCTGTTTAATAGACTCATAACAGTTTGATTAACAGAATTAAAAATATTAACAGAATTAAAAATATGTTGCTAAAATTACATAGAATATGGAGGTGGTAAAGGAAATTAGGGACCAGATCAGAACTGAAAATAATCTTGACAAACTGGAGGAGTGGTCTCCAAACAGGACCGAGAGAGTGGTGGTGGATGGTGTTGCCTCCAGTTGGCAGCCGATCACCAGTGATGGACCCCAGGGATCAGTGTTGGGCCCAGTCCTGTTCAATGTCTTTACATTAACATTTACCTCAGAAAATTTGCAGATAACACCATGTTGGGTGCAAGTGTCAATCTGCTGGAGGGTGGGAGGGCTCTGCAGAGCGACCTGGACAGGCTGGATAGATGGAGAAAATCTAATAATATGAAGTTTAACAAGACCAAGTGCCAGGTTCTGCACTTTGGCCACAAGAACCCCCTGCAGCATGACAGGCTGGGGACAGAGTGGCTGCACAGTGGCCAGGCAGAGGGACCCGGGGGCAGTGACTGACAGGAGGCTGAACACGAGCCAGCAGTGTGCCCAGGTGGCCAAGAAGGCCAATGGCATCCTGACCTGGACTGGGAACAGTGTGGCCAGCAGGAGGAGGAAGGTCACTCTTCCCCTGTACTTGGAACCTTGAGTGCTGTATCCTGTTCAGATCCCCTCAATTTAGGAAGGATGTTGAGCTCCTGGAGTGTGTCCAGAGAAGAGCAACAAGGCTGGTGAAGAGTCTGGAGCATAATTCCTATGTGGGGCAGCTGAGGGAGCTGGGGGTGTTTAGCCTGGAGAAAAGGAGGCTCAGGGGGAACCCTGTCACTCTCCACAGCTCCCTGAAAGGAGGCTGCAGCCAGGTGTGGACTGGTCTCATCTCCCAGGTAACAGTGACTGGACAAGAGGACACAGTCCGCAGCTGCACCAGGGGAGGTTTAGGTTGGACATTAGGAAGAAGCTCTTCACAGAAAGGGTGAATGGGCATTGGAATGGGCTGCCCAGGGAGGTGGTGGAGTCATCATTCTTGAAGGCATTTCTGAGGAAAAGACTGGATGTGGCGCTCAGCGCCATGGTCTCATTGACAAGGTGGTTTTAGGCCATGGGTTGTCAACTAATGAGCTCAAAGATCTTTTCCAACCTACTTTCTTCTGTGACTCTAAAATGCAACAGTTATGTGAAAGACACTGAAATTACACAGGGAGAACAAACTGAACAAATACAAATCACACATCTTGGCAACAATTCATCAAATCAGGCCCTTGGGGTGGAATGGGGGTAGAATATGGGTACTAATGTACATATCAATACAAGGGGAATGCACAGGACAAGGTCATGTTAGTGTAAACAAGGCGAGCGCCATGGTAAGATGTATAAACAGAAGGGATTACAGCCTGCTGGAACTGTAAAGAGATCTTTTTGCACTTTCCATGTTGACAAGAATATCTGGAGAATGTGTCTTCATCTTTGGACACTGTGGCTCAAGAAAGACACAGACAAACTTAAAGAAAGCTTGCAGTGGGAACAGGCAGAAGTCTAGAAAGAATGAAGTAAGATAAAAGGACGAAACTAATGGAGAAGATTAACAAGGAAAAAATTAAGGAACAGAAGACTAGTCTTATAAAATGCTGGAATATGACAGAGGGAGAAATTTGTTCATTTTCCATGTCCAGGATGAATGGGCAAGAAGTCCTGGCTTAAACCATAAAACTTGGTAAAATCTTTCCAATAGTAAAATTAGGCAGTCACTGAGACAGGTGGAATGAGAGTCTCCATTGCTGGAAATCTTTGCCGATGGTTCAGGAGTACATCTGGCAGACTAGATGCCCTACTCTGCTGTGGAGAACAGGGTGGCCCAGATTGCCTTCCAGGTCCTTCCTTGACACAGCTTCCCATGATCTTGTGGAAAGGTAGAAGCTGAAATAGGTATGCTGTTGTGAGAAGGAAACCTGAAGTCACTGTGAAATAAAGGACATGATTTACTCAGGTTTGCATTGTGCAGGATTTTAAACCTACTTTCTTTGTAAATTGGTGTAAAATACACCACAAGAGTTTACCACTGGAACACCTGAGGTATGAATTATGGAGTTAAAGAGAAAACTATGAGGGGAGCAGTGACTAACTCTAGAGCTGACTGTGCTGTCAGTGGAACTGCAGCAAGCTGCTCTGAATGGTGACTTGGCCTAAAAGGAACATGGACAGACCTGAGCCTGCCAAGATGATCAGGGAAAAGTGACCACTTTGTGGATGTGGAATCTTTTAGTCAGGGAAAGAGTATTTTTTAAGTTCCTACCAAAATATACATCACCCTGGATGTAGCTTATAGATTTATCTAAGAGCCTAAATCACTTACTCAGCCTGAGTTAGGGGATTGGGTACCTGGCTGTGACTGGTTTGTGCTTGCTTTTTGTAGGAAAGGCTCAAGTGTTTGCCAACAGCTCTCTTTTTTCTCAAACACTGAAGAATCTAGGTGACATGCTTGTTCTGGAAAGTCTCTTTCATGCTGGAAAGTCTCAGAAATCAGATGTGAATGAAGGTGAAAGGGGAAAATGAGTCCTACAGGATAGAAGTGCAAAAGCCTGAAGAAGGCATGCACTTAACCTAAGGGCTTGAGAACAGTAAAGGCAGAATAACAGCCACCTGTAATATTGTTCCAGTAGCCCTTTCTGTGTTACTTCTTCATCCAACACAGATAACATGGAGTACAAAGGTTCTCATCAAACAAACCTGATGATCAGAACTAGAACTGCCCAATCTGTTTATGGACTTAATTTGTAACTGCTGGATTAGTTGAGCAATCCAGAGGTAGCTGAAAACATCTCAGATGTTTCTGTGCTGCATTTTCCAGCAAGGTGGTGTTTTTCACTGCTGCTGTAAGGGGCATTCTCAAATGCTCAGCCTTTAAGGACTGAACTGGAAAGCAACTTCTGTGGCACTGAATTGATCTGACCAGGGATTTGAGTCCAAGCAGCATGGCAGTGGATCCCCTCCATATGCTCAAGCTTGCTTCCTTTATCCTCAAAACATGATGTCCATGTCCAAATTGTCACCTGGAAGCAATCCTTGGCATCTGGTGTCTCCTGAGCTGAGCCTGGGTGTTGCCTGGACAGTGCTACTTGGCATGAGCCAAAACGGTGCAAAAGGCTGTGCTTGCAGTTAAAACAGAGCAGATGATTGTGGACAATTGCCAGTATCTGTGCCTTGGCCCTGCTTTATTTGTATTGAAGTAGCCTAAGAGAAGATCTGCTAATAAAATGACTGTTCTGTGCAATACAGTACTTCTGATTGAAGCCATATGGGATATTTCAAGGGGCTAAGGCAGCTGCATGCATATGTCAACATATGTGGCTTCCAGAAGGAAGCTGCTCTGGGAACCACACCATCAGATTTGAAATTAGCAGGAACCAGGTAATCAGCCCACTATTTGCTTTTGGTGAGAATAAATTTTGTAGGTAAGTTTTCAGCCAAATCATGTCTCTGACTGTGGTGTGTTGACCTTGACTACATGCTAAGTGCCCACCAGGGCCATTCTATCACTTCCCAGTCTCAGCTGGACTGGAAGACAGAAAAACACAACAGAAGGCTTATGGGCTGAAATAAAGGCAGAGGAAGATCACTCACTGATTACTGTCATGGGCAAAGTAGACTCAGGGAAATTAGTTTAATTTATTACCAATCAAAGCAGAGCAAGATCGCATGAAATAAATCTAAATCTCAAAACATATTTGCTCCATCCCTCCCTTCCTGGGCTCAACTTCACTCCCAATTTCTCTACCTCCTCTCACTGAGTGGCATGTGGGGACAGGGGAATGGGGTCTGTGGTGAGTTCATCACACATCCTCTCTGCTGCTCCTTCCTCCTCAGGGGAGGGACTCCTCACACTCTTGTCCTGCTCCAGTGTGTCCCTTGTGGGGTCACAGGTCCTGCCAGCAAATCTGCTCCAGCTTCTTTTTCCATGCAGCTGCAGTTCCTGCCAGGACCCAGCTCCAGCATGGCCTTCCCACGTGGTCACAGCCTCCTTCAGGCATCCACCCGCTCTGGCACGGGCTCTTCCATGGGCTGCAGGTGGATTTCTGCTCCCCCATTGTCATGGGGGGAGTGGGAGCTTCAGACAAAGTTTATTAGAGAAGCCCTGCCACAGAGCCATGAAGTGAAGAAAAGATCCCCTTAGACTCTAAAATCCTTTCCAGAGAGGAGCCTTGGGGCAGCTGGATCTAATCTCAGCCTCAGGCTGTCAATAGTTTAAGTAACTTTGCTCCACAGGTTTTACTGATGGCAAATCATATTATTTATATAAAATTTGTCATTTACTATGAGAAATGACCAGACAAAAGAACTTAATCAGAATTATTTATTACACAGTAAAAGCTAAAACTACTAATAGTGCACTATATTAAAGCAATTATATTAAAGCTAGCAAAAAGAAACAATTATTAATTAGAGATTGATGTAACTCACCAATATCAACATTTCTGGGCAGGTCTCTTTCTCTTAACCTTGAGGAGTATCCTTGATGGGTGTCTCTGACACCTAAGGAAGCAGTCACCACACATTCTAAGGAGGAATATGTTAGAAGAACCTAACTGTATGAAAGTGAACTGGACTTTCACAGTATAAATTGATTGACTGTCCATCATATATCCTCAGATCATCTGTATCAGCTTAGCATTTTTAGATAAGGATACTTTACCATATCTGCCTCACTCTCAGGGTGAGTCAGACTGGTTTTAGCATAATTCAACACCAAAACCTGCGTGACATCCCCTCTCAGTCCACCACCATGGCCTTGCAAATAGGGCATCATTTGAGTTGCTTGACCACATTCCAGGTAGAGCATCCTGCTACAGCCATGGGCCTCCATGGGCTCAGGGGCACAGCTGCCTCACCTTGGGCTGCACAATTGGCTGCAGGGGAGTCTTTGCTCTGGAGCACCTGGTTCTCCTTTATCCTCGCTGGCCTGGGTGTCTGCAGGGCTGTTTCTCTTGCCTAATCTGACTGCTCCCTCCAGCTGCTGCCACCAGCACTCATGGGCTCAGCCTTGGCCTGTGGTGGGTCCATCCTGGAGGTTTCTGGCAGATTCTCACAGAAGCCACACCTGGAATCCTCCACTGCCAAGGCCATGCCATGCAAACCCAGTGCAGTGCCCAAGCACATGGTGTATCTGTGAATGTGGTGTGTGAGACCAACCTCTGTGAATCCTTTTACTGTCTCAGGGCAGGCACCTGGACTGCACGATGGGCAAATTTGGGATGACTGCTTCCAGTGGAAACATGGATTTTGTTATATTTTAAAGCAATCATGACATGTCAGTTTCAGAAAGCTGCGTGTTATCGTCCCTGAAAATATAATTTTTGCCCTGGATCCTTAAGAGACCAACCAGCTTGCAAATTCCATTCATTCTTTCAAGTGCCTAAGCATGAAAGCAATCAAACTTGTAGGTTGAATGAAGTTACATATGCATGCCTAATTAATAACACTTATTTTATTTTGAAAATGTGCTAATATATATATTTTATCTGTAATTATAAAAATGAAATGCAGAAATATCAGAACTAACACCAATTATTGCTGTGTCTTGGTTTTGAATTAATTTTTGTATTTCTCGTATAAAGTATCAACTCCTGAGGTTGCTGAGACCTTCTGTTTGTAAGTAGAGGGCTTGGTGAACTTGTGTGTCCACTTCATTAATTTAAGTAATTTTAAAAAGTAATATGACACTAAAATAAAGGTTAACCAACTAATTAACAAGAAGAAAGCTTCAGTTCTTTACTTCCAATCTGTAGTTGGCATACTGGCTTTTTTCACTGCTTATTTGCCTGCACTGTACCCTCTGGCTTAGTTAGACAGAGCAGCAGAAACTGCTAAAATCACCATGTGTGGGTTTTTTTATTCTTTTGACTATGTGTGTTTCTGAAAACTATCAGGTGACTATTTTGACATGTCAAAAATCTACTTTCTTTTACTCTGCTTTTAAATCAATGCCTGCTCTGAAGCCAATTTAGTCACTAGAATATTATTGTCTTCCAGGGAATCTGGGCTGTGTCCTGAAAAACAGATAAAATATAGTGCAGTTCCTTTAAATAACAAGAAGAGGTTAGTTTGTGACTTTGCATTTCTGCCAGGTCTGTTAGTGTACTAGTTTCCTTCATCTTTCAAAATTGTAAAACATAGTACATGAAGAAGAAAAGGATGAAGGTAGGAAATCTTTATGAAAATAGTACAAACAAAAAATCTGATAATAATGCTTATTATGCTTCAAATAGAAAAACTAGGGTTGTTTTTTCAGGGATTTTTTGGTCACAAGAAAGAAGCCTAGTGCAGAATTCCATAGGTAATTTTCCTATTAATTTATTAAATATTATTGTGTTTTAACCCAAACATAGAAACACAGATAAGAAAGAAACCCTCTAGTCTCAAATGGTCTACCACAAGGCAAACCTAAGCAGATTTCTTTTTACTATTGAATTTGGACAGATTTTCTTGAAACGGAAGCTATCAAGATAAATTCATGGTCCCAGTGGGTCCATCACTATAGCATGTAACTACAAGCTACAAAACCCCACTGATACAGGCAGGTTGTGGCACAGAGGCATCTGGTAAGCCAGAGGAGGCCAAGGCTGTACAGAGGAACCAGATTCAGCTGAACAAGAGGATGACCCTGTCTCTGAAACATTGACTGTCTAATCCAACCATAATCAGCCCTAAAATGGCCCTTTCAGAATCTGGATGGACATGTCATCAAATAGACACAGAGCTAAAAAATAACCCTGTTTATCTGAGTCACAGCTGAGGCAAGATTTCATTCAGCAATGTATTTTGCCTTTTCCCTGGATGAAAATAGCAGCACTTTGGATTTAATTTTCAGAATTTGTGAATCTAGCAGTTTTCATGAACCCACAGATATAGTGAGAAGTAGAGGTCCTCTATAACTTATAACATCATCCTGAGATGGTGGGAGTATTGTATGACACAGCCTGACAGGAGACACTACACAGAAAACTGTGGAGATTGGCAACTTGTACACAGTCTATGATCACACACTGCTGAAAAAGTCCTTGATGTTGCTGGCATATCATTGAAGATGGGGCAAAATACTGTTCTTTAATTTCACTGCTTTTCCCCAGTTTGAATCATAGGTACTTTCTTTTCAGAAAAAAAAAAAATCAACTGCTTTCATATTGATATTAAGCTGATAAATAACAAAGTAAATGCTACTACTATAAAATGTGAAAACCTGCACTACCTGCTAGGTTTTCAGTATTACTGTGGTGGTCCAAGAAGAGAGCATTGGTGGGTACCACCTGAGATGTGAGTTTAACTACTGATAAGCAAAACTGGCCGTGGCCTTAGCAAACTGAGACCCCACTTGCTGTAAAGAGTTTTGCAAGTGGTGCAGAGAGGAAGTCCTCTGAGATATGCTTTGTAAGCTGATAAGTGGTCTGGGACATGTTTGTGAAAATTTCCTCAGCTATGAGGACCAGTATAGGATTCTCCAACACAGAAGTGCTCTGGTTTCAGAACGGGATGTGGGTAGCAAAGCTGAGTGGGAGCAGAGATTATCAAACATATCATGTCAAGAGAATGATTGGCTGTCTCAGGAAGGAGCTTGATTACTCAGGGCCCCTGAAGCCACTCAGCACTGAGAGAGATTCCAGGGACAGTAACTGTGGTGGACAAGATGGTCATCATGGATAGCCTGTACCTCATGTGGAGGCCATGCTGAAGGTCAGGGATGAGCCAGCCACCTTCCATAGAAGGCAGGAGAATGTCCTTAGGACCCTGCCACCCTGTGACACAGAGAACTACTGAAAGCAAACCCCTACCATGGCGTGGGGAAGGTGCAAACTCAAACCGTTCTGTTTATGTTGCAGTAGATTTCACTGCTTTGAGTTTAGTTGACATAAAAAAAGATATTTTTCTAGCTTTTATTATACAATATTTATTTTTTTTAGTTGGATGAAACCTAGTTGGGAGAGAAAAGGGTATGTTTGCATTCTAAAGCCTGCTAATCTCCTATGGAATCTCAATATAAGGGACAGGTTTAAGCCTATTTGTCTCATTGCTGTGACTGACTTGGGCTCTCATGACACAGACATTTTGAACACAGACAAGAGCTGATATGAAAAATAAAAGGTAGGTGACAAAGATCCCTAAAACTTAATGATACACTAGGAAATTGGGGAAGGTAGAGGTGCTGCTGTGGAGGGACAAAAATACAAGTTCATATTCCAAAGCAATAAGCCAATAAAAGCAGTCTTTGTGGTAGCACTCCAAGTTTCTTTGAGATAAGGAAAAATTGCATTCATTGAGACTAATGAAAAGGGATGGACCAGACCAGAAGTTGTGAGCCCTGAGTGTATCAAAGTTAGATAAGGGGATGTCTTTCTATCAGCTGGGACAGTGCACACCACTGGAAGATTTTCCAGGGACCTTGTGGGGTCTCTGTCCCCCAGAACAGATTAGGAACACATCTGCTAAGAATAAAATAGATATGTTTGATCCTGATTAAGGACTGGGTAAAGCAGGGCAGACTACCTGACCTCTTGCAGGTTTAATTTGTTGATTGCAGCACAGGAGGATAAGAAAGATGATGGTTTGGATAGATAAGAAAAACTGAAATCCAGAGATTTTCTACACCATGAAATTTAGTTATGACTGAAGTGTTAATGATACAGGGATTGGAATAAACCTTCTGAGTTCTAGCAATGATGAGACAATGGGAGTTTCTGGGTCCTGAGGGGTAGACTTGGGGGAGCCAGGCTGGGGGATTTCAAGGTTCAAATTAGAGAAGGTTTCAAACTATAGTGAATGGAATCAGAGGGAGAAAATGGAAAGACACAAAAATAACTAGAAAGAGAAATGGAGAAATTCTGTGATTATAAATGACAGAGAGATCAGGAAAAAGATGAAGAGAGGTGATCAGGATGTTCATAAAGGACAAATACCAAGAAATAGGGGAGTGTGCATGGGGGTAAGAAGAAGATGTAGAGGAGTGGCTGTATTGAAGTGAAGATATCCACATTATCAGTCCCAAATTATCAGTCCTTAATGACAAAAGAAGAAAGAGGCAGGGTAAAGAAAGAAGGATATATTCCTTCAAGTACAGTTTCTCAAGGCTACCTTCTCATTTCAGTCTTCACTGGGACTGCTTGGAGTTTCTTATTGAAAAAAACACATTATAATCTGGCATGTGAAGGGCTCTGTTAGCAAGACAGACTGCTCAGGAAGGCAACTACAAAAATTATTTATTTTAAAGAGGTAATTTCTTGGTTTGTGTTTCAGGAGTTATGCAGGCTTCTGTGAAAACAAGACTAAAGCAGCTGCTTTTGATGTCAGCTACAACTGTCAAGCCTGGTTTTCAGACTGGTATTTTGCTACTATTGCAGGAACTATCAGTCTGTTTTTGTAGAAGCCCTTTTACAATACTCTAAATATGAAGAAATCATATGAAAATACTTGCACTTGCATGAGGATCTTCCTTACAGATCTGCCATGGGCTATTAAGGGCATGTTTGAACCAGGCATGTTCAAGCCCACCATTTAAACACTTCTATAATTCTCTTGGAAGTATCTCCAAAGGCTTTTGTTTGTTTTTCTTTTCTAGTGAAAAGAGTTTTTGATTTACACGTGCCCCTCTCAGTATGTGCAACCAATGATTACCACCAAATGCACAGGAGGAGAGACAGAGATAAACTTGTGAGACTTTTGTACAAGGTAAATGAGGTTGCTGGACACAAAGAGACACCCAATGCCTGCCCCAGCCCCATGCTCTGACCTGCTGGGGTGAACCCTCTGTGCAAGTACAGCTGAAATAAATGACCTGTGTCAGCACAAGGCTTCCTGAAGGACAAGGTCCTAATACCCAGGAAACTAAAGCAGGTTTGTAAATCCTTCTGGCACAATAAGCAGCTTTTGCAGAGCAGGGCAGGATATGTGGGCTTTTGTTTTTGTTTTGTAAATGGGGGTTGTGAACTCCATAATTCTTGAAGAAAATTGTTATTGTGTGGAACTGGTTTCAACTATGCACATGCAAAATACCCTTTCTGCTCATGTTTGGAGGAACCCCTTGGCTTTTCTACCTTTAAAAGTCTGGCTGAGGGTTCCACAGAAGCAAGTTAAATTGAGCAGGATAATAAACATTTTTCTTCTTGTTTAGATTCCTCAGGTACTTCTAAGAGGCACATGTTTTGCTGAGTACTCTCTACTTCTTATATCTACACTGTGCAATTCTGTGGGAAACACTTCAAAAAATTCTCCTCTGGGAAACTTGGCCTTAACCTTTCATTAGGTTCAATAAGGATCTGCAAAGTAGGTTGTTCTACACTCTTCAGATAATCACTCACATTAAAAAGATGGGAAACAGAATACCCTGAAAATTGGAAGGAACCTTTTTTATGAAACATTTCAGCATGAATTTCACTGTTCAAGGAGCAAAACCATTTATTAGAAAAGAGATGAACTTTGGAGTGGAATTAACAGAAGAATTCTTAGAAAATCCTGGCTAAAATTTGCCTGGTTCAGAACTCCCCTGAGAAGCTGTATCAGTGTGTTACAAATCCAGTGGCACCCTCCCACTGCACAGCCCAGGGTGCATCAGCAGCACAGCGGCTGTGTGGAAAAGGGTGACCTTGAACACTGAACCCCAGCTACTTCACCTCTTGTCTCAGTTTGGGAATTCTTCCAACATCTCCAAGGCAAAGGCTCCTGCAGGTCTCACCCCATGGGGTAACCTGGCTGTCCTGCCCCAGAACACCCATCTGGGCAGAACTGGTGACCTCCCACAAAGTCATTCAAGACACTTGTAATGGAAAAAGCATCCAATATATTAATTCTCTCTTAGTGTGAGAGGGGCACCACAGACTCAGAGGAGATGGAGGGCCAAAGGATCTGCAGTGAGGATCTGCCCTATGTTTTCAAGAGAGGCTTTTTTTCAATCCTCTTGAAGGAGAGAATATGCTGTCCAGTCCCTTAAGAACAAGACTTGCCTGGGGCTGTTCGCTTGGCCACAATATTGCACTGTCAGATTTAAATGCCTTTTGCTTTGGAATTGCCTCAGATCTGCCCAGCAGAGAAATTCAAGTCTGTGAGTATCCCTATGTCTGAGTTATCATAGACAGTACTAGAGTATCACTTAGTGTTTTGTTCCCTAACTTCCTTTCATGAGACTGTTATTTTAATTGTGGATAACTTGGCTGGATATTTTAGGACTATGTTTTGCATGCCAGTATCCTGAAGATTTTAGCCAATGTGGTTTCATTGTGTTGTTAATTTTCCAAAATCTGATGTTATTGTTATTGGAATGATAATGTTTGTATTTTATTTGTAAGGAGGAAACTAGGGGAGATGGTGTGTGAGTGTGAAATAAAAAGAGTTGTATTTCTTTTTTGTATAGCAGTGAAAAAAAATGTTTAAGAGGGAATGGATGTAAATGGAAACTTTCTGCTTGCAAATCAGAGAATTTCTGACTATTTCAGATGGGGTCATAAGTTAAGTTGTTTCACGTTTATAGAAACAATTATTTATTCAAAAAATTACATTTTAAATTATTATAATTATGCTACATGATTGCTTGTAATAAGAGACTTGATTTATTGGCCTGGGACAGTCCTTCTATGAGTTTGTATATTCAAGTCCTTCATTCTGTGTTAATGTAGTTCACCTTTGTAACTGTGCAATTTCATCCATTCTTGGGTCTGACTAGCATTCCAGTAGTATTCTAATCCCCAAGACAAAAGGTTTTTTTATTTATTTCCAGTGGTAGATTGGACTGGGCAATTCTATTCTATTCTTTTCTAGTAATTTCTGTGTAAATAGGGAAGAGAGAACATTGAGTTTGCTTTTACATTTTTCTACATTTTTAAATGAAAATCACAACTCTGCATTCCATTGTGTGAACATCAGCAAATACCATGTGTTTTCTTTGGAGCTGGCATTTTGAAAGGATATTAACTTGTTGTGGCACTGTTGCTTGAGAAATAGACTTCCAGCAAAATTGTTATGTATGCTGTTAAATGAACTTCAAGGAGCTCTGAATTGCAGATCAAAACCTCTCCGAATAAAAGGAAAACTGGTAAAAATTGTCTCAATCAATCCAGTATCTTACATTTACACTAAAGGAAAAGAAAAGGATGAACCTTTCCCCACTCAGTCTCCAGGAGTACCTGTAATGCAGCTCCATGGGACAACTCTTTTTATCTATTAGCCACTGTTTTCAACCCAGTTTTGTTTCAGTGTTGAGGAGATTAATTAGGGGAGATCAAAGATGTATTTTAGGGTCAGCTAAATGGTGGTTTTCTTTGCTTGTCCTCTTGGCCCTTAGGCTTATCTGTCTTGAGCAAGGTGGATTCCATCACTGGGAGCTCTGTTCCAGGGATGCACTGGTCCTGCTGCATGCTGCACCTTTATGCATTCCAAAGCTGATGCTGATACTGCCACTTCAAAGGCTCCATTTTGCTTCAGGGGATTCTATCTTTAAAGCACTCAACATCAGTGGGAGGATTTGCACGTCATGTCACATCCCACTTTTGAAGTTTCTTGTTAATAGGAGTCGCCTTTGAAGACTTCCCACTCCTGAGAGGTTCTTCTCCCAGTTCTTCTTGTTGCAGGGATGTCTCTCACAAGATCTTTTTAGAAGCCCTCCTGAGGATTTTCTATCTTTAGGAGCATCCCTTAAGAGCTTCTTAGTGTTTAGGCCTGAGTCTTCAGAAGAGTTTTGATATCCTTTAACAAGTTCCTGCTTGCGAGACAAACCATGCAGCCTCCCCTCGGTGTGGAGTTCACTGCAACCAACTCACCTAAGTAAGATGAGCGTGACCTGGACAAAACTTTTCTTTAGGAGCAGATTTCACCCTTCTCCCATTATTCAATTTTATTTAAAATTTGAACATCTATTATAAAAATGAAGACGTATAGCTTGTGATAATTATGGTTTTAATTAGTGATGGACAATTGCATTTTTATCAAATCAACCAACTTATGATCAAATCCTTCACCTTTTTGGAGTAAAGTCATCTTAATTTTGTTTTCTTATGTTTCCTTTCCTCTTGGTGTTGCACTACCTTGTCCAGACTGGAAAATACCACTCTATTTAGTATTACAGGCCTTTATAAAAACAGAAGGTACCGAAAAACTTATTTGAAAGTCTCTTATGAGATTCTGAAACTCCAGAGGTCTACATAGAAAACTAAGCTATTGAGCATGTGCACGAGGCAAGTTTTGAGCTTTCTGAGTTTGTTACATGCCTTAGTATGAATGTTGTCAGATGAATTGTTTCAGAATACGGGCGCATGATTTGAGAATCTACTGTAATTTTTGTGGAAAGTTCTGTAAGTGAAAGGAGAAGGCAAACATGGATATTAAAGAATTTAAAATTATATGTAAATTGCATACATTTTTTACAAGTTCAGGCATTCTCATCATCCCAGTTTTCATTCAAATGAATTGGGAATGTGCTTTCAGAATTCTTCACTGTCAGATATCTTTCTTATTGTGTTTACATTTTATTGTTTTTTTTTTTTTTTAAGTTGACCTCCCGGGCATTGTGACCTTGGAATATGTGAGAAAGATGGAAGAGAAGTTCCCTTGGAAAGTCACAAAGAGGAAAGATTTTAGAGCAACATTATGCAAGTCAGGCTACAAAACATGAAAATACTTTTAGAAAGCATTTAATGGAGGAGGAAACAGTTACATGAGCATAGGAATAAAGTCAATCTGGTGTTCAGTGTTCTTGTACCCTCTGACTGATTCACATGTTAACCAGGAGAAAGGACAGCACTGGGGAGAGCCTGGGGACCTTGACCAAGACCTGGATCAATGCTGGACCTTTCACTCCTGAGATGATCTAGGGAGAGAGCTCACTGGAGCAGGAAATAATGGGAGGTTGGTTGAGATGTGTTTTGAAGTACTTGAAAGGAGAGAGAAAGCAAAGTAGCAGCTCTAGGAGTTGCAAAGCCAAGGTGTGTGGAACTACTTCAGAACAAAGAGCTCAGATGTAGCTAAATGCCAAAAACCTTGCTTGGGGATAATTTAGTCCCTTGAACTAAAAAAAAAAAAAAAAAGAAAAAAGAAAAATTGAGACAACAGGCAAGAGGAAATACTTAAATCGATTAGGAAAGAAGGTTATGTAAATGAGACAATCTGTGGCCCAATTATCTTCACTCTCACACAGGAAATATCTTCCTTTGGAAGCTCACAGATGAAAACTTGATGTGAAAGGTTTTTTTTCATTCTAAAATTCTGCATCATTGGCATGCCATAAAGTGGATTATGTCTAATAACATCTATTATGAAATTAACAGTGCATTCTTTTGAATAGGCTTTCATTTTAAAATGCATTCTACTTTTTACAGAGAACAATGTTGGTGCTTATTGAAGAGAGGACAAAGCAAGATACATCTACTGGCATGCCAAGAACGTCTTATTTTCTTCTTAAGATATTAAAAGTTTTCTGAAGAGCTGTTTTAGTAGAAGGTTTCATGGTGTTTCAACATAGGATGCTTTGAAGAAGAAAATATAAGGAGACGTTTTACTTGGTAGTATAATATGAGCTGGTTGTGATATCCTGGAAAAACTGTTCCTGGCAAAGAATGATGAAGAGAAAACCCTTACCTCTTGTATATCAATTGGAGAGAAGAAACATATGTGTATTGATTACTATATCATGGTATAGGCTGAAATCAATATATGCTTAAAGAAAATACTTGTTTTCACAAGACTGAATTGTTTTTCTCTGGAAAATTTTTTCTTCAGGCATTCCAGCATTGTCTAGTCATGTCTCGTTCCCAAAGCAAAAAAACCCCCTTAGGCTGTTTGCAATAAGGTTTTTACTCTGACCAATACTTGTGCTGTCTCAGACTCTGATAGTCAGGCTTATGTTGAAGTATGTTCCATTATAATCAGTTTTGTTTGATATCTCCCATTTAAATTCTCAAACACAATTTTATAGTTCTCCTTTTAAAGATACTAATGTTTTCATCAGGGATGTCAAGTTCTAAGCAAAAATCAATACAATTTTTTTCTGGTCTTCTGAAATCAAGACTCTTCCAATCTCAAATTACTCACATTCATACTGTGTGCAATAAATTAAGTTTTCTGCTCATAATGAGAGATTATTGTGATAAATATCAAACATGACTTTGAATGAAATGCAGAGCCATACAATCCATACGTAGTAAGAGATACCATCTTGAATAAGGTCAGAATCATTTTTGAAGCTAAGAAAGAAAAGATAATTTGGAGCAGAAATAGCTAGTTAGGAAAAAAACAAACCCTGGCCAAACAAGAAAAACCTCAAGAATGGCTCCTCTCAGTGTTATCTCAAACAGCAAAATCTGCTTGTTTAAGGACCTATTAATCATGGTGTGAAATGCTGCCCAATTTGCATAACTGAGCAACAGAATATAAAATTTGACAGAGGAAAGTGAACATTAATTAGGCAGCTCTGGTAAGTGACAATAAGCTTCCCTGTTCTCCCTGAATTTTTTTTAGTACACACCCAGTAATTTCACACAAAATTTGGAATGTCTTGCAGGAGTTGGCTGGCACTTGTCTTTGTTTCTTATCTCTGCTATGCCCTTAATAATGGATGCTGCAGGGGACACAGTTCATCTCTGCCAGGTGAGCCCTGGGAGCTGCTCTCCCTCCCCAGCTGTGGCTGCAGCTGTCTGCAGCCTGGTGTGTGCCTGGGGTGACTGAAAGCCCTCGGTGCCAGCAGCAAAGGGACAGTGCCAGCCCCTCAGAGGCTGCTCTGGTGGGTGTGTGCCCTGCCTGCCCCTGGCACAGCGGTGGGAGCACAGGGCTCTTTGCTCTCCTGCAGCCTGCTTAGATTGCGTTTGCTGCATTTCATTTCTAACAACGTGACAGAAAGTGCCCTGACATTGCAATGGTTGCTGTACATGCCACAGCCCCTTGGCACCCCAGGGTAACATCAGGGGGTGACCTTGATCTGTGCCCTCCACAAGGACTCTGCCCCAACCAGGGCAGTGACTGGGAGCACTGTGACACTGGTAAAGGAAATTTGCACAGATATTAGGTCATATTTTCAATATGTTTTGTCTTTAATTAGGGCAGTTTATCTTCAGCATTCTCTTAAGTTGCATAGTAACATATTTTCATTGTATGTCTTTTGAAGACACTGGAATTAGTGTATCCAGTTACCAATGCTTTGAAGAAGAAAATATGAGGAGATGTTTTACATGGTAGTATAACATGAGTTATTATGTTTTTTGGTAGTGTATTATGTGTATTATGAGTGTTATATTGGGAGCAGATAAAGGCTCACAGTTCTGCTGAGGCAAACCTGGCTACACTGCTCACAGCTCACAGCTGTTCAGGAGGTTATCTTGGCAATCAAAAAGGTGAAAGACTGTTCTCTTCTGCTATGAAATGGTTTAGATTCTTTGGATCTTGTATTATTGATAATATGGCAGAAAAAAAATATTACTTTGTAACAGAAAAAGTAACATGCTGCCAATTTGATTTAGGTTAGCACAAATCATTTGTTTCTACCACTACCAATATAAATATTAATGCAGGGACTGGAACTTGACTTTTCCCTGCCAATTTCTGCTCTTTTAGACTGTTTTTTAAAGATAATTTTAGCTTTCACTATAGTTTTACCACCATCAGTAGGAAACTATTCTAAAACCAGTAATTCTGGGTTACAAATTGCTTAGCTAGAAAGACAGAATGTTAATATTTATTCTAAAGATTAATAATTGGAAAGATTTTGTGTGAAAGAAAGACCCCAAAACTATTTCTCTTCACTGGTAGCTGGATTATACTATTATTTTGGGAAATTGATATTGAAAATATTAAAAATAATTATAAGCCTTTTCATTCCATATATGGTTCCATGTCAAATACTTGGATTTTGGCTTTGCATTAAAATAGACTGTCTAGAAATTGATCCTCTCTGTCAGGAGCAGGTAACACTCTTTTGAGCAACTAGTAATTTAAAGTTTTGAATTGATTCTAAAAATGTCAGTAGAATTCTGTCACCAGAATTACAGTATTTACAACAAGGCCACAATATACTCCTTGCTTGGGCAGATGTAGTGACATGAGGGACATTTCATTAATCCACTGTTTACTTAAAGGAAACACTTTCTTACAACCATTTTGTATGGCCTTTTGAAAGAAATCTAGAGACCAGTATGAATCACAGATTGTTTGTGCAACATTGATGGAGAACTCAAAGGCTCCCTAAACAAAAATACTGTGCATATGATAAATTTTCAGCATGAAGGTTTCTGGAAAAACATCTATATCACTTTGAACAACATAAATATTTTGCATAAATATTAATTTACATTTTATTGCTTTTGTATCACCAGTGTAACAGGTGCTTCCAAATGCTCTGGGAGCAAATGATGAAGCTGGTATTAAATGGGGTATGCAGAAATGTTCTCAATGAATTGTCCCAAGAAACTGGTAAGGAAAATATGGATTAAAACCCACAATAGCAAGGAGCAGATGCAAACTGCCGGGAATGCAGATGTTTGTGCATATCTGGGAAAGATTTGATTTCTGCCAAAATTCTCTTTACTGCTTCTTCATTGCCCAGAACTGTCTTTTTACTGTACAGAGCAAAGAAAACAGAATAAAATCCTGAAAATAATTACAGCATTACAGTAGAAGGGAAAAAACAAAGAAACAAAGGTGTGGAAAAATGAGCCAGCTGGTTGAGGTGTCCCAAAACTGGTTCCATGTTTATGACACATCAATTGTTTATCTGTAGTTAGACTGTAAATCAGTGAAAGATGTCTAAATAAATGCTAGGACAAATTTATCTCCTCCTGTCCCCTTCATTTGCTCTCTTTCTGTGGCAATAAACCATAAGATCTAAGTATATTTCTGATACCTGTAGTTAGCACCGTAATTTTCCTTAAGAGAGAACCACTACCCCTGGCCCAACCTCCCCCAAAATGTTGATTTTTGTATACAAATTCTCATGTAGCCCAGAAAAAACATCCTTGCAGCTCAATATAATGGAAGTTCACTGTCCTGCCAACTGGCAGTACTTGGGGAATCTGCCTTTGGGGTGGATAACAACAAATCCTATGCAAAAGTCACATCACCCTTGTATGTATCAAAGCTATTCAACGCTGAGCATCACTAGCATGGACTACCCCAGGCAGGACAGTACACAGTGGATATTAACCAACAAAGAAAGTGTTTCACATCTCTTATGCAGAGAGACTGCAGGAGCTTGGCCTGTTCAGTTTAGAGGAGAGAAGATTGAGAGGGGACCTCATTAATGCACGTAAATTTCTCAAAAGCAGGTGCCAAGAGGGTGGTGCCAGACTCTTTCCAGTGGTGCCCAGCAACAGGACAAGGGGCAGTGGCCATAAACTAAAACACAGGAAGCTTAGCCTCTGCATGAGGAGGGTCTTTATATTGAGGGTGGCTGAGCCCCAGAACAGGCTGCCCAGGGAGGTCATGGAGTCTCCCTCTCTGGAGTCATTCCACACCCATCTGCTTACATTCCTATGTCACCTGCTCTTAGTGACGCTGCCATAGCAGGAGGGCTGGACTGGCTGATCTGCAGAGGTCCCTTCCAGCCCTAAAAATTCTGTGGTTCTGTGATCAGGTGTCTGCTCACTGCTGGATGGAATACCATAAACATGGACAAGGTGGGGAGGTCTTGCTGTCTCAGAGGCCTGAGATGTCTCTCTTAACAGCCAGGGAACACATCCTGCATACATGATGTTTCTAGATGTACAAGCAATGTAAAAAGCAGGGTAGTTTTTTAGGCCAAGTTGTTTTTTGTTTGGTTTTGATATATGGAGGGCATACAGCATTGCAGGCACAGTCTCTGCAGATTGTTGCTACAGTTTGGAGCTTTAAGCTGTGTGCTTGACCTAGGTAGTTCTTCCTCCACACTCTGTTTCTGGTTAGTAAGTGAAGCAGCATTTCCATTTTGCCCTGGACAGACCCTGTGCCTCTCCCAGCAGCAGATGTGGCAGCAGTAGTGAGCTGGGGAGGGCAGAGGGGCCATCAGCTGCAGAAACACCTGTCAGCAAAGCAGAACACATCCACCTTTATGCTGGGATGCCAGCAGGGTTCATGGCTACATCCTGAGTCCTCAGGAGCCATCCCCAGGGTGACGCTGTAGGAACCTGTCTGCAGGTGCCACTGAGGCTCTGCTCACATGGACACCCCTCCCAACACACAAGTCATTTCCTGGAAAGCTGGGACAAGAAAGGGGCCAGAAGGAGACTTTTAAGGGGGCCAGCTTTTGTCTCTGCTGGTGTCTAAGTGAAATGATGGAGATGTTTTGTTGGAAAGGTGACAATTTGAGAGAAGTGTAAGGAAGAGTTCACACATGTGATACCTCACCAGTTTGGAAGCCTTCCAGGGATGGATATTGCCTCTTGACCAGCTGCTGATCTTGCTCTTCTCCTTTCTGAATGCCTTCAGGGTATTGACCTCTATAAATCACTGGAACAGCAAAGTTCTTCAGTTGACATTTGAATCCTGCTCACATCAGTTAAAGTTTGCTATCAGATACTTTTACCACACTACCAAGACTGAACCTTCCCCATACCTTTCCCATGGTTGTTTTCTACCATTTCCTTTCTACCATTTCATCCTTTCACCACATTTCAGCCCCAAAATCATCCCTGCTGCTCTTTGTATCTTTGCTGTCTGAAGATGTGCAGGGCTGCATGCCATATCCAGGAAATGTCACACTGTGAATTTATCCAGGGACCCAAGGAAAGAACACTCTCTCTGTGTCTTTCCTAATAATTCTAAATGCTTCATTTGCCTCTTTGTCTGTTTCAGGGCATTGAACTGACATTTTTTTAAAAGTCTGTCCTCAACGACTTTAAGATCTCTTTCCTGAGTATATAAAACAAAGCAAGTTTTAACAATAGAAAAAAGACAGAAATAGTTTATTAAAAACATCACAAGTGTGAGTGACCAGTAGAAGTATGCAAAGAAGCTAAATGTGTTCCCACAGTATTTGCATCTGCAGCTATTTGCAGTTTTGACACAGAATATCTCCTGATCGATTATTTTTTTTCCTTTTGAATGCTTTTTTCCCCTTTGGTTTTTTACTACCCTTGGTGGACAGCTTGTTCCCACTGGCTGATGAAACCACTGGAAGAAGTCTGTCTCATGCTTTTTGTCCCATCTGGATGTTCCTTACCTGGGCAAGACCAAGACCTGTCACCCACCCTGCCCCTGAAATCCCATAATCTCTCTGTGGGTAAATGAGTGTGGCCGAGGGATGAGGGGAGAGTCACTGTAACTGTAGGATCCTTCCTTCCTTCCTTCCTTCCTTCCTTCCTTCCTTCCTTCCTTCCTTCCTTCCTTCCTTCCTTCCTTCCTTCCTTCCTTCCTTCCTTCCTTCCTTCCTTCCTTCCTTCCTTCCTTCCTTCCTTCCTTCCTTCCTTCCTTCCTTCCTTCCTTCCTTCCTTCCTTCCTTCCTTCCTTCCTTCCTTCCTTCCTTCCTTCCTTCCTTCCTTCCTTCCTTCCTTCCTTCCTTCCTTCCTTCCTTCCTTCCTTCCTTCCTTCCTTCCTTCCTTCCTTCCTTCCTTCCTTCCTTCCTCCCTCCCTCCCTCCCTCCCTCCCTCCCTCCCTCCCTCCCTCCCTCCCTCCCTCCCTCTTTCCTTCCCGCATCTCACCAGTGCAGAGCAACTGTGTTCTCTGGTGACATGCCGGTGTCACTTTGTCTGCGTTGTCTCACCTGGTGTCACCAGTCTCTGCTGCCTTCATCCTTCTCACGTGCACACAATGTCTGTGCCTCCTGCAAAGCCTGGCTGGCTCCAGAGCCACGTGCCCATGTGAGGTGGTTTTCTCTCTCACTCCAGTACAAAGACCAAAGGTCCTCATGCAGAGGTGTTGGAGCAGGGATTAGATCCTCCCTCGTACCTTGTCCCTTCTGCCCCAGACTGTCCTGTGTCACCTAAATAAAAGTGGCTGATGAATAAATCCTGAATTAATTGACTGTGTTTGTGGGTCTAAGCAGACACCACCCAGCATGCACAAAGCTCCCAGGGCTACTCAGACTGAGGATCTGTCAGACAGCACCTGTGCATTGAAATCAGGTCATGGGAAATAAGCAGTAAGGAAGAAAAGTCTGGTTCCTACCTAAGTCTTGCCCCAATATTAAGATGAGATTTGGGCAGTGTGTATATTCAAGTTATAAGGTCTCCTCAAGCTCCTATCAAGTCTTTTTTCATTGTCTACTAATAGTATATCATGGTTTGATTTCCTTATGTGTATCATCATCAAGTTGTTAAAAGGATTGTAACTAAAGCAGCCGTGCCTCAGCATTCATAGAGCCATCTGTGCAAATGGAGCAGTTCCCACCTGTCCTCTGGCTCCTCAGGCAGCAGAAGTGCTTTCCCCGATGAGCTTCAGCATCAATATGTTGCTGTAAAAGGAACTTAGGATAATTGCCATAATTAATAACAGTGTTTCAACTGACTTTGCAAACATGCACTGGTTCTGCCCCGCAGCTCGCCAGAGATGGATGGAGGGAGAGAAACACATAAGCTTCTTTGTAATAAATACCTGGGTACCGACACAACTATAAACCCAGGTAGTGTTAGCAGCACTTGGCATTTTTGGGTTTGGGTTTTTGTTTTGACACCTGCATTATTAAATAATGCCTCAACATAGATTGAAAGTGGCTGGTGTAAGAGGCACACAGTTCAAGCCTTCTGGCTAGACTCATACAGTGTCCTCCTGTGACATATGTAGGGAATCCTCACCCCAAAAGACATCATAGCCTTGATCCTGTCTCAGCAATTCCTGTAAGGTGAGGAACAGATGCACAATCTTCCTCCAGAATGTGGGTACACAGGAAAGGTGACATACACTGCATTGCATCCCTGAGAACAGTCTGTCATCAGAAATGCTGGGCCTTGCTTTACTGGCACAAGTATGGACTTTGTGCTCTGAAACCAAACAAAGTACTTTGTGAGGCACGTGACATGCCACAACCTGCTGTTTCTGCTGGCTTGGATGATGCTACTTAGAGCTGAACCACTTGGCTTTCCTTTCTCCTTCTCCCTTCTGCTACTGCTACCACTTAAGTGAAGATGCTGCCTGCTGGGTCTGAAACTGATTTATGCTCTCACAGAAGAGGAAGTGTGCTGCAGTGCACAGAGGAAAATCTACAAAATCAGTCTAAAAATAAAGGTTGATTTTTGATTAACCATAACATCTTTGCCCTGAGTGCTGTTAGAAACAAGCATGTCCATCTTCCTAGCAGGACATGAGACACAGGCATAAGACACTGCTCAAGAACTCAGAAGTTTGGCTTTATTTAGATAAATGCCTCCCACTGAAACCAGTGGGAATAAGTTTTATAAATATCACCGAAGATCAGGGCCATTGAGGTAAGGCAATATTAAGGAATAATCCAGTGAATCTTTAAAACCACTTTCTATTAGAGTTAAGCTGTAACTAATGCTCCATTACAATTGCATACTGGAGTCCTTGGAGACTTCTTAAGTACCCACTTCAGGGAAGAGCTGCTTCATTCCAGCATGCAGTGAGCATTTGGGCAGTCCTTGCCTTTGTCCCTGGAATCTCGAGTGAGCCTTATGTCTCTGTTCCCACCTACAAAGTGGGGAAAAGTGCCATAAAAATAAGGCACTTGGGAGTGCTCAGACACTGTGATGATTATGACAATGAGGAAGGGACATTTTAAGCATCTGGATAAAACAGAGCTAGATGCTAAAGGAGGGCAAGCATGACATTTGAGCCAGGTGCTTTTCCATAGCAGCTCTTTCCATTTACCACTCCTTCAGGGCTGAAACTTTAGTTCAGTAATTTTTGTTGCCTTCTATTGACATTCTTTCCAAGTTTAGTGCCCTGTTTCTGAGGAAATAAATTAGACTGTGGTATAAAAATTTTAACTCAAGGCCACTCAATGTATTGACAGATTTCTTTATGCTGGGTACAAATTAGCACCTCTTTCCAAAACCTTGTATTTCCAGTTACTGCTGGAAACTCCTGTTCAGTTTATTAATTTCTGAGATTCAAGCCAGGTTGGGGGTAGAGACAGAAAGAGGGAGCATATAGATTTTTAACTGAACTACCTTGTCTTTTAATCTGGGATGTCTGCTTACAACATTAGCTATTCTGTGCAGAACTGGGGGAAATATTATCCCAGGTCTTATCATACTTGCAGACATATTAGGAATGTTCAGGATTTACACCCCAGAGCACAACTCACTCAGCTGACTCCCACCTCTTCCAGTGCACAAGCTGATGTGTGAGCACCATGCCTTGAGCAGAAAGACCATCACAAGCTTTGTGTATGGACCATGGGCCTGAATTCTGCCACTCTCCCACAGCTCCACCAGATTTCAGCTTGACCATCTCTCCTGGACAATGCCTCTGTCCTCAGTGCTCGTTGCCTGATCTTATCTAGTGTCTGCCTGAGGTGTGCAAAACATGGGCACAGGGAACCAAGCTGAGGGTTTCATGCTGCCTCTGCTTATGCACTGAGGCCTTTTCTGAAGTCTGCTCCTGTACAAAAACAGGAATTCAAAACAAGTGTTCTGAGCCATGTTCCAGCCTGCAAGCCTGGGCCTGCTGATACAGGCTGCTATTTGGCCAGGAGCACTCATCAATCAGGCTTCAGGAGTGGACAGAAAGCATTTACAGCCAGCAGCCTGAGCCACAAAATCTAAAACTCAGCAAGAGCTGCTTATAAATAGTATGAAACAAAGTAGTGAAAATTAATCTTGTGTATCTGCAGGGGTTTTTAGGTTAGATCTTTTTCAAGATGGAAAACAAAGGTCTATTTCTGCAGCAGTCATGAAGGTTTTTCACTTTGAATTATCAAAGTTATTTCAGAAGAAAAAAGATGAAAGGTTACAAAAAAAACCCAAAATCACTCCTGCCTTCTCTTCTTTCTCCTTGGCCTAGGTTCAATCATGGCAGCACAAAGGGTTGATGTGACATCTGGCACAACCAAGTTGATGAGGAATCTTAGGGAGTCATAGAATCATACAATGGCTTTTGTTGGAAGGAAAACTAAAGATCATCTAGCTCCAGCCCCCTGCCATGGGCAGGGACACCTCCATTTGATCAAGTTTCTCAGAACCACGTCCAACCTGGCCTTGAACATCGTCAGGGGCAACCTGTTCCAGTGTCTCATGACCCTCACAGTAAGGAATTTATTCCTAATATCTAATCTAAACCTATTCTTCCTCACCTTAAAACCATTTTTCCTTATCCTATCCACTCCATGCCCTTGTGAAAAGTCCAGTTCTCTTGGAGTCTATTTAGGTAGTGGAAAATGCTATAAAGCCTCCTGGAGCCTTCTCTTTTCTAGGCTGGACAGCCCCAGCAAGGTTTAGTGAGCACTGAGGTGGTGGTGGCTGTGTGAGCTGCACCCTAAAGAAGATCAGTCACTGATGATGCAAATTCTTCTTCTGATGGTGGCTGATCCAGTTTGGTGCTCCTGCCCATTTCCCCTCCCTCCTCTGAAAAGGTTGGCACCCCCATCTCTGTGCTGGATGCCAACCAGCTCCTTGTGTAGCTGCCATCCAGTCATGCCAGTGGAAACCTGGGTGGAGAACAGGATCTCCTGATCCACTGGGGAAAGATGAGCATCCTAAACCCAGAAACGTGAGACACTCCCTTGGCCATTAAAATGTTGAAGGACAGTTTGCTTCCCATGCAGCAGCACTATTTCTTATTGCTGGAGGGAGCAGCTGGTGAAACTGGCCTTGCTTGCATGAGCAGGGTGTAATGTCAAGACCTGAGATCCATCCTCAGGCGCTTTTTCAGCTTTTCCATAGCATGTTCAAACGTAGGAAGTCAGGGACATAGCTGTGCAGGAATCTGGCCAGACAGCAGGCAGACTGGTGACAACAGTGCTCAGGAAACAGAGCACAGCATGGCAGCACTTGTCTGAGGACCCTCCAGGAATCTCAGCAAGACGGGTCTTTCAGGGAGTGTCAGCAAAAGGAAGATTATGTCCCTCAAAAATAATTGGTGTTTTTCTGATATCTTCCAAGTGAATTTCAGATGCAGCTCTATGCTATTATTAAATTTGAAATAGGTGCTAATGCAGAGGGAGGAGGAAGCAGCTCTGTGCACAGGTACTCTGCCAGCATTTTCTAACATTTTGAAATCTTTTAGGGTCAATGTCTGATGCTGGCAGTGTCCAGGAGAGAAAGGGAAGGAGGGTGCAGAGAAAATAATTGCTGAAAAGTGTATATTGCTATAATAAGAAATAGCAATCAAATAGTAAAGGGGCACATTTGAAAGAAAATAGACTTAGCTAGTTATTCCTACTCCCTTCCTGTCCTTAGAGGATTTTGATAAGGCTTCTGTCTGACAAGCCTGAAGGAAGGACCTCAGTTGCTCATCTCAGCCTTATGGATTTGTGCCAGATTTCTGGTCGCATTTATACAGACTTGTCCTCAGCAGAATAGAAAAATGTCCTATTTTTAGCAAACTCAAAGATCTAGCATATGGCCTGCAGTCTATCATCCTGAGCCCTGGATGCCACATTGCATAAAAGGAGCAGGGTTATTTGGGATCACTGCCTGGATGGGAAGACCTCCAAGGACAATCTCAGTGGTGTCAGTGTTTCAGGAGGTGATATTCTTTCTTCTGAGTCCATGAGTCATCTTCCTTAATGTCATTTAATTCTTTCATGTGAAGCAAAAGTCAAGAACCTCACTAGTTTTGGCCAAGTTTCAAGTTTTACAGCCTCTACAATAATTTTTCACAAGGGTGACACTGCCTCCTGAGATAATGGTACATTATGGCTATCCCTCCTCAAAAGCTGTCTATGCAGTTCATGGATTTCTTTTGGAAATCTTACTTTGTATTTTGTTGTGAATTCTTTGGCCAGTCTGACTCTGGAGGATATGAGATGTTGTAGGAAAAACAGTGATGTGGACTATAAAATGATCTGTGTTTATAAATGCTTTAGCAAGATCTACCCAGGTATCTTTGCCATTCTCTCTTTTCTTGAATTTGTTACCAAGAAAGCAAGGGCACTGAAAATGCATTGGTTATTACCACCATAAAATCTGAACATTATCAGGCAGAAGCAAGCAAAAAATGTATTTTGACCTAATTGCTCTTCTATGTGTATCTAATAGAGCCCATCCATGGATATTAGACAATGCCTGCCATTGCTGTGGCCTGTTCAACCCCTAAGTAAAGGGTGATGCAGGGATGGACTGAAGGGTTCAGGTCTGATCTAGATGCCTTCTATTTCAACCTGAAGGTTTTTGTCTGTGCAGACCAAAAAGTCCAAGGCTCGTCAGCTCACAATGGTTGCATGTGCAACAAGGCCAGTAATTTCACCAAATCCATAATCTACAGACTTTCTGGATTACATCCATTTGGTCAGGACAATGTCTGTTGTGTAGATGCAGCTGCAAGTTTAGTTACTTGAGGCCTCTTTCTTTAGATGTAGGTGAGTTGCTGGCTTATCTTGGGTCATCTTGTCCTAAAATTCACCTATTCCTTAAACAGCCATTATGTGAATTTTTCTCTGGGATTAGCCACTGATTGTGAAGATAGTCTGTCATAACTAGCTTGGGTTAAAACATCTTCTAAAAAGGTCTTGATGTTTTCAGTGAAAAGTAAAAGATTAGATGAGGTAAATATTTTTCTTCCATATGAGTCTTTCAAACTCTGAGGTTGGAGGCATCTTGAGGTATTTATGAGCAAAATCTTCCCAAGCATTACCTAATTTGGAGAGAGTGATTATGATAAATCAATATTATTAAATGTTTGTTAAGGGTTTCTTCTTTCCTAAGAGGAAGATGAGTGAAGCAGAGTACAATTTTTTCTCTTTTCTTTCTTGTAAGGGAAAGAGGCATCCCTGTTTATTCCCAATAAGTGTCTCCACAAAATTCTTTCAGCTGCATATTATAATATCCCCTAACTACTGGGTGGGGTGAAATCACCTTAATAAAGGTAACACAAAATTTCACTTTTTTCACAAGCTGCATAATGACACTTTTTTCACCTTTTGTTTGGTCTCTCCTGCATAGAAATTCTAGGCTTCTAAAAATGCTAGGGAGTTTTTTGTCATGTTTTTGGGTGTTTTTTGTTTTGTTTTGTTTTGGTTGGTTTGTTTGTTTTCGTTATAAGGGGTTTTCTTACTTCTTTGAGAGTTCTGGGATGTTTTATATTTTGCTTCTTCCTTCAGTTCATAGACACATGTAAACCTGTTCCTTCTACAATTTTCCTGCTCACATAAACTCACACAAATAGTTTGATCAGTTCAGTCTTGACCAGGTTTACTTCCACCCATTCTGAAAGGTTTCTACCTTACCTGTGTCAGTACTCTCCCAACTAAAACACCTAGCACTATGTGTCAAAATAACTCTAATCCAATTTTTACTCTCCTTAACATGCTGAGCTAGAACTTTATGGTGATGCAGGTGCTGTTATTAAAGCAGTTGTGTCACCCCTGCAACACAGATCAAGGGAAAGTCTGGAAGTGGGAAAATTAGACCTCTTTTATCCTAACTTTTAAGCCAGAGGCTTATGCATTGGTTGTATTTACAGTGATAGTGAGACACTGACCTAAATCTGCCACCTGTATTTACAGTATGTACTGTGCACCCTGTTTGTGCTACAAATGCACAGCTTCAGTTGACTCCAGAAGCTGTCCAGCCCCACCTGGAAAGTTCTGCTGAGGCCTGTCTGTGCCTATGTTGTGTTCATAACATCCTTGAACACCATGGGCTGTGGGCAGTTGCCATCAGCAAACACCAACCCTGCCTCTCGTGGTCCTGATTTTCTTCCTTTGTGTAGCTGGCATCTTGTCCTATTGCCCAGCCTTAGAAACCAGCCCAGAAGATACAATACCGCTTCTGAGAAGGACCTGACACAACAGAGATTATTGCAATCAATCATGTTATGGATGAGGGAAGAGTGACTTATCTTGATCTTGCCCAAGTTTGATCTTGGGCAAGGACAATTCTCAAATTTGGTCTGAAACAGATGGACCAATAGATCAATAGACCTCCCTGTAAGAAAATCTCCATCAGCTTTCAGACCTTAACCTCTCTATCAGAGAGGCTTCACTCTCTGCTTCTCATTAGGGGTGCACACTGAAACTTTGTAATCAGAAAGATATGGAATGTCTTAAAGATGGAGACATTCTGAATCTGAAAACACCTGAATTAGCCTCAAGTGAGAAGTGCCAAAATGCAGAAAGAGTTCCAGTCAAAGCACCTCTCAGTGACCATATCTGCTCTGAGCTTTGTTGTTAAGGCCTCCCTATAATCTGAAGCATTTTAAAACTTCTGCATTGCAAACTCTCTCCTCATTCTCAGCTCCCCTAAAAGAAACCTGATGCTTTCTTTCAGCAACAGCAAACGTGGTTTTCTTCCTTCTTTTGTCTGGGTCTTCAGCAAACTCTTACTATACCCCCTTGCTTTTCCAAAAAACCTTGAAAGGCAGCTGGGTGGTGAGCAGTTATTGTAGATGGCCTGATGGGGCCCGTGGGTCCTGCCAGCTATTCCTGCACCCCTTTGATGCTGCTGAAGCCTAATTCCTCATGCAAGGAGGGTCCACTCCCAGAGCACATTGTGCATCCCAGAGAGAACGAGCTCTGATTGTGCTGCCAGACAAAGCACAGCAGAGAGCTGCTGGGGCTGACAATGGAGACACAAAGGTGGCTGAGATCACACACTAAGGAGGGGAGGGAAAGAAAGACAGACAAACTTTATTGGAGTTCAGTGGCTGAGAAGAATAGCCAGGCTCAATTGGAAGACGGTGGAACAGAAAAGGAATTTCCACAGAGGTGGTGGAAAAGAAAAGCGATGGTGTTTCATCAGTTCAGTAAAGGGCTGGGATTTTTCTTTGAGCATTGACAGACCTTCTGTTTTTTGAGCTGTTTCTTTGGCTTCTAGGGCTTCTAGCCCAACCTTTATGGTTCAAGGAAAACTACTACTTGCAGTGCCTTTGAGGTAGAGAGTATGTTAAAAATATTGGCTTTTTAGAATTACCAGATTATTTCAGTGTGGGTAAAATCATAAGAATCTTTCTCTTTCGTTTTTCCTTTCTTCCTCCACTTTCCTCCTCATGCATTCCCTTTTAAGGTAACAAGCTAAAAATCAAACAACATTTTTTTTTCCATTTTAGAAAATGTTTCCAGCTGGGGAAAGCCTTTGAACTGAGGCAAGGCCACCAGCCATTATAGGGACAAAGTGGAATAAGGATTATGAAAAGGCTACTGGTGAATGGAGGGACTTATATTTAGAAATTAAATGGGAAGATCAATTCCTTGAAAACTAGATTTTAAAAAATAAATTTAGTAGACTTTTCCTAGCTTTTTGTTGTGATTTATTCCATGCTGTGTATCCATTACATAATGTATTTTTGTGTAATTTTATACCACTAGTCAGGTGTGCTGTGAATAGCTGTGCTGACTTTCAGGTCCATTGAATTTATCCAACAATAAGGATGTGGCAGCATACATCGTATTGTGCAATTAATGGAAATCTGAGCTGTAAAACAACATTTCAGATTTAAAGCTCTGCTTTTTGGAGGTGACAGGATTTGAGATTCTCTTGTTATTAGCATTCAATAGGACTGAAAATGAGACAGTTACAATCAAGCACATTTGAAGAGGATGAGAAAAATTGAGTATAGGCCCTCTTCAATATAACAAACTTATTTCACTAAAATGATAAAATGAAGCAGAGTTTAAAAGGAAGATGATAAAGAGTTGGAGACAACAACAACATGCTGAAAAAAACCCCAAACATTTCTTTTTCTGTTCTTTCTTAGATGTTTTCTGGATGCTCTAATGATCACCCCACAGGTCTGAGCTCTCTAGGTCCCTGGGAGAGCATCCTTTTTCTGCCTTCCTGCCCCATAGGTCTGAACACAAGCAGGGGAGATATCAATGTCAATAGGCATCTCTAACAATGATGTACAGTATAGAGTTTAAAAGGATAATAATCAATTGTGTTCCAGTTCTTGGTTTATGTTATATCCCTTTCCCTCCCTTCACAAGGTTTTCTTTGGAATATGATGGTGCCCTTGTTCTTAAGGCTCACTTCAGCTCAGTGTTTGGAAATCACCTACCACAGTTAAAGGAATGGGGCAATATGAATAATAAATTTTATAGATATGAAAGGATATGTTGAATAAACGCATTTACATTTTCTCCCTTTGCAATACTTTCCTTACACTATGTGCTTTAGACTGATCAAATATTATAACAGAAATAATTGGATAACTTATTCCATGGAAAGAGAACATGTTGATATATAGAATATTATTCCTTTATCATATCAATTCACTTTTTAAACTACATTTGAATCACACTATGAATTTTGGCATTGAATTTCCTAGCATTTTCCAGATGACTAATCAGGTCAAAATCAATTTATTGCAACAAACTTTGGTGGAATGATCTGTAATACCACGGCAGAAGTAGTTTGTGACATAAATATATGCATCTTCATTTGCATACAACCATTTCAGTTTGGCCATTTGGCACCTCCTTGAATAGAAAGTTAACTCCCCTTATTCCTTTAAATATTGGCCTGTGGCCTGTTCAATATTAAATAAATTTGCAGTTAGACTTGCTGGGACCATACCTTCCTCAAAATTAAGCAGAATAAATCTTTGAAATAATTCCTTTGGGATCTCTGCCACCTCCTTGTGGCCTTTAAGAGTACTTTTTTATGATCTAGTTGTTACCAGATAGTATGGTTTTAACCAGTGATATATTGGATGAGAAATGGCAGGCACATTTGAAACAAACAAACAAACAAAAAAAAAACAGCAAAAGAATGTCTGAAGGTACATATATGTAAGAAAGTCACCAATTTTGATAATGTCCCCTTAAAGTTTTACTGTTGTACTTTCATTGTAAGTTTCAGTTTGTACCTGCACAGTGTCTGCTCTGACAGGTCATCCCTTATGAGTTATGGTGACCCAAATGTGGGATCAGTATCCAGTCAGTCAATTCTGTGACCAGCAGTGAATATTACCTGTGAGCTACAGATGAATTAGTGACACTATGGAACTAATGTGAGCTGGGATTTCTGAGGGATGTGCTGTTGCACAGAGCAGCACCGCTGATAAATATATTTTCATATTGTCCTTTTCAGCAGAGCACAAGTGTTTTAATTCCTTGGGCTTAACTTGTCTAACATTTACTTCACCAAGCAGGTCCCCTCATGCTGGGGGTATAGCAAAACTTAGGGAAAAATGTTATTTATAAAAGAGTGACAATATTGTGTGATTGCATGGTTCTTAGAAGACATAATGCAGGTGGTTGCCCCTGATTTAGCCTCCAGCAAGAATGGCAAGCCAAGAAGGCTGTGTGGCCCTTTGCTTCAAGACTTATTACTGGAAGAGCAAATTCCAGCCTAATATCCTTGGATATTGTTAGGATGGTTATTTGACCCCAACATAAAATGGTAAATAAATTGTGCATTACTGCAATATGGATTCATGCTTTTTTCTAGTTCCAGGACCTGTTCTTTCTATCCCTTTAACTGCTTGACTGAAAGTCTTTCTCAAATGTAGCTATCTATGTTCATGCATGTGCTGATTTGGACTGAGGCAGGGTTTATTTTCTTCATAGGGGCTGGTATAGAGTGATATTTTGGATTTGTGGAAATAATTTTGAATTTAAGGATGAAATTTGGAAATAATTTTGAATTCAAGGATGTAATTGCTGTCAAGTAGGGCTTACACAGAGTCAAGGGTGTCTCTGTTCCTCGTCTCACCAGTGAGGAGGCTGGGGCTGCACAAGGAGCTGGGAGGGGACACAGCCAAGACAGCTGACCCCAAGGGACCCAGGGGAAATCCCACACCATGTGGTGTCATGGTCAGCATAAAAAACTGAGGAGAAGGAGGAAGAAAGGGGACATTAGGAGTGATAATATCTGCCTTCCAAGTCAGTGTCATGGGTTGTTGCAGTAGGGATGGACACAATGACACAATAGTCCGTGTTCAGGTGGCAGCAGCCAACTCCTGCTGAGTGCTGTTCTCCTTAGGTGGTTTTGGAAGTCCACACAGGTTGTCCTGATTGCCTGAATTAGTTGTCACTTGGATAACTGGCCAATGGCTGCCTGTGTCCCCAATGCCCTAGACAGGTCGAGTTACATAACTGAGGTAGTTATAGAATTAGTTATATTTAAATTATAAAATTATAATTAGGATTATTTGTAACTGTGAGGCCTCTAGGCCAGCTGTTAGCCACCACAATGGATGAAGGAGCCCTGCTTTCTTGGGGGTGGCTGAAAAGTGTCTGCCCATGGGAAGTGCTGAAAGAATTCCTTGTTTAGCTTTGCTGGCATGCGTGGCTTTTGCTTTACCTGTTAAACTGTCTTTATCTCAGGCCACAGGTTTTCTCACTTTTATCCTTCTAATTCTCTTCTCCATCCCACTGGGGGGGTGAGTGAGTGAGTGAGTGAGTGAGTGAGTGAGTGAGTGAGTGAGTGAGTGAGTGAGTGAGTAACTGGTTGGTGAGTTGCCAGATGAGGTTAAACCCCAACAGTACCTACAGGATGAGAGATCTCTTCTAAGCTTAACCATTTAATCATAAACATAAAAGATCCCACAAAATCTTCTGGGAGCAGGAGACTGCCAGCTGCCATGCCCTAGTCAGAATCTAATTATATACAACACAACTATTTATATTTCACTTAAACAAAACTCTCCATAAAACTTCTGTTTAAAAGTTTGTCTATACTACTCCTAAAATCTGATTGCATTTGTGAAAGTATAATTTCCACACTACTGCCAAAATGTACTTTAAGGGTGTGTGAGTTATCACTCTAAGTGAAAGCATTTAGAAGACTTATGGGAGGAAAAGCACATCGTGTCACACACACAAAAACATGATTTCTGGGTTAAATTATCACAGAACAAGGACAATAAACAATTACTTGGTTGTTATAGGCTGTGTCAATTAGGTTAATATGTCTGTATTTTCACTATATCTGAGCCATTTTGTGGCAGACAGCATGCAAAGATGATATAAACTCTGCTGTGATCCCTGTGTCTATAGAACCTACAAGAATTCTTAATTTCTAGAGGAACTTGACTTTTTGATTTGGCCTTTACATCGGCTCCTTGATAACAATAATGTTTTGTCATTTTTTGGCTCAAGTATTTTTCATATGCAAAGATGATCCTGTATGTTGAGAATGGAAGTTGTGATCTGTGTCTGTCTTTCCTGTAAAAGCAAATGGGAAGCTCTTCCTTCCCCTGCATGACAGAAGTTGTCATGCACCACAATCTAGAGAAAAATCCTGTCCTAACAAAGTCTTGACCCCATGAGGAGGGATTATCCACACAACAAGTCTGCTGCTGTCAGCTAGACTATTCAAAAACACCATCTCCAAGGGTCAGTCTCAAAAATCTGTCTTCCCACCCATAAAGCGATTTCTGCTGTTTATAGCTTCTGGGCAGAAAGTAAGATCAGTTAAAGAAGACTGTTTAAATGAGGGAAGAATATGGTCTGACTGCTGCATGGTTCCCTTTCCAAGGACAAAATGCATTCATGGGAAAAAATTGTCTCCATCTTCTCTTTCTTGAGAGTTTCCAAATTTTCGTGAGTGAAACTCAGAGGAATGAATAACGGGTAATGAATCAAGAACTATTGATGCAGAGACCATGAATATGTGAAACTTTCACACTGGCCTTTCCCTTCTGATCCTTAAGAATTCACCCTATTTTGAGCAGAAAATAGGACTTTTTACAGTGTCACAGCCTGCTTTCATCTGGTCATGCCTCACATGTGAAATGAAAACTCATATCCTTTTGCCTCTCTTTTCTCCCAAATGCTTTTCTCCAAATAATGATTTTCTCCTGAAATTTGGTTCATACTTCCAATTTTTATTCCTTAAGACTGTGAGCCACAAACTTCTCCCTTGAGGATCTTTGTAGTTAACTGAGCTCAGGAAAAAATGGTTTTGGTCAAAATGTGCTGGTTTTCATTTTTGTTTTGTTTCCTGACAATATTGTTTTTATTAACAACATCACCTTTGTTTAGTAATGATATTAGCCCTTTGTAGATCAATGGCTTTGTTGAGCACTGCCTTGTGATGCCTTTTGACCATGATTCAGGAGCTATTTGAGGACATGCCTGCAGCTCAGTGACCTCACGGATTCCATATGACCAGACTCATCAGCAGTGCTTATTCATGTGAATGAAAGAGTGCAGGTCTCTGTGGTTATAATTAGGACTCCATTGAAGGATTCAGCTGAATGGGTTCTTCAGTCTAATGTAACTTGGGAAACACTGACTGACCAGCCTTGGCTATGGCTTTTCATGTTTTGTTTTTTTTTCTACTAAAGGTTAAGCTTGATATTAATAACTGATTGCAGGAATAAAGAACAATGTAGAACAATGCATCAAATGAACCAGCTGGAAAGATAAACTGGTAAACTTCCAATGAATTGAGACTTCTTTATCTGAGGTGTAATGCTGACCACAAACATGAATTACTATAGCCTAAATGGAGTCATTTGAGGAAGAAACATATGCTCAGTTATCATTTAGACATTCAGGCATCTCATTACATTGCAGCAATTTTTCCTTTGCCATAATTCAGCAGAAAATTCTATTTGCAATAGAAAATTAATTTTCCTACTTATGGTCTGCTACAGACATTATCATGATTTGTTGTCAAAATAAATTATCAAGAGGTGTTACATTGTACAAAATTATTTAACATATAACAGTACCTTAGAGGAAATACAGGATCTTCTCATATCCTTTACCTGTGTGTCCCTCTAAGGGAATTTCATTTGGTTGATTTATAGTGGCAGAAGAAAGACACTAACTTTTGTTGTTTTACCTTCAGGTTCATTAATTTGTACCAGTTAGCTCCCTGAATGAAATTCTAATGCTGTTTTTCATTTATTTATGCCTTGCCAGATCATGCCAAATCCTGACCACATTTAGCTCTCATCTATATAATGATTTAATCTGCTGACAATTCTATCTGGCAATATCTTCCATTTGCTTTTCTGCTGATAGATAATCTGTTAATAAAATATAATCCAAATGCAATTGATAACAACAAAATATAATCCAAATATAATTAACGATTAAAGTTGTCATTTGAAAGGCAAAAACATTTGGTCTTAAGAAAGGTGACTATGCCAGCAATTCAGGCAAATATTTGAATAGGCATTTAAGTACCATGAGAGACAGCCAAGGAATGCGATGTGATGTGAGTCCCCCTTAGTGAGGGCTTCTAAGGTTGATTGTTGAATAACCGTGTGGGAATGATGACATTGAAGGAGCTGATTCAAGCTGAAGGCAGAGAGCTTAACTAGATGATGATTTTGTCCAGCTGACATTCTCTACCATTCAGTTTTCTGTGTGAGCAAACTCCAGTGCAGAAAAAACAACCAGGCAGTGTCTGAAAGAATTTGAATTAACTCTGGCTTAGGAAAGCAAAGCGAAAAAAGTTTGCCACCCTGTGAATGAGCATTGTTTGATGAGATGCACCCAGTGCTGAATATGACCTCAAAAGAAGGTAACACCTGAAACTATTAATCCAGCAAGTGAGATAAAAGGATATTATGAGTACCTTCAATTGTTTATATTAACTAAAAAAAAAGAGGGAGAGGGAAAGTGTGTTTCAATCTTATGAGTGTGTTTATTTGTTCACTAATGCCTGAAAAGCAGCAAGTTCTGAACAAATGAATGAGTGAAGTGTTCTTGTATAAAAGGTTATAAATTATATGAATTCTAATTTAATAGGAGAATAATAGGAAGCTTTAATAAGGATTGATTCTTGTTTGTTATAGCTGTTAACCAAACATAAGAGTAAGATACCATCCTCAAGGAGACATCTGGAAAATAGTATGCAGCACAATGGAATATTCATGGATCATGATAACATACAGTTCTGTTTGCTAATTTTTTATAGTGAAGGCAGTAAAGCTATTTAAAAAAACAAAGTCACAGCTGATGAGTTTCAATCCTTATTTCAGTTTCTTTTAATTAAAAGCTCAGTAGACAAACGCTTACAATAAGATTATCTTCTAGACTAATAGAGCACAGCCTTTCATTTGTTTGAAGTAACTCAGAGGACTGCAAAATAATAATAATTAAAAAGTTAGAAAATGAAACAAGTTTGTTTGGAGATGTTTGCATTCAGATCAATCCAAAATGATGAAGTATTTTGTATGTTTTCCATAGACCATGAAGCAAATCCCTAATCACTGCTTAAACATAGCATCAATTTTGTTTTCATGATTTGCAGCTGAAATTGCACTCAGTGCTTTGATCATGAAAAGCTGTGTGGCATAAATCAGTATGTCCTCTCTACCACTGAAGAATATCAACCCAAAACTGCACAACTTTAACTGAGTGAAAATGTGAGCCAGTGAGGAATTTCCAGTCTCCCAGGCTGAGAGCTTTTCTTGTCTGTCATTTGTTGTTGGTCTCATGCAGAAGGTGAGACCCAGGTGACAGCAAAGAGCCACCAATAAAGGACAGGGCTCAAATTTGTTAGTGACTACACAGACCTCAAACAAAAAAAGTAATCAAACCTCAACTGAAAATTAGTGGATTCAAGCAGGATCAGGCTGACGATTGCAGGAAATCTGGGGGTTTTTTGAACACTTGTCTAGCTACAAATGGTGTATAACATTTGTTGTCCTCATCACACATCATTTTCTTCCTCCTCATTCTTACTAGTAATACTAGTCTGGAGTTCAGTAAACTTAGAACTACTATCAATATACAGGTCTACAGTAGTATAAAATTTTTTTAAAACATTTATTCAGTCTCTGTTTACCTTTATGCCTCCTTCACACCCTGAAAATCCGTTATAAAGTAATAGCAGGCTTTAGAAAGGTCACAGGGCACACAGTGTGACCATTTTCATTGTGAAATCAAATCTCCCAGAAGCTTATTTCTAGATTCATGAACACTTTTCATAACATCTTGGTGATTTGTGCTGACATCAGTGTCCATATTCAAAATAAATGCAAAAATGTTGCTTTTAGTTAGCGTTTTGGTCACTTTGTAAACAGATTATATAATTCCCTTTGCAAACTGATTGTATAGCTATGGAAGGTAGGATTCATGGTATGACAGTGTGCCAAGCTGCATCCACATTGCCTATGGTAGATTCCCAAATGTTAGATGCAGGAATTGGACAACTATTTTTGGATAATTTTTTGCCAAAAAGTACCCATTTTCTGCTTAATCTAACCAGTTTACAGATAATTTTGGGGAGGCTAGAATGAAGTGAGGAGGAGGTCAAGAAGTGAAGAGTATGGGTAAATTCACACAAATATATATTCAGAGATGGAGAAGTGGAGAGTATAGATATATTCAAACAAATAATTCCCAGGGAACTGCAGTTATCAACAAAAAAACATTTTTTCCCCTCCAGAACAAGGGCAAATTGCACTTAATCATTACTAAAAAAGGAAATTAGGTAAGTCTTAGCCATGTACTTCTCTTTTTGCCTTATGGAGTACATGGACAAACCTTATTTTACTAATTTAATAAAGTTAACTGGTAAATTTTGAAGACAATTCATTTTTTATGGGCCAGTCATGAAGACCTCACTGTAAATATTTTCACCGTGCAAAATGCTTGCAGCTGGGGCTGAGGAGCAAATCTGTGTTTCAAATCCTGAATTGATTCTGTTCAGGATTGCCTACATCTCTATCGCCCAGTGGTAATTTAATATCCTTCAGCAGACCTTTCTCCCTGCTGCCTGTGCAGCCATCACTACTTGCCTTGTAAATTATTTTTCTACCTTTAAACAGGGAAGGGAAGAAAAATGCCCAGATGAGCTGATGCTGGTGAAATCATCTTACCTGCAGCAGACACAGTTGCTGGAATGTTTACTAAGACCCTCCATCCTTTCATGCCTGACAGGCTTAATGAGCCCAATGAGTACAGCTCTCTGTGTGGCTTGAATGTCTCAGCAGCTTTTCAGGTAATGCTGCCTCCCTTTGAGTTCCAAGGCATGAAAATATTAATTACTCATTCACGATATGAACAACCTGTTTTTATTTTATTTGTTGCAAATTTACCACCAAATTGTTCTCTTTTTGTTGTCTTTTAATTTGTTGGGTTTTACTCTGGCAAAGGAAATAGTGGGTAAGCTGGCAAATTTGAAGATGACTCACAAGAACCAAGGACTGTTTTCAGTTTGCTTTTTCTCTCCAACATAAATATTTTTACCCTGTTCAGAAATCTGCTTCTTGGAAACACCTCCCCAGTTTCTCAGTCTGTACTGAAGGCAGATACAACACATTCCACATTACAGATAATAATAATAGAAAGAAGTCTGTGACATTTCATCTACTTATTTTAGTGTCTATGGTGTAAAGCTCACTGATGACACCCAAGGTGTCTTGCAGAGATAAGGTGATACTGTTTGCTCATATTTTGAAGGAAAATTTCGCTGTCTTCCATTTAAATATTTACAGTGAGTGCATTCATCAGGACAGCTGCTTTCAATAGAGAAGCACAGCTGGAACTATGTGCTTGTGTGCTGGGTAATTTATTTTACATTTTACATGCCATAATTTAGGAACAGAATGCTAATTTCAGTCTGAATTTTCTAGGGATGATAGGCTTGCAGGGTATGTGGTGTCCTTGACTGTGGGATCTCAGCACCTCAGGATGGAGGTGCAGAGAGGCCGAGACCACCCTTGGGGGGCTCGGGAATCCTGGAATGTTGCCAGAAGTGTCTGGTGGCAGGATTTTGATCCTACACAGGAGATGAGACCTGTCTGAGGACTGGGAGAAATTCACTGGGTGAATGGTGAAGGGATAAGTTAGTTAAAGTGTAAAACACAGGGTTTAGGATTTTGGTACAGGGGGGTCTAAAGAAGTAAGATGGAGGAATTGGGGCGTGTCCTGTCCTTCTTCTTCTTCTTCTTGGCCTCCATCTTCTGTGGTGGTGGTGGCACTTTGGGATTGGTCATTACTAAAAGTGCACCGGTTAATAAGGGTAGAAGGTATTGGGGAGAAATGATAAATATTGTATACGTAACTTCGAGTATAAAGATAAGTGACCGCCCCGGGGGCTCGCAGTGTGCCCATGGCTGACTTGCTGTGCAGACCTCTGTCGGGCTGAAAGAAAATCTTTTAGATAAACAATTAATAAACACCAAGACCGAGACAAGATCAGAAGTCTCTCCTCGTCCTTTGAAGCGTCGGCTCTCCAAGGCCATCCCTGGGCCTTTCCAGGCCACCAGAACAGCAACACAGAAAACCTTACAAGTGGCGTCCCTGAGAATTCCAGAACAGCCCAAAACACCACAGAAAACCTTACAAGCCAAAACAGCCGAGAAACCGAGCAAGTGGCATTCCCTGAACTATCTCCTGGCCGAACATAAATCAGCAGCGAAAAGAAGAACGCCGGAAAATTTACAAGTGGCGTCCCTGGACATAAATCAGCAAAGAAGAACGCCGGAAATTTACAAGTGGCGTTCGCTGCGTGGGCACCCCCCACCAACCCTTTTGGGGGGGGATCAGCCCTGAAGAGCTGAAGAGCTGAAGAGCTGAAGAGCCGAGAGGGCAGCTCCTGAGGAGAGAAGCCTGACAAAAAAAAAAAGGAAAAGAAGAAAGAAGAAAAGAAAAAAAAAAACGGCCAGAAGAGTCTGCAAAAAAACAGCAGTCACTGAGAATTCCATCTCTCAGCTTCTGCCGAAGGGAGTTCGTAGCAGAGCAGCCCGGATCGGAACCGGAAGGCGCCTCTGGATCCTTCTCCTGTGACCTGCTGGGCGGAGATCAGGAGCTTCCGGACAGCTCTGACGACAGAGTCGGTGAGAAGGCCAAAAAAAATAAGAATATGGGGGGTACACTGTCCCAAGAGCAAAAACAAATTTTGTCCGCCTTACAAGGCGTGGCTCAAGCATATACAGAAGGGATCCCAAGAAAAGAATTAAAACAGCTATTGTTGTGGGCAAGGCTTAATTACCCACTGGCCGAAACATGCCTGCTATTCGAAGTGGGGTTTTGGCAGGAAATTAATAGGCACTTATATTTTTTAGCAACAAAGAAGGACGAGACAGCGTTAAAGCTGCTCTCGCCAGCAAGAATAATGCTGGAATCCATATCTGAACAGTCGAAAAGACTGGAAGAGCAACGAAAAGTTGCGGCACCTCCACAAGGAGGGGAAGGAGCAAAGCTCCAGGAAAGAATTACCTCTGACCTCAAGAAGCCAGGGGAAAGGGCTCTCGAGAAAAGAGAGCAGGAAATAATATTAAAGCCCCCGGTCCCAAAACCCAGAAACCCCAGGAAGCTCCTAAAGCGTCCTGAAACTCCGGAGAGTACAAGGGAGTCAGGATCGGAAGGGGGGGTGCAGGGGGGAGAGAAGGGATCGGGGGGGGAGGCGTTTCCCGCAGGGGGCACGGCGCGGCAGCGACGGAGCTGGCGGGGAGCGCGAGTGAAGAGATAAAGGGAGACATGACTGCAGACGCAGCTTTTATCAGCGCGGCGCCGGGGGGTGGCGGCCGCTCCGGCCGGCCGGCAGAGTAGCGGAAACGCGCGCGGCGGCCAAAACTCGCAAAGACCCCGGGTAGCAAAGTCGGGTCGAATTGCGGGGCGGGCCCGGGTGCCGGCGGGGGGCGGGCTGTACACACCGGCGGGAGGAGCCAGGGACACAGTGTCAGAGGAGGAGGAGACAGAGTCAGGGACAGACCGAGGGGAGGAGGCCTCGGAGGTGGAGCAAGGGGGAGAGAGTGACGTCAGCTCGGGATCCTATGTCCCAGTGGCTCCACACCCTCTTCAGACTTGATGCTTCTGGTACAACCCTCGGAGTCCCAGTCCCTTCCCTTCAAGGGAGACGTTCTGGTGTTCAAGCTCCATTTCCAGCTGAATTAAAAGCCAAGCAGACACGGTCTCAAATGAGATCACGAACACGGCAATCGACAGGACAGGGGCAGTCGAGCTCATGCTGTCATCCGAGCTGGGGAGGCCGGTGACAGCACCACCTAGTGGGGGGCAAGGCTTTCGCTTGTATCTCCACAGATCGAGACGTGGGTGTCAGCACGACACGTGAAACCATTTCGAGTGCGAGAACATGAAAACGCGGATCCCAGAAACAAAGATCCAAAAAACAAAGAGACGAGTACTCAGACAGGAGTCGAGACTCAGATTGCCAAGACGACTCGGAAGAGAAATAAAAAGGAACTAAGGACTTTGGGGGAATTCTCTGTTAAGGTCCTGAATGAAAAGCAAAGCAATGATGTCACACAAAAGTGAAGCCATGAGTTTTATGATGCTTATGCGCATCATTCTTTCATTCATTGCAATAAGCAATGGGGGTAATTTACCTATTAGTCAGCCAAAGCAAAATGTAGGGTAGACTTCTTTGACATCTCTCCCATTTGGAGAGGAATTTTAAGAGTAGGGTTCTATGTTTTAATAGTTCTCCTAGTCCTCATACTTGTCGTCCCATGCATATTTGCATGTTTAAAACACGCTATGAATCGGATAGTAAAAGAGGTCTTCCTGGTGCAAACAGAAGGGGGAGATGTGGGATCTCAGCACCTCAGGATGGAGGTGCAGAGAGGCCGAGACCACCCTTGGGGGGCTCGGGAGTCCTGGAATGTTGCCAGAAGTGTCTGGTGGCTGGATTTTGATCCTACACAGGAGATGAGACCTGTATGAGGACTGGGAGAAATTCACTGGGTGAATGGTGAAGGGATAAGTTAGTTAAAGTGTAAAACACAGGGTTTAGGATTTTGGTACAGGGGGGGTCTAAAGAAGTAAGATGGAGGAATTGGGGCGTGTCCTGTCCTTCTTCTTCTTCTTGGCCTCCATCTTCTGTGGTGGTGGTGGCACTTTGGGATTGGTCATTACTAAAAGTGCACCGGTTAATAAGGGTAGAAGGTATTGGGGAGAAATGATAAATATTGTATACGTAACTTCGAGTATAAAGATAAGTGACCGCCCCGGGGGCTCGCAGTGTGCCCATGGCTGACTTGCTGTGCAGACCTCTGTCGGGCTGAAAGAAAATCTTTTAGATAAACAATTAATAAACACCAAGACCGAGACAAGATCAGAAGTCTCTCCTCGTCCTTTGAAGCGTCGGCTCTCCAAGGCCATCCCTGGGCCTTTCCAGGCCACCAGAACAGCAACACAGAAAACCTTACACTTGACCAGCATTAGGCAGATAGTGAGCAGACCACTTAGTCAGAAATGCAGTTTTAGGATTTCAGACTAAAAGAAGGAAGGGTTTTACCCCTCAGGTTTCCTTGAGAGAAAGTTAACTCAAGGTAGCTCAATAACTTATCTTCAAATGGTATAGTTATACCCCTGTTCCAGGATATATCTGCCAAAATTTACCAGTCAGACCAGGGAGAAATTTCACTTTACTATGAATAAGAAAACTATTTCTGGGATTTAAATGAACAGAGCCTCTCCAGCAAACCATACCTCCTCCTCCTGAGCTTGGCTCATCCTGAAGGAAAGATGTCTTTCCTCTCTTTCTGTTTGCAGACCTGAGCCCACAACCACCATCAAATGTTCTGCCTCAGAATCTCTGTGGTGTTTCTTCCAGAGTTTTGGGCTGCTGCAGAAAGGTTGGGATGGTTCTTTAAGCAAATGCTTACATGCTGGGTGTGGACTCTGAACTTATCAGAGAAGCTGTACAGTAACAATAGACATGCAAGAGTGAAAGGTTTGATGTTGATTTCTCCAATCCATCCAGTCTGGCCAAAAGATATGGACAAGACACAGCAGTGTCCTAGAATTAAATATGTGGCCTGCTGGATGGGTCCTGCCAGCAGGTGCTTTGTTTTCTTGACTGAAGGATGTGGTGTAAGGAGGAAGAATGCATAAGGAAATTGGGAGTAAGTTCCCTTTGTTAAAGACTTCTTAGTGAGAAAATATATAAATGAGGCTGACATTGTTATAGGCCCAAAGTGTGACCCAGATGTTCATAACTAGAAAAAGGTTAAAGGAGGAAGAAAAATAATGAGTCAGTCTGCTGAACAGGTGCAAGAAGCATGGGGAATAAAGAGGAGAATCTGGGAATCTTAATTGTAATATAGTGAACTCAATTGGCAAACCAGGAAGCTGGAGGATGTGACTGCAAATAACTGAATTATAACATCATCTGCAGATGCTTTGTGCCTTTTTCTGTAGTGGAATTGTCATTTCCAACATATTACAAGTTTAAAATTTCCCCTCAACCAACAGGTATCCTTTCACCAAATCAGCTGCTACAGAAGAGGCTTTGCACTGGGAAATACCTCTCAGGCATTTTTCTTTGAGAAACAGCAAATGTTACACAGTACCCTACAGAGCAGGTTCCTGGCACTGCTACCTGTTAATGCAGAACCACCACACTTTGAGGCCCACTCAAGTAAGAACTCCTAGCAACCTGATTTATACATTCATGAATTTCCTTCTTTCAGAAAGAATTTTGCACCATCCTTTGTTGGTTTTTATAGAAATCAAATAAAAATTAATGTTGATAGTTGAATTATCTTCATTAGATTTCAGGGCAAACAGGCTCCTGAGGTGAAGAAAAGCATCTCAGATCTCACAGAATACTTCTTGCCCATTCATAAACTCAGACTGAACTACTTTCAAAGGTTGCATTGATATTCATTTGGAAAATAATCTTTTCAACTATGAATATTAGAGATTGGTATGCAAATTTCCCAACACTGATCTTTAAGCACTTAAATCCAAAAAGAGAGGTTGAGCATTTGAGGTTTGTACTGCTCCTACCTATTTGTATTAAATGAGTTGGCACTTCTGAAAATATGCCCTTTGTGACATGTAAACTCTGGAGTACCAAATACTGCCAGAAAAAGACACTATATTATTTTCTCAGTGTGATACAGATTTGCTTTAGCAAGTCTATCAGCTGTGAATCAGTTCATTTCTTTAAAAAACCTGTGAGTGGTGTACAAAAGGTCTACAGTGGTGTACAAACAGTCTACACTGTTTGTAGGCTGATTTCTCGAGCTGGCCGGGAGATGCCACAGTCCATGTGCAGGCAATATCACTCTGGAATTCAGAAATGAAAACAGCACTCGTAAACTTGACATAACAAACTCTAGTCTGCAGCAATCTGGAGCAGATAGCAGAAGAAAAATGCTAATGGAGAAGTGAATGTTCTTTAAGACAGCTGATAAAACACTCATTGAAGCATATATTCTTATCTGCATCACTCTCATCCTTGAAAAGGTATTTCTAGTTGATTCTTAGAGAATTTTTAGATGGTATCTTTGTAAAGAAAATGGTAGTTATTTTTTTCTTTCCATATCTAAGCACTTTTGCAGCTGTGTTTCTTTCTTCCCTCTTTATCATTGGCACTAAATTGACATGTGAGACACGAATCATATGTGATTGAAATATCTATCTGTATGCCATATTACTGTGTCCTATCAATAAAGCCATATTTGTCAGAGAAATCAGTCATTCCTCCATTTTAGCTCTTTATCAACAGCAAAACCTTCCTTTTGAATTTCTTGTGTGACAGTTCTGTCTGTAGCACAACATCCATCCGCAGCACGTTTTTAGTCTGGCAGATTAATAAGTTAATAAATGTCTAGATGAAATGAAGTCCAGAATTCTTCTTGGGAATAGTCTTTGAATGTTTCAGCTTCAAAGAGCTCACTTGGTTGTCACATGATATGAGGTTCACATTAAACAAATCTAATCACTTACCATTGACCTTGCTTGTAATAATACATAAAATCTCAGATACCAGTTTTACAATGTTTTTTTCAAAGTCTGTCCATTTTTTGGGCCTTCAGAGAGAATATTTTTCCATTATATGGATACAGATAGGAATACGTGAATCAGGATTACAATAAAATGTTTATTTTTTTAGAGTTTGGTCTAGGTTAGGACTGGGGAGAAATCTGGTTTTATTATTAACATACTCTTTAGGCAGATCTGCCTCAAACTCTGGTTTTCATTCAGTCAGAAATTAAAAGTTCTGTGGAGACTTATTGTGTCTTCTGAAGGAGGCATACAGTAATTTACATACATGCCGGTACAACTTTACCTAATTTCTCTTGTTTTGTTTTGTTGAAGTCACTGTTATATTTTTAGGTCACTCACAAGCATATTCTCTCAAATCTGGTGTTCATCTGTTTTTCATTTTCGTGCACAATAGCCAGATAAAATATCAAATGGCTGTTTTCTATTATGCAGTGCTTCAATCTGTGGGATTTTTCCCATGTGTAAAACAATCATTGTCAGAGCAGGAACAAAACAGCGTGATGAAATAATTAATAACTGTTAGTTCAACTCATTATTGACCTAACCCAAATCCCATTCATGGTAATGAAAAGATTTCCAGGGATTTGGGATACATTAGGTATGAAACTAAGGGTTATGCAAAGTCTTTTACTGTCTTTCTGCAATAAATGCTAAAGACTTGTTTGTGCTGATGTTGAAATCTCAGTGGTGAGGGGTAGGAGAGGGGGAAGAGAGAGCTTTTAAGATAGAAGTATTTCATGTGCCACTTCAAAACTGTCAGGACTCCCCTACTCTGTCAATTCAATTTTAGATATGAAACTTTTCAATCAGATCACTGAATAAAATTTTACCCTTACAGTGAGATCTCCCTATATACAAATGCTTGGAGACATTCAGTTATGCATTGGAAAGACTCAAACGAAAATAATACCTCTACCCTGGGAAGGATCAGCAGAGCTTCAGGCTGAACATAAAATTATGGTAGGAGGAGATGCCAAAAAAAAAGATCAACTGTTAAGTGACATAGTAACATCTAAAATTAGATTTAGGAAAGGTTTCTGGAGCACACAAAGCAAATTGCTTTTTCAGACTGTCACAGCTATTTGGGGGAAGGCAAGACTGAGAAAAATTTTTCAAAATGGAAATCCAAGTTAATCAGAATGCCTATATTTATTAGGGGGAGAGCATATCTTCAGCTCTGACAAACCAATTGTGCATCTCCAAGTGTTTCGACTCTTACCTGTGCAGAAAACTCCTTTGTGATGGGTGAATTTGATCAACAAGGTCTATGGTTTTGTTTTGGGTTACTCACAGAGGAGGCTTTGTTCCTGGATGGAGAGAAGGACTACCAGGTGTATGTATCTCACCCCAGCTCCTCCCTGCATTACATCTCCCAGCAGTGAGGGCAGGAACACCTTGGCTCTGGAGTCTCATGTTCCTCAGGGGGGTAAACCACTGAACCAGTGCTGCCCTCCTTCTCCTTTGCTGAGGATATAGTGAATCTTTTGAGGCTGTAACTGAATGTTTTGCTTGGAGCACAGCAACTTTTGCTTTTCAGTCTGGCTTTGCCATTATTGCCTCAGAACACCGTGCATTGCCACAGAGTGGGCATCTGAGCTGCTGGGTGCTTCCAGCACACAGGGTGACTATTCTTTGATCAGAGAAAATGTCCAGTGATCATAGAAACTGCTGATTTTATGAGCTTTTTTCAAGTGCAGCAAGGAATGTGTACTCAACTCAGTCAGCAAAGCTTTAATATTATAATGAGATGTAATTTCTGTGTGCATTGAAGCATGGCATGCAATGCCCTTTTTAAAGAAGTAGCATTCAAAACAAAGCCCCATTTATTGGGGTCTGTAAGTAATAACACCGAATAGTCGAAAAGAAGGCTTTGCTTCTTTTTTGAAAAATAGTCAAGGTTATAATTTTATAATGTTCATGATTTTCATTACATTCAAAACTGGGCATCACAGATCTTTCAAACTCGAATTTCCCTTTTTGTCACAAGAAAATCAGCAAGGTAATGCTGAAACCATTAATTCAAACACCTATAAAAGCCAAATTTTTGTATCTTTGCTTTCCCTGCTTGAAAGATAACATGTATTATTTGACTCAGTGACAAAACTATTGTTGAGATTGGATATCTGCACTGGATGATATCCTTCTGGCCCAGGATAAGTGCATGCCCTCAACTGTGGTGCTCACACATCTCTCTAGGTAGCTTCATCTGGAGTGTGGTGCACTTGGTCTGTGAGGGTGCTGATGGATCTCCAGTGCTGCACTGCAGCCTCCCAGCCTCCCTTGATGCCATGGAAGGACCTAAATCTTCCTAACTGAGGCCAAAGAGGAAGATGTCTGTGGATTTCTAGGTTTAATAAATGACCCTAATTTAGGTCATCAGTTCATATCATGGAGCTGTGGTTCAGATTTCATCTATGGCCTTAACATTGAACAGAATTATTATTGACTTTCATGTTATAATTGGCAATGATTATGAGTTTTCTCAGGATCAGCCATGGCAGCTCAGTTAATGGCCAGCTCAGCTGGTCAGAGCACAAAACTTCATTTGAAGAATTGCCTTGGTAGTATTTTCTGATTTTCTTAAAATGAAAGGTTTGAGTGTTTTCCTTGAAATAACTCAATTCTTTAAGCAAATCCCTCTTGCTAAACTACACCTGAGAAACTTAAGTCTTACAAAATTCTTTGTAAAAGTAAAACTTTGTAAAACTTTGAGAAAGTTTGGACTACTCTGCAGTTTGAATATACAAGGCAGACCCCCTACTTGAGATCTCATATGTATATGCAGTTCCAGTGGCTTGAAATGGTCTCCATATGGTTGCAAGGACCTGAGTAATCAATCTAACTGTACAACTGGAATTAAATTTTATGCACAGTATTTCACTGCTTTTAGGAGTTCATCAAAAAATATAGTATTCATTCTTATTTGAAATACTGAAAAGAGAAATATCAAGAAGTGTGGAAGTTCTAGTTGGATGAGCCTCTTGCTCTCTCCTCCCAGCTGTATTCACACATCAAGGTACAAATCCCATGTTTGTATTGTCTTTGGTACTCATGAAAGAAAGTACCCTGAAGTTCCTGGTCCTAGAGCCTGGCATTGAGGGTGAAACCTCAGGGCCATTCAGGTCAGAGGGGTCATGTTCAAAATCTGTCTTGGATAGTGAAGTTTTTTTCATTTTGTTACCCATATGTAGCTCTACATGTTTCAATAAAGCTCATTGAGAACACCCTTCTTTAGCTCAGCTGCCTCATGTTGAAGTTGTAATCATTGCCACATGTTCTGTAGATAGGATTTTATCCTCTTCATATCCTGAGATTGACCACCAAATTCACTGCAGATTCAGTCTGACTGTTGTGAAGGGCTTTTAGGGAGAATTGTGTTCTAGGCAAATCCAGATTCTATCAAAAAAGATAAAATACACAGAATGCAATGGATTCTCAGGTCTGTGTTTTTTCTTGGTAAGAAATAGGTCTGTCTGATCAACCTGAGATGTTTTTCTCTCCTTTCTCTATTACCTTCCCAATACAGGTATTGCAACCCATATTCCTAGAAGGAATTCTGACACCACTTGTGGGATTGCATACCTTCCTACATACCAAGTGGAGGGTGGTGTTTGGCTGATTACAGAATTGCTGAAGTGAGAGGGACTTCTGAGGCTTTAGTTCAATCCTTGCTCAAAAGAGGGCAAGGTAGCCCAGGGCCATAAATGATGGTTTTTTGTTTTTTTTTCAGGAAAATAAAGGACGTTCTGTTGTGGAGTCCTTCACTGTGGATGTGACAGTACAGGGTGGGATAAATTGCTTCAGACTTTCTTCAACTTTTTGTCAAAAGCAATATCAACATTGCAGACGGGTTTGGGGTGGCCACTGAGATTGTATCCAGAAAGGATACAATCAGAGGGAGCTGCTTACCACATCCCAGTGTTTCCTGACATGTATGTATAGACACATGCATAAGAAAATGTGTGTCTTAAGTATATATGTGGGTACATGCATATGCATTTATGTACATCTACATTTATGATTGGGTGACTGAGGCCCCACACAAAAAGGTAAAATGTTCCATTAGGTGTGATCTGCAAGAGATGACCGTGGCTCTTTATTGCTTTATTGCTTGCAGAGCTTCACTCTCAAAGACCAGTGAAACATCAACACAGTGTATTTCCTGTCTCAATTTACAAATCCTCTCAGTACAAGAATTGGTAGCGCAGCGCTAAATACAATAAAATAGGGTGAACAGTAAGTGACAGTACTGTTTCTCAAGTAACATATCTCAGTTTATTCAGCATATTTCTGCTCTTAGAGAATGAAATATTCTAAATAGTGGACAAAAATATGTTTCTTGATAAAGGAGAAAAAAAAATTGGTTAAATTCCCATTTTCAAGTCCCACTCATGCAGATATTTTTATAGTAGATATAGATATATCAGTTTGATCTATTGTGTAGCTGCAATAAGAAAATATAATATAGAACTAGAAGTATAAATTGACTTCCTACTGCTGAACTGGACTTATTAGAATTTAATTTACATATGTTATATTAAAGTAAAAAATAGAATTGTATATTAGCACCGGATTACTTCTGACTTGCAATTTTTCAGAAGTGTTGAAGGATTTAGCAGTCAAAATCCCCTTTGAGGCTCTCAAGTGTTCCACAATAAGTGCCTACAGTTGGCTGACACCAATTCTACTTAATACCAGTAGGCAAAGAAAGTAATCTGCTTTATTTCATGCTATCTGGTCTCTATTGTGTCCTGCTTTCAGGGCACGTACTGCTTTCACAGTGCCACTGAATGTGACTAGCGTGCCACTCACTGTGCAGGGCTGTGTCTGCCAAAGGGACTGAGGGACATGTTGGAAAGGTGTATACAAGGATGGCAACCACCCTAATGAGCAGAGACAGCACAAAGCTTAATTCCTTAGGAGGGTGGCACAGTGAACATTCTAACCATCATTTTAGACCCTGATTAGGGTGAACTTTAAATTAGATTTAAGTGGCAGCTAATGGGGTAGTTTAGTCTTTCTCTTCTGTTCTTATAAACACAAATTGGTGTTCAAGTCCTATTTGTTTCAAAATTGTCTCATTTTCTTGCTGTGGTGAGCTACTCTTCAGCAGTGAAAGGAAAGAGTTCTTGGAAGCTCTTGAAGAACCTCAAGACACTTACAGTACAAAAAATATATATGAGATGCCTGCAGCCTCTGAGAAGTTCAGAGGGTAACAGAGAAGGAGAGAGCTGTTATAAAACACTCTGACTGGAAGAAGAAAAGCTGCTTCCTCTGTGTTTAATTACTCCTTCGTGGCACAACCCTTCCATCTTTCATCCAGAGCAAGTGAAATTGTGGAGACACTCTCAGCCAGCTCTCTTATAGTGGTGATGAGTTTTCAGTTCATCTTTCCTCACTGTGTTGCAGATGTGCCTGTTGTTCTTTCCCTATTTTACTTGCCTTCCATTTCTTTACCAGCTTCTCTCCCTTTGTGTATCAGAGACTGAACTCCTAATTGTCTATTCTGACTTTTCATGTTGCCCTGAACTGCTTTTGATGTCCTAGCTCTTTATTCTCTTTTTCTTAGTCCACAAATAACTTCTTTCTGACATACCTGATTTTTTCTACTATACTTCTTCCTATGTGTCACAATATTTCCCTTCCCATCTTATACTTTTTTAAGTATTCCCAAAAAGAAATACTTATGGCCAAACTCACAGGTGTTAGGAAACCTTATAAGTAAAAATCCTATAATTTATTTTTTTTTCTGGTCACTGACAAATTCCTGGGGAAAATATTACAGCTTTAGGTATTGCTTTTCCTATAAGAAAATCTCTGATACAGATATGAAACTCTCTTCAATAGCTCTCAATTATTGAAGGTTGGAATGATGGAATGACCTCAGTCATTCCAGCAGCAGCTAAAAGTGACATGTTTTGTTTCCTTGTGATGATACCTGGAAGATGTTTGCTCTCCTTTTTTCCTATTATCTCCACAGAGTGGTCTAATCTGTTAAGCTGATGTATCATCTTGGACTCATGATAGCTGAAAACCTGCACCATACTTCACCACATAATGTATTCATACCCTATAGTGATTGTGAAGTTAGAGTTGGACACAAGATCGCAAGAAAGCAAAAAGTTCATGTGGTTGCCAACAGGGAAACTGGTAAGAGAAATTTGGCTTATTACAGAAGTGAAGCCTGAGGATCTAACACTGGCATCTGAACACAGGATCCATGCCAATTAAACTCAGAGTTTTGATTTTTCTGCTTAAATTTACACAAACACACACACATACAAGGACTCTGTTTTTGTGGTGGATTGACCTTAGCTGGCTGCAGTGTGGCAGCTGAGCTGCTCTGTCGCTCCTCCTCCTCAAAGGATCTGGGTGTGGGGAGGAAATATGATGAAAACATTCATACCTTGAGATAAGAACAGGGAGTTCACTTACCACTTAGTGTTAAAGGCAAAACAGATCTGACCTGAGGAAAATATTAATGTTAATTATTGCCAATTATTAACATAGTAGGACAGCAGGAAAAAAACCAACCCAGAAGCTAAAAATGTCTTCCCTCCACATGCTTCTTCCTCCTAGGCTCAGCTTCATTCATGACTCTTCTTCCTCCCCACTGCACACAGTGTAGGGGATGGGGAATGGGGTACCCAGGCAGAGACAGGACTGCACCACTGCCACTCCTTCCTTCCTGCTCCAGCGTGGGGTCACTCCCACAGGGTATCCTCCTGCATGAGCTGGGTTCTTTGTAGACTGCAGTTTTTCAAGAACTGCTCCACTGTGGATCTCTTCCATGAGAAAAACCAGTAAATTAAGCATTTTTAACCTAAATGGTCTTTTTGGAAATTTTGGCCCAGTGGTCAGTATTGAATTTTGGAAAATCAGACTCAAATTACTATATCAGGGTTTATCTTAAAGTGACTACAATTATTTAAATTGATCAGATATCTGCATGTACTATTTCTTTGATTTCTGAATGTTCCCTGTATTATCAGCAAACTGCAGCCCCAGAAAAAATGTGATTGTGCATATTTGTCATTCTTGCTGTTTCCTCTGTTTTTTTCCCCAAGAGCAAAGATCTTCAGTGGGTATGTAATGAAGATAAAATCTCTTCCTGAGCAATTAAGTCTTTCAGGAGATAATTTTGTAAGTGGAAAAGGTGCTGTAGACTCTTCTTTCTGCCATGATGAGCTCTATAACCTGTTCATCATCCCTGGTTCTGCCAGAAGAGCTTGCTGGGAGCTGCCCAAGATCTTGGCTGATACCAAGCCTGTGGTGTATGTGCCCTCATGTCTGGGTGTGTTGGAAGAGATTTCTGGAACTGGTCATTGGTGCCATGGAATTTCTATGAATGGCATTGTCTGTCATCTGTGATTTTTTTTTTCCTCTTCAGTACAGGGAAGCTGGAGGATGCTAGTGAGGATCTGTGGGCAAAGTGTCAACACCCTTCAGAAGCTGGGTATTACTGTGGCAATGGTTTAATTCCATAGACAGATCAGAAAGTTTTGTGAAAAGCTGGTATAAATGCAGAGCTGATACATGAAATTCTGCAGTGCTGAATTTTGCTCTCCTTCTTCATCCCAGGGAACAAGAGGATTAAGGGATACTGCAGCAGAAACCTTTCCTGAGATCTACCTTCCTTGGCCTCATCTGAAATATTTTTCCTGTAATGTCATTTTGCTTTGAAAAATAAAAAGCACTGTTGCTTGAATCAAAGGTAGGCTCTTTTAAAAATGTGGTTTTAAACAGTTCAATCTGGCTCCTATGCTACTGTTGATGAGATAGAGCATTCTGAGTATCACGAATGTGTGTCTTATGGGGTTTTTTGTTGAGAAGAATTGATATTTGCTTGTGTGGGATGGGAGAAATAGCCTGCTACTACAAATCCTCATGTAATTTCCATTAAGTTAAAAAGACTTTTACTGCACAGTTCAGTAAGGGTATGGGCTGGAGATATTATGTCACTTTTTAGCAGATGGTGTAGCAATTTCATTTGCTGGAGAGTGTTACAATGCACCACAAGTATTTAATCCTTCTTAAACTGTAGAGAGTTCATTACATATAAATCTGATACTCATTTCTTGTTTTCCACTCTATGACGGTAATAGTGCTGCATTACTGTAATATCTAAAATTTTTCCCCGTGGCTTATCTAAGAGGTATGTCCTTTGAAGTACTGGAATTCAATATACAAGTTTCAACAACAAAGTAAGTACAACCAGACTAAATAAAGCAGAAAATAATTTTTTAATATAAAACAATTGTGTAATGGAACCGTTTGTGTGTTATAGTCATGAGAAACTATTAATTCCTCATTCTAGGAACCAAATTATGACAATATAATTAAATTTCTTTTCCAAAGAGATCAGACTATTCAGTCAAGCAAGCTCTACTGAAGATATTAAACTTGATTCTATTTAAATCAGAACCAACTTAGTTGTGAATCTGTTCCTGTGTATGTGAAGAGTGAATGGGAATGTCCAGATGGCTCATTCATCACAATGTATGTAAAAAATAATCTATGTGAACTCCTTTTTTGTGCTGGAAGGAGATTTATCTTTTCTCTCAGTTCCTTCACCTTCTCCAGTCCTTGTTAGCAATGGCCTTTAGCTTTAAAAAAGCAAACAAAGTCCCTAGTTGTCTTGATCACCTGGAGATACAGACTTGATTAAAAAACTAAAGCATGCAGCAATTTCAGATAAAACTGCTTGTTTGGGAGCTGTTAAAAATTCACAGTTGTTAACTAAGGACATAGAGGAGGGTCTCTGATACACACCGTGCTGCAGGTCAGAGCATTCACAGACTTGTGCTGAATTAGCTCAGAAAACCAGGCTGTTACATGTGACAAATACATATCCATGATACTCAATTAATTCAAGTAAATGTTGGTACCTAATTTCCAGAGGTTTCTTTTCTAAGAAGAGGATTTAGGACTCTTTAGCTTCACTGAACAAAGGGTGAGGAAACTGGTGGTAAATGTACTTGAAATGAGAGAAATATGTATTCCAAGAATTTATCAGGAAACTTCGTTATTGTTTTGCTTAACATTTTACAGTAAAGTTCTTTACAATACTCTCTCTGCATTTTCAGAGAGTTAGTTAGCATCTATTACTATTGGAAAATCTGATTTTCTGACGACCTAATGAATCAATTGGGAAGTAGAGTGAGTGTGATTAGCAAAGCAAAGCAGATTCTAGTAGCACCTCTTATAAGCTGTTCTGCAGTATTAATTAAGAAAAGAGCCATGAATTGTTTTCCTGAGGAGGCAAGAGCTGTTTCACTCCTCATGCACACCCACCATCCACAAGAGCTGCAAAAGCTCCTTGTGTAACTGTGCTGGGGTTTCTTTGTAATTGAAACACTCAGGGAAACTATTCCTGAATGCCAATCTAACCTATTGAGTAAACAATAAAAAACCACCTAAAATAAGTAAAAGGGAAGCAAAAAGAATGCTACTATTATTATAGAATTGTGTAAACCAAAAAGGTTTTGCATTTCTTTGTCAACTTGTCATTGTTTTTCAGAAAGTTTTTTGACAAAGATTTACCACAGGGTAGAACTGGGAAGAAGCTCTGTGTGGTTGTGGCAATTACACACCAGCCTGGCAGCTTTGGGCAGAGGACAGCTCTCTGTGTTGTTTATTTGGGGGGGAGACAGACGACTTACACTCATCTCCTGATTTCAGTAGTGATGTGGGTTGTTTTGTTTTGGTGTTTGTTTTTTTAACATAGCAGAGTACTTTCTAAGGACTGTTTCTTCAGCCATCGGTTCCTATCAAATATAGTGAGCTGAGTTACAGCAGCAGTGCATGCAATGGAATTCTGCCGCCATTTTGTGCATGTGCAGGAGCTCCCCATCTCTGCTGGAAGGGCAGTGGTGATGCTGCCCTGAACTTTTCCCTCCAGCACTGGGAGGGTCCCTTTTTTGGCTGATCTACCAGATATCTTTTCTGCTAAAAACCAATTCACTAATTAGGCTTGCATTAAAAGTAAATTACTGAAGGTCCAGTCTTTCTAATGTTCCCCCTCATTTGTGAGTCCAGCTCTCCTCATCTAAATCCTAGTCCACATTCAGCATTTCTTAACAGGCTCTTTTAGAGCAGCTACTGTGAAAGCAACACACCCTCTTTTACCTCAGTTGCTAACTGGAAAACCCTTTTTTATTTTCTGTAGCTCCTTTCCTCAAGCTCCGGTAAAGTGATAGCTCAATGCTCAGAACTTGTCCTTTGTTAACAAGTGTATTTATTGCAAACCTGCAGAGTGAGTTACTTTGTGGTAAATTTACTTCCCAAGCTCTGGAAGTCACCAGGCAGCTCTGGCAGCAATCAGAAGCAGTCTGCCTCTATAGCAAAGGGAGGGGGAAAAGTCCCATTTAAAGAAACTGTGGAATAGTCAAATTCATTAAAGTAAGGCTGAGAAGCATTTAAGAAGGTGACGCATCAACGCAAAATGTCTGCAATATAAATTGTCTTTCTCTGATGTGTCTTCAGTCATGTAGCATTGAGTAGGAAAGACATATCTTGTTATTCAGCAAACCTTGATGCAAATTAATTCAAATAATAATTTATGGTATAAGACAGTGCTTGTTATGGAAAATAGGCTGATGGTTTAATTTAGGGCAAGAGTAATCAAATGGATCTAGCTGAATTTATTTTATAAAATATAATAAATGAAATGTGAACTGGGTAATGTTGAAAATGTTGACATTATGCTTATTTTTTGAAGTGCATTATTAACCAACCAAACAAAAGTAGCACTAAAGGACAGTTTTTTCAAGGAACCTGACAATAAATGCTTAATGATGAGACAGAGGTTTTATCTTTCTTTTCCCAGCTCATCTGAAATTAATGTTCTAAGTGATATGGCTGTGACTGCAATCTTGGCAGTGTTGGGGACAAGTCTCTATTTCTGTTTAGAGTTTCAAACAATAAAGGCATTGGGAAAGAGAAGGTTATTATTACCAAAGCATGTTTTAAGGCAAAATGCTGTTTTCCTGCTTATTGCCTGCTAAGCAGATTGCAGGGTCAAGTCTCCTCTTCTATTGAAGTCTCTTGAAGAGGACGTTTTTTAGGCATCAAAACCTAATTAGAGAAATTTGGATCATTCCACAGGCAGCTTTGCTTTTCCCAGCCCAACCACATTTCTCCTACTTTGAAAGAAATCTGAATAAATGGTTGGTCTACAGCTCATTACATCTTGGATGTTGGAAATGGAAGGGTCTTGCAGAGGCGTTGTGTCCAGCAGGTACATCCCAGATGCTGTTATCCATCACCCATGACTGTGGCAGAGACAGTGTGGTGCAGCAACTGAAGAGGGACATTAATAAAGTCAGGGGATGAATGGTGTGCAATGTCACTCACAGCTTCATATTCAAACTTATAGGGGCTGAAAGGATGACAAGAAATACTTCTTGATTTCATGTGGAGCTGATGGGCTGCTGTTTCTGATGGTTTGTTTCCTGCCTGTGTGGGTTTTTCCCCCAGCTTTTATGATTTATTGGATTCACTGTCAGAACCTGAGAGTTCTCTTTTCTAGGCATAGGCACAGTAGAATAGCAGATTTCCTTCAGATCCTTTAGGCATGAGGTCATTCCATGTATCATTGGAGTTTCTTTGCTGGTGTTTTGCCATTGCTTTCCCCTGCATGTAATCAGCAATTTGTATGTTTAGCTTACTCAGCACTGCTCTTGTTACAGAGTTGACTTAAATGGCTGGCACTTGTGCTGAAAAACTCAGCTCCCCATCTGTCTGCTGGAACAGGCTGTCATGTTTTGTGTGCTGGACACAGCTGTGTAAAATACATGTTCTGGTTGATCTTCTGCAGTTTCTTATTTTGGCGCTGGCACTGCCTTATCTGGGTGCTTTCTGCTATTTGCCCAAAGCAAGGGGCTAATCTGAAACCTCTGCGTGAGGCCCAGCCATCTTCTTCATTTCTATGCAGCACAGGACTTTGTTCCAGGAAAAGCACCGTTAAATTTGGTTAAATTTGCATGCTAGGAGCACGTGTGTGATGTGCTTTCACATTTTCCTGCAGCTTTGACTAATGAGTGTTTTGCTTTTCCTTCAAAGCCTTGTCACAGAGTGCAGTGCACAGGGCAGGTTAGCAGGAGGGAGAAGGTCAGTGCAAATCCCCAGGGAATAACATTTCCACTGTAATGAAACACCTTTTTTTCAGAAGACTCAGAAGCAATTCACACACCAAACAGGAGCAGCAAGATGGGTAACACAGCACTGGAAGCTGTTATGAATGGGTGTTTGAGATTGCTTAAAGAATCACCAGCAAAGGTATCAGTAAAATCCTGATCTAATATAAAGCGACAGCATGACAAAGTTCATTGGCAAGGTTCACTCTACTGCTTATGAGATGGTTAAGGCACACTTAGGGAAAAAGAAACAAACAAAATCCACTCAATCAATCCAAACCAAAATAAACTGAAAACTGTCTACCTGTGTGTGTGTGAAAAAAGGATAGAAAGGGCAAGGATAAGAAGGAATGCGGCCTAAAGTGCTTAACAGCCCTCAACAGTACTTAAACTTAACTCAAATTAAATGTAGCAATTTAGCAAAAGAGCAACACTTACCAGCATTTAACTTAAACTTTTCACTTTAGCAAAGCATTCATATGGGATTTATTATATCACAACAATAACTTGCTTATAGGCCTAACTTAGCACGTAAACATCTAAGAGAGCAGCATTTCTCCCATATTTGCCATAACATAAGTGCACAGTATGCACATAGTCAGTGCAAGGCACCTGTGAAAAATTCCCCTTAAAAATCCATTAAATACTCACTTCAGATGCATTTGTATTTTCCCAACAGGGGAAAGGTTGAGCTTTGAGGGTTGCAGGAATCAGCCCAGGATCCAGCCTTGTTCAGTGATCCCTGGAGTACAGCAAACCTGAGAGCTGGCTGGCTCTGAGAATTCCCACTCAGGGGATTCTGCTGGTTACAGCCACTGCCATGCAGGAGAGCCCAGAGGGGCTCACTTTGGACCACTGTTTATAGGCCATGAGAGAATTGGCTTTAGTCATAACAATGGTTCAATCTGGCCACACTTCAGATGGGCTACTTTCTTTGAAAGTGTGAAAATGAGGATGTTGTGCCATTCAGGAAAAAAAAAATTAAAAGTTTTCAAAGCTGTTCTAAAAAAAAAGAAAAAAGAATAAAAAGCAGGAGCTCATTAGACAGCACTGGTTCCTGGGAGCACTCAGTGTTTCTGCCAAGCTCAAGAAGAGCTGAGCCCAGGTGCTGCTTATCAAGGCCGAGGCCAAACGAGCATTTCTCAGATCACAGTGGAGCCTAAAATAAGGGGGAGGTGATGCATCACCACAGAAGTGCACAAAAGCAATGGGTCATTTGCCACCAGTTAATAAATAGAGACAAACCTCTGCTTTTGGGGATGTGTGTGGCAGCAGAAGCACAACATTAATCTGCCTCCGGAGACAGCAGGAGTACCAGGCTGTTACAAGGCCTGTAGAGACATTCCCCAAGTGCCTCAGGATGTGGATCCATGAATCAGCTCTCTCCTGGTGAATTTTAGGGGAACTTGTCTGCAAATTGCTGCAGAGGGTGAGAAAGAGGAAAGTGAGGCCTGTGAAGCATGTGAATAACATTGGAGGACTCTTAATGGAGAGCTGTCATAGCCATATCCTTCCTGCAAGGTTATTAACAGGAGTGACTCTTGAGCTTGAGTTCAGTGCATTACTACACTCAGACTATTCAGTTTCATGCTGAAAAGATGGGGATTAAGAATAAAACCAGGTAGGAGCCTGCATTAGCACTTACAGAAGTGGGATAGCCTTCAAACAAAAGTTTGTGGAGAGCTGGGATATGCTATAGCCAAAATAAAAATGGAAGAAGCAAACAGGGCAAACAAACCTATAAGTTTTAACAATAATTAGGGCCAAGTTAAAATGGTTTATTTATGCCAAAGGAAATATTAATTTTTGGGCTATTTAACCTGCTTGTGTTTTCCAATGCCTTTTTGACTTTTAAACTTTAAGTTACCCAAATGAAAAATACAATACTTTCAATATAAAAATCTCACAATGTTTAAATTGGAAAAGTTTTGAAGCAAAGTCCATAATTTTTTCAGAAAATAAACAGTTCATTTTCAAAATTATTAATTTAGGATAATACGTCTTAGGAGCATCTTCTGACTCCATCTGCTGTGAGAGTCAGTGCATGGGACAGGAAATGTTTAACAATGCTGTAGAAATATGCATGTCTCAAATCTCCTTTCTTTTGGCTTAATTAGTATTGCTACACTAATGTGCTGTGTCTTGGGCAGCTGTCTAGCATCTCTGATGGCTCTCAGTCTTGAGATAATGTCTCTTCCAGATGTCATTTTTGGGATAGATGATCTTACAAGGAAGCTGTTAATCAGGAAACTTGTGTTTCATGAGATGATAGTGTCAGACAAAACTGCTTCATGGAAACTCTTCAACAGTGAAAGAAAAAAAAAACATTAAAAGTAGAAATAAAATTATCAGAAGGTTTCAAGGACATGCATCCAAGCATTAAGAAATGCCAGATTTTAGTTTTATTTGAGGACTAAATTCACTCCCCTAGTGCAAATAATCAAATCTTTTCTAATGTATTTTAGACATTTTCTGCAGAATTTCAGCTCCATTGGACAGTGTGTGTTCTGTTAATGATCAGTTAATTAATATTTTGTATGATCCCACACACTCAGTGGGTGACCTTTTTTGCACCATTCTTTGCTGTTTAGAAATAATCCAGAGCCAAGACACCTGAGAGAGACCAAATTGCAGCTGATCACTACAATGTGAGCCTCTGCATAGGACAACAGGTTCCCACTGACTCTGGTTCAGCTGCTTGAATACACGTTTCCCAGCTCCTTGGCACTTGCTGAATGTCTGAGTCAGACCTTGATCTGAGGATGGAATTACTAATTCATGTCTGCATTGGTGCAGTATGTGAGTACTGCACAAACATTAATTACTCAGATCATTAATTTCTATAAAATACCTGCAACGTGAAGACAGATTGTTACCCTGGATTTAGAGATATGAGAAAACTTTGAATAAATTTTTCATTAAATAATATAATATGTTCACTGTTAGTGTTTGCTATGTGCAAGCCCCCCAGGAGGCTGGATCTCATAACCACCCTCATAATTCAGGGTGTATTCATGAATGCTGACACCTCCCACTCCTCATTTGCATATCCCTCTTCCTCTGGGTCTTCTTCCCCTTCCATTTTCTTTGCCTTTGCACTTCGTTCTCCACTTGGGGATGTCTCTGATTTCCCATACCCTGATCTCAATTTGTCTTAGACTTTTCTGAAGACCCCATTGTCTCCAAGAAACAGTCAGAGACTAGAACAGATGAGACCGAAATGTAATGGATGTTGCTAAATTTACTGATCACTTTATATCAGTGCTGTGTGCACTAGAGTTCTCCTGGGTAAATGAAATAGTGTCCTTCTCCTCAAAGAGGAAGATGCAACCCAGAGGAAGCAGCACAATGAGCCCAGAACAGAATAGCCTGGGTAGTAGAGACTAATACTTAACCTATAGTAGCAGTTTCCTGAAGAAAGGAGGGATGAGGTATAGGTAGGTGTGTAGGTGTGAACAGCTTTCAGAGGATATAAAAATAAAAGTGGAAAATGTCTTTTTTGTTAAAGAACTTGTAAGGCAAATTCTGAATAAGAATTTGTCATCAAAGCTGGAGATAAGCTTATGAAGATGTTTGTGTAGGGAAAATAGAAGTGAGGCCTTCCTGTAAGACAGTACAGAGGACTCTTGGTAAGGATGGTTATCACTGAAAGAATAAAATTGTACTGAACTACTGCTGCTGTGATAGGAAGAAAATGGGAATGACAGGAATTTTGCTAATATACCTGCAAGGGGTGTGTTATTCTGTCTTGGACAGAATCTTTTCTTATGCATATTTGGGTTAAATGCCATTATTTCTCTTTTTTTTTTGCACTGTGCAAATGTTTGTCTTCATAATTCTGCACACACAAGCAGCATTTTTAAAAAAATGCTATGTGGTAAAAATTGAGTGATTCAGAGTTAAAGATGACAGCTTACCTGTCTGCCTGGAAATGCAGGGTATGGTCCTGCAAACATTTCCATTCCAGTTTGACACTTGTGAGTCAGCATTGAATAACTTGCCCAGGGTCACTCAATAACAATACTGCCAGAACCATAAGGAAATTTTTCATGTGTATTTGTAGAATTCTGTCTAGAGTTAGCTAAATTCCACAGGAAATAACTTTCTAAACAGCATGCAGGAAAATATTCACTGTGAGAGATTTACTGTGCATCTTTAGCATTTTTTCCTCAGGGCAAATTTCTGTTTCTGTAGGAATTAGACTTAGGAAGCAGCAGTCATGGTAGCAGTTGTGTAGCAATTGGCCAGAAGCAGACTGCTATTGCTGTAACTGCCTGAGCTTTAAATGCAGTTCAAATATTCAGAATTTTTCATAAATTTTATTTGATCATCTCTTCAAACAGCAGCAGTACATAGTATGCAATGTTTTTTTTTATTAAATCACAAATCTTTCCCTGAGCATGGGGTTCCTCCCACAGAAACATACAGCTTTTTGGATTTGTAAATGACCAAAGACATGTGGGAGTGGAATAATGGAAGTCCTATTTTCTCATAAAGCAGGAGAATAGAAATTGCTATATCTGAGCAAAATTTAACATGGATCCCTGGTCAATGTTCAAATGTTTTCATGAAGAAGATTATTTGTCTTGAAAAGTAATGTAAATTCTTGGTGCAATCTTCAAAACTCTGTAGAAATAAACAACAGCACAAGATAGCTCACAAATGCACAGGTCTGTGGATTTTCAAGGAATTCTTGGTTTAAGAAACACTGTCCTGCTTCTCATCGCAGCTCTGGTGCTATGGCTTCCTTCTCTGGTGCACACATCTTTCAAATCAGTATCCTAGCCCAAGCTCTCGCAGCCAGGGGAATTGCTCTGGTTAGGGCTCCTCGAGCTCTGTCTGCAGTTAAATGTGTCAGGTTCTTTGTCTGTGCCAGTTTCACTTCAGGAAAGAGTTTAATTGCTTGAATCTGAAAGATGTGCATGGCAAACTCATTAATCCCACTGAGGTCTGTGTTTGTCTGCGGGTCAGCACCCTCGAGAACAGCTGTTAGAATCTTTCTGCATAACTATATGGCCAGAAACAAATTTCAGCAATTGAATGAAGATAAATGACCTCATCCATCTGAACTTCTGGAGTCAGCAAACCAGAACTGGGAAAACCATCACACTGCCACATTTCTGGTTGTTACATCTACTTAGGGCAAAAAAAGTACCGTGAGGATGACCCTTCATATTTTCACACTTCAGAAGCTGGCAAACTTTAGGAAAACAGAGGCAAAGGAATAAAACCCCCAGATAGTAAAAGACTAAATGTATATTCTGTCTTCTAAAGACACTGTCAAGATTTAAAGAATTATTATCCTTCTGCAATTTATGACCATCGTTCTCTCACTTCCTGTCATCCCATCAGCTGAGACACTGTATGAACTCTGTGGTGCTGTGAAGATTTCATTGAACCTTTTTCACTTTGCACCATCATCCTCACAGTGTCATTCAGGCTGTGATGTGGTGATGAAATGTGTCTCTCCATAAGGTGTCCTCCACTTAGGAGGATTAGAAAGCGGGGCCAAATATAGTTAAGTCATCATACAGTTTGAATTCATGTTGCTGGCTCAAGTTTGTGCAAATGGATGTAATTGGGTTCTTGGGGTTTTTTTCAGCTTATTTTAGACCATATAAATTTTTTTTGTCTGCACCATTCTGAGCTGTATCTGTGCCTGTCTTTACCATGCTGGATTCTGTGTAGTCTGCTTCCACAATTTATATGGTTGTATGGCAATGGCAGATTCAGATTAAATAGGTCAGATATTAATTATCATTATCAAAGTATTAGCTTTCATTTTACAGACTGCAAGGCAAATTATATAGAGGGTGAAAACCTGTGCTTTCTGTTTCTGTAGTTGAAGAGCACTGGAGAGAATTCAAGCACCTCCCCAGGTATTCTTCTCTAGATATAATGCTTGGGAGCTCAGATTATGGACTGAGCAAACAGGTGATAAGTGTAATTAAAATAACTTCCTAATCACTGCAGGCCACATTCAATCGATGCACTGGGAGTTAAGGACGCTGATCCCAGCTTGTGGTTTTAATCCATATTTTCTCATTCCATTATAAATACATTGTTCACTTTACCTATATATCTGAGGTGCACTATGGTTACTGGTGTCATTTTTGGCCTAGCAACCAAAGAAATATTCTTGGCTCTGTTAAGAGTCTTCTACTTTTATTACAATATTTTCTAAAATTTGCTCATCTGGGGATGTTCCCTTGTGCTGACCCACTACAACAGTAACACATTAATTCTAATGGTACATTAGAATAATTGTCTTGGCTACCTTAAAAAATTATTTTATATTTCCATCTAGAAAAGCTCCCCTTTAAAACGCTTGTATGTTTAGCTTTGAGAGCAGAGATATTCAGTCATATCTTCTCTATCCCTGCCTGAGATTTGTGACACTTCAGTCATTCAAATTCTTTGACAGAGGTGCAAAATTACATTTTACATGCTCTGCTGCAATGTATCCCTCTGCCTTTTGCAGAAGTATGGAGCTGGTTGACTCTGTGGTACTGGTACCACCACACAGCTGCTTTAATTTAACAACAGAATTGACTAGATACTGAATGTATCACATTATGGGGCTGGTTTGTCACTAAGAAGAGCCTCTGCTTATTGATGGTTTTTCTTTAACAATGAGATTGAATGTTTGACAGAAAGACACTGAGCTGCCAACTTAGAGTCCCAATTCCTTAGTGCAATGCAACCCCACTATTTTAGAGGGAATGAGATTAGAGGATTACCATGTGTTTGCGTTGTCACTAATGACCATAAAAAGGCTTGGCGGTTAGAGTTCAGGGCAGAATTTTTCTACTTCAATTTCTACTTTCCTATTTGTGCTACACTATTCCATGTAGAAGATACATGTAAAGGCACCCGAATATCTTACTTTTTTTCATCTTGCAATCTGCTGATCTCTGTTTGCGCATCCACACATGGAAAATCAAGAGAAACAGTCTTGCCAGAGTTATGGAGGTTTAAAGGCACAAAGAAATCAAACATTTTAGTAAGAAATAACATCTTCTGTTAGAGACATTAATATCATTTGAACACATAGACTAGCTTTGGGGTGCAGATACCCTTCAGGAGAGGAAATTTAGGTCTGTAAGACCTAAATTGCTGATCCATATCAGTGGGATATGCTACAGAGGACAAATGAACATTATCAGCCTCTTCAGTTCTTTTCAGGATTTTAAACACCTTTCTAAACCAGAGGAGGTAAGGATGTCTTTCCTTGAAAATCCAAGTTTATGGGCACAAAGACAACATATGGGATTCCCAAACCAAAATTCCTCCTTTATCTGGAAAAGTATTAGTACATATTCTCCTCCTTTGTGAATACCTAAACACTTCAGCTGCTTGGAGATTGTTATGCAATGGGGCTTTTATCAGTTTCTTTGTATGCTTTTCCACTTCCCATAAGATAGCAAGCTCATATTGTGAAGCAGCTGCTCACTACTCACCAGTGAATACCCAGACTACTAGAGGATAGCAATTTTTTTCCTGTTTTTTCAATTTAGGAAACACCCTCAAATGTAAGTATCAGTCCTGACTGTAATTGCTGCAATATCTATAACCAGCCTACCAGAGATTCGGGCTAATGATATTATGGATATTCTGCTACTTCACATGTTTGAACTAAAGACATATTTCTTAATATGTGGATGACACTAAAGAAATACAGTATACAGACTCTACCAGAAAACACAACAAACTCTTGGTGAAGAGCTACAATTTCCTAAAGCCCAAGTAAAAACCTTTCAGTTCTCATCCAAGAGAGTCCTTGATGCCTGTAGCTGTCTCAGAGCATCCAGCTGCTGGTCCTGAGAAGTGAGTAAGGTAAATGATCTTGCACTCAATCCCCCTTCTAGCTCTTTGTCATCAAAAGGGGTGGTCAGATTTGACAGAGCAATTTTTGGCCCTCCTTAATAGAGAAAGAAAATGTTGTGAAGCCAGGAGTCTTGAGAACTCATGGAATTCTACTTGGTGCATGCAGGGAATTTAAAGGACAAGCAACATGGATTTTTTTCCAGAGTTTTTCTAATTTAGAACTATACTATGGAGTGCAATGCTAAGCACCCAGCTTGGTTACAGAGCTGGAGGTAAATTGGAGTCTTGACAGAAAGGGATGGGAATGGCTAATACAATTTTAAAACTGCTTACTCAGAAATTAATATTTTTTCTTGTCCTTTCCCAGCTGTTATTACCAAATCCCAAAAAGGTGTTTTTTAAGAAGTACTGCAGTGCATTTCCTGTATTATAATAATATCCCAGAGGATAGTGAGGTGTTGCAGTGGTCCAAGTAATAAGACATGTATTGGAATGAAGAGAGATGTAATTACTTAAGCAAAGAGTGCTGTAGCTGGAATATTCATCCATCATCTAGTCCATCACTCAGCCTTATCCCTAGTCTAAGGTAAAAGTGCATATTCCTGTTTATGGCAGTGCAATAATTCTCATTCCAACTGTTGACATGGCCTTTTACCCAAAGAACTAGGCTTTCAAATGCTAGTAGAAAGGAGTATTCAAAGGGAGGAAGAGCACAGAAAGTTAGCAGTGACAAGTTGTACCAAATATAATATATAATATATATTTATATAAATATAATATATATAATATATTTCATTCAAATATATTTAGAATGAAAAATCATCTTTTTTACTAAGTTAAACACAAAATGCCTGGATCTTGCAGCACCTTTTAGGAATAGATCTGTAAACATCCTCTCTGAGTTTCAAGAAATGCAATAGCTGATCAATAGACTGACCAAACACTGATTATTTGCAGTGGAAAATTGCCGCCCTGGCTACTAAAATTGAGGAGCAAAGGCTCTTTCCAATTTGAGAAGGCACTTTGTTATATGAGTAGTCCAAAGAAACAGATCAATCTCCTATCCCTAAAGTCAAGGCATCTCATCTGGCCTGAGAATGGTAAGACATGCAACTAGTCTGTCGTTGCAAGACCTGCATTTATTTGGTCACAGTAAGAAACATTCCTTAAAGCTTGAAAATCACTTGGCTGCCCAGCAGTTGAACACAATTGAGTCCCACATGTAGGCAGAATATTTTTATTCAATGCACAAATTCCTCTAATGATTCCCTGTCCAAAAAAAAATAAAAAAAATAAAAAGCAATATATAAAGTACTTACAGGTGTCTTAAATGTGGTTCTTTATTATTTTGATGATCATGATGATGGTAATGTTGATGATGGTATATTTCTTGAAGTTCATTTGCCCAGCTTCAAAAAGGAAATTTGATCTAGGATCATTCAAAGCTTTATCAAATGGAGGAGCTGTAAAATAAAAATTACTTCCTGCCACAGTTCTAATAAACCTCCTCTTCCTCCATCTCCTTCCCTCCATGTATAACATTCCCCCCGTAGGTTCATAATGATGATTTAATCTCCTTCACTCTTGCTTTATGGAAGCCAGTAGCTGGAACTCTATTTAGATTGATTGTTCTTCACTTGTTATTAACAAGTGGCAAATTAATGGAGATGAACAAAAATGAAAGAGGAGATTTAAATCCAGCTTCCTCTGCACCACAGGGCTTTGATTTCAGACAGTTTATTCCTAATTTGAAGACAATGACCCTGAATTGATAACATTCTGGAGTGTGTTAAGATTCAGTGTGAAGGCTGATAAGGCATTTTGTGGCCTTTTTTATTCAGATCTAGTTATCACCACAAACAGGTCTTAATTCTTCCCTGCTGGTGCTCTGTGTGGTGTCTTTCCCCTTCACTTGGAAAACTTCACACAAACTGGCTACATTGCAATGAATAGTGCTGTAATATTTCTTATACGCTCCTTGTAACTTTTGCAATTGCTTCATAACCGGTGCTCCAGACAATCTCTCTGCTGTTCTCAGTATGAAAAACTGAACATATCAGTTTATACAAAATTTTAAAATGTTTCTTTCACCTCCAGGTGAAAATGACCTCTAGCAGGTTTCTGTTGCAGAGCAGGGTCTTATGGGAACTTCATTCCCAACTCATATTGTTGATGCAATGGGAAGAAAACAAGAAATCTGCATAATAGCATAATTGTTATTAAAATCATCATCATCATTATTATTTATGTTGTTGGTGCTGTTGTTGATATTTAATAATAATTATTATAACAATACAATAATAGTAATAATAGTGATAATAGTAATAATAATAATAGTAATAATAATAATAATAATAATAATAATAATAATTATTATTATTATTATTATTATTATTATTATTATTATGATGATGATGATGATGATGTAACCAAAATACTAGGCTATTTGTACCACATTTTAAAATGTGACTTCTGTCCAAAGTAGCACTATTTCAATTTTTGGCTTGACAGCCTGCTTAGGAAAAAGCTCAGTGTACAGCTGCAGGTTTCCAATTCCAGATTGTTCACGAAAGGAATACTACAATTTTAAACATAAGGAGTTAGCAAAGTACTGCACCTTCCAACGTGCTTCAAATTGGATGGATTTCAGCCTCTCATTAGGATTCACATGACTTTTCAGTGGTAATTTCCCTTTTGTTCCAGTCACTTCTTTAACTCCTTGTTTTCTATGGGGAAATAATGTTTGTGGAGACTTTTGCAATACACACTCCACTTGTAAGTCAGCCTCTCTTGTTAAGTGCTTGATCTCAGGTGCAGGCAGAGAGAAAAAACAGCTCTTGAAAAAGCTTTTTCACATCTAGGAAAAGAACGTGAAAGTGATCAGAGCAGCTCATTTCTCTCCCACCTCACTTTAAATATAAACATGGGATTTACAAAGTCTTCTTATGGGGGCTATAATCATGCCATGGACCTTCTTACAATGTCTGTAAATCTGTGGCTGATTTCCAGCATGGTTGGCCATTTCCATGGTCTTTCTGGTTCAGTAGCCATTAAAACAATTAGGATCAAGACCATGGCAGAAGGCATTAGACGAAGAAGACAAGATATAAGTCCAGTAGAAAGCAAATATTGCCATATTGTGTACAGCAAACAAAGGTGGGTACACAGTAAGTGAAATGCTGGAGAATACTGAAAAATTTGAAAAACCTATAATACAATTACTGTTGTGGGAGCAAGATACTAAGATAGAAGCTTCAAGCCAAAAATTTCTCTGATATTTTGTAGGGGTAATTGAAATTAATATTTCCCCCAATTTCACTTTTCCACCTCTCACAGCTGTAAGATTATAATGGATAATATGAGTACTCTTAAACTGGAAAGTAAGAAAAGGAAATTGTTTATTGATGGAATGGAATTAACAGCAATAGTTGAAACTGAAGATGAGTGCAAGGAATTCATTAGATCCCCAAGATGCTGTCTGTGCTCTAAAAGGCAGATGCAATTCAGTGCTGACAGATATAAGATAAAGCACATGGGAATGCACACATCTACCATCATGAGCTCTAAATTGCTATTGCTATCAAGGAGACCTTGGAGTCACTTTGTATAGTTCTCTGGTGGTCAACATGCAAGCAGAAAGTCAGGAATTTTTTTGAAATGAATGGAGAATGAAGCTGGAAACTTATGTCACTTCATAGCTAATCATATCACAAGTTGCTATTTGACACAAAGAAAAATTATAAGGAGGTTTTATAGAATGAACAAAGTACACATGAGAGGAAGGATCACTGTGGGTTTGCACTTGCCTTAAGCTATTACTAAGTGTCTGCTCCTGACTATTTCCAAAGGAAAGACAGAGTTGATCTTAGGTTAGAGACCCTAACAGACAATTCTTATATTCATTCATTTCTTGCATTCATGCTTTTCAAATGGGTGAGTCTTGCAATGTATCCAACAAGTATTTAACATATGGTTTCAAGGGACTTCATCATTACATTCCTTTAAGAACTTTGGTTACCACATAAATATAGTAGCATTCCTAACTAGTCTTTAAACATAATATCCAGTCATAAGCTAGTTTAGCTTGATTTATTGAAAAAAAGCTACATAATGCCAGATGAGATTACTGCTCACATATTGTACAATGCACCTGGTTAGGAAAGATGCCAGATATATGTCTCAACAGCTTCATGTTAAAATTCAATGAAAGAATGTATGAAATTCACTCTTATGTACATCCTTCTGCAATAAAAATAGTAATTCTTTAAAAAGAGGTCATATACAATGAAATAGTATGTATACTGGGTCTTTTTCCTCATGAGAGATGCTGGAGGCATGAAATATATTACATGAAATATACACATAAATTATATAGTATATTGTATAGATCTTTGTTCTGAATTCTGAAATTATTTGCATGCATTCTTTGAAAATGCCATTGTTCAGCTTCATTATTTCTTTTTTTTTTTTTTTAATTCTGATTCTTTTGGTTCTGCTCTGTGGTTAGCATCTCTAGTGCCCTTGATATGACACTTCAAGAGCAATGTCTGAACTAGAAAAATACACTGTAATTGAGTGTTAATGGAAAAATACACATGAGCTTTATGACAGCCCCTTCCAGGAAGCGGCTGGACAAGCTTTCCCGGCATCTTGATATCAGATTTTCAGTTTTCATTTTCCTTCTCTTAACATGAGACTGAATTCTATGTGTGATCAATTCCGTTCTTCTGCCAGCACTGATAGCAGTGACATGCACACAGCAGCAGGTAGATCATATGCTCAGTACTCACTTGAAGCAGTGAGCGCATTGGGCTGGGGGTGGGAGGACTCTCAGCAGCAGGGAGTGAGTGATCCTGGGCTGGATTTGCTTGTGCAGAGACTCAGCCTTTGCAAGGGTCCTTCTTGGGCAGGGCTGCATCCCCTGCCTCAAGAGCTTTAGCAGAAGGCAGGTTCTGAATTGGTGAAGCTTGGCGAAGCTGTGCCCCCGCCCAGCTGTATGGAAGAGGATTCTCTATCGATTTCTTTCACGTCATTACCACTTAAAAATCACCCAGTTTGCATGAGCCTATGCAGAGAGCTTGCCAAGGCCATATTCTCACAGGATACCCGCTCTGGAGGCAAAGCCAGCTGGAGGAGCTGCCCTCCCTTCCTCAGCTCTCTCCTCTGCCTGTTTATTCCTGCCCCTGATTCCTGTCTCAGCTGAGCTAGCTCAAGTGCTTCCAGGGCTGTTCTGAAGCTCAGGTAACAAAATCAGCTCAGTTTAGGATAAATCCTTTCCAGATTTAGTTCTGGAAAACACTGAATGAAATATTTAAGAATTGTCCCAGCACAGCTGAGGTGCCAGCCAACAGGGGAGCAAGGGGAGTACATGGATGGCTGTGGGTAGTGAGGGGAAGAGACAGGAAAACTTTTAAAGCTGTTCCACAAATAAAACTAGTATCTGTCTGCGCTGCACCTGACTGTTGCAGGAATAACCCAGCAGCAAATTACTGTTCTCTGAAGCCAGGGAAAATCATAATTATACTTAAAAAAAGTAATCTTTCCTTGAGTGTGGTTTGGCTGCTGCCATTTGTGCCAGGCTCTGCTGGAGGCAGTGGCCATCCCTCACATTTCCCACATCCATGTAGAAATTGAGTGTGGGGCTAATTTTTCTGAGGGAGCACCCTGGTAGGTTTGATGTGTGGCCAGGCAGAGCATCACAGTGCTGCTGCCTGCACTGCCACTACCTGTGCCAGTGGCTGAGGGGACAGCTGGGACTGCTGTCACTGAGGCACAGGTCAGAATGAGCTCTGGCACGTCCCCTTCTGTGGCTTCTCAGGTCCTCCACACCAGCCCCGGATGGCAAATGTCTCCTGGATATAAATCCCAGTCCCCTTCTCGTAGCTTTTCCTCCCCATTCTCTCCATCCCTCTTTTCTTTCTCCATTGATTTTTTGCTCCCCACCTTTCCTGTAAGACCTGGGATGTGCTTGTCCCACCTGGTGCAGCACTGATAGCTCCTCAGCCAGAATGTCAGGTGAGTTATTTGGCATCTCTGCCCTGGTGTCACATCTGTTTCATTTAATCCCAGACCAGCAGTTACATTGTGGGGTCCTGGCCCCATTCAGCCATCCTCTTCTACCCTCTCTGTGTGGGAGTTTAAGCCAGGCACTCTTGGCCACCTCTGCAGGCCAAATTTATTGACAAGGGAGAAATCACCCTGACAAAATGCACACACAGCTCCCTACACTAAATCACAGATGTTAAATCACACACTCTGCCAGTCAAGCTCAGGATGAGAATTCACATTATGAACACTCCCTTGATTTAAATAGAGGATTATGCCAGATATTTTTAATTTATGAGTCCACCACAGTGTTGCTGCTGGTGGCCACTGTCTGTGGTATATTGCTGTGATGTACTAAGCATATACTAAAATTTCCCAGCACATCCTGTCACAGAAGTTCTCTGTGTCTGTACTGTGTTACTTTGACAGCCATCACTTGTGTGGGGTCTGAAACTTGTCATCAGATTCTTCATCTTTTCATCAGATGAAACTTCAGAAAATTTATATTTGTCTAGGAGGTTGTAATCTTCATTTATTTTTTGCAGGGTATACTGATGGTATAAACAGCATTTATGACAGACTAACTACACTAACAATTTAATCATGTCCTCTGCTAAGAAAGATAGAAGGTGAGTTTCCATCTCAGACAAATATGGTGAGTTTTTTGCCACTTCAGCTGTGTCTATATAATGGTGTCCTTAACAAATGTTTGCTTGTTAAGGACTGCACCTCAATTAACCCAAATGGTTTTCAAATTGAAACAGAAAAAGAAATGCATGAAAAGGCCACTTATAAGCAATTCAGAATGAATTGCTGCAATTTATTGCCAGCTTGAAAGTCTGAGATGGACCAAAGGTAAATCACTGCATTCTGAAACTAAGCAAAATGATCCACAAATTTTTCCCTCCTTGTTGAATTTGAAGAGAAAAAAAAATGGCTCCTGAATACATAAGAGTGTGTTCTACCACCACAGAACATTTTTGGCTTTTTACTGACATCATTTTGTCCTTATGCTGATAAGCCTTCCCATCTTGAATCAAGAGCTGATCTCTTCAGAGACTCTTTATGGCATCTTAGCCATTGCTGAGCTGAGGACTCAGTATGTTCCCTTATCAGAGCAGCAGGAGCTGCTTCTGCCAGGGCCTTTTCACATCTGCCTGGCTTCAGCACCAGGTAAAATTCACTCCAACAGAAGAGACCTTGTGAGAAGAGTCTAGCTGGAGGAATCTGACACTCAAAAAAAAATGCTGCAATGGGCATTAAACTGAAATAATTCCGTCCCATCAACCATAGGGTCCCTTCAACCATAACACAGAGTTTATTTTTAAAGTCTTACTGTGTTTTAAGCTCTTATGATTAGCTTTGATAAGCAGTTTCCTGTCTGTATAAAAGCCACAGCTGCAGGGCAACCAGGATCATCAGAGCAGGGCAGCCCCTGCTGAAGAGAAGCTGGGGAGAAACTGACTCAGTAGCTCCATTCCAATAAGCAAAGTGTGATCAAAACATGCAAAAATTCTGCTGTCTTTTTTTCAGTTTGAAGATGGGCATAATTTAATTCTGTATTAATGTAACTGTTGCACATCTTTCATTATTGATAAATTAGGAGAAGCAAGGCACCTTAGAATCAGAAATGTAAAGCTATGATGTCTGAAGCAACCAAAACTGCAGTAAATAAGTTAAAGATCTCAAACAAAAATCTTTAATCTAAAAATCTTCTGATCTGGAACACTATGAGTTTAAGTTTTTGCCTGCATTCTAAACATGGGAAAACTGGATAGAATCAAATAATTTAAAAATGTGTATAACTTATTCAAAAGTACAGCACACTACCCTGCCTGCATGCAGTGGAGTCCTCCTAGGTAGGGTCAAACTGCAATTTCCTGGCTTTGTTAAGAAGTGCTAACCCATGAAACCTTGTTGGTAACTCTTGTGCTTTCAAGAACAAGTTGCTGCAAAAGGAAAAATCCCTTTTCCCTAATGATAAGACAGCTTTTCTTGAATGGTAGCAGCACATTTTCTCCACGGGTCTTTCTTTGTCACAGAATCCTGCTCACTAAAGGCTTCCAGTTATCAGCTGGGTAAAATCCAACTTTGTTATCTGGGATCCTACAGAACATCATTTTTTGTATGTCAGTTCACTGGTGTTTATTATAAGTTATTTCCAGACTTCCTTCTTTGCTTTCCCAAAAGATGCTTGCACTCAGCAGGAGCTGCCCCGTGTGACTGCACTGCAGTTACTCTGTGTTTACTGAGACAGAGAGGCGGCGTGAGCAGGAAATGAGACAATAACAAAGGTGGAATATGACGTGAGGAAATTCCAGAAGTCCTCAAGGAAACAATGAGAAAATATTAATTAAAGAATGTCTGTTTGTCTGTGTCCAGTCAGATTAGCAAATAAACCCCAAAAGCTTGATGTTCTGATCTAGAGAAGAGAGAGGAGAAAGTGCAGGTGGATATTGCTAGAAATGAATGTCTACTAATGAGAGGAACATGGGTGGAATTGGGTGGGCTGGGATTTCAAAAGAATTTAGAGTGAGAGAATTTACCTAAGGGGATGTGCTACTACTGTGTACTAAGAATATAGAATTTTTGCTGCTGGGTTTTTCCCTTGTTTTTTGGTGTTTTGGGGGGTTTTTACATGTATTTAAAAGGGTAGGCAATGACTTCATAAGTGGTTTTTAGCCTTATTCTCATCCACTGCTCAGACACTCTTGAGAACAAGTGCTTGGCAGTGATGGGAGCTGAAGAGACGATTATGCTCCCACAGCTGGAACTGTCTGCTGGGTGGCACTGAGGGCATCTGAACCTTGGAATTGCAATTGAGCACAGACACAGTGATGAATGAGGCTGAATTTGACACAAGGGAAATGCACTTGAATCATCCTCAAAACCAATCCTCAGTGCTAGTTCTGAAGACCCTCCAATCATACTTCTTCCTTTGTAGCTACCATGCCCTACTTTAATTTCTGTCCTCACCATGTTTCTCTTTGATTTTAACTGAAATAAAGGAAAAGCCATCCATGGGATTTAGTGCATAATTCTAAACTGCATAGCAAGGAAACAATGTCTAGGAATGCTGGACAAAACATGACCTTTCTAGGTAATCTATGGGCACAAGAGAAACTTGGATCATTGAGATGCAGTTCCTGATTCTAGAACTGCTATTTCCCTACACTTATGTTGCTGCTTTTATCAAAGTCTTGAGAGACAGTCAAGCCTGATGAATACATCTAAGTTTCTGCACAAAAAGAAAATAACTTCAAATCTTAGCTGATCACCCTGGAAATTTCTGGCCTCAGAGCAGTACTGGTAGCTCTTGTCCCAACCAGTTTGGTATCTGTTTGTATTGTTTTCAGGTTTGGGCAAATGACTTCCTGAGTTTTGTGTATCTTATGAAATTCTCTATCTGTATTTCTTCCCATTAATTTTGCAAGACATTGGCAAATGTGGACACAGCTGTGCCTCCTGCTATGTGATGGTACATAATGGCATGTAGCCACTTCTAATTTCTATTAAAACTCAGTACACTGAAAAACACATAAAAGGCATGCCAATCAAGACAGAGAGGAAGAGCAATCAAGTTTTGGCTAAGCTTGTGTTTCCTGCTCAGTGTTCTTCCCCTCTGTGTTGCACATTACTAATATTTCTAAAAGCAGTTGAAGAATTATTAGATTCCTCCTCCCACTTTACTTTCCCTTAATCTTCTTACTTTTGTCCTCTCAAATAATATATCTAGTCACCTTAAAAAACATAACTTCTTTCTGTCACTGTCTAAAGTCCATAAATGAGACCTTTCTACCTTATTGCAAAAATAAACTCTGTTGGTGAGTGAGGCTTTGCAGCAAGCAGGCTCAGGAAAGCCATGGCACAGAGTGGATTCTTCCCTCTTTTTCACTGTTACAAACTGGGGAGATCCTTCACTGCTTGTGCTGAAGTGAGGGAAAAATCAACACCACATTCACTGCTCTGCATGGATCATCCACTCTCTATTATGAGCTGAAAATACCATCATAGGAAGCAGTAAGAAGGCACAGCTACTAGTAATGAGCATATTTGTATCTCTATTATACTGATCTTAAGATAACAAGGTATAGTGAATGCAGAGGGCCTCACTGAGTCTGCCAAAAAAAAAAAAAAGAAAAAGAAAAAAACCAGTAGAGAAGAAAAAGAAAACCCTGCCCTAAGTAGTTCTTTTTCTTCTTGAAGGCTGTTAATGAAAAGGGAAAAAAACTAAAAAACTAACACTTGAAATGAAAGACATTGAGGACCTGCTTGTCCTCACACACATTCACTGTGTGCTGAAGCCTGTAACAATGAAAGGAAATGATAGCAGAGCAGGATTGCCCTCCCTCAGACTGAGAAACTTTCACTGCAAAAGCATTTTAAAAGAATAACCCAGAGTACAGTAATTAAAGCTGATTCGGTTTCTCAAAAGACGGCTTCAAGCTTTTGTGCTGAACCTTCACAAATTCCACAGGGCTTTATTATTAATTGTGTTCCCCCCGCACACTGCTCTCTTTGGGATGTTTCTGCTGTCACAGGCTCAGTATTTCTCACAGGCTTTCTGTACATAACTGAGACTTGTCAGGAGAGGGAAATGTTTTTCCAAGCATTTTTCCCCTTTGTCCTGCCTCTCTTGTGCCTTGTTCCCTTGGTAATTTTTTGTTTGCTTGCTTTTTAATTTTCTTCAACATTTTCTTTCAGAAAGTCTCTGGTGGAAAGGAATGACATTGGGGCTGGATGCTTTTCTTTCACCACTCTGAGATCATTTGTCACACCCACCTGGGATCACTGCTCCTGAATGTCTGAACAACTGGGCTCCTGCAGGCGCTGCTTGACTCACTGCAGGGCAGGCAGTGGGTGGCAGATGAATGCAGCTGTGGGTGCAACACACACACCTGGCCTTGGATTGAGATTCTACCACATATCAGGAGAGAGAGAAACAGAATTTAAAGGCTGCTGCTAGGCAAGGGAATCTGCATTGGGAAGCAATCTGTGCTAGAGGGAAGAATCAACCCTTCAGGCTGTATTTCTCTCACAGCTATTTTTCTTATGTTTCTCTGTGTTCCTTTTGATTGGTTTTGTGTTTTGTTGTTTTTTTAACATGGAGAAGTGAAAGGCTGAATTTTGTAGGATTTGGAAGACAGGACATGTATCCTGGAATGAAAGTGAAAGGTAGCACTCTTTATTGTAGTTAAAGGGACATAAAATGTAGTAACCCACTGTCATTTAAAGGATACCCCTAAGTACCCATGGACACTCTTGCTACTTTCCAGGTAAAACTCCACTGCTGGTATTTCTTGCTTCTTTCTGTGATCACTCATAATAGATAAAAAATTGGGGAAAAAAAAAAGTTTCCAGTTTTTTAACTTGTACTTGTGCTACTTTAACTTGTGATATTCATTGCTCGATGGTAGTCAGCAGATCACCTTGCAAGGCTGGCCAGTCTTCCACAGCACTTCATGGATTTCAGCAAACCAGGGTAGATTAGAAGGGCACCTGACTGTGGACTGCAGTTCTTTCCTTCTGAAGAAGAATTGTTCAAATGGAAAGAAATAGAAAGTTCCTTTTTCTTCAAATATATTGTTTCATCCATCTAGATGTCCTGACTAGTGTATGACTCTGCTGCAGGGGAAGGCTGCGGGTTGTGGGGAAAAATGAATTTTATTATCATTAGCTGCTTGTCCTTGATGGCAAAGTTGAGGGTTCTTTAAGTCCTTTCGATTTATTGAGCCTGATGTAGGTATGTACATATAGGCATCTACTTGTGACTTAGTCATCCGCCCTTCCTTTACAGTCAAAAGGAGAATAAAATTCTCCTGCACCTTTCTTGATTTTAATGAAGAAAATATCAAAAGAACTTATGCTATGTAAAGCTCCAGAAGTGCCTATTTGTTCCCATTAACTCCTCAGAGAGATAGAATGATCAGTTTAGATATTAAGAAATAAGAAATTTCTTATTTCTTAATATCTAAGAAATAAATGTCACTGCCTATCTTCACTAGGGGCAAGAAGGAGGATCTGAGAGACTCTAGGCTGGTTAGCCTCACCACGATCCCTGGGAAGCTGTTGGAACAAATAACCCTGAAAGCATTCCCAAACCTGTCAGTGACAGGAAGGTTACTGGGAGTAGTCAGCATGAATTTAGGAAGGAGAAATCAAGTCTGACCAAACTGATATCCTTCTATGCTAAGATGATATTGACTCCCACTACATCCATAGATAAACTGGTAACATATGTACCAAATAATGGGGCAGTAAAGAAGACAGTCAGACTCTTCTCAGTTATGTTCATTGGAAGGGCAACAGGCAAAAAGCATGAGCTAATATGTGGGAAATTGCTTTTAAGCATTACCATAATTTTTTATTATGATGTTGTCAAACAGTGAAACTGGTTGCCCAGAGAAGTTGTTGATCTTCAGTCCTTGGAGATGTTCAAATCCTGGCTGGATGCAGTCCTAGGCAATCTGTTAAAGCTGACTCCAAAAGATATCAAACAAACAAACTGTTGTTTGTTTGTTTATCCAAACCCAATGCGCTACCAGAGGACAAAATTTCTGGAGTAGGCTCCTGAGTCTTTTGTCAGGTTATTTGTTTCAGCTGCACTGTAGTGGAATCAAACCAATGATCCCATTGATTGAAAGCTCTGCACCCAGGAATGCTTAAAAAAACTCAAAACCATTAACAGAGTGTGTGGCAATGGTGGCAATGCCTTGGATTCTTCTTGGCTGTGAAAACAAGCAATAAAGTGTTGTTTCTTTTTTAAAGAGTGACTTCTGATGTATCAGGTAAAGATCACGAGATATGGAGAGTTTATCAGTGTAATAAATGTTGCCCAGGAAGACACAGAGGCACATGAGCATCACATAGACATGATCCAAGACTGGGTTTGCTCATAGCATCATTGTCTGGGTCCAAGAGCAGCAAAAGAGCACATAAAGTGTGGGGTGAAAGAGAGTTTGTCCGTGTCTGAAGTCAATATAAAATTTTCTCCCTTCTCTCTAGAAGAGACCACTAAGCAGGAGAGTTGAACTAGTTTTTAATTTACCAAAGTTTTTTTTCTTCTCAAGGCCCAGAGGAAAACCAGACTTCTGTAAAGTGAAAGGAGCTTGAAGAATTTCTTCTATTTCTTCCAATCTCTAGGGAATCTGGCCTCATCTCTCATAGCCTACCTTATTTTGAGACCAGTGGTTATGGAATACTCAGAGAGATGCACCAAGAAAAATAACAATTCCCGTTGTGCTTGGGCAGAAAATAACATCCTGTGTTCTCAGTAGCAGACCTGGCCATGTGGTCCAACCTCTGCAACCTCCAGGCTTCAGTACTGAGAGTCCCAACAGCGATGCAACGCTGCCTGCCCGGGCTTCAGCTGGTGCAGGCTGCAGGAGCGTGCCGTGCTTTGTCTCATGGGTCACTTCCCCTGCACAAGTTTCTGCCCCTTTCCCAGCTCCCCAGTGGCTGTGGCGTTCATTTCCGTGCCTCCAGAGGGGAGTTTGTGCCTGACATTCCAGCAGGGCTTGCTGCTTCTGAGCAGTCACTTAGGCTAAAACAAAAATGAGTTATGAAGTGACAAGATAGCTCTAGACACACCAGTGAACTAGAAATAAGTGGAAAGGTCAGTAAAATATTCTTCTGCTGAATTAGAATGTGTGTTGTTTGAGAATACATGGAAATGGAACAGTAGTTAATGCTTTGCTATTGCCCAACGTATTTTTTATATTTCTTATCTCATTAGCACACTGAATAGGTGTTTGAGGAAGGGATGCACCTAAAAGCCCATTCTCTGCAAAAATAAAATAAAGGAAATGTGCAGACAATAATGTCACAAAACTCAGACGCAGAATTTTCTTTAAAATCCCTTTATTTCTCTTTTCTTGTAACTTCTGATCCTGATCTTTAGGAGCAACATTTTTCAAATTTCCTGTGTCCTAGAAGCATTATTAATGGAACACTGAAATGTTCTTTGAACATGCACCAAGCGCAAGACTTTTAAAATCTGATCATTTTCAATGACTGCTGCATTTCCCCCTTTTTCTTACTGCAGCATAGGCATCACTTGAACAGATGATGCTTTATGAACTGGCCCACTTAGAGACAATACCACGCAATGTTTGAAGCTGGTATTCTGATCTGGCACATACTTGCAAGTGTTGGTGTCTCTTCTAATAGCCCTTTACCTCTATTGAAATCTGAGTGCAGTGGAAATGGGCAGAAAAGGCAATGCTGAATGTGATAAATGCCTCTGAAAGCACAATACACAGCTCAATGTACATAGTTCAATGAATTGTGCTCCATCCCTTAACACAGAAGTTAATGACAATGGTTCCAGAGGCTGTGAAAAGAATTGGGAACAACAGGACCCAAATGGTTTATTGGGAAAATTTACCTAATGAGAGGGTCACAAAATCAGGACTTGGTCTTGCACTTCCTTCCTTGGTAAGTCTCAAGTCTTCCTAGAGGCATCCCTTCATTGTGTCCCACTTCCCTTCATGGAATTTGTGGATCCCAGTACTGTCCTACCCTCTGGAGTGATGATGGTGAAGTTTTCAAAAATGGTGGCAATGATAAGATTGGGAAAATACCTATAACAATTAGGAAGAGGTCAGGGAGAATGATGTAGCAGGTATGTCTCCATCAGATGTTTTCAACCTTGCAGGAGGCAAGGCATTCTTCTAGGAAATCTTTGCACAACTGCTCTGATGTTCATCTGAGGGTGACATTCTGGCTAGCTCCTGTCAGAAGCTCTGCTGGTAGCTTAGACAGCACTTGAGATATGGAGGATGCCCAAGCACTGAATCATGGTACAATTATAACAAGCTGCTGAACTGTTCCAGAAAACATCTCAGTTTCAAACCATCAGGTTTCTCATATTTAGAGTAAATTTTACTGTAACGAGCTTGTTCGTCTAACAGGCTGGAAAATCTGGTAGGAACTGCCAATTTGTACACATTTGCCACTAATAGGCTTCTCAAGCACTGTGGAGGTTTCTATAGCTGTGAAGCCATTCATGTGGCCTCTCAGTCACCCTCTGGGGATGGATGTTAGATCCATCACAGCCTGCCTCAGAGCTATGATTTGTGTTATGGGTTGTAGTGGCTAGCAAAATTGTCAGTACCCAGAACTGCATTGTGCTTTGGCTGTCCAAAACCAGTCAGAAAGTCATCCCCTCTCCCAAAACCAGCACTCTTCATGAACAGAATGAAAAGTCACCAGCTGGTGTGTGTCTGGCAGCAGACAAGTGGTGGAGTACCAGAGTCAGAGCCAAGTCTTAGTGGATGAGTTCACCAGTGAAAGGGCAGAATGGGCACAGCCTCCAAGGCACATCACACTGGGATGGATGAAAAGAGTCAGCAGACTTAGATAATTAATTAATTAATAATGTCTATTATAGGTTCCAAAGAAAGTGCAGCTCTCTTTGCATTCTCTATACTTGCAGCGTGGTTGTGTCTGCAAATGAGAATCTGTGCAGCAGTGTGAGACCTCCTTTCAAGATACAAGGTAGCTGCAGACACATCCTGGCTGTGTGAGCTTCCCAGAATGGGTCCTTATGGGACAGCAGTTCCTTCCTTGAACCCCGGACAAGGATATTACAAGTTAGACAAAAACTTTTTTTTTTGCTCTTGGCAGGGTGAGTTCTTCTTTGCTGACAGAGAACAATTTGCTCAGTGATTTGATGCTTCCTGACTGTTTAGTTACTTTGTACACTTAAATAGAATGAAGTTTTAATCTGAATTATTCCACTTTGATGCAAGGAAAAACTCTGCAAAATAGGACTTTGAAAGGCAATATTTTCTCAGTTTTGGTCAGTTTCTATTCCAAGACACCGGGCCTCAGGAACAGATGCCAACTATCCCTGAAAAATGCTGTCCTTCCTCTGCTGCAGATGGGAAGCAAATATGAAAAATGTTGCTCCATTTTGCCCGCTGGCAAGGGTATTTACTAATTGTACCTTCTCAATGGCACAATTCCTTCCAGGAAAAAGGCCAGGAGGATGAGAGTCACAAGACCTTCATCATGGTAGATTGTGAATAGAAGCCCAAGGTTTAGCAACTTCAGAAGGTTAACCCAAGGTCAGCAACCAGTTTATCAGTTTGTAGTCACTTATTCAATGTGAGATCAATCTGGTGATCCCAGAAATTACTGCCTTGGGATCTAGTTTTGGTAGTTTGATTAATCTTAAATATGACAAGAGTGGAAATGAAAAAGCTGGTGCTCCAGAGGGCACTCCCTAGTACTGTATCAATTCTCAACACAGTAACAAAAGTGCTTGTAATTTATTCTTAAAGTCAATTAAAGCTAAATGCAAGACGTTCAATTCTTTCTATGCAGTTTGTTTCTCTAAACTGTGATTTGTCTGGGTTTTTTTGTTTTGTTTTATTTGAGGCTTTGTTTGTTTGTGTGTTTGGCGTTTCTTTTTTGTTTTCTTTTAGGTCTTTTGCTTTGAATCACCATGTTTTTTCCAAGTTTGTTAACCAATACAGTCAAACCCCAAAGGCTAAACCATGAAATTCCTCAGACAGATTAAAAATAATGAGAGTTTTAAATATATCTCTTTTTTAGTTGCTATTTGAACTGTTAGAATTTAGGATTTTGATCCTTTTGGATTCAGCATTTCATTTTTCCCACTGTTAGCAAGGACTATCATTCTCAAGAATTCCAGGAGACGGTGCTTCTACTACCAAGCACTGTATAAAGTGAGAATACAAATGGTATCCACACTGTGGTGGGCAAATCCCTCTACCAGAGGAGGATTCCTGCCTGTAACCTGAAAATTGCCGGCAAGAAATTTCTGGTGTCCCATGATGCAGAAAAAGAGAATTTCACAGGATTCTGACCATTCAAAATAAGTCATTCACATATTCAGAAGTGGTCTTATTCACCTTCATAACCATTATTTGCTTCATTTCTGTATGGATATGATCGCATATAGTGAAGACCTATGCCATATATTTATGTGCTTGCATTTGAGGAGATTCAGAAATTGCAGTTGAGTGAATCTTACAGGCATTAGGTCTTAGCTCTAAAGAGATACTCAGAAGTAGCTTAAAGCCTTACTTTTATTAGGACTCTGATTTTTTTCATTAGAGCTATGCATTAAAAGCCTCAGCTTTAATAGAAATTAGGAAGTAAATTGCTGTGCTGCTTCAAAGCTACTAAAGTGGAATCTCATGTAGCTGCAAGGACTGCTTGCCCAGTCCAACAGCTCTGCTTCTCACATTGCTTTCAATTTGTCCATTTTCCCTCTTGCTCAGCCTCATTGCTCCCCTGACAGCCACTTGGATGTGCAGCTGACATCATTCTGTCACCTCTCTAGATAGACAGTAAGAGGTAGCATCAGTCTCTACTGAAAGACTGATAATGTGGCATCTTATTTTAGCTTTGAGGAGAGTACTGTGTAAAGGGGTTGCCTTTCAGTATCATTTTGGTGGTTTTCTGAGTGATTTCTAGAGCAGGAAAAGAGGTTTGATCTCCCTTTAGGATCTTCTAAGGTCTGATAGATGCCTGCAGCCTATATTAAGATGATGAAACTCCACCTGGACTGGAGAATCATAGACTCATAGAATCATTTAGTTTGCAAAATTCCTTTAAGGTCATTACATCCAACCATTCACCCAGCACCGCCAACTCCAGCACTGAGCCATGTCCCCAGGTGCCACATCTGTAGGGTTTCAAATACCTCCAGCCATGGTTACTCCATTTGAATGTAAAGATTTTTTGTTGGTGGTTTGTTATGTGTTTTCCAAAGAGAATGCTTTTCTTCTAAACAGTCAGCATTTTGCCTTGCTTAGCTGAGTTATCACAGCTTTGCTCTTTTTCCTGAGGAGAGGTTCTGTACCAGGGCTTGAAGTAAATGCAAGGAATGGCAATAAATTGTGAGACCTGGAATCAAGGGATTAATCCTAGAGGAAAATACCACTTAGGAATAATTCAGAAAAGAGTCTGCAAGCCCTGCATCCTGCATGGGCTCGCAGTGGGGCCAGGCACAGGCTCCCTGCCTGGTGTGACAGACACACTGGAACTCTGGAGGAAGGTCCAGCACCATCCAGGGCTTCAGAGGAGCAATCTCTGCTCCAAGAAATCAAGTTTTACAAAAACAAGACTTAAGTTTGTGAGACAGCTACTACAGTCTTTCTTCAAGCAAAATATTTGAACATAAGCTGGGCTGTAAGGGTACAGTTAGTCTGCTAATATCAGTGAACTGCATACACTTCAACTTCACCTGCAAAGGAAAAGAACTTATCAGGCAATTGTATTTCCACATTGTCATTCTGTTTTCCAGTTCAGTGAGAAGAAGCACCCTGATTTGACTGAGACTTCCCCTGAACAAGCAACTCATCAAAGCAATGCGAGGTTATATTATGCATGGAAAATTATATTCTTTCATGTTGTACCTTGGCTTTCTCTCTTAAATGATGATTGGTGGGGGTTTTATTGATGTTCAGCAGCTATGTATCAAAGACAGCAGCTCATAAGATCAGAGAAAAATTATGATTATGTATTAGTGGCTGGTTATTATTTAAAAACAAAGCCTGTATTAGCTACCCCTTCATCAGACACACTCTTGTGGATATTTTTTAATGATTATTCCATTTTCTGAGTCTCACAAAACAATTTAAAGCTAAGCATAGTAGAGCTTATTCTGCTTAAGTTATCAAGGGAATTTACATAATGACAAATTTAAACGCAAATGCACAAATTAAATAAATTCACATGTAAAGGAATATGCTTCAAAAGTTAGCACATTCTTGCTGGCTGGGATTCAGAGGATAATTAAAACCCTCAACCCTCTTGCTGATGATCAATCCAGAAAACATGTAAGTAGGTTTATGGAACAAAAGGTGAAGGCCCTGCTCTCAGTATCCTGTCTAGACAGTGAGTTGACCTTATTTAAACTGCTGCACTGGGGGCATCTCCCCGGACTTGAAATCCATGAAAGTTAAGGAGCTAATTGCTGAAGATCAAATCATAGTGTCCAATAGAAAGAGTGTCCAAAATTTGTATGTACTTTGGGAATATTTTCAAAGGGAAAACAGAGCCAAAGAACCTGGAAAGGAATACTGCTTAAACTACCATCTGCAATTCCTGTCTGTTGCTTGAGCTTGTTCTGTGCTAAAGTGAATCTTTGCACAGTTGTGCTGTGAGCCACTTTGAGGAACTAAGCCAGCTGAACACTGAAATTAATTTTCCTTGGTTTGTTTTCCAGACAGATCAGTTCCTCAGTATGATTCTCTCGTGGACAGCCCCAGGAATGATGCTAGGGCAGGAAGGAACAGCAAAGAAGCTGAAATGTGATTATTCCGTTACTGACCATTGAATGCATTATCTACTGCCATGCTGAGAAATATGTTTAGCAATTTGATGTCTTCTTTACAAGGGCATATAGGACAAGGAGGAATGGCTTCAAACAAAGAGGAAGTAGGTTTGGATTAGATATTAGAAAGATCTTTGCTGTAAGGATGGTGAGACAATGGAAGAGGTTCCTCTGAGAAGCTGTGGCCCATCTCTAGAATTGCTCAAGGCCAGCCTGGATGGGACTTTGAGCCTGCTCTAGTGGAAGATGTCGGTGACCGTGGCAGGGAGCTGGAATAAGAGGATCTTTAAAGTCTCTTCCAACCCAAACCATCTCATGATTCTGTGATTCTTGATATTCAGACTGACAGGTAATTGTAATAAACTGTGATATGGCTTATTATTCCTCCTTTCTCTTTAGCCCAAACATTAGGACCAAGATGTTCAGCATAGTGGCAGGAACAGGTGAGAGACTGAAAAATTCTGTAAAAGTTACCTCAATATTTACCTGCTTAATTTGATGAGGCTAAAACCACGTTCAAATTGGCTGTCATCTAATTATGGGCTGTTCACTAATATTTTTATAATATTGCTTATTTGCATGGCATAACTCATTTAATGTGAATCATAGCATTTTTTTAAAAAAAGCTGTAATTGTGGGAATGTGTAAAATGATAGTTTATTCTTTTTCTCTGTATCTTACAGTCTGTGTTTAAAAATCAGCTATAGAATATAACTGTAAAAAATGAAGTGTTTATCACAAGGATTTGGGCTTCTTATGATTATTCTCTACTGGGCTTTGAAGTACAGCTAACCCTCTTGGTGAAAGCATGAATCATAGCATGGTCTTATATAGTATTGCTATGAAGATTAAAAATCAATAGCAAAAGTAATGATGAAATTTTACATTTAAAGAAGGTCTAGATGTTTTGACTCAGTAGAAAGTGCAGCAAACAATTTGAAAATAAAATACATTTTAATATCTTGAAAAGTAATTTATTGCAAAATGTGAGCACTAAAGAAGTGTATGGGTAGATATATGGATATGAAAGTACTCTGCTTATGTCTGATGTCTTGTAGTTGTTTCAGATTAAGTCTTGGAAAAATCTGTGTGATTGTTTTAATTGGTGTTTCTTGAGACAACATAGTTCTCTGTGGGTTAAGTAATAAAAGGAAAACTCTGAAAACATGAAGATTTTTATTTTAGGCTACTGAGCCTTGAGTTTGTGCCATAAATTCCATTAGTGTGGGATAGTTGATAGATTTAAATTTGTGAGGAACTGCTTGTTCTAGATTTGTGAGTTTTAGATTCTTTTGGAGATGGCATCATCTGATCTGGCATCCTCAAGAATATCCTTTCTTAAAACCACTTCTTTGAAAGCCTGATCTTTAGAAATTTATAATCTTTTACAGTGGAAAAAGCCCTTTAAGAACCTGAAGTCCAATTGTTATCTTGGCACTGCCAGGTCCATCCCTTAACAGCCCTTAAGTGCCATTAAGTGCCACATTTTCACATCTTGTTAACACCTCCAGGGTTGGTGACTCCACCACTACCTTAGGCAGCCTGTTCCAGTGCTTGATAACCCTTCCATGAAAAAATTTTTCCTAATACTCAGTATAAATCTCCCCTGGTGCAACTTGAGGCTCTTCCATCTTGCTCTATCCATTGTTACTTTGGAGAATAGACAGACCCCCACCTGTCTACTCCCTCTTTTCAGGGGGTTGTGGAGAGTGATAAGGTCCCACTTGAACCTCCTTTTCTCCACACTAAACACCCCCAGCTCCCTCAGCTGCTCCTCACAGGACTTGAGCTCTCATCCCCACCTGCACTGCCCTTCCCTGGACATGCTCCAGCACCTCCTTCTTGTAGTGAGGGGCCCAAAACTTTATTTTTGTGGTACATTTTTCCACTGATATGGGCTTCTTGCAAAGGATATTAGGAATTAATGCCCACGCTCTGAGAAGTGAGACAGATTGCCCTGATTTCAGAGAGTTCAGTTCAATTATATGCTCTGTCACAGACAGTGGAACCTTTTCCCTCTGAGATATTAAGGCACTTCCCTAGCCACTGAAAGGGGAATATAATAGAATGAAAAAATCCACCCAGTTCTCTGTTCAGCTTTTTGTTAGCTAATTGAATAGGAGGTATATTGGTTTGGAGCCAAAAACCAGGAAACTCACCTGTGCTTGCCTTGACACACAAACAAGAGCCTGTCAAAAAGTGACAAAACACCTTTAATTCAGGCACTCATTTTGCAATGGGGCACAGAGCAGCAGCGACTCATCCAACCCTGTCAGGTCTTTGTACCTGCTGGGACCACTGCCTGTGTTCTCCCACCTCCATCCCGTGCTTTTTTCTCTGCTCTGTCTTGGCCCTGCATGCTCTGGGGAAAGGCTGTTTCATCCATCCTTGTGTCACTTACTCTGTTTCTGGACCCTTACAGTAGTTAGGTCCTTGGGGGATCTTTGCTGCATGACACCAAACAACCAGCTGAGGTGTTTAAATCTGAAAGCTTTTTCCTCTTCACTGTGTGAGCAATCAGGGGAGGAAGAGGAGCTCCTGCCTTGCCTTTCCAGGTTTATTTAGACACGTAAATTGAGTACTTGACTGAATTGCTCTCTCTCTTCATTGACCACATAGGGAGTCTCCAGAGACTTATGTCCTGCCTTAAGCATCTCACATCAGACAACTACAAATTGGCTGTGTGCTATCATGATTAAAATTTTTTCCTCTCTAGCTTTATTTATAGCTTTAATCATTTCAGTTATTGTTTGTGTAGTTTCTATGACCTCTTTTTTAACAGCAAGATGCAATTTTTGCTTTGTTACCTTGACCATCTAGGCTAGTTTTCTTATTCTAATAATAATAATAATAATAATTCACTTCAGGGAGCTTTCATCCAGTTTTCAAGCCACTTTGTAAGCTGCTCTTATTTGCATCCTCCAAAGCCCATATGAATCACAGAATCACAGAATCACAGAATCATTGGGGTTGAAAGAAACCCTCAAGATAATCTTGTCCAACCATCTACCCAGCACCACCAAAACCCTAAGTGTCATGTCCAGACTCCTCTTGAACACTTCCAAAGACAGAGACTCCAACAAACTCCCTGGTAACTTATTCCAATGTCTGACCACTGTTTCAGTGAAAAAAAAAATTCTAATATCCAATGTGAACCTACTCTAGTGCAACTTAAGGCCATTTCCTCTTGTCCTTTCACTTGAGACAGGGCAGAAGAGACTGAGTCTCCTTTCAGGGAGTTGTAGAGAGTGATAAGGTCCTCCCAAGCCTTCTCTTGTCCAGACTAAACAAACTCAGTTCCCTCAGCCACTTCTCATAGCAATTATTTTCTAGAACCTTCACCAGCATATTGTCCTTCTTTGGATAACCTCCAGTTCCTCCATGAGGTAGGAAAGGACCTCATAAGAATGACACCAAGGAGATCCCACTGAAATTAACTACATCCATGATGAAAAGCATTGTCTGTTAAATGAAAACACCGTGAATATAAAATTTCACCTAAGTTCTGTCAATTTAAAAACATCATTGGAATGAAAACTGGATTTTAGCTGAGATCCTTGAGAAAGTGAAGCCATAGTTAAAGTTAATTTGGGGGAGTTGAATTACCCATCTTTGCTCATAAAAATGCGGTGGGAGCTTCACTGACTGGAGAGCCAAGATATCCCAGTTCTTGATTGCTGGCTCTACACCAAATTGTCTGCAGACAGAATTTTATATGATTTGCTGAAGCTGTCCCCAGTTTCTGGTCTGCTTGACTTTTCAAGCTGATGTAAAAATAAATCCCTTCAAGTTTCTTAGCACAGTGGAAAATTACCTAGTTTTATACACTAGCCATTTTTAATAAGTTTTGTTTTCTGGACAAAAATCTGTATTTATTTCCCCAGGCTAAGCAGGCAGGTTGCACACAGTGAAGCTACACTGGTGTCATGCATGAAGCACAGCTCCCAAAATTAGTGACTGTCTGTGGATACAGCCCATTGCCAGAAAACCCAAGGAGCAGAAAATGCCTAAAATGCTTGACACCACAGAAGTGCTTGTAACTAGAGTGATTGACTGATTTTTTATTTACTGGGGATTGTCTTTTCCAGGAGGAGCTACCTTCTGCCTTAGTGATTGCTACTTTCCTGGTAAATGGAACAAGAAAATAGTTTTACTTGAACTCATTCATTTTACCATCTGTGAGGCTCAGGAGGAGATTTGATCTGCTAAAAGTGATTGATATCATTATATTCTGGGTAGAATGCATTCAAATATTATTATTTAAGGTCCAACCAAAATAATGAGCTTTTTTTCTGCATGGTAAGATCCTACATCCTTTACACTTTTACATTCTTTAAACTGTGCTTCTAGAACATTTTTAAAAAGCACCCACAGCTTTCAGTTTGTTTGAAAAAATATAATTTTCACATACATTTAATTAAAATTTGAAGAAATTTGAATGGTGACATGAAGCAGATTTCTGCTGGAATAGAATGTAAGAAAAAACACCCCCTAAGATGCAGCAGAATTTTTTAATGTTTGCGCTGTTCATATTTTGTCACTAATTTTCTATTATTTTTAGAAATTGTTCTCTGGTATGTATTTTCTTATTCAGTAATTATTAGAAGTACAGATCAATTCATACAGAATTTCAAATAAAGAAGTTAATCACCTTAATCTGATCACTGTCAGCGCTGGGGACAGCTCAGACCCACCACCACAAATTGTTCTTTCGCTCCACAGCCTCCAAATTCTGAATATTTTGTATTCCATACAATTCCATTCCATATCATATTTTGTATTCCATATCATATTAAAATACCACAGCTTGACTTCGCTTCTGGTTTAAAAATTGTTTGTACTGAAATAAGAGTTAGAAATGAAACCTAAGCATGAGAGACCTGCTCTGTTTTTTCAGCATCAAATCTGTTGATTGCAGTGACTACAGCAGATTTTCTCTTCCTTCACATTTGGAGAATTAGTGTATCAAGATGAATAAGTGATGGATCCTATTTTCTTTTTATTAATTTTATTCTTTGCTAAGTGTCACTGCCAGCATGGGGTAGCTTGTAATGATCACTAATTGCATGGTCATCTGCAAAGTCTTAATTTGTGATAGCAATAGGAAAGCTTTTAACAGCCAGATATGTTTGTAGGTCCCTTGACAGATCTTCTTAAGCCCACAAATCCATGCATTTTTCAATTTTTAAATAGTGTTCTGCTTCAAAGATGTAGTTTAAAACTGCCGAAATTATATTTAATATTTCAATATTTAGATTTTAAATTTTTCTCCTTTTTTTCTTTTAATGGTTTTAGTATAATGAGGGTGAAGTTGAAACAAAACATCTATGATTGAGGTTTGCAGTTGACCTTTCTAACATTTTTAATTTGCAGAAATTCTACTATCTTGAATTTTATCACCAACACATGATTGGGAAGAAATACCAGAATTTCCACAATCAGTTAGAAGATAAGAAAAATATCTAACCTGGCAGACTGAGCATTGAGCTGACAAGGTTAAAAGCTAAGAAAATTTGGCTGAGTGGTGGTTACTGATTAAATATGAAAGGACGATAAATGTGTAATATTATAATGGTGGTTTTATATACTCCATTTTAAAAGAGAACTGTAGTTTAATGAAATCTTAATTTAAGCAAAAAATAATTAATTTCTTGTATTTTTCTTTCCTTCCTAAATTTACAGGAGCCAAATAAAATTAGAGCCTTTCTTTGAACATTTTGAAGATTTTACTAGTTTTGGACTGCCTGGATACTTGCTTTTATTAATATTTTATCCTGCTTCTTCCCTTGAATTGCATTTTTCGTGGCAATACTTTAATTAAAGGGAGCTGAGAAGCAGAATAATTGTTCTTCAAATTTTCAATTGAAATAAAATGGAGTTTGGTGCTGTCAACGTGAGACTGAATGGTTTACTCTTGAGGTTTAATTTATATCAATTATAATTGATCATCCTGTAAGCATAACGTGGATAAATGTTGAGAAGAATGTAACTGCTATGCTTTTTCATACCCAGCACTGTGCACTTTGCAGAGCCTTTAACAGGCATTAATATGGTGTGGTAACATCCACCTCTCCAGCTCAGATTGCAACATGCCATCCTCACTAACTCCTGCATGTCCTTCTTGCAGGGGAGTAAAATGAAGGGAACATAAATACATCTGACAAAGTCATCAGGGATTAGAAAACAGAATCCAGCAATAAATATGGTAATTAGGCAATTTGAGACTTAAAGCACAGGGTTCTTTGAAAATGCAATTTTGGGACTGAGAACCAGCACTGAAAATTTTACCATTAAGGAGAATTATGATAGAACTGAAACTTTTTAATGACATTTAAACATTTTTATTGGGAATTTAATAACTTTTCTGCTCATGCTAGGGAAATTTTAATGATGAAGCTACGTATTGAGAGGTTTCTGTGCACACCCGTCCTTCCTACTCTGTCTAATCTCCAGCAGCTGAATTTAGACTCCTCCAACATTCCTTCTATTGCAGCATGATGATGGGGGACTGCTTAGCTAGCATTGAGAATGTGGAGTTTCATGATTAACAGTAATTTTGGACAGATAATACAAACTAATTTCATGTATTTGATAACCCTAAGTAAGCTTTGCCATTTTTCGGTATTATGTTCCTCATTAATATCTACATACATTTTTGTGGTCAGTGTTTCCCATTATGATAACATGGTAACAAAGCTAATATCTTGAAGCATTTTAAGTAGGTGATTCCTATTAAAGAAGGCTTGATGACTTTTTAAAGTGGAATTTGAATAAGCCCAGATGCCAAGTCTCAATGCATGACAACAGTAAAATTTCTTTACATCCATGAGATTTTTCTGCCATGTCTCTCTACTCCTCCCCACTCTCCAGACTGCCATCAGCTCCTCCTTGGCCCATGGGGAAATCTCTTGGTCTTTCAAGCAATGGCAAAACTCAAATAAGAAATCTATGCATAGCACCTTTGGGGAATATATGATGTTAATTTTGTCTTGGTGATGATCCATAAATTTGATGTCTCACTTTGTGGGGACCAAACCAAGAAATTTGCAGACTTGTACTCTTTCAATATTTCAGATTGTGAAGGGTTGGTAGAACCTTTTTCAACTGTATTTGCAGCAGAGTTATGTTTAATTAGAGACCATTACAGATCACTAATAAAAGCATATGAAGCAAGTCTCACTGTAACTTGCAAAATTATTATAACTAGCCCTGAAAGCTGAGGCAGATGGAGGCAGCTGAGGCAGAGGTAGATAATGATCTATGGTGGGCATCAACTGCATTTCCCCTGGGCTTGGCTAAGCCAAGTGTGAGGTGTGCTCCAGCCTGGGGAGCCCTCCCTTCAGCATGGCAGGGCAGCTGTAGAGCTACAACATCACTTTATTTTTGAAGGAACAGTAAATGCAGGTGTGATGGTAAAAAATCTGTATGTGCAGGTGAGGTGTGCTGTGCTGCTTATGAAACTGTGCAATTAAAGATGAACACTCTGTACCGCTTCCTAGACCCTAAATCTGTGCACAGAAAGTATACAGGTACTCAAACAAAAAGGTCAGGAAGTTTTGAAACCTTTTTCCAGAGGCAGGGTAACCAGTATATCTGTCACCCCAAATTATTTCCCATGTGGTTGCAGTGCAGGAGACAGGATGGAGAGAATTATGTGCTGATAAAAGTTAATGAATACTTTGTGTATGCCTCAGAGAACAAGCTCCCTTGATTTTTAAATCTCTTCTGTGTCACTTCAGCTCCCCAGACTGATCACTATCTCTCAGACAAGGCTTTGTCATTGGAGTGCAGCCAAAGCATATTTTGGCATAGGCAATACTAACAATCTGCCACTCTGTGGATAAATAAACATTTGCATCATTGTGTGTTTAAAAACTAATCCTGAAAGGCATTAAGTTGCTTTTGCAAATGTCCTCAGTGTCAGTCTGGGTATTCCTGATGTCCTCAGGAGCATTTTCCAATGAGCTCCCTTTCCTGCATTGTGTGATTTCCATCTGAGCACTGGGGGATGCTCATTCTTCTTTAGCTTTTTTTTTAGCTTTTTTTTTTAATGTAAAAATTCCCAAACTGAGCCATGTCAGTGTCACTCAGCTATCTTTGCTGCCACTGCTTTTGTGCCAAGTTCACACAAAGCTAACAATGACCTCAACTGAATAGCAAATCTAGAGTCCACCTGATATTTTTTGATTGCCTTTTCACACGAGCAGTGCAGCCCAAAGCAGATGGAACAATACAGTGATGAGAGGAAATACTCTTGTTTTGTGTATATATCTAGTGCACAATTACAGTATCCAAAGGGGCAGGCCATGCTTTTCCATTAAAAAGGACCATTGACCTTAACACCTCAAAACATTTCAAAGCCCTAAGTAAACCCATTTCTATCCTGAGTTCATGTATTGCCTTGCAATCTAGTGCCTTTTTTGATGTTTGATGTTTATAGGTAAATGTTTTACAGTAAGGATAACAAACCCAGAAAGAAATGAAACAACATCAATTTCAGAGCACATTTGGTTTCCTGGAATAAATCCTTGTAAGCTGGTACACTCTGATCTTGTGCTGCATTTTGTCCCTCAGTTTTAGCAACACTGCAGTTTGGATTGCTATATCCTACTGTCTCTGTGGGACTTCAGGTTCATAAACCAGTGAATGAATTATATTCATCCATTTGTTTAGTTTTATCGTCTGTGGCAGATAGGATAAGGAAAATAACTTTGTGTAATAAGGAATCTGTGACTGATGCTGTGTAAGTTTGAAATATACAAGTCATGGCTGGCCCTGTGTATTTGACTGAGCACAGTTTGGTGTAAAGAAATCATGAAATGCACTGATTTGTGGCATTTCTGCAGCTTGTAACTATGGCCACACTTTAAGACGTTTTCCTTCTTCTCTATGCTTTCTAAGGCTTCCCCCTCTCTCTGGTGTTGTTTGTTCCCACTCAGGAACACATCTGCACCTCCCTTCTGTCTGTAGAAGAGGGCAGGAGCTGCTGCAGGACCAAGTACATATGTCCCCAGCCATGTGTCTCCTGTCCCAGCTTTCCAGTGGAGCTGGATCCAGCTGCTTTTCCATGAGCAGCTGCACTTCTCACCCGTTTGAAAAAAGGTTCTGCTTTGGAGAACAGCAGGAATGGCCACAACTGGTTCCCAGAGAGACCCTGGAGCCCAGGGAGGGTCCCATGCCATAGCAGGAGGATATTTCTTGCAGGAAATGGAGAATCCTGGCAGGATCAGCTGTCCCTGAAGAGCTGTAGCCTGGGGAAGGGCTTGCACTGGAGCTCTCTTCCCTGCTGCATGCCACAGATTAATTCTGTGTGTTCAGTGCCATGACAATAATCAGCGGTGACAGGTTACTGTAGGCACCGTGAGATCTCCAGTGGGGACCTCAGCAGCATTTGGGAAAAGTCTAAGGGATATTTTGAAGTTTAAATTTGGAGCATGTTCATTCTACTTAATATTACTTAATTACCTAATAACAGTTTTTCTATCACAGAGACCAGCTGAGCCAGAGCAATAGCAGAAAATGCACAAAGGTCTCAGAGTGATGTTGGGATTTGGCTATGATGCATTGACAATTGTAAGTGCATTGGGAACATTTGGACTGGCTTGTTAACATAGCTTTGACTCCCTGAATGAGATTTAAAGTGAAGATGAGATGAGAAGTTCCCATTTGACTCTAAATACTGACAGGAGGTTGTTTATTTATTTTTTGATTCTAATCTGTAGCTCCAGGATTATGTGACACTGTGCCCTGACTTTTCTGTTGAAGGTTGGCTCATTGCTGGAAAGTCAAACCTCAAACTCAAAAACTCTAGCTCTAAAGAAGTGAAAAATGCAAGTGCTAATACAATGTGTTTTATAGCAATTCCTGGAGTATGAGGGCTTGGAAGCACAGTAGTCTGCCTGGAGACTTGCAGTTCATATAATAAAATTAATCCTGTGCATTTTGTTTGATCTCCAGGCATTACTCCAGCTATTTGTCATGAGGAGAGCAACACAATCCCTTGTGACCAAGCTGAATAATCCAAGATTTTATAGGCTAAGACAAATACCTTGGTTGCTAACTGGAAGGCAAATGGCAAGCAGCAAGGACTGTGGGTTTCTAACTTTACCATTTCTCCAATGAACCACTTCATTCAATATCCAAGCTGCATCCTGCCTTTGCTCCAGTGCCAAGCAGTCCCAGAGCAGGGTCCCCAGTGGAGCAGATTTCAGCAGCCTCACTACTTCAGTTAAACTGGAGGAGGAGCTGGTCAGTTAAAATTAAAAAAAAAAAAAAAAAAAAAAGGCAACACCCACATCACATATTGCTGTGTATGACTTAGATGTTAAGGATGGGATTAGAATTTGCAAGAGCTAAGACTCTTCAATATATTTGCATATATTATGTAAATGTCCTTGAAAATATATTGACATATATTAAACATGTGAACTCTGTAATTTGTGGTACAATTTCTTACACTGAGAGAGTTTCTGTATGGAAACTAGTAAAGTTACCTTGAAAATATGCATGGTAAATGTTTATATAATTAGCCAGACACACAAAGTGTAAGGCTAATTATTTTAATTGATTAATTTCAGTTGTGTAGACCAATTCTTAGAGTAATTACTTGACAAACCTTAATTGATTAGTTTGCTTTTTTTGAAGGCATTATTAAAGCTACCATTCCCTGGGGGGATCTTCATTTCTAAGAGAAATATATATCATATATAGCTAATGTCCTGGGCACTGGCACAGCACTTGCTGTTCAGGGACAAAGCACTGCCAGCCCTGGAGGTTTTCTCACCAGCCAGTATTAAAGGTGTTCAGATGAACAATGTGGAAAACAGCTGCCCCTGCAGAGAGGAATCCTCTAATATCCAAGTACTTGTCTGAGCCTGGAAATGGCTGGGGAAAGAGCAGGAGCTGCTGCTGCAGTGGCATGTGTGCAGAGGAAGTGGAAGCACGGAAGGCAAAAGCTGTATTTTCTGCGTAGGAGCAGTCTGAGCTGCATAACTTTACTTAAAATGTAAGGTTTCAGGGAGCTTCACCAAGGAAACAACACTTTTTCCAGCAAAGTCATCAGGAAAATATTCCAACTATTTTGGTGGTAACAGCATTTTGCCTAAAATCTTTGGGTCATGGCTGCAGATCTTCAAAAAATTAGGGCTGTGATCTGCTCCATGGATATTTGTGTGTGTGACTGTGTCCTAGCTAAAGAGGCAGGATAATAAAGTTTCTGGTTTGCTTTTGCTGTGATTGTATTAGCTCCAAGTTTTTTTATATATTTAAACTAATGTTTCTGAAAACACAGAGTTCAAAAGCCAGTTCTACACAGGAAGGTTGATCCTTTGTTCACAGTGGTTTTATTGTTAGTGAGATTGACTCATGGATTAGAAATAGTGAACCTGCTAGTTTAATTCCCCCCACCACAATTTTCCTACCAAAATGCAGCACTCTTGTCCCAAACACAAAGATACAAAGACTTTACCAGAAAAAAATCAACTTGGGAAATATATTTATTTCAAGGGGGGTAGTGTTGGTGGGGGGGAGGGGGTGTGTTTAAATTGTTTTTTATGTTTTTTTCATTCTCAGAAGTAACAGAATAACGCACTGAAAACCAGGGAGGAAAAATCAATCTGAGGCAAGAAGCAAGCATGAAATGCTGTAGCCCAAGTGGATAAAATGAGATATAAGCAACTGAAAACAGAGACTTAGCATGGGAAACGTTAAGCAACCTTATCTCTCTGTGTTGCTAGCAGCTCCATCTGTTACACACAGTAAAAATACTGAAACCAGAAAAGCAAACACAGCAACGATCAACTTTATTTATTGAAATAAAGATGCATAAAACAACACTCTTATATCAAAATGTCCTAGAGGAAGAAAACCAATCTCACCAACATGGTTTCCCAGTACTGGAAGAGCTATGAAGGGAATTGCTGGAGGCAGAGAGCTGCTTTCTCTGTAGGCAGTGATACATCCTGAGATACAGAGGACAGAAGGGTTTCTAACACAACAGAAGCTTTATATAAATTTTTCCAATTTGCATTTTCTATAGCTATATTAGAGACCCTGGCTATTCTGTTCTCTTTTTTTGAAATTAATTGTTGTGAAAGTATACTGGTCTAGGTAATTTACCGTTTCCCTAGGAGATTATAAAGAGGGAATCTATTTTGATGGTTAATCATTAAATGGAGTCCTTTCCATTTCCAGAAACAGAACAGCTCCTAAAAGAAACAGTGACTGAAGTGAAATGCTCTGTATTCATGCAACCTTGGGTTGTAAATAAGCTGAAAGTCATGCAAGCAATGGCACATGTGAGTCAGGTACTTTCTGAATAAGCAACTGGAACCCTTCTGTTTGCAAACAGTGAATTGGCCCAAATGGCACCTTAGGAAACAAGATGTTATCATCTGAGTGATCTAAAATATGTTTGCTGCTATGCTTGCTGCAGATGACGTTTTTTTGTTCTGTGCATTCCTAGATAACTTACCTAAATTGAAAATTAACTTATTATGTCAATAATCATACAAAAGTATAATTTTTGTGGGGTTTTTTTCTGTAAAGATGGAGTCAACGCTGCAGTTAAACAGGCTGATCTAGCTCCCTTCTCCAGCAGTGTTGAAATGAGGATGCACAAACTGTAATAAGCATTGATACTTCCATTTGCAACACCTACTGAAGATTCCTTCAGTCAAGGATTTAAATCAAATGAAATCTTTGCCCAAAGCAAAATCAGTTCTACAGAGACAAATATATAATTGCATTTGGTTCAGGCAACTGCCCTTCTTCTGATCAAACAAAAAAATTACTTTCCTTTTAACCAGTTCCTTTCTCACCCAGAAGTTGTTCGTGTTTGTATAAAATACCACACAAAATTATGCTAAATTTCATGAGATCTGCTTAGCTGGAGCAAATTTAGTAATTTTTTTTTGCAGAAATATAGAGTCAAAGAAATGTATGTGGCTTAAATGTTTGCAGGACTGATACATGTGTTGATGTATGCATCCTTTTCCAGAGAGTTTTTAAGCAGAGCCTCTGAAAAGATCTCTGAGTTCCAGTATAACACACCAGAATATGCTGAATTACTCAGCTGCATCGCCAAGCATGGCAAGCGTGTGTGGATGTGGATGTGTTTGTGTAATTTCTGTCAAAAACAGGAAGTAAAAGGGGTGAGGCTCTGCTGCACCAACAGATGCCTCACTGTGATAACCCTGCTGCCCACTTCACTGAACTTCCCATGCAGAGCCCAGGTGTGTCTTGCAATGAGTGCCAGCTCTCCACACCTCTGGGGTGCTGCTCTGAAGGCACTCCGTGCTCCTTTCAGTCTCCTGGCACTGGCTCCTACTCATCACAAAACAGGCGCAGATCCTGTGCTGCAAATGAACCCAGCCTGATTTCCCTGGAATGTGTTCCCAGCCTGAAGGGGCTCTGGAGCAGCCTGGATCCTCACAGACAGAGCAGTGCCACGGCACACAGCCCTGCTCTGTCCCACAGAGGCCCCTTCTGTTCCATGATGGGCACAGCCCTCGGTGTGAGCTGGCCCACACCAGGGAGAGGTTGCCCACAGGCTGCCCTGGCAATGGTTTGGGGCCAGCACAGAGCAGCTGCTGTGGGCTTGAACATCTTGTGCTGAGGACAGGGGCTTGGAGAGGGGGAATTAGATGTTGGATATAAAATTCATGTTATCACTTTGCTTACTAGGACCAGAAGAATGGTCTCTAGGAGGTTTTATCTAGACACACAATCTGAAAGATATGAGCCCAGCTCTTTTTACACGCAGCTTCTGAATCATTAAACTACAAAGCCCGCCTAAAAATGAAAGTTGGGACTTTGCTTCCATAGTGTTTTCCCTTCTCAGCGTCATTAATAAATACAAACTAAGTTTTACTCTCTATTACATCAACAATGTTTGGCTGTGCTTGCTCCTGTTGTAATTCCTGCTCTGTATTTTGGAAGGAACACAGCTAATGAATGATCTTTGTTGCCAGGGTTTCACTAATCATTTTCTGCTCTAGGAAGCTGTTGGGAAATGTGAATGTACCATGTTGCTCAGAAACTCTGAGTTTACTCAGTGATACCTGGTCACTATAAGAGTGTGAACCAATTTTTTTCTGAGATTAGTCTTCCTACAAATCTTCCAGGTATTAATTTAATAGAATGATTTACATAATTTATCTGCACTCACCTATGTATAGCCTGCCCCAGTTTTGTAGGGATTGGTTTAAACTTGTGTTGTGCATCCATATCAGAGAAAATATCCCTTTAGATGCTGATGAATCTATGGTGATAATTTAATATAAGTGGCTTTGATGTGATAGGAGGGAGTCAGACAGAGAAATTATGCCTGTGACTTTGACCCCTTGTTGAACCTGCGGTGCCTGAGGGGAGACATCTCCAGTGCTGAGAAGTGCACAGGATCCTGTCTGAGATCAGGTTAATCTCAACCCAAGTAAAATTTTAATGAATCTTTCCTGTTTTACTGCAAAATTTCAGGGTGTATGAGCCCCACTTAGCATTTGCACAGACAGGCTCCTTCTCCTCAGTTGTCACATACACCACACTACCTTTACAGAACTTTTGGCCTTTACCTTCCATTTCTAGGACACCTTCAATCTGGGACTGCCATGCTTATCAGATTTGGGGTCTTCTACCTTTATAATTCTCAGAGAGGTGAAGGGTCTTGAGTTGCTCTATTCATGGACTTGCCAGGCTTAGTGCATGGAAAAGGCTTGTAAATTGGTTTCTTTCTTTTCCACTGAGTTTGTTTTCTCAAAGACACCATTAACAGGTACAGTACAATTTTGCCTTTTCTTTCGTGACCAATGCAGTCACATGGATAACATCCACCTGGGTAGGAACAAGCCCATCTCTCGAGATGCCTGGTTCAGCCTGGAGCTGCTGGTATGAGTGGTTACTGAAGAGTGAAATGCAGCATCTTTAGAGCCTCCATTAGAACTCATAAGTTTCACCACTGCCTTGTTGGTTGTGCTTGCTTTTATTTACAATATAGGGTACATTGACTCCTCTGCCTTTCTTTCTCAAAATAAAAAATTATCTTTTCTCCTTCTCTGTGTTATCTGAAGGTAGGGACCACCCTCAGGGAAGATGCCAGTTGATGTCTGCCACCTAAGGTCCTGCCCTTGACGTTGATGGGATACTTGAAGATAATTCACATCTACAAGTTCATATCAAATGAACCCTTACACAAGAGACAGAAGAACCTGGGGCATGACTCATGATTTTCAGAGCTGGTTTTATGTTTTACTTTGCTTATTGAGTCACTTTTTATGTCCCTTTGTGTGAATTCTGACTGCTGCTTCTGGCATTACACAGAGCATCTTTTGGTCAAGTTCTGCTTCCCTTAGTCCCATAAAGCCTTTGAAGTCTTTCATCACTGACATGGTCCAGCTGCACTGAAGCATGGTCTCCAAATCATTTCAAAGCACTGATTCATGTTGATTTTTTGCTGTGGTATTATTTTTCTGTTTAACTTCCTCATTCTATTGCAAAATTTGAAGATGTCCTCAGTGCTGCCCAGCTTTGGGCATACAGTGCTCTGCTGGGAACTTTTACAGGTGACAGAAGGTTCCTGGTTTCTGGGATTGCAACAAGGCACTTCACAGGGCGTTAACATTTACTGCCACAGATAGTGAGAAAGTTGCTTTCTGTTTATCTTTATCTATAACCTTATTTGTGAGAAAATAGTGGCTCAACCTTTTTAACCTTCTGAACTTCCGTATGCTTTCAGGCAGCTGCTATGTTTCACTGTCTTTCTTTATTATAATCAACGTGTTCATGAAGTGTTATCTTCTGTTCCCAAACAGAATTTCATTCCTCAAACTACTGTGACTGAATTCAAAATAGATAATATTTAATCTCTGCCTGTATGAGTAACAAACAGAGTATTCACCTATCACTGGTCACAGTGAGTGCTGGATATACAACATGAGGATTTCTTTTAAACAATGGATCCAGTGTGAGGAATGGGAAATATCTGTTATATTCTTTTCACTCTGAGCTTCTCCTTTGGATCAGGGTAAGTAAATCATCTTTAGATTGAATGACAGAAATACTGGTAAAATGAAAAAAAATTTGAAAAGAAACAGCATTGCTGCACATATACAGAATTTATAGTAGGCTAAACTTAAGCTAATCTTTTTTTAGCGGCCAGCATTCTTTATTCTGTTTTGTCACTCTGTCTGTTTATTAAGTTATACTGAAAAGGTTAAGTAATGCTGCAACATAATATTGTGGCTTGTGTACATCACAGTATATCACAGACCAGATGCTCTGCAGATGTAAATCAAGGGGGATTCAGTGGCATCTGAGGAGCAGTATTGGTTTATTAATCAATATATCAACTGGAGATCTGTCACTTTATATGTAGACATACATTCATACATAAAAGAGCTATAGAAGGTATGTTCATTGAATTGTCAAGTTCCTGACACTTGGAAAGGAGAGCTGATAGATGAGGTACAAGTGTCCAGGTGATTTCATGGAACTGCATTTTTATTTTACAATTGACAGCAGAGAGAAACAAATTCAGCAAAGACTCTGCTTCAGAAGTTTAATCCTGACAAGAAATGTGTGAATATATTACATTATGTGTACATGCACACAAATGTGTATTTAGAGTGAGGATATGCATGTGCATACATGTGTGCTGTGCAATGTATATATAATATCAATTACACTATCTGCTTCCCTTACAGCTGAGCTGGGAACATGAACAGGAGCAGAAGATGTGTGTAAACAGCTGTCTCCAAAGAATCCCTCTCCTCTCCTGACTGCAGGTTGCCAGTGTTTCCTAGAGACTGCACAAGCTACAAAGTTGTGCATTATTTAAGAGAAAGGCACATAAATCCCTCTTGAGGATTCAACCCGAACGTGTTCTTTAAAGAGAGAGGTTGATGATGCTGATGCTTGATTGTACTGTAAAGCTGTGCACTTTTCCATGCCAGCAGAGAATGTGCACTGAGTAGTCATTCAGTGCCTCAAAAACATCTGTGGCAAGACACCTGATTCGATTTAATCCCTTACCTTGCCAGGATTTTTGCAAGGCTTTTCATGTTGAATACAATGGGCTCTTCAGCTTCTTTCCTGAAACCCTTGGCAGCTCTACCAAATACTCCATTGCCCAAACCTGCTGGGGGATATCAGTTACAACCAAGAATACATGACAAAGTGTGCTGTAGTATTGCTAATCATCCACACTACGCAAACAGGGACTTGGTCTATCAGGATTCCTCAGCATTTGCTGTATGCCAGGATATTCATGGTGGGGAATGGAGTTGGAGGAGGTGACACTGGGGCACCAAGCTTAAGGATGCCCAGCACAGCACATTCAGCACAGCCTGCTGCAGGTGCAGCCTTAGCTTGGCAGCCCTCTTTTGTGTGGTGCTGTTTGACAGGCTGCTGAGAAAACTGCACAGGCATTTTGAGGCTGTCAGAAGCCAAACTTTTCCTTGGGGCTGAGAGGTCTCTTGGCTTCCAGGGTCTATTTGAGGTCACTGTCATTGTCACATGTAGGGACAGTGACAGAGGTGTTTCTCCCTGCCCATTGCCAAGACAGTGGTTCCGCTGACTAATCAGTGAGTTTCTGAAATGGTTGTTTTTGTACATTTTCTGCTTAGAGATTAAGCTGAGCAGAATGACAGCCCTTGATCTGCTCTCTGTTCAACATGAGGGAGGCAAATTAACACAGACGTGGGTGGAAGAATCAAGAACTGAAGTCTAAATCAAGAGGAAAGACAAGTTTTGAGAGGGGCTGATAAGTGATACAGCAGGTTATGAGCAGCTAGGAAAGGAGGATGAAGGAGCACGAGAAAGGCCACCTCAGAATGATTGGTGAGTGCTCACTATTTTGGGGGAGGGTGTTTGGCTTGTTATGACCTCCCCTCTTTGCTGCATTTCTAGGACATCTCAGAACAGATGTCCAGTTCACCATGTCCACTACTAGATTTGATGTACTAAAGCCACTGAGCACCAATGCATGCCAGATCCTGTTTATGTGCTGGACTAAATATCTCCATATTTCCTAGAAAATGATTCACCCACATGGGGAGAAGAAAAAATGTTCATCAACACTGCAAGGAATGGGCTACAATACTAAATTAATATCAATAGAGTGAAAGTGGCTAAGGTTGGAAAAACTGAAATACTCCAGCAATCAGTTTGAAACATTAATAAAGACAGACACACGAAACCATCCTTATGGAGTAAGTGAGTTAACAGAGAAGTAACTCACTAGTGACACAGAGATAAGCCACTAGGCTATCAGCTCATGGTGTATTCATCAAGCCATCTCAGCTTAGATATGCTCAGTAAACCTTTATCTTCATAGAGCTTTACAACCTATGCAGTTTGTTTTGGCTGTTTTTTTCTGCACCTCCTGATTTCTGAGGAATTACAGAGAAGAATCTACTCCAGTCTGTGACCTGGCTGTTTATATTGTAGCTAGAGGTCACCTCTGTGCTTGAACAGAATTCTTATCAAGCTAAATGCTCTTTTTTCCCTCAGGCATCAAAGTTTTGGCATGATAAGATAACCTGAGTTGAAAGTTCATATTGATATGAATTCATATGAGTTCATATTCATATAATAGGCAGCATACAAGCAGGAAAAATAAGTTCTATCTATTGTTTTCCCATTTCTAGAATCCCATTTTGTTTGTGGACACTAGAAGTAACCGGCTCCACTCAATGGTAATAGTAGTGATGGCTCTTCTAACACTTAACCCTAGATACTAAAGTGTAAATCTAAGTTATACACACCAGGGTGAAAATGGTTGTGGTCTCTATAGATTTCCACAGCAGATACAGTCTTACCCTGCAGTAAAACAAAGCAAATAATTAATAACCTAGAGCCATCTCCTTCTGTTGGAGTATATTAAAAGAATGAGGGGAACTGCAACTACCATTAGTGGAAATAGTATCTACCCATTTTCTGATATTTACTCCTTGTTCTTTGGGTGACTCTGAATGCAGGGTTGGACATAATCTCTGAGGCCCAGCAGTCTCCTTTGCATGAGAGATGAGGGAATTGATTTTGCTGCTTAAAAATCACTGGCTGCCACATGGGAACTAGGGACTATGATCAGGATGTGGAGCTGACATTCCAGGGGTGTGTGTGCCACCTGAAATCTGGGGCTCTCCTTTAGCCAACTTGCTTTGAATTTTTAGCTAGAAGGTGGGGGGAAGACAGGAATCACTCTAATGTAATATTAACCACTTGTACAGGGATAACATGTGCAGCTACAGAGTTTTTTACTCAAGACTGTCAGTCATCACAATTTAAGGAATTCCCTTAAATCCTGTGTGCTACATTAGGTAACTGGACAACTATTTGCAGTAAGATAAGCCTGGCACTCCTGATGTTCGTGGTATTTCTTATGCAGGCAAAGACTGCAGACACAGAGTTTACCTGTTTATCTCTGGTTATATTTAGTAATCTTAAAAGATGGTGAAACTTAATGATAACAGTCACACTATGAATCCATATTGTAACTAAAAGGTAAAATGTTTTGTGTTTATCTGATTGAGATGGAACAGCTTCAGCCCAATCTTGTCTGTGACTGGAGTAGGATATATATTTACTTTCTGTTGTAAGCTCTGTAGTGACCTGCAAACAAGAGTCAAAATTCTGTTCTCCTGCATGTGGGAGGTTAAGCCTCCTTCCCTGAGCACTGTGCAGGGAGCGTGCAGCTCAGTAATGCTCATGCATTTTACATTGGTATCAGCAGGGTTTTGTTTCTCCACCGTGCTCAAAACTGAAATGGCACCTCTGGGTCAGAGAGAACCAAGGGCACAGCCCAGGCTGGAAGGAAGGGATCTGCCTGCTCTGAGGGCATTGCAGAAGAAAACCTGAGGCAAAATGATCCCACAGGGACATGCAGGGAAACCCAAATGCTGATCAAGGGAGGCTCTGACCAGTCCCTCAACTGGTCTGTGGAGGGCTAAGGTCTTTGGCTCATTTCCATGAGCTTAAGATGTGACTGTGACCTGACATATCTCTCAGGTATGATATTTAGTTTGCTGAACCATGTGTTAACTACTTAACTATCAGTTATATTCAAAACCATATAAATATTACTATAAGATGATGTTTTTGTGTCCCTTCCAAGTCAGAATATTCTGTGATTCCATGATTCTGTGATTTTATCTGATATGGTTTATTTTCAAAGCCTTTTACTAATATGAAGTAAATTCAGAGTAAGTCAGATAAAACTCCTCTATGCAGTATAGTCATAAAAACAGTGAAGGAGCAGAATCATAATTTGCTCTGTCAAACATCCATGATTGGATTTATCCACTGTAAGTGTGGGTGACAGTTTTGGATTTAGAATGCAGCTTGCAGGGGACTGTCAGCACATGCACACAATGTGTGTGGAACACATAGACTCACACAGATGTGTATGCACACATCTAAATCTTTCCTTGTGTGTGTGACTGTGTGTCTGTGTACACATACATATCTATAGAGAGAAAAGGTAAGAGATTGAGTACATATGAGCAAATAATTCAGCTCTCCTAAGATCCAAAATGTCCTCTGGATATGTTTGCCTCCCTTTGCTAAGTACTGAGAAAATCTAGGGAGGCTGAAAAAAGGCTATTTTTAGTAATACATTTCCTAGCTTGTGCTACTAATTCTGAGGTAATTTACCACACTGAAAGGTATTTGGGATTTAATTAACTTGGCTTTTAATTCTGATTGTTTGCTTTGTTCTTTCTTCCACTGTGGGCAGGGAAAACGAATTGTGGACTTTCACCTTTATTACCAATCAGTGCCCAATCACTTCCACTTTTGCATTCTCAGACATGTACACAGAGCCTCTGTGCAAGAATACAGACATTTCTCCTGAATTCAAAACTCTTTTTGTTAGCAGAAAGAACTGAATAAACAAAAATTCAAGGAACCTTGTCTGCTTTGAAAAACAATATATTTTCTACTGTCACTGTTGCTTACATTTCAAACTATTCAAGTTCAATTCTGCCTTTAAAACTTATTGTTTAATATATTTCTGGTCTTAGTCTGGGGGTCTGCTAGTCTGAGGTCCGTGCAGAACACTTCATTATTTCTACATAAAAATGGTTCCCAGTGCTGCAAGGCTGAGCCAAACAAGGGAATTCACACCACCCAAACCTCCTTTGAACTCCAGCCAGTCCAGACTCGTTTTTGCATACTTTGGCAAGCCCCAAATGCAGAAGATGGTTTGTCTTTCCACAATAGGTACAGTGACACTGAGTACACAACAGGGGCAAATTCTCAATCTTCTACTTCATGAATTGTTGCCATTTTAACCTCTTAATTTAAAGCCATTGTCTGAGATGACTGCTTCTTCAAGAACGAGGAACATTTGCCCAGTTCTGCCAAAGGCTGTTGTTATTTAGTTCAGAAAAAATGTATTGATAAAACATTGCTTAAATCAATGGCAGTATCTACCTGTTGATAAAACTGTTGTAGTAGTACATTTTAAAAGAACAGCAGAAACAAAATTGCATTTAGTGACTATTTGACACATGAAAACAAAGGTGTGTGGTTGCCCCCTTTCCTAGTCTCAGGGCAGAATCAACAACAGGAGGGCAGTGCAAGAGGCTGAAGAAAGAATTTAAGCCTCTTTTTCCTTATTCATAGCAGTCAGCTTGTTATTCAGAACCCGCTGTGTTGGTGAGAACACCTGTTGATGAGTGTTTCAGTTTTGTGGAGTTTTAGCCAGGTAAATTGTGTTGAATTGTGTAATTGTAATGTTTAACTGAAAAAGTCCAGTTTCTTCCAAATGTGAGTACTAGAAGAGCTCCTTGGTCTCACATCAACTTTCTGTGTATGAATGGCACAGTGCTGTTCACATTATCCATGGTGGCACTTCCATGCAGCCACTGGACAAGACTGACCCTTCCTCAAGCCAAAATTTTAGTTCTATGTACAGATCTGCATCTTATTTGCTCCCCATTCTACTTTCCAATTTGCAGATGATCCTTCTACAAGAAACTTATAAGAAGAAAACCTAATTTCAAGGTTGCACTGGATCTAGTTCACATCAACACAGGGTCTTTGACTCAGAGAGATGAAACACTGGGCACTGCTATCAATAAATAATCATATCTTCCACATGCCCTTTCCTTGTATAAGTATCTTCCATTTGGCCTGCATTAGAACATACTTCTGTCTTTGGCTAGGTTGTATTTTTGTTTCTCCACCAGAGATTTTGAAGTGTACGTTTGTGCCTGAACAGAAATTGCTCTCAGCATTGCTTGAAACAGCCTCTGTTTGCTAAGTAAACAGTTTGTACTAGTTATCACTAGCCTAAAATGATAGCAGACTTTTGAAAACTGATCTAAAGCAAAAATGGCTGCTTGAGATCAAAGTCCAGATCACAAACTTCATTCATTTTGCTTTTATATACCAGGAAAAATGACTCATATTCTCTGTCTCTGTTTCTTTTCATGCACCACAGTAGGATGTCTCATTTGCAGCCAAAAAGAGAATAAAGACCAATGAATGGCAAATTAAATTCTTGAAATTCAGTTTCTCTGCCTTTCCTGAAATTTGCAAAACATTATTGCTATCTTAACACTTCAAAATCTACAATATATTTTGCCCCATTTGTAGGTGGGCTTCTTTATTAAGTCACAAAACACTAACTGCAGTATCCTATAATAATGGTCTTAAGTGTGGCAGTAAATTGGCAGGAAATTATTGTAATTTCCCTTCTTGAAAAAAACAGGCAAACCCATCCACAAATTCATGTTTGTGTGAAAATACCCAAACTCCTTTTTTTCCATTTAACGTCTCTATTACCCACTCTAACATTACACACCCCTTATTTGCGCTACACATCTTGTTTTTCAGAAGCTACATATAAAATTATAGTTTAAAAATATGAACCAAATTTTTTAAAAAAATTATGAAATTCGCTCTAGAATTACGTTTCATGACACAATGTAAGCAATCACCCTATTTTCATCTTTCAAAACAACATTCCAGCCTGGCACAACATTAGCCTGCAGGAAATATATAGGACATCAGCAGAGCTGGCAGCCTGTTGGGACCATGTTTGCTCAGTTTGCTCAGTTTGCAGTGTTCACATTGCTCTAACCTTTGTACTTTTGCACAAGTGCACGAGGGATTTGAAACCTCTCACACCCTCCACAACCACACATTGCCAACCCACAGAAGTCTTTGCCTCCCTGGTTACCCAGCTAATGGAAGAGGAAAGGTGGAATGAGGAGTGGGTGAATGAGCTGTCTGCTCAGATTTGGACGACAGGGAAGAGGAAAATGCCTGGCCTCGGGAAGAGTTAATCCTGCCTAGCCCAGCCTAGCATGACAAGCTGCGTCATGGTGACTTCCCTTGCAGCACTGAAAAGTTTGACAACGCTGTTTATTTAGGGCTGTGTCCAAAAGCACAGTCACACCCTATCAGGAGCTACAGCTTTCCTTTGGTGCCAGCTCTCTGTGCAGTCCCCAGGGACCAGCAGGGAGAGAATCCCCTGGTGAGGCAGAGCTGGAGCACCAGCAAACATTGAAACGAGGCTTTATCATTTAATCGTTCATTTTCAGACCCTTGATTCAGAAGCATTTTTGGGTGTAGGCTTACAAAGAAGCAGGAACTTCCGCTGAGTGTCAGAGTGTTCTTTCAAGTGCACTTCCCTCCCAAACAGGCTTACACATTTCCCATCAGCTCGGGGCTTATTTAGCTCTAAAACATGTTTTGCTGTAACAAAGTGGAAAACCTGTATTTGTCAAAAATGAAGTGCTTCCAGGCCTACCCACATTTTTAAGTAAGGTTTCTATTCTGTTATGGCTCTGCTGTTGCAATTTATCTTTATGTGCACGTTTTAGTGCTTGCAGAGATGAATTCTGTGTCTACAAGTGGCCTGTTTTTCAAAGGCATGCTGTGGAGACAAAGGTTGAAACCCAAATCACTTCACAGCAGTCTGCAAGTCTGCTTCTCTCTTCAGAAGCTGTAAATGTGTCTAAAGCAAAAAACAACAGTTCTCTCCCATCTGTAAATAATGGGTTTGGGTGAAATAGCTCAAATACCTGAAAAAGTCCTTATTTAAAACAGAGAAAGAAATTCTGGTTCTGGGCAGTAGCCTGGAATACTTTAGGGCTGGATTAGTATGCAGGAAGTAAAGAAATGAAAAGGCAAAGGGTGGTTTAAAAATGTCATTGCACAAACAGGCATGCATATTCTCTCAGGCCCTGCTTGGTGGTTCAGTAATGCAGTAGGCAATGATAATGATACAATTTCATAGCTCCTCTAATCCCAGAGGATGCACAAAATGCTTGACAAACTGATGTTCTCTATAAGCAATAGTCTGGGCCTCTCTTTCTCATCTGTAGAGGAGTGAAAAAGATTACAGTACAAATATAGCAAAATCTGGTAAGCTCAGAAGCAAGGGGAAGGAAAATACATTCCATTCAATGAATACACTGAAATTTGTATAATAAAGAAATTAAGACAACTTTACACTTAATTAGCAGACAAGCTAGAACTGTTCCATTTTGGTTTTGGGAAAGCGTGTGGTAATAGAGAACAGAAATCACCTAGAAGACACATAGGCCTCTTGTACACATAAACCTCTGATTCAGAAGAGAATATGGAGGTCTCCGATCTCATTACATGGCAGAGAGAGAAAGATACAGCCCTGGTAAACTTTATTTGTGAACCTTGTAATTTCCCTTACTGTTGACTTTGCTTTTTGCAGTTTGCTTATTATCTTCTAAGTAGATTTTATTTAATTAAATGACACCCTATTAGAATCATGTAAAAATTCTTCTGAGGAAGGAGTCACCACATGTGAATGAAAGGTTTTATTTGAGTGGAAAGGTGAGGTTCAGTAAATTAGGTGTTGTTTCTTGTTGAAGCCTCTAAAGACAGGCTGCCTTTAAAGGTTTCTCAATTGGGTGATGGGATTAACTCTAAGAGTAGCCTGTCTTTTTTCACAGATAGGGAACCCTGTCAGACCAAATGCATCATTTGCCTGCCTTACATCATGCTCACAAAATGCTCCCCTGCAACACAAATTACCAAATTTGTGAGCCAATAAGTGAGCTTCTTGATTTGTATTGGAAAAACCTTAGTGCAATGTAAAATTACATTCTACCAGGCAAAAAGGAGTGTTCATAAGCTTAATACATTGATATACCTCAGCTGCTGGTGGACAATAAATGGTTATTTATCAGGACATCAAAATCTTTCAGAGAACTTCCAAACCTTTACAGTCTCTGGAGCAAAGCAGTCCAAAAGTCCAAGAAAGAACATCTTGTGCTTTGAAGATCTTGATACAGACTACACATCTGCTTTGCAATGTTATCCTCTGTTGTTTCTCTGTGGCATATTTAGGTAAGTGTCTTCAAAAGTGTTTGTAATCTCAGTGACAATTTCTTCTAAGAAAAGAAGAAAGAACTCTTAAGGTGTTTTTATTGTCACCTTAGCCACAGTCTACTCCAGGAATAAAGCAGCAGCCAAAGAGCATTGGGTGTTTCACACAGGAGGAGTGCAGGGGTGGGATGCTGGCACAGATCCCCAGGCCAAGGAATGGTGGCAAGACTGTGAGGCTGAGAGTGCTCAGCTGAGAAGTGTTGGTGCTTGTGCTGGGTGGTGATTCCTCACCTAATCCTCTCCCAGAGGAGAGCTGGTATCCCAGGGAGAACACACACACACCAGCACAGCTCTAAGAAATCAGACTAAAAATATTCATCATGGGACCACCTGTGGCACCTGCAATGTCATTTATTACTCAAGGTCTATCACATGGTGAAGGGACAGATGCTGTGGTCATCCTCAGCACTGACAGGCTGTTCATCACTGTTATGAACTTATATATCTCCTACAGGTTCTGCTCTCAGTTCTGACCCAGTTAAATGGGTCAGGCGAGGAAGTACATTCCCTAAAGGAATTGCAGTCTCCTATACCTCAAAAACTTCAGTCACAGAGGAAATATCCTATTTTGATGTGCTTCAAGAAGGTGGCAGGGAGAGGAGTAGAAACTTTATAGCAAGACCAGTTTGACTCAGAAGAGGGACTGTGTGCTACATATTCAAGACTCTTTGGGATGAAAAAAAACAGAGAGAAGAGCAAGAAAATTGTTCTCAGTCTACATGTGGAAATTGTTAAAGGCGCATAGAGCGAGACATTGTGATAATATCTGTATTATTTGAAGAATTATTCTTTTTATAATGCCTTTATTCCCACAACAATACATCTGTTCCAATAGCTCTGTCAGAGCTACTGAGTGGTGAGTTAACCCTGCTGCAGATCTGAGAGAAGTGGAAGCTGCTGAACTAAAGCAAAGAGTGTGGATAGACCTTTTCAAGCTGGAGAAGCCATCAACATAGAGGAGAGGAAGTGACTGAAAAAACAGGGTAAGGGAGACCTAATAACAATTTCCTGAGGAAAACTGTTGGTCAGAACAATTAGCTATGAATCTAGGAAAAGCCATAATTGAACAGAGAACAGAGGATTTATTTATTTTGGTATCTGGGAACACTTTGGATGGGAAATAAAAGAATACTTTCCCTTTCTAAGCAGATGTCTAAAAAGAGGTGACCAGAGCAGCCTCCCAGCTCCAGCTCTTCACTCTTCATTATGGCACATTATGGGACAATTGGAACAATAAGTATGGTGCAGTCATTATGCCAGTCACAGCTATGCTCTGTGAATGTGACTGCATGGAATATCTGGTTTCTAACACGGGCTGTGAAGGGATGTCCCTTTTTACCACGGTCAGGTAGGAGCTGACAGACTCGCCAGAGACTTCAAAAAACCTCAGCCTTTCAGTTAGCAAGGAGCTCAGTGCTCTCATGTACTCAATTTTCTCAAGGGGAATGCCATGCAATATTGCTCAGAGTAGTTATAAGGCATTAGCTGCCATCTCATTTACAAAAAAAAAAAATCACTCTTTTCTCTGCTGCAGTTCACCAGTGATCACAGTTACCCACAATACATCCTTGATCATGTCTCAATGGAAAAACTTCTTTTTCATTTTGCTGGGCTTTATGTATAGCTTGTGGGAGACCAGGCCAGTTAACAGTGTAATGTACTTCTAAAAGGAATGTGATTACTAGGAACTAATTTTCTCCATTAAAATCGGCAGAGAAGTTTACTTAACTCTTTGTCCTTTAATCAAAGCAGTAAAAAAATTCAACAACCTGTAAATCTGGCTGTATAGAGTAGGGAAAATTCACAATAGTGTCATTTTTCTTTGAAACTCTTTTATCTCAGTGAAAGATATTTGAGCAAACCCATCACAACACACACTGCTGTACAATTGACTGATGTTCCTGTTAGGAATTCTTGCCACAGGTTTTGCAGCGGAGGGTAAGAGCAGAGCGCAATCACGTTGAAAAGCGTTGGTGCTGGTGGTTTTAAAAATCACTGCTCTTTTTCTAAAACCCCAACTTTGTACCATGTGACACACACAAGCTGTGTTGTATTAAAATGTTAATTAGAAATATGAGTTATGCATTGCATAGTAACAAGAAATCACCATAAAATAATGTATACTCTGACAGTCTCAGACTATCACAGCAGTCATGCATAAGTTCAAATCCTTTTCAGTGGGACATTGATTAATTCATTCTTTGATGAATCTAGGCTCAGGCATTCAGCAGCTTCTTCCCTTTCCCAGCATGAGTTTAGTTATGTGAAGCCAGAAATGGCCTTAGTATGTTTAGACTTTGAGAGCACATTCAGCTGGAATCCTGCCTCACACCTAGGGCTAGACCTCTGCAATAATGCAGCTCTGCTTGTTCCAGCTCTGAACAAAGACAAGCAGGGCTGTGGAGTTATGTTACTCACTGCAAGTTGAGGAATCAGCTTTCCATGTGGCTTTATCCTCCCACCCCCTTTCCCACAGGAATAACGCAGTGTGAGTTAAGCTTGTGCCTTTGCCATTATCTTGCTTTAGTGGCTCAGGTCCAACACATAGCCATGTACCACCTCATTATTTATATCCTGCTAGCATCTTATGTAGTACCTCAGCTTCCACCACAAATGTATTGGTATAACTGGATAAAAGACTCATTATAATTGCAGCTTCTCTGCAGGGGTCAGCACCTCCTCCCCATGAATATTATAAGGTGCTCCAAGTGCCACCTCACCTGCAAATGGTGTTTTTCCCTGAAGACTCACTTCCCACAGGCTACAAGCTGCTGTTGAATTTCTGAAGTAATATTTTAATAACTTAATTTAAGATTTAACAGCATTCTTTCCTGTGCTTTGTTGTATAATTAATCCATGTGACGGGAACTCATTAGACTTAGGGATCTGAGATGCATCTGGACATGCTGGGGCTGTAAACAGCCCTAAACCTCTGTCAAGGCCTATTTAAGGTGGGCAAATGAGAGCTGTGTGTGGAAAAAATAAATTATTTTATCCTTGGGTGTAATCAGAAACTGCTTTTGATAGTTGGATGTGTCTTTCAATCATATCTGTAATTTGTTATAATAGTAGTAAAATCTACAATTTTTTGTCCACTGATATTTAATGTGGAATCCTTGACTTCCTTGGCTGAGAAGATCTGGCCCAACACCTCCAAACATCTTGCATGTCTGTGTGCATGCCCATGAGCTGTGTGCTCTCCTGCCTCCTGAAAACATACTGCAAGCAGATACTACAGAGACCCTTTGAGCCTGACACTGAACAGTCCACCATGGGATTTGTCTCTTTTGCTTGCTTGGTGCTGTGCTGCTGTGTTTATCACACGGAAGAGATGAGACCTGCCATCCTGAATTGCTGAAACAACTGAAGCCTTGGGATCCCACTTCTCCAGAGTTACTTCTCTGTAACTGCAAGCCTTCCATGAGGTTTCTTGTTTCCTGCTGGTATCAAAGCTATTCTGCTTTGATATGACCGAGAGAATGCAAATGGGTCTGGCCCTAAGCACTGGTTAGAGCATTTGCTCAAGTTTAATGTCCAAGGCCATGCTCTGGATTGGGCAGAGCAGAGGTTTGGAATCACTTTCCAGGAAAACATGTCTGAGTGAGCTGCCCATTTACCTGTAAGCATGGTGTGGGTATCTCATTTCTTCAGTTTGCAGTGAGAGCTGTGGAGCCAGCTCCAGGAGACAGGTTGTAGCAGAGAACACAAGGCTAAGTGTGCACACCAGTCTGCCCCAGTGCTGAATATTTCCCTCCTCTGCACATCCCTTTCAAGGGTGCACTGCTCTCTTGAGAAGCTGAGGAACAAAAGCATAGAAAACACAAAGACAAAACAACAGCATGAAAGGAGTAACACCTTTGGGCATCAGGGATGTGTTCCTCACTGTGTGCAGTGCTGAGCTTCCCAGCAGAGCACCTTTTCCCCACTGGACAGGAGCAACAGCTCTAATGAAATCTTTGTAAAGGAGAGTGCTGCCAGCTGCCTTCTCTGGGAGCTGGATGGGTTGTGTGCAGAGACCTGTTTTCCACAGACAGGACTTACATAAGCTCTGCACACATCTCTCTGAGTGCTGTCAGGGTGCCTCCATCCTTCTCTCTCTCAAGGCTCATCTTCCCCTGTACAATTTCTGTGGTGAGCCAGGTACACTTGTGTACCTGTTTTGCTCAATTAAAGCTTTTCCATGGATGTGAGTCATCTATTTCATGGTCCAGAACATGCTCATTTCATTTCCTCCGCCCTCTGGTTATTGAGTTAATGAATACTTTGTAAACACCCGGAGACTTCGTCACACTAACTACTGTACAAAGAACAGGGCTTGTCCCACAATGATTCTTCTGAATAGGACAGGTCAGAAGAAGCTCAGGAGAAAGAAAAAAATTAGAGAGCATAGATTTTATATGCTGCTCAATTCTTAATAGTCCCAGTTAATTTCTGCTGACGGACTAAATGCAATCAACAAATTCTGGTTTCAACATAGGGACTGACCACAATTCTCAGTGACCTGGGGTGAGACAAATAAGCCTCACTGAGCATTTAGGTTTCTGGCAAGCTCCAGACACTTCGAACAAGCTCTGCCAAATCTTCCTGACCATGGGCTGCTTCGAGTTCTTAATTTCCACTGGACTTTGGATCCAGTGTTTGGGAGAGAGGTGATGGCTGGCCCTGGCACACAGCCAGCAGTGTGTTTTGGCTGACAGGGGCTTTCACTTGCCCAGAAGGGCGAGGAACTCCATTGAGAGCAACAGAGATGCTCAGCAATGGTGGCGATGTGCCACTGGCATCCAAGGAGGGAGCAGCTCCAGAGGGACCCCAAAGAGAAGGCCTGGAGGAGGAGGAGTGCAGAAGGGGCTGCAGGCCCAGAGCAGAGATCCCCCTCAGGCAGCACCTCAGCTGGAGCACAGACACTCCTGTAGCCCAGGGAACACCCTGTGCCAGCACAGGGAGAAGGGGAAGGAAGGGGGAGCAGCCAGGAGAGGCTGGCAGAGACTCACCACAGCCCATCTCCACCCCTACACCCCTTGGTGTCATAGGAGAAAAGGAGGAAAGGTTTGATTTCATTTCATTCTTTCCTTCTCTCTTTCTCACCATTCAAATCTATTTTAATTGACAATATATGTAATTTTCCCCATTATGTGTCTGGCTTGCCTGTGACAGTCATGGGTCACTGATGTCCCTGCCCTAATCCCGACCCATGAGTTTTTCCATCTTCTCTTGCTCAGTAAAAGTGAGAGAGCAACTGGAGAGTTGGGGCCTTTACCCCAGGGAGGACCCAGCTGTGCAATCTCAGGCTGCAGGGTGCTCCTGGGGCTCCTTTCCTCCAGGTCTGTGCTGATGGAGCACCTCTGTGACCAAGGGAAGGAGCTGCAGCAGGAGCTTTGGAGCTACACAGATGATGGAGAGGAGGCTGGCTGGATGTTCTCCTGGATACAGGGGAGCCTGACCCTCCAGCTGAAGGAGGCACAGGCAGTCTCTGCTTATTGCATTGGAAAGCAGAGAATGGTCCATTCCTGTGTGCAAGAGGCCAAGCAGAGGTGTCATGGATGATCAAGGGGTCCTTGGCAAAACTCAAATACAAAAACCTTCACCACATAAGTGATTAAATGCTGCATTAAGAAATCCTCAGCCTCCATAATTGGAGTTATGAACAATAGAACTGGATTCAGCCTTGAGGAACCTGCTCCAGTTGCATGTGTTTTGAGCAAATGGGAGATTACAGGATCTCCAGAGGTCTCTTCCACCACTATGGATTTGCCATGACTATGCAAGTCTGCTGTTCCCTCTTCCCTTCCTTTCCCCTCTAGCCCTTGGGCACCTTGCCTTTGGCTACAAGCACTGCCTCCTGCCACAGTGCAGAGCTCTTTGGAAAAAAGCACAAGGCAGCCACTCCCAAATTGAAACTTGGGCATCTTCCTTTACAATGACAATGGCAACGTTAGTGGTGGGCAGTAGGATTTTATACAGTATCCTAGAGACCTGAGCAGAATTTCAGGACAGATGAAGGCTGAAAACTGATTTCCTTTTCTGCCTGGGGATTCAATCTTCCCATCACTCCCAGATTCTGTGGGGTGAACCTTCAAAGGTATTGTACTGGAAATGATCCATAGTGCACTGAAGAGAAAAACTCTCTGTATAAGTCCAGTGCTCAGAGAAACCAACCAGGAGTGCAGAAACCTTGACATAATCCATGCCCCAATACTTGCATTTTAAATTACCCTATTTCTAGCTCAGGTGCATTCTGACATAAAAGGGCAATGCAAATGTCCTCTTCAACATGCTTCTTTTTGGTATCTGATGTCACAGACATTCTGGAAGCAGCCACTGGGAGGGAGATCCAGCCAGCAGAATCTTCCTCTCTATGGGCACAGGCTGTGAGAGAATACATGCACTGCTTTGCTTTATGTACCTGGTGAAATTTCAGGAAAAAAAAAAAAAAGGCCCAGAGCATCAAGAAAACACTATGGTGATTAAATAAACACACACACACAAAACCCAGGTCAAACTATGAAGCTTCAGAATTCAGTGGCCTCCAGTGCTAAGTGATAACTGAGCAGGGATTTTCACATATTGATCCAGGCACCCAAATCACATTTTTGATTCTTCATGTTTTCAAATCTAGTATCAGACACCTGAAAATTCAGGCACTCTTGCAGTAACACAGAGCACAGCTGGGTGCCTCATAGATCCTGTTCAAAGTCACCTAAGTCCATACCAGAGCTACAAATTCGATGTTATGGTAGATTCACACCTGCAGCCTTGAGCCTTGAAAGCTGCTGTGTCTGATATAAAAATTTGTCTCACTTTCTCACACCTATAAGACAGCTGTCACGGACAGCTGCCACCCACAGAAGAGCTAAATCTCCACTGATACTTCCAGCAGAAGTCTCATCTTGTTACAGCTAGATTTCCTCAGGATAGTTTCACTCAAAGAATCCTTGCCAGTCCTTTTGTGTGAGACTCAAATAGCTCCTTGTGGTCAGGACCTTGAGGACAAGTACAGCTTGTTGGTTGTATCCCTGTTTTGCCATTGTGAATGCATCCAGCAGAAGGATTTAACTGATTAATGGTTACCCCATGGGTGTAATATTTCCCACAACACACAGCCCTTGTCACCTTGATTAAGCAATGTCCCTTAGGCTGGTGTGGGTAGAACGATGATCTCACACCAGCCATGGATCTGCCATGAGACCAAACACACAAACTGAACAGTTGTACAGATTTCCCCAAAAACTCCCTGTGAGTTCTGTTCTCTCGTTTCTCCCTCTAGCAGACACTACATCTGTTCCTTTAGCAGTAGCTGGCAGAAAAGACAAGCCCTGCTGCCAGCTAATACTATATGATCTGCTGCTGAATTAATTTTCCACTTAAAAATTAAATTATGGGCCAGATCCTCATTGGATTTAATACAGCTATCATCTATTAAGCATCTGATGGTCTGGCTTTTTATAGAGATTATTCTTCCTCTTTCTTTGAAGCAAGAATACAACCAAAGAGTTAGATTTTGATCTGATGTGTGAAGGCAGTGAAAATATTGTTTTGTGTCTGATGCGTCCATCATGGGAAATTACAACTTTTTTCCGAAAGTGGGAGAAAAACATGCTATTCAAAAAAACAAAAGAAAGAAAGGTTGTAAAAGACACTATAAATCTTTTATTTCTTTTGAGTTACTATGAAATGCCCTTCATTTTGAAGGAAATGGTACAATCAATGATGTGTACTTCTTTCTCAGGAAAAGAAGATATTTGCACTAACAATTCAACATTTACTGACAAAAGACAGCTTACAGAAAATGCTCATGGTGGGAAAAAAATCATATTTGTGATTACACTTCTTATTGTGGATGATTTCACGAAGTGTTACAATGTTAGGAATTTCAAGTGTGCGCTTAAAGAAAGATTCTAATCCAGTATTAATGCAAAGGAATTTAAACCATCTAAACCACTGGTGTTCAAAATCACCCTCATTTCTTCCTATTCACAGTTAAAGAAAAAGCCTAATCTGAAAGTCTAAGCCCATGATATAATACTCCTCGCCTTATCACTGCACACTGATTTTTAAGAGCAGTCAAGCATACTCAATTAATTGTAGATTTCTTACAAATAGAAACTGTGGTGGGAAACATCATATTTCCTACCTCTACTTAGTTACTAGTCTCTGATCTCTTATACAAAATTAAAATTTTGCTTTCAAAAATACTTGTTCCTACATGGCTGTTAGCTTTATGGTTGGTGCTGTTAATTGTCAGAAAAGCACAAGTGGGAAACCACCCAACAACACACTTCACATACCCAAGGACAGACCTTTGGTAAAACTTAACCAAAGGAAAAGAGAAAAAGAAAACCACCATTACATTCAAAATATGAAACAGATTAATCACACAATATCACCTATTATAGTACTGAATGGAATAGTGAAATCAAATGAACAAAAGGAGTTTGCCTATGGTTTCATTTATACAAAACAGTTTAAAGTTTACTTCCATAGTTTAGGGTCCTTCAGTCTGAAGAATGTATTTTTCAAAGTAAGAAAATACAGATTTTGAAGCAGCTTTTGGGAATTTTCCCTGCCTACTTGGCAGCTGCCTACCACATTGGCCAGAGGAGTTCTAGAGTTGCTGTAATCAATACCTTGCATTCACACAGAATCAGGGATAACAAAATAGTCTTCAGTTTATGTCTTTGTTCACTGCCACGGAAGGTGAATGTCTAAATTGTGTTTTTAAAATTACTCAATCAACGGATAATTGTAGGTTTTACTACAACGCCTTTTCCAAGGCATTATTTGCATCAAACACACCAATACTCCAGGGAAATAAGACTGCTCATCTACATTTCCTAGCTGGAGCTGCATTTGCACATCTGGGGCTCAGCCTTGCCAGCCTACACATGTGCATATTGATATTCACAAGAGTAGAGATGCCCAAATGAGTAAATTCATATAGATTAATGCTAGCACCATCAAAGGGCTTTTAAAACAAATTGTATTAACTTTAAATGTTAAAATGCAAGGGAAAGCTTAAGCACGACAAGACAAAGATACTGGAGGAATCTGCAGCAGATCACCAGCTTAGCTTACAACTGCTGTGTAACACACCTCTCACCAAATCAGTGCAGCTCCTGCATTTCCAGAGGGAAACTGAGGCCAAAGTTTGGGCTGGGTTCCACAAGCTCTGTTTGGACAAGAGGCCCTTTGAGAAACAGCTTTCATTGCACTACTTATTCTCCCCTGTTGATTATGCAACCTCAGAAGCTCCACACCCCCATCAGAGACATCATATTGAAATTCCAGACCCTCATTAATAAAGAAATGCAAATATACACTTAATTTCAAGCACAAGAATAGGCTTACTGATTCTCAAGGGGCCTCAAGTAGGTAGGTCTACTCAAAACTTTAAACTCAATCTAGACTTAAGACCTGTGAGGAAGCACAAGCTCTGCAGAAGGAGCACACCTGCATTTCTCTATGTTAAAGCACTTTATCTATTCCCTTCCCCTCTCTTTTGTGATCCATGTAAAAGTCCTGAAGTAGACATATACACAAAAGAGTCAGTTTTCCTGGGAGACCTTTTGTTTTTTTTAAATCAAGCTCCAGAAATCCCAGCTTACTCTGCAGAGAGTAACTGAGCAAAGAACAGCAAAGACAAGAAACCAAGTAGTTGAGCTGTGCTCCTACAGCAATTTCTGTTCTCACATCCAGGTCATTACAGGTCCATGGCTTTAAAAGCAGACTGCTTAGAAATGTGTGCAGTGGTGTTTAGTAGCACCTATTAAATAACACTGCCTAACCAACAAGTAGGGGAAAAGGACCTGCCTGTTAAAGATTCAACAGTTGCATCTTTATCTGCTGGAATAAGAAATCCCTGTATGTAGGTAGCCTCTTAGACAAAATTTTAAAAAATGCCAAGCTTTCCACCCTCTTTTACTTTTTACACATAATGGAATGTCAGGGGACAATAAATTCCCAAACATAGCTTGCAGGGAAACTTTATGATTCCAAATATCAAACACCTGTATGCCAGAGGAGCACAGAGGTTTTATAACATAGCAGAATGCAGCCAAACTCTGCTGTGAAGCAAGCTCCTCCTTCACTCTCTATCCTATCAAAGCACTGCAAGCTCTGGAATTCTTTGCTAAGGCCTTGTGCCTGTGGGGGAATTTATCCCAAAAGGCATGACCGGTACAGAGAAGCACCAAGACCAGCACAAGATAAGATTTCAATTGGTCAAAGAAGCTTTGCTCTCCATTCCCAAGCAGATTTGGTCCTTTTTTAATTAAAACAAACAAAAGAAAAACACCCAAAAAAACAAAACAAAAAAGAAAAAAAGTGGGGGAAAAAAGAACAGAAAACAAAGGCAGACTATTCAGGATATCTCAGAAGGAGAGAAATGGCTAAGTGTCATAGTTCTGATGTTTCAGACACAAAGGAAAAATATTTTCACAACTAGTTTACTGTTTAGTATCCTGTAGATACATAATATTTGACATTTATAGCAGTTTCAATATTTTATGACCTAGAATATACTTTAGATCATGAATGAAAAATAAACCCATTCAGAGAACTGGAAAATAACGTGCATAACAATTTACTTTCAAATGCAAGGTTATGAAGGGTTTTTTTTAAACTTCCAAAAATATCTCTAGGAAAATATTATTTTACACAGCTATATTACACAGTGAAATAAACTTTGTTATGTACAAGGTTTCAGTATGAAAGAAACCACAGCTAGACATTTGCTCATGGTCTAGATAATCTGTTGTCTCATATCAGTCAGAAGTACAACAGAGAGACTCTCCTTCACTCTTTTTCAGACTGTCTCAGTGATCATTTCAGCTTTCAGTAGTTACTAGTAGTTGTATAAAACCTGTGTGCAGACATTCACATATTAACCCTGTCACAATCAGATATGGGTAGATATGCTTTCAAACAAGGTTAGACATCTGCTTGACAACCACAGTAACCTGAGAATAACTCAATTGCATATTGGTGAAAAAAACCACACTTTGTGTAGGCACCTGAGCTATAGCATTCTAAGGGAGCTTGGTATTAAACTCTCCCCTTGATTTGTGTTTCACAGGCCAAATCCTAGCTTCTCTATTTTAGGCAGAAAACATGAGACCACAACCCACTTGGCTCAAATTGGCAAAGTTGCTTCATACAGTCTTAACTGATCAAAAGCTTGTGTCTACCTATTCTTGAACAACAAACTCTGCTCCTGTCACAGAGGTGGAAAGGACATGGAGTACTTTGCTATTTGTGGTAGAACTGTAAACAGCTTCGGGGAAGACCATATTAATTATGCTTCAAGTTTACATCACACTGTTAGTTTCCATTACTTAAATGAACTCAAGCTTATCTTCAAGTTCACATCATCATATTGGGTTTTAAAGGGAAGGAATTTTGAATTAGAAACTGCCTCCAAATCAGTGCTTGTTCATACACCCCAGATCCCGGGACAAAGATCTGACAGTGGTGCCTGTGTGGGAGATCTGTTCAACAACTGAATAAAAGTTCAGGGATTATTCAGGGCAGGCAGCACTGCACTCCCCCTTCCTGAGGGACTTGCACAACTTTGGAGGCATGTCCTCTCCTCTAATGCTATAGCTTAGCTGCATACCATAGAAATTAGCAAAAAAAGAAACAAAATCCCTATTGAAGAGGAAACTGCTCTGGAACACCTAAGCCCTGTAATGTCTTCCAGCCTGTGCTCCCTTCCATCACAGCTTTGTTCACTGTGGTGCAGAACCTGTGGCACCCTCACAGCCAGAAGCACCCAGCCAAGAGGTCACCCTCTTGAGGGACAGCTTACTCTAGACATACTCTTACACATAAGCAACCTGCCTCTACTGCCTCTGTGTGTATTACAGACATGGTCAGGAGCTCTGCCTCTTGCTTTAGGAGAGGTCAAGGCAGCCTGCAATGAGCCCTGACACAACTCAGCATCTGCCTGTAGGAGTCCCAACACACACCAGTGTGCAGAGTACAGCTAGGGTGGCAAACTTCCTTCCCTGGGACCTGCTGGCAACAAATTCATCTTCTGTCCCCAAAGCCACATGCTGATGGTAAAGGAGAAGGTCTCCCAGCCCACCTGCGACATCCTATCAATTAAGAAGGCCCAGGCACCTCAAACCCATTTCATCAAAATCAGTGGAGATTTCTGCCTTAGACCTTCTGGGGAATTGGTTCCCAAACCCACAAAGCCTTGAACCAGGCGAGGAGCAGCTCCTTGCAATACCAACAGAAGCCACAGCTGAAGAGAAACAGTAGCAGAGAAGGGAAAACAATATCCTCATGTTCAGAGCTACACGGTCATGTCCTGGAAGTTGTTGGCTACTTCTTAATGGCATTAAAAACTATTAACTTCTGCTGATAAGTAGATGTCAAAGGCATTTAGCATCTTGTAGGGTCAGGCCTACTGGCAGATGGTTGAGGAAAAGGCTATGGGCGAATATGGCAGAGAGGAAGGGAAAGAGAGAGGAGAGGGGTAGAATTGCCCTGAGTTTTATCCTCTACAAATATTAAGTCAGGGGTTTTGTCATCAAGCACTGAAGGAGTTAAGCACTAAAGCACAGACACTTAAGCAGCTTTCCCCCTTCCTTTCACATGTGATTGGAATGAAGCTGCACCGAAGCAGCCCAAAGGGCTTATAACAGCTCAATTTCGCAGCCTTCAGTTTTAATCCCCATCACCCAGGCTAAGCAGAATGGTGGTGCTGAGGCTGCTACTCCACAGCAGTCTGAGCACCTGGATGATGATGGACTTCATCCTCCTCTTCCTCCTCCTCTGCAGCCTGCAGGTGGCTGGAGAGCTCCTGGATCACAGCAGCTCTACCAATCTGGTCATTTCTCCTCTTCTCCATGATCAGATCCTCCAGGCTCTGAAACTCCAGCGTGTGGCTGCGCTTGTCCCCCAGCCGGATCTGCAATCGGTAGGGCTGCTTGCCTATGCGCAGCTCCCCGCCGATTTTAAACTCTCGCTTGCCGTATCGGCACCAGGCAGCAAAACACTCCGAGTTTCTCCAGCTCAAGTCCCGATCCTTGCAGCCCACCTGCTCCAGGGCATTGCGCACCACCACGGCCGGGCTGAGGGGTTTGTAGCGGTACAGCTGGTTGGCAATGCGGCCGCGTCTGCCCTGGCTGGCGTCGGTGAGGAAGCTGTTCACCACCTCCAGCCGATGGAGGTGCACGACTTGAAAATCCCCCACATAAACCACCCAGTGCGGATACTGGGCTTGGCACACAAACTCCACCAGGTCACCTGGCTTACACCTATTAAGCAGGTTCTCCGGAGTGTAGGTGCTCAGATGCCCCCCACCTCCTTCATCACCCTCCTCTAGCTGCGTGTCCTCCTCTGAAAAGCTCTTCTGGTAAATACACTCATCCCGGTAATAAACTGAGCACTCCACCTCGTGCAGCTGGGGATCGTAGGGCTGCAGGGCAGGGTTCTCACCGCCCAGGTCATGCACCGAATCCTGCTGCTGCTCCAGCTCATCATCGTCATTCGAAAAGATGTAGGAGACCCCGATCCTTGGCCCTTCATCTCTGTCCATACCTGTCGGGTCGGCTGTGGGAACTTCCTTGTAGTTGAGATGGGTCAGCTTCTCCACCTGGTTCCCCATGCCCGCTGCAACGACAGACACACGGCGGGGCCATGAGGGGCGAGCGCTCCCGGAGCAGCAGCGCGGGCACAGCGCGGCTCCCCCTCCGCAGGCGTCCCGGCTCTCCCCGCCCAGCGCAGGCTCCAGCAGCGCCCCGGGGCTGCGGGAGCCCGTCGGGGACGGGGGGAAGGGGACCCGAGACTTCCCTACCTGTACGGAGGAAGGCGCGGCGGCACCACCACCTGTTAGGCGGCGGCGAGGAGAAGCAGAGAGGCGCAGGAGCCGCCGGGGAGCGGGGCAGGCACCGAGCCACCTGTTAGAGAGGGGCTGCGAGCGCCTGGGGAGGTGGGGAGCTCCGAGCTGGGCACGGCAGAGAGCGCACCCCCCCGCCGGCCAGGTGAGCCGCGCCGGGCCGCCGGCCAGGTGCGCCTTCCCCGCCCTCCCCCGGCACCGGGCGGCCGCGAACTTACCCCGCGGGGCCGGCGGCGGCGCCGGGAGCGGCTCAGGGCGAGCGGGCGGCGGGGCGGCGGCGCGCCCGGATCATGGCCCCGGCCCGGCGCGGCTGCTGCTCCCCGCGCAGCGGCAGCGCCCGAGCGCCGCGCCGCCGGCTCCGCGGCTGGGCATGAGCGCCGGAGAGGCACGGCCGAGGGGAGGGAGGGAGGCTGGATCCGCCACGGACGCCCCGGCAAGCGCTCAGCCCCCAGCATTTAAAGAGGCAGCTCTTTTTTTTTTCTTTTCTTTTTTTTTTTTTTTTTCCTTCCTTCCTTCCCACCCCCCCCCCCCCCCCCCACCCGCCCGGCTTCCTCCCCCTCACCTCGCTCCGCACCTTTTCCCTCTCTCCGCTCCTACATGCCCGGCGCTCTGCTCCCCGCCGGCGCTGGCGGCAGGCGGAGGTCGGGCGGGCGCGGGCTGTGGGCGCCGCCGCTGCGCAGCTCTGCGCGGGCAGCGCGCTCAGCCCCAACTCGCCCGGGCGCGGCGCCTTTAAGGGAGCGGTGCCACGGCAGCCCAGCCCGCCGGTGTGTGCGGGGGGAGGCTCCGCAGCCGGAGTTTGCCCGGGACGGCGCCGAGAGGCGAAGCGGAGCCGCGGTGGCCGCGCAGAGGCGCGGAGCTGCCTCGGGGGCAGCGCCAGGAGCGGCCGCCCTGGGGCCGCGCACGGTGACGGGGAAGTTGTTAAGTGAGCACAATCAAAGCGCCCCGTTCTCCTGGGCTGGCTTAACGCCTTCGATTCCTCCATGCGCGGAGTGTGTAATTAGGTTTATTAATTTATTTTCTTTCCGACTCCGAGAGCTCAGTCTCTTTTTCAATATAGAAAATTATGATTTTTTTCTCCCCTGGAAAGGAATTATGTGATCTGGTGGGAATATTTTGCTTTCTGTGTTTTGGAGAACACAAAACAATATTTTGCTTTTTCATTAATGCCTAGTTAGTGGGCTAGGTGTGTTTATTTTTCATACTGTTTTAACAGACACTGGTAAATTCACGCTGTTAAAACAGACTACAGAGAAAATTTATGGGATGTAGGAGTAATGTCTTTAATTTTGTCTCATTTATTCCCTTACAAGTCTGTTGTCTTGTAAGGGAATAAATGTAAGCCCAGCTGCAACTGCTGTTCTGAGTATCCACTAAATAGCGGCAAATGAAGGAACAATTGTTGTGTTACCAGGGCCCTGGGCACTGCCCACAGGCTCAAAGGATACGATTTCCATCAGTTTCTACATCTCTGTGGTTTCAGACCTGCCCTTTGGCGTGAGAAGAATTGCTCCATCTGGGACTGGGGAGATGAGCACTGCTTGGGATGGTGAGGCATTACAAGCAATTTTAGCAGTGACAGACAGCCAGATCAGGACCTTTATATTTTGGATTCAGCTGGTGACTATGTCCATGGGAGCATTTTTGAAATGAACCTCCCAAACATCCAGCCCTGACACACATGCACTTTGGTTTGCATCTCAGTGTGTTTTCAAACTGTGCACGTTTCTTTCACATCCCACCAAACTAGATGTACCCCGTGTGGCAGGGTTGGATCAAGGCTAGTTGAGCAAATGTCCAAAATGTATTGAATGTAGATGTGATTTCTGGGCACTGCATGTTTCCCCCTGCAGTTCCTCTCTATAACTTCTGTTGGACAAAAGAGGGCCTTGTTTCATAGTCAGGGTATTGTGAAATTGCTTTGCTAATTAAAGATGGCCATGTGTGAGAGTATCCTAAAACGAGGAGCTAAACTGAACATAGAAGTGATTTCTATTTCCATTGGAAGCTTTATCTCAGCACTGTATCTTCCTATCTCTGGACCACTTATACTTCGTTAAAATGTTTGGCAGCCCTGTGTTCAGGGCCAAGTTTCTTTCTGATTCTTCTGCAGTGTGTGGAAAGATGTGTCTGTGCATGAGTGGAAACTCAGTGTGGCCCAGGCAGTCACTTGTGTGTTCATGCACATCCACAAAGATGTGCAGCTCTCTATCATGTTTTCTCTTTTTCTTGTCTGCTTCATTTCATCTCAGTGCTTAATTTTCTGCACCTTGTCTGCTGCTTTGATCTCTTTGAGCTTCCTTGCCATGACTGCTCCATGGAATCCATACTGTCTGTTCAATCTGCTGCTTTCTAGGCTAAGAAGCCTTTGGTAAGTATTTTTGTATTGTAAACCACATCCATAATGGCTTACTGCACACGTAGGTAAGGAATTGGGTGGAAAATCCACAAAGAATCTACAGTGGCTATATATCACTGACTAGTGCCTAAAATTATGGTGGCTAAAACTTCTTCATGCTTCATCTCTAAACCTAAAAGCACCTGTGCGTGCACATACACTGAAGTCAATAGGAAGCCCACACTGTGAGTGTGATTCCTCTCTGGGGTCACTCCCAGGTTCCAGTCGTTTTCTTGTTCAGATTGCAGAAGTATTTCTTCTTTGTAAATTCCCTTTTGGAGAGAAAGCTCCACCCCTGACAAAACACAGCTTTGCTTCTGGAGAGGACTCATTCCAGCAGCTCCCTTATCTGAGTCCCTTCAAAGACTGCAAGGAAGCAGGGTTCAATCTGTGTGAGATCTGCCTCAGCTCTACAAGAGCCCTCCAACATTTTCACAGCTGAATTTCACATCCATATGCTCTCAATCCATTGTTGAATTCAGCAACACATCTACAGGTTCCTGACATAAAAATACTGTTCTGGTGGGTCTTCATATGGCTTGTATGGTATTTGGTATGCCTGAAACTTTGATAGCCCCTTTTAAGGCAAAAATACCTGCCCTGCTGAAGGGCTCTGTGGGAAGCCAAAGCTGCTTGGCCATATAGTCCATTGATGAATACAGAGGGGACTGCACCTCTTGGCTTGGAGACTGTGGGACATCTATGTAGCTGCTATCATCCAGGGGCCTTTGTAGTGCTGGTTGTGGTTGCCTTAAACTTAAAGCTAATTTTGAGAATTAGATGTAACAGTTATTTTTTTGTCCCAACAGTTATTTTGTTGCTCCAACTGTGACCTTACAAATATTTTACATCCAGAGATCGAAAAGGTGATATTGATTTGAAATCACAGTTCATCCTTACTTGGATATGATGTGCTGTGGGCACGCTGTTATTGTTATTAAAAGATATCCTGGATGAGAAAAAGAAGTCTTGCTATGTGTTTTTTTTTTTTTTCTTAGCAGTGTTTCTGAGTAAGACAAGGTTTAGTGTCATATTCTGTAAGCACATTCTGTTTCACAGGTATTCAGCCAGCTGATGGCTATGACACCCTTGAATTATTTAATAGCTTCCATTTCTTTTTTGCAGTAGAGTTTTATGAGAACTGAGATAAACGATGCTCCATTTGGCATGTAAGCACTCTACATCATAGATCTAGTGAACCAGAGTGCTTAAACACCATGGTGGAATTAGGGGCACTGGAAAAATAAACCACTTCCTAGTGCAGTCCATGGAAGTTCTCTCATGGAGTTCTGTAGAAATCAGTTATGTCCTTAACTGAGGTAAGTGTATGACCTGAGAGTCACTTGATGGATGGTGTCCTTCCATACCAGCCATGGCTAAGTCCTCCAAGGATATTTGGATTCAGAATAGTGACATTTCTTTTGTGACCTCTTTGTCCTCCAGTTGAAGCTGCATCCCCATGTCAGGCACCAAGGTCCTGTAAATCCAGGAATGCCACCTAAAATGAGATTCATCCAACCTGGCATGCCAGCACTAGATGGTAGGGAATGGGACAGAGAGTTAGTTGGAATGGTGCTTCCTTTCACTTTTGTCACCCTAATACTCTCCCAAGGTTAAGTGCTTTAATGAGGTTGAATTTTCTCACATACAAGAGGAAATGGTGCCACGTCAGTTAATAAAAAGCATTAATATTTAAGATTGCTTCCTTGGGGTATGAAAGACCAAGGCTGAAGTCTCTTATCTCACTGAAGGAATTTGAACTGATATCTCCCGGGAGGGTACTGGAAGCCACCAGACTGTAAGCTCTTTTTGAGCAAGTCTTGCTTTCTCCGTCCCACTGAAGCTGTTCAGCGTTGCATGGGCTCATTAAATACCCATTCAATCTGTCTGAAAGAAAAGAAAAGAATGACAACATCTCTTAGATCAGATGCAAGAGAGTGCTCTGAGGTCTTCTCTAATGAATATTCAGATGTCTCACAATCATGCAGTATCTTCATCAGAAGCCATTCAGACAGACCCACCAGAAAGATCTGAAAGTTTTGGTTTTAGGATGTGATTATGAGAGAGTTTTTATCATGTCTGTGCTGGAAGAGATTGGACCTCTGGGTCTCACATGTCCAGCATGAGTGGTGTAACTCAGTGCTATTAGGTATCAGCTTCTCTTTGTTTCTGTTGTGTTAGAGCCCTCTCACACTGCTGTCTCTGCTGGGCCAGGCCTCATGAAGGCAGAAGTGAGAGTTTGTGACATGAGTTTGGGGATCTGTGGGAAACACGCTGGCACTACTCAATGGTTCTGCTTGTGTCTCCAGGGGAAATACCAGGAACCAGAAAATTTATGTACCTCATAATGCTGAGAAATATTGTAGAATGTTGGTATTTCTGAACCTTGAGTTTCATATTTGACTTGAGACAGATAATCAGCCTCTGGTGTCAGGAAGGTTTTATCTGCATTTAGCCTATGAATTTTTGATTACATTGTAGAGAGTTTGACATCTGTGTGCTTCTACACATATGATCTTTGCTATTCCTTGTATTGTAGCATGGCTCACCATATATTCAAGAAATGAAAGATAGGCAAACTGCAGATAGAGGAGAGACCCACATCAGAGAGAAAATTCTGTTTTTTTCTAAAACTCTTACTGGAAGCTTATGGCTCTGTTATCTACTTCCAACACTCTAATTTGTGACTAAATGTGTTCTGTGGCAAAATAAATTGCTGTAATTGCCAAAGCTACAGAGTTTTTAACTGAGACATCCAAGCTGTATCTCAGAAGCTCTTCCACTGTGAGTTTTTAATTGTTGCATTTCAGCAAATGAAAATGAAGTAATTCACATGTCAGTAGGGGCCTGGATTCATAGGAATTGCTATCAAACCAACTTGAGCAGCAGGAAAAGATTAATTAAAATGTAGTCCCTTTTTGGGGGGTTTTTAAAACCAGAAAATAGCAACTATATTTCAAACATAACTTAACAAGGAAGGAGGTACAGCACACACATCCTTCCAGCGTGAGAACTGCTCATCCCTTGCAACTCTCATCTGTCTCATGCTGAGCTTCTGCCCTGGAAGCTCCTCCTGTGATGTGTCTTTTAGCATGTCACAGGACTGCTGGCTGCCTTGGTAGCACAGAGTGTCCCTGCAGCTGGGAAGGCGTGGGGCTTCTGATGGAAGAAACTTCTGATGATTGCTCCTGGTGAGCAGTACCTGAGCAGAAGCCATTAGTAAAGGGAAAGAGTCTTTTCTTTGGCTGTTGCCATACTGCTGATAAAACATTACTGTGAGGTAAACACATCGCTCTTTCCAGCAAATTTGTGATGTGACTGCAGGTAACTCAGAGAAACTGTTTGCTCTATCCCTCAAAGTGTTTGGGCCAGACCAGATGGGGACTTAAAGCAGCCTGATCTAGTGGAATTGTCCCCCCGCCCATGGCATGGGGTTGTAGCTTTAAGGTCTATTCCAACCCAAAGTACTCTATGATTCTATGGCTGTGTGTTTTTGCCCCCATTTAAATGGGGTGGAGCAAAGGAAACATGAGCCAAGTCTCCTGTGGGTGGTGGTGAGATCAGGCCGTGTGACCATACACAAGGTGCTGAAACAGCTGGGAATGTGTGGGGTCTGCTCTCTTCAGCCCAGCTCTGGATGCTTGCTAACTTGACCCAGAAATGCTGGCCATGGCTGCTTGCCACAGCTGCAGATCCCTGGCAAAGTATGGGAACAATGGCTGAGCAGATGATCCACCTTGTCATTCACCCATTAGACTGAGAACAGGTTAATATTTTTTTCTTGCATAGCCAATGGAAAGCAACAGATATGCAAAGCCTCAAACCATCTGTGAAGGTGATGTTTAGGGCTTTCTGCTGGACTTGTTCCAAACCCAGCAGAGCAGGACGTGGCCCCTGGCTGGTGTCACTTGCTGAGGCTGCAGTGCTGCAGCTGTGGGGTTGTGCAGCCACCTGCACCACGGAAGGCCTTGGGCTAGCCTGGCTCATGGGGTGTGTGTGTGGAGGATGGGAAAGGGCTGGTGCACAGCTTCCCCTCCTTGTAGGCCTCTCAGAGCCTCCTGTCACATTGCTTATCTCCCTCAGCCCTCACCACAGATGAATGCACAGAATGAACCCACATCAGCCCCAGGTGTGTTAGGGGTATGCCCGTGGAAGGAGGATTTGCTGAGCAAAACAAGGAGGGAACTGAAGGATTTGCTCTGGGGCATTAGAGGCAGAGCTGGGGGAATCTCATGGGCCTCAGTTTGCGTCAGTCTGAGGCAGTTTTGCACACACCCCCATCAGAGTGAGGCACAGCAAAGCTGGATGTGAGAGCAAGGCACCCCTGAGAGCACCAAGTGTGCTTTAGCAATGAATTTGAACTTCTAATGATATGAAATGGAAAGATCAATGCTTTCAGGGCTCTGGTCTCCATTTGTGAATAGCAGCAACTCCTACTTGTTGCACTGAAATGCTGCAGTGATTTATTAAACCATTAAGGCCCAAGGTGCTCAGAGTGCCTGCTAACAAGGCCCGTGGAGGCAGAGAGGCAGATTGCTAGGTAGGTGACATGTTTTTCCAAGGAGCAGGAGTATCCAAATTTGAATCAGCCTGCTGATGTCCACAGTGCTGGGTCTGACTTGGGTCTCTCGGTCCCTGACTCCTTACCTGGGCCTGCCTCTGGAAATGACTGCAGGAAATTCCCTGCAGCACATGCACCAAACACCTTCCAGCGAGGAGGATTTCAGTCAGCTGCAAGCATCCCTCTCCTGTCCCTCACTAATGATGCTGCTGAGTTGTTGGAGGCTGCAGGGGACCAGCCAAGCCCAGGCAGGCTGGAGTGACTCCTGTGGGTTCATTCATTACTGCCTGCTACCAAGAACCATTTTCTACCTCAGTTAAATGCACATGCTGAGACAACCTCCTTGGCTTCTAGACAAATAGCAGGTACAGAGAGAATTGTTAACTGTGTTAAGCAATTGCTGCCCCTTGGTGGAAGGTGCATAAGTGTGAGGAAATGCTGCTGTGCTTCTTCTTAAGAAAGCATCAGTATTATCCTTATCTTCCACTAAGCCCTGTCTGATAGTGCCTGTGGGAGGAAAGCAAGGAGCAGATGGTTATTCCTTCAGTCCTGTGAACTAGTTAGATGAAAACCATATTCCTAGTAGAATCTACTGTCAAAGAAGCTTCTGGCCTGCTGGATGACAGTGCTGGGTTGGATTTATAAAGTGGTCTCTGGATAATAATGTGTGTGTTAGTAATAATGACTTTCATCCTTGTTAGGACTGACAGCCTAATGTGTTTGTCTTTCCAGAGACAGATGTTCTCCTGCCTGGTTATGTGGGTTGCTTCCAACTGGGGAAAGAGGACAGCATGAGCAATGTGCTGTTCATTGTTATTTCATTCTTTTTTTTATTCCTTTCCCTCCTTTCCTCCCTCTTTCCTTCCCTGGGCTGTCTTTTGGGCAGAGCCTGACAGATCACATCAGCTGCTGCAGGGAAGCCCCTTGGCCATCTGAGTTCATCCTGCTCTGCCATCTATCAGAGCACAGGAGGAGGCTCAGGCAGGGCTCTGAAATTGTCTCAGCTCAGCAGCACTCCAAGCAGTTTGATGATGCTTTCCATCCTCACATGTGATACCAGCTGAAGACTGGGCTTGATGCTCATGCTTACAGGCAGTGCTTCATCTCAGACAGCCTCTGTATAACTTAAAATTGTCAGCTTGACACCAAATCCCTTTTCTTGGCTTTTTCTGCATAACATGGTGTTCTCTTGCTCTGATTCAAGTGTTATGTGGTTCCACATGAAGGAGATAACAGCATGAGCAAAGCTGTGGGTAAAGATAAATCATCTGTAGGAGAAGATAGAAATGCTGTTTTTTGGAAGGCAACAAGGCCACCATGCCAAGGGACCAAAACACTTACTGTAGCAAATGTCTGCAGCGATCAGCTTAAATCTCTACTGCCTTAAATTCAAAGTGATTTCAATGCAAAGCCATTTTTCAGTGTACTTTTTTGTCAGAATGAGCTGTATTAAAAACATTTCTCTATGGAAGACTCAGATTCTCATTTTTCACCTGACAAGTCCCTTATTTGTTGCTATAAAGTAAATCCAGCCCATGGTTAACTTGACGGAAAAACTCCAAATTACTTCAAGGGAAGAAAAATTAAGTTGTGTGCGTTGTGCTCTTTCAGGGATACACTGATTCAGTGATCTAATTCTACTGGGTGTCCTCTCTTTTCAACAGTTACAATCTACTGATCCTAAGAGTAATCAGAAAGAAGACAGTGTTATTTTGCTGCTGTAGAGTAGATCAGGGAAAACAATTCCTACAGTCTGTGCCATTTCCTTGTTCAAAGTAACAAGAAAATACACATCAAGGTGATGACTTTGGGATAGATTAATGAACTGGATCTTGGTAACAAGAAAAAAAAATGACAAGTTAGTCTGATTTTGGGTCCTCTAAAGAAGTGCCTCCATGACTGTGCCACACAGAATAATTTTGTGTCTTGATGAAACTCATCAAGACTCACCAGTCTAGTGAATATGGGGGGTTGTATTGGTTTAGTTTGTCAGGGGTTTTTTGGGTTTGGTTTAGTTTGGGGGGTTTTGTTTGGTTTTTATTTGGGTGGGGTTTTTTTTGTTTTTTTTTTTTTTTTTTTTTTTTTTTGGTTTTTTTTTTTTTTTTTTTCATTTCAATCTTCATTTCGCTCTTCTTTCCTTGAGAAACTCTGAACAATTTGTGGCCTGAGTCACAGTCTCTGTTGCACTTTCTTTTATAAATGCAGAGGGGAAACATTTCCAGTTCTAGGTTTCCAGTACAGACTAATTAAAGCCATATTATAGCCAGATTTAAAGCATGTCCTTCCACAGCAGACTGTGTCCTGGATCCATCCCAGAACAACCTGATCTAAGCAGACCTTCTTTGCAAAGGGTTGAATTAGATGACCTCTGCAGGTCCCTTTCAGGACAAATTATGATTCCATGATTCTCACAGGTCACAATAAATCTGCTTATTAATAATTCCTGCTGGATCCAGTGATTATAATTTACAGCTTCTTTCAATTCCATCCTGGAGTCTGATTCAGTAAGAACTCAGATAAAATCTTCTGCTCAGTTTGAAACTCCGTGAAGAGAAAAGAAATCCTTGAGGCTCTCCTTGTCTAAATACATAAGTTCTGAATTTCCCGAACTTCAAAGGCAGAAGCACTTTTCTGCTTGGAAATGTCTTTTTCTGTGGATGCCTGAGAATAAAACTTTCCTTATCCTTGCAGATACACTGGGTCACCTGGCCAAATGACCCCAAACATCTTCCCTGATTTTGCCCCAGCTGTTTGGTTGTTGTAGAGCTGTGCGTGCACCCTATCCTGGGTGAACAGCACCCTCCCAGCTACCTTGGGTGGTGCCCAGGGGACCTTGTCACTGCCCTAGGATGGGGCTGAAGGCTGCAGCACTCAGGGGTTCTTATGGTCAAGGCTTTCATGAATTCCCTTCCCCATCAGAAATTTTGGCATAATGGCACGGATGGGTTTAAATCCAAAATCCAAGCTCAACACAGTGCTGAGGTGACTGCAGTGCCAGGTCTTGGGAAAGATGGGCATTACAGATCCCAAATAAATGCATGCTTTAAAGCACGAGGTTGCTCCCATTCTTGACAGATCTAAGCAGGCTTGTGAGAAGGTGCTGCTCCTTAGGCAAGGCCGTGGGAGCTTGGCTCTCAGGGGCTGTGGTCTCCTTGGTACTGCTGTGCTCAGTGCTTGTGATGGACAGCTGGGTGGCATCTGGGGTGAAGCCACTGGAGCTGTGCATGTCTGGGCTCCTCTGGCTGGAAGCTGGCCTCATTCACTCCACAAAAGAGGCTTTGAAAAGTTGATTGCTTAGGTTTTAACTTTTCCAAAAAGGTTTCTCTGTTAAAAGCTTCTGGTTAGAAATACCAAACCCTGTCGTTGCTAAGATTAAGGTATTTGTTTCTTAGAAATGGCTTATAAGCAGAGACCAGCACATGGATTATTTCTCCTTCTTTAGCCAAGTGGAGCGAAGGTGCTTCAAGTAAATTGGGTTCTAGGAGGATCAGTTTTGCATGTGATTTTGATAATGGTTTTGGGGAAGGAAGGGTCAGATCTAATTTTTCATGTTTGTAATTAATATGGAAAAAAAAAGAAAAGAAAAGAAAAGCAGTACTTACCACTAACATATTGGGGGATTAGGCTGTTTTAAAAGAAGATAGCAAAACCAGCTACTGTGTTTCAGTGAAAATTTAGAATGGGTTTTATTTTTGAAGACTAATGAAAAAATGGAATATCGTCAGATTTATGGGTTTTGCTTTTCTGGAACAGGTTTTTTTCCCCTCACTTTTTTTCTGTGGTTCACCACTGCCTCCCTCCCCAAGGCTAATGTCATAAGCAAAATAAAATCTGACTAATTAACAAGACCTCAGGAAGATTGTAAATACCTGTCAGGAAACCAGAATGTTTTTTGCTGTTGCTAAAAATGACCTTAACTGCGACCTGGAAAAATTGTGCTTGTAGTTTGTGAATGAAGTCAGTAACCATGCTGTGGTACTGCTGGCCTTATTATGAAATGCACATCACAGATTGTGTCTAATTGCACACGGTGGTTTTATGGTATCTGTAGCTACTGATCCAAGACTCAGATGTCAGATATCAGCACTCTTGCTATAGTTAAATGCTGCTGCCATGTAATAGGTTCTGTTTACCTCTCTTCCAGCTTCCAAATTGCTGTGTCTTGGGTCAGTGGCCTAAGTTCAATTCCTGACTGAAGTTATTAGCTCTCCTCTTTAAAAACCAGGATGAATTAATGTTGCATTATGCCCCATTCATGGAAGTGTGGCCCCAGCTTTTATCATTGTCACTGGGCTTGCTTGTGCTAGGTTTCAGCAGAAGGTTGGTGGAATTCCTTCAGGAGGGTGTATCCATCCCTTTGCTTACATGAAGAGGGAAGCTTTCTGCTGTTCACAGATATTGCAGCATTGCTTTATCCCTTTGGAGGCCTGGAAAAAGATAGATCTCCAATGTGGAGAACAGATATTTCCTCATTTCCCCCAGCCTCAAATGCACATCAGCTTGAGATGTACTTACAAACAAAATGTACAATAAAAAAAAATGGATATTCATGTTTCTAAAGCTCAAGGGTGCAATGCTGATGCCTCAGAGAGCACTGAGGCACTACCACCACTACCTTTCCATCCTTAGTCCTCTTGGTCAGTCCTCCCTGTGCCTAGCAGATTCCAGACACCAAGATCTGCTTCTGTATTGCCAAAGGGCCCTCGTGGCACCCATGCCTGGATGGAGCCTCCTGCAGTGCCCTGTCTTTCATCCTCCCCTTCAATTTCACACCAACAGCAGTGGTGTCCTTCCACAGTGCCACCAGAACAGGATGCTGCTGAGAGGGATTGTGTGGGTCCTGTTCTGTACCTGTTTTTCAGACAATCAGCACTGCACAGAGCCACTTTCAGTCTTTGGCACATATGGTGTCAGCTGCCAGGAAAAGGACTAAAGTGCTGGGCTCCTTGCTGCACTTCATTTTCATGCAGCCCTGTACTGCTTCCTGTTTTCAGTTTCATAACAGTTTTTGCAGAGTGCTTTGTTCTTCCCCTATGCACTTGGAATTGGCAGTAAAATGTGGATTGTTCTCAATGTTTAGCATCAAGTCCTGCATGTGGGAAGTGATTTATCAACAAGATTACAGGCTGGAGTACTGTGAAAATTGGACTCCAAGGTGCCATAATTCTTTGGAAAATGCCAGCCACGGTAGGTTTTACCTCCCAGAGGCTGTCCATTATTGATAGCCTTATTCTAATATTATGTTTATGTTGTAAGCAGTGACCAGCTTCTCAGCTTTATACTTATACAGGAGCAGCTAATTCAAGTTTTTATCTTCATACTCATCTCTGTTCTTTCATGTCAGTCCCCTCTTCCTCTGCCCTCACAGTCTTCTTTTCTTTTTTTCTTTCATTTTATGCAAGAAAGCGGATATCTCTTCCAAAACAAAAACAAAACAAAAAAAAAACCCAAAAACTTTCCATGCAAAGTAGTGCCATAAGAAGTCATAATCATTAAGATATACTTCTGGAAACATGGAAATGCCTAAAACATTCTGATGTGACAGATGAGATAGACAGGGCCAGTTGTACAGTACTATGGAATCTTCATGCCATTGATAGATGATGCTGCTGCTCAATGGCAGAGAAAAAAGAATGTTGTAGTTCTCCTGGGACATTTTTTAATTACTGGACCTATGGCAAGGGAAAGAAATAATTAGCACAAATGCCCGCTTTAAGATATCCAGCCATTGTTTTTTTTTTTCATGGGAGGACTACAGGCTGTATTACAAAATGTGCTCAGTGGGGTGATGTGGCTGTTCTTGAGCTGACAGCAAGGAATGAAGTGGTATTTCAGTCTGTCTCTCTGCCAGCATTGCCTTCTCTTATCTTAGCTCCACACCAGAGCTTGCTGGCCCATAAACATTGGTGATGCTCTTAGCTGCCAGACAGCCAAACCACTGAACCTGGGGACCCTGAACTCCTCTGGGCAACATCAAAGGTCTCAGAGACAAAGTTAGTGGGAGGAACAAAGAAACAGGGAAATTTGACACGTGTCTCACATGACCCCATGAAACTTTGAGAAGTGCCAGACTAAATTGCTCTTTACATTTTTTTGCTTTATATCCTCTTTTATCTGCCTGTCAGGACATTGTCTCTTTCCCTGAGAAACTAAAGAACAGCAGGCACTGAAAAAAAAATCAAAGTGGTTGAACTGCTTGGAGGCTGCAGTCAGTAGTCCCACTAAAGCTGGAGGTATGGAGACTTCTAAGACAGGCTGTTATCTGGAAGCTGCAATAAAATACCTGAGAAGTGATCCAGTGTAAAGTTTACCCATAACTGTGCCAGCCTGTTTTAGACTGGAATTCTTTGATATTGAGATAGGTTTCACAGACTATCCATAAATATTTTGGAACCAGCAAGTTTAGGAGGTAACTGTGATACAAATAAAAGAAATTTTGAGGGTCATGAAGCAAGCAAAATTAGCAGAATTCCTACTGATTTCACCAGGAACAAGTCTGGGCCTTGAGTTATTTGGCTGATAAATTTTCAGCCAGACTGAAAGAAAAGGAGTCTAGGATTTTTTTGATTCTAAGATTTTATTAATGTCCAACCAGGATGCTGTTTATTCTTCAAAACAAATTCCAGCACTCAGAACACATCAATTGTTTGTATTCTGAGCTCTGTGTTGCACTTATTCATGGACAGGGAAATTACAATAAGAATAGTCATTGTCAGAATACTAATGTGATGTAAACTAGTGTAGAGATATTTATTCAATAGAATGCAATTACCAGCAATATTCTATTTTCTGAACAGTGTGACTGTAATCCAATTTAGGCTGTTTAACCCCTGGTGATTTGTTTCCGTTTGTATTGTGATAGGCTGAAAACAGGCAGGATTGCTGGGAGCAGCAAAAGGGAGAGTAAGGGGAAATAGGACCCCATGTAATCTTAGATCTTAAAGACTTTACTAAATCTACATAACTATAGGGCTGTTCTTCATGGTTGTGTTGCTAATTGAATTTTAAAATAAGGGTAGATCCTACACTCACTTTCTCCCAACATAATTTCATTTTCTGACGAATGCTTAGTCACCCCTTTATTACTTCAATCTGAAGTTACATCAGACCCTGGATTTCTTATAAGAAAGAATTCTCAGGTACATGGTGGAGGCAAGTGATTAAGAAGATATTCAAAGTGACTTTCATGACCAACTTCTTTTACAGAAGTGTTCTCGACTGCAGAAATTGCGGCAGGATCCCATGGGCAAAGTGCAGCTCCTCTCCTTCAGAGAGAGGGGCATCACGGGAAGGACAGAGCATGGGGACCTTGCTGCAGGCAATTTCTTTAGACTAAAAACTTTCAGCTAGATACTGGTACACTCATTAGCACAGAGAAGTCCCCCTGAAACTAGCACAGTTTCTGTGCTTCTGAAACTAGCACAGGATATCTTATCAGCACAGATAGAAGTCTTGGGATCTGGTCTTTAAATAAAAGAAGTGCCTGAGTGATCTTGTTTTATGTGCAGAGGGATATTTTGTAAACACACAAAAATAGAGGGGGAAGACCTCTGTCCATCTGGTACAGAGTTTGCTAATGGTGGTGGCAATTTCTCCAAGACAAACAGCATTCAAGCAGAAACCATTGCATAATTCTGCCACACTAGAAAGCCACAGAAAAGCAGCTCTCTCCAGAGAAATGGGCCCTGGATGGGAACCTGAGTAAGACTTCCAACTTTAGGGCTTCTGCACTTCTGTTCAGGTTTTTGTGTCACTTAAGCACCTGCCTTGGGCAAAAAATGCCAGCTGGGGCTTGCCCACTTATGCTGTTGGTTCATCTTGCAATATAAGAGGGAAGCAGAAATGAGTGGGTAAGAATTGCACAGTCAGGACAGAGTGGTCCTAACTCCCAGGGATTCTGCATATGGGAGATTTGCAAAATTAGTCCCTCAGTATTTCCAGCAGCCATTCAGCCATAAAAGCAGTGACTGAAAAACACAGTGCAGCTACTATTCTTTTAAGTCCCAGTCAAGCTGTTTATTTTTTCACTTAGTTTTTAATATAATTTGTCTTGTGAGTTTGTATGAAGTGTCTCTCCCCAGCCATTTACCAAGAGTGCTGTGGGGATTCCTGACAACACAACTTTTTGTTGTCACCACACCAGTAAGCTAAGGAAGAAGGCAGTTGTGTTTCCTACAACAGTTCTTACCTGGGCCCAGCTGGATTCAGTCTGCAATGCAGTGGGAACTTTGTACATCTGTAACAAAAGACCACAGAGCAGACTGTCAGGTGACGAATTTCCTCTCTCTGGACTAGCTCTCATCTAAGCTGAATTCTCTTTGCCAGTGTTCACAGCCCATGATACTTTCACTGGTGTAAGATAAGGGGAATCAGAGCCTTTCTTTCCTTAAGAAAGGAAAACACTGGGAAAACTTTGTCCAACACGTGGCTGCATAGCAAACCTGGCTGCACAATGCCCAGACAACTCCTTTTCCAGTGCCATTCCCTCTAAGCAGTCTGCTCATCTTGAACAAGTTGCAGCACATGGCCTCTGTGAAAAGCCAGACCCTCTTTGCCTTTTCTCATACCACCAGGTTTTGAAAGAGCAGTGTCTTACAGTGAAATAGAATGTTGGTTTCTATTCAATACAGATGAACTATGAGATGAATCGTAGTTCCATCTAAGTGAATTTCCACTGACCATAGACCTTCATAATTCCTACAGATTGATTATAGTAATTTCAGTTGATGAAGACTCTATGCAAGATTTTGAGGTAATGTTTTTGGCTATGAAGGTACTATACCATTTTACCTGGGAGAAAAGACTGACCTCTACCTGGCTACAACCTCTTTTCAGCTGCTTATAGAGAGTGATAACATTTTCCCTGAGCCTCCTTTTCTCCAGGTTAAACATCCCCAGCTCCCTCAGCCACTCCTCATCAGACTTGTGCTCTAATCCTTTCATTAGTTCCCAAGTTGCCTTTCTCTGGGGACTCCAGAACCTCAATGACTTTCTTGCAGTGAGGGGCTCAGAACTGGACACAGCACTCGAGCCTCACCAGTGCCTAGTACAGGGGGACAATCACTGCCCTGCTCCTGCTGGTCACACTATTGCTGATACAAGCCAGGATACCATTGGCTTTCTTGGCTACTTGGACATCATCATCATCATCATCTGCTGGCTTATATTCAGCTGGTTGATCAATATCCCCAGGTCCTTTTCTGCTGGGCAGCTTTCCAGCCACTCTTCCCCGAGTCTGTTGTGCTGCAGGGAGTTGTGATCCAAGTACAGGACTCAGCACTTGGCCTTGTTGGCCAAGTTGGGCTATTGATCCCACCATCTGTTTTGAGTGGGAAACCCTAATTCCTATGTGACCATCCTCCGGAATTTCTGTGCTTTCTATCACATCAATAGCCCTTGTGTCTTTGCTGGCACATGGATCTCTATCTCTACCTCCACTGAGACAGCAGACTGAAGGCCCTTGCTAGCACACTGTCCCTCAAACACTGGCATGATGCCAGGTTTACCCCTAGTGATCTTGGTTTTATCCCTTTTCCCCTTCAACTCTAGCTTAAAGTTCTCTCAGTGAGCCCTGCTATCTCCTGCACAGATCCTTTTGTCTCCTTGAAACAAGCATACCCAATATTGCCAGCAGGCCTGATGTCATGTAGACCAGGTCATGAACAGAAAATCCAAAATTCTGTCAGTGACAGCAGGTTCAGAGTCAGATATTGGGCTGCTATTCTTCCTATTTCTTCCCCCATCATTCCTTGCAACTGGAAGGATGGAGGAGAACACTACTTGTGCTTCAAATGTTCAACTGCAACCTTACTGTAATTTACAGTGATGAATTCCTAGAATTTTTAGAAGTAAGCATGGAGACTAAATCCTTATTTGAGGGGACACTAGGACCCATATTTGGCACTCAGTCAGATCTCAAAGTTTCACAGTCCAAGTAATTTTGCACCTGAGAAAGCCAATTGGTCTGCAGAGGCTTAAATGGGAATGTGTGATAAAGAGTTTTTAGAGAAAGAGTTCAATAGGCAGAAGAGAAAAGAAAAAGTTATTAACATTTCAGATTGTCCATGGAGACGCAAAATAAGGTGGGAGACGAAGTTTCTGTGTACTAATCATCACTGTCATGGTCTGAAAGGTCCTGGTGTGTGCTCCAGGCCATGTGAGGAAGCTCTCTCCACCTGCATCCAATATTCTTGTTCCAGGACAGTTCCTCCTCATGGCTTGCCTTGTTGCTGACAGTGTAACACTGTAGAAACAGCTGCAGGGGAAGTGTTTGCCACTCATTTGGTGACAGGGTTGAACATGGAAGGATCCCATACTTTTGCACCAAAAGGATTAAAGAAATGCCCCTCACCACCTCCTCCTCCTCCTCCAGAAAAAGTAGCAACTGACGAAGGTTGAGGAGGGACATAAAGATGAAGAATTGAGAATTTGTGCCTTGACACTCACCTATTTGCTGGAGTTGTGGCCATGAGTTTTGGATCTTTGCTGCTTTAGGGCTGGTGCATTTGTCATCAACCTTCCCTCCAAGGCTTCATTCATAAATCACTTTTGGAGTGTGAATAAGCCATGGGGATGCTTTAATAAATGGTTCCTCACATTAAGTTTTATTCCCCAATAATGATTAGCTTATTAGTAAATCCATGATGGCATTACTAAGGAGGTCATTATCATTATCCCTGTTTTATATCTGCAGAAACTGAACTAGAGAAAGGAAAAGTCACCACTAAGTAAGATTTGTGGATGCAAGCTCCTGAGTCAAGGTACATGCTTTCTTCAGCAGGTCACAGGACTAATAGGAGCTTGAAATAAATGGTCAATGAACTGGTTAATCAAATCATTACATCAGAATGCTATAGGACAGTGATATCTTTTTAGAATATATTTAAAACCATAAAGAGTTACCTGCATCTCTGGTTGGTTGTCAACATTTAGCAGCCCAAACTCTTCATAGAGGCTAACTTAAAACACAAATAACTATAGAGTTCATCTTTAGGAACCTGCATAGGTTGTGTGCTGTCAGAATTTGTGCTGGAATTTTCTGATTTGTTAAAAAGAAACTGGGATGCCATTTACTAAGTTTTTTACTCAGAGGCATCATTTTTATTCAGCTTATTCCTGATAATTTTGAATATAGTTCTAGTACATTTGATTCTTTTAACATTGCATTACTGGCCGTAGAAAAATCTACTGTTGTCTCAATATAGAGGACAACAAAATGCAAAGTGGAGTTAAATCAAAATAGATGTTATGAAAGCTGCTGCAATGATTGCATCACACAAGGCAGTCTTCAAATTCAGTGAAAGACTTGCATGTCTTTTTCTGACAGCAACGAGAGAGGATTTCCAATATATAAGGATTCCCCTTGAAATAGAAACCTGCCATGCCCAGCTATACATGAGTGGCCTAAATTCTCCTTAAGGAGGAGAGAGAGGTTTAGAGAGAGAGTGCTTCATGTCTGCATTGTATAGAACAACAGAATCATAGAATTTTGAAGGTTGGAGCAGACCTCTAAGATCATTTGTCCTACAGTTAGCCTAGCACTGCTCTGTTCACCACTAACCCATGTCCCCATGTGCCACAGCACACCTTTTTGAATGTTTCCAGGGATGGTGATTCCAGCACTTCCTTAGGCAACTTGTCCCAGTGCTTTTCCACCTTTCACATGAAGAAATTTTTCTTTATATCCAATTTAAACCTCCCCTGGCAAAACTCGAGGCCATTTCCCCTTGTCCTATCGTTTGTTACCTGGGAAACTGACCCACACTTTGCAACAATCTCCTGTCAGGGAGTTGTAGAGAGCAATAAGGTCCCTGTGAGCCTCCTTTTCTCAGGCTTAGACCCTCATCTCCCTCAGCTGCTTGTAAGAGGACTTCTGCTCCAGACCTTTCACCAGCTCCATTGCTCTTTGGGCATGATGATACCAACTGCAGCTCGTCCAAGCAGGCTCAGGCCCTGAGAATTTACAAAACTTAAAATTCAGTGCAGCAAAATTAGTGTAAATTTAGTACATTACTGAGCAACTTCCCAATTCCTTTTGTAATGAGTTATGGGGAAAAGAGATACTTTTAGGTACCATAGGTAGGTACCATCTGATTTACCTCTAAAGTGCTGAGCATCGGGTCCTCCAAGCCAATCAAGAAGCAAATCCAAAAATAAGTTTGAGAGACTGTTATCTGGGCTTATTGATCCTGCTACTCAGAGTCTGAAACCATTCTAGAACTAAGATCATATGTTTGGAGACTCTTGGAATACTTCTGACACCATTTCACCTATTGACATTGTGGTGAAAGCACCCAGTCAGGAGGTGGAATTTGATGGTTTGGAGTCCTTTTCCACCTGACGAGCTTTGACTCTGTGACTCCATGAAAAAGCCTTGAGCATCAGGGTGTTACAGAGACCAAAAGAGCAGTGGGGTGAGCAAAGGTGCCCTCCACACTTCACCAAGTCACAGGATAGCCAGGGATTCATTGCTGCAAGGGAAAGGCCAATTCAGGTTCCATTGTACCCTGTGCCAAAGCTCCTGTCTGATTCCTGGATCTCTCCTTGCTGCTCTGAGAGTTTTTTTCCTGGTTGCTGTTTTTATTCCTTCAATCCAGGCTCTCTAATGAAGAATGTGTAAAGAGTTGTGGGAGCAGTGTAGATTCTTCAGGCTGTCCCTTGCCAGCTGAATATGCAGAAAGCTCACACACCATCCGTGTTGCTCAGGGGAGCTGGTTAAGGTAGGATTGTGTGTATGAAATGGGCATAGTTAATGCCTGTGAAGTAGTTTAAAACATCTAAGGGCAACTCAGACACAAAACCTCCTGCTCCAGTGTGCCGCAGAAACCTGAAAGACCCTCTGGGGGAATTGTTATCCCCCTTGGTCCAAAGACTGCCTGTAAATTGGTCCCTTCAGTGGAGTTTTTGCATGTGCAGATAGCTGCCCACCTCCTGCAACACTGAACAAAGAAGTGCAAGGCAAATTCCAGCGCTTGGAGTGTGACATGAAGAGTTTGACGTGCTGCTGAGGAAGCCACACATCCCTATAATGACTTAAAATTCCATGCCTGGCAACCAGGTGCAGGGGGTTAATTAGGCTCATAAGCTGGGAGAGCAGGGAGACCTTTGGGAGAAGTTTGTAGACAAGCAGCAAAGCATATGACCTCATTTGAATTTTCCTATTAGATTTCCTGCAGAGATCTCAAAAGCATCCTCCGATCACTGTCTGAAACTGTGAAGTTTTACATTTGCAAACACAAGGAATCTCCATTAGATTCTGAAGCTGCTGCACATGTTTTAAGAGATCAAACTGATCTTTTAAACTGATGATTATGACAAGCAAATAGATCTCCCCACCTCCTTTTGTTTGTTTGGACTAATGATTCTCGACTCTTGGGGTAAACAATCTGCAATTCTTCATTTAGAGCTCTTGTGGTGATGCAGATTGGAGCTGAAATGGGTGAGACTGGCATTGCTGGACATAAGGCTGTGCTTATGTGAGGATTTGTATGGTCCAAAAAGGCTGCAATAGGAGCCTGAGCTGTGTCTCTGTAATCTGCAGCTCCTTTGGTTGCAGTGGGCTTTTGAACAAGTGTTTGGTGTTTCTCTCCTGTTCCTAAGTTAGTGTACTGTTCTTCTCCTTCCCCACCAGGTCATAGCTGCGGTGCCAGTACAGCTCATTTCAGTCCTACAGCCTTTTGGTCAGAATAGGAGAGATTTCCCCAGACTAAATGGCAGCTAGTCTGTGCCTGTGCAAAAGGCTTTGCTGGAGAAGGAAAAGATAAAAATAGGAATGGGCCATAACATGAAAGCCAGCACAAATCCAGCACCAAACCTTTCTGAGTCCTTTCTCCAGCCCACTGCTATTCATGGGGGTCCTTCCACTGGCCATAACAAACTCCGGTTTCACATCAAGTGCAGCTCTGGGAGCACTCAGGAGAGGGAAGGGGAGTTACCCATCACCGTGTCCAGTTGCAGCTCATGTCACTGGAGAAGTGTCAAGGGAGTTTCATTTGAGTGCCCTGATCCCTCCTGTCCCAGATGCATGTTTTGCTTCTTCACATTACAGCTACCAAAGGGAGATGGTCCCTGGTGTCAAGACAGGAGCAAATAATAACCTTTACATCCATTCAGGCAGAAATCATGCTTGGAATAACTCGCTGTGATGGTTACAGTCAGTTTCACCTTTACTGTGGTACCCATTCCTTGTGACAATGGCATCAGAAAATTCACCTTCAGCCTTTTGGGCACCCTGTGATCCCAGGCAGCCCCTTGGCCATGGGCTGTGTGCAGAGCACAGACGTCACACTCCTCACCTTTTCCACTGTACGTGTGTGAGGGAAATCAAACCTGGGGGATTTCTTCCCAGCACTCCAGACACGCAACCACACCGCAGAATACAAATGTGAGAGCCAGGCTGACGCAGGCAGGAGAAGCTCAGCCCTCCACCCCAGGGACCAGCAACAGGCAGGCAAACCTTGGAGGGCAGGACAGCTCATTAACTCCCTGCTTTAAATAATAGCAGTGGTGAGGGTGCTGGTGACAGTGTCCCTGTGGTGTCCCTGTGTCTGTGTGGTTTGACGACAGGCGGGGAGCAGCACTTGCTTCTTCGCTCCTCAGGCAGCTGCCCTGTGCAACAGCATCAAGGAGGGCATAGGAAAGAGGTTATTTATTTTTTTCTTCTCCTTGGAGATTTTGGACTGATTAAAAATCTATTTTTGCTAGGAAAGCAATGAGGAAAGAAACCCCAGCCATACACAGCAGGTATAAAAGAATGTTTGATTCTTCCAACAAGTACTATAAGATTTAATATCTTTGCTGCTCGACCCAATATTGTATCACAGGCATCACTGGTGTTGTGCTTCCCAGCATGCCCTAGCATTCCTTCAAGCAAACATTCACAGTAGCAGAAAGTCCAAGAAAAGGCTTACTCCCTTGAGGATCAAGAAGAAAGCAACAGTGAAGAAAGGTATAGTAGCTATTAATATTAATGTTAAAAGAAGGGGGGGAGAGAGGACACAGGAGCAGCAAAAAAGCTACTATTTATGGCTTTGATGTGTTCATTTTCACAGGACCAATAGCAACATGGAGAATATGGGAAGCAGATAAAGAGGAAAATGAGGAGGTGGAGGTGAGCAGAAGGCAGCTCAGAAAATTGCACAAGCTGTGGGGAGATTTTCCCGTCTAGACACTTGCACACAGCAAAGGGAGTGACTGCCATCTGCATCTCCTCCAGAAAAAGGAAAAGAAAAAGGGACAGAGCTGAGACTGAAAAGGAAATCCACCTTCATGCCTCTCATTTTGGCTGTGGTATGGCTGATCCACACTGCATGCCTGCTGTGGGAGGGGAGAGAAAGCTTAGAGAGCTATTGTTGTGTCTAAGGAGTCACAGCATTAAGGCAGCATGTGAATCCTCATGCAGGGCTCTGTCCTACTGACACAGTGGGAACAGGAGGGAAGGAACTATTTTAGTCTTGTTGACGCTGCTGAAGAGTAAAAATGGAAGTAATTAAAGGCCTATTCTAGTCTCACTTAAATCTCCAAGTCTTCAGGCCAGAGTTATTTTTGTTACATTGCTTTAATGGTGTTACATTGATGGTTAGACTGGATTGGATTTTTTTTTCCCTACTCTGAATTTAGGAAATGAGCCAACACTTTTCCGTGGCAGTGCACTCACTTCACTGAAATTTTGCCTGAGGAAAATTGTTCAGGTCCCGGAAGGAATTTTTCTAAATCCCAAGCAGCCCCACCATAACCAGTGCTTGGGGCAGCTGGGTTGGTGCCTTATGTTGTAGAAAGAGGAAGTTTGAATCCCAGCATTAGCTAGACCAAAGCTAGACGGGAAATAAGAATGACTCCTTATTCTCAAGGATAAGAATATCCTTAAGAATATAAGCACCTTATATTCTGCACCTTAGGAAAGGTGCTTGATAAATAGTGACCCTAAAGTCTTATTGTCCCCTATTTTTTCACTGAGAAAAAAACCCCAAATCTTCACTGCTTAGGGCAAGAGCGGGACAGGCTTATTTGTAACAGCACCACTGCTGCCCATTTTGTCCTCAGTAGTCTGCAGTGGCTGTAAGCAGTGACAGAAATCCAGCTGCCATGCACATCCTCTGTGAAACTCATCTCATCTCAGCATCACTTTTAGCCTTTCTGCTCCCAGGTTCCCCTGTGCAGCCATGCAGGCTGCACCTGTGACTGTGTCTCCTTGGCTGGCACCTGTCCCATGTGGGATTAACCCACATCTGCACCCTTGTGTGGCCTCTGACAGTGCAGGGTGTCAACAGGAAGAGGTTGATCTCTTTTCAGAACAGATCTTTGTCCTGTGCTGGATCTCACAGGTCACTGCAGGCAAGGCAGTGTAAAGAGCACAGAACTTGAGGCTTGTTTTTTCCAAAAAAAATCAGTGTTGCTGCCCTCCTACATTAAGGCCTCACGTGGGTGTTTCAGAACTACCAGTTCATATAAGCAGAGATACAAAGTCCTCTGTTTGCAGAGTCAAGGAGGACCCTCAACCCAGTGTGCATTAGGTCTAAGCAGCCACAGAAAGCAAAGCATGGCAGGAGCTCACCATGGGAAAGTCCTTCACCTCCCTTGCAAGTGGGGCTGAGCATCAGATCCCAGCAGATGCTTAGAGCCTGCCCAAAACCTCTCAGTCCTTTGCTCCAGAATAACCCCTGAGAATCATCTTCCTGTAGAGCAATTGCCCCAAGGAGGAAAAGGATGTATTTAACCAGCCCCAGTGAGAGGTACTGCTCAGTTCCTGAGCTCACTGAAAATGCCTGTGCTGGGTGGCCGCAGTACAGGTACCACAGGGTCCTTTAGAAATGGGGAAAAAGCTACTCCCTGTCTTCCCAGAAAAGCAATAAAGGACTGAACCTTTGGACCAATCAAAGGCTCAGGTCAACAGAAAAGGAAATGCTTGGGCAGAATGAGATATCATAAGAGGAAGGATAATTTTCTGGTGTGTAGGCAGGGAAATTAGGTCAGACACTTTGAAACTTAGTCTACATGTTTTCACCTCCAAGTGGTATTAACTAGTCATACTCTTTTGCAGAGACTAACTGAATGCTACAGGTGTATTTTAGACCTTATACCATTCTTGTTACTCCACCCTGAATTTTCTACAGTTCTTGTTTCAGTTCCTGAAAGCTATTTTTCCAGCTATACACAGGGAAATTGCTGAACTCCTCTGGCTCTGAACAGAGCAAGAGAATTATAGACAATATGTCTTATGGGCAATTCACCCCTTTATTCATCTCGGCAAGGGAGTGGATTGTTACATCTCAATGTCCCTTCTGAGCCCATTTTTTGCACTCATACAATCCTTGTAGCCTCTCCAGGGATACCAGCCACCATCATGTAAGCTCATCAGACTTGATTTCTTGTGGTTGCCACTCTGTGTGCCTCACACTTGCACAGGTGTGTGAGAAATAAACAACCTTGTTCATTTCCCATAGCCTACCAATCTGCCATGATGCTGTCCCAATGCCAGCACCCATGAGAATCACTCACTCACCCTCTCCTGCTACAGCTGGGCAGTGGAGAGAGAAAAAAAAATAATGAAGGGTTCATGAGTGAGATACAGGCCTGGAGAAAACACTTCAAGGGCAAAACAGGCTCAACTTAAAGTTGCAAAGTAACATTTATTACTAACAGAACCAGAGCAGGATAATGAGAAATAAAATAGGCCTTTTAAACACCTTTCTCCCTGCAACCCTGCCCTCCTTTCCAGTGACAGCACAGGGAGAAAGGGCATGGGGTTTGGGTCAGTTCATCACCAAGATTTTCTTGCACTGCTTCAGGAGAGGAGTCCTTCCCCTGTGAGACCATGGGGTCCCTCCCACGAGAGACAGTTCTCTGTGAGTTCCTTCAGTGTGGCTCCAAATCTCATGAGCAGCACTTCTCCCAAAACTGCTGCAATGTGAGTCCCTCCCACGGGCACACAGCCCTTCCAAAACTGCTGTGACATGGGTCACTCCTCCACAGGGTGCAGTCCTTCAAGGCCAGGCTGCTCCAGCCTGGAAGCAGGGTCTCTCTCCTCTGAGTCTTCCCCTGGATCACAGCCCCCTCCAGGCATCCACCTGCTCTGGCATGGGCACCTCCCCATGGGCTGCAGGTGGATCCCTGCATTCCTAATGGATCCATGGGCTGCAGGGGCACAGCTGCTTCACCATGCTCATCACCATGGCCTGCAGAGCAATCCTGGCTCCAGTGCCTGGAGCATCTCCTGCCCCTCCTTCTCCACTGACCGTGGTGTCTCCAAGTTGTTTCCCTCACATATTCTCACCTCCTCCTCTTCTCTGACTAGAAGCAGAACTGTGTGACTTTGTTTTGATTTCTTCTTAAATATGTCATCACAGAGGCATTGCCAACCTCTTTCATTGGCCCAGTTTTGGCCAGTAGCATGTCCCTCTTCAGAGCCATCAGGGGTTGGCTCTGTTGGACATGGTGGAAGCTTCCAGCAGCTTCTCACAGGGGCCATCTTTGTGGGCCCCCTGCTACCAAAAACCAGGCTGTGCAAAACCAGTACACAACCCTATTTGATTCATCATCATAAGCACTTGCCCAGCAAACAGTGCCACCAAATCCCATGGCTGCCCATGTTCAGGTTCTCTTTTCTGCTGTGTGTTGTTTGAGAGCAGAGAAGTGGCCCAGAATGGTGAGCCTGTGTCCCTGGATGTGGGAGCTTTGCCGGGCCATGGATATCACCAGACTCCCAGAGTTCACAGAACAGTGAATGGAGCTGCTTGATCTCTCTCACTTACTCATTCCAGCAGATCAAGGCTGATAATTCCCTGTTCTGGCTTGTGGAGTTACTTTCCTGTTCTTCCAAGCATGGCTCTTTGCAAAAAGATAAACAAGATTTTGAAGAAAGAAGGCAGTGAGGGCACTTCTAGTCCAGGGAGGTGCTGTAGTTAGTTCATTACCAGCAAGCAGTTGGGGTCCTTCCCAATGATGAAGGCTTGTGAAGTCCTGCTTTGGGCTTGCTGCTTGCCCTTTCTGTAGGATGAAACTCAGCAAGATGTTTAAGCTAAAGCACATGAGTAATCATGTATGTGTTTGCTGGCTGGGATGAATGATGAAGGAACGTGCTGAAACACGTTTCTGAATCACAGCTACATTTGAGACCCCTTTAAAATTCACCTCTGGCTATGTTCCTTTGCAGGGCTGATACAAAGTGGTCTGGTTTTCAGTACTTTGTGTTAAAAGTGATCCTTCTGTGCTGCCAGCAGGAAACTAAGACACAATACACACTCATCTCTATTTTGTTAAAAGTTATTTTAGATCCCCCAAATGTGCAAACACCAGCACACCTTGTTGGCATCAAGAACCAATTAACAAAACTGATGAATGAAAGGAAATCAAAATACAGTCAGATCTAACAGACCTAGAGTCAGGAATGTAAATTGCACAATTGCACATTCTGTAAGATGACTTGGTTTGTTCTCTCTCCATTGTAATCAAAAGTGAATTACAATCTTGAAAGGTTCTATCTCTCCCAGATAACTGAAAAAAGCTAATTAAAAACAAAAGTCACAGATGTAATCATTGCTTAATGTTGTAAGCATAACATGACCTAATGCTATTATGAGTTCTGAACAAATTTCAATTAGGACTCCAGCTGGTAAACAGATAAATGTGATAAGGACATTTTAATATTACTTGATAATTTGTTAGTAAAAGCTATTTTTATTTCAGCCATTTTTAAGTGTATAAAATGGGTTTCGATTTAGATAAGTTTTTCAGCACAATTAAAGGACTAAAAACCATATCAATGAGTAGCATTTGAGAGGATCCTCCTCAGAGATGTGTTCTATTTTTATTAGTTAACCAGTTTGGGGGTTTTTTTACACAGTCATCATCACTTTGTATCTTGCTAGTGATTTACACCATAACCAGATCAGAAGAGTAATAACAACACATACTTTGTACTCTGCATTGGGATGAATCACTTCTAGGCCTTTTGTTGTTTTGTTATTTCTTGTTTTATTGAGCTTAAGGGAATGTAGAAAGTCATGGCTGTGATGTGAGGTCAATGGTATTTCAGAACATGTGGGAAACCTAAAGCGCAAAACCGTAAGTTCTTTCCAGCAGGGCAGGAGTTGATGTAGTTCTGAGAAGATGAAACCATGAGTCTGACTGGATCCCTGTGATACACCAGGATGCTAGCATGGCTTTATAGAGCCAGGATGAGTTCCTCACTCTGCCATATTCCCAGTGAAAGTCATTATTCACATTCCCATGTGAATAAAATAGTCAATTTACTGTGTCTCAGTTTCCCTAAATAAAAAAGGACATAGATACTGACTTAAAGTGACTGTGCTAAAAACCAGGAGTACAATTTAGCTCAATCAATCTACTTTTCTTTTTTTTTTTTCTTTTTTTCTTTTTTTTTTTTTTCTTCTTTTTGGAGAGGCAAAGGTGAAAAGCCTGGCTCTGAAGGATGATCTCTCCTGCCCAGACTGGCATTCTGGCATTCCACCTTCTGCTGAAACTGGTGCTCAAGACCAGCATTTGATTTCAAGACAGGTGTGGAGTAGCTGCCTGGTAGAGTGGTGACAGCTTATCACCTAATCAGCACACAATTCCCCTCTCTCGTAATTTGGAACAGAGATAAATAAATAAATTCCACCACTGGAGGAGCACAGTGGCCTGACAGCATTGAGGGAGGAAATCCAGTCCAAAATTAAGACACTGAAGGAAGGTACAATGTCCAGCTCTCCCTGCTGTGCTTTTAACCACTCTTGACCTTGTTCTCATGGGACCACCCCTAATGTGGGAGCATTCAGCATCCACTGCCTGGCCTCTGTGCTGAGGGGACTCACCTGCCATTTAGATAACAATGATGCACATCATGTGGACACCCATATTTCATTTACCTTCATTTGCATGCAGCAGCCTTCCTGAGTTCAGAGTTATTTGATGGCTGTCACTACCCTGAAATACTGAAATAAAATCCTTGCTTTCCTTCTGTGACATGATTTTTTTCCATTTCCTCCTTCAATTTATCCATTTAAAATATTTATTTTATACTCCGTAAGGTTACTTTTACTCTTGAAAGAGCAAGGGCTAAGATTTCTTCTTCTTATACAAGAAGAAACATTGAAATAAATCACTTTCCTCAGCAGCAATAACATACACCAAAAAGAGAACAAAATCCGGTATGAAAACATACTTTTCCTAGTTAAAAGCACAATCATTCTTGGGACTGAAAGCTCTCCTGACTAGCTGTTGTGTCTTCTCCATTATTTACTCATATCACAGTAGCAACTGGAGGTTTGAAATGAAATACTGGATTGTGTGTGCTAAGCCCTGCAAGATGCAGCAGGAGCTCTCAGTCTGCAAAAGCAACAGAACGCTCTGGGAAGTGGAATGCCACTGCGTCCATGAGAGAGACAGAAGTGTAGAGAAACAAAGTGACTCAGTGACACAGGAGGTGGCAGATGCAGTTTGTGCTGAGGTCAGGACTGAAATGATGCTCCTGAAGCATTTGTATGCTGTGAGTTCCTTCTTCCTGATGGGAATTTATGTGAACCTCCCAAGACTTGCCTTATCACTGTGATCCCCGAGTGACTCTTAGGGGGATTAGCGAGATGCTGTTTTCTAACCTGACATTTCCAAAATGTAAGAGCTTACCTTTGAGGCAGTCACGTGGAATTCAACTCTGTTTATGGAGAGCCAGTCAATATTATCCATAATACCTGAGGCATGATTCATCTGACCTAAATATAAGTGTCTGCTTTAGAATAAACTGACTGATGCCTTCTGGCTGTATTGACCAGCTCTCCAGCGAGTGTAACAGGAATACAGCCAATAGACAACCTAATTTAAAGAGATGAATAACACCCCATTTCAGTCTGTGCACAGTGATGCCTTTGCAAAAGGTAAAAAAAGCTCTCCTGTCTTAACAAATGCCGATGTGTTGCTGGAGTTGGCACCCAGGGTGCCGAGATCCTAAGCAGATGCAGGGATCTGAATAGACTGTAATAAAGTTAGTTAATGGGAGACACATTTTGCCAGAGCCAACAAAAAAATTGGCAAAACAATCTTTGGACTGCTGCAATCTGCATCACAGAAGCCTTTTTCTGTGTAGTGTAGGTAGGTATTTTTATTGTCTGCATCTGGAAATAGGCTTGGCTGTCTTAGAGCATACCATAGCAAAGTAGACTGTCCACACACCAGAAGAAGTCCAAGAGAGCTTGGGGGTGAATGATGAGTGGAAGATATTCATCATTTTGACCATCTGGCCTGTCTGTGCCAAAGTTGCACGGCTTCAGGTGAAATAAGGTCCATCTCTGCTGAGTGTCATTGTGGCTCCAGCACTTTGAAAGCATGGAGGAAATCTTACAACAGCATCACATTCTATGATACTGCCCTCAGCTGCCTAATATCCCCTCAGATAAAGTGACACAGCTCAGTGGCCTCAGCAACAGGAGTGGGATCTGGTCTTTGGCACTGGCCAGAGCAATGTCAGGCCAGGTCATTCATGGAGGTCTCACAGAGTGAGGTGGCTCCAGCGTGGCTGTCCCAGCAGTAATTTCAGTAGGGTCCTGTAGAGGTTTCCTTTTTCAGCTCTGAGTTTACTTCTTTAGTGCTTATCCTCACCTTACTTCTCTGCTGAAGGCTACTGAGGTTCATTCCTATGAAGTATGTCACACATTCCTGGTGGCAGGTCATTTCTTAAGCCCTGTTTTCCATTTCACTCTCTGCACAAGATTTCACTGATTGCTATCCAGATCAGATATTGCATATCAGATAAAATATAACCAGCAATTCCTTCCTTCAGGAACCTTCACTTTATCTAACCCCTACTGCTTAGTTTATGATCAGCATTCCAGCCCATTGCCTACCTTTTATCCTATTCTCATTCCCTCCCTCATGGTCCTCCACTCAGAGGATGTATTTTTTTCTGAAATATAGGCCTACTTTTGTTTTAATTGATCAAAATCCATTGCTTTCAACCCTCCATATGCTAAATGCAGTACTTAAAGTCAGACTTTGATGATGTCAGACCTTTCCTAGTCCCTTCCTTCACCTCCTTTCAGACTGCACTGACTATAATAACTTCTTCCAAACCAGCACTCCACCCTCAGCTCTCTTTGACACTATCAGCAGTATCTTCCATGATCCAATTCTCTCATTCCTTTTTCCCCATCTGTAACTCTTCTTTCTCCATATTTCTCATTTGTTCTCCAAAGTGGTAATTGTGTTCTAGAAATGAAATATTTCTGGCTCTTCTCCTGCCCTATTCAGTTACTGTAAAGGTACAACAACAAATCTATTTTAGTAAAGTAGAATATACAGAATATCTGTAAGAATATAGAGTATATTATTGCATAAAATATACAACTCAGCTGCAGCAGCTGCATTTGACCTCAGAAATGTTGCTGTGCCTTAAATATTCTAGAATTTGTATTTTATTTTATGTGCCTCTTCAAACATTTTTATGCTTCATAAGCCCCCTGAGTACCTGTGTAACTACTCAATGACCACAAATCACAAAGAGGAAAACTCAGCACAACTCCCTTATTTATTGAAGCCATCCTACTACAGATTTGCTTCCTTAGTTCAATATTTATCATACGGTTTTTGCCTATCTTCTGGTTTCTGCAAACCCTAATTAACTGGATCTCCTTTAAACACTGTTTTATTGGCAGGGTGTTCAGACAGCCCTGAAAACACCATATTAATTGATATTGTTGAAAATCTGGCTTTTCACTGGTCAGCAACCTTTCCTCTAATTCATCCTTCCAATCTCTCAACAAGGTCTTTTTTATGCTCTGGCAAACGGAATAGATTTTTTAGTATTTCTATAGTTAAATTGCTCTGACATCCACTGATTCTCACATCAAATGTATGCAATTATTACCATCCCTCCTTTATCAAGGGGGAAAGAAAGGGCAGCATTCCCAGAGCATGAGCATGCCCCTCAGGTTAGTCTCCCCAGGCTCTCTGTACAGACACAAGCTCCTCCAAAGGACAGCATTAGAAAAGCCTGCTGAGATGAGCCTACTAAGATGAGTCAGATAATTCAGCTGGCTAAATTAGACTCTTCAAATGAGTCAGTGCTAGCACTCCTAATGGCTTCAGAGGATGTATATTCCAGCAATTAGACACAATGTGTAACTGGAGTTCTATATAATTAGCTATACAAATTGCAGCAATATACAATAGGTTGCTATGTCTTAAATAAGCAATGAATAAGTACAGTGTGACTGGAGCTCAAGGTTATTTTTGTCTTCAATTACCTCCTACAAGAAGCCTGCAGGGCTTTGATTTCCAAAGGGAGATGAAGTTTGTCTTTGTTAAGCCAATAACCAGATGACAATTCTTTAGGCCTGGCTTAGTATTCAACTTAGGCACTTCTTTTCTGTCTGCCTTACATATTCCTTGGTTATTGAATCTCATTTTGTGCAGTGACATTTCTGGTTTTTTCCTTACACCTCATTTCTATTCTTCTCTAAAATCTTACAACGCTATGATTGACAGAGAACTCCAGAGGCCAAAGCAGGATGGCATCAATGTTGGATCAGGTCCCTCAAGGCCTTTGTGCTGTCTTGCTTTGAATATCTCCAAGGATGGAGGCTGCACAGCCTCTCTGGGTCTCTGATGTAATGTTTGTCCACCCTCACTGTGAAGAACTTTGCCCTTATAGCTAATTGGCATTTCTAGTTTCCATTTGCCGTACCCTGTGTCTGCCAGCCCTTAATTTGGATTGATCTCTTTTTTAAACTCTCTTTGGGTAGTTGAAAATAATAACATTATTCCCCTTAGCCTTCTTTTTTGGCAGCTAAACAAGCTTGGCTTCTGAAGCCTCATCTTGTCCATCATATGCTTTGGTCCCCAACCATCCAAGTGAAGAGCTTGCTTTAGCTCATTGATGACTTTGTTATCCTTTGAAGCCCAAACTGAACTCAGTAGTCTGGATGTGTTCTCTTCACAAGTGAAAAGCAGAGGGGGAAATCCACTTGCTCAGACTCTCAGCTGTGTTTTTGCCAATGCAGCCCTTTGTGCAGTTGACTTTTCTCACTGTAAAACTGGTTTGTAGAACTCATGTTCAACTCCTTGTCCCTCAGCACCCCAGGTCTGTTCTGCAAGGATGATTCGTAGTCAGCCACTTCTCAGCCTTCAATTATTCCAACCCACATGCAGATCTTTGTTTCCAGGAACAATTTCCAAATCTTAATCTTCACAGGTTCTAAGACTGCATGTCAGATCCATCACTAATGGCTGTTGGCAGAGTTCTGCTAAAGCAAATGGAACAAGTAACATTTATGTAGCAAAAGATCTTGATCTCGCTTTCTTTTTAATCCTGATATTTTTTCTCTCAATATCCTCCTTAATGGTATAAACATCCAATATTCATTTCTATTCTTACTGTGCTCTTAGCTTCAATATTAACTTGTGGTAATGATTTAATTTTTACTGGTTTTTAATCTGAGATGGTTGGTTCAGCTTGTTTCTTTCTTTAACAGGATCTTTATTTCACACTGCATGTTGTAAATATGCTGATAAATGTGTTAATTGAAATGACTGTCAGATATACTGAAAATGAATCCTTGCAGGAGTCCTACCCAGAGAGTGTATTCATAGCTAATTCTAAAGCATAGATCTGTACAAGTTAGACTGTTTTTTGCACTATAAAGAAACAGCAATTAATAATTTGCTGTGAAGCACAAAGACACACATACATAGGGATGCACACACCAGTGCACACTCTCAAGGAGATGCTTTAGTTAGATTCATTATAATGGTGGACAGTGTGGGCAGTTTTGTCAGTCAGCTGAGCTCTAATCAATCTGTCTAATGCCTTTCACAATATCATTTCATTAGAGGCCCAAAATAATCATTTGCTCATCTGCTCTTCAGCTGCTGGGTTTGATTTGTGTTCTTTTATTGTGGGAACTAATGTGTATCCCATAAGAGCATTTCCTATTTATTGCTTATGTGCTAAGAATATGTATTGCCTTTATTTTATAGACATTAGAGGGTGAAATCCAGTGGGGGATTTCTACAGAGTATAGCATGTAAAACAGTTAAGTTCTTGTAGATTTGAAATGGCTCAAATATTCACTGACTTATCAACCATCTTCCCCACATGAGCCAGGTTAATTAACATCCTACAGAAGCCCTTAGGCATTTTTATTGCAATTCTTCAGGCTGAACCCCACCTTTATTTAGACCTCAGTTTTCAATGAGCTTAATGTTAATTTGAATGAAGAAGTGGATGGAGCAAAAATCTGCCTTCCACTTTCGACAGTCTGTGTCCATCTAGAGAGAGTGGGAGCAGAGATGTAATCAGAGGGGTGAAAGTTCCCTCTGATACAGAGGAGAGCATAAAAAGAGCAGAACCATTGAAAAAGCAGTGTCCAGTAAGGAACAATGAAATCCTTAGGCCAGTGTGACCAATATTCCTGTTTCCATGTGTTGGTTCCTGTCCTTAATCAACTACATTTTTCTTCCCCCTAATACTTCCATAATGTCATTATAGAATCTTATACACCTTGATAATTATGTTTACATTTTCCTCTGTTTACATGCTGCATGTATTCACATCCAGTATTTATTTGTTTTCATGTTAATAGCTGTCATTATTCAAATAACACATTTCAGCTGCCTTGCTGAGACACCAGTGAACCTCCATAAGGGACGTGGGTGTTTTGCATGCCAGACTGACTGAAGCTCTCTTTAACCTCTGTTCAGGATCCTCCACAGGCTGCCTCACTCAGATCAGAAAAGCTGTCTGAGGAGCTTATCTTAGGTTCTTTGTGGCTGAGTGGAACTAAATTACCTTTCTCCCTTCCTTTCTCCAGCTCAAAAGCTGGGCCACAAAACCCATGTTGCCTGAGGGAACATGACTGACCAAGAAGGAAGAGGAAGAAGCATCTGCAGCTGAATTTTGTCTCTTCTGGCTAGAACCCTTGTGAGAAAGAAGGAAGTCTGGGGCCAAGGCTTTCACCTGCTTGAGAGAGGTACCACAGTTCTTATTCTCTAGGGATGTGATCTAAAATATTCATGGGACTATGAAGTTCTGGTTCTGCTGAATATGGGCCACTGTGCAAAAAACAATTGTATGAAATCAATTGTATTAATCCAGAAAGATCCTGATTCTTCAGCCTATTTAATGGGGCTGTGGCTGCACAGTACTGGATTCTTTTATCTATTTCCAGTGCCTGTGGCAGTATTTCATGTAATGACCTTTCTGTGTGAAAAACATGCTGTTTCTGAAACAGGCACTACTGCTGATTGCAAGGCAGTTCCTCGTCAGCTAAAACAAGGCATTCTCCCCACCACTGAATTATCACAGAGTGGTTTCATCATTCCCAGAAGACACAAGAACATCATTTATACCATCTTTGGTGGAAAAATGCCTAGGATTTGTGTTTCCACCTCCTCAGTCAGTTGTGTGACCCCAGGCTCCACTGTAGGAATACATTCCTCCTGCTCTCAGCTCTCAGCTCTGCTTAATGCAGTTTGAGTTCTCCTAGTAGGTTGGTCTCAGAGGTTTTCTGTGTCCCTCTGTCCACCTCTGGATGACATCTGAGCAACTCAGCTTTCCACAATGAAATAGCAATGCAGCTTAGCTACTGACAAGGTCAGGCAGCTGTCCCAGTGCTCAGCTTTAACATGGGTTAAGACACACTGTGTCTTAGGTATTTTTATTCCTTGATAGTTTTTACTGTCTGGCAAACTTAGTAGGAACAGTGACAGTCTCTCCAGTATTTTTTCCTTGTCTAGTAAGTTAGGTTCCCTTGGTAATGTTAGGAGTCCTTCTCTGCCCATCTCAGTTTGAATTCAGTATTCCTGAATGTGGTTACACACTGCATCCCACATAAATTTCAGCAGAGCTGTATATTAATACTTCAGTATCTCTCCTGATATAACCAGTCATTTACTACCGTCTCTCCTGTCGCTTAAATGTCAGAAAAAAAAAGTGTTTGTATGAGCAGGTCACCAAAGTAATTTCAGATTATACAGCAAGATGGTAGCCAGCAGATCATAAAGGGTTTTACTAACCTTGGCAATGCTGAACATAACTTATTTATCTGACATGTTGCTCACAAAAACCCTTAAAACTGAGTTTCAGACTTTTTCTATTTACAGCACCTAATTTTTCTTCTCTCAGACATTTTCTCTGAATTTTGAGGGAATTCTCTCACTTCTACCTCTTTCCAGCTTCTCTACACTGGTGACACAATTTGTCATTTTTTTTGTACCTACAGAGATTTCTTGTTTTATTTGGGCATTGAGGTTGTCTTCTACCCCGCTTCAAGGTCATCTGATGATTTTAAGATGTCTGGTTGTGAAACAATGGTACAGCAGGATTAGGGAAATGATCACCGCCCTATACTCAGTACTGGGGAGGCTGCACTTTGAATATGTGAATATATTAATTTTGGGCTCTTATTGCAAAAAAGACACTGAGGGGCTGGAGCAAGTCCAGAGGAGGGCTGAGAAGGGGTCTGGAGCACAAGTCTGATGAGGAGCAGCTGAGTGAGCTGGGGGTGTTTAGCCTGTGGAAGAGGAGGCTCAGGGGAGACCTTACTGCTCTCTGCAACTCTCTGAGAGGAGGTTGGGGAAAGAGGGGGGTCAGCATCTTCTGCCAGGTAAGAGGGACAGGACAAGAGGAAGTGGTTGTATGTTGCACCAAGTAAATTTAGTTTGGATCTTTAGAAAAAATTTCTTCACAGAAAATGTTATCAAGCACTGAAAGAGACTGCCCAGGGAAATGTGGGGGATCACCATCCCTGAAGGTATTTAAAAGACATGTAGGTGTGGCACTTAAGGACATGGTTAAGTGATGGAGTTGGCAGTGCCAGGTGAACAGTTGACCTTGATCTTAGACATTTTTTCCAACCTAAATTGTTCTGTGATTCTCCGATACAAGAGAAACTATTAAAATTCTGTACAAATGAAGTTATATTACCCTAAGAATAACCTAAGGATCTTATATTCACATTCATAAGCGCTGCATCCAGCTCTGGGGCCCCCAGCAGAGGAAGAACATTGATCTGTTGGAGCAAGTCCAGAGAAGGCCACCAAAATGGTTAGAGGGATGAAGCACCTCTCCTATGAGGAAAGGCTGAGACAATTGGGATTGTTCATCCTGGAGAAGAGAAGGCTTTGTGTTGATCTAGTTGTGGCCTTTCAGTACATGAAGGGAACTTACAGGAAAGATGGAGAGAAACTCTTTACAAAGACATGTAGAGACAGGACAAGGAGGAATGACTTCAAAGTGAAAGAGAATAAATTTAGATTAGATATTAGAAAAACATTCTTTACTGTGAGAGTGGTGAGACACTGGAACATGTTTCTCAGAGAAGCTGTGGATGCCCCATCCCATGGGAGTGTTCAAGGCCAGGATGGTTGGAGCTCTGAGCAATCTGATCTACTGGAAGGTGTTCCTCCCTGTGGTAGAGGAGGTGGGAATGAGATGATCTTTAAGGTCCCTTTCAACCCACACCATTCTATGATTTTATGTTAAATGTTGCAGATTCAGGGTGTAGCATCTTGGGCTAAGAGAAGTAGCAATAACCTGGTTATTGAACTGATACCATGTGAGGTTTTGGTTATCACACTGATACCAGATGGTTACAGGTTCTTTGTTCTTTGGTCTGACCCCTGTCATCTTTTGCTCAGTCTGCTGTTCACATATCACATTGAAAACACAATAAGAAACACTTGAGCATTTATCAAATGATTTAGGGCAACCTACAGATAAACCAGGTGATATCATATAATTTCATCTCAGAAAGCAAAGCAAGGTTTATACAAACCCTGCAAGGTAACCCCAGTTGCAAAAAGCAATGAGGGCTTTAATATTCCTGCTTCAAACAAATTCTTGAGTTTTTCCTAAGATGGACTTTTGAAGTCCATGCAACTACATTCACATCAAGCTGAACATTATCAAGTTATTTTTTCACTTATTCAAATGTTGATATAAAATTTCCAGTCAATGTTTTTTCTTAGTAGAACTGTATTTGTGCAGCTCCCACAAAAAGGAAACTGAAAAGGTAACATGGGAAGTTACCACATTATGTCTTTTTCTTTATTTATTTTTTTTAATCTCATACTATAATATTTATTCTTCAATAATATTTATTTAGGCTTTGTTGGTAAAAGGAAGCTGGATTTTTCAGAGGTCAATTCTCACTACTGAGTCAAGGAGATCCAAATGTAAATAAAGGCTTTTAAATTTTATCTAAAATAATTATAGTGGGAGCTAATAAAGCATTAGGCACTTTTGAACATGTGACCTCTACACAGGGGATTAAAAACAGTTGATCCTTTCTGAAAACTTTGTTCTTACCTGCATACTACAGGAGGTCTGGCTTCTCCACTCGTCAGTGGTTTCTTGTTCTTTATCCAAAGATGGGATCCTCTTACTGAGGCTGAGACCTGCAAACTCCTGAGAATCGATCTGAGAGTGTAAAACATATTAAATGATTGCATGCCAGAAGGCTAACTGCAAGGCTGACTTTCAAATAGAATTTTTGAACAAAATCTATGATGCTGCTGGAATCCTTTCTTGGAAGAATAGCAAGGGTTATGTTGTACAGATTGAAATCTGGCAGGAGAAGGGATTATGGCATACAGTGAACAACAGCAGGGAGTCAGCCATGTCGAAAGTTCATATGCAGTATGTGATATTAATAGTTTACAAGGCACTTCCATTCCTTTTGTCTATCAACAAAGCTGTTTGGAAAGTTTGCCTAGTTCACTGATTCTGCTACACCACGAGTCAGTGAAATATTCTCACATATAAAATGATGTTATGTCACGTATGTGTATCCTTACTGTGCCTCCAGTGCAATGCAGCAGGATCCATTGGCTGTATTCAGCAGTGCCAGGGAACAGGGAACATCCCTTGACATCATCAAATCCACGGCTCTGTTATTGCCACTGAGATCTCTGAAGATTTTGCCTTTTTTATCAGCCCAGTCTTACACATCAAGAGACAGGAGAGTAAACCCTATTGAATATGTGTGTGTCTGTGTCAAAAATTGCTGGGGGGGGTGGTCCTTGGGAATGTAAAGGAGTTTTGTTAATGGCCTAAGGCATTGGAGGGGCATCCCAGTTTGATAAGTCTCCTAGAGAGGGTTTTCAGTGAAAGGAACTGGAATGCAGGTTTGCTGGATTCCCAATGGCACAGAGGTATGAGGGAGAACAGATTATATTTCCTATCTTTTCTTCTGAGTACAGTACTTGCATGGTGCACAAGATGAGATATTGATGGTCTAAGGGCATGGCTCTCCCAAGACCATGTTTTTGAAAACCTTATCAGTGCTCTTTAAGGGATGAATAACTGAACAACAGAAATTATGATCCAAACGTGAACTGGGAGGACAAAATGGTAAATCACCAACTTGAGGTATATTCATTCTGAAATAGAAGCATGAGGAAGGGTGGTCTTATCTGTATAGACTGCCCCATTCTCAGTTATTATATGCAATTTTAATTAGGAGGACAAACTGGGGCTAGAGATCCTGAATGCGGTTCTGTGTATTTACAAGCATGCACTAGGCCTGTTATCCCTGAGCATGGGAACAATCAAATATGCTTTCCAGTCTCATCTCAGCACCCCCAGACCAGCCCCCGTGTTCTGAAACTCTGTCCTTGTCCCATCTTGGTCAGCTTCTTCTAATGGATTTACTCAGCTTGTTCAGTTTTCCTAGTTATATTCCTGTGCTGCACTCTCCTACACACACTCACACCCACACCCCTTTCCCATAAGAAATAGTCACTGAAACACATCAGCTTAGAAAACTTAAACTTTCCTTCCTTCCTTCCTTCCTTCCTTCCTTCCTTCCTTCCTTCCTTCCTTCCTTCCTTCCTTCCTTCCTTCCTTCCTTCCTTCCTTCCTTCCTTCCTTCCTTCCTTCCTTCCTTCCTTCCTTCCTTCCTTCCTTCCTTCCTTCCTTCCTTCCTTCCGCCACTTCCTTCCTTCCTTCCGCCACTTCCTTCCTTCCGCCACTTCCTTCCGCCACTTCCTTCCGCCACTTCCTTCCGCCACTTCCTTCCGCCACTTCCTTCCGCCACTTCCTTCCTTCTTCCTTCCTTCCGCCACTTCCTTCCGCCACTTCCTTCCGCCACTTCCTTCCTTCATGAATTTTTTTCCATTGCAATTACAACCCTTGGGGCTGACCCTTGGCCAGTCCCAGGGAAGGGGCCACATCTGTGAGAAGCCAAATGGGATGAATTGTGCACTTGTTCAGCTATTAGAGGATTGGGATGGGTTCCCGGAACTGTCCCAAAGTCTGCTTGTTACCCTGTATAGCCGTGTCTGCTGTGACTCTTCAAGGATTCTTCAGAAGTTGGTTTCCTCTGTACCTCTGAGGCTTGGGAGCTCTGTCCACCTCCCATGGAGCAAAAGGGAGTGACAGTGGTTTTCCCAGAGCTATTGCAATATGACACCAAGATAAAACAGAGAGACATGGAAAGACTTTGAGGAGGTCTCTCTGTTTGGTGGGAAGGAGTAGGCAAATAGATGATCAGGCTTAAATAGCAAGCACCAATTTCCCTGGAAATGAATATTCTGTCTCTGTGTACACACATTTTATGGCATCTCTTATCTTGCCTTCTTCTGCCACACATATCATAACAATACCTGACCACTTGTTTGCTCTCAAAAGATGACTTTGGAAGAGTAAAAGGAGAGGAATGTAACAGAAGGAAAAATTTGGGGGGGGGAGGGTGTTGGGCTAGCAGGATAAAAATTACACATATTATAATCCTCTCCAGCCCTGATGATCCGATCTGTGAAGTGATTTAGGCTGGCACTGCTCTGCTTGCTGCATGGAGCTGAGACCACATGGGGCCTGGCCTTTTGCTCCCAGCATCTGCTGGTGTGACACAGACTGACAGCGAGGACAAAAGGAGCATTCAGGCAAACGTTCAACACCTTGCTCCATTCTCACTGCACTGAGGGCCAGGTAAATTCATGAGGAGTTTTAGGGAAGTCACAAGGAGGAGTGTCACAGGTGTTCATAGAACTGTTTAAGACACTGAGCCTTGATTTAATAGTAAGTTCAGTGTAGCTGAGTGTAATTGAGACCTGGCCTTCTGAATCTCTGTCTCTGAGACTTATCAGCACATTTTTAGCAGTTTGTTATTTGTCAGGAGTCACTGGAACGTAAGGAGGAAGGGAGCATGCCAGCCCTGGGTGCTCACAGCCCATGCATCTGTCTCCAGCAGTGACCCAGGGCAGAGGCACAGGGAGGAGAAATGTAACACCAAGCAAATAATGGGGTTTTTCTTCACCAGAACACTCTGAGCTATCATGTGATTTAAAGTATAAACACAGATTCAGTTTTCATTATTCCATTTACATACCTCCACAGGATATTTCCAACTAAAGAGCATCTTTTTTGTCAGTCAAGAGGTTAGGCTTACAAATGAGGCAAGTCTGGCAGGCCTGTCTTCCCTGCTTACTGACCTAAAACTCCCTGTGGCATTTGCCACTTTGCCATCAGTGCTCTTTCAGCTTTTTTTTTTTTTATCCCTTATGCAGCATTAATTACTCTTTCACCAAACAAAAATGAGTCTCAGAGATCTAAATCTGGGTGGCTGCATTTCACATTGAGAGAACTGAACTCACATGGTGCTGCAGTAAAGCTGAATTCTTTTCCTAGTGACTAATTATATTTCCTAGTGTATATTACAAGCCAACCCTCTTAGACTAAACCTTGAACTATTCCTAGTCATGCCCAACAAGGGGATCCCCAGCTGTTGCAGGCCTCCTGACCTAAGAGGTCATTAATTAATGTCTACATTTCTGCATGTGTATAAATATGCTTATAATCTAGCCATTCTGTAACTAAAGTCCAGTAGTTTTCACCAGCATATATTTGCACTTTGCACTAAATGGAAAGATATACAGTACAGAGACATTCTAAACATACTGTATTGTTAGGTTTAATAATTAATTAGGTTTAATCCTTTACAGTTTGTCCAGGATTGGATTTTTCCCCCCATGTACTTATTTGTTAATAGTTTTGCTACATAACATTGTAGGCATTGCTGATGTGAGTGTTTTGAGTACAGGAAGTTCATGTTGTTTTATAAAAACTAGTTTTCTGGAAACAATAGATTCTATTCTTCAGCTTGGACTATCACCAGTAATTATCTCCTGGCTGCTATGCAAATATCTCATGTCCTAATTTCCACACTTGTTCATTTAACACATAAGCTCATTACAGCCGAGGTGTTTTTTTAAAGGCGCTGCAAATATCTCAAAGTGAGTTGCTTGAAAGCTTTATAAATGAGAAGTTTCTTCACTGGCAAATTCCACTTTCTCTTGCATACATGGTCTGCAATCCACAGGTATTTTTTCTGTAGTCTGTTCAGAACGGACTCCACAGCCAGGCACAAGGCCAAATTTTGATCCATCTCTTTATTGGTTTCAACTGAATAACTTCAGATTTCAACTGGTTCCCTGGCAAACTGAGCATGTCCTTTCACTCAAGTATCTTCTCAGTGCCTAGCTGCTAAGGGGAAAAGCAAGATAAAATAATCCTTGTTTGCATGTGACACCTGACTTGTTACCTCTCTTTGCTAAGAAAACTGAAAATCTGAGAGAATAGCACCGTGTCCCCCCTCTCTCTCCAGTCCCAGCGGAGCACAAAGGGGTGCTCAAACTTCATCACACGATGTCTGTGTTCCTAGAGGCTTCTGAAGAGTACCCCTGACAAATTGCTGGCAGGTGCAGAACACACACACAGACACAGACACACTCACACAGAGTTGTGTGGGTATTGCAGTGACTTGGTGAAATACCCAAGGGCTGACCCCATAAAGTCAGCAGTGGTCTGTCTGTTTTGTGGAGCACCTTTCTGGCCAAGCCCTGCTCCCATTCCCAGCCCTAATGAGGCTTCACACCCGTGACCAAAGCCAAAACTTGGGCTTCAGCAGTGCTGCCTGCAATACAGCTTTGGGCAAAGCATGATCAGTTTTTGAGGAAAGCTGATCGTAATGCTCCAGTTGGATCTTTTCAGTGTTCGGAGCACGACCTTGCTGTCCGTGCAAAGAGATTAGTAGAGTTGTTTGGCATAACACAGTGCACAGCTGGCAGCTTTTCTAACAAAGACTCACTAAGCAAAAAGAGAAAGAAAAAGTAGTTCACACATTCTTATCTCATTCTTTTCTCCTTCCCAACCCCTCCTTCTGCTTAAAATCCCTTAACACGAGAGTCGTGATGAGGGCAGCATCCCCATTGCACTGCAGGGCTGTGCACTCAAGTGTATCCGACCATTTGTCTGAGCTGCTGAAGCCGTGACAGGGACAGGAATGTGGGGGGAGGAAACTAGCCCGAAGGATCCTCCAAAAATGTTCCTCCGGTCACTACTGACAGGCAAACCTGCCTTTTTGCTTGTCCTGCACTCCCTCTCTGGATCAAAGAGTGAAGAAATGTTAGCCAGAGGCCCCAGAAAAAAACTCAGTTGCTGCCTCCTTTCCAGTTCTTCTAGAATGAAGTAATGGCAAAGCTCTTGCAGAGACTTGTTCATAGCAATGTGCACCCCAGAGCCTGAATTAGGACAAGGTGGCAGATAAGTAGGAAGTGACTTGTGTTTTCAAGGGTTTGTAGCAGTCATACCACATAAAAATCCTCAGATTCTTGATTGTCTCTGCTTTCCTAAGCAGCTTGGAGAATTGAGCCATGATTGATGTTCCTTGCCCCACTGCAAGCAGGCTGGAGCATCAGGCCGTGGGTGCCAAGGACAATGTCCCTCCTGGACGCCTCCACCTTTCAGAGATGTCAGACTGAGATATCACTCTCTTTAAGCAGCTCTAAGCAGGCTCAGAGGGAACTGAGATGTGCTTTCATCCAGCACTGGGAGCTGTTTTGGGGTGCAACCTTTTCAGAGCTGGGCTGTACCACAACTGCCTCAAGCTTAGTCAGCACTCATGGCTTCTAAATCTAAATTCAGAGGTTGTTCCCGTCCAGTTTCCACTGCTCCGTGAAGCAGAACCACCCCTCTGTGCCTTTGTCAACTCAAGGTGTACGACCCCCCAAAGATTATCTGCCTAAATGCCAAAAGCGCTGAGATACCGGCAGCCAGGGGAAGGTGAAAGCCCATTATCAGCAATGCCAGAAGATGCTGAAGGGCACACACAGTGCAGCTCATTTGGTTTACAACAGCCCTTCTGGAAGCACAATGATCTATTGAAGAGTGACTATCTCTGCTCTTGAGTGGATCATCACAAAGAAAGGTTAAGGCAGCACCGTTTGGTAATTGGTTTGTGTTATATAAATTGAAGCTTAGAAAGCTGGGAGGAACAAAACAAAACCAGACCAGAACACACAGCAATTAAATTCCTTTAAGGAATGCATGGAATAAATACTTACCCTTCTTGCAACTCTCATAAACCTAATCAGGATTAATTTCCATGCCTGATTTGAAAATTGTTCCCTGCCAAATGTCCATTCTTTTCTGACAGATTCCCTCATGATATACCTATATAGCTGAGGCAGGCAAGTTTCAAAGCCAAAAGGCTTTTCCTAACACAAAAATCCCCAACACAGCCAAAAAAAAAAAAAAAAAAAAAAAAAAAAAAAGATTCTGTCTCTTAGCTCCAAACATCCCTTTCCTGATCGATTTTGAGCCCCACTAAACACATTCATGAGAAGGAAAACAAATTCCAGTCTCTGTTTGTTTAATCTGTGGCAGTGAACCAGCTGAACTGGTTCTCACTGTAATCTCAGGACACCAAACTGGGATTTTTCTGGGATGACCTCCTAGCACTTCAGAGGTGTCACAGTAGTCAGTTTGCACAGTTTGCACTAAATTCACAGATCAAAAATATTATAGGGTTTTGATTTCTCCCCTGAAAGAAGACTTCTTACATTGGTAAAACCCGCTGGTAAATGGACCTCAGAGGAGAAAACTATCTGCATCCCCCAGGGCCCAGTGGTCCTGTCCTTGTTCAGGGCTGACACAGAAATACATGGACATGCATGTAAAATTTGTACAGATTGAGCAAAACAGAGAGGCAAATGAATGCTTAATGAAGAGCCTTTTCTGCGCAATTAATATTGGAGAAGCTTTAAGGAACTCATAAATTCCTTAATTCCAGTCCTGTGATTAGCCCACTCCTCTATGCATGCAGCAGCTGTCTCCAACCTGCAGAGTTCAAGCTAACATTAAAAGAAAACGTTGTGGGAAGTGAAGCCCTTTAATTAGTATAACAAATATATTCAGAAAAAAAATGATGCAAGGAGATTTTTTCCTCAGACAATGCACAATTTGCCTGAGGAATTCATTACCATAAGAGATGAACTTTACAGAGTGTTGTGAAATTCAGAAACAGAATGTTTGTTCAGAAGATAGTAATAGCCACTTCTAATAGGAAACAGTTACTTTTAGGCTCCAACCTAATCTTCAGGCAGTTTGAACACTTTCTCTCCAAACACTGACAGGTAGGAACCTTCCTTTGGGCAAATGTCTTGCTCCTTCCCTCTGAAACCAGTGATGCTGGCTGCAGCCTTGGCTGGGATAGTTGGTAAAGGGAATCACAGGGAGAGGACTGATCTCATCTGATTCCATCCCTGTAGTAACTGGTGTCCAGGTTAATCTGGCATTCTGGGTGCCCTCTCCAATGAGAGCACAGCACAGGTACTTGCAGGTAGCAATCACTCGATTTCTCCTAGATAGCAGGCTGGGATGGATCAGCCCTTGGTGTTCCGATAACTTCCTTGACAGGAGGAGGAAATTGTAGGTGGGAGACAACTCCAGATTACCACATCTACAGGTGAGTGTCTCCACATACATCAGTTGCTGGAGCTCCACTGCAGGTGAAGATCTGGTCACTGATTTGCATCCCCAAGCAGAGAGGACCATGCAGGGAGGCAAGATTTTCTTCCCCCTCTCTTCATCCTGAGCCACCCCATTCTGTCGGCATGTCTGGCAGAACTGAGAGGACATTTCTAGTCACAGTGGCCTCTTCACAAAGGCTGGCCTCCTCCACTGAGGTTGCTGAGCAGCTTTCTTGTCACAGACATCTTTTATGAAAAATCCTTTCCTTAGCATTTTTTCTCCTGAGAAGCTGAGAGGCCTCAGGAACAAAATGTAAACAATGATTATCTGCTGCTATGGAATGCAGGTGCATCTGTGATTGGTCTCATGTAGTTATTTCTAATTAATGGCCAATCACAGTCAGCTGGCTCGGACTCTCTGTCCAAGACAGAAGCTTTTGTTATCATTCTTTCTTTGTCTATTCTTAGCTAGCCTTCTGATGAAATACTTTCTTCTATTCTTTTAGTGTAGTTTTAATATAATATACATAATAAAATAATAAATCAAACCTTCTGAAACATGGAGTCAGATCCTTATCTCTTCCCTCATCCTAAGACCCCTGTGAACACAGTCACACTTTCTGATCTTGGGTGAAAAGTAACTCATCATCTGGCAAGACTGGCTTGATAAGGCTGGGTAGAAACAGCTGCTTTACTACATCTGCTTTAGAACATCTGCTTTACAACATCTGCTTTAGAACACCTGCAGCCTCCCTTTGCTCAGTACCAGTTTCATCCATGGTACAGAACCAATGAACAGAGCAGTCTAACAACCAGCAACAGCCATGAAAATTAAAAATCTGCATCGAAGGGCTTGCTTTGAGCTCTGGTTATGATAAACACTTCCCTCCTAACCCAGCCACAAAGTCAAGCCAGCTACAGCTTTAAAGGATAACATCTATCAGATCTAATAAGCACTAATCTAGCATGGAAGAGATAGCAACCGATTGAGTCGACAGGCAGGGAGAGGAAAATGTCTGGCTGCAGCACACTGAGAATCTATACAATTATAAATCATAAATTATAAAACAGATCACTCTGGAATAAGGGTACATCCACAGTAACAATTTTAATAAATATTTGAAAGACTGCTTTGATTTGGTTAGTGTTATAAAATTTGACTACAAATCAAATCCTTATACCTGCAAAAAAAAAAAAAAGGAAAATCCTTACCTTCCTAACCTGAATCTTCTATTACGAATGAGAAAAGCTTCCTTCTAGAAAATCAGTTTATTTAAGGAATTGGCAGACAGCTGGCTGTGTGTATGTGTTACAATTTTGAAGCTGTCAGAGCTGCACTTATTCTTATTTGCTAATCATACTCGTGCATCTACAAGCTACATTTTTAAATGGTATGGATGAATAATCTCTTTGCTCTTGTAGAAGGTTTTTTATGGGTCTTCTAAGCTGTGCATCTATTTTCACTTGACTTTAAAGCAATCAATATGCTGGCACAAGGGCTTTGGGATAATTCATAGCAACAATCTGTAGCAACTAACAGACTGATTTGTTCAGTTCTTTACAGACTTTTAGATTGTTCTGATGAAAAAAAATAGAAGATTCCAAATGCATAGTTACAAAAAAAAAAAAAAAAAAGAAGGAAAGAAGAAAGAATGAAAGAAGATGAGGAAAGAAAAGGGAAAAGAAAGGATTCTGTGTAATTAAAACTTCAGGAGAGGAATTCTCTTCTCCTTAATAAGAATCTAAGTATGACCCTTTAGTTTACGTGGAGACCTTCCAAATTTGTTCCAGAGTGGCAAGACAAGAATTTAGCCCCAGAAGTAACCCCTGCTCAATGACACGTATTTCAAAGACGCAGGGTAATGAGTACCAGTTCTTAGGCCAGTTGCTCTGGTCACAGAGAAAGACAAAGAGGGGCACAAATTCCTGCATTTGGATTTTTTTGGTGCTCCTTTGTACTGAGCCTGTAGGAGCTGCCCTGGCAAAGCCAAGCAGCTCCTTCTGGTGGTGACTGAATGTGGAGGCTCTGCACAAACTCTGGAAATGGAGTCACAGCAGAGTTATTTTTATCATTTATTTCTGATATTGGCACATCTGAGGTAAAGCTCAGCCTACTGCCAGTGGGTCACCTGGCACCCGACAATTTTATATACAGGACATTATTGCACTAAACCTATTGATATCTGCCACATGGGTGGAGATTAAACAAGACACATTTCTTTTCCTGTTACTTAAGTCATTGCAAGGCATAAATTAGTTGGTTGATGGATTTAATTGGCCAACATGTTACATAAAGTAGCAACACATTGCATCTGTGTTGGCTGGGGAATAATGGCTCTTTACAGAGGCTCTGTTCTTGTCTACATCCCCAGCAGCCATGACACAGTCATTTTGCAGTGTGCATCAGGGGCAGGAGCTAGGGCTGCTTCCTGAGGTTTATCAGGGTGAGGCAATTACTGGCCAGCACAGTGGTATCCCCAACACCAACTGCAGTGAGGAATTCATATCAGTCCTGCCACAGACACAGGCAACTGGTGTGAGGGAAAGGCTCTCTTACATCTCTGTACATCAGACAGACCTTTTTCAACTGAGCTCTCAGGGCATGGCCAAATAGTCCAGCTGTGAGGAGAGCTGATTTTCTTTCTTTTGTATAGGCAAGGAAACCTCTTCTCTGCTTGTTCTGGAGAAGATGTGGAGCTGAGAAAGGAGGATGTGGGTCAGAGATTTGGTATTTACACACCATCCTTCAGCCTGAGCTCCACTGTTGCTGTGCAGCAAAAGTAATTCTGGTCCTCTGGAGGTACATGGTAAACACTTTCTCCACAAATGTAAAAGCAAGGGTGTTTTTTGTAAACACTGAGGAAACTCAGGATTTTAGTGCTAATGGTCTTGGATTTCAACGAATCCTTTATTGAATTATATGTTCAAAAGTAGTGGCTGTCCTGTGATCTCAGAGAAAATTTGTGCTGCCAAACAGTGCCATGCATTGTGTGCATGGTCCAGACAACTCATCAGACACCAGAATAGTTGATAGCAGGTTGATACACCACAATAGTTGATGCAGTTTTGCTTTTGCTTATTGTTATTTTTATAATTTATTTCTGATATTGGCACATCTGAGATAAGGCGGAGCTTGGCTTTTCTCTGAAGGAAGAATCCTGGCATCTGCTACAGGAATGGTAGCCAGGAGAAATAATGAGCAAAACAAAGGTGGATTGTGGCTCCTGGAGCAAATGAGCTGAGTGAAGACAAGTTGGTTATTCACTGCATTGGGTAGGAGCACTTTGGGACTGAGGTAAGGTGCTGGAAGGCCCCAAGAGTGATTTGCAAAAAATAAGGGGTATTGTAGCGATTGATAGAACAGGAAGTAATAGGTACAAATTGAAAGGGGGGGAATTTAGGTTAGACATTAGGAATACATTCTTTACTGTATGTGTGAGGAGACCCTGGAATATGTTGCCCAGGGAGGCTGTGAATGCCCCAATCTGGCACTGTTCAGGGCCAGGCTTGAGCAACCTGGTCTAGTGGGAGGTGTCCCTGACCATGGCAGTGAGGTTGGGACTAAAAGATCTTTAAGGTCCCTTCTAACCCCATAACATGCTATGATTCTATGACTCTTAAAAAACAAGGTGATATAAACAGGAAGACAAAGTTTTGGAAGGGAGAGCCAGTAAACATTTACTGACAGTGAGGTGGACTTGTGCAGAGCATCCCCCTGGCAACTTCTGCAGATGCTGAGCTGTGGGGCTGAATGTTGGCTTAGCAGGAGAACAAGTCACTTTCCTCCTCACAGGGAGCAAGAAGGCAAGGACAGATAAAGATGCTGGTGAAACCATAACAGTCCTAGGGACCAGGAATAAGGACAGCAAAAAGGTGGTGTCCCACCTATCTGGGAAGCAGAGGAGTTGGTGCACAGTGAAAAAGCTTTCCTGGGCACAGGGGTTACATCAACCTTAGTAGATTGATTTTTATAATATATATTTTTGGGAAGTGAGAACAACTCCTGTAGGAGACTTCACATGCATGCTGCTGATGTCCTGATCCCTAAGTCTCTGAAACTGTGTAGCTCCACCTACAAAACCTGCCAGGAATGATCCCTGACTGGTGCTAGCTGCTGAGCTGCAACTGGGAATGGTTAGGGAAGGTGTTATGTTAGTGGTCCCAGACCTGAATCAGGCTGTGAACTACTGTAACATTTATCAATGTAGACAAGGCCATTCCAGGCTGGGAGTATTTCCTGTATTGTTTAGTTTTTAAAAAAAGTAATGATTCCTGAGGCTATCCTTGATTTGATATGATCAACCACAATGTGGACCATTACTCCTGTACATTCTCACTCTTTCTGTATGCTGTTGCTACAGCTCTTATAAAAAACCACTCAGACTCAACAACTAAAATGAGCACAGAAGCAAAACACTTCCCTGGTTGATCATGTGTAGCTAATAAAGCTGTGAAAGCAATTTATTATAAGAGCACTACACATTAGAAATACCATGACATTTTGGATTAGTCTGCTGTCCACCAGCTGGTCATGATTACTAGAAAAATCCATGTGTTAGTCACAAGCACCTGACAAATAGTTTGCATACAATAAAGCTTAGCATGGGGGATTTGTCAGCTGATTTGCATGCACAGTTCATTATTCACTGCATTGTGTGACTAGCTACTTCTAACATGTGATACAGTTCCTCCTCTTTACTTACAGAGAGAAACTGTAAACAGGAGAAAACCAAATAGATACATATCTAGACATATATATCCATGTCAGTAAAAATGCTAAATAGCTAAACTCTTATTCTACAACCACTCATTTTTGCAAAGATACCAAATCCCCAGGTATCTTTGAAAGTATATCTGAATAATTAACAGTGATGACTCACAGCACATGGTTATGAACATGGCCTTCTATTTATAACAATTTTTCTATATTCATCTTCTTCTTAATAAGAGCAGTAGCAGCTGAAAATAAATCACTGCATTAAGCACCCCTTTGGATAAACTCACACATGTAGAAACACTTTTCTTCATTGTTGCTGCTCTCAGTCCATGAGAAGCTTTTGGGAAGAAATATGTCATATCAAGACATACACTTTTTCAGAGTCAACAAAGGCAGTTAGCCAAACTGCTCATTGCAATTAATGACTTGTGGCTAAATTCCCTGCTAAGCCTTGAGACTAATCAAACAAGGTGGTTTTGATCTGTATACAACTGAATGACTAATTCTGACAAATCGACCAAGATTCTCAACATAGATATTTTTGTTTCACATTCTCTCCTTCTTTTATTTTTGTATTTTTTCCATGCTCTGCCTCAGCATTCAGCTTGTGTGCTAAGTAATGTGTTTTCTCATATCAGGCACTGTGGTCTTGTATCACTTTATCTCAATTTTAGGGGCAATCAGTTGAAGTTATAGAGAGATATAAGGCTTTTGCATCACCCTACTATCAGATCCACTTTGCTGTTTATCAATTAAAGGTCAAACACAGGTTAGAAAGGAAAAACTCTCTGAAATGCTGGTCTGATAGTATTATTACAGCTTGTGCTTTGGCATGGGGTTAGCAATATGTCAGCTGTGCAGCACAGTATATCGAAATGGAAGAGAAATTGTAGGGTTTGATGCTGAGAAGTAAAATGGAGCTAAAATAGGTATAGATAAATGCGCATTTCCAATGTTTGGGGGACAAATATTCTGTTAAAAAAGCGTGGTCTGATACTGCTGCTTTCACTGATTTTGCTAAAAGGGGAAGACAAAGATTTGTGTGGGAGTGAAGAGGCTTTTGGCTTTGTTGGTCTTGTCAGGACTCTGCTAGATGAAAGCAGCTGGAACAGCCCCCATTGTTGAAAAACTTGCCATGGGGCTAATTTGCAAATCTCACTGGTCTATAGGATGGCCAGAGCCATCTGTATGAAGCACAGATGCTTCTGCTGCAGTATCAGCAGCTCCAGTCTCATCCTTGGCAGGAATGCAACCATTATGTTGTACTGGCCAAAATTCCCCCAGAAGAGGGAACCCAACCCCTGAACATGACATGAGAGGTTGTGTCACACTTTCCTCTTAATCTCCATTACATTGGTGAAATCTGGTTGTTGGTGAAATCTGGACTCAAGCCCTCACCACTGCCCTGAGTCTTGAGCCTTGAGCTGTAATGTTCGTCTTTCACTGTGGAGCTGTGCCACCAGGGCCCAGGACCAGCCCTTTGGAACATCAGTGAGAGATCATGATGAATTCCCCTTGTCCTTCTTCACACATTCCCTTCTCAGCCTTCTCAAAACACCCCAAGAAATGAGGGAGGTGTGATTTACCCTTATGAGTGCTCTGTCAGTGTGTACCTGTCATAGTGAAGGTATCTCAGGGCTTTACAGCTCTGCCTTCAGAGATGTTCAAAGCTATTTCTCCTGCTCCTGTCACTGCTGTAGCATTGAGCCTGGCACGAGTTGGATGTTGCCTTTCCAAGGTGTACTAGCTGGTGTAAATGATTCACTGAGTACTGGAGTGTCACAGCTGGGGTACTCCAGGCTTTCATTCACTCCTGATCCTCAGAGAAATAGACCATCCTGTTATCAATCAGATGCAGGGAAACTCTGCCCCATGATTCACTTTCTGTTAACTGCAATGGGCACAAGCAGAACATGAGTGGATTTCTGTTGGAATCTTCTCCAGAGGGCTCAGGCTGAAGAAATAAAGACCTTGGGAACAACAGAAGGGTCTTAGATCATGGGTCAATGCTGGGGAATGCCAGGATCAGGAAATACTGCATCTGGCCCTCCCTTGTATCTGCCATAGCTGGCCAGAGGAGAGAAAAATTTAATGAAGGGTTCATAAGTTGAGATATAGACCAAGAGGGAGAAAAAACTCCAAGGGCAAAACAGGCTCAACTTAGAGATAGAAAGTGAGTTTATTACTAACAATACCAGACGAGGATAATTGGAAGTAAAAATAAGTCCCTAAAACTCCTTTCTCCCCCTCCCTTCCTCACAACCCCTCCCTCCTTTCCAGTGACAGCACAGGAAGAAAGGACATGGAACTTTTGGTCTGTTCATGGCTGAGATTTTCTTCTGCTACTCCAAGAGAGGAGTCCTTCCCCTGTGAGACCATGGGGTCCCTCCCATGGGAGACACCTCTCCACAAACTTCTCCAGTGTGACTCCAAATCTCACGAGCAGCACTTCTCCCAAAACTGCTGCAATGTGAGTCCCTCCCACGGGCACACAGCCCTTCCAAAACTGCTGTGACATGGGTCACTCCTCCACAGGGTGCAGTCCTTCAAGGCCAGGCTGCTCCAGCCTGGAAGCAGGGTCTCTCTCCTCTGAGTCTTCCCCTGGATCACAGCCCCCTCCAGGCATCCACCTGCTCTGGCATGGGCACCTCCCCATGGGCTGCAGGTGGATCCCTGCATTCCTAATGGATCCATGGGCTGCAGGGGCACAGCTGCTTCACCATGCTCATCACCATGGCCTGCAGAGCAATCCTGGCTCCAGTGCCTGGAGCATCTCCTGCCCCTCCTTCTCCACTGACCGTGGTGTCTCCAAGTTGTTTCCCTCACATGTTCTCACCTCCTCCTCTTGTCTTGCTGGAATTCAAACTGCCCCACTACCTTTGTTTTGATTTCTTCTTAAATATATTATCACAGAGGCATTACCATTCTCCAATTGACCCAACCTTGCACAGCAGCATATCCATCTTCAAAGCCATCAGGGACTGGCTCTGCCAATCACTCTCTCTTCCACATGGTGGAAACTTCCAGCAGATTTTCACAAAAGCCACCTCTGTGTGCCCCCCAGCTACCAAAAACCAGGCCATGCAAAACCAGCACACTGGCTTATTGAACTATCTGGTGGAAGAAAAAACATTTTTTCTCAAAGTTGTTCTGGCAGCTTATTAAACCACCATAGCCACTGAATCCTCCTCCTTAGCAAGGAACTGCTCTCTCAGGCCACCCAGTCTTTTTGTCAGCCTAGTTAATTTGTGGACCAAGCAACACAACACAGAGATAATTCCAGCAGGAGTAATAGCCATGGAATTCACAGCCCTTCACTGGTCTGCTGTGGGAGCTGGAAGAGATCATCATTTGCTGATGATACCTGTCTGGTTATGTGCACAGAATCACTAAGCCTGTGCAAGGCTATGCATGATGTGTGTTCAGGTGTCCCTTACCTGGCTGATGTGTTTCTGTGTAGTCACTGTGCTTAGCTTTTTGGAAAAGAGGATCTGGAATCCTCAGTGGATCCAGAAAAAGGCTTTCCTTTTCTGCAGAGCCAGGGTTGTGGCAGGCTGTAGGAGAGTTTCAAAGCCAGTAAGAAAATCCATGAGGACCAAATTCTGGCAAATTATTGGCAGATATTAAAGTGACTCTAAAGAAATTCCTCTTCACATGGGGTAGTTAGGGAGGAATACTTGGATTTGTGGCCCTTAGTATTAGGTAAATTCTTACCAAGTGGAGGAAAGAGAAAAACAAGGATGATGCTTAGGGAAGAAGCATCTGGCAAGTAGGCTGGGGAGTGCTAGTGTGGGTAGTTTGCTGTGTAAAAGGATGCCAGCTGTGTAAATCAGGATTTAGCTCTGCCAATCCAGGCAAAGATGATGTCTCACTGTTAGCTAGTTTTACATTTTTTATAGAAGCAAATCAGTAAACACAACTGTACACATGGGGAAATCTTTTTCCCAGATGAAAAAGTCACAGTGTACACAGCTGTACCTCAGCCCTGCCTGGTTCTTGATACCTTTTATGTTTAAGACTGCTACAGCTTTGAAAATAACCACTTAGAGTCCTAGATTTCACTTTGGAAATAACAGAACAATATAACGGACATCTATAAAAATTACTCAAAAAAGTCTAAAGTACTAAATGGAAAACATTATCCTTTCTTCAGGAATTTTGCATGACCCCTACAATTCTGAAGCAGTGTGAAAATTTTCTCTTAGATATTACAGATGAAACTGTAAAGTCTCATCATGTTACTGAGTTATTCCAAACCATTCTCAGAATTACTCTTAAGGTAAAGGTCCATGGCAAGAGAAGGATCTAGCATTTTATTTTTCTTCTTCTGAAACCATTTTTCTGCCTACTACCTTTAGTAGTTTATCACCTTAAGGCCTTTGCTAGAAGCCAGTCTGACCCTGAGTCAGGTCTACTCACAGCACTTGGGACAGTTTTCGGAGCTGGCTGATGGCTGTGGCAAGGTTTTGCTTTGCCTTTCATGGCAAATTCCAATGGGGATTGAATCTGTTGCACTGATTGTCTTTTGTACAGGAGTTGAGAACCAGGAACTGACTAGAATGCCATGAAGTTATCTCTACACTGATTCCCTACCAGATATTATCATTGATGGGTGTCTTTGTCCATTGTACTGATAATGGTAGATGAGCAGTATTGTATAAAACTAAATCTTGTCATTTGTCAGCAAAGCTACTGGTCTTCTGCTGAGGGGCTAACAGAACATGCTGGAATTTTGGAGATGAGTTCAAATATTTACAACAGGGAATATTAAGGGATACTGAAAAAATATCTTCTCTAAAAGGGATCAGATATAGAAGCATCACTTCAGAATTGTCCAGAATAAAACTCTACCAACTCTACCTCCCAACCAGCCACATTTGGCAGATCTACTCATGGAAAAAAAAAAAAAAAGCCTTCCCATGCTTTTAATAGAACAAAAGATCAGAGCTAGGAAAGATTTATCAGGTCATGCAGCCCATCTTCCTGATAATAGAACATTGTTTCTTGAAAGTGCATTTTTTTCTAGTGCTTTGACTAGTTGTAGAAGACCTAAATGATGGATGGTGTTTTTATCATTAACCTTGGGAAACAGTTCCAGAGCCTAACAAATCTCAGTGTCAGGCTTCTCCACATTAATGCCTCTGCTTTATCAGTAATTTCATAGTTTTATACTTGTTGCTTTTTCTCCAAAGTGCAGGCTCTTACTGAGTTTAAGACCAGGATTAGATATTGCAGATAAATCTTGACTATCCATCCTCATGCAGGTGGGCTGCTTCTCTGCAAAGCAGTCTGTTGGAAAACTTAAGAGCATTTCTTCACTGAATGAGCAAAGGGAAATCCCAGTCCGACCCTGAACTGAAAATCATTGCCATGAAAGTTGCAGAGAGCAAATTTGCAGAGAACAGCCTTGTTCATTAACCCTGTGAATTACAATGGGAAACTAAATTGGGATTAAAACTTAGTTTTTGAAGCCACTGTGGGGATGGAGAGCTCTGAGTGCTCTGCAGGCACCAGGAAGGCTGACAGGATCTGTTTCTGTCTGCTCACACACCACAAGGCAAGCACCAGCAAGAAGATGGGAGCTGCTTGGTCTTCAGGAAAGCACTGCCATGAAAATAATAGGCAAAGGCTGATTATGAATAAATTAATCAGGAAAATAGAAGTGTTCTCTTCATATGGGAAGAGGACAGAGTAACAGTTGTAAGAAGTAGTTCTGCTGGCTTTTGAAAGGGATTGTGTGATCTGTGAGAATTGTAGAATCATTAGGACTGGAAAAGACCTCTAAGATCAGACGCAAAACATTAACCTAACACTGTCAGTTCCACTACTAAAACATATCCCTAAGCACTACCTCTCCATGGTTTTTGAATACTTCCAGGGATGAGGACTCCACTCCCTTGGGCAGCATGTTCCAATGCTTGACAACCTTTTCAGTGAAGAAAAGGTTATGTGGGAGAAGAGACCAACCCCCACCTTGCTACAACCTCCTTTCAGATAGTGGCAGAGAGAAATGGGAAGGAATACCCTGTTCAGCTAGTTGAGTTAGTTAAAGGACAGAAATTTGTAAGTTAGTGTCTGTTGACATTACCCTAATGGAACAGAGCAGAGATTTACACTCTCTTTCACTGTTTCACAGATCAACTCACATTGGTTAAAGCAAACTTCTGTGTAATTAAATCCATATGATGCAAGATTGTTTCCCTGTTGCTCAGAGGCCAATACAACCTTTGCACAGTACTCAGCCCTCATTTAACATCTCATGTGAAGCAGGATTTGATTTTTGTAAAGTAAAACAGTTTCAAAGGGGTTGTCACAAGTGAAGTAAAAGACAACACTTGCTGTGCTTGCAGCATGGACAGAAGATGTCAAGGAATTTTTTTTTTTACTGAAGAATACAAAAAGAAGTGCTCTGGAACCACCAGCTCATTTTGTATTAACAGTTTGCTTTGTGGTCCATGGGTTTCCCATTTCCTGTTTCATTTGTAACTTGTCAGTAAGGTAACCCATCCACAAGAGGGGAGCTTCCCATAGTTTCTCTTATTATGACATAATTTGTATCTAAGACTTGGACTTGACATGCATGTTGAGGATGCTTCTGTGTAGGGAAAGGACAAGCAGGATCTCAGCTCTCCCTCAGCCTGCCCCACTGCCCTAGGAACTATGTTTTGCTTACTCCCCATCATTTGAAGCATTGTTTTATGATGCAAAAGAGGGTGGCATGCACAGGTACAATGCAGTGGAAAATCCGTGCTCTTCCACCACAGGAGGAGGAAAACATTTAACTCTGACCTGCATCTATTGATAGCAGTGATGCTATGAGGAGAGAGCTGTGGTTGAACATTCTTCCCTTCTGACAAGGGGCCAAACCTAAATGGATTTTCCTAGATTGAATTTTTGTGCTAAGATGACTTAGTTAACTAAACATAAATGTCTGTGCTATTTGATGAGCCCTTTGTGTCTAAGACACATCTGGGGGCTGGCCAGTATAATACAGGAGAAAGCAGATACCTGTGTTTTTCAGCAGCCTGGGTCAGAAGCTGAAAGGAATACACATGGGCATCTCAGATTGCACATATCTATATTTAGGTAACCAAATCCTACCAACATTGTCCTAATATGCATCATACAAAGCACCAGTAGAGCAGTAAAGGTGAGCTGGGAGAGATACATCACCACTAAGAGCCAAAGCGTGGTGATACAAATATGTTAGAGAAACCCCAAATATGTATGCTGCAGTTACTTGTATGACAGTTCTCTCCTCATGTGTAATGTGGTTCAATACATGTGGTCTCTGCATTATTAGAGATATGCAAAACTGGGATGCTGATAATCTGCTCAAAGATAGTCTGTTTTTAGTAGGATGGCCCACTGAGGTCCCTCCTAGCCTAAGTTACTTTGTGATACTGTGATTTTTCCAAAGATGGGAAGGAGATGGAGAGGAAGATGGTGTTGAAAAGGGGAAGATCTTGGGGTACTGCTCACATGCTATCTGCCAGACTATCACATTCAGATTGTAACCTCAGAGAGCTAATGCTGGGATCTGTTTTCACTTAAAATTAATACCAGGTAAAAACCAATGAAGAAAATCAGCTCTTCTGCCTGACATAATCCCTAAAATGCTCATATAGGCATGTGAATTTCAGCATGAGCTCTCTGACAAAAAAATTGGATAAAAGATAGGAAATAGAAGACATATGATAAATGGTCATAAATAGAAGACATATGATAAATGGTCATTTGTCCTCATGGAGTGGAGTTCTACAAGGAGATTGCTATGGCTCATTCTGCCCAACATATTTATCAATGATCTAGGAAAGAAAGACAAAGTTAAGACTAGAGAAACAAAGTCCAGCTTTGAAGAACTGCAAAAGGTATTGCTCTGGCAACAATACGGCAGATAAATTCAGTGTGAATAAATAATACAAATGCATAAAAGTGGTCCAAAGCTTTCTGAATGATAATGCTCATATGACTTTACTACTCAGGAATATGGTCTCTGGATACCTTCTTTACAAAGATTTTACCTTCATAAACATTTTGTTAGTGCTCACACACTTGGAAAAACCAATCTAATCTAGCAATTTTTAGTAAAGGGCTAAAGAACAGAGTAGATGAGTATGTGTCATGGTTTAAGCCCAACCCCATGCAGCTGCTCTCTCACTCCTACCTGGTGGGATGGGGAAGCGAATCAGAAGAGCAAAAGTGAGAAAAATCATGGGTTGAAATAAAGACAATTTAACATGTAAAGCGAAAGCCATGTGTGCCAGCAAAGCCAAACAAGAAATTAATTCACAACTTCCCATGGGCAGTCAGGTATTCAGCCATCCCCAGGAAAACAGGGCTCTATCACATATAGCAGTGACCTGGGAAGACAAATGCCATCACACTGAATTTCCTCCCCCTTCTTCTCCTTTCTCCAGCTTTATGAGCTGAGCACGATGCCATGTGGTGTGGGATGTCCCTTGGGTCAGCTGGGGTCAGCTGTCCTGGCTGTGTCCCCTCCCAGCTCCTGGGGCACCCCCAGCCTCCTCACTGCTGGGGTGAGGAGCAGAAAAGGCCTTGACTGTGTCAGCCCTGCTCAGGATAATGAAACATCCCAGGATTGATTACCACACTGTTTCCAGCACAAATCCAAAACACAGCCCCATGCCACGTATTGCAGAGAAAATTACCCCAGCCTAAAGCAGCAAAGTGTGTCTCTATATAAATACACATCTTAGTGCATGTTCCTGCTCCCCTGTCTCAGGGGAGTTATAACAAAACTGTGAAAGGTTCAGGAAAAGGCAACAAGGATAATAAAGGTATGGAACAACTTCTCTGTAAGGAACAATTAAGCTGATTAGGAGACCTCAGGGACTATTGAGGGGATATATGATAGAGGTCTATAAAACCATGAGTGGCCAGAAGTGGGTACATAGGTAATTATCATTCCCTGTCTCTTATTATCATTCCCTGTCTCTTCCAAGAATAGGATTAGTGGGCACTGTCTGCAGCTAGAAAATGACAAGTTCAAAGCGCACAGAAAGTGAGGGCTCTTCAGGTGTTGTGTGGCTGAGCTGTGGAGCATTACACCACAGGCTGTTATGGGTTCAAGAGCTGACGATTAGATCATGTGAAACCAGAGAGGAACAAAATGACTTTATGGAAGAAAAATCCATTAAGGTCTACTGAACATAAAGATGTGACTGCTCTTTCATGATTTTGTCCTGCTAACTGCTGGCAGGTAATGAAATATTTGGAGAGGCATCATGTTTGCCCTCATGATTAAAATGTTTCCTTAAGAACCATCTTGACCACTTACATGGGCTGGAAGCTGCTGGAAAGTGGTGATCTGACTCAGTCCTGCAATCAAATGCTTAGGAAAATGCTTTGCAAAGACGTCCACAGTAAAGATGTCCATAGCAAAGACAGCTTATGTCTTCTCACCCCTCAAGTTTTCTTAAAGAGCAAAATATGCCTGGTTTTGGAAATCACTAGCAGAGCTTTCACATTAAACTCATCTATATTCATCTGCTAAGCAGGCTGGAGTAAAACTTGCAGTGCAGCCCAGTCCAGGAGAGAGCTCAGCTGCACTGCCCCGGGGGCAGGGCAAGAAGCAGACAGTCAATTAAACCTGACAGTCAGAACAGAGCACAGCACGCTGGCTAGATAGAGTCATTATCCCTTATTACTTAAATAAAACAGGAGGGCACTTGGTATAATAAAGGAGTGGTTAATTGTAGTGCGGCTCTGTTTTCTGGCATAATATATTCATTACTAATCTGTCAAATTAGAAAACACAGATTATCCTATGCAAGTTTTGTTAAGATCAGACCTTTTTACAATTGCAAGCCCTTTTTTTATATAGGTTATGATACACTGAGTTTTTTGCAGCAAAACCTCTCTCTGGTTGTGAGAGTGGATGCTCTCCCCTGTGACTGACATAATCTGTCCTGCCCCTCTCCAGGGTACCCCACAGGCTTCCCCCAGGGATGAAAACTGGCTTTGAATGTTAATGCACTTTTCAAGCTTTACAGACAAGACACATTTCTCTCTAACTAAAACTTGTCTTGGTTTCCTCAGCTGGAATCATCTGCAAGCCTTGTGGCCAAGTGTGTTGACAAACAAAGAAAAATCATCAGATGATGAATACTCAGTAAGGCTGCTCTGAACCCAACCTTACCCAGCAAAAGCCAGGTGTAGGGATGTAAGATATCTGGGGAAGGCACCTCACTCATTTATGTTTCCTCTTGGTATACTGCAAATTGACCTTGAGTTTTTGAGCTTCTCCATGGAAGAACTGCTTTGTTTTTTTCTGCCGGAGAAGACCCCAGCATATTCTCACTGGAGGACTTAAACAATGGTAAAGAGTTTTTTGAGCTTCCTCAATTTTGCTCTGGGACATGAGGACTAGCCTGCATAAGTCTTTGTGGTCTCTTCCAGACCAATTTTGTGCAATTCAAGGATTTTTGAGATCAACCCATTCAATGTATATTTCTAAATGTAATTTGACACAAATCTGCTTCTATGTCTCTTCAGTACTGAATATACACTCATGGATTCTTTCTTTCAAATAATTTCAGTTTATGTGCTTTCAATTAAAATGTTATAAAACATTTATTGCTTCTTGCTGCAAAGCACCGAGGATGTTTACATTTTAAAAGACACTCTCCATACTGAATTTGTGGTGCTTACTGCTGTATTGCTTGCAGTCTTGCCTCCAGTTCTGTATATTTGCCAGCTGTTTCCAACACAGTCCTTGGATTTCACTGAATGTTCCCATATGGATGCTTTCTGGAGCTGAAGCCACTGAGTTTGAGCTGTTTGTTATTGAGGCAATATCGAGACTAGAGATGATCTGTATTCCTAATTACGATGAGCTGATGAAGAGTTTGGTGACAAAGGAATCCCAACAAGGGCAAAGAGCACAGTCCAGGACTTGTTTTGCCACAGCATTTCCATGTGGCCATATGAACTTGTATCTTAGATCCCAGTGGGGCAGCTCATGATCTCCTGCCTCAGAGGAGTTTCATGAGGATGAGAATGTCATGACCAGGGGCTGGCTCTGGTGGCACAGGGGTGAGGGGATGTGGGTGGCTGTGCCAGCTGATCAGTGCATGGGTAAAGAGAAATGCACAAAACGTGGACCCCATGAGAAATGTTGTATTCCAGTCCCTCTATTGCTTGCCTTTGTCCTATCTTGAATTAGTTAGGGCCAGGTCCTCAGAAATATTTAGTCAGAGAATTCATGAGAACTTTGATGAGCTAGATTTTACATCCCAGTGTTGAAACCTTGCCACCTAAACAGCTTTGAGTCTGACCCTTCACTGGAGACAAATAACAACAGAGAGACGTTTTTTCTATAAAAAACCAAACTTTTGACCATTCTGGGATCCCATTCAATTCTCTTCTGACAGACACTCACCACGAGCTTCAGCCACAAGTCCTCTATGAAGATCCATTTGCACACAGGATTCTGTAAAACTACAGCTACAAGCATCAATTGTCTTGAAAGTGCTTTTGTTACTTCTAGCTGTCATTTTCTTGCCAAACTCACACCCTGAACTATCCCATCTAATTATACTCACTGGCCATCTTCCCCCTTTTTATTGGCAATATTTTTCTTGTTAATTGTGCATGCTTGGTTTTAAAGAATGGTGCCTGCCTTTCCTTATGTGACTCTGCAAGGAATATTTCTGTATCCTGGGTAGTTTCTCTGACATGTTTATGTCTTTCTGGTTAGTGTAAAAAATGCAAGACATATTATGTACTGCAGAAAATCAGGCTGGCACTCTACGGTTTTAACATTGTGCCTTGTTGTATAGTTAAAATAAATGTTCTTGGTATCAGCTTTATTACTTCTATTAGTTGGTCTAATGTCTGGATTTGCAGGAGCTCTTCCAGCAGGATGTTAAAGGGAAATCACCAGCTGCTCAGCATAGCCCCCATACTCAATAGCACCCAGGGAGAAATCAGGGGCTCTGCAGAGAAACACAGGCTGTGTTAGGGCTCTGAAATCAATCTCCCCTCCAGGTACTACAGTTAACATGTGATAGACTGCCAAAAAGAAATTAGCACCACAGAGGTAGGAAAGAAGATCCACAGAATCCACTTGTAGCGGCTGTTCTTTTCTAATTTTCATTAAAAATATTCCACCTTAGATATTGCAAAGAGTCCCCACTGAGTGATGCTACAGCAGTCACTCAGGACAGGTTTATTAAACACTGCTAAATTTGTTCAATAAGTATGTCTGTGATGACCCTCCTTTAAGGGCAAGGAAGCACTTGAGATTCAAAAGGGAGGGTTGTCACACCTGTGTGGTTTGAAATATGCTACAACCATTCCTGACTGACAGCTGTAAAAAGAAATTAATGCAGTAACCTAGAGCTCAGCACAACTTGTGGTCTTGTGAGTTTTGCAGCTCACATATCCTGGCAGTGCCCTGATGGTGTATGTACAGCTGAGCAAGCCACCCTGGGGTCCTTTCACAGAGTCAGTGGTGTTTATGATGCAGTTCACCTCTGTGAACTGTGTTTGGTTAGATGAATCCCATCAAAATATCTGTTGACAGTGCTGATTATTCTACACTGACCATTCAGAGACCAGACACTACCTGTGTGTTAGACACACCAAATGTTTGACCAGGTGAGTTCCACAAAACAAGTGGACTTTGATTTACATAAAAATTCACTAAAAATTCCCTTTAATCTAGTTGTCCCTGACTCTCTTTGACTCTAATTTTCACTGAAGGCACTGGAATAATCTCTATTTGGTCGAGGAACTCCGCTCTTCGTGTCTCTAGATGAAACTAATTTCACAGAATCACAGAACCTCAGGATATGCTGAAGTTTGGGAATGCCCCACAAGACTCATTGAGTCCAACTCCTGCTCCTGCCCAGGACCATCCCCAAGAGTCACACAATGTGCCTGAGAGCTTTGTTCAAATGATTTGTGAGCTCTGTTAGGCTTACTGCTGTGATCACTTTCTTGGGGAACCTGTTTTAGAGCCCATACACCCTTTGGGTGAAGAAACTTTTTTTTGATATTCAACCTAAACATCCCCTGACACAACTTCAGGTCATTCCCTCCAGTCCTGTCACTGGTCACAGGAGTGACGAGATCAGCATCTGCTCTTCCTCTTCTCCTCCTGAGGAAGCCTCGGACTGTGATTAGATCTCCTCAGTCTCCTTCAGACTGAACAGACTAAATGGCCTCAGCCACTCCTTACATGGCTTTCCCTAGAGATCCTTCATCATCTTTGCTGCCCTCCTTTGGACACTCTCTAACAGTTTAATGTCTTTCTTACATTGTGTCACCCAAAACTGCCCCCAGCACCCGAGGTGAGGCTGCCCCAGTGCAGAGCAGAGCAGGACAATCCCCTCCCTTGCCCAGCTGGCCGTGCTGTCCCTGATGTCCCCCAGGACAGGGGTGGCCCTCCCAGCTGCCAGGACACTGCTGGCTCATGTTCAACTGCCCACTGACCAGAGCCCCAGGTCCCTTTTCATGGCTCTGCTTTCCAGCCTCTCATTCCCCAATCCATTTGTACACCCAGGGTTGCCCCATCCCAGGTGCAGAACCCAGAACTTTCCCTTGTTGAACTTCAAATGGTTGGTGATTGCCCAGTCCTCTGATTTGTAAGGTCTCTCTGCAGGGCCTCTGTGCCCTCAAGGGAGTCTGCAGCTCCTCCCATTTTTGCATCATCTGTGAACTTTCTCGTTATCACTTCCAATCCTGGTTATCAGAGCTGAGCAATGTGCTGAGGGAGGGAGGTGGGTTAACTGTTCAGCCCAGGGCACATCTGCACTCCCAGGTCTCAGATACTTCCCAGAGAGAAAAAGGGAGCTATTCTGGTGTTAGTTCAGGGAAAGGTCTGACTGATAAGCAGCAATTTATATTTTTAACTACCAGAACTGAAGGTGCCCAGCAAACAGCCTCAGTATTGAAAACAAAAGATAATCTTTGCCCATACAGGGTAGTGTTTCTGAGCCTAGGTTCAGCTAAGCATTTTTGTAAAGAAATAATTTTATTAATTCTACCATTTTACCTAGATTTTAATCAGATCCTGTGCTCAGATGAGACTTTTTAGCCACTGTAATTCACTGGCCCAGGAGAGCTGAGCTCAGATGCCATGTTTGATCTGCAGCAAAATTGTTCTTTTCATTCACTTTCCCAGCTGGGTTGTCTGTAGCACAGGGGTCAAGGGATTTGGGACAATTGTCTTTGGATCATTCAGGATCAAAGAACAGATTTTAGCTGGTTCCAATCTTCTTCCACCCACATTGTAAGAGATCACAGAACCTTTGGCACCCAGTTCCCCATATATGCAATAGGCAGTGAAATCTGAAAGCAGCAAAATATTCCAGTTCTTTTGGGCAGACACTAGCAGACTGAGGAGCAAAAAAAAATTAGAAATATGAAGGGGATGCTTCAATCTTCCCAAACTGAAGAAGCAAGAAGAAACAGGAGATACAATGAGTGCTTCCTGGATGAGCCACTGGAGAATGGGGTGTTTGTCTGTGGTGCCAGAGGAAGGTAGAGAAGGACAGGATGCACTGGTTGGTGCTATGCAGGTGAGGAACCAAACTCTGCTTTGGTTTACACAATCTCAACTTGTGTTTATGAAGGATTCTAAGCAGAGGAGTGGGTGTCTCACCCCACTCACTCTTCTGTCATTTGTGGAAAAGCCAAGAGAATATCTCCATGTCCCTGAAGTAATCATTGTCACTAAGGCACTAGGGGACTGTCATTGGATTTGTGGTAGGTGATACCTCTATTTATTTCATTAGATTATGTAGTACAACCCTGGAAGAACTTTATGTTCTGAACATTGCAGTGGTCACATTATGAGCAAAGAAGGGTCAAGTGTAGAACATTGAGAGGGCAGATTATCTTCATGAAGAGTATAGAACATCTCATCCCTTCTAAGTTCAAAACAAAACAAGCCAGAAGTTTTAAAAAAATCGGGGAGAGAAAATTTAGTCACCATTATAACTGGTCTTATTTCTGCCATATTTTACTTTATAAATTACATTTTCTGTCTAATTTGAGGGACAATTGAGCTGTTTTGCAGCATTCATCTTCTAGGATCCTTGATAGTTCTGATTCAGACACCTACTCATGATTATAAAGAAATATCTCCTCTCCAAACCATAACAATAACTCACTGAATTTCTCGTAGATTTTGAAGAAAGACAGGTCAAAGCTTTCTTTGCTTTCTCAGCTAAGAGTATTAACCATGGGCTCTAGAGATATTTCCAGTCCTCTTCTTGATGTTTATATAGTTTATGTGAGGAGCAATTTAAATAGTGAAGAACTCTCCAAAATGCCATATTGGCCAGGTTCTGGATCTGCTCTGGGCAGTAGGAAAGCATCTCTCTGGACTTGTGTAAGGCCTCTGACACAGTGCCTCACAACATCCCCCTCCCTAAATTGGAGAGAGAGGGATTTGGTGGTGCAGTGGGTACAGTGTTTGGTGTATGAGGAATTGGAAGGCTAGTCACATCTAGAGGTAGTGGTCAATGGCCCAATGTGCAGGTGGAGGTCAGTGACCAGTGTGTCCCTCAAGGATCTGAACTGGGATCAGTGGTACTCAATATCTCCATCAGTGACACAGACAGTGGGATGGAGTGCACCCTCAGCAAGTTTGCAGGGGACACCAAGCTGAGGGTGCAGTTATACACCTGAGGGATGGAATACCAGTTAGAGGGACTTGGACAAGCTCAGGAAGTGGAACCATGTGAACCTCATGAGACTTGACAAGGCCAGGTGCAAGGTCCTGCAAGTGGGTCTGACCAGCCCCTGGTACAATACAGACTGGAGGATGAAGGGATTGAGAGCAGCCCTGTGAAGAAGAACTTGGATTTACTGGTCAAGGAAAAGTTGTACGTGAACAAGAAACATGCTTTTGTAGCCCAGAAAACCAAATGTCCTGTTCTGGGCTGCACCAAAAGCCTCATGGGCAGCAGGTTGAGGGACATGATCCTGGCCCTCTGTTCTTATGAGATCCCACCTGAGTGCTGCATCCAGTTCTGGTGTTTGCAATACAAGAAAGACATGCAGGGAGTTTGGAGGCGGGCCATAAGGATGATTAGAGGGCTGTGAGGAAAGGCTGAGGGAGTTGGGACTGTTAACTCTCTCTAGGCTGGAGAAGGCTCCACATAGCAGCCTTTTAGTACTTAAGGGTATCTTATAGGAAAGATGGGGACAGACCTCTTACTAGGACTTGTTGTGATAGAACAAGGGACAATGGCTTGAACGTGAAAGAGGGTAGGTTTAGGCATTTTATATGATGAGGGTAGTGAAACAGTGGAACATTGCCCAGGAAGGTGCTAGGGCAGACACTAATCTCTTCGCTCTTGTGAGGAAACACTCCAGTCCAGGCTATCCAGGATTCTGAGGAATGGGATTAACTTGATGATGTCCCTGCTCATTGCAGGGAATGATGACCATTAAATGGTCCTTCCAACCCAACCATTCTATGATTCTGTGGTTCTAAGATTTTGATTCAAGATCTCATCCAAAGCAAAAAGAGAAGATCTGAGATCCCTGTAAGAGCTTTAATACATTAAGTTTCATCTGCAGGGCAGAAAGTCCTGCATGCCAGCCTTTCAGAGAGGCCTAATTCAGTGTTTTATGGAAATAGCAGTGGAGCTGTCTAAAGTCAGGGTGGTCAGAGCAAGGAGATATTCATCTCTTTTTACTGTGAGGACTTGGGTGGATTCACAAACATTCAGCAGCAAAAAAGGGCAGGGAATTTCAGCTCTTCCTGAGTGGGCAGCAGCTGCATGGAGACTTCAAGTGTCTAATAAATACTTGAAACAGGTGAATGTGGATTAATATGTTGTCCATTTCCAAAGATTTTAAGAAGGCATGCTGAGTCTTGTCCACACTAGTGGAGGGGTGTGAAACCAAACACACTACACTTCCAAAGCACAGAAGAATTTTCCAGTCAAGAAGGTAAAATGTTACTAGAGTGGCCTGTATGAACTGTCAGTGCCTGTATATATTTGGTCAAGAATATATACTGAATACAATATTTTATGTCATTTCTTATATTTCCTGTATTAAGTCACTCCCTTTGCAAAAAGAGCCCTCTTTCTGTGGTGGTGTATATTTCTCTGATCCTTGACAAAATATAAAAAAGTAGAATGACCCCTAACAATGGAAGCAAAATGATCATTAAAATAATTTTTATTCTAGAAGTTCAGTATGAGTTTGCAGTAAAATTTGTGAGTGGGAAATTATGCATTTTTTATTAAGTCCAAACCAGTTCTCCTGTCCCAGTTGATGATCTGCCCTTGTTTGAAACCAATTAAGCTGGAGCTAATCTCTCTGTTGATTTGAGACATGCTGTCTTTGTTACTTATAGCTCCTTTTGTGCACAAAGTTGTAATCGATTTTTTTGTAACCTACATCTGTATTGGAGAATAATCATCCTTGTACAAGCACAGAAGATCTGGTTCCTGAACCAGACAACTTTGAACTTGGTTCAGGGCCAAGTGAAGAAAAACAAAAAGCTTTTCATTGACTTCACTGCATATTAGATCAGGCTGTCACTGTCTACATTCAGCCAAGGACACACAGTAGCTAATTTAAGGCCTATATTGTGAATAGGGTGGAAAGGACAATGAACAGGCAGTGCACATTCCATTTAGCACCTGCCCTTGGTGAAAGGTGGCTGGAAAACTTTGTTGAGGAAGACATTTAGGGAGAATGAACTTTTGTCATTACCTGACTTTAAAGGAGTTTGCAGAAGTACTTTTTTTTTTTTTTTTTTTTTTTTTTTTTGGCCTGGGAAGCCGATAGACTACCAGAGAATACAAACAAACAAACAAACAAACAAACAAACAAACAAACAAAAATCCAAACTGAACCCAAACAAACAAACAAATGTCCAATATCCAAACAAAAACCTATACCAACCAACCAACCAAACAAACAAAAAATATAAACAGGTTGGGAGCTGAATCAGATGGACAAATAAATTAAACTCACTATGAGTAACTCCAAATACTGCTGCATTTGGACATACCTGCTGAGAGATACATCTGCTCTTAGAAAAACTCTAGGATATTTTTGGCTGGAAAGCTACACAACGCCATGAACGAAACAGTTAAACAGGGAGCATAAATTGTGAGGTAAAGCAGGCTTAGAGGGCTCACTCTACAAACATCCGTGTAAAAGAGCACTGCTCTGAGTTCCCAGCTCCTCTAACAAAGTACTGAGCTCCTGGGAGCGAGGCCTGGAGGCTGAACTGATGGTAATACATCACCACCGTGTGGTCATTGCCAGGAAAACAAACTGCCTTGGAATAGCTGGGAAAAAGGGAGCTGATGTTTCAAAACTAGGGAAATGGAGATGAGGTTTTTGTGGTGACAAACATCTTACAGCTCTTGGCCACCAACACTGCTCTGATGTGAACATGTAATAGACATAAAATGATTGTCCCTGCTCCTGGGAATTGAAGGAGTATCTTTCTCAAAGCAGATATTATGCTTTAGAGGAAAGTACTGCAGAGTATAGCAAAGGACAACACTGCTTTATTCTAGCTTTCCTGGCAAGTTTGTTTTTGTTGGTTTTGTTTGTTTGTATTTTGTTGGTTTGGTTTTTGGTTGATGGTTTTTGGTTTTTTTTTTTTTTTTTTTTTTTTTTTTTTGGTGGAATGGAGGCTCCTGTGAGGTATCTAGGACAGTTAGGGATGTTTCTGCTTTCATTAGGACTGTGTGCAAAGCAACACCTTAAAAGATCCTTGTCTGAAACAGCGTGGAGGTCACTGAACAGAAGGCTGCACATCCTGGTTTTTTGTTTGAATAACAGGAGGAATTTCATTCCATATTCTGCTTTTGCTGTAATATTGTTTTCATCCCTACTCAAATAATAGGAACTATCCAGAAGGAAAGTCCTTCTTTATAATAGCTTTCTACAACATTGACTTCTGCTAGATCTCTTTTGTGATTAGTAACTGCAGAAGGATGAGATTACTCTGGTGCAGTGCTCTGATTGGGCCTCAATTGTCACAGTCCTTGTCTTATTCTTCCCCTTCTTCTCACAAACTCACAAGTTTCTCTTTATTTTGAGTTATGATGAACTCCTGAACATGGCCCTTAGTAAAGGGCACAAGTCAAGTCCTATGAAGATTGGCCAATGGACCTGAGAATATTTAGCCTGTGGGAAATGAGGCTGAGGGGAGACCACATTGCTCTCTGCAACTCTCTGAAAGGAGACTGTAGCCAGGTGGGGATCCGTCTCTTCTCTCTTGGAACAAGTGACAGGACAAGAGGACATGGCCTCAAGCTGCATCAGGGCAGGTTCAGGCTGGAATATCAGAAGAAATTTTATCCCAGAAAGAAAGGGTTGTTAAGCAGTGGAATGAATTAATGGAAGTGGTGGAGTCACTATCTGTTGTGGTTTAGGAATGGTATTCCCCAATTTAGTGTTCTCACTGAATCACTTCCCTGCTCCCTCTGAGGCAGGAGGGAAAGGAGAACCAGAGGAACAAAAGGTAAAGATGACAGGTTGAGATTAAAATAATTTACTAGACACAGCAAATGAAATAAGAAAACAAACAGTAAAAGCAAAATATTCATAACAGAGTATACATGATTGATGAATGATTCACACAAGTGCTCACCATGTGGAACTCATTGGTAGCCAGAGCCCAGGCTTCACCACCACCCCACCAAAGACATGAGGTGGTGTAGAACAACCTCTGGGGCCTGGCCATGCCCCTTCTGGCTCCTGCAAAACATAAACCCTGTCCTGGCTAGAGCAAGGACACCATCCCTGGAGGTGTTCAGCAAATGATGGGACATGGCACTCAGTGCCATGGTCTAGCTGACAAGGTAGTGATCATTCAAGGTTGGGATCAATGATCTCAGAGTTCTTTTCCAACCTAAGAAACTCTGTTCCTTTGGTTTTGGTAAGGAACTTGTATATGGTGGATCCAGATGTGGCTGCAAGCAGACTAAGGCAGCTATTTCAGACTGTACATTTTATACCAGACTCTAAGCAGAGACCATGAAGGAAAAACATTTTGACATGCAGGAGAACTATGCAGGGATATTTTTTTAACCTTCTGAAATACTAGTCATTAGTGCAGGAGTGTACCAGCAAGGAGGAAATAGGTAACCATTCTCTAGGAATGTATTCAAGCCCACCAAGAAAATGCCTCTGCTTAAATTATTTATCTAGTATTTTAACAGCTCATTGCTCCAGAATGTATTTTCTTCTCATCTTCATCAGTTTAATCTTGAAAGGCGCTGAAGAGGCACTTGATTTTCACATGCCTAAGGGTGTGGAACCATAATGAGCTTTTCTCAACTCTAAAGCTTAAAATCTCTTTTTCTTTGTAGCAGTAGCACAATGTAATCAAAGTGCTGATGCCTGGACAGGGAGCTCTTTGAAGGACATTATCACCTTAGTTGTGTTTTCATCTAAGTGACCCTCCTAGGAGGGTGCACACTTGTGACACCAAGAACTTCTCTCCAACCCTCTGAATTGTAATTCATGGTGCCTGCAGATACCAGATATTCATCTGGGATATAAATTATATGGGCCAGGAACTAGAACACTGCTTTTGTTCATGGTCCCTCCACAGCCTTCAGCTGGGTCAGAGGTTAAATGTAAATTCCATGGAAGCATACCAAGACTCAGTCTATCAAAAATTAATCTCTCTTCTGGGATAATTTCCAGCCTGTATATTGATTTTTTTTTTTTTTTAGAAGTGATGAATCTGATGAACTGCTGTGTAGTAATGGCTTTCACAGTAATTGTGGCATTTAGGACCAGGCTGTTTGGGTAAGAGCTGCCAAACTGGATCCATATCTTCCACAGCAGGATCTCTGGGAAAAAAAAGGGGAGGAAAGAAGGGATAATGGATAATGGGCAAGAAATAAGGCATGAAGTCCTGGTGTAATTGTACAGTACAAAAATGTTGGCGTGGGAGTAGAAGCATTTTGCCTCTGGTACATCTCCTGGTGCTACAGGGATACTGCAATAATTTAATTTGTCAAGGTTTTAAAAAGAGTGGTGTGAGGCAAGGTAGTGAGGAGCCATAAATGTTATTTGAAGTCTGAAGAATGATGCTTTTCTTGACAGACTCAAGAACTTGAAGAGTTTTCTTTCCTTATTGTGCCCAAAGGGAGGTTGAGAGTCCTGGCAGAGCATCCTTCTGAAGGGCTCAGTCAGGGAATGCCTCGACTGGTGCAGAGGCAAGAGGATGAGAGCAACATTGCACTGCAAAGAGCTTTCTGTCCATGTACTGCAAATATCACAGCAAGAGACGTGGTCACTCTGTGATCAGCTCTCAGGAAAGAAAAGCATCAGGTTTGGAATTTTATTTTGTAGAAAAAGGCATAGCAAGAATTCATGTTTGAGTGAAAATACAAGATGAATTCAAAGGATAATTAGCTAAGTGTTTTTAATATTGAGATTTGCTGTTGGAATGAGCTGAAGAGAACAGTGGACCTATCAAACCCTAATACCCTCATATCCAAGTTGTTGATTATCTTTCTAGGAGACAGACAGATGCCAAGGAGAAATCAGTAGAAAAATTCCAGGGCAGCTGGGAAGAAAAAGCAGTCTTTGGGTGCCAGATGAGAAGAAATTACATATCCTAGCTTTAAACTGGTTTTTATTAGTACTTGAATATTCTAGTGAATGTTTTCAACATAAAACATTCTGAGCAATGTCAAGCTTTTATATTATTTATAAATGCCAAAATAAACATCACATCTCTTTCCTCTGTTTTGTGATTTTCAGGAAAAGAGTGAAATATCTGATTAAGCCTCAGGGGACACAGACCTTCATTACTGTTTCAGCCACAGGTCACTCTCTCACATGCTCTTTTTCTCACATTCAACAGTGAAAAGGCAGACAAAATCTGGAAAACCTGCAGAGCAATAGGTCTCTAACTCAAACTTCTGACTACCTTTCTTCTCTCTTGTCTCTATGAACAATTTGTCTTTTCCTCCTCCCACCATGGATGATATGAAATCCCCAAACTCAAGGTCTATCATGGTCCTGCAGATCTTGGTGAATCCATTCCTAAGGTATAGGACTAGCTTATCTTTATCCCCCCACCAAAATCCTGTGGCAATTAATTTCAAGATTTAGTGGGGATAAGGCATATGAGAAAATGGATCATTTTTTGCTTTTAAATGTGGTGGCTAAAGAGCAGTTAGTCCCTCAATTTCTTGTGTTATGAAAACCAGCAGAAATAAGCTGTTCTCTTCACATTTTCCATTACTCTGTGTCTTTGATTATTCAGTTGTTTCTTGTATGGCAACTCCTCTATGTTGCTGATCATCTCTTCCATGCTTCCCTGCAAGTTTTCTACTTCTGACATCAGTTGCTGACCTGAAACTACCAGACAAAGACAGCTCTAGACACACCAAAGGATTTGAACATAATGAAATTTTGTTTAATCTGCTTTTTTTTTCAGTGATTTTCAATTTGCCTTTTTCAGAGTCACTGCATGAACAATTACTGCCAGATCACTTTTCTCAGTGGTAAAATCTGATTTAGAGGCTATCACTCTATCTAGATAGAGTTGTGTTTGGTTTTGTTTCTGTTCATAACTTTAGATTTATCTTTGCTGAATTACATTTTTATGTTATCACCCAGCTACTTTACATCTTACGACTCTTCCACAGCTCTTCCAAGGCTTCTTGATTTTAACCAACATGTGAACAAATAGTCAGTTTCCATTCTGCCAGGGCACACAAGGTGCACAGAAACTTGCAGCTTCCTGTATTGCTCCATGGGCATGTGCCTTATAAAAACTCTCAGGATACTCCAATAGGGCTTAGAGATTTGTTGGAGACAATACCACCAGCTTGGAGTGAGAGAGCACCACGAAAAGGAAAAGCCTGAATTTATAAATATTTCTGTTTTTCCCTAGTTTTCCATTTTTCAATGGAAAACTAGGGAACAATTTGGCCTGATGAGTGGTTAGTTGTGTTCCTCTTTCAGGTTAACACCCATGATCTGACTCCAGAAGGGGAATGGTTGAATGAATACAGGGAACGCTGAACTGCTCATTGTACTCCACTTAATTCTGAATCTTTAAGAAATATACTCTGTAGTTCATAAAATTCATCTGCACAAAAGGCATGCACATATTATGCACTGCCCAGTGCTTGTTTTGGTCACAGCAGATGAAGCATGCATGTTACCACCATGGCACCAGCTGAGTTTTCTGGCTTCTCAGACAGGGAAAACAGACATAATTCCCCATGTGACAGAGCTAAGAGGGTGGCTGTGTCTTCACAGTCCTCATCCAGCTTAGTAGGGTCTCACTTATTTGAATTCACGAGGTATTTCAGCCTCTACAAAGCCCAGATGATACTATAAGTTAGAATATGAGAGAGACATCCTATCAGTCAAGACAGCCAACTAAACTAATGTTTGAAAATAGGACTGTGCCAGTTGGACTGAGCTTGCCAGCGACGACAGTGATCGTTTTGGGGTTGCGTTCATTGGATCATTTTGGTTAACAGCATCCTTGCCATTAGAGGGCACCAAATGACTTTACAATCTGCCTCTCTCCCACGAGCCTGGGATTTGCACCCAGCCCATGCAGAGGCTGAACTCTGCCTTCTTGAGCCACAACGCAAAAGGTTTTGGTGTCATACTTGCTGTGTGTCAGTGTCCTCCACTCGACTGTTTTGGCCCCAAAGCCCACCGGTGTCGCTGGCAAGTTTTCCAAACTGTCTCATTTCTGAGGGGAAGATGCACAGCCTCCCTGTGGCAAGGGGAATACAGGGAAAATCTTATTTACATACACTTCTTTCCCTGTCAGGCATATAGCCTTTGGGAATAGAAGATACACTGTAGAAACAGCAATAAACCTGTGAGGTTTGAAGGGCTTGACAGGGAATGACACCTATTAAAAGATAAATGAGCTGAAAAGCATGGAATGGATAACAGCTGTTAGGACACTGCCTTTCTGTTGTTATCCAGTTTTTCTTCTCAGCTACAATTTACATTTGCTGGTATTTGTCTCTTTTGCCTTGGTCACCTTATTCTTGGGTATGTTTTTCTGTGTCTATTGTTTTGATCACTTTACACCTTTTAGTTACGTCCTGAATAGCTTCAGGACTGTGGCTACAGAGGCTGCCAAAGGAAGGGGCAGACAGCACGGAGAAGACTCTGATGAAAACTTTTCCTTCTGGATCATACCTGAGGATCCTGGGCTAAGATTCAGTCAAAGCCTTGACCCAGAATTGGGGTTAGGACAAAGCCTAGAGCTGAAGTTGGGAGTGGGCTCCAGAGGGGCTGCTGGAGGATGTTCAGTTTGCTAAGCATCTTCTGACAAGTGATACATAGGCTCCTGTTAATATTTAATATAAAAAAAAAGTATGCTTCAGTCTTTAGGGAAAGTGGAACAAGGCCAAGCAATTAGTCAGACTGCTGGGAACCTGGAGTAGCTCTGCTAAAATTAAATGAGTTGCTGTGGCTGTGATTTACTCTATTTCACAGCCTTTTAATTCTGTTCAGTTTGGCAGGGTTATCCCTGATCTATACCAGGGTGAGAGGTCATTTGACTTTGTTCTGAGAGCAAAATCTGGTGCAGCTAAATATAAGGACAGCAGTATGTTTTATTATGGAACAGAGTCCTACAACCTCTAAATTATGTCACCTGCTGTGGACCTTCACTGTAAGTTCTTAAATATTTGAATAACGGGATATTTCTGAAACAGTTCTGACTGCCTGTGAGGATCAAAGTGTGATGTTGTCATTAGTATTCTTTGAAGGGGAGAACTCATCAGTGTTTGGGAGCTTTTTCCCTTGCTTTGCTTCTTGTGGTTATGTGAGATAAAGCAGTGCCAACTTCTTTGAAAACAGAGAAGAAGAAAGAGAACCAGCACTTGCATGAGCATCTCTCAAAAAGTCCAAAGAACTTTGGTTAATCCCAGCTGAATTTGCAGTGCTGAAAAATATCTCTTCAGGGAAGGACCAGATTTCTTTTTAAAACTGCAATCAACAATGTGTAGAGGAGGAAAAACAAAACTACGGGGTACAACAGTTTTAGGAATGAGTTATGTGTATCTGAGTTCAAGGAATGATGGAAATTTACATTTTAGGTTTTAATAACAAGAATCCAAATTACAACTTTTACCCTTGAGTATAAAAATAGATTTATCTAGAAAGTATTCTTTCTATTGTGTATTAGTGAAAGTGAGACACCAAGGTGGGATTTATATCTGCCCGTTTTAGGTGCCTATGACACATATGTGTGTGGATGAGGTGTCTAAACACCTCTAAAGATCCAGTCAATAAAATCAATTGCATTCAGGATGTGATCCACTGGATCAGATGTGAATGCATTTTACTTTGAAAGTACACTCCAAATTATATCAAGTAACTCACCACTGACTAAAAGCTGCTTAAGCAGTGAATATAAACTAGATGCTTGCACTGGAAACACACCCACTCTTTGGAATCCTGCTTTTAGCATCTCTGAAGCTGCTTATTTGGAAGAAATGCCAAACCATCAATACTAGAAAATGTGTTGAGTACTTCTACATCAGTTTTACGATACAGTAATAGTTGTCAAAAACATTGATAGGAAAATTTTTACTAAGGATTTTGTGGTTGGAGGATGGATGTTTCAAAAGTGCAGTGTAAATACAGGTGCTTGGACAGCATTCAGGTCAAGTGCACTGGCAAAGGACAGGGGCCCCCTTGTATGGGTCTGGTCAACTCTGAGACCTGAGGAATAAGTGGGGGAAGAGAAAAAAGAATTGACAAAATTCCTGAACAAGGAGTTTGAATTGATAGGTTTGGGCTGTGAGTCTGACATCTTCATTCTCCTCCCTAGACACTACCAAAAAAAAAAAAAAAAAAAAAAAACCAAAACAAAAAACCAAACAAAACAGGTATGTCTTCAGCAGAACTACATTGCTGAAACTCAGGTTCATTCAAATGTCTAAAAATCTTCCAAGGCCCAGAGTAAACATCTAAACATTTCCATGTATTGTACCATTTACCTGTCAAAACTAAGAATGGCAATTGAAATGCTGGCATTTTGAAAGTCACACATCAGGTAAGGAGTCCAGCACTGTGGCTTCAAACTCTGAGTCTCCTAAATTACAACACTATACCTAGCAAATTCTACCCCTCTCTCCCCCGCAAAAAAAAAAAAAAACCAAAAAACCAATAAGAAAAAAACAAAACAAAACAAAACACAAACAAACAAACAAAAGCCAACCAAACACAAAACCCCAAAACCCCACAATCTTGGTGGTTTAATCTTAACACTGTTTCAAGATGGAAAGATAATCTGGCTGCATGGTCCTTGTGCTCACAAGAAGAGTTAATTTCTAGATAACACGCTTTTTTTTCTCTCAAAAATAGGGAAAGCTCTGCAAGCAGTCACTTGTCCAGCTTGTCAGACAGGCCAAGTTCTGTGTTGTGCTGTGTTTTTAACCTTCTGCCTTTTTTCAGTACTTTTCTCTGCCCACACAGATGTTGTTAATGGACCTGACAGTTGATTTCAGGAGGATGAGATCTATCAATCAGTATCTTGAAGCATTCCTTCTGAAGCAAATAAGATAAACTCTTTTCCAGGTATCTCAGGTTTATTTATTCCTGGGAGCATGATGGCTGCACATTTTCTAATTGTGTGGATACCATTTTGAGGGGAAAATTGTGCTGAATATAAAAAACATGAGAACTGTCCAGTCATATAAAGTTCCATTCCACATCTTGTAAATCCCATAGTCTAGGGAAGACGTATCTGTTGTCACAGTCCCATGCAGATGCAGATAAAATTTTCTTTGGCCAACTGACATCCATGGCTTAGCTTGCTTTAGGGCTAGGAATTTCAGAAAAAGCCCTTTGGAGTTTACTTCTATACAAGTGACTCTGATGATAAAGGCTGAGATTTGGATCTTAGAAAGTGCAGACCAGTTCAAGGAACTGTTTTAAAAATGTATGCTCAAAACCAGCTTCCAAAACTTGAAACAATATGGCGATACATATGAGGAACCTATTTTATACAAATGTTCAGTGCCTCTAATTTTTATTGGCATCTTTAAATTAATTTCTCAAATTGTGTAACAAAAATCAGACACTGTGTAACAAAAAAACCACCACCCCCCTAAAAAAAATCAAAAAATAACGAAAAACCCCCAAACAAACCAAACCAATCAACCAACCAACCAACTAAACAAAGAAAACCAAACAAAAAAACTCAAATCAAACCAAACCAAAACAAAAAAGTTGAAAATCTCACCAATTCACTATTCCAATTTTACGTACATCACACTGCTTCAGGATGGGATTATGTGGCTTCACAATGAATGAGTTTGCGCTAGGGTGATATTATGGTAGTAGGACAAACCCTATAAACTAATGACTCCCAACCCAAGTGACATTAGGATGAGGAAGAGCATGACAAACTCAGTTTTCAGACAAACTTCTAAGATTTTGTTGCACATTGGAAAGCCCTTAGAGTTAACATCATCTTGGAAAGGTGCTTGTTTCCCTTCTGACCCCCACAATGCCTGCTTTTCCCTGATGCACACTTTCTCTATAAATGTGCTTGGATATTATTTGATTCTCTGTGGAACATGCCAGGATCTGTGGCATTCATGGTCCCCCTGCTGGTATCCCCAACCCAGGCCTGGCAGAGGACTGCCTTCTTGCCCTACAGCTGCTCTGGGATCCCTCTGACCTCAGGATAAGGAAAGGTGAAAAGCAAGTAAATCTTAGAAAAAAAAATTATAAAATATATATTTCTATTCTACCACATCCCACATAGACAACATAATTTCCGAAGTGATAAAGAAATCACAGCAATCAATCAAAAAGTGGATAAAAAGAAACAAAATGCAGGAGGATTTAATATATGGAGAGCTGCTGCTCTCCATATATTAAATCCTCCTGCATTTTGTTTCTTTTTATCCACTTTTCTCTCTGTGACTTCTGCGGTAGAGGGTAGGAAGAAATTTATAACAGTGCTAAAATTGATTCTTTTGGGCAATGCACTACTGCACTGTGCTTTGTTCAGATCACCTCCAACTGGCAGGCCATCAGTCTGTGCCCTCTGGGAGGCTGACCTGGGAGGCACTGGAAGTGGCAGCTCCTCTGGGACATCCTGCAGGCAGGCTCTCTGGGAAAGGCACTCTGCTCTCCTGGCTTGCCCAGAGCCTACACTCACATGCATATTCATGACTGGCTATTCTTTCAGGCAAAAGAGAAAATTTCTTTAGAAAATTACAGCAGCAGAACAGGGCTGTGCTTTCAAGTATTTTGTCTTTCCCAAAAGAAAATAGCTGATGCCATGAAAAGTTTTGTGCAGCCATAAATGCGCTCAACTGTACTGTAATGTTTCATGGAGGGGGAATTTTCTTTCCCAGCCCAGCTGCTGAATAGTTTGTGCCTCCAGGCTCCACGAGGAATTGAGAAATAGGACCAGGCATCGTGCTAATTTTTATCATTTTTCCCCCCATTTGCAATAATCTGGGACACAGAGATTCTCCCATGTGGAAGAGCACTCCTTCCTTCCTCCAGTTGGAAATCACATGTGCAGACACAGGTACACAAACACATATTTTTGAAACTCATCTCTCCTTCAAGACATTTTTATGAGGAAGTGTTTTGGAAGAAAGTGTCCGCACCTACCTACACACGACAATCTGATCAATGTTTTTTACAGGGCATTGCAGTCAGCCTGGGACTAATGCTGACTCTAAATGGTAACAATATATAAATGAAAACACACCTGTTTAAGTTTCCTCTTTCTGCTTATATATACATTTATTGTGGCTCTTTTCCTTTTTTTTCGTTTTTTTCCTTTTTTTTCCTTTTTCCACCAGTAAAATGCTTCACTTAGAAAAAAAGTGATCTGATATGGAAGCTGGGAAATTTGGGATTTTCCACTTTGACCAGGACATCTGAGAAGATGAGTGGAAATTTCAGATCTTAGGTTTTCCCTGAAATGTTTAGATTATCTAGTCAGCCATTGACAAAAGAACAAAACCTTCTTGTGTTTAGAAGCAAGTGTATAATTTTTTGTAATATTCAATTAATTAGGCACTTATATGCAAATAAGTAAAGATAATTTTCCTAAATTCAGCTGACTTGTATTCTTTGGCCAGAGGATAAAACTAGTAATGTTTTCAAGAGTCTCTTCAACAATGTTAAATCCTATAAATCCTTAATTATTTTTAATGGTTTTTTTATAGGGAGGATGTTCTACTTCAAGACCAGTGTTAACTCTCTGTCCTGTGTTTTCCCTTGCTTTTTGTTATAGTTGTACCTTGTGACTCTGAATTCCCCATTGTCTCTGGATGTAGAGGAATGGTCAGATCAATGAAAGACATTTTTAGTGATATTTTTTTGAGTTTCTATATTCCTATAATTCATGGGTGATGAGGCTGGGAAGATCAAAATGTTTCTTTTATGCTTTCTCTATTTTTTTTCTTTTTCATTCGTCATGTTGATCCCACTGTCCTTTAGAGACTTCAAAGATCTGCAGTACCACAGAGCCCAGGAATTGAATTCTCTTCCTTGCTTTTCACCATCACCCAATGTATCCTTACCACTGGAAAAGGCCACAAAAGGTTCTCCTGTTTGGCCTGTTTTGTGGAAAGCAGCACTGTTTTGCCTGGATACAGATTTTGAAATGGTGTGGTGATTTCTTATCTGTGTCTGTGTGATTGCCCAGGAGCTGACCTCGCCAGGCACTGTAAAACACAGCCCACAGCTTCATGGGCTGCTCCTTCCTTCACACAGGGCCTGTGGGGTCCGAGAAAGCTGCTTCTCAGGATTTCACTTTAGGCCATCAAGATCTCTTTTTTTATTTTTTATCATTAGAACGACCTTGGAGCTCAAGGACACATTCCAGGCAAGGCTCCTGATACTGAGGAACTGGTCTCTAATGAGAGGAAGGAATTTGTCATTGCCTAACTAGAGTGTCCTTTGCAAGCTGAGACTTACTGCTCTGGGATGGCGTGCTCTAACGCTTTCACAATCCTCTACTCATTTTCACACCTAAGAACAGCACAGAAGCAACTCTCTTGCTCCCAGGATTTCCATCTACAGTCGGACATTGATTGTATATGGGAATAGGTTTTAAAATGGGAAGGCTTTAAAATGATCAGACACCTGCCAGATTGTCTTGACCCTGACTCTCTCATGAAATTTGGTTATATTTTTCTACATGTTCCAGAACTGATCAAGGCAGTTCTATTATAGAACCAAGTGTTATGAAATTGGTCTAAAGAAAGAAACAAATAGGACTGAGAAGTATGTTTATTATCTGATTTATAATATCTTGAACTCACTCATTTGTAATGGTATCAGTGACTATAACTTATCAAAGAAAAAACACACTAAAATATTTAATAATGAAAATGGGTCCTTTGCTAAGCCTACATCTGTCACTGAGACCCGAGTTGAGTGTGTCATTACAACAGCAAGAGGCCAGGAGCTCTGTTGGCTACAGCCCCCTTTGCACTGAACCCTGACAGGAACCATCCCTGTCCCCTTCTCTGCCCTGTAGTGAACAGGTGATTTTGCTTGCAATGACTGAGGTTGGAATGAAGGATTCAGCCAGGATGGCCATGGCTGTGCCCAAACCAGAACAAAAAAAAAAAAACAATCAAAATAACCCAGCAGCACCCCTTCCCTCTCCCCCAACCCCCTCTTTTCAAGAGTCATAGAAATTTATTTGTCTGATGCCTGAAGAAACAACTACTTTCTTGCTGTTGCAAGATGACGGGGAAGCAGATGCATCAGTGTCTCTTCAGGTGTCTACAACAGATGTGGAAAGATATGTTCAAATACATAGGAAAAAGAAAATTATCTTGGAGACCTGTAAGGATGAATTTTGAATGGATCATCCTTCTATAAACACTGGAGCTGGAATTGAACAAATTCTTTATCTTTCAGTTGTTGAGAATCAGCCCCATGAAAGTCTGTCATCTACAGCCAGTGAGGTCAGCAGGAGCTTTGGTCAGGCCCTTGCAAAATCACTTTTTGCCTACAATTACTGAAAAAAAGAGCACAGACATCTGTGCCATGGTCCTCTAAGGACATGGGTTATCCATGGACCAGGAATGGCCTCACTTCGGCGGAAGTTTTGATAAGTACAGGTATATGTTTTTTGATTCCAGAGGGTAAATTCATGCAAGTGTCAAATATTTTCATTAATTCATTTTTCCATCTAGTTACCATCTAGTGTCTGGCTCAGAGGTTTTAGGGTTTGGATTTGTTTTTGGTGGGGTTTTTTTTGTTTTTTTTTGGGGGGGGGACTTTTGCGTTCATTTTTTGGTTAGGCTTTTGGGGTTACTTTAAACTGCAATTAGGAAATTAAATAATCTTTGCATGAAACTTCTTGCTTGAGAAGGCCAACATGGTACAGGATTGTATACTCCATCACTGGTATAAATTGACTGTCATCTTGGTGGCAAGTGGATATAAAAAGGAGTTGGATATCTATCTAGTCATACCACTGAGAGGCTATCAGATGTTCTGAAAACTCGTAACAAAACTGCTCAATCCAACCTTTGGTGTAATCAGCAGAGAAAACTGTTAGATTCTGATGGACAGAATCCATAATTAATTTTCCTCTAATTTCTGAATTTCTTCTTTTTTCTAATTTCCATCTTGTCCAGAGAGAAAACCTCTCAAAAGCAGCTAAAAGTTACATTTCTTTTAAATACATGTGGGACACACATTGTCAGTAGTTTGATTACTTCTTACCTATAGACCAAAACCACTCACCAAAAATGACCCTTTATAGTTTTCTCAAAGCTAAACATTTTAAACAGATTGGGTAAAATTAATTTAGGAATCAAGATCACAGGACTAAGGAATAATCCCAAGGCCCTGTGCTAAACAATTCCTATTCAGTCCTATACAGACATCCATAGTCTGCGCTGCATTGCAATGGTGAGACTAAATACACTGTACAATTAACCACTGTCCTAGGAGCACACTGGTTTTCAGCATTATCAACTTTTCTATGGCTTTGTCCTCTTTTTCAGCTCCTGTAGAATAGTAAGAGCAATCTTAACCCATTAGAACCAAAGGTTTCCATTTTTGAATTCTTCTATCTTTGCTGCCATTTGTGTTACTCATGAGAACTCTTCTACAGCTGAGACAGCAATGGCATGAAAAATACACATCTTTCTCTGATTATAATAATTTTCAGGATAACTGTGTCTTTTACATCCATATTTCCACTACCTGATGTTGTTTCATTTTGTTGTTTTTTTTTCCTTTCTTTTTTCTTTTTTTTTTCCTTTATGAAGAGGATTTTAATTATCTGGTATATTTATATGTGGGTATCAGCAACCTTTGTGGACTGGTAGGAGTGAATCTGCATAATGAAACAACTGGTGCTGAGGGTCCTATGTCCATGTTTTTCACTTTTCAGGGTTATTCTACTCTGAGCCAGCTCTGATCTGGTCTTGCAGAACTCTTTTTGGGGCAGTGCAATGAGGTAAGCTCCTGAAGCAAACTTCCCACTCCAGTTTTGTCTGACAGGAATCTGGCTCATGTTCTCCAAGACAGATTCGTGATGGGAACTGAAACACCATAAGTGGGGTTATGTGAGATTTGCTTCAAAAATGTATTCTTGATCCAAACTAAAGCCCTGATGTAGATATATCCTGAGTGATATGCTGGAAAGATTTGGAAGGATGTCAGGTTGTAGACAGCTAATATCCAGGATGGAGCACTGTCTTCAACAGCTTGCACTGCTGGAGGGAACAGACAGAAGTTTTATGCCCAATGGTGGGATCTGAGAACCCACAAGGCATCCTACATGTTCACAACAATGAAGCCCCTGGTGAGCCAAAGATGCTCATTTATTTCCTTCTCCCTTGAAAATGCAGTCCCTGTTTCAAAAGTTCTGCTAACAAACCAGAGAAAACATGTGGCTACAGAAAGCAGCTCTGCTGGGAGATGCATGTGCTGTGTTTTCAGCTAGTTGGGCAAATGTCTTACATGTCTAATGCATGGTTGGACAATGTGATTTAATAAGAACTCAGCTTCACAGGAGGAGACCATTCAGAAATAGTAACTGGCATGTACAGCAGCTGCACTCTGCTTTTCACTAATTTTTTCCACCATTTTAATGAATGTTTTATGTTATCTTTTCTTGCTGCTCAATTGTCCCAGCTCCTGTTACTGAACACAAGGGCCGCCTTTCATGACCTGTATCACTCCACACTGACATAATATACTTATAATTCTGGAAATTCCAAGGCATATATACACTTCATGGTAACTCCCAGGCAACTAAGCCCTCTTGGAGCTAGCAATTTTACTGTATTTCATTCCACAAAGGAAATCCGACCCCCAAAGGAAGCAGTAAGCTCTGGCCACCCCTATAGCTGATAACAAACCAAGACTTTCATCACATTTTTTGACCCATTCTTGGCTTTCAGGAATAACAACAGCTGCTGAAAGCAATACAATTTTTAGTTGTGCTTTTTTACCTTCCCCCCCTAGTAAGCATCCTTATGAGAGGCTGAGAGATTAAATAGCCTTGGGGTAAATCTATCTCCAACAGCTGTTGCCTCCAGCATTCTTGACTGTCAGTGACTTCATTGAAAACGTATGAGTGATCTTTCAGCATGTTCACAAGTGGAGAAACGTGTCAACTGGGAAATCTCTTTACCCCCAGCCCCATCTTCATGAATGTACACGGATGGTTGAATAGTTTCTCAAAATTCCCAGTGGTTCCATGACATTTCTTTCTTTATCTCCTTGGTTTTGTTTGTTAATCTTTCTTTAATGCAAAGATAGCTCTAAAAAGGATGAGCATGAATTATGTTTTGTCAGCCTGAATATTCCCTTCGAGGGCCATTTGTTTGGATATGTAAATCAGTTTTCATAATGTAAGAGGCTAGGGCAGAACTGACTTAAAGAGGACTGAAGTGAGGAATGTGGACTGAAAACCAAACAGAAAACTGCAGACCACTACAGGCAGTTCCCATTTCTCGTTGGTGCAGGTAGCTTTTACTTTGCTGGCCTCTCTGTAACACCCCCATTCCTGAGCACTGAAGACACAGATGGCACTTGGCCCCTGTCCCCTGACGTCCCAGGATGGCTCACTGACACTGTGTCCATCCCACTCCGTGTCCAAGGCCTCTGGCTGTGGGAGCACCTCCAGCCCATGGTCCAGCCCTGCTTCCCTCCCCACCTTGGCAGTAAGGACAGGAGGGGTCAGGGACTGGTCCTTAGCAAAAATGAAAGGTTTGCCTAAGTTTGACTTACAAATCTGCTCTGAAACAGAGATGTCTAGGGAGTCTGATAAATTTTTTTTTGTTGCTCTAGTCACTCTAGTATCTACACTAGCCGCTGCATACTTTGTGAGTATCTGAAGCTTTCGATTCCATTTATACCTTTATCAAACTCCATCTTAAGTTTATTCCCATTTTTCATATTGAGGAGGCTGATAAACAAATTTACTCCTTTGAGAACAGAAACTGGCTTTTACTTTCTAACTAAATATATCTAAGCACAATTTGGAAGCATTTGTTGATACGATAAATGTGACCTTTTAGCTTAAGTGGCTTTTGTCCACCTCTGATTTTTGGTGCTGGCTTTTGTGCATCCATGACTTTTGGCTCATCTATCACTCTTGTTTTTTCTCTTCACCTTGTGACAGTCTGCTCTTAATAGAGCTGCTATGGCAAGTCAGATCTGCAGGCTGGGACTGAATAGGACTTTTGATGTTTGTGAATTTCTGGCCCAACAAATGGTTTCTTTGAACTTGAACTGTAACCTCAAAATTACATTTAAATCAATAGTCTGAGAATTCATTCCTATTTTAAACTTCTGATTTCCTCTATCTGAGAATCTGTGAAAAAACCATTAGAACAGAATAAACTAGACATGTTTCACTTCCCGAAGATTTTGAATTGACAGAAGTATTCTCACTTGGTCATGGGCTTGCTTCTTCTTTCTTTTGTTAAGGTGAAAGTCACCTTGTTTGAAATGCTCCAGGAGGCACTTGCTTTTACTAAAATGCAGCATTCAGCACCTATTCCCATCTGAATTCATGAGAAAGTAAAGAGTCTTTGACTGTGTCTCACTTACCAAGCTACATGACTTGCCATTGATATTCTGTATTTGAATCTTGGTCTCATATCCGCTGGCAGTGAAACATTGATTACCTTCAACAGAGTGAGTATTTCATACTGCAGGCTTAACTGATGAACACTCTGAGGTAATTATATCTCATAAAAATGACCAGTCCTTTTCACTAGAATCATAACTCAATTAAGGATTTGAAGGATTATTGTCTCTTCTAAAGCACTTGAAAAGCAGACCAGAGCTTTTCTTCTATTTTGGGTTCAGGGAACTGCTGTGTCCAGTTTTGGGGAGAGTGTGTCTACCAGTCCTTCCATAATACTTGACCAAACTAAATTTCCAGATGTGCAAAGATTTTGTCACCTTGAAAGGTGACTCCTCTGGAACCACTGGATTATCATATCACAGAAACCCAGAGCAGGGTTTGGCAGCTGTATGAGGAGTGCTGAACCAGAGTGGATCTCTGCTGTCTCTGCTGAGGATTTACCAGGCTCTTAATGCTTATCATGCTTCTGCACAGGAGTGAGGTTTGCATGCTGGACAGGATTCAGATATGAAAGCTGGGGAATTTCCCTTGAAATCTCATTTATTTTCTACTGAAGTGTGATGCTGAAGTGAAAAAAAAAATTATCAATGAGAGAGACCTATGCTGTATTAACTGGCCTTTATAAGAAGATCTGAGGTTTTCTAAAGCATTAATAAGGAGGGATCAGCTGTGTTAATTTATACTTCCAGTTCACAAAATTGTCCAAGCATCTCCTACACAGTGCTTCAAAAGTAACATGAAATGATAAAAATACCCTTAAGTCTAAACTTTTATGAATAGATATCTTATGCTGTGAGGTAGAAGAATTATTATGAGTAAATGATGTAGCAGAAGGAAAGGACAATTTCGTGCATTCATATAAAACGACTGCAGTGAAATTTTGCAGCAAACAGTATTTATTATGCATAGGAATGTACCTGATCCCCCTGTAGCCAAACTGTCATCTCTGATGATAAGATATCTATTCATTGTATCACAGTTAGTGGGTAAAGAGAAGTAGAGAGCTGAATTGCCTGGCTTGAGGTCATGCTGCTGATCACTGGATGTCAGAGTTATTTATAAGAAGCACAAAGAGCTGCCCATTATGTTCCCACAGAATAAAGAGCTCCAAAGGGACTTACAGTTTGCAAGTTTTACACTCTTCATCTTGTTAAGCCTAGGGTTTGAAAATTTTGTCCTTGGGATATACATTTACTCTTCATATATTACAGTGAGAACAGGAAGAGACATTTACAAACTTTAGAAAATATGTGCAATGGTTTCTTACATCAGAGATTTTAATTTTTGTATTTGACACCAATTAAAAAGCAAAGGTGAAGTCTTTGTGGAAAAGAGATATTTTACCTCCGTGGTTCAAATGAACTGTCCGCAGTATATCAGCAAACAGTGCTCTTCTCAAGTACTTTCATGAATGTCAAGGTGACAATGTCTTTCACCCAATTAATCCCACAACTCCAATTTGACTGTGCTCCCACTCAAAAGACCTCAGGCCAGCAGGCCAGATTTCTTCTAGTAATTAGCCTTTAACCTTCCTAGTCTTTGCTTTTTCAATTGCCACTGACTCTGTGTCAGACAGGAGTTTTATGCTTCTTTTAAAGCCTGTTTCACTATGGCTCTTGCTTGACCTTTGGAGTATGTGAATTTATAAAGAAATTGTTTGAGAGAGACTTTTAAACAGCTATTTAAGAAAGTAAGTGCTGGGACTTCCCTAGAAAGGCAACTTAATGCTTTCCTTAATGTCCAGATGTGATTATGTCCTCCTGACCACTTTAGATTTTGTTCTTTTCTTTATGAAGTACAGAAAATGATAAATCTGCCAGCAATTGGTGTAATCAGTCTGTATATGTTAGAAGTAAACAGAGGTCATTTTACAAATTCAGAGATGACACAGTGCTGTTCTCTGTGCTCAACCCTAACTAGCCACTACTGTGCCCACATTGTAGATTAACTTGTATATATGGAGAACATTCTTCTGTATCAGACAGAACCAGAAAAATCCAACCATGTGTCCTGCACACTCCATCAAGAACAGTTTCCTTCATTATCAAAGGATAGCATCAGAAGTGGACATCTGGAGATGCAGTGCCTTTTCAAAGCCATGGTCAGCACTACAATGAAGTCCCAGATGACCATCAGATTTAATGGTGTATAAAAATAATTTAGGTCTCCTGGGTCTAGGAGCAACCATTCAGGAACCACAGAATCATCAAGGTTGGAAGAGACATTCAAGATTATTTTGTCCAACTGTCAAATCAGCACCACCATAATCACTTCTAAACCAATCCCAAGTGCCACATCCAGACAAGCCTTGAACACTTCCAGAGACAGTGACTCAAACACCCTGGGCAGCTTATTCCAATGCCAAATCATCTTGCAGTGATTTTTTTTTAATAGTATCTAATCTGAATCCCCCCTGCTGCAACTTAAGGCCATCTCCTCTCATCCTTTTCCTTGAAATATGGTAGAAGGGCCTGACTCCCACCTGGCTACAATCTCCTTTCAGGCAGTTGTAGAGAGTGATAAGGTCTCTCCTGAGCCTCTTCTTGTCCAGACAAAACAGATCCAGCTCACTCAGCAGCTCCTCATCAGACTTGTGCTCCAGACCCTTCACCAGCCTTGTTGCCCTTCTTTGGACATGCTCCAGCATCTCAATGTCCTTTTTGAAGAGAGTGACCAAAAACTGAACACAGTACTCAAGGAAGATAAGTGTTCTGGAATTTCAAGCCCAGAGAAACACCGTTTGAAAGAATTCCAGAATGATAAAGTATCTCTTAGATTTTTGTTTCATTTGGCAGAGTCTAGAGGCAGCTCTGAAGGCTGCTGGCTGAAGCTGATGAATCTAGAGGTGAATGCAGATTTCCAGAAAGAAAATTGAGGTTCTTAGGGATCCAGTTGATCTGAACTTATTTGAATGTGGAGAGCTGATGGCAAAGTTGGTGCTTCCACAGTTCCCTAATGCATTCGTTCACCACACTCAGATGGTTTCTGGACTCCCAGAGTTCCCTTTATTTTCTGTCCTCTAAATGAGACAAGGAAGAGTTTAAATAAATACAAGTGTGTATGAAGAGCAGAGGGCTTGATACCTGTGGAGGTTTTATGAAATGCTCAGATAAGATTTTTTAAATCACTGAAAATTTCATCAGGCCTGAATTCAGCCTACATGGAAATCCCCATGAATTATATGGAAACTCTTGTAGGAAGAACCCTGGACCCCCTGATCTATTGTCAAACACACTTTTGGGGCTGGCAGAATTCCTAAAGACCTTATCAATGACCTTCCTGCAAGCGTTGGAAAGCTGCTGTGAGATCTTCCCAATGCCTCCTTTTTCCCAGACTGAACAAGCCTCTTTTCACAGGTCAAACACTCCGGATTGTAGTTACCTTGCTTTCCCCAGAAGGTCCTGAGTCCTGCTCCTGGTTGTGTCCTGGCTGGAGACCTAATCCATGCAAAGCCATCTATTTTCCCCAGCTCAGTAGAATTGTGTTGTTGGCTATAGGTGATTGCATAGAGTTTTGGAAGGGCTTTTTCCAGACAATCAATAATCACAAGCAGATATCAATTATATTTTGACATGACAGAGATTCTGATGCTGAAAAATCAGTGCTGATCTCCAAAGGGGAGACATAACTAAAGAAAAAGTCATGAACAAAGCAGCTGTTGCAACTGCGCATTTGTCCATGAAGTTCTTAGGCTGCACTCAACCTTTAGTGATTAGTAATCAAACAAATTGATTGGCACTTAGCTATTCTGCTTTGAATGACAGGTATGCATACCTTAACAATATGATAATAATAAAAATTAAAACCAGTTCTTGCAAACTACTCCTGTCACTCACAGAAAAATTCAGAATGATCTGCATAATTTTGGAAATTATTTCATTCCCTGAAGCATTTGAAATGGAGCTGAGCAAAACCTACTCTGTATTTTGTGAAGGAGCTGCTGAAACTGAACTACTAAAAAATGGTGGCAAGCAAGAATTAAATTAAGTTCTATAACTGCAGATAAGTATCTACAGCATAAGTCCTTTTAATACCTTCAAAGACTACTCATTTTCTTAGTTAGTGTGTCTGTTTTTAATGACTCACATTTCAAAGCAACAATAAAGCATATATTCAGGTGCTTTTAATGATTTTTTTCTTTCAAGTCCAGTGAAAAATGTGCATAAGAAGCATTTAATTTGCTTAGAAATAAATTTGTTGTCCTTGAGTTTCATTTGTCCTCCTTAATACCATTTCAGAGGTTTGCAGGTTATCATTAGATGTGTTTTGCCCCTAATAGGTACGTTCTTCTGAGTATGGTGTCATATATCTGATAAAAAGGACAAAATGAACTTGTCCTAGATAAATCTTTTTTAACAAGCTTGGTGAACTTAAATTAACTAAAATATTCCAATTTCCAAATGTATGTTCCTGAATAGAAGAGTGAAGATGAAGCTCTCATATTTTTCAGAAACCTCACTTTCTTTTTTTCTTTTTTTTCTCTTCCAGTGCTGTATTTCTCCTCCTATTGTGGGACAGGCAAAGGAAGGAAAATAAATGAGGCAGCATCTCAAATTGAAAATCTCTCCCGTAAATAAGTTTCTCTCTATTCTTTGTTTCACCAGTAATGGACTTGAGTGGAATTATTTACGAGGTGCCCATTTCACCTCAATATAACCACAGACATTATTTAGACAGCAGCATAATTGTGAATAGCATTTTCAGAGAAGTAAAGGTCACTGTCTCTAGCAAAGCACTGCTCACCTAAATTAAGATGTGAAAACGGAAGTTATCAGCCTTCATCTGATCCTCGACTAGAAAAGTGAAGCTGTACGTTCAGACATACTCACAACTCCTGCCTCTGTTTTTAAAGGAAAATCAGGGAGAAGGAAATTCATCTTGGGGAAGAAACATTGCATGGCCAACTGGAATGGAGATGCTAAGGCACAGGAACAGCGTGAGGCAAAGGTAATTCATTTAGCATGTTAACAGGTAGATTCTATGTGACTGCAGTGTGGCTAAGCCAGAACTGGTGGCCCTGTTGCTAGCTCAGGGCAAGCCAGCTGCCCTCCCCTATGATTTGGGTGCCACAAGCCCATGCTAGAGCCCAATTTGCCACAACCCCACTGCTGTGGGTGAGTTTGCTCAGAGCCTCTTACGTGTAGGGCTTTGGAAAGCATTCTATGCAAATCCATTTCTCTTGAACTGGCACATCTTTTTTTAAGACTATTTGGATCAACATCATCACTTTCAGGAAGTTTATTTTCTTTCCAGAGTAATTGCTAATGTCTAGAATGCCTTAATAGTCCTTTGTAGTTATTAGCTTATGAATTAATACAATCAGGATCTTGGTGCCAAACTCCTTCCCAGTTCACAAACAGCACAATCTCATTAAAGCCAGGAGTTTCCATGGGGAATCCATCAGGAGCAGTTTTGGCCTTGAGTTCTCATAATAAGTAGAAAGCAGCGCCTAGAGCAATGCCTCTTGGCAGAGTCCAGCATTCCATCAAAAAAACAGACAATTAGCAAATGATTAGTATTCACAAACCATGAGAAGCTGCCAAAAATTATTTTCTAATAGGCTACAATGACCTTATTGGGGTAGATTTTTGCTGGACTGACAGTTCCAGCAGTCGGGCAGATTGTGTGGGGGACCATCTTCTCTTGATTTGTCAGAGACAAATCATTCACAGGAGGATGACAGTGCCTTTACTTCGGGCAGCAAGAGGCACACAAGGGCTGGATGCTGTGACAGCTGGGCATGAGAAGTTACCCAGGACACAAATAGTCTGTTACCATGGGGCATCTAGGGTGAGTCCTTCTGTTCAAGCATCTTATTTTGTGAATGGATGATTCTGTTTATCCAGTAATTAAAAGGCTTCTTATATAACATAAGTTGGAGAGTGGACCCTAAAGTGGACTTAGGCCTTGCAATGCTTGGCAAAGTGATTAGTGCATGGAGGAGGAGTAATCCAGAGTAGTCCAGAAGAAAGGACTGGAACTCAGGACTCTTCAGTCAAGTGAGTGATCTCACAAGGCTGTGGAGCCAGACTTATTTTTGCTTCCTTTACCTCACCCAAAATTCTTGAATTCTCTTCCATACAGTGGGCCAGCTTTAACAGGAAGCACGAATAATATATCATCTCCAGAATAACTGTGAGTGTGAGAACAACAGGGATCTGTTGCCCAAGAAAAACTATGCCATAAAAACTAGGGTGAGGAGAACTTTTTCTCTGGTGGCACTTCCTCTTGAAGGCCAAGCTGCACAGCTACAATACATCCAAGGTCTTTCTGGATTCCAGGGCACCATGAGCATGAGTTCATGTAGGAAAGCCAAGTCATGTACCCAGGTACTGGGACTTGAATCTCCATGATGGTCCTAAGCATGGTTTTTATGCAGCTACTCTGTTCTGGACTTGTGAGAGTTGGCATGAGGCCTCTTATGTGTCAGTTGTCCCCAACAATACAGAGAGCAGGGAATATTTAGTTATATGTACATGTAATCTTGGTGCTGAAGATGAATAGGCTGAATAAACCACTGAAAGCTTTCTGCTGACTGTCAAAAGAACATAATGGGTCAGCTGAGACCAGAGAGTTAGTTTTAGGTGGATAAAGCTGCCATCAATTATTGTGGAGGCTGATTTGGTGTCATGAGATAATTGGTAGGCAGCAGCCACAGCCCCACAGCAGCCACAGTGCTGTCAGATTTGTGTTCAATCACAGATTTAAACTCTGGCAAGAAGTGATAGCTTGCCATGGAGCACTTTAATTTTCTCTAAAGGAGCTCCCCAGAAGCACATTCCTGGCACAGTGTTTGATAGCAAAACTGGACCACTCTGGTGCAAGACAAGAATATACAAATCTCAAGCAGCTATCAGAGAGCAGTTGGAGTGTCCAGGACTCCAACTGGACAAGAATGTGCAGGATAGAAAGAGCTAATGGAGAAACCTGAATAACGTTATGCAAATCAGAACTAACACAAAAATATAGCAACGAAAATCAGAAAATTTACACACAGCTTTTCCCTGAAGTTACTTGAGCTTCCCCAGTAAGTTAAAAGTAAACTTTTTACTGTGTTTGGCTAGCTCAACTGCCTTGAAAGGGCATCACAGTTGATTCTATTTCCTTAAAGCCCTATGGATAAACCAGAAGACAGAGCTTTGTGGTTTAAACCCAGTTGGAAACTCAGCCCCACAAAGCTGCTCGCTCAGCTCCCCCTCAATGGGATGGGGTAGAGAATCAAAAAGGTGAGAGAACTTATGCGTTGAGATAAAGACAGATTGGTGGGTAAAGCAAAACCACTGTGCATAAAATGTGGAATTGATTCACTCCTTCCCATGAGCAAGCACGTGTTAACCCATCCTTAGGGAAAGCAGGGCTCCATCATGCATAACAGTGTTCTGGGAAAAAAATACTCTGAAAATCACTCCAAAAACTTCTCTCCTTATTTCTTTTTTCCCAGTTTTATACAATGCCGTACAGTATGGAATATCCCTTGGGTCAGTTGGGGTCAACTATCCCAACTATGTCCCCTCCCAACTCCTTGTGCACCCCCAGCCTCATCACTGGTGGGGTGGGTGAGGAGCAGAAAAGGCCTGGACTCTGTGTCAGAATTGCTGGGCAGTATCAGAAACATCCCAGTGTTATCAAACTGTTTCCAGCACAAATCCAAAGCACAACCTCATGCCAGGTAGGATGGAGAAAATGAACTCTATCCTGGCCAAAAGCAGAACCCAGAGGCACTTTGACGATGCTGAAAGCACATTATCAGATTCTGGTAAACTAAAGGAAGCAGCCTTGCCTTGCTGGTTTACTGCTTTCCTTCCCTGGGCTGGTAGCTGAAAACCAATCCAGGAGGAAGCATAAACATGGAAAAGAGCAGAAAATACTAGAGAAAATATTACTTCCTCACCTGGAAGCCTGAATGCAGCAGAAGTGAGACATGGCAAAAATGGAGGTGGGAAAAGGCAGTGGTTGGTTTCAGAAATCATCACAGGAATGGAAAACCCACACATGGGAATTGAAGGGATAGATTTACAAAGGATTTCATACAGCATCTTCCTGTAGAACTTGAAGGAGCACATAGAGACCCTTGGAGAAAGGAGGATGTCAGAATAACATATAGGCAAAAAATATATGGAATAACATGAAAATGGGTGCTATTTCTTACCACAATTATTAGCCAACAGTATACAGATGATAAAAGAACAATTTTGTGTTGTAATGAATGCTACAGAGAGAGCAGTATCATGTGACAGCACCACCCGAACAAAATAAAAATAAATACATACACAAATACATATTTTCTTAAATCTGTGTGCTTGGAATTATGCACCTGAATTAATGCAGGAATTTTCATTAGCTGGAATTTTTTACACTCATGTTCAAAAATACTAGTTTAAAATTATTTAATAGGAGATGATTGATGATTCTGCTAGAGAGGACAAGAGTTTTCATTGAGATATCAATGTTCCAGGTTAAAGAACGATTTATCTAGGGACAGGATCAGCCACATGTGTGGCTGTATTGCCTAACAAGTGTAGCACAGACTGCCATCAGTGCATGCTATTGTAGTTTGCTGTTGGCTCACCACCTCCAACTCAGTGCCCATTACCAGCACAGCCTTTTTGCCTTGAAGGCTGGGGCAAATGGAGTCATCCCAAGCTGCACTCCAGCTGTCTGAGCCTCAGGGTATTCAGGTATTAAGCAGCAAAGTGGAGGACTTGAAGTTTGCTGACAAATGGCACTATATAAAAACAAGATATTTGCAAAAAATGGAGACTGTCACAACACTGACTGGTGCCAGATCAGCTGTTCTTGGGCTGTGCAAGTACTGTCCCTCTTAGTTCTTCCAGACACAAGGGGGGCATAACAGGCTTGCGGATAAGCATCCCTTTGCTACTCAATGACCTTACCTGGCAATTCAAAGGGATCTGAAATATCTATATTCTGTTCTTTATACAAAGTGTTCACATCCTTCCTAATTACTACCTATTCCCATAAGCATCTTAACTTCCTTTTCTTAATAACCTTCTAGATTTCAGCAAACAGACACTGAAACAATGGCTGCTGCTACTTTGTGCTAGGTGCAGTATAAAAATAGGAGGGAAACTTTTCTTTGAAGACATCAAGAGCTAAATAGATTGAAATAAATTGTGGAAGGGGAAATACTGGGCAAGAGGATGAAGTGATTAATGCTTAATTACAAAATCAGTCAATGGGAGAGAGAGGAAAAGGATGTGCAGATTCCTCCCCTTAAGGAACAAGTAGTTTATCATTTCACTTGCCTTGTTTCTGTTACTGATTCTGATGAACACAATTTCCCTTCTTTCCCCAGAACAAGTGCACCTACCCAACATGCCAACAGTTCCACAATATTTTCTGCCTGAGAGGAGAAGACTGACTCTTCCCTCTTTCCCCTCAGGTTGTGCTGTGCAGCTGTGATACCAGTTCTTTAATCATAGTGACAAGCAGAGAGACTTTATGCAAATGCAGGCAAATAGCGTTTGACATTTATATGAAGATGATAAAGACAAACATTGGGGGGTGTTTCAGGAGTGGAGAATGTTTACACTACTAGCACAAGAGAACATGGAAATTTAAGCAAGCAAAACTCCCAAGTCTGAGCTGACATGAGTTCAAAGATGGAATGACCTTGCTGGCTAAGTGGATGCTCCACAGGCTGTTAAATACATTAAATTGAAGTGCAGCATCTGGTTTAATATTGCTCTTTCCAGGATACACCTGCCTTTATCCTCCTTCTCCTACCATCTTTTCCAACAGATTTTTTGCATCATGTTAAACCTTGTATTGATATTTTTGTTTGTCAGTTCCCCCATGTGAATTTAGAAAGACAGACAGGAGTTATGAATAGCTACCTTTTGGGAACTTCAGAACATCTGTGGCTTGATCTAAATTCTACCAAAGGATTTTTCTGTTGACTTCAGCAGGGACCACCTTATCCTATTTATACAGCATCTAACACAGCTGTAGACAAATCCCAGATAAAAATAGAGGCACTCCTGTAATAGCATAGCAATAATAAAATAATATTATCTATAACAGTACTAGCTACATGGATATGAGTTTTCCAGCTGCTCTTTTTCTGTGGATGCTCCAATTTCTAACTTGACTTTGAGGCAGAAAAGCAGAATACTAGAGGAATATTTGCACAAGCCATTTTGATGCACCATGATTAAATTCCCCCATCAACAGATAAAGCCTTTCTATTTCAATCTTTCTTTAGAGAAAGTTGCAATGTATCCACTTACAATTGTAATACTGTTCTCTAGCTGGAAGCACAAGAATAAGCCTCTCACCAAGATACTCTCAGTATTAAAAGTGAAACCTGCAGGCACTCTGGGTCCTGTGTACACAAAAGTAAGATAACTCAGTTTGTTACAGTTTGTAGTTTTTGACTGGAATTTGCCTAGATTGTTTTATTTTTGTTATCAGAGATGAGAGAAGAATTCAGTCATGAATCATATGTCATCTTCTTTGTATCTAGAAATTCACCCTTCTTTCTAGCTTACATTGTTAAACTTTCTTAGCATCTTATGTATCATTTCCTGCAGAGATTTTTGGATTATCTGGGAAATAATTAGATGTTATAATTTACTGGGTGTTTAGATCCTAGTTGTATTGCAGGGTCCTTTATCAGAAAGCCTTTCTTTTTTCAGGGGATTGATAGAACAATTAAGTTCCTGGAAAAGTTCTGTCTTTTTTTTTTGTCAAAACAAATTAAGTAAGCTATGGATGCATATTCATCTTAGGATATTATCATCCTCCTACATATTTTATGTAAACAAGTGAGGATTGATCATCACAGAGTCACAAGGTGAGAACTGTGTTAGCTGATCTGTAGGAATCAGCTATTTCTAAACATCTATATGACAAATTTCCCTTCCTGTCAGTCTTCCATATCTTGCTTCTGAATGCCCTACACAACTTAGGATGAAAAATAACTGCTACAAAAATGACCATATTGTAACATACACAGCAAATCTTATTCATTTTTTTAAAGTCAATCTGTTCCCACAAAGTGGACTTTTAATTCAGAGGCCTTATCACTCATTGCCTGGAAGACATATCAGCACAGCCCCTGGGTGAGCATTCCTCTAGCATTTAACTGTCTCCTCATCTCTCCATTTCTCTGGTGCCCACTGAGGAATAAGTGCAGGTGTTTTCTAACACACATTGTATTTTTCCTTTTACCAGTCCACACATTACACACCCCATGTGCCACCATCCACAAGCAAGGGATAGGTCTGGTGTTTGTAGAAGAAGGGGAAGAAAGCAAAGAGTAACTCCAGACTTCCCTGCCCAGCCTTTCTCTCACTTTCCTGTGGAACTGAGAAAACACAGGTCCTCCACTTTGACTCATTTGACTTTAACACCTAAGCAGAGCTGAGTGAATGTCAGGGAGCTGCAGTTTATCATCTGAGGAATCGCTCTTCGGTTGGTGTCTAAGTCCTGGTCACCATGGAGTGTAAAACTGGCTGGCAAAACCTGTCCTGGCCATTCAGGTGAGATCCCTCATTATGTGCATGGAGTTGCTAGCTAAGAAAACAGATCTATAATTTAATGAATATACTATATGTCTCATCAAACATTATGGATTCTGATTTTCTGAGGTACATCAGAAGGATTGTGTTGTCTGCATTGAGTGCACAGGAAAGACACTGTACCAAACTCAAAGGCAACTCAACGGTTTACAACACCCTAATTAACACCTGGGGGCAATAACAGGACAATGACTCATGGCCCAGAGTTACTGCTGACGCTGTGAGTTAATATATTGAAGGACTATACATAGATAAAAGCAACTGAAGATATAAAGTCAGTCATTCCAAGATAACACTTACCTTTTCTTATAGAAAGCTACTTCAAGAAAGCAATTCAGTCCACCTTGATTAAGGAAGGTGAAATAAATCACACTGCAGATGTTCCTCACATTCTCTTTAAAATAGTGGGAACCTTGACAATTAGCTTTAATTAGACAGCCTGCTTTAAGGTATTAGATTTCATGAAGAAGGATAATAAAAACAATACTGGGTTTTATTTGAAGAATATTGAACTTATTGTTGTCAACATGGCAAATTTTCTGACCACACCAAGATGTGTCAAGTCACTACAGGGAGGGGATGCCATCCAGAGGGATCTAGACAGATTGGAGAGGTGGGCCTGTGTGAACCTCATGAAGTTCAACACCAAGTGCAAGATCCTGCACCTGGGTCATGGTAATCCCAAGCTGGGTGGAGAATGGACTGAGAGCAGCCCCAAGGAAAAGGGCTTGGGGGTGTTGGTTGGTGAAAAGCTCAAGAGGACTCAATATTGCACTTTGGGCTGCATCAAAAGAAGTGTGCCCAGGAGATCAAGAGGGGTGATTCTGCCCCTCTACTCTGCCCTTGTGACACCCTGGAGTTCTGCATTCACCTCCTGGGCACCTATCCCAGGAAAGACATGGACTTGTTCTCAGAGGAGGGACACTGAGTTGATCACAGGACAGGAGCACCTCTCATAACAGGATGAGAGAGGTGGGGCTGTTCATGGCGAAGAGAAGGCTCTGGGGAGACCTTTTAGAACCTTCCTGTACCTGAAGGTAGGCCTACAAGAAGGCTGGAGAGGGACTTTCACAGTGTAGTGATAGGACAAGGGGGAATGGCATTAAGCTGAAGAAGGGCCAGTTTATATTGGATATTAGGAAGAAATTCTTTATTGTGAGGGTGGTGAGGCACTGGAACAGGTTGCCCAGAGAGTTTGTGGAGGCCCCCTCCCTGGAGATGTTCAAGACCAGGCTGGATGGGGCTCTGAGAAACGTGATGTAGTGGAAGGTTCCCTGCCCATGCCAGGGGGTTTGGATCTTTAAGGTCCACTCCAACCCAAAACATTCAATGATTATACAATATTCAATATGAGGAAAGGTCAGCAATGCATTCAAGTGGAACACATCTAAGTTCAAGCATTACAACTAAAGGTAGTCCACTAAATGTATGTTTTGCTGTGGCTATGTGTCTAAAGAGGATTCTTTCAAGGTTACAGTTTAGAAATACTTTTTTAGATCACTGACCCAGAAGAGCTTTGCAATGTCTCTAAAGTAGCTGTTGCAATGTGTTACAGTACATAACGTAGGGAAACTTTAGTTCAAAAATCAATGTTCAATAAAGTCAAACAACTACTTTCCTAGTTGTCATAGTTTATTGTATCAAGGCCATACTTAATGTAGTTTTAGTCGCTGTGTCATTGATCCAATTGATTGGAATGGCTTCTCTTGAGCTCTTAATTTACACAGAATCTTTGTGGAGGAGAGGTATTCAGCCTGGGCACCGGAATATAGAGAAAAGAATAATTCTAGTTAGTCAGGAAAGTGATTTGTTGAGTATTTTTTACATCTGATTTGGATGACTCTGAGATCACATTTATGGGTTAAAACCAGTTGCAGCTTCACTGTAGGTAGAAGCACTATTGGTTGTTGGACTAATATAAATAAGGTCAGGAGTAAATATTGAGTCTTATGTACAAAAAGGATTCTATTAACTGTGACTTTCCCTGCACAGGGATCAATCAGATACAAACCCTAATTGTTCTGTTCTGCTCTGATGGACCAGAGCAGCTGCAAAAGAAGCTTATCCAATTCCCTAAAGCAGGGAGGTAACTTCCAGTGCTGTTGGTTTTAACTTGCCCTGTCAAGAGCCTTCTGTCAGAAATGAGACAGGCTAGGGGGTGGAAAAGTGACCTGTGGCTGTTTGGCCCTTGTATCTCCCAGGTTTATCTCAGATGTGAGCTGTGGCTGGTGTGGCAGGAGGATGTAGTAAGCCATTTATAACAAACTTGTTCTTCACTGTGTTATTTTAGACATTCTAACCATGGATTAGACAATGAAATCAAAATCCTTAGGGCCTTTGGGGTGCTCTGGATTTCCTTGACTTACTGTTGTCATCACTTCAGAAGCAGGTGAAAGCCCTTGGAAAGATCCCACAAATGGTTTTATTTCCATCAGCCCACAGATGAAGAAAAATCCTAGATGCAAGTAGGTACAAATAGTGTCTTATATTACTCCCAAAAAGACCAAGTATTTGAACAGTCTGGCTGTATAGAAGTGGGTATGAGCTGTAGATACTCTAAGAATCTTGTGATATGACTCATCTCATCTATTTTAAGCAATCTGCAAGTTCAGCATCCATTTTTTTTTCTCATCTGGACTCCCTACATACCTTGGGATGTAGGTAGCTATGGCTGGTGACCAGAAACTCTCTGGAAATGTTTGTTTTCTCTGCACTTATGACAGAGGGAGAGTAGATATCTAGTTTTAACCCTTCATTCAAAAATGAATGATAGATATTTATAATTCAAACTAAAGAGATGATTCTACAAGCAGAAAGAAGCAGATTGCATTTAAAACAATTTGCTTCTCATTCTCTGGTCAAAGATAGGCACAAGAAATGTATTTTAGCCCAAGGCTATAAAAAACTTCATGCAAATTTCAGATAACTTTCAAAAATATGTAAGGCAGAATATTAGAAAACCCAAAATTTCTCACAGCACTGTTGATAATGAAAGAAATTACTTCTTTTTAGATTTTGATTTTAGTACTTTGGCTAAATTCCCTGCAACAATTTGTGGGCCCAGGCCTAACTTAGGCAGAATTCAAAGATCACTTAGACTTAACTCTTGGTCTGTAAGACTTTTTAATAACTTAAAAATCTTCTTAATAGCAACAGAAGGTTATAAAGGCAAAAGATATAACAAAAGCTGTATCCTCTAGGGATGGCCCAATGCTTACAGGGTGAATTTGTTGCAGGTACAAAAGCTGTATCCTCTAGGGATGGCCCAATGCTTACAGGGTGAATTTGTTGCAGGTACCAAACAAACATGAAATTAAATCAACTGCATGTGTTAATTACTTGGCTAGCTCAGTGAATGTCCTGAGAACATGAGAGAAAGGAAAGTGCAAGGAAAGAGATAACATATTGTCCTTTCATATAATTAATAAACCAACAGGAAAAATAGAAACATATGAAGAATAATTTCTGCATAGACACTTTGTGAAGTTTTTCTAGTGCTTATGGAAGTATTAGGGGCGTGACACAGGACATACAGCATCCACTGAGGCCCCTACTCCTCATGGTGTGCCGAGCAAAAGGTTAAGAGCATTACAGAATAGCTTGAACAATGGGCTTCTCCCTAAAATACATCAGCCATTACTCACTGGCAGTCAGAATCTTCTACTTTATGCTCTAGAATGTTCCTTGTTTTGGTTCTCTTACCTTTGTGATACCAAGCTACCAGGAACGAGAGAGATCAAACAATAAAGTTCTGAAATCCCTCAAGATGTACTACTTCAGGGCATACTTTTCCTGGAGAGGAAAAAAAGTAGAGAAAATCTTGGGAGGTTGATTTGGCTGCCTTTCTGAAGGCAAGTCAGCTGCCAGACTTTCACTGTTACTCAACTGATATTTCAGCGAGGATTATAGTTATTGTGAGTTTGTGAAGCAGATGAAGGCAATGACTCTTGCACTAGATTGGCTCAGAACAGAAAAAGAAGGTCTTTTCACTCAGATAGCTCTGAATCACAAGACTGTTGTTAGCAGCATTTTTTTTAATATGCAATTTGTAAATTATTTGTTTCTTCATTAAAGAAATCCAAGGGCCAATAGAGCCAGGAAGACAATGGACACGATGAACACATATGTAGAAGAATGTTATAACAAAGAAAAACCACACAATACTAGAAAGATGTTTGTTGAACATTTTCCTTCACAGGTTTTGGAGGGCCAGCAAAGCAAAATATTGAAGATTTATGCTAGTGAAGACCAGACTTTCCTTAGTCCTTTAGTCCTGGTCAACTTGATGCCTAACTCGACATTCATGTTTTTTCTATGGTTTTATCTAAACAGTAAAACCAGAGAAGATAGAGTTGAAGCTTTTCATGGCAGAGACTGACTTTGATTTATATAGCAACTACCAAATTAGATATTATTGCAAGAGCAATAGTAGCTTTGACATAGCATGTGCCAATTTGCTTTCCCAAAATCATGTCATTTTTAGAAGTTCTATACAAGTTCAAAACAAATTCTAGCAAATGTTTTAATTCATTCCAGATTTTGACTCTTTAGGGTTTACTCTAACAATATTTTCTAGTTTTATGTGATAATTTCAAGACCAATAAATTGAGTTTTTTTCACTTTATTTTATGACTGACAACTACAATTCTTTCTGCATTTACAAGACTTCAGGAGCTACTGTCTTCAGCAAAATGCCAACATATCATCATGAAACAGCAAACACTAGTAATTATGTGTTGGGAAAGCAGAAGATGACAACTCCTCACCTTCAAATGACTATATATAAATGTACATTGCAAAGAGGAAGTGTTAACTGCTTCTAAATACCAAGATGAGTTCAATGCTGTGATTTTGTGTCAGCCTTAAAGGAAAGATCCACTCACTACTCTATATAACATTTAATCAAGTACAAATAGTTCCGTGCTCATCCTTCTTCCTTGTTCTCTGTCTCTTTCCTTTATGCCTTGGGGATACTTCCCCTCCTCTGCAAGAATATTAAAGTAAATATATATTCTCAGATTTCAGAGAGCAGTAATTACAGAATAGAGAGATCAAATTTCCACAGCTTGTAATTTTCATTACTTCATCCCTTGCTCAGTGATGTGAGTAGACAAGCTCCAAGAAACAGCTGAAGCCTGGTGTGGAGGACTGATTTTACCATGAGAAGAGGAGGGGGATTAAGTGGGGTGTAAAGGGCTTGAGAACAGATTCAAATGCACAGAAGAGGTGGGGAGAGGCAGAAGGAATGATACTGCAGAGAGGGGCAATTTTTGACATAAACCCACAGAATTAACTTATCTTTTGATCACCAGGCCCTTGAGAACCTCAGTTAAAGTGGTTGTAGGAGAGAAAATTGGTGGTGAAGCAGCCCCCTCCCTTAACCCATTTGAGATGGTGTCGGGTGTCCTGTTCTCCTGTTCCCAAATGTGACAGTGTTATTTCTCACAGAAGAGGTGTCAGGTGTCCTGTTCTCCTGTTCCCAAATGTGACAGTGTTATTTCTCAGACAGAAGTCTCAGAACTGGGATCAGCAGAATTTTACATACATGCATTTGAAAATGAACAGAAATAAAAAGACAATAGTCATCCATCTGCATGATCCTGAAGTCCCAGAGCTCTCACTCTTCCTTTTGAACTCAGCAGGGTTAGAGTCTCCATGTATTTCCAAGTGGTCATCTCCAAGGATCAGATGGGATTAGATGGTGAGGAGACACTTAAACCCTTTGTTCCTTCATTCCCATTGACACTGTCTGTGAAGAGGAGTGATCCCATTAGATATCTGCTTGCTTCAAGGTGTTCCCTACTTCCTCTCCATTGTGGGAGGACAATGCACACAGGAGAATTACTGTAGGAGGATGAGCCTAATTATGAACATAGTCCTCTGTGGCCTCAATCTTCCAATCTTCCTCACTCATTTGGTGGTCCAAAACAACAATGCACCACACTGCATTTAAGCCCCCAGAGACACCGAAGAGAAAGACAACAGTTTTGAGGGTTCTCATCAAAATAAGTACAAAACATAAGCCAAGCTGGAAACTCTCCATATGAATTTATATTGGATTTTGAACTGCCTGGGAGTCCTCAGTTCTAGACCTCAAAGTCCCTCATCACCAGGCACTGACAAGCAAAGGAAAATGTAGAACAAAAAATAAATCTTATATTGCAGCTTGGTAAGTGTTTTAATGCAGAGAAACCCAGTGTTTTTACAAGACAGTCCTTCAGAAGCATCAGTCAAAGTGCCCTCCTAATGGAGGGTTTGAAAAACAAGGTATAATCTGCTGCAGTCCCATGTAGGGCTACAAGACACTCATCTAGAAAATGAGTGCCATTTGTAATGAGCAGAGCTCACCTCCAGGAAATTCCACTCCACAAATCACCAGTGGTCCCCACAGCACCACTGATGGCCTCAAACTTCCTTGTTCCATCTTCTCTCTTACTCCCCATAATGGAGGCTTCCTTTCCTTCATGTTGAGTTGTGTTTGTTAGCTGGTGTGTTGGCTGGTCTGGCTGAGGCAGTTTTCGTCCCTGATCTACATTCATACATGATAAACAGGATAGAATTTGTCAGCATACCAGCTGGAGTTTGCAATTATAATTGTCACTCTCTCCAGGTCCAGTCTTGCTGTTAAAAACTATTCAGAGTTCACAGATAGAGAAAAAACCCACAACCCTTTTCTATATTCCTTAGTCATAGAAAATCCCTGACCTCAGTTGCCCACACTGACTTCTGTTTAAGATCTTGGCCCATCAGTAATGAGTGTTCATGTGTGTATTTACAGCCACAGGTAAAGCTGACATCCATTGTGTCGTGCAGGACTGTCAGATCTCATGAGGGGCACACAAAGATCCATTTGACCTACACTGCTGGGAAGGTGAAAGGTGTCGTCTGAATTTTCATGTAAGACAGGAAGCTGGTTTGTAAGTTGTAGACAGCTCAAGGTACTGAGCTGCTCTGGACATCTGACACTTTAAAGATCCTTGTACTTAGGAGCCCTGTAGCAGAACACCATCCTGTACCTCACTGCAAGCTCCCACATGAGCCCATGTGGCAGACACCGTGTGTCTCAGGATGCAGTTTAGTTCCTGCCCTGATACATCTTATCACCTCTTCAATCAAACTGGTGTCTCTAGCAGTTACCTGGGGACTTGGATACAGGAAGAAACCTATTTGAAATTTAAAAAGATTGACAGAACTAAGAGTCAAACTGACATGAAAGCAGCAAAGGCTGGATTGAGCAGTGGAGGGCAGGATGGGGCAGGAATACCTGAGCTGGTATCCCCAGCTCCAGTGCTGGGATATCACACCATGTCACATCATGGTGTCAGGTTCTAGCACTCTTGTCCTACATAATGACTTCCACTCTATAAAAAAGATGGGGGCAAACTTTTCAGCAGGGCTTGTTGTGACAGGAAAAGGGACAATGGTTTTAAACAGAAGGAGGGACATTTTAGGTTAGTTATAAAGAAGTTTTACACAATGAGGATGGTAAAACACAGGCACAGGTTGCCAGAGATGTGGTAGGTGCCCTATACTTGGAAATATTCAAGGCTGGGACAAAGCTCTGAGCAGCCTGATCTGTGAGAGATGTCCCTCCGCACATGGCAGGAGGTGTGGACTACATGAACTAAAATGCTCCCTTCCAACCCAAGCCATTCTAAGATTTAGCTTGAGAGATAAATAGGGGGAGTGGTTGTGGATGAATGTTCTAGGCTGTGATTTTTCCACCATTTTATTTAAGTGTATCAACTTGCCTTGAGTGTCAAGTGTCCACAGCTGTAAACTCTAACTGTTTTGGGAGGATCACTAGCTTCAAAAAGGAGAGACAAATTGGGTACTGCAGTGGCATCACTTAAAGAGCTTTTAAAATTCTTACAAATCTTTACAAATCAAACCTTTGCTTATCCTTTCCAAAGAGAAGGAGAGGAGGAAAAAGGAACAGAAAAGGGACCTAAGCAGGGAAATCCTGCTCCCCTTTCCCTTCTGGGAGGGAAATCTTGGCTGGAGGGAAGCGGGGCAGGAGGGTTAAGGGGGCACCGAGACGCTCGGGAGCTGAGGGCACCGCCTCTCCACCTGCCTGCCCGGGATGCTGGGGGGGACAGCGGGGACAGCGGGAACAGCCTCTGCAGCCTCCGTCGGCTGAGGGGCTCCTGTGCTAGCCCCGGGCAGGGCCGGGCCTGTGGCGGGTCGGGGGAAGGCCGCTGGATGGCAGCATGGCCCCGCCGGGGACTGCGGCCTGCCGGGCCCCGTCCGCAGCGCCCCGCACGGAGGGCCGCGGGAGGAGGGGACTGGGCGGCACGGCCTAAGTTAGTGCTTTCCTTCACCAGAGTCCTCCTTAAAAACAGAATGAAAGGAAAATTGCTTTAGGTTTCTTTCTGTTTTTTTTTTTTTTTTTTAGTACTCAGTGGTAAGTACCGTGATACGACCGAGGCAGCGTTTAGCAGATCTTTGGTCACTGCACCCCCAAAGCATCCCCAGAGTCTCCTGTGGCCACTTCCCCATAATTCACAGCCCCTGACCAGGCTCCCTGACCAGGCTCTGGGTGTGAGGGATCCTGACACACCCACCCTTCAGGCACGAGAAAATATGCATTTTCTTCCAAACAATGCTATGAGGATATTTTCTAACATAAACAACTATATGATTCTATGGAGCAGAGAGCCAGGGCTGCTAAAGAAACATGTCCTGCTTGTAGAAACCCAGCAGGCCCAAGTCTGCTTCTTATGCTTGGGGCAAGAGAGAAAAAAGAGGACAGACAGGCCTTTCTTTAACCTTTCCCCTTCCCCTTGCCCCTAGGCAGCCTGGGGCTGTCCTGATCTCAGAGCAGCTTTGAGAAATTAGCCAGAGCACTCCGGGCTGCAGTTGCAGCTTCCTCCACCTCCAGCCTTCCTCTAGGCTTTCCCAGCCAAACTGGGGCAAAACTATCCAACATCAGCTCTGTTCTGGGTCGCTTTGTTCCCTGCAAGGGAGCACTGTGCTAGGCTGGACCTGCACTGGGACATGTTTGCTGCACACAACTCACCACACAACTCAACTTACCATTCCAGACCAAACAGCAAACCTGTTTTGCTACAGGGAGAGACCAGCAGCCAGCAGAACTTGGATATATTTTGTCCTGACCCTGCCCTTTAGCAGGGCAATTAGCATTGAGAAGGCCAGCTTGTTCTTCCTCACCCAGGCCCTTGCCACACCATTTCTTGAGCTGTTTCTGTCCCCTCAGCAAGGTCACCTTATGTTGCCAAAGCTGCATAAAGGGGCCTTAGTGCAGTTTGAAAGTCATTCCAAATTATCCTGTAATTACCACTTGTGCTTATAACAACATGAAGGAATGAACTCCTTTGCCCCTGGGCAGTAGTCCAGCCTACCCTTGCTTCCTCATCTGCTCCCACCCTCCAGTCTATTAGAAGTGGCTGCCAAAAGCAGGATCACACAGGAGCCATCCCGAATTTTCCCCCTTGGACTCTGGGAGCTGGGGGAATGTGTCTTGCAGCAGCTGCTTATATCCATGGGCACTAAACTTAATTAACTGCAGTCTCAGAGGGCAGAAGCTGGAGGAATGGACCACCCTATTCCCTGCTGTGTCAATATCTCTCCATGGTCAAATCATCTAATTTTATGGTTCCCTTTTCACTTCTTGCACAGACAGATGACCCATGACAGTGCTGAATGAGGAAATGACCACATGAATTCCTCTGTCTTGCATCATGCAGGTCAGATCTGATAACCAGAGCCACCCCTCTGGCCTTAAATTTGCAGAGGCTTCGTTAAAAGAGCTCTGAGGCCCTTGTACACCTTAGCATTGGTCACTTGGCTTGTGCGTACTGCCTCTCTCCTACCACTGGGAGAGATGGAGTTGACAAAATTGACCACATATTCACCCAAATAAAATGGGATTAGTAACAGTACAAATGGAAAAGGCTGTCATAGCCATCATCTCCAGCAAATGAATGCAGACCTCATCTTGGAGGCAGAAGGCAGTGCTATCTGCTGTCAAATCACAGGGACCCACTGAAGAGTGAATGACTGACCTGAGTGGGAAAAAAGAAATAAATCCCTGCAGCACATGCACTCAAGGACCGGGGCTGCATTGCTGAGATGGGGCAGACTGGGTAGTGCACAAACCCCACCCAGGTCCCAAAGCAGGAGGGAGGCTGTGGGATAGAGGAGCTGTGCTGTAAATGCAGGAGGCACAGGAGGAGGTGCCAGGAATGAGCAGTATCTGGAGGAGGAGGATTTGGCTGTGTGAATCTCACTTTTGGCACATGAGTCTTGGCAGGTCTTGTGGGGGAGCTGAATGCTGCCTGTGTATGACATATCTGAGGACAGTGCTTGGCTCTAGTGAAAATCTTCCAGGGTGTGGTTCAAACACTTTTCTCCTGTAAAAATGCAAAAGCACTCAATATTGCTTTATCTGGATGCTCTGCAGTATCTTTTGCCTCAAAATGCCAGAAATACCCTTGAGGGATAATGAAAACTGAAAGGATAATATTGCAGCTTTTTCAAAAGTACCAGCCAAGCTACAGTTTAGAGTGGCAGCTAAAATCTACACACAGCCAGCAGTGTAAGGTGCCTGTGTGCTTGTTCTATAAAGCAGCTATAAGATTATGGAAGAGTGAACAAACAAACAGAAGGAGCATGTTAGACTCCAGGACTGCAAGCTCCAACAGGTTCCCAGCCCAGTGAGACAGCTTGCTGAACAAGGGATATTCAAAGTGTCAGCCTTCTCAGTACCCTTCTTGTAGTTGTTTCAAATGAAAGGCTTGCAGTGATTTTTAAGCTGTGAGACATTTACTATTTGGGGAGGATCCCTCTCCCTCTTCCCTGACCCTGCATGGCTGTATAAAGTGACAGGCTCAGCATTAGGAGGGCCCTTTTTATTCTGTGGCTCTGTTCCACTCATGCAACTGTGTTGGTTGCATTAAAAATAGCTCTCCATGAAAACTATAATAGGTTACACTTGACATCTAGATCCCCATGTTTCCTTGCCATCAAAATTTCTAAAGTTTTGCTTAAATGAGCCTGATAAAGTCTCCCGTCTTTGGCATTGTGTTCTTAGGGGATGAATAACTGGAATTCAGAGCTGACAGTTGTCTCAAGCCTGTACTACAATAGCAGGGAAATTAAGAAACATTTAAAGACAGAGTCTGAGCAGGGGGGAGATGGCTCTGGGTGTTTCTGTATGCCTGCTAATATCAATAATGACTTGAACTCTTACAGCGTACTGTTTCAATTGGAGCACATTAGAGAGATGGCTTTGTCACCCTCCTTCTGTAATTCCCTGTTATACTCACCAATGCCCAAGTTCAGCATCCCACAGGAGTGAGTTTTACAGGAATGTGTGGCTGCTTCTTCATTCTGGGCATGGTTCAGATTTCTAAGTGAGATTCTTTACTCATTTAAGTGAAGATTAACTAATTTCTGCAGCCTTTAAATTTTGTTTATGACTTGTCATTGCTTATCTCTTGGAAGAAAAGTGCATATATACAAAGGTGGATTTTAGGTGATTTCCTGGGTGAAAATTGAGTCACATGCAGAGTTTTAGATGCTGCCAGGTGGATGAGGGTGAGCAGAGGGTGTGTGCTGCCACCTGTGGATTGGATCCTAGATGGAATCCAGGCATGTGCATCCTTAGGTGGTTGTGAGGGCTATTTGCCAGGGGGTCAAATGCTTGAGCATTACAGAACACAGTGACAAAGATGCCATATGATCTTCAGGTACTTTTGTTTTCTATGATTCTCTATTCTTTATGATAGTTTGCAAGATAAAGATTTTCTGATGTTTCCAGTGGCATCAGCAGAGCAAGGGGATAAATGATGATTTAGAATGGAAATCAGGCAAAAATCCAGTACTATTTTTTTATCATTGTTGTTGTTGTTTTTTCTTTTTGTCCTATTTGGAAGAGAAACAAAAAGCAAATTAGTGGCATCAAAAATAACTGCATCCTCTTGGAACCTCAGCTCAACATACTGAGTCAAATTCCCCCAGGTATAATACATTAAAGTACATCCTGATTTGCTTATCAAAACAAAGAATGAGTATGCACAGGCCAGGGGTGGGGTGCTGAGTGGTGAAGGTGTCCTGCTGTAGAAGGAAATTCTGAGTCTTGCAGCCAAAGGCCACTCTCTTCTTCTCTCCAGCTGTTCCTGCTCTTGCAGAGTAGAAAAGTTCAAATAAGGCATATGCTGTGCTAGTCACATTGTTCCCCTGACTCCTCTTGGTGTACATTAATGTTTCTAGCCTGCACTGGATAGAGGCTTGAGACCTTTGTTGTGGAGCCTGACCTAACATGAATAAAACAGCTCTGAACTGCCCAGAGCTGTCATCTCCTTGTTTCCTGTAGTGTGAAATCAGCCCTGCTTGTGCCTGGCACACACTGATCTTGAGCCTTTACCCTTCTCTGACACAGACTTGTTCTGTACTCACATTCCTCCTTTTTTTAAAATTTCCTCTGCTTCTGGTCCTGTGCCTGGTCCTGGCAAGACACAGAGCAAGCACAGAGCTGTGAGCAGCCATTTGGGCAGAAACTATGGGAAGAGAAACCCATGATTCCTAATCTCTGCTGGATTTCTGCATGTGTGGCACTTACACAAGCCATTCAATTCACCATAATGTGTGGGACAAGACTGTTCCAACACCCTTTTCCATGTAATGAAATTTTACAGAATGAAATGCTGCTTACCTCTCTGTAATGGTTTCTGGAACACTGCTGTTTGCCATATACTACAAACCTGATATTTTTTTTCTGATCACGGATAATCCATGTAGTTGTTATAACATTTCCACTTTCTACTTCACCACTGACCCAGCCTGGTAATTACAACACCACTGAGTCCCTCTTGGGTTTGGCAATAGGTATCATGTGCTTGAGTGATGAGTAGCCCCAGCTGTTGTGTTTCATTTTATTTATTTAACCTGAACTCATATGAATTCAGTAACATCTAATCTACTGAGCACTGAATGAATCATGCAGAACAGTTTGTAAAAATCCTGGATATAGCTTCAGAGTACACAAGCCATTTTCCTGGAAGAAGTTGTGTAGAATTTCATTAGCTGCATGAGTCTGGTAGGAAGCTCTTCATGTGTGATCCACTGTTTCTCTGGGATTTCTAATGTGTTGTGAAAGTCTGCTGATGCAACATTCATCCTTTAGTGTGACATTACAGAAAAAAAAGGAAGTTGTTTTTATCCTGAGTGGTTTGATTTGGAAAATGTTATCAACTTATTACTCTTGCATAGCATCTTCAGATGATTTTCTGTTGCTAAACACTTCTGTAAATACACTCTTACATCAGGACTTAATATATTTAGCCTTTGCAGGATGAGTTACAGATGCCCTGAGAGGATCCTTTGGAGGAAAAAGGTGGTTCATGGAAAAATATCCTTCACAACATGAGTTTGCCTTAATAGAAGTGACAGAGAACACAGGAATAGAAAACTAACCAGAATAATAAAAACATTTCTATGGCTCTGGAAGAACACAATGTATTGGACAGTGCTGTAGATGTTAAGCAGTGACCACCTAATAACTAAAAGTAATTTGTTAGTTTCTCCTGATGATTCAGGTTTCGGGGCTGATCTTTCTTTTAATTTTTGTATAGCTCTAATTTTTAAAAAATACATTTCTTTTTCTGTAAAATCACTCCTCAGAGATACCCCTTCTTCATCAAAATTATGAGACGGTGACAGTATGTCAATGTCTGCTTGTCAAGCCTTTGCTTGGAAAGCCTCTCTTGATTCCAACCCTTCCTAATGGTCAGAGCCCAAGAAGCTTTTTTCATCTCCATCAAGATTACATCCACCAAATCTGCAGAAAACCATAAGCTGCCTTTCAAGTGGGAGCACTGACACAAATATTCTTTCCTCTTTTCTCCCTCCTAGGGACTTGCAACAAGTCCAACCTGCCCATTAGCAAAGCAGAATTTTTAAAACCCAGTGTAGTGTGACAATGTTTGCATTGGGTCGTGGAGTGTATCCTATTTTTTTGAATAGCTTCAGATGCTTGACCCTATAGAAACCTAGGCTGAAACAGTATCCAGGACTATGTTGTTATTTTTGGAAAGCATTGTTCTTGGAATATTTCTCCCAGTGAGAACCAGCAGCTGTTTTATAATCTTTCCTTGTGACTTGCACCAAGTGAATGACAAGTGCCAAATGCATGTAGTTTTACTAATATTTTCCCAGAGAAAATATTTCACAAGGCAGGTATTCTGCCAGGTAACAGGATGGGCTACAAGGCAGGGACTGGGGGAGCAAAGTTCCTCCCACAGTAAGACCAGATCAGGTTTGTGACCACCTGAGAAACCCAAACACACATAAGTCTGTGTGACCTGACGAGACACTTGGTGCTAAGTGAGCTGGCTGATGTAGCTGCCAAGCCAGTCCCATGGTATATGAAGTTAAGTGCAGTCTCTGGTGACTGGAAAAAGGGAAGCATTGTACCTCACAAGGTACAGGACCAAGTGCAAGTCCTGCCCATGGGTTGGGTTAATCCCTGTTGTTAATGCAGGCTAGGATGAAGGACTGAGAGCAGCCCTGTGAAGGAGAACTTGGCAATGGTGATGGAAGAAAAGCTGGACATGAGCCAGCAGTATGTGCTCGTGGCCCAGAAAACCAACACGCCCTGTGCTGCATCAAAAGAAGTATGAACAGCAGATCAGGGGAGGAGACTCTCCCCTTCTGCTCTGCTCTGGTGAGACCCACCTGGAGCACTGCATCCAGCTCTTGTGTCCTCAGCACAAGAAAGAAACAGAGTGAGTCTAGAGGACCAAAAAATTATTAGAGGATTGGAACATCTGTCCTGTGTGAAAAGGCTGAGAGAGTAGGAGCTGTTCAACTTGGAGAAGAGAGGGCTTCTAGAAGTCCTAATTGTGGCCTCTCAATATTTAAAGGCAGCTCATAAGATGGGGATGGATGTTTTAGCAGGGCTGGCTGAGATAGTAGGAAATAATGGCTTTAAGCTGAAAAAGGGTTGATTTAGATTAGAGATGAGAAAGAAGTTTTTTACTCTGAGGATGACAGACTGGCACAGGTTGCCTAAAGAGAAGGTAGGTGCCCCACCTCCAGGGTCAGGTTGAATGAGGCTCTGAACTCCATCTCTGGAGAGGTTCAAGGCCAGGTTGGATGAGGTCCTGAGCAACCTAGTCTAGTGGAAAGTGTCCCTGGCCCTGGTGGGGTGGTTAGATTAGATGAGTTTTAAAGGTCCCTTCCAACCCAGACCATTCTGTGACTCTATGATGCTCTTATTTTTAAGAGAATTTTGAGGGACTGGTAGTAGCCTCTTGGAGGCTATGGACCAGTTTCTCCTTTGGCTACACAACACTATGTATATGCTTCCACATAGGCAGATTTTGTCATTAAAAACCCCTCATTTTTAGAAGTGTCAGGGAAGAAATCAATTCCTAGCTAAGTAACAAGAAGTGTTCTCTCAATAATAATACTTTTTAAATAGCTGAGAAATATAGACAGACTAGTCAGGGACAAAGCTTGTCTGCGAGGTACCAGACTGGAAAGTTGACACATTTGTGTTAGTTCTTATGGCAGCTTTCAAACAGTTTCTGTCATGAATGTTTAATTTAGTTTTTTCTTCGATTACATCCTTGCATGGATAGGCAAGAAAAAAATGTCAGGCTTGCAACATATTTTGGCATGCTAATTTCGATGGTCTAAAACATCTTGCAGGACACTCTCTGGAGCAAGTCTCTTCACTAACTAAGATGATGGACTTCTAAATAATTAATGATTTCATGATCATATTTTTTCTGAGGCAGACTTTTGATATTTTGTTGGGATGCCTAAAGGTTTCCTTTTTCATTCCAAATACTCCAAATTCAAAAACAAATAAATGTCCAAATTTTAAATACTATTTCAGAAGTGCACATATTATTTTGACCTGTGGGTTTCATCTGTTTCTTCCTGGTATTCTGAGGATGTCTTGTGTGTGTTACAATTCATCTGCTCAATGCTATTTCCTCTTCCATTTTCTACTCAAAGTACCACAAGTCACTTTCAAAGCACTTAGTGACAAGGACAGGTCATGAGGACGGCTGTGCTCCATAAAGACAACTCAGCTACGGAGGCCTAATTCAGTGTGCATAGAACTGGAAACCTTTTGTGTGAAGGAGCTGGGGCTAGAACTACATCCTGCAACATGGTAAATGAGTGCAGAGCCTGGACCTTCTTATGAACACCCCTTTGAAGAATTCTGTTCAACTCGAATTTTGGACATAGGAAAAAGAAAGGTATGATTTCCTCATTATTTATTTTATTGCTGAAAAGATGAGTACAGAGAGAAAAAAAATCTCATTTACTATACCAGGGACCTGATTACACATCATTTCAGTGAGTACAACAGTGACCACTACAGAAAACAATGAGTAATGACCACTGTAGAAAAGCAGACTAGCCTTAGATATGAGCTTTTCTGTTTAGTTCTGTTTGACCCAACTCATTTTGGTTCACAAGGGAGCCACACTAAATGCATATATGGCCAGCTCCCATGGCTCAGCTAATGAATGGTAAACTTTAATCAATAATTCAAAAAAATTCGTTGTTTTTGTGCATTATTATTTTCCCTTTTCCTAATAGATTGACATAACCAGGGTCCTCTCAAGAAAAGCCAGGCATGGAAAAGAGAGAGATTGAATTATCTTCTCAGCTGAGTGTTTTTTCTTGGGCAAAGTAGAGGTCTATATGTAAGGTAGATAATCTCACTGTTTCCACACTACTTGAACAATATTGCACTCAAATCTCCAATGCAAATAAATTCTCCTAGCAATGCATTCCAGCTGTACATCATAGAGCAGATGAGATTTTAGATCTAGCCTGACTCCTGGTTCTCTGGTTACCCAAATAAGCAAATTTTTCTTTTTTACCTTGGTCTGTGTAAATATTCCCACCGATGTGAAGCAGCATGTTATGGTCAAATTAAATAGAAAAAGTTCTTCTGATACAGTCTAGTCCTATCAGAAGACATGGGTTTGTTATGGTAATTCCTGTGTGAAGTTTATGGTTTATGTGATCCAAGATGTCACAGTCCATAATGGTCCTTTCCAGCGTTAGAAGTCCATGAATCCCTCTTCGAATCATTCCGTCGGTACTTACAGGAATATCTTAATCTCTTCCTGTATGTAACAGACAAGAAATGGATGGAATTTAATACTTCTATCTCAAAATGTAAATTTATATATATATATATCATATATGATTTACACACAAAAATCACACTCTAGGTAAAATAAAGCAAAGTGTAGACATTGATCATTCTTTTTTTCAAGCAATTGCTTATAAATTTAGTAAGCTGTCTGCCTTTTTCTACTTTTCAGTCTGTTCTCATTACAGACATGGCATAAGGCTTTGTAGTAAATTTGGAATTTGCTGAGTGAGAAAATGAAGATTTACACAAAGCTAAATTGAACAAATGGTGAATAATTGATTTAACTGACCTGACAGCTCACACTGTGCTTGTAAATAATACATAACTTTGTACTATACTGATAATTTAGTATTCTGTGCTACTACATTCTTTTCAGTAAATTACTGCAAGAAGCAAATGATCTTTGACCACCCTAAAAAGACAAAAATATGCTTGCCAAGCATATTCTGGTACCCCAGTTGTAGTTTGCAATAGCCTGATACCATGCTGATAAAGCAGCTTCTTAAAGACTTTCTGGCCTTTCGTCTTTTGTCTCTAAAATATTGTTGGAGAGATAACATCAATATAACTATTTCATACCATTCCTCAGGCCATCAGCTCCCAGAGCCAGATCACCGGTGAAAATTGACCCAGCACTGCTGTTGTGAACAGAACCACAGCCACTTGTGAGAGCAACTGCTCAGGACTGTCCTGCGCTTCCTTTTCTTTCCATGCTTGTGTTTGAACTCCTAATCAAATGCATAAGCACAGGCTATTGTTAAACTGGTTCCTGAAGTATGCATACAGCCCTAAGCTGACATATAAGTCTGATAGCTTCATTGCCTTCTAACTGCTATAGTAACCCATATAATGAGGGTGTGAAAGACAGCCACTAGGAACTGGCAGCCTTCCACACCCACCTTGCAGGAATGCAGCTGCTTACAGGAAAGCACAGAGCAGTGGAGAGCTCTGCCTGTGCTATACTGGAATCTATTCTCTTGACACTGAAATGCATTCACACAGAGAAGACAAACAGCAGCTCTTTAAGACAGCAGGCAGCAAAAGAACTTAAGATAGAGTGATTCTGCATCACATATTAAAATACAAAGCACTGTCAGAGCAACCAGTTGACAGGGTTAGGAGCTGCAGGCTGTCCAAGGATCCAAAAGAAAAATTCTCCATAAAGCTAGTGGGAAGCCTATACTTTTACAAGATCTAGCTCTTGGAGAGAGGGCTCATGCATGTTACCACTTTGCTGAACCTTTCCTAACAACCTTATCAGTGGGAAGTCACTATAAATATGTGGTGTCTGTGAGCTGAAGAACACGCATAGCTCAGAAATGTGAAATTCCAATTCCCAGTGCAATTTTAAGCTGAACCAGAGCACTTCTATCACTTTCAAACTGTATCATTTCTGTGTCTTCAAGTTTCTGTGCAGTGTGGCTGAGTGATGATAGTTGCAGAAAATTTCTGGGCTTGATTCCAGCTGCTTTCTTTGAAAGCAGAAGACACCATTTTCTCCTCTTTCAGATGATGTTTATGTAAGGATCTGCCTACTGTCCTTCATGCTCAATCTGCCTTCTGACTTCTCAAATTTATCCAGTTATAGCACATGAATGAAGTCCCAAAGTAGCCTGCACATCTGGGGTGTGCCTCAGCAGGAAGCTGGCGCTGGGTGCAGCAGAGGAGGTGGCTTTGAGGGCCCCAGGAACAGGGACTGCAGTGCTACAGCATCTCTCCTAATTGTCCCCAGGCAAATCCGGACTTGACAATTGAGTCACAAAGCAGAAGAGAGGCTGCAGCCTGGTGTCATATAATCAAGTGAAGGCCAGTCTGAAGGGCAAATGGAGTTCATTGCTTGAATTTCATCTTTGAGTTCTCAAGACTCATCATTTGGTCCCTTTTTGATTTTCTTTTTTTGTTCTTGACTTGTCAGAATTTTTTTTCTTCCCAATTGCAGCCTGGATGAGTTTTTCCTTTAAACTCCTAAAGAAATGGAGATGAACATCAGGGCTTACAGAGCTAGTAGATACCTGGACACAGTGACACCAAGGTGATATTGGTATGATATGGAGCAGACAAATTTAGAATGACTAGGTTATGATAAGCCAGATCACTACAAGAGCTTTGCCTAAATGGGGCCAAAGGCCAACTGACCAGACCTCAAAGCAATTGATGAGGAAGAGAATAAAGGCTGAGAGAAACTTGCAGAGGGAGAACTGTAGATGTCTGCATTGCCTGGGTGCACCCCACGGACACCCAGCTGCTCTGCAAACCTTTCAGAGCCAGACCTTTCCCCTCGGGCAACAAGTTCTCAAGGGAAGTCCATCAGAAATCAGTATCCTTTTTACCTTTCTCTTTATCGTGGTCTGAGTCAAATAGATTGGGCAACAGACAAGACAGGGCCAACTGACTTTGCAAGCATGACTTTTTCAAGCTGATTTCTCAGTGAAGATTAGCAAAATATTCTGGGTTTGTTGCAGCAACCTTTTATGTACATACCTGACGTTCTCCACTACACCCCTTCGTATAAAGATTCTTGCTCTTCTCACAGTAAAATAACATTGTTTTGTTATCCCATACCCTTCCTTGTGTCTGATTTTGTGCCTGATTTTTAGTGTCTTGGCTGCAAAGATAGTTCTCAACATACTGTAGTGTGACCCGCAGCAGCTGATGGCAGGCTCCAGTGTGTGTTGCAAGGGTCTAATCCAGAGTTAGATCAACACTGCTTGTTTCTCTAGGTTTAGATGTTGCTTTTATGTTGTAGGTGTTTATGTTTCCTGATTCCCTGTCTGCAGGCAGGAGAGAATGAACAAAGTGCAAACCCTCTGGACTCTGACCCCAGAGGAATGACTGCTTCCCCTTAGAGAGACAGAGTCTGCAACAGCCCAATATTCCCTTCCTTCCCCAACACTTAAGGGTAGTGTGTGCTACTCTTACAAAACAGATGTGTTATCTAAAAGCTTTTGAAGGTTACAAATGAATCCCAAATACATCATCTACCTCAACTGAAAAAAGGAGCTAAAACATAGAGTCCTGAAGAGGGGGGGATGTGCCACTTTGATGCTGACGAAAGACAGGCACAAGTGTCCAATATTATTTTAATAATGGATTTTAATGGATTGAAAACAACCTTTGACTCTGATTTTAAGATCAGAGAAGAAAGGAGAGAACTTGCAAGGTTTTCTGGTCAACTTGGAAAAAGGAAACAAGGTTTTTTAGGACAAAAGTAGTATTTTTTCACTTTAAAAAATCTTTCTGACAAAAAAGCAACACACCTGGATGCAGGCAGAAGATAAAGTTCTGGTGTGACAAGCATTCCTGCATACATGCATTGGTGACTGCAGTGCCCAAAATGAAAGTCTATTTTTAGGGTAAAAAGTTATGTTCCTTCTCCTAGTTCTAGGCACAGAGATGCTTGAACGTAGCAAAAATCTCCTTATCTTTCATATTTCCCAGGGACCTTTGGCTCTAATTTCAGTTTAGTTGTGTTGAAATAACTTACCAGGTCAGGCTGGGGCACAGCCATGTTGTCCACCATGGAGGATGTTCAGGGCAAAATGATGATGTGGACGAGTTTCCTACTCCTGGACAAGTATACAATCCCTCAAATACAGATGCTTTTGAATCCTTGAGCCCTTCTTCATTGAATCACATCACTTGCATGAAGGTTATTTGTTTTCTTCACTCCCAATGCTCTGAGGGATGTGTCATCAATCTCTTCTGTTGTCAGCTACCTCCAGCCTACTTAGTAATTCATATTTCTTCTCCTACGTGTTTTGGGGGAAGCCCATTCATGCTCTTGGTTTTCTCTGCTTTGTGAGCTGGTCTTGGTATAGGGAAGGGCAGCGGTGAAACACTCTCCTACTCATGGTTGAAGCTTCTCTAATTTGGTCATTCAGTTTCTTCACACTTAAAATGCTTCCCTTCTTCACAAGGTTTCCCTGGGTTTCCAAATATTTCTACTTAATTACAGGCATCTTCATTAATGTTTTTTTATTCTGTCTTGACAGAATGAGATTACCTCTCATAATTCTCCTTTTCACTTGTAAAGAGAGGTTTTATTAATTGATATTTTAATTAATGTTTAGTTATTAATATTTTGATATTTACACAGTCTCCTAGAGGTGTCTGGTGATTTGGCAGTATATCAAAGGGCTTTAAATGCTTGCTGTATATTTTTAGACAACACTGTAAGCCATAAAAGAAGGCCAAGCCACAATCTGAAGTAGAAAAATATGAGAATTTAGGGATGCTAGTATTCAAGATGTTGGTATACCAAGATGTTGCTTTATGTCTTCTTCGTTTTATTCTTCTTTGTAATAAAGATTGGAGGTTTCGAAAGAGGTGTTTTAGTATGTATACATCATCTAGAAGAATAATGAAATGTAAGAAACGTGTTACCAAAGAAAAATAAAACAAAGCTAGTCACAAAATATCATAGGTTTGAGCACAATTGAGAAAGTAATTAATTTAAAAACAAAAAATCCAGATGACCTGAAAGGTAGATATGTTTCCACAGAACTTAAAATCCTTTTTAAATGGTTAATTTTTTCAATGAAATATTTTGAGTGCATTTTCCTTGCAGCCAGTTTTCTGAAATAGTCTTAAATTTTATATCTTTACTGAAAAAGCCTGAAAGGCCTGGAATGCAATTTTTTTTTTCCTTGTGTAAATAAGAGTGCTGATTCCTGGGTTTACATGCTAGTCCAACCTTCAGGCTGGAAGAAAAACATAGTTTATGGGACTATCAATAATATTCTTGCAATGTTGAACATAACATTGTGGAAAAGGGAGATGTGTATGTTACACGTAAGTCAGTGAATAAAAATGTTATAAAAATTAGTGAGTTAATTGTGGATAAGTAATCAAGCAAAACAAGACAAGTAGAAGAAATGGCAGCTGCAGAAAAGTTAGCAAAATAAGTGGTTTTATTGTGAGCAAGCAGGAAGGATGGGACAAATTTAGACGAGCTGTAAAATTCCTGGGGTTCATCCTAAGATCACGACAGAAGGCATTTAGAGTGCGCAGCCAGAATGGAGCAGTGAAGAGTTCTGCATATTTTAAAATTTAAAATAAATAAGGTATTCAAAGACAAATGCACTAGCATTGCAAACCATAATGCAAATTCTGTAGGAAGTATTTCCTCAAGGAGAAATCAGGGGTCATTAAAAGGTTACTTTTAACTAATGCTGCTTGATCGGTTGTTAGTGTTCAACTTCCTCTGAAGTGACAACGCGTTAGGGTGACCATTGCCCTCTTCCAGCAATTATTGGTGCTCTGGCAATTGCACTCAGTTTTAATCAATTAGAGTCCTGAATGGTGCTTTTCTTGGTTTCAAACAAAAGACCCAACTGTTGGACCAGAGATGTCCACTTCTTTTTGGCAGCTTCCTGTTTTCTTTCAGAAATGTTTTGAAGACCCTGTCGAGTTCAGGAATGGTCATGATGAATCCCTTCTCCATTCGTATGGCACTAATTATGTGATCTGCATTCCAGCAGAAATCCATATAGTCAACAGCAAGCAAGAGGATGAGAGCTCTTGAAGCTGAGCAAAGGCCCATCTGGCCTCTGGTTCCAAATCTCCACCAAAGTGTGGGTCTCAGGAAAGGTTTAAGATTCTCCTAGTTGGGAGACAAGGGGTAATGTTCCTCTTTTTCTCCCCTTTCATACTCTAGTACGTCTGTTTTACATCTGTAATGTTTAGATTTTGGCTTAAATTTTTAAGAATGAGGTTGAACAACAAAGAGGCATTGGTTAGCAATATTTATAGCTCTGGATATTCCTGTTATCTGTGTGAAAATAAGTCTTATCACAACCCCACTTATTCATCTCTGGCAAGAGTTTCTGGGATCAGGTACATGTGTACATTAATGATGCATAAACAACCTCAAAGACAGAAAAATTGCTGGCTCAAGAGGTGAAAATTCCCATGGAAGAAATGCACAAGTAACCTTGGATGGACATGGTAGTGCTGCCCCATTACCCATGTCTAATGGTGAGCCAGGATACTCCTTATCAGGGGCAAACACTCTGCAACTCTTGTTTCAGTACACAATTTTCACCAACAGGATCAGTTTGAAGTATTTTTATTTTCCTGTCATGTGTTCCTGCCCCACACATTAGCCCCATCTCTCCAGCTGGGGTAACCCAGCAGCCCATGCTGCTGCCTTGTGCAGTGACTCTGGGAGCTGCTGCAGCTTGCAGAGAACAAGGTTTGAAGAAACTGGATTGCTTCCCTGTTCCAGTTCACAGTAAAGCCAAGCAAACCATTGTGCCTGGAGAGCTAGCTGAGACTAGATGGCTAACTTCTCCTCTGCTGCTGCTTCATGGTATGAATTTCCTATTGTTTCCCTCCACTCACCCATCCATGTCCATCTGTTGTCATGTTTGGAGTGTGTCTGTTCATGTCCATAGCAATTTGACAACCATGGGGTTTGGTCCCTGCTTGAAACTCCTTCAAGTCTTGCATTAATAGCAGTAGCTGAGAGATTTCCTCCAAAGCTTATTGGAAATCCAGTGGTTTGGAAGACTGGATGTGACCATGGGACTGCTATGACTGGTTCAAGTGAGAGTTTTTTTCCTGTCCCATGATAGCCTAAATTCCTCTGCTGAGAAGTGGCTGCTCACTAAACAACAGTGACTCAAACACTGGGAGTCTGTGGCTGAGTTCAAACCCAAAACATCTTTTCCAGGAGTCTCACAGGTAAAAACATGTTCAAATTTTATGGTGCTGTGGTGTCTCTATGAACTTATGAGCTTGGATTTGAGATTTAGTAAAAATATAGTTGCTGTAGATCACATTTAATGGATGAGTAACTCACAAGACAGCTTATAGAAGGGATAAAAGTCAGAGAACAGGAATTTACTTCAACTACTCCCCAGAAATCAAAAAAGGCTCTTCTTTCTCTTGTCCTCCAGCATACCTTTCCCACCAGATGATGCCACTGGAGGACTGCACTCCTAAGACAAAACTTGTTTTTTGGTTTTTACCCTTCTCCCTGACTTATTTATTAAAATTAATTTAGTGGCATCAAGTTTAGTAGTACAAAACTTATAGGTTCATAGCATTTCTGTATTTAGCAAGCCAATGTTTTAAAAAAAGAATATTAAAATCCAAGGGGTTTCAAAACAACCTTTGACTATGTCTGGTCTCTAGATGTGAAAGATTCAGTAGGTAGCTGCCAGAATATTCAACATTGTGAACTGAATAGTCAAGATGCAATGATCTGTGTTTCAGGGAGGGAAGACTTTAATTAGGATATGAGTCATTAAAGAGCTTTATATTGGCACTTGGCACCATCAGGAACACACCTGAAGCTGACCTGAACTCTGTGTTTTCTCAAGGTGAACTGTGAAGTAGTGATCTCTTTCATTGCTTTACAGCAATGTCATAACTTGTTCCCCCAAAAACCCTTCTAGAGAAAGCAGGACAAAGGAATGCTTAACTGAAAAAATGAAAATAATAAAAAACCCCCACAGTCTCCAATACCCTGGTTAAAATTTGCAAGAGGAGAGGGGGAATGGAAGATACATCAGTGTTCTTGTGACAGCAAGGCAGTTCTGGTGTTCTCAGTAAAATATGGGAATCTCCTCCCAGAAGAGCATCCAGTCAAGCTGCAGAGTGGCCTGTCTGCAATACTAATTAGTGCTGCATTGTAGGAGCAGATCCAGACAGTGTGGCAGGTTGTACCAGGGAGTCATTGCTAACACTGTCTGTATTTTGGGGGGTTCTTTACACTACCTAGAGTGTGTGGACTGAAATACAATACTGAAGCTGCAGGAAAATTTTCCTTAGCTTTTGGTGCAAGGACAGTTTCATACTCCCCTCCAAAGGATAGAAGGCGCATTCAAACACAGAAAAGTCACATAATTAAGCATTTTTTGCCTGTGCTAATTTTACAATCAAGATGGCTGTGTCTAGAGTCCCCAAAGGAAAAAAAAAAAGGAAAAATAAATTGATAAAGAAAGTACCTTAGTATGATAGCAAAGGGAAGCCTTTCAAGAATTAACGAAGAGCTTTCTCTCTGCTGCATAATAGAAATTATCTCTAGTGGATAGAGAAATCCTCTAATCTTCATACAATATCTGAGGAGGCTTACCTTTTCTCACTAAATTCTTGATTTTTATCCTACTAAAATTCCCTGGGTCAGGTCCTGAAGCAATCACTGCAAATTAGCAGTGTTCCAAGATTCAGCTCACTGCACTTGTGCATGAATGTGGTCTTATCTTATATTTTGTGATGCCATGTAATTGCTTTTAGTAATTATAAAACTTTATTTTTATTAATTACTGTTATTTACTTATTTGATGCCAAATTATTTTATTGTTTTGAATGATATAAATCTAAAATAGAATTACTCCACATTTACAGCCAACCTCCTGGGTCCTGAATTTGTCGAATGTGTGTGAAGAATGTATTTCACATGGTCCTTCAAATCTCTTTTCCCTCCCTAGACAACATACACAGAAACTGTGAAAAAATTTTGGTAGATGTTTTCTGGTTTATGCTATCATGATGAGTGGAAGCCCCTCTGCCTTTGAGGAGGGCACTACACAAGTGGGAACCTTTGCATGTCTGGATGAGCAGTGTGAGTGGAGACACCCAGTTCACACATGCCAGAACCTCAGATGTGCAGTTTAACAGTTAACCACGAGTTTTAATAACTTTTTTTTTTTCCTGTGGCAATCTAGAATATTGAAGAGGGAATCAGGAGCTGTGAGAAAAATATCAAGCAATAAATCCCTGTGGGAGAGACTGTATCCCAGTCAGTCACTGAAGCTGTGCTATCGCTGTCTGCTGCACAGCTCTGTGTTCAGAGTCAGAGTAAAAAATTCTCCCTTGCCATGCTGTGAAACCCATAGATGGGGTTTTCCTTTACATTTTAGTTGGCTTTTGTGGGCTTTGGATCAATTTTGTGTGCCATGCATAGCTTACCATCTCCTGGGGAAAAAATAGAGAAAGACAGTGTCAGCTTGACTGCATTGGTTGACAGTCAGCTTTGTGAGACCTTTGTGGTCTCTTGAAAATCAGTGAGGAGCTGCTGGCGTGACCCTCTGGTGAACTGCAGTGATGGGGGAAGGAGCAAATATTCCAAGGAGATGAACCAGGACATGTACTTACATCTGATCCAAATAACTGCTGTACAAAGGAAAAGTGAATGTAGTCAGTATAGCCAAGCTGGTATTTTGTGACCTTCTGATTGCAGAGTTCAAAATATCTTAATTTCTTTTTTGCTGGAGGCTTCAAAAGTGGGGGAGGAGTTGTTAGCAGTGGTGAGGCAGGAGAGAGTAAATTTCCTTTCTAAAAAATATTCTTCCGGTGGAAACAGTGTATTGTGTCTTGAAATGGACAAAGTTATTTTCTAACTTCCCTGTATCCTGTCACCTGGCCCTTCCTTCCTCCTCCTGATACCACAGTAAAATACACAAACACACGAGCTATGCATTATTTGCATCACATCAGGATTTATATTCTGATCGAAGGTAGTGATTTATACTTGTCGGATTTTCTACAGGCCACATTCCAGATGTGGAATGAATTTTACTGACATTTATTAGTCACTAGGGGTGGCTGATGATGGCTTCCTTTATACCCCTGACATTTATGCTCTGGTGTAGCTTCCCTTTTCCTTTCAGTGATGTTTTTCCTTTTAAAAGAGTTAAAAACAAAAGGAAAAGAAAAGGAAAAGAAGTCCATTCTATAGCAGTGCAAATATAATGGGATGGATTATGTTTATGGAGAAGGACATTTAGAACAGAAATCCCATTCTTCTAATAAGGAAAGAGGAAAAAAAAAGAGCACTGATTACCTTTGTTAACAAGCTGTTGTTGGTGCTTCCAAGATTTTAATCACCTTTACAAATGTTGTGATGTTAGAATTGACTTTCTAAACTTGTCTGTTCCAACATCTTAGCTGTAAGTCAATATGTTAATAGTGAATCCTTTACTGTTCTCTTACAAATTAAGAATTATGTGAAAATTTTAACTTGAAGAAAAGGTGTGAGATAAGCCTTCCCAAAAGAACAAGTAATGTGAAATCCAACTTGCATGTGGGTTTTTTGATGCTGCTGGGAAGCAGAAGGGAGCTGCTTTCTTCTTTGTGAGTATGGTCACGGTGGGTTTCCAGCCTGCAGTCTGTAATGGTCTAGAAATGGGTGCCAAAATTTAGAGAGCAACAGAGGGAGTGATCATGGAGAAGGTGGGTGGAAGAAGGGGGAAGAATTTCTGAGAGAGGAAATTATTTTGGCAAAATCAAACAGATTTGGTAGATTGAGGTTGGATTGCAAAGCCAACCTGTGTTATGTGGGGGTTAATTCACCAACCTCTCTTCCTCCCAGTTTGAGATTTGAGAAGGTCTTTTGTTTGCTCACACCTGACAAGCCAAAGACTAAGATGGGTCTGTCATGGGGTTGGAACACCATATCTGGGTTTGCTAGGGTAGGCCTAATGAATTTTTTTCTTTCCAACTAAAATCTAATGGTATAATTCTGTTATAAACTGGGTGCTTGCTGACAGCCAACTGATGCTTTACTTTCTTCTTGATTCTGCTGTGCCAATGTTGACTTTCTTATACTGTCTTTCAGTGGGAAGATGAGCTGCCACAAGTGTGATTCCCAGTGAAATGGGTAAGAGAGTTTCCATGAATAATGACGGGGGTTTGGGTGTGGTTCTTGTGCCATTGATAGCTGGTGACCACAAGAGACAAGCTGACCAATTTTGTGGGATGACTTCTTTAAGAATGTAACATCAGATTAGGTGGAGTAAAACCTGTGGAAGAAGAAAATAGCTTGCCAAAGTTTTTCAGGGATGAACTCAGTGTGAGAGCACAGGATAAGTATAAACAAATAAGTAAATGAAGAAGCAGCTGGAGCAGATAAGAGTAACAGCTCAGGGAATTATTATAAGACATGAGAAAGCAGGCAGTGTGTGTGAAGGGTTTAACTCTGATGGTCCCATTAGCTACAGGCAATACTGAGTTTAAAGAGCCCAAAGTCCCTGCAACAGCTAAGATCAATGGGAATCTGTTCTCTTTGGTTTTTATTAGATGAAGGGTAGGTTAATGGATTAACTTGTCAGATTAATTTGATACTTGATTTATATATAAATACTAGACCTTACAGGGAAATATTACTCGACTCTTTTGACTATGACCTAGCACATTCAAATAGGGCAGCTCTTTGCCCTTTGTTGTTTTTGAGAAACATAAACAAATCATGCAAGGTGATCTGGGAGTCATGTGTATGTTTGTGATTTTGGTGAGATTGTTTCTCATGGCCAATAACCTAAACAAAACAATAAGCAAAAAACCCCAAAGCAGCCAATACAGTCATTTACCCTCACAAGGTGGACTCAAAATAAGCTGGCTGCCACATGGGGCTTGGTTCACTGATTCACTAAGACCAGTGTGAATCCTTGTTATTGCTTCAACAGGCTCTAGATCAAACCTCAGCTTCTCAGACTCTGTGCTCCAGCTCAGCTGGTTAAGTTGCTTTTCCCTGCAGTTCGTGGTTGAGAATCAGGGCCAGTGTTATGCACTTGGCAAAGCAGATATTTGACTGCTGGGTGTAAAAATGATTATGATGCTGGTGTTTAGTCAATGAACATCAGGACACAGGACAGGCAGGCTGGAGTCATGGAAAGAGGTGAGATACTTGTGGAAGGGAAAGGAAAAACAACTTTGCTAACTCTATGCATCTCATCACCTCAGCTGCATCCCCCTGGAACAGCCCTGAAGCCCTGCTCAGCCTCTTCCCTACCACATCCATCACCTGCAACCAGAGAAGCCACCTCTCAATCCCCTCTGATGGGGCACACACCTCTGTTCCCTCTCTGAAAAGTCCTGAGCAGATCTGGGTTGGAATCTGCTGTGTTAAAATCAAGGCAGGACAGTAGAGTTTATCTGACAGCACTTCTCATCCCTTTTATTTAAAACAAAAGGCCAGTAGTGGGCAGTCAGTGATGAATTATTTCTTTAGTTTTGGACTAACAACCTGTGTCAGAAGTGTTGAGAATCCCACTTCCATTAACAGCTGGGTCAAGGTGCTGTGTGCTTTAATCCAGTATGTTTTATGTATAAGCTCTGTCACATCTATGAAGCTACAGCTGTGTTTAGAGCCATCTGTATGCCTGGTGTGTTCTCCAAATTCTTCCCTCACTGTGTGCTGTGATAGTCAAGATAATGCTGCCTTTCAAAATATACTTTTGAGATCCTGAGATCTTCAAGTCTGAAAATGAGGACCTTTGCTACTCGGGGTTGACCAGGTTTATGCATTTGATGTGAAAATTGCAGCAAGGCAAATATCCTCAGTCATCCCCAGAGGACATTCCCAAGGCAGGAGGAGCAGCAATGCGCCAGTCTCACTAGGATACTGCTGGGAGCAGCCAAAGAGCCTGGGGGGATTTTCAGCTCCCAAAGTGAACACACACGAGGCAATGCCTGCCTACAGCATGCCAGGCAGTGATGGATTACCTGCAGTCAGGAAGCATGCTGGGGCTCCTGAGCTAGCCCTACTATCAGGACAATGGCAGGGAGCTCTGCTCAATCCCAAAACACAGGAGGATGCAAACGAATAAAGTTTGCTGGAGCTTGCAGCTCTCCGCAGCACTTTGTCATGGTCCTATCTACTCAGGAGCTGTGATCTCCTGTGGGATATTCCCAGAGTTCCCATTCTCCTCAGCTCTGCATGATCCTGTGTCCATGTCTGAGCCCTCTGCTTTTGCATTGGGTTTGCATGGCCAGGTTTTGGTAGTGGGTGTCTTCTTTGAAAAGCCATCAGAAATTTCCTCCATGTCTGACAGAGCCAATGTCAGCAGCTCCAGGATGGACTGCGCTGGCTATGGCTGAGCCCAACAGTGACAGTGGTAACGCCTTTGGGATCACAGATTTAAGAAGGTGGGGAAAATTGCTGCTCAACAGCAGCCAGAGTGAGAGTATGTAAGGGAAACAGCCCTGCAGACACCCAGGTTGGCCAAGGGGCAGGAGGTGCTCCAGGAGCATCCCATGAGGCAACTTCTGGTGATGCAGCTGTGCCCCTGCAGCCTATGGAGGTCCACAGAGGAGCAGAGATCCACCTGCAGCCTATGGAGGAGCCCACACCAGAGCAGGTGGATGCCTGAGGGAGGGTGAGAGCCTGTGGGAAGCCCATGGTGGAGCAGGCTCTTGTCAGGATCTGTGGTGCTGTGGAGAGAGTACCCCATGCTGAACCAGGTTTGCTGGCAAGAGCACCAAGAACTGCAACCTGTGCCAAGAACTCAGAGTGGAGAAGTTAACGGAGAACTGTCTCCCCAAAGGAGAGACCCCACACTGGAGATGGAAGAATGTGAGGAGTCCTCCCCCTGAGAAGGAAGGAGAAAGACGAGTGGTGAGCTGACCACTTCTGTGAGCTTCCATTCCTCGTCCCCTTGCACTGCTGGGAAGGAGCAGGAGAATGGTAAGAGCAGTTGAGCCCAGGAAGTAGGGATGGGTGGGGTGAAGTTGTTTCAAGATTTGGTTTTATTTTTCATTATCCTGCTCTGATTTGACTGGGAATCAATCAAAAACTTTTCCCCAAGCTGAGGCTGTTTTGCCCTTGATGGTTACTGGTGATTGATCTTCCCCTGTCCTTACCTTGATCCATGAGACGTTTGTTATATTTTTTCTCCCCTGTCCAGCTGAGTAGAGGCTTGATAAAAGCAGCTTTGGTGGACATCTGGTGTCCAACTCACCACAACTATTTGGAGACCTCAGTGGGTACATCACAGAGTTGAGAAGGCTATTCACTGTTGTACCATGTCAAGGATATTTTTGAAGGAAAACAACTTGGGGAAGCCACGTGGGTCTTTATTGTAATCAAAATTAAAGTAACAATACCCGAGGCTGTGATTTGTAAAGTGCTGGCAGTAGCATGGAAGAAGACACAAGAGACTTAGCTCTCATGAGGACAGGCTCAGGGCTTGGGTAGTTCTTTTTGCATCTTCTACAGAACATGGCAGTGGATGTAGCTTTGCCACCCTTGTCTGACTGGTTTATCACCTGGATCTCCAGGCCCAGGCTGGAAGGACCCCGTTCTGCAAGGCCCAAGGACATCCCTGTGCCAGGAATTGCTGCAGTAGCTGTGTCCCAGCAGACAAGGCAGGCAGTGCTTTCCTCACTTGGACTGCCCTCAGAGCTGACTGCCTTGTGGCATACCTTGAGTCAACTCTGTACTGCAATCTGTATTCTCATCAGAAGCTTCAGAGGTATAAAACACGGCTCTGCCTGCTTTTGCTAGACTTTCCCAGGCTTCCTTCAGAAAGATAAGTAGGACCCTTGGGGTATTAACAGAAGTAGGTAGAGTGTATTTCTCCCTTGGCATATGCAGCCAGGAGCCAGCCAGCATCTGTCCTGGAGGTGAGTTAGGAAAGGATTGTGACAGAGGAAGATGCAGAGGCATGACCCAGAAGAGATGACTAATAAAAAATGACTTAAGAGCTCTTCTCTGAGGATCAAAGGTTAAGTCTAGGTCAATTGTAATAACTGCATTGCTTCGCCAGTCAGGACATGTGCAATGTCTTAGAGGAACCTCTAAAGCATATTCTCAAATGGCATTACAGTGGCTGCCATTTGCAAAGGATTGGCAGGTATAGTTTTACACTGGCCTGAAGCTTCTCAGGAACAGGGTTACAGAATTATTTATTTTTTCAAAACCTCCCCAGTGAGCAAGGAACTTTCCCTGGGTAAAGCCAAGATCACTGAGTTCCCTGAAAACACCCTCCCCTTCAGCAGCATGCCTTGGAAAGCGTGGCAAGACAAATGGGGAAATGTTCCCACTCCCATGGCTTAGACTATTATTGCTGCTCAATAGAAACTAAGCAGAGTCTATTTACTTATCCTAAAAATGGATAAAAGAGTGCAGGAATAGCAAAATGTGGGGAGAATTGATGAATAAAACAAGTAGGAGTCTGCCTGTCTGCACTATGTAGAGTAGTGCTGTGGAGAGATACCCAAGCCAATGCAACATAAGCTAACCAAAGAATCAGAAGTAGGGCAGCATCCTATACTGAAAGATTTTAAGCACTAGGATCCAATTCAACTCCCAGGCATCCTTTGTTCTCTGCTGCAAAACTTGGCAATGCTGCTGCATGTTTGTTTCACACACTGGTTTGGGAAGTGCTGATTCAATGAGGTGTTTTTCCTGCCAGTGCCTGAGCTTGCTGCCTCACTGCAAATGGGAGTTTAGTCACGGCATTTTGCCTGACACATACCTTCCCACCCACTTGTCATTATCAGTTTAAGTATTTCCGTCTCACACAGGGGTACACAGTAAAAATATATCACAAAGGATAAAAAGATTTAGTCATCATCAGGAGTTCAGTTAAGCCTACATAGTTGGATGCTCAGAAGAAATAAGGTTCTTAATTGGATAGATTTCTATTTGAAAAAGCAGCGTGGCTTGATGTGGAGCTCCTCCTAATGAAACAACTGTCCAGAAGCACCAGTGGGCAGCACAGGGAATGGCTAACTAGTCACTAGAAAGTCCTTCTGCTCATCAGCTACTTACCATTAACTTTTTAAGGACACATTTTTTTCCTGAGCAACGTTGATTAGCACTATTAGACACTGCTCATTTGCACATTAATAGGAGAATATGTTTCATTTTGGTCCAGCTGGATCAAAACCGTGTGCATTTTCAAGGTGAGCTATTCATAAGGCTGCTCCTTGTGTTTGATAAAGAAGATGAGTTAATAGCTAGATGGAGCTCTAGTATGGACAATTCTTCTGGGTTCTCCCTTATTGCTTATTCCCATTTGCTTTTGAACAACCTTTTATTCAGAAAATGTCCCACCTGTGCTTGTGTAGTGAGTGTTAAATGTGAAGTGTGGGGCAGAGAAACATGGATAGTTCTCACTGTAAGCACTACATATGGTATGAGAGAAAAGGTTCTCTTCTCTTATTCCCTGTGGCACTAAACTGTGCTGGGGGCCTCACTGGGAGCAGCTCTATTTCACTGTGAAGCTGTGATAATTAAAATGTCACTTGAGTTTAATTCTCCTTCACAGAACTATTATATGAGACTTTTCAGACCTTTATGGGGAGTTTTTGCTTCTGTTTACTCCAGTAAAACAATATTTGGCCACTGCTGAGTGGTTTCCATAATCCCCTTATAAATATCTGTGAGAGGGAGTCAAGAGTTGTTGACAATTTTTTCACTATGTGTGGCATTCAGAGGATTATTCCAGATTTTAAAGCAAGTTAAAACTTGGCTTCAGCCATTATGATAAATGAGGTAGAGAACTGAGACCATTACTCATTTTACCTGGCTGCTTTGGGAACAAGCAGACATTTAGATCTTTTTTTGTTATTTCAATTTATCCAAAAGTACCATTTTATGGTGCAAGTGAATGTCCGACCAAAGGCTCTTTACCAATTATGTATGACACATACTGACCAAAGACACTGATAATCAGAAATCAGTGTGTGTATTGTTTTCCTGGCCACTGGAACTGCATATAATTTTCTCCTTTTTTTTTTTCTTTTCTTTTTTTGATTTTAAAATAGTATAAAATTTTATAAATTTGCAGACCCTCGAGCAACTTCATGTGAGAAATTATCTACTCATGAAGGAAGAAGGATATGTGTGTAGGAAACAATGAAGACTTAAAAAAATAGAAGACATGTAAGTCCTGTTCTTTATCCTTTCATGAAAAGAAATAGGGAATCTAGAGATAAATTCTGTCTCACACAGACAGGTTGAGCTGTATCAATCCCAGAAGTCCTTCCTGCCTGTCAGAGAAATGACAGGAGAAACTCTAAAGCACTTGAAACATTATTTGCTGCTGATCAGATTTTATATATTTGTAATTTTATAACATAAAATGTTCCTGTAGTTGCCTCTACATGTCTAAGTGCAGTACTGCTTATGATACCTTTTATCTTATACAACTGTCATCTGTTCATGGGTGAAAACACTGACATTTCATTTTGGGGAATTTCATTTCCCAGCCAGGATCAGGTTTGGTGAATTAGTACCTTACAAACCAGTGTGCCATGAGAGCTCACTGCACTGCCTGTGCATTGTCTGAAATGTGCCTGGGAGATTTTTCTACTCTTTTCCATTGTGTCCTGCTTGATAATCTCCTAGAACTCAAACATCAGGTGACTGAATGCTCGAGGGCCATGGCCAGCACATCTAGGGTCTCATTTGAGCACACAAGGGATTATGATATAATTTTCTGCTGGTTAGAGGGACTTGAGAAAGGTTTCAGGGTCCTGAGATCTTCCTACAAAGTTCCCTGATTTCTGATAAGCTTCCTGCTAAGAATAATACCCAAAGAGTGTCATTAATTTATTTCTCTTTTTAGTTCCCCAACCCCAAAACAAGACCATAGGGAATTATTGTGGATGATGGCAACATGGAGCTGAAAGGATGTTACCTGATAGGTACAGATAGCCAAGGCAGGACAGACCACTCCTGACAAATGGGAATCTGCCTTGTTTTTAAAGACCTCCAGTGCAGAGGTGTCACAGCATCCCCAGGCAATTCCTGTTCTTTGCTGTTCTTATCATTAGAAATATTTCCTAATGTCTGACGTAAATCTTCCTTGCCAGAAGCCGAACTCATTATTCTTGTCCTGCCCACTATAACCAGAAGCTACTTCTACTTCAGTAGTTACCCACACTTCCTTTCCCACCAAATGCAATTTTGTCCTTTAATTCTGATGTAATGGTGGATGGTGATTATGTTCACAGGAGTGGAACAGACGTGTTGACAAGCATTCCTCAAAGCTTTACTATTTCTTGGCATTGGGAGCTGTGATGTGTAGTGTTACTGTGCTAAAAATGTAGTTGTCTTCACATGCACAGAGATCAGAAAAGACTTTTAAGGTTAATGCAGGCATAGACAGTACAGATAGAAAGCAAACATCTAATTAGGTGATGTACAAAAGGAAGAAGGTAATTTTATTTTGTCTGGTTGTGTACATTTTGTATCTGCTAAAAAGTGCGCTGAAGATAATGAGGGTATGTGCACTTGGTTGCTTAAGACAGGGCTAACAAATCTTTCAGGACTAATCTGCACCTCTAAGCCTTTGCCAGACCAAACCTGCCTCTCAAAACAGCAAATTCCAAACATGTTGAATACCTTAACATGAGTTCAAGTTTTTTTTTTCACACAGCCTGGGCTTCAACTGTCTCAGTCATAATAGAACCATACACTGTCAGGTACCTCAGCCTTGACATTTCCCAGCCTAGCACACAGGTTGTGGAAGGGACCAGTCTCTCCTAGCAGTAGAAGACAACACTGTAGTTCCTACATTTGAGCTACTTATCACGGAATCATAGATTGACTTGGGTTGGAAGGGACCTTCAAAGATCATCTAGCCCACACTGCACTGCCATGGACCATCCAATCTGGCTTTGAACACTTGCAGAGATGAGACATTCACAGCTTCTCTGGAAAACCTGTTTCACTGCCTCATTACCCTCATTGCAAGAATTATTTATGTCCTTTTCATATTCTTTGAGTTTGAAGCCAATACCCTTGTTTTAGTACAAGTCCCAGTAAAGTCTCCTTCCATCTTTCTTGTAAGGCCCCTCTATATATTGAAGGGTTGCAAGGAGCTGTCCCCAAAGTCTTCCCTTCTTCATGCTGAAGAGCCCAGCTCTCTCAGCCTTTCTTCATCAGAGTGGAATAGAGGGACAGGATCATCTCCCTTGACTTGCTGGCCATGCTGCTTTTTATGCAGACTAGGATGTGTCTGGCTTTCTGGGATGTGAGTGCACATTGCCAGACCATATCTAATTTCTGTCTGTTTATATCCACAATCCTTCTCAGTTCATCCATGACCCTGTCTGTGTGATACTGAGGATTTCCCTGACCCAGGTGCAGCACCTTGCATTTGGCCTTGCTGAACTTCTTGAGGTTTCCACGGGACCACCTCTCAAGCCTGTGCAGGTCCCTCTGGGTGCCATCCTTTTGTCCAAGCCTTTGCAGAGTACTTGCTATCCTTTCATCAGGGGCTGTGTCAAAACAGTCAAGTTCATGTGACCAAACACACTCATCTCCCTGGGCTGCATCCCATGCAGTCTGGGAATTGCACTGGCTGATTCTCTGTTCTCTGGGACAGCAGCCCAAAGTGACTTGTACAGATGTAGATGCCTTCACCTGGGACACCTGCAATTAATGACACATCCTTTATGTAAAAGGAAGCCACAAGTGCTCAATGCCAAGCTCAAGCCACCAAGACAGATAGAAAATGTATGAGTCATGAGGTTTCTATGCTTTCACTTCTTTTTAAACCCAAGGGTCAGCACAGGCTCAGATGGAAAATCTTTCCCTCCATTTCAGAGGTGTCTACATAGACTCTACTGCAGAAACTCTGCCTTTGAATTAAAAAAAATAAAATTAAAAATTGTTGAATTGCTATACAAGGGTGCCTCTTACTCCCAGTTAAAATCTGAGAATGGCCATGCAGTTTTGAGGGCTTTGTTTTGCAGAAAGGCAAACTTCATTAGCAGCTTGATTCAGAAATTCATCTGAATGGTTTCTCCATTGTAAATTTATGGATAATTCGTTTGTCAAGCTTTAGCTACAAAGCAGGAACTCTCATGATTCTTTACTTGTACAATGCAAAATATGATTGAGAATAATGTAAAAGTATTTCATTTGGTCAGTCCTTCTTGTCATTTCACTTCATTTTCAAAACGATTTGAGACTCAAGACTCTAGATTTCTTTCCAGGTATTTTTGCAGCTGTGTTTAAACTAAACATTCACTTTCTTTTAGCAACACAATGACTATGTTTTTGCAACAGTTCAGTAAGTCATGGGTGTTATCTGAAAGAGTTAGCTAGTTAGTATCTGGTGTTTGTTTAAATGAAAATTTTGTTGTTGCTGTATCTTTTCCATCAGAGGGGCTTTCTCTACTTGCCTGTAAACAGAGAGTTTGAATCCTGTCCACAGAGACTGCTTTTCTTTGTTATGTTTCAAAACTCAGTTTTTGCAACACACTAAAACTGCTGCAGAAACTTCTACTTTGTGAGGCAGAGTTTGCTGCCCACTTATAGAACAAAATCTTAAAGTCTAGAAATACAGATCAAAAATTTAATCTAAGAGTTGAACACAGCCATGCAGAAAATCTCAGTGCTTTCTCCTTTATTGCACATAGAGGCTGGACACACTATCACTTTGTTAATGCTGCTATTTAGATAGATCTTCTTGGATGTTGAAGCACTAAGCATCTTGATTCACAGATATTTTCTAAGCAAGGCTATTTCTGTGACATTGAGTTGAACTTGAAATTGGAAGTGTTGAGTGGAGTATTTTAGTGTTTTCTATCTAGCTGGCTGCAGTTTATCCATATGAAATCTGATCTGATCATCGAAGGACCCTAACTGGAGCAAATGAAACGTTTTATCACCAGGAATCTCTTGAGATGACTTTCCAGAAGATGTAAAAGGCTGCTGTGATGGGCTGTCCTCCTTATACTTGTGGATGAGATAGTTTTGCTGGAGCAAATCTGCAGTATGAGGGCATATGTCTGACAAAAACTCTTCCTTGCACCTATGATCTTATTTTGGCCCCATTCGGCAGCTTCCAAATGCTTCACACTTTGAAACAGTAGGACATAATAATCCCTTGACCAGTGAATTGCTGCCCTCTGTCAAGAAGAGAGCAGAGCTGGCTCTGACACTCCAAAATCCTCCCTGGCTCAGTACCAAGAAATCCCAGAAGCTGATGGAAGTTGTCCTTTGTTTCAAGATTACCTTATTCTTACTCAGCTAATATTTTGACCTGACATCCAAAATTAATTTTATCAAACTTACTTCAACTGTCTCAGCTCAAGACACAGTCCCTCCCTTGTTGCCTTTGTGCAGGGGAAGTTTGGGCATGGCTTTGAGATGGAAATGGTTTTATCTCACTGTATGTCCTCTGTCCACTGATAGAGTGGGCACAAAGGGAGGTCACAGTCATTAGACATCCACAATACAGCTTAAGCTAAGGTCCTGTGGGAAAGAAGAAGGGGGACATATTAGTATTAAACATCTGAATTTCCTTCATTCTCTTTTTCTCAGAATAATTTTAAAGTTCCAAGGAAAACCAGTGCTCCATGTCTCCACTGGCAAATGGTGAGCAGATTAAAATGATAGTCCACATCACTCTGTGAACCTCCAAATGTTCACCTGGAACTGGGTTGATTACTTCAATCCCATCCTCAGTGCTGGAAAAGGATCTCCATCATGACTTCAGGGGAGAGCACAACAGCTTCAAACCTGCCTTCATGATGCTAAGCTCCCTGAAAATAGCAATAAAACCACAAGACAGAGCAATGTTCAAGTTGCTTCTCAGCTGGAAAACCTGGGGAGACAGTAAACAGAAAGCCTGCCGCTTCCAGGGAGGTGTTTGTTTGTGTTTTTCCTAATGAAGCTATTCTAAAGAATGGAGTCCTGCACTCCCACCATGCAGTGGCAGCCTTAACCCAGCCCCCGTTGTGATAAAAGCAGTACTCAGAGAGGAGCAGGATGTGGCAGTCATTCAGAACTTCAATTGTGTGTTTTTAAACATCAGTAAATAGATGCTTTTTGGAGTAAAAAGGAGTGTGAACAAGCACTCTTTGAAATGCTTTCCCTCGAGGGCAGCCAGCTGCTCCTGGCTCGGCTGCCCACTGCAGTCAGGCACAGCGGGAACATGGCAGCCCTCTTTGGCAATGGTGGGCAGGTGTTTCTGCCTCCAGGACCTCCTGTGTTTCCCACAAAGCATCTTGGTCATTTCAGAGGCTGAGTCTGTCAAGTTCATGCTATGCTTCTGCCTCCTGTTGAAGTTTCCTGCTCTGTGTGGGGTGAGAATTTCACCTCTCTAAAATACACGAGACAAGCTTTCATGGCAGCAGTTAACATTTCCTATGAGGTATGAGAGCTGGGGGGCTTCTTCTGAGGTTAGCAAGGCCCCCAGAAATAGCTTTCTCCACCTCTAGCATTCAGGAAAGTGCAATAACTTTTTTAACCCTTACCCTAGATCTCTATATGCCAGAAAAAAAAAAAAAAATTTCCCCTGACATTCCCATGTGTCACACCCTCATTACAACATCCTTCTCTGGGAGAATTCCTGTGCGTGAGAAAGAGAAAAGTGAATCTGAAGTGACTTTACTTGGTCTAACTCTGGGCAAAACTTCTGCCAGCAGTTACTCCCACGCATAGCCATTGCTCAGAGGTAAACATAAAACTGGAGTTAAGATTTATATTCTTCTGTCAAAAGGGCTCAAAATGTCAGAATCAAAACTTGTAAGAGAGGAGCATGGTGTGTGCTGGTGAGTTGACTTAATTCACAAGTCAACAACAGAAATAATTTCAGTGCCAGGCTCATAAACACTTTTTGAAAACCATCCCAGTGATTCATACACTGAAGAACATGTTGGTGGCAGCTGGAGCTGTTGCGTGTCACAGTCACTGAAAGGGGCATCAGCTCACGTGGTGATCTCTGGGGTAATTTCCCAACTCTGCTGGCTGTAGGGGTGGGTTTGCACCAGCTCCTGCCTCATGCACTCATGCCAGAGCACCCACCTGCCTGCCTGTAAAGGAGATGCTCCCTCTGGGAAGCAGACTTGTGGGACACGGCTGCAGTTACAGCCCCTTGGCATATTAAATATGTGGTGGCTTGAATTTCACAGATTTTCTGTCCTTTTTGTCAGTCTGAGACTTTGAACAATGGATGTGATAAATGACGAATTTTAAAACAGGGCTACACATTTCATCCAGATATATTTCCTTAGGAAGTTTGAGAGACATACTCCCAACTCTTGGTAGAAAAAGTCAGCACTCATAATTTGGTGGAGATACCATATGCTTTCCCCGAAACAAACACTGGAAGAAGAAAGCCAAGTGAAATCTGATCTTTATTAGTGCTTGGATGTTTGGCATGTGGTACCCAGGAAAAGGGGACTGTTGAGTACATCAAACACACAAATAGAAGTATATGGTGACACAAAATGTTAAATACTGACAAGTCTCCTTTGGAAATGATATTTTCCCAAGATGTTATTTTCAGGCTGTGCAAGGAGCAGGAATCTTACATATAATGTGAAGAAAGCTGCACATTTAAAAATCAACCTCGTGATGCTGCTTGTCATGTGAAAGTTTCAGCTGAATGCTAATGAGGAGAATCTCTTTTCAGCTAAGCCAGTGTAAACTCAGGGAAACTTCACTGACTTTGGTGAAGTCACTTCAGATTTGCACTGTAGCAAAATTTGATTGGAACATTTGCTTTCATGTAACTTTTGTGGCTTTATTCCATTCATTATATATGACCATAATTTATGGAGGTTCCACATGCACATGCAAGTTAAGGCAATTTGGTTTATTAAGCTATGAGTCTGTTTTATAATCAAAGTAAATCAGGCTCATTTGCACACCAAAAAATCTTGGTGTGGATTTCTGTCTGAGGGAGTGGAGACAAAGTATCCTGCTTGCTGACTCTAGCCAAACTATGCATTTAGCTTACCCAGTCAATTTTCATGGTGACTCAGTGTAATTCATTTGCTCTAGTGAGATATGCAAATGTTAATTTTTGAGTGCTGTATTCGAATTTAATTCTTACCAATGCATATGAATTAATATGAAGGACTTAGTTAATGTTACACTGGAGTTTCACCATGATAATTAAGGAGTGAATGTGGCTTGACACAGGGGAGAGGAGAAGCCACAAAGATGATCACATTACAGAGTTGTAAGTTTTGCTCTGCCTGTTCCTTATCACTCTCTGACTGTCCTGGAGACATCCAAGTGAAGATGTGTCCATCAGTACCTCTTGGACTCCTTCCCCCAGGTCTGAGTACTGACTTGCATGACAGGAAACCTGAGGTCCTATCTCTCCTCTGACTCTCTAAATGTTCATTGACAAGAAGCATAAACCCCAATTCTTTTTCTGCATGAGCTAAGACATGATAGCTCTGAGCTAGCTGCAAAATCACAGTGGTTCAGGCCAAACAACTGCATTTCTCTACCTTAAGGACAGAGTAATTCCTTAAAGGATGGGTTCTGTACTAGGAATAGTAGGAATTTCATTGCTTAGGACACAGGTCTATCTGACATTTAGCTGAAGGGAGACACCCTGCATCCTTTTAACTCCCCTGTTTATGGGGCAAGGTGTGCTCTTCTTGCTGTGTGCTGAGTTCTGTTACCTGACCCTGACTGCTGCACCCAGGCCTATCCCATGTGTCTCCCAGCAGGGAAGGAATGCAGAAATTCTGTTTCTCACCTAAGTAGTGGAGTGAAGGGCTCCCAGCTTTAAAAGGCTTGGTTGAAGTTAGCAGATTTACATTGGCAGTACTATGAATGCATTTGTGAGTACAGCATAGAAAACAAATCTCTTAGACGTGCCTGAAATCTTTTTCAGTGACACATTAATGCTAGATTTTTGAAGAATTGGCCCTCTGTGGACCTGATGTCAGATTGCTGTCATGTCAGGATGGTCATAGAGAGGTGCTGTGCTTCTCTCCAGGCTCTGAAGTCTGCAGTACCTTTTCTTCCTTATCAGAATCTTTAACCTCTCACATCTTGTTCCCCATAAGGAATAATTCCTTGACACATAGGCCTCTCTTGGACTGTTTGCCCTACTTCTGTGTGGCAAAATGGATTTTCAGTACTTTCCTCTTTATGTTTAGTATAATGCAGAATTCATTACAGAAAATCTTCACCCTTGTCTTGGGATAACATGGAGAGGTTAAAACACAGTTGTACCCAAATGCTAGAGACAGCAGAGCTTTTTTATTAGTGAGACCTTTTCACTCCTTGGGTACTGTCCTGAATGGGCTCAATACCTGGCCATTGCTGCAGACTGCATCTCAAAAAGAAGTTTGCTAATGGAAAGGTATATTCCTACACAAGTAATTTTAAGATTGTACTGTCTATCAAAACAATGAATATGTGAACAGATAAAAATGAAACACTATAAATAAAACATGGACCCTCTTTTTTCAGCTTGCCACAGGTCAGCGTGAAAGAGTTGACAGCTTTTGGAAAGGCTCTGCAAAACATTTCAACATTAAACAACTTCGACTACTAAATGCCTTTGTTTATCTGGGCCAACATCCAGAACTCATACAAAATAATCTACTGACACACAGACTGTTTTCATGCAAGCCCTAGACATACACACAGCCATATCAGATCCTTATTACTTCTCTTAGAACTGTCCTGTAGAGATTACTGTTGCCTTTGAACAAGGTTAATGAATGCTTAATCTTGAAGCTAATGGCAGCTCCATTCTTGAGCTAGGATTGTTCAGATAAGACACACTATTTTACTACTGAGGAACAAGTCAGGAGGAGATATTTACAAATTCTGTAAACCTGACACTATCTCAATGATTCTTTCCAAAATTTTTAGGTGGATGATGGAATGGTGTACGAGAGAATATGTTGCATTATTTGTTGCTTCCAGATACTCCTGTTACATGCATTTACTGTGTCTGTGTAATAGCAATAGTCCATATGGAACAGTTCACACCCCCTTCTAAATCTTTGTAAATAATATTCTGCAGAAGAATGATGCACTGGTAACATGGCATTTTTACCTTGTATTTTTTAACTTACTATTTGAAAAAGCTGAGGATTTTCCAATGCCAGCTGAATAACATTTCCTTAATTTCTAACACTCTACCTAGCATGCTGCTTTTGTACTGTTTTATGCAGCCATGCTGTGTTCCAGGAATGGCACATGAAGTGCTTACAGCATAGAGGTGTCTGTGGCACAGTATGAAAGGGTCTTAGAAGATACATAAAGACAAGGAAGCCCAGTGTGTGAACCACTGTCAGAGGATCTAGGAAACCTGGCTTTTTTGTGGGGTCTGCCACAGGCTTCTCATGTGACTTTTGCCAGAGAAATCACTTCACTTGTCAGCCTCTGATTATTCCATCTAGGCTCCAGGTTGGCTTAAGAACTCTGGTGCTTATCACAGTACTGAAAATGATGTGTCAGCTTTTCAGGTGAGTCCTCTGTACATGGCATCAATAATACAAACCTCTTAGGGGTCCATGATCAAGTGATCAAGTTGATTGTTCATTTCTTGAATTTCATACACCATTATTATCATAGTAATTATTACTGTTAAATTTTAGACTTAGATTTCTTTTAGAGATATAGTTCAATTTTCATTGCTTTTCACTTAGTAAAATTTTCCCTTTTGAAAACTACTGATTGTTATCAGTAAGATACCAACTGCCCTGGGTGAAGACGGTATGCCATCTGAAACTGTCACACTACTGAATTCCCCACCAAATATATGCAACAGCTGCACTGTCGATGCAAAAGACCTAATGTAAATATGAAATGAGAAAGGAAACCAACTGCTGTGTACTGTGTAGTAAAGACAAGGGTCTATATAACTGTGAAATATTATAATTTTTTGTTAAGGGAAAGAGCATGGCTACAACCTGCCTTGCATTTTCTTTCACACACATACAGTTGCCATGATGGGCAGAAGAAAGACATATGTGAATCATGTGAGAAAAATTTTAGAAACCCAGATAATTGTCAAGACAATTAAAACAGGGCAAAAACAGGTCATAACTAGTCTGAGCTACTATTTGTTCAAACTATCCAAAGACAAGTTTAAGAAGAGAATAAGCTACCTTCAGGGCAAGGGCAGGATGGATTTAGGCATGCTCAGAATATTTGTCATTCTCAGCAAAAGAAATAACTAACAAGGCTATAGCCAATAATGGGACAAATTCTTAGCCTGGATTCCAAGACCCACATGAATACACAGGCATGGAGACACCCTTTGAATTTCATTTTTCAGTCTCTTCTGTGAGAGCTGTGGATGTTCTTACAGGTGTTTCAGTCAGCTGGATAAATGTTAATTCTATGGGAAAGCTCTGTCTCAGGCACAACACTTTCAAAATACAGCCTCAGTATGCAAATGAGGCAGAGTTATAAACTATTAGACTGGGATTTGTGATTATCTCTTATGGGTCCTACTTAGAAACTAGGAAATCTAAACCCTTTCCTGACATGCTTTTCATTGAATCAAACAACCCCACAGAGCAATGTACTGAGATGGCTGTTGGGTCATATTTGCGTAGGACTTGCAGGACTTTTCCTAGGAACTGTGAGGTACATTCCACCACATGGCCATTGCACAAAGCTCACACTGATAAAAACTCAACATTTTTATTCTGGTAAAAATTCCTTCCACCTTGAAAACTTCAAAAAGTTTACAGTAATTTTTTTGGAAACTGACATGGATAGAACTGGTGCAGGATTTGTGTTGAAACTGCATACAGTTTGTATGCTCTGTTTGAACAGAGGTTTTATGAAATGTAATGTTAAGTATGAATTTTTCAGACTTCATTTCCAATTTAAATTAAGAAGCAACAGTCTGAAGATCCAGCTTGCAGGTTACTTTTCCAAGTTTTCCTTGGGTAGAGCCCCACTGCTGTAAATGTGGTCATGCCACTTCCACCAAGGTAGATCAGAACAAGCTAAAGACACAGGAATGAAACCTGGAGGTATTCACCAGGTATGTGACCTGTCAAATGTATATCAAAGATACATCAAATGGACATTAAGTAATAATACATTCCAAAATCTCCCTTGTCTAAAAAGCTAAATTGCTGATTTATCATGCTGTCTTCCTCTAGAGATCACAAAAATGAGAATACTTCTCCTACCAATAATACATACCTACACTATTCATCAGTACAAAGAACACATCTCTCCAAATCCTGTTATTTTCCTATTTAGATGTGGTGGAAATCAATGAACAGATCTAACCTTGCTGTGTCATATCAGTACCTGGGATAAGATTTACTATACACTCCACACAAATAACATTGAAGTAATTACTTTTACAGCATAAAAACATAAATAGTAATTGTAGAAATTATTTTAAATTATGTGGAATAGTAAAAAGAAATCTAACATACTCTAAATTTATTCCTGATACTATAATCCTAACAGATGACAATCTTTAGTTCTTTTGGTCACTAACTTATTTTGGCTTTTGAATGCAAAAGTCAGCTGATTATGATACTGTGGCAGGAGGGAAAGAGAGAAAACTGAAGGGGACATTTTTGTACTGGACAACAAAGATACTCTTCATTTCTGAGAAAATACATCATCTTAATGCCCCTAAGTTTCCTGACATACTCGATATTTAGTTATTCCTAAATTATCAAATGCTAATAATAGAGCAATTCAGCCCTCAAACCAAGTCATAGTCCATGTAGGGAGCAAACTGTTTAATTTCAGTGTTGTAGGAAAAATTTGATGGCACTTAGTAAAGATTTTTTTCCTCACAGAATGAACACTATGATGAGATGGGAGGTCACAAGTGTGTCTTGGGGATCAGCACCAACATTGTAAAGAGCATTTATTTTAAAAGAAATAGTGGCATCAGAAAAAAAATGATGTTATCTTAAATACATTAGGGCTAGAAATAAAACATTTTCTAAAGTTCAGTGTAGTAAGATACTGAAACTGTCTTTTAATAAGAGTGACCAATTAAATCCACTGTGAAAAATGGTTTATAATTTTCTTGAAGTCACTCAAGTATGATTGAATCTGAAGTATAATATAAAAGTGTGTTCTTCCAATTCTTCTCCTAGCGGAGTTTTGGTTCAGTACTTCCTTATTATTACTTGGAAAAAAAGTCTTTGAAAATATGTCTGGGGATGTAAGTGTCTATATGAAGAAGAGGGGTGTTAAGTTTGAATATTGAAGATTGTTGTTGTTTAACCCTAGTCAGCACCCCAGCCCTGCACAGCTGCTCTCTCTGCCTTGGTGGGATGGGAGAGAGAATCATAATGGTGAAACTGAGAAATCATGGGTTGAGATAAAGACAGTTTAACATGTAAAGCAAAAGCCACACATGGCAGCAAAGCCAAACCAGGAATTCATTCACACCCTCCCATGGACAGGCAGGTGTTCAGCCACCCCCAGGAGAGCAGGGCTCCATCACACATAGCAGTGACTTGGGAAGACAAACACCGGCACTCAGAACGTTCCTCACTTCCTTCTTCTCACCACAGCTTTATGAGCTGAGCACGATGCCATGTGGTGTGGGATGTCCCTTGGGTCAGCTGGGGTCAGCTGTCCTGGCTGTGTCCCCTCCCAGCTCCTGGGGCACCCCCAGCCTCCTCACTGCTGGGGTGAGGAGCAGAAAAGGCCTTGACTGTGTCAGCCCTGCTCAGGATAATGAAACATCTCAGGATTGATTACCACACTGTTTCCAGCACAAATCCGAAACACAGCCCCATGCAGCTACTATGGAGAAAATTAACTCTATCCCAGCCAAAACCAACAAGCTTTTTAATTTCAATTAATTATATTTAAAGATCATAGTAGAAAGGGGCATAAACTTGTAAGACAATAATTTTATACTGCACCAGTTCTGACTTTATTTTATAAATCTTATATGATGAGTTTTAACCCTTTTGCTGAATTAATTCTCTATTCTTTTTTAGGAACAATTTTAATCTGAATTATTTATTAGAAAGCACTGAATGATACTAAATAGCAAAAGAACAGATTCTCATGGAAAGCAGATCTGAAGACTGAACTCATTCACTTTTCTGGAACTGAGTGAAGTTCTGAAGTTTCACATCTGCAATTGATTGCTGGAGCATTTAGGGGTCACCAGTGATCCAAGGTTACATTGCCAAACCCCTATAACATAAAATTCAGTGAAGCTCTTGGCACTGGATTGATCTAAATCTGAGATGAGGTGCTGGTTGATCTTACACACCAAGCGACATCATTTGAAGTGTTTGGAGTGATGACTGGTGTTTTGTTTTTAATTAGAAAATCCCTATTTTAGAATAGATTTAGCTAGAGGCACAGGTAACACTGACAAATGCTTCTAAACAAAAATATTCAGGAAAAGGATGGTAGCTGTGTTATTTTATTTCAAAATTTCCAAATGTCATGGAGAGAAAGAGAAATTTCCAGTGGAAATCATTAGAAAGATTTATATTCCATGCATGGCTTAGGATAATAATGCACAAAGAAAAGATACTGCTTTTTTAAGAATACCATAAACCTTTATTTCTTTTTCAGCTCAGTGAAAATAAAAATATTTTTTAATATCAATTTATTTCTATTTGGGACTTAAATGAGAGTCAACTGCAAATCAATAGAGATACAGATTTTTATTTTAATTTTTAAACTTATTTTTAGCAAATACTATTTTTTCAACAGTTCTGCCTTTAATCCTTAATTCTGTCTATTCTGTGATCTTATTAGATGACACATTTAAGCTCAGTGAAATGTCCTGGGATACAAGAAGGGGCTGCATGTGAAGATGCAGTCTGTAACTCAGACAGAGTGAACAGCTGATGATGATCAAGACTGACATTTCAACAATATTTATGTCCTCTGTGTGCATGGGAGATAATAAGAAAGAGAGTAGTACTAAGGGGCCAGGCTATTCCATATACAGGAAAAACCTGCTTAAAGGACAAGAAATTCCCATGGGTTTCCATTCACAACTGTTTCTTCAAAGTTATCTCACTGCGGGCAACAGGTCTTGCTGCTCTATTGAAATTCCTGTGGGTTCACCCTGATAAAGCAAGAGATGTGTCTCAACTCTAAATTTCCTTCCCAAGACTCTTTCTTCCTCTGCTAGCTTCCTCTGTTGGCAGCACAGCTCTTGCAAAGGCTGTGTTCCTACAGGCTGCAGGGCATCAGATCCTTTTCTGCATCTGAAGGTAAATCCAAGCACATCAGCTGTGTCCCAAGGAGTTCTGTTGCTAGGTAAGATGAAATCGGAATTTTCCAGATGAATCACAAGTGTGAGTCTCTAACCAAAAATTGTTACACAAGGAATAGCAATTCAACTGACAGAATGCAACCTATTTGGATTGTCTGTATTTTGTCCTCACCCTCCTGACAAAAATACAAGGAGTTGAGAAGTAAACAAGTTCAGTAGATATGGTCATAACCCCTGATTTCCTAAAAAAACAAGGCTTGTGGGATCTTTCCTTTTGTTTTAGAGGCCCTATAGTTTTTTTCTGTGTTTGTCAGCAGTTAAAACTCTGAGATATTTTATGTCCCTATAGGATTAATAGCAGTGGGAGGACATGAAGCCACATAGGAGAGAGCCTGTCCATTGGACAGTTGAGGAAAATGTTGCAACATTAACTTCCCTGACAGAAGTTTCTGCCTGTAGTCTGAGCCTACAGGGCCAAGAACCCCTGAGGATCCATCTGACCATGGCCCAAGTTCACTGTAAGCCCAACCTTATTTGTTTCAGTAGTCACAGACTTAATTGTATGCTTATAGAAAATTTATATGCAATCCCCAGATTACCAGGTTTTCCAAAGCCCTCAGTGTAATTCTCAGTCCTCCATCCCACAGGGCCCAAGGAAATTTTGATCACTAGGTTCAAAAGAAACTTTGTGAAACACAGATTATAGTAACACATAATTGCCTTACAAAAACTTTGAACTCATGAAAATAATTAAATCAGACATATTTTGTATAACCTGATTTGATTTGCACTTGTGCTGCAGAAGGTTTTTCAGCCTAAGCATGAGGTGGTTGATGCTCATGTGTTATTTGCATGGGAAAGCAATAGTTTATATTCTTATAATCTAGTTTATCTTCACATTCCACTTTTTTAATTGGCTTTCTCTTTGCTCAGTTGTTAACCTGCAGGATTAGTTGGTAGCAAGTGGCAAATTAAAGACAGCACCAACAAAAGGTCAGAAGGTCTCCCAGAGCTATTTCATACCCAATCCAGAAACTTCCTCTTGCTCCATTTACTCAGAGGAATGAAAAGCAGGTGAAAGTAGGGTTGTGTGCAACTGATGGCATCGAGGACTGCTTGAAAATGAAGTAATGAATGAGTAGTTCTGGCCTGATTGCCCTTGGTCTGCTGGGTATTGACCTGTTTTATCTGAAGTAAACCTGAAAAGAGCCATTCTGAACTAAGGAAGAATAACGTTATGCAAATGCCAGGTTACTTATTGCTATTATTATTGTGTGGCAAATCATAACAAGCAGAGAAAAAATATAGAATAGAAGTATCCAACAATAGTTTCAGGTTATCCTCTAATGATTTTTGTTAATCGGTTATAGTGATTTTCTTCCTTCTGGTTAGTGTACTGCATTGTCTGTGTGCTGTAAACAGGTTGCAAATCAGACTTTGTTATGCTGTGTGTAAGTGTAGAAGGCTCCCAATAAGTCAGAAATAATCTTACTAATTCTAAGTAATTCCCTAAAGAAAGTAATTAAATGTATTTCTTATTTTAAGATATTTTCCATTTTGCTGAACCAATAAATTTTGATGTAAGTGCATGAACATAAGGATCTAGCATGCACATTATATCACCCTTCTTGTCTTTTTCAGAAGAGAGAAATATATTGAGGGAAAGACCATTTTAAATGTTCTTGGCTATTCTGAGACATTTGTCCCTGACCAAATCTAAGGTCTGTTTGCTCTCACAGAGAAGGTACCATCTTATGTTCACAGGTCTGTACAGTCACAGAATGGTTTGAGTTGGAAGGGACCTTCAATATCATCTCATTCCAACCCCTCTGCCATTGGCAGGGACACTTGCTACTAGAACAGGTTTCTCAAAACCTCATCCAACCTGGCCTTGAACACTGCCAGGGATGGGGCAGCCACAGCTTCTGTGGGCAGCCTGTTCCAGTACCTCACCATCCTCACAGTGTAGAATTTCTTGCAGCTAACCTAACCCTACCTTCTTTCATTTTAGAGCCATCCCACCTAGTCCCATCACTCCATGTCTTTGTGGTCAGTCCCTCTCCAGTTTTCTTGTAGCCCTTTCAGACACTGGAAGGCGCTGTAAAGTCTTCCCAGAGCCTTCCCGTGGGGCTGAACAGCCACAGCTCCCTCAGCCTGTCCTTACAGGAGAGGTGCTGTAGCCCTGTGATCATTTTTGTGACTCTCCTCTGGGTACACATCCTTCTCATGTAGGGGAACCCAGAGCTGAACACAGGAATCCTGGTGGGGAGTATATGCAGATATATATAGATATATATACGGACATATATGGATATATGGAAGTATACAGGCAGTGGAGCTGAAAGATAAATTTAAAAACTTGTGAGTAAACCTGCAGTGTAAACCAGTCTGCTCAGAAAGGAATTTTAGTTTCCAAGAAAACGAAAAGCTTTCATGTTAACAGATAGTATACAGTGAACATTTCTTTCTTTTCACGGTACTTTTCTTAAGTTAGAGGTGTTATAAGTAACTGTAAAATGAGAATGTCCATTGAATGTGTGAAAAATGTGAAGGGGCACAATTTTCCAGTGTCAGAAATCTGCATTTTTGCCATTCTTCAGTTCAGAAGCATAAAGAATAGGCAAATAATACAAAGATACAAAGAAAAGGCAAATTAAGTTTAACGCTGGATTCAAATGCAAGCACTTTTTAACTGTACTTCAATAATTTATTGTTTTCCAATATGTGCATTCCCCCCTGCTTTAAAATACTCAGACTACCTCCATCTACTGAAATGGTGCCTTTACTTTCTAGTAAATATTTTGACTAGGATTTTTTTAAAACAAAAACAAACACACAACACAAATGATTACATTTTATCTGGTGGTCATCTAATGTCACAGTCTGGTTTGAATGCAGTTGGTACCAGACTGTAACACACACTGCACAAACTTAACAGTCTTAGGGGGAAAACATGCTTTTTTTCACACACAAACAAGTGAAGGCTATGAGAACAACAAACACAAAATGTTAATGACTGCAGAAATGTCAATAGAAACATTGATCAGGAAAGGTCATTGAGTACTTTAAGTAAAAAGACTTCCCTAACTAGTACCTTTTTCTTGTCTGATGGAATGAGGGGAAGGAAAGCAAGAGTACATTTTAAAGAAAAGAGCAAACACAAGTTTTATGGGTTAAGTGATGTATGTAAATAAGACAACTAGTAAAACATCCTAACTTTTAGATGCCTAGGAAGATTATTGCCAACATAAATGTCCTTGGTGTAGGAAACAGTTCTAACTCTGTTTAAGTCCCTATCTCTGTATGGATTGAATGTGTTCACATGTCAAACAGATTTTTTTTTCTTTTTCATAATCCTACTTTCATCAGACAACATGTGGTAATTTAGAAATAATAAATGGTTTTTTAAAAGTATTCATTAGAACCTCTTTGTGCAAGGCATGTTGTTTCCTTGTTTAGATTTTTTTTTTTTATCAAGGATTTTTCTATTGAGATTACCTCACATGATCTTCTTGAAGTTACTCTTATGGAGTGAATATATTGTCTGCTTCAGGCAACTAAAACAGTGTGTAGAGTCTAGAAGGTGGTAAATTATTGTAATTTGATCAGCCTCAAGGATGGAAGTAAAGCTGATTTTATCCTCTGGATAAAATGCTATGCCATGTGGCAGATTTTGAACAATACTGTGCTCTCCAAGGAGAAAGAGATAGTATGGGGAAAAAGAGGGTTCATGTAAATAGTGGAGAATTCTTAGCTAGAAAACCCAGCAAGGACAGTTACACAGAGGCATCAGCACTGCTTCAGCGGGTGCTTGAGCTGCAGATTACTGGATGCTGGAATGTGTGCAGTGAATTATTTCTGGATATGCTTTTTGTATTCTTTCTGAGGCAGTGCCAGGAGAAGGTACCAGGCAACCTCTTGGGCTGACTTGTGTTGGCTGTTTGTGCAGCTTTAAGAATAAAGCAAAGGGATTGCAAAAAGCCTGTGCTGCTGCAGGTGAAGACTGCTGTATGATTGGCATATTTTTCAGTGCCAACTTTGGTACTGAAAGTATGTTTTGTGCCTCATCCTATCCTACATGCAGGAGCAGAATAAGAGTTGGAAAGGAGAAGATGTCGAAGACAAAGAGTAGCTCCATAACAGGAGATTTTCTACCAGAAAAGTTCAGAGATATGAAGATGATGTGTTTTTTAATTTTCGTCCCCCCTTGGCACTCCCCCCCCCCCCACCCAAATACCCCAGAACTGAGAAGTGCAGAACTGAATCCAATGCACTGGATTTCCTATTTATCCCATGTGTCTGTTTTATTTCCCCTCTGTCTTCCTAACATTTGCCTGAAGATATTTCTTCCTTTGTAATATTCCCAGTGTAAGTCTAGCTTCATTTTCCCTTGCAAATGCTGCCTTTTCTACAGTGATATTCACCTATTACCCATTTTTTGGGGAGACTGGAGAAAATGTTTGATCTTTTCTCCTGCTTCAGCATTCAGAGTTTGTATGGTATCAGCCAGGAGACTGAAGCAGCAGATTGGCTCCCCATCCCAGGATTTCCAGAGAATCTGAGCCCTACCACCTAGCACCCAAAACCAGACAAGGTTGCCTGGCTCAGACTTTGATATAAGACTGCAGGTCTGACAACCCTGCAATCTGAGCGGTGCCAGAACAAGATTTATCCAGAGTGTGACAAAGCAGCATAACTTGTAGCAAAGACATAGGTAAAGCATTTATTCATCCTGATTTTGCAAGGTATTTATCTCTTGCCATAGCAGCCTCAAGCATTTTCATGTTGGCATTTCTTATAAAAACCACTGCCATTTACTGCCATAATTTTTTTTTTTATGATCACTGGATTTTTGCTCTCGATACAGACACAGTTTGATTATAGCTCCACTGGGGGAGTCTGAGAGCCCATGGGTTAAAAATTATAATTAAATACTCAAGACTGCAATAATCACATGTAATTTTATTAGGTGGCCCCTCAATTCAATTTCTGCTCTGCAAGAGAGATTCTCACTCACTCTATGCATATGCAATTATGTATGAGAATTAGTTACAGTGTCTTCCACAGAGATTTAATCCTTCACCTTTCCCTCAAAAATGAAAATGCAAGAACATTCAACAGAGCATCTCTGCATAACATGTTAGCCACTACTGTGAGTGGAATTTTGTTCAGAAATATGAAAAAGCTCCTATTTCAACCCAGCATGAACTAAAGTTCTGTGTGTCATTAGCACTAACCAGAGTCACTTTCCCACTCAAGGAAACAAGTGGTACCTCTGCAGCCCTTTGTACTAATTGCCAAGCCTGGGGAGTGGACCTGCTGGTGGGTTAAGTTCTTAATGCAATTTAATTTTTATTCTTGCCTTTGAAAGTCTCCTCTCTCTTAGAAACACTGTTAGCCAAAGAGGGTACAGAGGATATTATATGTTTGAAATGCAAGATATTATTGAAATATCCTTTGATGTTATTTTTAGAGGCTGATGGTTGATTCATAAATGTATTTGTTAGGATACTTATAAAGTTTTGGTACTGAAAAGATTAGTAAAATTACTCCTTAGTTATTTTAGTTCTCCTTGTCCCACAATACCCTTCATTTGCTCCCACACTTCATACACATTTACTGTCCTGTTTAAATAAAGGTGTTTTGCCTGTGTAACCCATTAATACTGAAGTTGTAGGAGCCCTCACAAAAGCTTCTGTTTCTCTGAAGCTGATACAGATGAGCTTTATTGTGTTTTTTTAGTCTAGAAAGAAAGGTTAAAAAGAACATCTGCAAGAGTCCACTTCCACATGAAAATTACTTTGGTTTTGTTTTCTTTGTTAAAAAATTTGGTTGAAAATCTGCCTTTCTGCAAAGGAAAAAATGACCATGTTTTTACATAACTGAATTTCTTTTCTTATTTTCTCTGGCTTGTTTGCTTGTTGAGACAGTTCAGTCTGCTCGTTGCCAATGGATTTCCAGTGTGAACTATCATGATTTAAGCTCTAAGGAGATCTTATTTTGATAAGGCGCAAGTGTAATGGTGAATTTTATGTCATCAAAACAGGCCACCTGGGCAAGGTCTGAACTTACATAAATTTCATGTAAATTAAAAATTTTATTGGTCTTTTTATGTATAATCCACACTAATACAACTCAATGTGCATATCTGGTAAATCCTCAGCAGAAGTTTTGGTGTGGAAGAGGTAAATGAACAAGCTTCTTCCAAGCACTGAATTTCAAGAATTTTCTTGGGCCCTTTTCAAACCTGTTTAAAAGAGGTGGATGTTAGGCTGGAATTTTTCCAACACCAAGAGAAATCTCACTGTAAGCTGGTCTGAAAATAGATCCATCATGTTACATATTAGTTAGAAAATCAGCATTTTTTTATTTTTCATTAAGTACCCTACACCATTTGTACCCCTAGATGTATACTGGCAACCCAGAGTTAAAAAAAACTTATCCTGAAAATCTTAATGCTATAGGCTTCAAAATGACTGGGTTAATTTAGAAACAATTATATAAATCTATAGAAACTTCTTTTCCCTTGGGAAAAACACAATCTCTTTGGAGTAGCCAAATTGTCTATCTCTATAAAGTGAGGTCTAATTATGTGCGTGGGTGAAGCTATAATAACATATTTTTTAAAATATGTGATTGTTTTTGTTCATACAACTCTTATTACAATTAAATAGTCAGATAAAGAGTGAAAAATACTGTGACAGGAAATTTTCTACCTATAGATAACATTTGGTTTTGGACACAAACTTTCCAAGGCTGTATCCTCTTGTATTGCTTGATATGTTTTTCATAACACCACAAATGTATTAATTCTCACAAACCAAAACCTCTTGAATGAAACCTTGAATAAAACATCTTTATCCTTACTGTTAAATAAGGATTAATCTTTCAGAGCAGAATCTCTCTAAACTCTCCAACCTTTGGATCTCCTACAGTGCTTAACAACAATAATTAGTAATGTGAACAAAAATTAATTGCTTTTAGTAGCATTTTCCACTGTGATCACACATTTCAGAGCACTTCTCTGAAACTTGTACCTATGATATTTGCTTTTCCAGATGAGATTACATGACATTATATCTCTTCTATTAAGATTTACTGATTTTCAATCCAGTGTTAGAATTTCCCTGGCATGAATGAGACGAGGCTTAATCCTGTGTGTGAGTATTTGCAGAGTGAGAGGCATAACTGTTTTATCGTGCTTGAGATCCTAGCTGATGCTGATAGGACACCTACAGTCTGCAATCAGTACCCATTGCTGAAAATTAAAATTCAATAATTATAAAAAATAAAAATATTAAAATTAAATTAAATATTACCTAGTTTAAAAATAACATTATCTGCTCTAAACCTCATTTAAAAATCCAACTCTCAGTTCTACAGCAAATGTATCTTTTTCCCCATTTACATTTGTTCTCCAGACTCTCTACCAAGCAAAAGAAGTTGCAATGAGTTGCCATGTTTCAGGCCAGCATAAAGTGGGCTAAATCTATTTCATATGCTTCCCAGAATGCCTGATTTGCTTTTCTAGGCAGTTCTAATTTTTAACATCTCATTGTTAATTTATAATGAAAGGATATTTTACTTTTTATCTTTTGATAACACTGTGTCCTTCATAATTTAGAACTCTATAACCCTGCTGGTGAACCAGTTGTGGATCCTTCAACTCAATCAGAATATACTGTCAAGAACACTACAATGAAGCCAACTGATGTACTGAAAAGAGTAAGTCTTATGACAACCAGTAACAGAAAGAAAACACCTTTTTGAAGGTAACACGTTCTTCTTGTAAGAGTTAGCATATTTTTCTCCAATATTATTTTATTTTTAGCAGGTAATATGCCTGGTTAATTGTCATATAAGAAACACCAATTTCTTGGACAGAATGAATGAGCTTTCATAATAATGCATTCATACAGTGAATGGGATAGAAAATGAACTGGGGCACTATTATCTTGTCCGTTCTGCAGTTTTCTCAAGTTGTTCCTCTAACATTTCTACACTGATAATGCCAACTTTGTCAGCCTGTGCTTTTAGTGTTACACCTTGACCTAGAACAAGAATGAAGACATTTCAGATTTCTACAGGATTTGTTATTTTTCTAAAACTGTGTGCTCCTCTGACCTGCATTTTCTTTTGGTCAAACAAAACAGCCATAACATACTAGGAATAGCTGAGCCTGAATTTCACAATTCAGCAAAGATATTAAAACATTTTCTATTAGATGTACTATTCTGGTCCTCTTAGAAGATGATTTTCTAGTTCAACAAGGCAAGAGGATGACTTGTTGAATGTCTTAAAAGGATAATTTTATGTTCTTTGTATTCAGGGTGGTTTTCTGGTGCAGTGGCTGTGTTCACTCGCAGCAGGAGTTGGGTACTGAGTGTTCTCATACAACAAAGAGCAAGTAGCAACATGTAAAATGGATACTTGAAGGTGTCCTAAGTTCACCTTAGCCTCATCTAGAATTTCCTCTGTGGTGGATGGCACCCCATAACCAGCACGAACAGTGCTCCTGCTCTGCTCCTCTTGGCTTTGCCTGTACTATAATTACAACCCAAATTACAATGCACCCTCTTCAGATGTTCTTTCTTTCTTTTGTGCAGCAGGCCAGATCATATTAACATCATGACCAAAGGAACTATTCTACAATTGCAATTGTTTAAAGCTGTCATATGCTTCCCTAATGAGTTATGAAATTATTTTGATCTTGTTTATACAGGCAAAACCCAAATTGTGTCTGTTAGTATAACTACACCCCGGCCAAATTAAAATTATTTGTAAGATGGTAGAGTTTAGCAAAGGAGGTCATTTTCTCTCCAGTAAAGTGATTGGAAAAGGCCCTTTAAGAGTAAGTGGAAGACATTGAGAAGGTAAGTGATTTCCTTCCTGAAAAAAATATCTAGAAAGATTTTGGACTGCAAGGATAGAATGAATAAAGCATGTTGTTAATAATACCAAGGTTGTGGGTTCAATCCCCATATGAACCATTCACTTAAGAGTTGGATTAGATCCTTGTGGGTCTCTTCCAACTCAGAATATTCCATGTTCTTATATATAGGTGAAGATGCATCTTTTTCACCCAAATATTTTGAAATCAAGTAATTTTCTCAACAGTAGATAGACTTATAAGTTCATTGAAAATATGTCAAGTTTAAATGCATCTCATTCTAGACACATATGTTTTGCAATTATTCTGCTTCTTTAGTTCCAAATGATCTTTGACTGAACCAGTATTTAAATCATCAAATAGGACAAGGAGCAACTGCACACTGGACCAGTCCTGTGGCACATGAGTTTCCATTTTATTTTGTCTCTAATTAGAACAGAAATCTAATAAAGCATTTGAAATCTTTGAAATATATAAAGTGTTTGTGGCTATAACTTTTTAGAATTTCTACTGGCAACCTCAGCTATTTTGTTGGGATATTTTGGTTTAGATTCATATTTTAATGTTCATAAAATATCTTCCTTTTACTTAATGAACATTAAGTGCTTTATTTTTTAAAGGACTATGTTCACCACTATCTTTTTCCCACAGTGGCAAGATGCCTTGAAGAACCTTGTACTTGGAAATCTTAATTTTTCATTCTTCAAAATCTGAGCAACCACCAATGAGCCACATGAAACCCACAGCCTGTTGTGGGAAATAGGCTGTTCCTGGGAGCCCAAGCTGCAGGATTGAAGGGGGACCTAGATTAAACCTCATATAAATCAGTATGCTAATAGGGAATGAAGGATAATGATTTATTGCACTAAAACAAAATAAAATATTTGGCTTATTAAAAAAAAAACATTCTGATTAAGGTTAAACAATTTATTAAAAACATTTTAAATGGAGAGATCTAAATGGAAATGCTTTGATTTTATTAGACAGGAGTTGAATTACTGAGGTTTCAAGAGGAAGTTATCCTGTTTTATGGAATCTTGTAGATTGTTTCCACCAAGAAATCACCTTTCTTTCTAACACCAAAGAATCTGAACTTTACATCCTCCTGCTTCAGGCTTTAAACCACATTTCCTCTCCCTTAGATTTTAACTACACCTTTGGAATAGTTTGCACCCAGCTAAGCAAATGCTGGGAACACTAAGGACATGTTGTGTTTTGTGCTGAGAAGCATATGGAGCAAGAGATAAACCCGTGTTGCAACACAAGGTTGTCCTGAGGGAACAGACTCCACTGCTGAACAAAACTTTTTTCATTCTTGTTAAGGCACTGCTTTCCAATCCTCACTTGCGTCGCATTTGGTGCACCATGGATTTGAGTCTCTTTGTATTTGATATGGGGAGGAGACTTTATACAAAGGAAAAATAGCATCAAGAACCATCAGGCACAATCATGTCAGGGTAATTCTTACACAGCAACAAGATTAGTGATTCACCATGTTTCGTGACAAACACTTTGAATCAATGTGAAGCAAGCAAGAAAAGTAATCCTGCCCTAGAACATTCCTCCTGCATCAGTGCTCCCCAAAAATTTTATTTTTTTTAAAACTCAGGTTCATAGAGCCAGTGCAAGCCGCAGATGCTCACGCATGTTCCAGGCTGTGTAGGGGTTTGAACAGTCATGATCCCTGCTCTGGGTATCCTTTGGACAACTCTTGCAAGGCCTGTTTTGTGTCTGCACATCTTCTACTCATTGTTTACCAGGCAGTTATGGGACCAGAACAGAAATGGAGACACTTCCAGCATTGCACACAGCTAACAGAATCAGAGTGAATGAAATATGTACCTCTGTGCTATCGGACCTGGCTGAGTCTTTTTGCACAAGGATTCTGACCAAAGGGCTTCTGCAGGCATAATCCCTTGACTCAACTCCAATATCAGCCTCAGAGGAAGTGCATGACCCTTACAGACATATTTTTGAAATAAACAAGATGGTCTCCTTTGCTATTTTGATCACCTACAGTTCTCTCTATAGCTGTTGCTCCCTCACCTGCCATGTTCTTCCCTTGGTGAGGCTGGAGCTCCTGCCCCACCCTCAGTGGTAGCACCTTTATCCCCCAGAGATCCCTCCCAGCTCTGAGTCACAGCTCTCCAGGAAGCAAGCAGAAACCAGTCTGACCCAACAGGCACACAGGCATTTATCACCTGCAGAGATGCACATTTTTAAACTCGGAGGTTAAACACTCTTATCACATCCTGCACTTCAGCACAAGGAAAGATGGTAGTTTCAGCATTGCATCAGTGTAATGCATATCTAATTTATCTTTAGGGAAAATGATGTCTCCCCCCCTCATCATAGAGAATGTGGGAAAAGTAGTACCTGTTCCTCCTTTTGTTATTGCCGTGAGTCTTTTAGGTTCAGTTTAGATAAAGCACAGGACTATAGGAGCAGGCTGGGGCTGAGCCACTCTTTTAATTTCACTCAGCTTCTGAGACCCTGTAGGAACTTAAATGGGCTTAAGAGTCTGGTGAGTTGGCAGGACACAGCAAGACAGGGCACATCTGATATAATGTAGCAGCACTGGAGATGTCATTGTGGTAGTGACACTGTGAAAACACAATGTTGACAGGGCCTGTGGTAGCAAAAGATGAGAAAAATCAAGAAGAGACCAGCTCTTGACATCTGGGAACAGGAGATGCAGAACTTCCTTTCAATTAAGATGCACAATTGCAAAATCAGTAGCTGAGGTTAGCAGGGACCTCTGGGGGTATTCTGGTCTAACCCCTATTCTCAAGCAGGGTGACCTAGAGTTGTTTGTCCAGGACCATGTCCTGTGTCCTCTCCCCAAGGACGGAGACTGCAATCTCTCTGGGCAACCTGTACCAGTGTTTGAGTACCCTCACTATGAACCTTGTTTTTCTTATTTTAAAATTGATTTCCTATTTTTTTAGTTTGTTTCTCCTGTCAATGGACACCAGTGAGAAGAGTCTTACTCCCTTGTCTTCATTCCCTCCCATCAACTGTTCATCCACACAGAAAAGATTCCACTGGAGCCTTCTCCTCTCCAGACTGAACAGTCACAGCTCTCTCAACTTCCCTTTGTGTGAGTGATGCCCTAAGTTGTACAGAAGGCCAGCTTGGATGAGCAGGGATCTTCTAGAACTCAAACAGGAAAAAAAATAATATGGACATTGGAAGGAAGGACTCTGGGAGTCTACAGAGATGCCATTAGCCCCTGTAGGGAGAAAATCCATGTGGACAAAAGTCAGTAAGAGCTCAAGACCTACCTGTGAAGGACAACAAAAAGGCCACTTTAAAAAATACATTACCAGCAAAAAAAGGACAGTGATGACATTGCTCCACAACTTGAAGAGGTCAGTCACCTCAAAAATAGGGATGTAAACAAATGGAGACATTTATTCCCTGCTCCACCTCTGCCTTTAGCAGTGATGATGGGCCCTGATACACCTAGAACCTTGTCTTGGCTGGGGAATGGTAAACTCACAGCTGACTCTGAAATTGTTCATGCTGGTGTGTCCTGAGAAGGATGTCCAAGCTAGTTAAAGGTGTCAAGAGCAAGACTTACAAGCAGCTGAGGTCACTTGGCTTGTTCATCTTGGAGGAGAGAAGGCTGAGGTGTTCCCTTGTCACAGTCTAACCTTCCTCAAGGGGGCCAGTGGAGAGAGAGGTGCTGTTCTCTCTCTGGTGACTTGTGGTTACGCATAAAGAAATGGTATAAGACTGCATTGGAGGACGTTCATATGGGACACTGGGAGAAGGTTTAGGTGAGAAGGCCACTGGGAAAAGTTCACCACAGAAGTGGTCAGGGTACCAAACCTGCCAGAGTTCAAGGCATTACATTTTCAGTCATCTACTTGAGGTTAAAGGGGTCCTGCAAGAGGCAGGGAGTTGGACTTGGTGATTTTTATGAGTCCCTTCCAATATGATGTCTTCTATGATTCTATTCTATTATTCATCTTTCTCCAATATTTCCATATCTCTTTTTTTTTTTTTTTTTTGTGAGTGACCAAGCTCTGCACATGGCACCCAGATGTGCCTCACCAGGGCAGAGCAGAGGGGCACGATCACCTCCCTCAACCTGCAGGAAACACTTTGCCTAATGCTGCCCAGGGAACAGGCACTGAGCTGTGCTTTTGAGCTCAGTTGGGCTTCATAGGCAGAAAAAATACCTCTGTATTTTAAAATGAGAACTGCATTTGGGGCATTTTGTGCCTTCTGCCCACTCTTTTGCCACCAAGTGGCCATGAACTATAGCAGGGTGGCAAAGTTTGCATCACTTGATCTCAAGCCTTCGTGCAAATATATCATTGCAAACATGTCTTCATAAAGGGGTCTTGTAGAGTTGGTGCAACACTTTGGGGTTGGGATTTGCCACATGTCAATTACAATTCACTTACACTCTGTGTAGATGCTCTTAGTGTAAAGAAAGTGAGGTAACTTACTCTTCTTCCAGGCTATGGCTTATAAATGCTCACCCTGCCCTTCAGCCCAGTGACTTCTCTTGAAGAAGAACTCCGGAGCAAAAATGCACCACATTGCATTCACATGAACAGTGTGAAAGTTCAGTTGGTAGAAGGCACCCCACAGTAAGTGTAAACTGTGAAGCAGAAGCTGCCTCCAATGAGATAGCTTGCTAAAAAGCAGCTTGTTTTGCCCAGAAGGTCTGGCAGTCAGATACTCAGGGTGTCTGACACTTAATATTCACATCATAGTCCACAAAAAGATCCACACAGAGCCTTTCAGTGTTGATAATGAACAACCCCTCTAGTAATTAAGCTCTGCACCTTTTGAAAACAGTTTCAAGTCTTCTGGGAATCTTTAATTCTCACGTGCGTCACCAAAGCACAGGTTCAGTATTCCCACAGAAAGCAGCAATCCCTCTGATTTACGGACTTCCCCACCCTTGGAACTGAGACACTGACATGTTCTGCTCCAGGCACTGGAAAGCTCAGCACAGCTCTCTCTTTCTTTATTTTTTTTTTTTTTTTTCTTTCTTCCCTAAAGAAAGTGTTTCCTGTCAAATTAATGTTCCCAATTACAAGTGGATCTAATCCCTGGTGATTACCTACCTACCCTAATTGACTGTCTTGTTCCCAACCAAGGTTGGGTGTTTGAACAGACAAACAAAAAAAAAAAAGATACTGATTTGCTGAGACAGAGAGAAAACACTTACCTCCAGAAAATATAAGTCTTCAGAAAATATGAGCCAGCATTCTCTCTCCCAATTACTGCTCTTCCTCCTTTGAGCAATTAAAAATGTCTTGGAAAGTTTATGGGTTCCAAAAAAGTTTAGTCACACACAAAGTCTGCTGGTCCAGCTGGTCTCTGTGGAGCTGGGATTAAGATACAACTCAGAGTTTTCTGAAATGCATTGAGAATTAAAAATTTTTTTTAAAAATTCTGCTTAACACCAAAGTAATGTGTTTCCCTTACTGTCTAATTCCTAATTTCAAGGTGTTAGTTACTAGTTTTATATTTTATAGACACATAGAGTTTAACATGCCAAAAATTGTGTGTTTTTTCTAATATCATCCCATATTGGTTCCTGAGGTGTTTTTTTCAAGGAAGAAAGCAGGTACCTGTTAATCACAACAAGATTTTGGATCACTAATACCTAAGTTATTCGTATTCATCTTGTGTATTGTTCAAAGCAAATATGATCAATCAGAGAGTATGAGACATATAAACTAACAGGGAATTTCTGCCTGTTTTGGGCTTTATTTATTGATATTAAATTACCAGAAATAAAGGAAGAAATAATCTTCTGATGTTTCAACAATGTCCTTCAAAATATTATAGGCCCATAGAAGAGCTCTGTGCCCTGAGAAGGAGTGGCAAAGAAAAGCGTGTGATTATCCTCTGCTTAATTTCAACAGCACAATGCCTGGGAACTTCACCACCTCCAACACCTCTGAGCACCATCCTTCCTCTTTCTAAAACAACTTATAAACACCATGGTTCAGATCCAAATCTGAGTCAGCTGATAGTTTTTTACTGACTTGAAGAAAAGTGTCCTGATCTACACTGTAGAAAAATTTTCTCTACACTGCAAAAGGAGAGAATTGTAAAAGGTTCCTAAAAAGATTTTTGAACAGCCCCATGATCCTGAGCAAAGCCCTTCACCAGCCCCACGTGTGCCAGCCATCAGATCCAAAAGGACATTTGGGTGCTGTCAATGCACTACAGCAGCCAAGAAGAGTGACAGGCACCTTGACATATTGGTTTTGTTAGCACAGGAGAGTTACATGAGAGCCTGATGGCAGAAGATACCAACACTGACTATTGGTTGCAAAGTGATTTATCAACCTTGTTTAAGTGGAAATGTAAATTAGAGGGGAAAGGATTTAAGTGTGCAAATTATTCTTAAACTTATTGTCTTGTATGGAAATTCAAAATAGGAAAAACATGGCTAAAAAATTATAGGCTGGTACTAAAGTTCCTAAATCATCAAAATACCTCCCAGGACATGTTTTTCCATGCTTAATTCAATGAGCACTTACAAAAGGAAAGGGAGGAATTGTAAGGAACCAGGAAGAACTCTGTGTGCGTTCCTGATACAGTTCTGCATTTTAGTAACTCGGGACCTTGCTCAGCATCATCTGTGCCCCTACCTACATTTAACCAGCACCAAGAAAAGGGGCACTTTTTTGTTGATCAGATTTTTAAATGAATGTGCAGATGCAGGCTTATTTGCAAGAAACACTTACCCATATGTTATGTCTGCTCCAGTGGATACTGTTCCTTAAAGGAAAATATACTTATTTCACCTAAATTCTGATAGAACCAGAATGAGAAACAGCCCCAGACAGAATAAAATGGAAGCCAGTCCTGTCCAACTTACTGTAATGGTATCTTAAATACACTTTATCCCTTTTTTACAATGAAACTTTTGAGTCATTTACATTCACTGTCTGGTGGAAAACCAGTGTACTCAGAGATGGTGTCTTGCAGCCACTTCAAAAGCCAATATCACCCCCTAAATATTTTAATGAAAACAATTTTTAATCCTGATTGATTCTTCATTTTTCTTCCTGATACTTTTTTAAAAAACAAAGTACATTTGTTAAAATTGGTCAGGATTACAAATAACTTGCCCTGACAGCTGGAGGGCAGCATTTCCCTCACAATGAAATACAATTTGTCTTCAGTGAAGACGTATGTCAGAACAGTAATTAGTGTGTTTCAACTAGAGAGGACCAATAATTCTTCAAAATCACCCCTGATACAGGTGAAATCTGAATCAATCTCCTGAAGAGTTTGGGTGAAGAGGGATATACTTCTTCATTTACAAACAGCTTCAGTGTCCATCCTTGGCATCCCATTGCTGTGGAAGGGGCAGGATAGACCAGACCCCAGACAAGATGTAGGGGTGCCACCAACATCCCAGGGCTACTCCCCTGCTGTTCCTTCTAGGAACTGTCAGGGTTTTACTCTTGAGAGAGTACAGCTTCTTGGCTGGACCAGGGAGAGACATCCCACATTACAGGACACAGTAAGTTCATCAACAGGGGTCTGGGCAGAACCCAAACTGCTGTTGCTTGGGTTGTGCTCTGTATTGGCAGTCCCGAAGTTGCAGGGGAGGTGGAAGTGTGGCCAAGAAAAGGAGGATAAGGAGGGAAGCATCAGTGGGGCAGTGGTGGATGGCCAGTGGGAGGGTAAGGAGGGAGCAGTGGGAGCCTGGATTGCCCTGACTGCACAGCACAGGTGAGCCTGAGCACACCTTCTGACCTGGGGTTGAGTTGAATTCCTCACGAAGCCGAGTTCACACTGCAGGCTATTTCCACATATTATTAAAGTCTCATCAGCTGAGGCATGCAACCCAGCTCATTTTTGTGCACCCACACATTACAGCTGAAATTATGAGTGATCTTCTGTAGGAGATATGGGTTACATGCAAAATAAGCACACATGGTATTGTCATCAATACTTGTTAATTACGTTCCAAAAGGCAAAACTTAGAGCTGGTTTTAATTAACATGTACAATGGAAAGTTTAGGTTACAGCAGTAACCTAAACAGTAAGGACTGAAAAGCTCTCAAATCAAATTAAATGTCATTATGTTTTAATTCCATTGAAGTGAGGAACACCTTTAACTCATACCTAAGTCTGAATATTTCTCCCAAGATTTATTTAGTATAACAATAGTCATTCTGAATCCATGTTATCCATGGAATTGACTGCAATGGTTTAACCCTAGCCAGCAAGTAAGCTCCACAGCTGCTCTCTCACTGCCCAACCCTTTGGGGGGATTCGAGAGAGAATCAGAAATGTGGGAAGGTGAGAAAACTCATGGGTTGAGATGAAGACATTTTAGTAAGTAAAGCAGAAGTTGTGTATTCAGCAAACCAAGAGGGAATTATTTCACTACTTCACATGGTCAGGGGATGTGTCATCTCCAGGGCTCCATCATGCATAATGGTGACTTGAAAAGACAAGCACCATTACTCCAAACGTCACCCCTTTTCTTCTTCTTCCTCCAGATTTATATGCTTAACATTATGCCATATGGTATGGAATCTCATAGAAACATGGAATCATAGAATTGTTTCAGTTGGAAAATAAGTCTCAGATCCTTGAGTTCATCAGTTAACCCAGCACTGCCAAGTCCCCAATAAACCCTGTCCTGAGTGCCACATCTACACATCTTTCACCTCTAGGGATGGTGGCCCCCTCTTCCCTGAACAGCTTGTTCCAGTGCTTGGTAAGCCTTTCCATGAAGAAAATGTTTCTAGGATCCAATCCACACCTTGAGGCCATTTCCTCTTGTCCTTTTGCTTGTTATTTAGGAGAAGGGACTGATCCCCACCTGGCTACAGCCTCCTCTCAGGTGGTTGTAGAGAGTGATAAGGTCCCCCCTGAACCTCCCTTTCCTCCAGGCTAAGCACCCCAGCTCCCTCAGCTGCTCATCATGAGACCTGTGCTCTTCCTCAGCTCTGTTGCCCTTCTTTGGACTCACTCCAGCCCCTCAATGTCTTTCTTGTAATGAGGGACCCAGAACTGGACCCAGATTCAAGGTGCACCCACCCACTGTAGGGGGACAGTCATGGCCCTGGTCCTGCTGGCCACATTATTTCATATACAAGGAGGTGCCATTGGCCTTCTTGGCCACCTGGCACACACTGGCTCATGTTCAGCCACTGTTGACCAGCATTCCCTGGTCCTTTTCCTCTGGGAATTTTTCCAGCCACTCTGCCCCCAGCCTGTAGTGCTGTGTGGGGCTCTTGTGATCCAAGTGCATTACCCAGCACTTCACCTTGTTGTATTTCATACCACTGGCCTTGGCCCATCCTCTCTGCCTGTTCAGAACTCTCTGCAGATCCTTCCTACTCTCCAGCAGATCAACACACTCTTGTGTATATATCCCTTTTGTCAGTTGGGGTCAACTGTTCTGGGTGTGTCCCCTCCCAAGTCCTTGGGCACCTTCAGCATCCTTGCTGGGAAAAGTGATGATGAGGAGCAGAAAAGGCCTTGACTCTGTGTCATCACTGCTCAGCAATGGCTAACCATCCCTGTGTTATTAACAGTGTTTCCCGCAAAAATCCAAAACACAGTCCCATACCAGCTGCTATAGAGAAAATTAATTCTACCCTAGCTGAAACCACCAATTCCTATCTGAAAATTACAACCAAATTATTAGCCTGCCTCCAATCCAAGCAGTAGTGGAAAGGAATCACTGAGTGATAACTCAGCAGTTCATTACACAAGTAAATCTGTATACATGTTAAGCTAGTGGTATCTGAATAAAATAAACTAGAATATTGTGATACTAACCAATAGGACTGCGTTATATTTTCTGCATTCACTTTTTATTTTTGAGAACCCTGGATGCTGCTTCTTTTGTTTTTTGCTTTCCTTATTTTCACACACATGGAGTATTGCTATCAGGTTCCAGCCACCTCAAGAAGCAATTTTAAAGAAGCTCCTGACATGATTTGTGTACCAGTGGTCAATTGTTCTATTTTCTCACAGAAGGTCATTGCTAAGACAAATGCCTGACAGAAATCTGCAGTCTTTCATCATTAGATTTTTCTGAGTTGATGGAATCCTACCCAGGGAAGCTTTACACAAACTGCACTGAGAGAGGCAGAAAGACTCTACGGTGAATTTTTACCATTTTATCTCCAACTCAATGCTTTGCAAACTGTTTCCCAGTGGGAGCCAGGTCTGTGTGTCTTGGGCTATCTGCTGCTTCCTTTTCAAAGCACTGCTGTAATGCAGGCTAGGATTTGCATTTTCAAATTAATTTTACTACCTTCTGGCTAAAAAGTTAATGCCAAACTGGTCGTAAACTGAGGTTAAGTCAGGTCTTGAAGCCATCTTTTGGGCAAAAGGATTTCCTTATTTGTGAAGGTACTGTGGGGGCTGCTGGAAATAGCAGTGTTGATTTTCACCTTCTAAGGACTTTGTGGCTTTCTACATGGAAATGCTGAGCAGCTTTTTTTTTTAGAGATGTGAGCTTTTAATTATTGTATTAACATTGTCAACTGTCAAACGCTTTGAAATAATTTAATATTCCCAGTCTCCTTACAACCTGTTTATTGATATTCATGAAGTGAATCCCCTCTTGAGATGTCTAGACTGAATGTCAATATGGTTTATAGATGAAGACATGGTTTATAGATGGAAGGTATTAATAATTGAATCCTGAAATTGTTTAATTTTACTTCAATAAAAGGCCAGGCAGGACAGGAACCAATATACCGTTTTACTAAATTGATGTACACGTGAGTACAGCAAATTGGAATAATTTCAACCACCAATGATGGACAAAAATGATTGACTTTGAAGGCATATTTTAATAAATAAACTTATTTTGTTGTAAGCATTTTCCTGGGTGAAATTCCTTCTTGACACATAGGACATGATTAGAGATACTTCTTTATTGTGTTTACATGCACTAGACATAACTTACAGAGGATATAATTTAGCCTTCTGCCTCTCCTTGAAAGTCATACAAGAAAGGACTGAGTAGAGACATGTTTGCAAGAATGATCACAGGAATAATATTTAAGGTCTATGCAGGAAATGCAGAATAAATATTGTTTCTCCTGTATTATTCATAATGTCACAATAGCTGGTCATAGCACTCCCTCTGTCCTTATGAAATATTCTTATCTAATAATCTAATCAGGATGAGAAAAGGTCTGGGAATATCTTGAAGGAGAAGATTCCTAACCTTTCAAATAAGAGAAAAACTTCTTTCATGGACAAGCACATGACAAATGCAAGCCTAGAGAAAAGAAGAAATATTGTCCAATCTGTAAATCACAATAGCTCTGCTGGAAATGTTGGGGTCCCAAAGGTGCCAGCAAGCTTTCACAGAGACCACCTGATCAATGCCTCACTTGCTCCTTATATCTATAACATTTTCTGCCATTGAAGACTCACTGATCAAATATCCACAGTCTGATCCCATGCACACTGAAGTCAACATGACTTTATTTCTTATTAACTTTGCAGATATTGTATCTCAGTCTTGAAAAGATGCATTTATAGCTTCCTCAATTATGTTGTAACCTCTGATAGATTCAGAATTTATTGTTTATTAGTATCTTAGGTTTCTACACTATTTTTTAGTTTTACTAAGACTAGAATGAAAATGTTTGATTGCTTTCATAAGGGAACTAAGTGTTTTTCTGGGTGCACATGTGACAGGAAGGTTACATTGCTATAGGTTTCCTGGTCTACACAGGATCTCTAATATCATTATCATCTCTTTTGAAACAGCATATATTAAATCCTAACAGATATTCCATACCAATTCTATGCCAGTGTAAAACAGTTCAAAAGTTAACTTCAGCATAACATCTGACGCATCTGAGTATGAACAAGGCTGAAAGATAATTTTAACTGAAAACTGCAAGGAGACTTTAGCCAAGAGATGGATACTTAGTACCTAGGTTTAACTATGGGTTACCTGCTAAGATTTAGGATTCACTAAGAACCTCTTATTGGGAGGCTGATCAAGACTTTCTCTTAGGAAAATACGACCTCGGTTTTAGTCTTACACAGCACTGGAATGGTACCCATCTTTGATAACTATGCTTTTAAGAAACATATGTCCCTGTTGTCATCACAGTACCAAATCAGCAATCTTAGAATCATAGCCTCACGGAATCATAAGGGTTGGAAAAGAGCTCCGTGGTCATTGAGTCCACCCTTTGATGGAACATCACCTTGGCAGCTAAACCATAGGACTAAGTGACACATCCAATAGTTTCTTGAATGCTTCTAGGGATGTTGACTCCACTAATTCACTGAACAGTTCAATATTTATCCACGCCTTCAATGAAGAAATTACCCCTGATGTCAAACCTGAACCTCCCCTGGCACAGCTTGCAGCCATTGTCTCTTATCCTGTCACTGTTTGGCTGGGAGAAGAGACCAACCCCCATCTGGCCACAACCTCCTTTCAGGCACTTGTAGAGAGTGATAAAGTTCCCTCTGAGCCTCCTTCTCCCCAGGCTAACCAGAGAATCATATAATCACAGACCATGCTGAGTTGGAAAGACCCATCAGGATAATCATATCCAGCTCCTGTCCCTGCACCTGAAGAATCCCACCATGTGCCTGGGAGTGTTACCTGGCCACTGCTTGAACTCAGGCTTAGTTGTGTGATCCCTTCCCTGGGGAGCCTGTCCCAGGGCTCCCTGAGATGCTCTTCCTGTGACTGATTCTCTAGACTCTTTCCCAGGCCCATTGCTCTTCTCTGGACATGCTCCAGCACCTCAATGTCCTTCTTGAAGTGAGGGGCTCAAAACTGAACACAGCATTTGAGGTGTGGTCTCACCAGTGCTGAGTACACAGGGATAGGCACTTCCCTCATCCTGCTGGCCTTCTGATTCTCATACAGGTCAGGATGCCCTTGGTCTTCTTGGAAAATTGGGAACATGCAGCCTCATGTTCAGCTACCATTGGTCAGCTCTCCCAGATCCTTTCCTCCAAGCAACTCATGTAGAAATTTAATTCATGTTTGTGCAATAGTGACCAAGAAGTCCACAACTTATAGCTTCTAAGGAATTATAAAATTATATTTTTCAAAACAGTAAAGAACAGCTTTCATTACAAAAAAAACCCACCAAAAACAAACCCAAACAAAAAAGGCAAAAACAAAAGAAACCTAAAACCCCCAACAAACAAACAAGAAAAGGCATCTTAAAATATTGACTCCTTCTGTCACATTTAGGTTTGTAGGAACATTACCTGTGCAGTGATATCCTTGACACATCTTAACCTCTGCATCAGTGGGCCCTATTTTCCTAATATCAGTCAAAAGGTGTTTCCTTGGTCCCCAAGGGAAAATGTAGATGCCCCACCCTCGAAGTTTTAGGTTCAATGTTTTCATTCAGTTCCAACATTTTTGCAAGTCTTCTCACGCCTGCCAGTGCTTTTCCCTCCTCCATCAGTGCAACTGAAATGTTTTTCCCTTCTGCAACAGCTGTTGGACATCATGACAGAAAATCTCGAATATGAGATTCAGACTTATGGCAACATCCTCAGACACCTCCTTCCCACCAGCTCTAACCTTTGTGGGTTGTGTCCTGCTGTCTCTGACCCAAGACAGATCATACCAGTATCTGGATCCTTATCTTGACTGGGACCGCCAGGATGTCTTGTAAAGCAAGCAGAGATCTGTCCTGCTGCATAACGTGTCATTTCACCAATCTAACTCCTTTGCCTGAGGTGAAGAGACTGTTGACTTCCATAAGTACAAGAAAGCTTTTCAATACTCTATCTCAAGCATGAATTCCCACTAGTACCAAAACAAATCAATATCAAATGTAGAACATTGTACTGTTTACTTACATGTTTGTATTTTATTGGGGAAAAATGTCTGTTTGAGTCTTTCTGCTGTGCTCAGATGGATGGCTTAGGAGGAAGTGTATAAGAAAATAAACAATTATATTCTTATCTCCATGGGTAACAGAGAACTGTGGCACTGCCAATTCTTTAATATGATTGTTGAGCTAATCTTTTCATGTCAACAGCCAAATATACAATATGCCCTCACATTCCTGCGCGGCTGATCCGGAAATGTCACTGTTTATAGAGTGTAATGAACCCTGAAACTTGTTCCACTGGAGGGCTTTTCCTCCACCCTTTAGATCCACTGTCCTTTTTGTTTCTGTCCCAAAATATGAGCATATTTACCACAAGGTCAAAAGTCATGTCAATTAAATATCATGAAAGAAGCAAGAAGAACTCAACCTTGACAATTCATGATGGCCCACGTTCAGCTGAATTATAAATAGAACTTGTATTCTTTAGAGTTATGTCTTCTAAGGTCCACACATAATCATGCAATAGATATCCTTGATTTAGATTTCAGATGATATAGTGTAAATAATTACTCATGGCATGAAATAAAGAAATGGAAAATATGGTATTTGCATATCATTATGGGATAGCCATATGTCAGCAGACAGAATCACCTCTCTGAATAAAGTTTGTACTTCTAAATAAATTTGTTGCATTGAGAAATTGGGAAGGACAGTGAAAGATTATATTATAGTTGGTTTTGTTTCCAGCTGATTTCTGTTCCCAGCTCTTTCTATTTTACTGGACAATGCTATTTTACAGGACAATGTTCTTGTACCTGCAGAGTGATACAGATCAGGTAATTGATCTTAAAAAAAACAAACCAAATGGACAAGAACCCCCCAAAATTAAAAACAAATAAAGCAAAAATCAACTGCTGTTTCTTTTAAGTTAGATCACTGAATGGTGCATGCACCTAGAGGAGACGTGCTTGTGTTTGTAGGAGCACAACCAAGCAGGAGGTTGGCACCCAGACATCAGCTGGTATTTCAGTAAAAAGATCAGTATCATGAAACCCATAGACTAAAAGGACCAATATCATAGAAACATAAAAGAGTTTGGGTTGGAAAGGACCTTTATATATAATCTAGTCTACCCTCTCTGCAATGAGGAGGGACATCTTGAGCTAAACCAGTGTTAAAGCTGGATCTCTGTAAACCATGATCCAAGTTAAGTCAAAGCCCCTGGAAATCTCTCTATTAGTTTTAATAGATTTTTAATGAGCCCCATGACAAGTGTACAAATTTGTGTATTCTGATCTGTTAACAAAGAATACATTGCTTATTTTATATAACAGTTTCTTTATCCATAAAACATTTAAGGCAACCACAGAAATGTGAACATCATGAGAGCCTGAAGTAAATGCAAGTTGTATTGCCTGTGGGTCTCCTTAAATTGTGACCATCTGTTGGCCTGATGAAACAGGTGCTGAGCATTTGCAACTCCAGTGAAGCACAGGGAGCTGGGTGGAGTTTTGTTCTAGCTGGAAATCTTCTCATTCTTTTCAGTCCATAATTAGCTATTGGCCAGTGTGTGCTGCCATTAGTTGAACAAGCCCAATACAATATCATAAAGAAAATCTGTTTCTTTACAGATCTAAAAATGGCAATTTTTTTTGAGCTGAGTATTATTTAATCCTTTGTATTTGGGGTTTATCTATGCAAGATATAAATGCAGCAAAATATTATTTCTTTGAGCTATGGGCGCATTAATTAACAGCAAGAAGTGTTGGAAAGAATTACTATATTGTCAGTCTAACTTTACAGATAAAATATATTCAGGCAATTAATTTTAATATGTTCCAAATTTTATTCACTGTGGCGTACAGAATGGAAATGAAATAGCACTTAGTTAAAAACAAGGAATAGTTCCTCAGATAGAGTTAAATTATGTTACTCTTTTTAATTTCAGTTGTTCTTTGCTAATTCCTGTAAGTTAAGACCTGTCACACAATGCAGATTTGATCCAGTTAACTAGAAAAACAAGATCAAATCTATTAGGAGACTCTAAGCCAGCAGATAGAATTTGCAGGCAAAAGTGACCTTTTCCTGACATGGCTATATTTCTGTGGGATGCAAATTCTCCTGGCTCATGCCTACCAGCTAAAAAATATTGCCACAAGCAAATAATAGTTTTAACAGAATTGTTGCATGGGGTAAACAATCTGCTGAAATGGTTGAGAGGTTTAGAAAGCTTATTCCAAACCACTAGAAAATTGCTACAATAATTTCTGCAGAATTTATAGTGCCATTGTAGCCAGTTTTTCTTTATACTACCCACATTATTGATTCAGCTGTGCTAGTAATTGTAAGGGATGATATTATAATAAGGTCATTTTGGCAAGATGCAGTACTATTTAACTAATACATTATTTTCTAAAAGGATTCCTTTTAGAAACCCTATGGTCTTACTATATCATTTATTCCTTTCTTCCTAGCCTTTGAATACAAACAGAAATAGAAATGGCAGGAGGTAACAAAGCTTGTCATATAATCTCTTTCCCCTTAACCTTTATTCAGGATGATGCCTTCAGCTCATGAAAAGTCAGCTTTGGAGCAATGTGAAATGTTTGCTAGGAAACCTGAAGCAAAGTAAAATTCAGCTGTTTGCAGCTTTTCCTACAGATGTGGTATCCGACCCATGTTTTGTCAAAAGGGTTGAATCTTTTGATTAAACCTCAGGCTAGTTATGAATGAATTGAAGCCAATTTATTGTTTTGCATTAAAAGAAAAAGATAAACTCCTGGATTTCACGTGCTTCCAGCTACAGATTGACCAAAATCTGAACTGTGAAGTTCTTGTTATTGCTTCAAAGAGGGAAAATGTCAGAGTTGAAGCCTGGAGAGAAATGGGCTGTGATGAGCAGAAAGGCTGCAGGCAGAGGATTGCAGTTATTCTTTCACATCCTGCACTGCTCTCTCTGAGAGAAAGTGTTCAGATTCCTGATTTGCATCCCTGCCACAAATGAAAAAAATGAACAAAAGAAGGTGCCCAGTAGAAGCTGAAACCACCTGAAAATATCTTCAATTTTCGCTTTTTGATTTTGCTTCCGTCCCTCTCTGTTCCTCACCACAGAGTCTGAAAACGAGCCCACAGTGCCAATTACAACTCATCTCCATGATATGGATACTTCATCACTTTGTGCTGGACAAAACTCATGAACTCACTTAGGATATACAGTGAATAGTTGTCATTTAGCTTTGTGTTTGTTACTAAAACAGGAGAGTTGCAGAGTGAAATTTTCTTAAAATTTGAGTACTTCAAGCCTGTTCCCATTTCAGCCTTAGAGCTGGTTTCCAGTAACCTGCATTGGCCTTTCAGAGATAAATAGAAGATGTTGGAAGGTTGTTTGATTAAAGCTGTGTCCCAGGAAGCCAGTCTGTGCAGATGGTGAGAATGGTAGCTGCAGGTGCAGGAAACAGGCAGTAAAACGCCACCTTGGTTTTAGAAGCAAGAACCCACCATATTATTGTCCAGCACCTGCATTTGGCAGGTGATTAGCTATACAACCAGCAGAGAAAGGCAGGTGATGGGCAGATGAGCAAAATAGTACCTAGAAAAGGGGCAAAGTAAGAATCCAGATCAATGGGAATGAAAAACTTCAGGCAACATAGTATAACAAAAGCTTTGGAATATTGGAAAGAAGAATCTAGTCTGTATAGAGGACTGCCTAGGGAGATTAAAGTAAGAAAATAAAAGTAAAATTTTTGTTTCACTACCTCATGGGAGGGAAATAATAAGAAGTGAATATAATAGCAGATAGTAGCATAGTTGTAAAAACTGAAGGGGAAGGATAGACCATCACAAATGATCAAGTGAAAATAGTTTAAGAAGTTAAGACTTCCTCAGATGGATTTTACCAATCCCCCAACTGAAATGTGATCATTGACTGTGTGAAAATCTCCATCACTCAACCAGAGAACAACAGGAGAGCTCAAAGCACCCTTCACAGCACTTTTCAATGCCACATCTCAATAAATTTTACAAAGGACTTCAAAGGATACAGTGCAGTTCTGGAAATTTAAAAGATGTCCTCATTAGAGACAAGATCGCTGGAGGATCACTGCCTGCATACAGCACAGAGAACAGAGACACTGAACTTACTCTAGCAAAAGGGCCTGAGGATGACAGAGGAAACAAGTATATCCAGAAAACAAGGTAAACTGGGTCAGGCACTTAGAATCCTACAGAAATCATAAGGTTACCCACTGAGGAAAGTTGGGCTCTGTGGGAGTACAAAAGTCCACTAACACAACTGTGGAAAACAGAACAAATGGGAAAACTCAAATGCCCAAATTGTGCCAGCAGTGCAGAAAACAATTGGGAAACAGGAGCTGAGAATGAAAGACAATGGAATTCTTATGATGATTTCTAGTAAAAGAAGAGGCCAACTACCTAGTCTGATGAAAAGGATGTCAGTACTTGTTATAGACAGCTAAACTGGTGCATCAACAACCAACTTGATTTATATCTGAACTGTGGAATAAGTAACAAACATCCCTTTTAGGGAAGGTGCTCTATAAAACTGAGTTTGGAGCAATGACAGTCAAGTGTTGGATGTTATGGTTGAGAATTCATGATGCACACAATCAAAAGCAACGCAAATGCAGCATCTGGCATCACACATTTGCCCTCTCTTGACCAAAGGAGATAGAATTTTCTCTATGGGATTTGTTCTAGTAGTTCTGCAATGGCTAAAAGGCAACAGACTTGGGAGGAACACTGAAAGGAGAGTGAGCCCTGTGCTATCTCACTAGATTACTGAAATGCAGAATTCCACTTGAGGAAAAAAGGGATTAGAGAGGCTGCAAACGTGTGAAACAATGTTGGACTTTCTAATACTCTTTCAAAGGGAGGGAATCGTCCAATAGCAGTCATAGCGATCAATATCTTGGAGAGCTGCATTATTTATTAGGAAACAGGTAAAAAAATAAATTACCATTACTGATGACTGCGGGCAAATTTGTTAACAGCAAAAATTCTAATTTTAACACCAAAACCATTTTTTGGCATACTGAGTTACATGAGCCATTCAGTCAAGAGGCCAGAATTCTCCATAGAAGCCTTGGTCTAAAACTTAAAAGGATCATCCTGGTTACAAATATGTTTATATGTAAACTGAGCCTTTCCGTGGACAGATGCCAAGCAGGTGCTGGAGAGGAGGCTAATGGTAGTTTATAGCCTGGTAATATCCAAAATGAAAGTGAAGACTGCCATAGGAAGGTAACCTTCTGTATGAGATGGTACATGGGTGAAAGATCACTGTGTTTAAAGCAATCCAGCAGTAATGTCAGCAAGAGGAAGAGCAGGTGTCATAAAAATGAAAAATGGCACAGTATAAACCAAGCTTGAGATGAGCTAAAGCATGTTCTGCTGGCCAGTAAAAACCCCAAACCTTTACTGGGGACATAAATGAAATAGTACAAGTTTTCCAAAATTTTCCTGTACTTAAAAAGACACCTGAAATCCCAAGTAGCTCTGGAAAATGCTGGATAAATATGTTCACTCTTTGTAAAGAAGATGGCATGAAGATGGAAAATAGCCATCCCATTTCTGTGTGGTGTAGGTGTAGACCTTCATCCCAAATAAGTTGAAAAGTTGGATGGAATTAATGAAGCAGCAGTTGCCCTGCACAGATATGCTTGGAGCGCAGTTCATTTGATGTCTGAGGTTCACTGAGATGGCTCCAGCTAAAGGGAGGCCTGTGTGTTGCACGCAGCTGAAAGTACAGCATTTCCTACCTAGTTCTTCTAACAAAGAGCCAGAAACTTCTTCATTTTAGAAATGTGTATTCTCCTATGTTAATGAACATGCTACATGAAACAAAGATCATTTCTCTTGCCAGTGACTTCAAAGGGCTTAGATCAAGTGTTGAGTGTAAATACACTTATGGCAAAAAATGATTGAAATTCAATGCCAAGGCTGCTCCAAAAGCTATTTTCTGTGCTCCTCCTCCTAAATTTTACCATTTTGGTTGCACTTTATCAAAGCCCTTGGGTGTCTGTAGTGTAGTCTATATCGTGCTTGTTCTGACATTACATTAAAATGAACAGTGCTGTGTGAAACTATCAGCACTGCATGCAAGTGCTGCAGCCTTGCTTACACAAAATATTTGTGATGTCTGAAAGTGCTGTATTGTACTGTTTGACTTGGCTTTCCTTGATAGAAACGTTAGGAAAGCCAGTATTTTAATAATGTGTATTGTTATGAGATTTTTAAAAAAATGAATTATTATGCTGAAGGTTTTTTTTCCAAAGAGATAACATCCCACAGTGCTGACAGGCTTTTTTCTCTAATGATATATGAATTGGAGCTAACAGGGGAGACAATAACTGCAGGCCTTTTGATTAATCTATTTTCTTTGGTCCTCTCTTTAAAATGATAGATTGGTCCATGAGGACAGTTTGCCATAGATATTTGCAATAGAAGTGTGAGCTCCAAACAAAATAAGGAACCAAGGTTTGTTTAATATATTGTAGACATCTGGTCCATTTTCACTAGGAAATTAGCATAGAGTTATCATCTAATTATTGTCATATGTAAAAAGCTGAAAAAGAGTTCAGTGTATCTGATGACACGGGGGTAGAAAAGAAAAAGATTCCTGTAGCATAATTTAAAAGAAGAATGTATTTCAGCTCTACAATTTAACTTCAGTGATTCAAATCTACCTGGATGCAAAAAAAGAAAATAAGCAAGGGAGAAAAACATCCCTTTCAAGTCATGACATGCTTATGGTAAGTCTTTCATAACATCAGAGTTGCTTTACTTTTGTCTGTTTAGAGTTAATGAATTGCTTCACTTTTAAAAAGTAAAGACAAGTGATAGAACAAATTGTACTGGATAGACAACAGCTATACAATCTGTATCTGTGATGGTGATAAAGTTAAACCAGACTCTACTCAGAACCACGTATTATCATTTCCATGTCTAACTCAAACCTGCCAAATGGCATTCTGCAAAATTCATAATTTATAAAGCCTCCTTGCTAAATAGTGTTATTTCAAATATCATGAAATGCCTTTTAAAATTACTGTAGAAGCCATGGCAATATTGATGAGTGCAGTTCATAGAATGGACTTGACAATTTGTTGAATTGTTGTGTGTCTCCACCCTTCTCCATCAGCACAGCTTCCAGCATATAACACTCTGTAAGGTGTATTTAATTCCTTCTGTGCACTGTGGTCTTAGCAAACATGCAAACTGACCAAGTGTGGGAAGAGAGGAAACGAGGCTGATCTGGGGCAATGTGCAACAAATATGTAGCCTGATAACTGAGGTGTGCTACACAAACAAATCACACAGAGGGGCGGCACACTGAACAGAGGATTCTTGTTTGCTTATTGCAAAATGGATGAAGACAGCCCTTCTGTGATGGCAGGAGGGCATTATCACTCAACCAGTAGCTTTAATTTAGCAAGCCAGAGATGCTGAGGTGGTGTTAATGGAGGGCCAAACATTTCAAGACTTTGAAGATAAGTTAGCTAAGGACTTACAGAATCAAAGCACCAAGGCAGAGACTCATCTCTCTTATGTTAAACATCTGGGTGTTTATGTTGGAAAGCTTCCTGTAAAAGAAGAAATAGACACCTCCTGAGGCAAGTTCTGTTGATCAGTGTCTCTCATCGTTGGCTACCCAGGAAACATCTGAACTAAGCACTTTAACTTACAAAAGCTGAATCTGGGCCAGTGAGTTTGACTCTCCTTTTTTTGCGACCCATTTGACACTCACAGAGATGCAAGATTATAAGGAAATTGCTACTTTCCCTTTTTAATTTTTTTTGCATGGTGTAAATATGGTGTATGGTATTTACGAGTAGACTCAAATCCACTCTGTCCTTTGCTGTAGCAAATCTCTTCAAAAAGAGGAAAAAAAAGTCACATCACATTACTTCTTTTCAAACCATTCACAAATTGTTTTGATCAATCTCAACATACATTTTTAAAGAAATATAATAATTGGTTAGAAAAGATACCACATGCCAGTGGCAGTGCCATTGTAACATTTATTTTGCTAGGAAAATACATATTTGCACTGAATCTTTAGACCAAGGAACCCCTTTTATGGCCCACTTTGGGCCATGACACATAGGGGCTGATAAAAGTAAATTTTCTTTTTACTGCTTTGGAGTTACAGACCTGGGTAGAAAAAGATATATAACCATAGCAGGCAACTGCATCTAAGGCAGATTTTGCTTACAACAGAACAGTTTATTTCTGGGTTGTTTCCTTTTTTTTCTTAAGCCCTTATCTTTCTACACAGTTTTTTGGTTTGGTTTGGTTTGGTTTGGTTTGGTTTGGTTTGGTTTGGTTTGGTTTGGTTTGGTTTTTTTGTCTGGTTTACTTACAAGTGTGTTGGACCATTCAGATGACAGAAAACCACACACACCACCACGAAATGGAGGTCTTAAGTAGTGACATCCATAGCACTTCTCTATTGCTTTCTGCAAGTTAAGGTGTCTGTTCTGAGTCATCCAGGCTTTCTTCAGAGGGTGGGGAGGCATTCTCTGCAGTACTGCAGAGAAGTAGCAGTGTTGTAGAAAAATTCCGAGGGAAAAATCATCCCACATTTCTTCTGAGGCATTTGGTGAAAAATATCCTTAAAGAGGAGGCAACAAAAGAGACTGAGCTGCTAGCTCTTTCTTTTTGAATGAAATCTGTCTTCCTGCAACAAAGATAGAAAATGAAAAAAAAAAAATACAGGTTGTTAGAAGAAATGGAGAAAAAGAGAAGATGTGGCAGCAGTATAATTCTGCCTGAAGGGAAGTGTGCACTGAATTTTTCACTGAATTAATTTGCATGAATATTGCACAGGGAAATGTGCATGTGCTGTGCCTTTAAATGTAGATGCTTCTCAGAATGCTATTTGCATGTTCACAAATTATGTATTCCTATTGTACCATGTATTGGAAAATAAAAATAAATGCAGTTGCTACAAAGGAGGAGGGTCTTTTTAATCTTAATTAAAAACTGAATAGAAGTGTTCTTTGATGATGTCAATCTCAAACAACTTCATTAAGGGCCAGATCATACCCTAATCCAGTATCTTTGGCAGACTAGGATATAGTGACTAATTAAACAAAAACAGTCAGTATTGATATGTGAGAACAATCACACAACTCTAATTAAAGTTGTAACAAATTGGGTTTTAGTCATTTCATGCATTCATCAACCCAAATTGCACTTATTTTGCAAAAATCCAGTTTTAGTCTGTCTTAAGCCAAAAACTGAGCTCTTTTACACCTACATATGCACTAACACACTCTATGAAATCTGTTTTGACAGCTTCTTATAATATTTAGCCAACGATGGCTGGCAAGCTAAAGAATCAATAACTAAATCTTTGGTGCATGTTGCAATCAAGAGCAATTATTTACATGTCATGTTGAGTCATTTGGACGGTGAATTATTATTCAGACCCATCATTTAACCAGACAACTGTATATATGAGCTTTCAATTGGCTCTCTGGTCCCTTGGGGCTTCACTTAAATTATTCTGATGTGAATATTCATGAGGTTTGACGATGGTGTTTACCACTTCATTATGTCAAAGATTTAAGAGTTGTTCTACAGTTCCTGGAAGGGAGTAGCCATGACATTTGGGAAACAAATAGCTTTGGTTATACCACCTGCATAGCTCATATGTGGAGGAGCTGCAGCTGCTCCAAGACAGCTCCATGCATCTGTGCACACTGGGGTGATGGGATTTATATGGAAAAAGCAATGCTTTGTACTGGATCCAAAAGTCAGTGGTTGTAGGGAATCCCAGACTACCAAGTCTGCCTGTTGGGAACCCACCTAGGATGAATCACACAATGTGTGATTTCAGAGCCCACCAGGCTGTGCCTTGCCGGCTGTGCTGGTGGAATGCAGACCCCTGAGGTTGACTTTGGTGCCCCAGATGGTCAGTGCTATCAGCTCTCACTCAGCTGCACTTCTCACCTGATGGCACTTTTCAACATAAAGTACCCCAAACTGAGCAAATAAAAGCTGTGACATGTAAAATCTCCAGGTACCTTTGAAATAGCTGGATGTCTAGCTTTACTGAATATAAAATGGTCAAAGTAATTCTTATCCCATTTAGCTAACCCACAGCTATATTCTCCTTAATGATGGAGTGCAGAGAACTTTGATCATGGAATTCAACAAGTCCTAGTATTATTATTATATTTTGCTCTTTTTCACAAATGCAGCTGTTATTTTACAGGCCTCCCATGAGGCACAGAGACAGCATGTTCCAGGAATGGAAGAACTGAGTGCTCAGCACCTCTTCTGTGATTTAAACTAAATTAAGTCTGGACTCCTGTGCTGATAAATATCTGAATTTTTTAATAGTGGCTATATACTGTGGAAGTTGCATGATAATACAAAAGTGGAATGCGCCTGTTATTGGTTTTAAGTTCAATTTTTGCATTGGCCAAGAAGTTCAAGAGCATCTTGGAAGTTTAGAAACTCACATCTCAAATGGTGCTTGCCTTTGCCAGTTTACTGACTAACAGTGGAATATAGATGTATTACCTCTGAAAAAATGTGCCTCTATTAGCTTCCAAATGGGCAGAAGTTTACAGAAAAACGTTTATATCATTGATGATATTGGCTGACACAAGCACTATGCTGGTGCTGAGCTGGCTTGAAAATTTGAGGTGTCTCACTCTGAGTTTCCAAGACATGAGGATCTCAGTCTCACCAGCAGTTTTGAAAAGTCTTGGATAGATGTCACCAGCAGTTTTGAAAAGTCTTGGATAGATGTCTTTCTAATTGTGGCACCAATACCTTGCTAATGCATTAGATTCTTTAAAATACAATGGGAAAAGACAATATTACTGGAGGAGCTGACAAGCCTGATCAACAGGCATAAAGGTCTGGAGGTGGGAGTTAACATTACAGCTACAGCTGTTTTCAATGCCACATCAACCAAGTCCTATCAGTGCAAACCTTTCTTAGCAGCTCTCCCTTCCTTTTCTTAATTAAATCTAAATAAAGATTTTAAAAACCCCAACAAAGCGAAACAAAACAAAATAAAGAAACCTGAAAAGCTGGCTCACAAGTTGGCAGATAAAGGTGTCTCTAAACAGCAGTGTTTCAAGGAGCAATGATACTTTCATGCTCCTTAAATCAGAAAAATGACACCAAGGGCCCTTCCTTAAAGTCAGTAAGATACAGGATTCAGCTGTCCACAAACTAGAAGGTCAGGAAACTCAAGTGCAGAGCCTGTGGAGCCTCCCCAATTGAAAAGTTATTAATAATAAAAAAGATTATTAATTGCTATCAAATATAATTACAGGCATCAAACACCCTGGAGCTGAAAGACCATTTATTTAACATACAGAATAAGCAGATATAGTTGTGTGATGTGCTTCACTGCAGCATCTTAACACAAGGCTTCAGGTGGCAAAATAAACCACATTACTGGAGCCATAATAGTGATTACATACAGGGATTTTATGTGGCACAGTATGCTCAAAAAAAAATTAAATTGCCACCTTACTTTTGTGTAATTTTAATGCATTTCAATGAGTATTTTATCTATCCATCCATGTAAGTTTCCGGCGTTCTTCTTTGCTGATTTACGTCCTGAGCTATTTCAGGGACGCCGCTTGTAAGGTTTTCTGTGGTGTTTTAGGTGTTCTGGAATTCTCAGGGATGGCCTTGAAGAGCCGACGCTTCAAAGGACGAGGAGAGACTTCTGATCTTGTCTCGGTCTTGGTGTTTATTAATTGTTTATCTAAAAGATTTTCTTTCAGCCCGACAGAGGTCTGCACAGCAAGTCAGCCATGGGCACACTGCCGAAGCCCCTGGGCGGTCACTTATCTTTATACCCTAAGTTACGTGTACAATATTTATCATTTTTCTCCAATACCTTCTACCCTTATTAACCGGTGCACTTCTAGTAATAACCAATCCCAAAGTGCCACCACTACCACAGAAGATGGAGGCCAAGAAGAAGAAGAAGAAGGACAGGACACGCCCCAATTCCTCCATCTTACTTCTTTAGACCCCCCTGTACCAAAATCCTAAACCCTGTGTTTTACACTTTAACTAACTTATCCCTTCACCATTCACCCAGTGAATTCCTCCCAGTCCTCATACAGGTCTCATCTCCTGTGTAGGATCAAAATCCTGCCACCAGACACTTCTGGCAACATTCCAGGATTCCCGAGCCCCCCAAGGGTGGTCTCGGCCTCTCTGCACCTCCATCCTGAGGTGCTGAGATCCCACACATCCAGACATTTTGTGTTTATAACTTCAGGTCCAGGGACTGAAATCTTTTGCAAGCCATTTTTAATGATTCCTTGACTGAGTAAATCGCACAAGCACCTGGACTGTGATTTGTGTTTCTTAATCTGGAAGTTGAGCTCCAGCTACAACCCAGTGCCTGGATCCAAACACAGTGATCAATGGATTTAACTGAAAGATTATTACTGACAGGTTTGAGGCAGATCTTTCATATTGGAGGAATATCCCCATAGCTAAACTACAGTACCAAAAAAGATGGAAAACACAGGATCACAGGGTGTGTCTATTTCTGTCAAATATTTTATCTGACTGCTTCAATCTTAGGTCTTGGCATCGTCACCACCTACACTTAACACACATTACTTCATTTTTTAAGTAAACTAACACCTTCCCTCCAGAAGAAATGTTGTGTGTAGTGAAAAGTTCAATCCCAGCACTACTCTTCAGTTGTGAGGAGGATGAGAATTGGTAAAATGTGACCCCTTTCAATTTACGAATACCCCCAATCCCCATTTACAAGGGGAAAGCCTATAAGTATATAGGTTTATGTACTTCTTGCCCTACTTATGCCACCTTTTGGCCCATTCTTGCCTTGAGAATGTGCTCAGACTGTGCCCTGGCGCTAGGGGCAGGCAGGGCGAGGACAGACTCGGATCAAAGTGCCTGGGATCCCCTTGGTGGGGCACAAGTTACCCAGGCCTCGTTAAACTGCCAGGGCTCTTTCCTGTGCTTCCGTTCTCATTGTCGCTGCTCTCCAAAATACAGATACACAAAAAGCTTGACAAGCAGCACAGAAAGGCAGAAAACACATATGACAGCTTAATGGCTTTGAGAAAAAAAACATGCCAATGTTTATATTTGCAGAAGCAAGGCGGCATGTCTTTGAATGACATAATGGGCTTCATTTGTTAGGGCATCTGATTAAAGGTCTCACATAATTTGTAAAGTAACAAAAGCTTCATCAGGCACTGAAAAAAATTATTGCCATTAGTATTATTATGCAGCATTTATACTGCAGTCAGTCCTAAAATTTCCAGACAAGAAATAAGAAGTGACAGCTACACAAGAAGTAAAAAGAATAAAAATAAAACAACTTTAATAGCAAATGTCTGAATGTCTTAGTCACAAATAGCTTGAAATCGAGGTAATTCCCTACATTTCTTCTGCCAGTTGCTACCCTTATGCACATATCTGAATATATGTATATTCAAATATATATAAGTTCCACCATTAGTGAGAGTGAGAGCAGAATCTTTTTTCAGGAATAGATATATGTCATAATTATCTTGTTTGCCTGAAATGTATGTGTATTGCTACAATCATTGACTATTTCCAAGGCTAAAACTTCTATCTAAACTAAAGGGTAAATGTGGGACACACAGAAGTACATGATATCTAACTATTAATTTTGTATGAACTTTATGAAGTGTTGCAGAATAGTATTATCAGTTCCTTTAAAAGTTTTAAGTATTAAAAACCATAAAAGTGGACATAAAATCTGACCTTTTTTGGAAAAGACCTCATGTAACAATATTAGGATCTATTTTTTTTTTTAATTTTGACTAATACAGTCAATTTTTCCCAACACCTCTTTGTATCAGCTGGCAGATGTCCTTGTGCTGTGGGGTTTTTTTCCCAATCAGTTTTTTTTTTCTGCTTCTTATGAGTTTTTAGGAACTGAGAATGCAGGGATGATGCAATGATTATGACAACTCCGCCAATATAAACAAAGAATAGCACAGGACATTGAAAAAGAAAGGATATTTTTAGGAATCTAAAAAGGCTGAAACCACTGCTAAGAATTCAGGCTAAAGGCATTCTATACATGTTGTAAATGAGCAGCTAAAAGTTTAGCCTTCACCAGCAGAACTGATAGGAGCCCAAAGCAAGGTGGACAAAATGGCAAATAAATAATCAGAATTTTTAGGTTGTGATATTTTCCAAGAATTTCAAATCCAGTGAACAGATTAGGACATTCAATTTCCTCAGGATTTCAGATGTATTTGTCCTGAGTTTAAGGTGAGTAACTGTGACTAAACATAAATGTCTTTCAAGGGCAATAAAATTTAAAAATTCTTTGCTGAAAACAACAGTGCTACTGACTGCAGCAGGCTCACTCTCATTTGCAAGGGTGGAGGATTTGAGCCAAAATTAGGGAAACTTTTGAATTAAGAGATATCAAGCCAACAATCAAAATGTCCAGAGAAAAGCAGAGAAAGAGAAGTGGTGTGAGAAACAGAACAGGAGGAGTGAACATGAAGTTCCTTCAAGAGACCAAGGAGAGAATCCAGCACCAGAAACAGGGGACTGGCTGAGGTAATTACCACATGGTTGGAAAACCAGGAACAGGACCCAGCTGTGTAACCCCACCTGCTGTGATGGACTACATTCCTGGCCCTACTTTCCTTCTTCATCTCCACTTTCAATCCTTCTACATTCAAGAAAAGTCTGATGAAGTCCAAGCCAAATTCATCTCAAATACACACAGAGATTCCTCAACACTGACATTCCTCAGGCAGAATCATTCAATACAGAGGTGAGATTCCTACCTCAAAGTTGTGCCATTGTACCAGTGAAGGAAACAACACAGATAAGAGTCCAAATTGCATCTGTTTCACTAAGTGTGAAAGGCAGGAGAAAATTAAAAGCACGTAAGGTGGGTGTTTGTCTAGAGATGTGTGTAGGAATTGAGCAGACTGAGTAAAATTAGAAATGAACTCCTAACCTCTGGTACAGACAACATCAAGGTCTCCAAGAAAGAAATTAGAACAGTGAAGGAAAATCTGAGGTAAGCTGGGGCAGTGACAGAGTGGGAAGAATAGAAGGAACTGCTGTAGGAAGTCACTGTGCAGGGGCTGCACCCTGTGCAAAAGGAGCCTGTGGGAGTTGATGGATTGCAACTTCGCAGACACTGAGAAAGAGGAAATCTGGAGTCTAGCATCAGAAAAAATATTGAACTGAATCTCCATGCCTGTGATAGGTACATATTTGAAAGAATGAGACCAAGAGGGGAACATTTCCAGTATTATCTGTATTGGTTTGTACAGAAAGAACAGGGACGTGGCTTCCAAGGCATCAACACTAAAAAAGTAATATAATACAGTAATTACAAAACAACAATTGAAAGCCCAAGAGTGTTATCTCTTTTACATAATATGTCTGTTTTCTGGTGAATTCTTTAGAGAGATATGCTCAATTAGCAGTAAGAAATAAATATTCAAGGAGACAAGAAAATGTGTTCTTAGTGAATTAGGCTGATTAATTACATTTGCAATCTGTTTCTTTTAGTGCATGCTTTCAAAAAATTGCATTTTTGATGAAGAATTGTGCTCTACTCTTGAAAAGGGCGTCTAATAGAAACAGCCCATAAGCTGCAGATTTATGCAAATATACTGGTTGCACATGTACAGACATATTGTTCAATGTGAATTCACTGAGGTTGTTGGTTTCAGTCTGTGAATAACAGTCCCTGAAATCATCTTGTAGCTGCTGAGACTCAGAATAAAATGCTTGTTGTCCCTGGAGACAAGTTTTCAGAAACACAACAACAAACTATTCAATATGTGAGAAATAAGGCAATATTTGTTTGGGATATGTATATAGGGCACAGTCCACCTACCAAAATTTTGAGAAAAACTCTTATAAACTTTGTTGAATTAGAGTCATTAATAAAGCAATTTTAATTGGCCTCACTTGATACTGAAACTTTTCTATCAATGGGAGGAAGAGTTGCCCGTGTTGAGCACAGCCCAGAGCCCTCACCCAGACATTCCTGTGCTGCTCCAGCTGGGAGCAGAGTCATGTGCAGGCACAGGGCTCAGGGTCTGTGGGCGCAAAGCAAAGGTAAAGCTGTTCTGCTTGGCATTTACTCTGGAGGATTTCTGGGAAATCTGCCAGGTTTATGCTCAGGCAGCACAGGCTTTTCCATGGAGACTGGGGGGAAAATCCAGTCCTCTCTGGATAAAACACGGGCAAACCCTCAAGGGAATCCTGAGAGGGAAATCTCAGAGGTTTTGCATCATCTTCCTTACAGCAGAGGTGGTTTAAGGCTTGTTTTGCATTGCAGCTAGAAAAAAGAAAGCTTTGTTTTTTAATAATCCTTTTAATTTTTATGAATGTGTGCTTCCAATGAAAAGTTTGAAGTAACATCATTTTGCTCTAGAGAATCCCTGAAAAATAGCAGTAGTAGTGCTAGGAAGAGTTATCAGGAGAATAAAGAGCCTGGGTTAGCTAATATGTATAGCACCAGGATCTCACAAGGGGCTCTGCTTCCCAGGTTAGCAGCTCACAGAGTGCTGTGTGCCCCTTCCAACCTGCAGCATTCCCTTCCCAGGGGAACCAAGTTTTGGAAGGGTGAGGATAAGTTTGCAAATATCAAACCTACGTTTTGATAAGTTCGGTGTCTCACCACAACACAGTCCTGAATAACACTTTTCTTATCCAGGATCTGGAAAGTTTTCCCAACTACTGCTGTACAGACAAAAGCTCCAGCAGCACGGGCTCAGGCACAGAGGCCCCACATCACTGCATGTGTTCCCAAGGTGGATTTCCTCTTATCTGCCCTACACCTTCACAGTGCCTATGCCAAAGCTGCCAGGGTAAACATTCCAAGCTCACACAGGCACATCTCCACATACACACCAGCAAATATCTCTCGTGCCTTCTTTTCATGAATATTTCTGTGAATGAAAACTCATTTCTGTGAATGCAGCCAACATTCACAGAAAGAAAACAGATACAGTCACAGACACAGTCTGAGTGAACTTTCTGATGCTAAAGAAAACTTAAACCAGCACTGTTCATCTCCTCATCCTCTTCGCCCTCTGAATCTGTAGGAGTTTTCTTCATACATAGATGCCAAATTTGGCCCATAACACTCCTTTCAGAAGTTCTAGATTAATCCAAAACTCTAAACCAAATTATTTTCGTTTATTTCATTAAATTTTCTAAAGGTGTCGCTTTGCAGAAGAAGAAAAAGTCTTTGTAAAGGTACTGACTGAAAGGTTAAAATTTACATAAGTCTAGCATTGTTATAATTATTAATACTTACTACATACCCCTTACAAGCCCCAAGGTGCTATAAAGAATTAAATTATACTGATTTTCAAGGAAGTGGGAAAAGTCCTGTCACCTACATGATTTGAAATAAGATTTTTCAAATCCCATAGATAAATTCAGATGGGAGCATTTTTGCCTTACCACATGCACAGAGGACTCATGTTTTTTATTGACCTTCAGCTTCTCTGCCTGTGCTTTGGAGAGTTTACAAGTAAACTGTATTCATTCCTGATCACTTTTTCTCATCCTCCCCTCAGAGATGGCATTCCAGCTAAGCTGCTTTGGGTGAGGACATTCATGGTGCAGTGTCTGGTATCCTACTTTCTAGGAACAGGTCAAGCATAGACATGCTGGAGTTGTTTGCAACACTTGGTGTCTCATGGCATCTGATAGGCAATCTTTGACCTCTTTGTTTTCCCCATCTTCTCATTTTCTGTGGTTGGGAACAGATTTTCTTTTTGTTTTCATGGCTGGATTAAAAATATATATATATATATAATTTCCTGATGTCTAAATTCTGAATTTAGTTAGATTTTTGATCTAGTATAATGCTGCTAAAAAACGATCAGGCTGAAAGGGATCACCAGCAGGATCACTCTGTGAATAAGGGTGGAATAAAACCTATGAGAGAACAGAAAGGTCTGGGTTCTTTGAGTAAATAAATACCTTAAATGCAATGCTGAAAGCTACCCATGGTATCACACAAACCTATCAGTTAGTTGAGCTGAACTCTCTGTGGAACCAACAAACATGTTTAACCAAATTGAAGTTTATTCAAATCACTTTACATAGCTTTGAACTTAACTCTCATTTATTCCTTACCCTGGTTTACAAGGAATTTTCTTTCTCTCCTTAATTATTTGCTTTTGTTTGGTTTTATTCCATATCATGGCATGATCTCTGCTGGAGGAGGGGTGAGTTCCACATCAGACAGCTGTTCCAACCAAAAAAAACCAACCTAACCTAGATAAACAAGTCTCTAATCTGGAGGCATATGAAAGTTCTCCAGACAAGGTCTGCTCCCTGCTTGGGGTTCATTTTGTTTTCTGGTTCTCATATATAGAGGCCTGCTTGGGAAAATCAGACAGACTGTGTCTGCTTTGAATTTATCAGGCGAACACACACACAGAAAACAAGAGTGTTTAGACTCTGGGCTGCTGGTGAACACTCAGAATTCCCCACTGTCCCAATGACTGTAGAGCTAGTTGGCACATCTTCAATAAAAAATTACATCAGTGATGCTCTGGAAACTCAATTGAGGCATAGGAATGACAAGAAAATAAGCAAATCCACAGTGAAAGCTTTGGCAAAAATTCTCCGCTTCATTTCAAATGTAATAGCATTCCTGGTCTCTAATTTCTATTTTATTTTTAGTGACAAATGAATTACTAGTACAGCTCCTCACAATCTATTTCTTTCTCTTTCTCAGACTCTTTTGGGGAGCAGTATAATTTTAGACTGTAAAAATATACGCCATCTGGTTTATATATAATTGAGCCACTCATACTCACATTTTTTGGATGTAAAGCCATGATTTAGACAGAACTGGAGAAAGGCTGTGAGAAGTTGCACATTGTTGAGAGCAAAGCTGACTCCACTTCTCTGCCTCTCCAGGCATGCCCCCAGCTGGCCTGGGTTTTGGCTCACCTACAGTGTCACCTTGCAAGAGATGACACAGAGTCAGAAGGGACATCCTCACTGCCCATAGAAATTCCTGTGGTGTTAAGACAGGCACTCAAAGAAACCCCCTTTTTGGCTACCAGCCAATGTATAAGATCAAGCATTTGAGCAGAAAGTGCTGATTTTATTATTCCTGAAATGCTCCAAAGCAGAGGGAAAGGTGCAGAATGAGCAGAATGCAAATACTCTCTTGATTTTTTTCTGCCCCAGCAACTCATGGTCAGTAAACTGGTCAGTATGACCAGCAGGTCACAAAGTCCAGTATTTGGGATTGGTAAGAATGGTGACATACAGGATGAAATGGGGAATTTGGAGGAGCCATCCATCCAGTCTTCTTCTCCTGCCTACCTCCATTTGTTAAGCTCAGCATGGAAATCCTGCATGCTTACAGGTGACAGTGCAGCTGTGTCATGTATTGGTTTGGATTTCCATCTCTGGCTCAGCACCCCCTGAACTGCAGTGGGAGCCATTCACTGACTAAAGTGTCCATTCCCTAAATGTATTTTCCTGGACACTTGGAAGAGAATGAACCCAAATAAATTTGCTTTTCCTCAGCAGATACCCTAATGATGTTCCTTGCTGTGCTACTGTCAGTAACAAAAGGACAAAGCTGTAAAGTTTGGGTCTCAAGTTTGGGTCTTGTTGCCATTTAGATCACAGAGATTACAGCAAGGGAGTGAACAAGGCAGGAAAAAACAGCACAGTCAAAACAGAGAGCATGAAATACAGTTGGCTGCCACTGACATTGAGCAAACACAGGCTGCAGGCTTTCAGCACAGCAATACTCTATTTGCTCCAAATAGTTTTACTGCAATAATTGAAACACAATATGCAATTAAAGCATATTTACTGCATCCTCTTGAAACTTGTGAAGCTGATGAGGAACACATTCATTCAGCAAACCTATCTTGCTCTGTTTGCACTGCTAGCTGGGCTGGCAGAGACACAGATGGGAAAATTGGTCTGAAGAAAACAGGTCTACCTCTGAGAAATGTACATTCCATCATCATAAAATGCCAACTAACACAATCATCAGAGCAAGATCCAATGAAACATCACACTGATATTGGCTTTACACAGATCTGTACATCTGCTGCCAATCTGTTGTCCATTTATGCCCTGTTTATGGCCCAAGGGAGCAATTTCTTTGTGCAGGGTTTGCTGTCAAGACAACTGCTTTGGAGGAAGGCACTCTAAGGGTGCACATTACCTGACACTGGATTTTTTTTTATCTTATATTCTGCTCAGAAACAATGTAATTAAAGGCACTGGAAAGATAGTCACCAATATTACTGTGCATTAGATCAAATCCTAACCAGTGTCCATACTGCCTAGATGCTGGCAAATAATGGCAAGGATCCTGCCATTGCTTTTGGAATTTGTAATACTCTGTTTTCACATTCTCTCCTGCCTTTGCCTTTATTTCTAGTGATCATGCACTTCATCTTTGTAGCTGGAATGTATTTAGAAAGTTGACTTGGAGCTGGAGTGTTCACATCTGCTGAGAATGTGCCTAAGGTGATTTCTGTGGACATTTGTGACAGATCCCTGACCATTACAGGCAGGCATTCCTCACCTAAGCAGGAACAGGCACACTTGTCATTTTGCCAAGCAATATTCAATAAGGGAGACCATCCAGAAAACTTAGAGCTGCTCATGGCTCATGGCTGTATGAAGTCTGAAACAGAGAAACTTCTTGGTTAGTACAGTGCTTTCTGTTGTGCCTTTCTCTTTCATTGTTTTTCAGCAGTTGGCAAAATATCTTTGTGGAACGACAGAGCTTGGGGACTTCTCTCCAACACATCCATCCCATGCACCCTCTAGGCTCCAGTCACTACCAAGGACAGGAGCTGAGGTGAGAAGGCTTCACAGAATATTTAACATGCAAAGCCACCATGTGTCAAAAACTCCTTCCTAGTGGATGATTCCCAAACATTACATTCTTGAATGATGGATTTATTTATTTCACCACTTCTCATCATTGTCCCCAGTCAATTACAGGCTGGATAATGATTTAACTGAGCTCTGAGCAAGCCAATGTGCCAAGTCCTGCCTCTTATCCAGTTACATTGCAACAAAAAAGGACAGGGGAAGGTCTCCACCACACTGCTGGTCAATTTGGATGCAGAGCATATCCATAAGTGCTACAGTCTCAGGGACAAGTTCAATTATGCAACATCTCCACTAAGCACAGCCCCACCAGTTGCTAAGTAAAATCAACAGTAGATAAAACACTTACATAAACCTATTTCTCCTTCAACTCTTGCATGAAATTCCTCCCACTGCAACACTAGACTAAGCACTAACAATGAGTATCATTAATTAAATTGTCTTTTAATGGCTCAGGAGGTGGACTGTGTAAAAAGGATGAAAGAGACAGAAACCTGGATTTAGAGAATAAGGAAGTATTTAGACATGAAGGATGAATTTCACTTCATTTTAACCATCTGAAAAAAGAGCATCTGAGCTAAGCTCATTCTTTGTTCTCCCATCAGCCTTTTTCAAACAAAGGAGAGAAGCAGATGCTTACAGAAGATAAAGTTAGATTATCTTATGTGAGAAGTGATTTTGAAACACTTAAATATGACAAGACAAGGAGAGAGTATATTAAGAACCATACAGAGATCAATGAACTATAGTTTTTTTCCTTCACAGAAACTGAAACGTGAACAGAATAACTTAGGTCTCCTGCCTTCCTCATGGCCTTGCTTGCTAGAATTGAAAGATATCACAGCTGAAGATATCACAGGCAGTTCAATGAAAGGTAGATTCCATAAAACACACTTCTTTAATCTCAAGGAACAGCTTGCCTAAACACTGATCCCTGGAAGCCAGGAGGATCTCTTAGCAGAACTAAAAAATGGGTGTAATGTGGTAGAACAGAAGCCACAGCATTGTAGTATGGTCCAGGAATGGAAAGATCCTTTGGAATTTGGGAGTCATAAAGTTAGGATTCATAAAATTGTCTCTAACTTACTTGCCTGAGCTTCACATATGTTCACTGGAAAGATCACCTATTCAAGCCTCTCCTGTCAAATAGTGTGATGTTATTTAAAATCAATTAATTCTTTCTAGAACTTGGGTGCATTCTTTACATCACCTGTGAAGCTTTCTGGACACAAGAATGTCACTGACATCATAATCTGTGGCTGATTCATTAAGTGATGGGCTGAGAACCATTACAGAATGTGAAATGAAAAATTTAGTTAATAAGGAAGAGGTCAGACTATATGATATGAATTAACAGATCATCAAAAATGAATAGGCATGTGATGATTTCAATACTAATGCGATTTTTATTTGAAAACTATATTCTATGGCTATTTGAGAAAAGAAATTATAAGAAGTCTTTATGCCTGGTGCATCTTCCTGCTCTTCCTTCCCTTCCTGACACAGGGAGGGTGAACAGACTCTTTAAACTCATTTTCCACTAGCACATCTCACTAATAGTTTCTTACTCACAAATACAGCAGCTTGATGGGGCCAGTGAAACCACTGTCTGGCAAAATGCCAAGAGCATAAAAAAGAGCAGACAAAATAAAAAATAACTAAGAAGTAGTAAAAGAATGACCAGGAGTCTGGATTGATGCTGCTATGAGTCTGAAACATTTTCTCTGTATATAAGAAATACTCTGTTGCTTGTTTGGACCCTTTATGCTTTAGCACAAGATATTTTGAAGCACAAAATGAAAAGCATTCCTGCTTACATTAATAGATCTGTCAGTTAGGATGCAGAAACAAAGTCAAAACATTTCATATGGCCCAGTCAGCAGAGGTAGAAACTTGGCTCTGTCCTAGATCGATGTTAGTGTCAAGAAAAAATATGTCTCTCATGGACATTTTTTTTACAGATTTAGCCTTTCTTTTGTGATGTGAAACATGACTTTTGAAACAAATTTGAAAGAGTTCAAAAGAGAGAATTCATGCAAGAGAAGGAGCCAGGCAATAGGATCCTTGGGATAATCAAATCCTTCCTTAAATAAAAAAAGAAACTGACACAAATGTACATCTTTCCTAACTAACAGGGGTGGAATTTATAATCTCACTTTATCTCATCTATACCTCAAGCTCCATAATAGACCTAAGAACTACTATAAATGATGTTGATTCTAAGTTTACTACTACTCTTTAAAGCATTATGCCATTTACAAAGCAATGTTTGTTTGGTTTTTTTTAAAAATCACTCAGTTTGGAAGACAGAGGGGGAGGGCATTATATTGCACTTGTTTGAAAGGGTCTTTCCAGGATTCCTCACTTTCATTTTCCCAGAGGAATTGGATGGCTCCTCTGATCTCATCAGAGATGTGGTGAATAACAAAGCTCTCCTCGGGTTACCTTATTGAAGGATGAATGCCTAGAGGTAGAAATGGAGAGCTAGAACTTGCAGTTCCTTTTCCAGCTTGGGATGAACTTTGGCTGCATGTCTATCTGCACCACACCTGGACTTCTCTTTCTGTAGCTTCTTCATCTTGTCTGCATGAGCCTTCTTTCTCCAAGGTTTGTTGTGCAGGGTCTTTCACCCTATAAAAAAAATAAAGCATTTATATATTGGGACTTTTTTTCAGTGGAAATAGTTTGGCAAACATCTCTTCAAAGACAGCAATGATGCCTGAGCTGAGTTACCATTCTTTATCTTTGACTTGTCCTGTCAGTTTTCTGGCAGACCACAGTAAATCAGAAGCATTTGGATTTGCACAAATTATTTTCCAGGCTCTGCTATCACAGTTCAGGGCTGGAGTACAGTGAGTAAAGAGATGTGATTTGGAACTAGACTTGTACTGTCAGACCAGCAACCTGAGCTTTGATGCTCAAAAAATATTCTGCAGGCACTTGCTTTGTGATTTTGTCCTTGGACTGTGTAAGAGCTACAGCAATAGTGCCCTCATCTGTGAAGATGCTGCTCAAGTGAATAAAAGGACCTCTTTTTACATAATCTGACAAACATGCCTTGTACAATTGCTTTCCTATCCAACTAAAGAAAAAGTTTAATGAAATTTTCTTCAAGTTTGCTTCAGAAAATTATTTGGCACCTTCAAATGGGCAAGACTGACATAAATAAAATGGCAATCTGATTCAATGAGAAACAACTACTTCCTTTCCAAATGGAAGATCATAAAGAAAGTGTTAGGGTTTTTTTTTCATTCAGAAATTGAAACAAAACAGATTAATCTCTAGGGAGGATCTGTAGATTTTAGGTATAAACCAGCATTGAATAGATCACTTGTGGTTTCTTCTATTGCCTCTGAGGAGTCAGTCATTGGAGAGTGGTAAATTCCAAGTGAATGAAAAATGACATTATATTGAATACTGGTGATTTTCTGATTTAAGGACTGGCTGTCCTCACATTTTGGAGCATGCAAAAAAACGCAGCACCACCAACAAAAAGACAGGCCTCTTAGAGTTGTGGGGTTTTGCCTTGAGCACAAAACCAGGGAAAAAAAATCACATTCCCAGATTGTATATCTTCTGCTGAACTTGTGGAAAATTTAATTTTAAAAAATTAAAAAAAAACCAAACCAACCCAAAAAAAGGAGGTCATTCAGTTCAACTTTCAAAACAAAACAAAAAGCAGTCACTGGGGTGAGTTCTTATTTCTTAGTTCTTATTTCTAACCAGCTAGAAGGGAAAAATTGAAATTAGGAGCATGAAGCTGAAGAGGTGAGCTGCCTCAGAGCCAGGACCCAAGTTTCCCAATAAAAACCAAGAGCAAGCAGCCCTGTAATGCTTTGTCTAAGGTCTGCTCAGAAACCTTCCTCTACCTCTAGCAGCCTGTCCTCTCTGCTTTAGGAGAAAATTTGGAAAGAAACTGATGGATGGTATGAAAGCATGGTTCTGAAAAAGATTAGATGGGATACTAAGTGAGTTTCTGGAGAGTTTTGGTTTGTTTGGGTAGACATACAGATGGGTGAACCTCACTCAAAGTTAATTCAGTGCTGTTTTAAACAATCAGTAGAGCAAAGATTTTGGGTGATCATGTAGGGTGGATATAAATTTCTACTCTCAACAGCTACATCTTGGACCATCCTAGAGGACCACGATCTCCTGAAAGCAGAGTTTGTGTCCATTACAATATATGATGTCTACATGCAAACAGTCTGCTGGAAATCACCTCTGACCTGTTCTAACATGCAAATTATGTCAAAGATCTGCTTTGGAGTTGGCAATTTTGGGACAAGTGGTTCCAGAAGCCATTCTAATGATTCGATAGTAACAACAATGAAGTCCTAATGGCCAGAAAACACCCTTTGAATTTAATGTATTTAAAGGTAGGGCTATACACCATGAAAATCAGATTACCCTGTGCTTTTCAAAACCATAAATCCATGCCACAGCCCTCACCCTTTCTAACCCCGTGATTTCCGTGGGAGATTTTTCTGCACTCACTCATCTGTAGCCTCTGAAACCTGCTCTGAGCATGCTCCAGAGCTCTTGAACTGCTAACTATGTACAGGAAGATAAGAAATGAAAACACTGGGAAGAAAATAAAAAGAAGGGCATGATGCCAGCATAGCAGAGCAATAATCATGGGGCTTTTCTTCAGCAGGGCTTCGGTCCTTGTTTCACAAGTCAAAAGCAGTGAACACTTCATTACTTATCCTCATGAAGAGCTTGGGGAATGGAATCCTTGCCTAGTGAAGGATCAGCCTTGCTTTTTCTCCTAATTTCTCATGTTTCAAGTGGCTGTGAGCCAGAGGGCTGTACCTGAGTGTTGTTTGATGTTTCCACTCCAGCCTACTTTCAACACAACTGCAATGAGGATCCGCTATACACCAGACATCACAGTGAGGGTTCCATCAAAATGCTAAAACACACATATGGCAACAAGATACTTCTGATATCTTTCTACCAACATTCAAAATAATCTGAAGCATTTCATGCATTTAGAGAAAGTTACAGAAGCCTTACTCAATGTCTTTTATGTTTTCCTAGTTCCACTGGTTGATGAGGCTCATCTATGTTTCTGTAAATTCAGTGCTGCTTTTGGAACAAGGTTCCATACACTTAATAACTAAGGAGGTTTTTACAAAATCCTGAAGCTTTCTCCTTCCAAAGGGAAATAAAAAAGCATGTGTAACCAATGGAGAAAGCAAATTGAATATAGAAAAATACCCACTCTGTGAACAAGTATATCTAGAACTAGTCCTTTTCCTAACAGCTTGAGGTCAGGGTAAGAAAACACATTTGTAAAAGGTGGTTGCTCAGCTGGTGCACACTGCTGCTGCTGCTTAGTTAACATAGGCAGACCTGCATCAGAGTTAATAGAACTGCTGACCTACACCCCTCTGACTGATGAGCAGACTTATTTCTTAAAATCTGGAAGTATTAATAACCTTGGAATAGGATTTAACTATTAATGTGCTTATACAAGTGTTTGCTTGTGTTGCTTTCTGTAGCAGTGCAAGAACTGTGTCTCTCATTACATACTGGCACTTCTAATGTAGACAGAACAGAAATCCCTACAAATATGTGCATGTTAATAAATATTAACATGCAAAATTATGGTTCTAGATACAGATTCAGTAATTTGACCCCTAACTGTAGCATGAAAAAAAGATCCTGATAAGACCCCAAAATACAATGTCATCAATGTTGTTTATAATGTTACAAGTAACACCATTACTACCCTGCAGGTCAGTACATTTGGGAATTTCCTGCTCTGAAAACCCACATTGGTAAAGGAGGGTAAAATGAACCCGTTTTTTCTTTGCCTTGTGATCTGCAGAGGCATTTCAGTAGGGTACAGCTATGTTGAGGCTGATGTAACCAGAGTGAGGACAGACCCTGCAGAACATACTTTGGCCAGAAATGAGCTTCAGTTAAGTTTTGTCACATTTTGGGCAGGTTGGGAGAGCTGCTAGCTATGTTTCCAAGAAATGGTAGTTATGGATAAAGTTCTTTTGCATGTGAGGCACAAGATATTGCTTGATTACAATGAAGCAATAGTGTGCTGAAGTGTGTGTGCCTGTGCCTCTTTCCAGGTAAGTTTTAGATATAGATGATATAGATATAGATACAGATACAGACATAGATATAGATATTTTCTACATATATGTATATATATATATGTGTGAGAGAGTATTGAAATATATGTAAAATTCTTAATGTACTGAATTTCTCTTCTGAATGATGCTATTTATACAATAAATATTTACATTGATCTTCCTAATAATATTTTATTAGGAAGGGACGTAGGAGATCATTTTCTCTCTCCCCAGGCTTTGAATTTGGATCAGGTAATCTTCAGGAGATGTTTCTCATATTTTAGCTGAAATATCTGTAGAGGTAGAGATTCTTTAGTCACTCCTGCAAAAATTTTTCCTAATGTCATAAAAGTCTCATTCCCAAATGGGTAAGATTCTCACAGCAAACAGTTCAAATTATTTCTTCTAGAATGAATTAAATTTCCCTTTACCAAAGCCTAGAAACTCTTTGGCCATCATAAATGACCATTCACTTGTCTTTGTTAGATTCCTATAAAGGTCTTTGGTGTTGGCTTATAACACAACTTCTGTAAATACTTGTATTACCTTCCAGAATTGCTGCTTCTTTGATCACTACATGCTGCTTCTTTCAAATTTCCAGTACACCTAGCAACTATCATAAGTGCAATGGCCCCTTAGGCTTTCTACTGCTTTACTTTATGCTATACTGAAAAAAAAAAAAAAGAGAAATCATTATTCTTTGTTTCCAGCTTTTTTGACAGTTCCAAATTCATGAAAGAGCTCGACATCTCATGCATGATTATTTCAATTCTTTTAAAAGTCTCCTGCAAAGTTTCTTCTGAGACCTTTAGAAACTCTGACAAATTGTAACTGCTACTGTTCCTTTATGCACTTTTTAGCTGATATGTTCAAAAGACATATCTGTCATTTTTCCCTTTTGCACAAACTGCTTGTATTAATGTAGATCACCTGAGGTTCATAAAGGTGCTTGAAATCCAATTTCTCATTTTTGTCCCAACTATTTCCTTTTCCTTTTATTTTCTGATCAACTTTTAAAAATAGTGACCTTTGAAGTAGCATAAATAGCTTCAACGTGTATTCTGCTTTCTTCAAACACTATATATGAAAACAAGAGAAAATGTTGTTCCCCTCTCTGAGCACATCTGCTTCATTTTACATTACATATCATGTCCTGATAGCAAAGATTATAAACTTGCCTACACAGCATTTCATAAAAAATTCAAGAACAGAAGAACAAATAATAAAGACCTGTTCCAGTGTTTATTAATTCACATCAAAGTATTCATGATTAATTCAGATATCTGACCAAGGACTGGGAAAAGGGAATTCTGCGAAACAAGCTCATGCCCACCTTAGCAACTAAGGCTCAAAAACTTCATTTGTTGGTTAAAAAAATACTTTCTATCATAGAGAATCAAAAGAAAGAAAGAAAGATCTCCCAAACGTGATATTTTAAAGGGGAAAATGGAGAACGGTGACTTTTAGACCTCCTGGTAATGAAGTGAATGAAAGCAATTTTCTTCATTTGCCTGTCTCCAGGTCACCTCCAGCATTCCTCCTGTGTGGGCAGGGTGCAGATGTTTTGCCCAGAGTCTGGAGCTGCCGTTTGGCACTGCAAGACATATGCAAAACCTCTGAGGAGCTGCAGGCCTTTGGAAGTTCACTCTGTGCTGCTCACGGGGTAATTCACTGGCTTTTGCATGTTGGAGGAATTGCCTGACAGACGGCGTTTCTCCCCTCCAGGCTGCTGCTGAATTCTTCTGCTTGCTTACGAGAACATATGCTTTAAAAAAAAAAAAAACAACAACAACTTCTCTGCTATTTGGCACCTAAAGCTTTATTTTAATTTCTGGGTGCAGCTTTTTCTCTGAACATATTGTGAAATACCAATGTGTTACCCATCTGTTCCAACTTGGTGTCTTCAGGGCTGAGTGCTGTAGAGGAAAGGTCATCATTAACTCACCTTAAAAAACCTGATTTGCTTACAAAAATAGTAACTGAGAGAATTCATTGTATTCTACTCACAGTGCAGGTTATTACTCCTCATTTAACAATAAATACCTGGGAACAAAATCTTCTCTGCAGCCTGTGGGGCTTGAGCAATCCAAATCCCACAAATCTTTCCTTCCATTTAGGTTCAGGCTGATCACTGATGTTGGCTCTGAGGATCCCCCAAAACCACAGATGGATGTGGGGTTTTCTAAGTGGAGATATGCACACAAATTGACTGAGGAGTGTTTGGCATGTCTGTGTACTCCAGAGAGCCTGGCAGAACTGAACAGAACGAAACCAAGCATGAGCTTGTGACCTCCAAACTGAATCAGTGCGACACAGGATTCGCAAAGGAACTCCTGATACAGCTAGAACAGAGAAAGGTCTAGTCATGGTAAAGGAGCCCAAAGAGTTTCAATGGGTTTAGCTCACTTATCCCATCGGAAGCTCACTGGGACATGAAGTTTCTGCTTTTTCTATGGGCATGGTATTAATGCCTGATTTCAAGTCTGCAAATCTTGCCCTGTTATTTTTGCAGCCTTGCATGAACCTGCACAGCTGAAAAGAGGCATATGGCATTGCTCTGGGCTCCTTCTGGCTGCTGGTGAACCACTTGTCAGTGCAGAGTTCTTTGCACAGGGATGTACAGGGCTCTGCACCACTCAGGCCAGGCACTCAGATCCACCAGGGGGCCTGACATGACAATTAGCCCAAAACCCTGCGCATCAATGGCTCTCCAGACAAGACTCTAACATCACACAACTAGTCAAAGGGCATCTCAGCACTGCCTGGGCTGACTTGAAATGTTTTAAATGGAAAAGTCCTGCACATCCTAGGAAATAAATCTACTGTAGAAAAGGATAGATCTTCCCCTTGAAATACTGTCAATCATTGCCCTTGTGAATTGGGAAATTGTTTCTCAACCACATATCTGTAGGGAGCTGTGGTAAGATTTTGCGAGTCTGTAAGTAAAAAAAAATGACATGCACAATTCTGTAAATCCATTCTGTAAATACACGGTTAAGTATGCAGATGCAGAGAAGCATATGCAAGCAGATATTTAAGTGTGTCTGGGTGTGTGTGTGCGTGTGTTGGTGAAGATGTGCTTGTGGATGCAGGTGCACATCTCTCTACCAGTCAGTTGAATCCAATGTAACAAAAGCAGGGTAATTTCAAAGACATTATATTCCCACAAGTGTTATGAAAATCAGTAACTGGGTGGAGCAAAAATACACCGTGGCTACATCTACTGGGGTGAATTAATCATGCCTCATATTGTTCTCTGCTCCTGAAGCCAATTGGCACTGAACACACAGTTTGCATACTATTAAACTCTCTTACCCTCCCAAAGAGGATGACTGTGTCCAAGTGCCTCTTTTGGTGGACCTTGCCCTCTTCTAACTCCTAAACAGTTCCTGGGAATTGTTTAAAAGAGTGCTAGTTTTGTCTGGTCAAAACTATGCCAGTCAATATTCTCACAATTTAACAGCATAGTTGGTCAAATTCCAGTGCTTGGGAACGTTCCCAAGTATTGTTTAATTTATTAGTGTAGATGCAGCTTATGTGCACCCAACTGAGAAGCAGGCTGTTCTGTTAATTCAGGCTTTATTAGACACCAGATTATGCTCAGAAAAGCAATGTTGTGACTGCCCTAGCAGTGGGGAACTGCTAAGATCTGCGTTCAGATTTTGCTAGGTGTCAGAGGCAACAGCCAGGCAGCACAAACCAGCAGGGAGTTGGGCTGCATTAGTTCTACTGCTCACAGCCTTGCTTGCTCTTTGCCATCACCACTCAGTGCATTTGCTGCATACAACCAAGGTCAAGAGAGGTTGTGAGATGGGCTCTGAGAAGTGCTCAGACTGAAACGTGATTTCTTAGGGGTAACAGAATCCCCTACTTTGTGCAGAGGCTGCCTGGAAGCTGCAGCACACACGTCAGGCATGTTTTCTTAATGGGTGCTACAGACAGTGCTTCAGAGCAGCTGAAAGGGACAGTTTCTGGAGCACTTATGCACAATAGTAGAAGCAAAGTTGTCAAACCTTTACCTACAGAAGCAGAATGAAGAAAACTGAATGAAGAAAAGCTGAAACAAAGACTGAGAACATAGCCAGTTGGCAGGGACACCACAAAAGGGACAAAAAGTTACGAATTGTAAGGGAATGAGGACACTCCTGTGGTCCCATTGGTCCCAGAAGCACTCCCTCTCCCTGTACTTTTCCAGCCCTTGTTGCGTGTGGGAGCTGCTGTGTGCACAAAGGGGGCACCAGTGTGACAAGCCTGTACTCCACAAACACCAACATACAGTTGTCAGACTGATGTGCTTACTGGTCAAAATGAGGTAAAATGAAGAAAAAAGTTTATAATCTAAATATTATAAGTTTAAATCAGAATGATCTGAGAGCCAAGACCTGCCAGAAGAAGAACACTGGGAAGAGATCAATCAAAATAAATATAGTTTTTTGTGGGACAGTGGTGGTGAGAGGCCACAGCAAGACCTCAGTCCCCACCTACAGGTCAGAAGCCCTGGAGATGGTTGGGCACTGGAACAGAATCCCCAGGAAAATGGTCACAGCACCAAGCCTGAGAAAATTCATGAGGCACTTGGACAATTCTTTCAGGAACATAATGTGATCCTTGGGGTCATCCTGTGCAGAACCAGGTGATCCTTGTGGGCTCCTTCCAGCTCAGGATTGTCTCTGATTCTATGAACCCAGTGGGCAACAAAGGAAAGGTGCTGTGCTGAAGGGCTCAAGGTGTAAATAAACATCTCCTGGTTGAAGGGAGACGTGTGACAGCCACAAATTTATGGCAAGTTAGTGATAAACCAAATCCTTTGGCTTCTTCACTGCCTATCTAATGACTAAGGTACTTGTTTGGTACTTGTCTATCAGATGGACAGGGCTAGACACAGAGGCAGAGAAATGCAAATGTAAATGTACATAAAGGAAATACTGCTGTATATGAAAGGAACATTGAACTTCCTGCTTTGGGGCCAATGGAAAGCTTTCTGAAGAAAGAGATTTCCAGGGGAAAACAATCTGCAAGATCAGCAGCTTCCAGGAAATCATCAATTTATTTCAAATGTGATAGGACATCATAAAAATGCAGCCTTTCAAATTTTTTACCTCATTTTTTTGTCAGAGATTTTAGCTTTTTGGTTGGAAGTGATAAATTTGAACAGTTAGAACATTGCCGGGAAATAACTTCAGAACACTTAATTTTCTGAAAAGTTTCCAAAAGAGTTTCCACCTGAGTCAGGACAAGAGCAAGCTGAGGGTCCAGGGGTGTATTGGGATATTTTTCATCAGTCAACTGTAGTACAGCCAGGGGAAATGTACAGGCAGGGTACATCAATAAACCAACCAACAATGCAGCTGCATGGGAATATGTGGCCATACCCTTTGCAAACAAGGCCATGCATGTACATGCCAACACAATCACTCTGCCTGGATTTGCCAGGAGAAAATGGAATGTAAAGTAGTCTGTAAATAGCCAATAAATCTTGGTCCCTGTATTTTATGTGTTTCTACCTTAGTCAGGAAGGAACTTGGGCTTTTTAAAACCTGAAGATAATGCAGCTAGCTCAAATGTGATGTTTTAGTGGAAGAGAGAATGAAAAAGGTTTTGATTGTTCTGCCATTCCCTAGAGAGGGTCTTATCTTCAAATAAACGTTTTTAAGAGCTTCGACCTTATTTTTAAAGAAAAACAAACACATCCAGAAATTTAGGCAGACTTTCCTGTTTAGTAGAGGAACATTCCCAAAAAGTAACATCAACAGAAAAAAAAAGATCATGTAGGTGATTGAAATAATCAGGCCTATAGCTCCTCTCTCTAATTCAATTTACTAAGCAAGCTGTATGCCTAAAGTGTAGACAATTAGTCTTTGATGTAAAGACTGTTATTTCTAACAGAAAAAGAGACTACAGTTAGATGGCAGATTTTTCAAGGCCAAAAATCAGGAGTAAAACTTCCTTTCTCAGCTTCATCTTTTCCCTCTGAAAAATATTTCCTGTGTTTTCACTGAGACTTGTAGCACTCAGTGCAGATATGTCATAAATCTGGTGAATATGCTGTCTGCTCAGAACAATTTGTTCATCTCTGGGTCTAATTCTGTGTTGCAGTGTGCAAAAATTGTCATGGTTTATAGGGAAGCTCTGCTAGCATTGAAGACCTTTTATTTTATCTTCCTTTGTGAGGGGAAAATATGACTTTGCTAAAAGAATGATTCCACTAGGCAGCCCTAAAGGCTGAATGGACTGTAATGTATAGTTGACTTCAGAAGCATAAACAGTTGGTGCTTCATCTTTCTGCCAGGACATTGGCTTTCTCCAAAAACATCATCAGTCTCCATTTCAATGTGTGCACAGCTGTAATGCTTGAGGACACTGAGTGAAGTGTCATGTATTAAACATTTGTAATTGTTTTTCACTGGACTGTGACCTGAATTTAGTAACATCTGACTGACGGCTACTACCAACAGGATATCCCAATGAGTGAGAGGAAGATCCTGTGTCAGTGCATTTGCTGGAGCTAGACCAGCTGCATTTCTCTTTTGTTTAATATGTTCAAAAGTTTGCAAGGAAATCATCTGTAATGGGGGGCGTGCCAGAACTTATCAGGGAGATAAGAAAGCTGCCTAAGTTTCCTGGACCTCTTTGTACTTGGGAACACTCATTGCGTGCACTGGCAGAACTGAGACAGTAAAAGCAACTGAGTCTTCAAATCTGTCCTGTTGGACACTGTATGGTCCTCATGTTTCCTATTCCTCTGGCACAGCTGACCCTTCAGTCAGGATCAAGACATATTGTGAAATGAAACCCTAGGTTATTTTTATATTTGCTTCTTTTCTCCAAGGTGACTTCTCTTTATAAAGAATCCTGTTACCATCAGGCATTCTTCTCCAAGACTCATTTTCTGATGAGCTAAGAAGAACTGGAATGTAATAGCCATTAATTAGTGTTTTTCTTCAAAGTGCTAATGGTCAACTCTATTGGTCATTTCTGTACCACAATGACCTCAGAGAATTGTTATATGTCAGCCAGTATAAAGAACTTAGGCTTGATCTTGATCCGAGTGCTTTGAAAAGCACTTTAGCAAAGACATACAGTGTGACTGTTAGCAATAGCAAGAGACTGGACTCATAACTCAAAGGGCACTGACCTCTTTCATATTCCTAAAAAAGCAAGAGCAGATCTGCCCCAGTTTGAAGCCTTCTTTGGTAGCAACACTGATGTGTTCCTACAAGGCCTGCAGTCATGTGAGGGCAAAACAATTGCAACAGGACTGTGTGAAAGTGAAGGACCTTGCAATGAACTCTTGTGTTTGGACTGTGCACAGGGCTTGAGTCACATCCATGTATTAAAAAGTTCACCACATTTCTTAGGAAAGAAATGAAATGCGCATCTCTGTTCTACTTAATCACAGAGCCAAGAACTGTTGAAAGGGACAAAGCTCCATCAATGTAATATTTTGTCAGGATGATGAATTTACAGAGAAAGCTAAAGATGATAACAAAAAGAAATTTGGCCTTCAAAAAAAATTCATTGTTATGATTACTCCAGTTCCACCTAGAAAGCTTTAACAGGTTGAAGAACTTTTGAAAATGAACAAAATGCTTTCTATCCTGAATTGTTTTGTCCTATCTGAATTCCTTTTCTTACTGTTTCCAGAGCAGTTTCCATACCAAAAAGTAGTGAAACACACCGCACTTTATTGACATTGACTTCCTTCCTGTGTTTGTTTGAGGTATTCCTATGACATTTCTCTTCCTTCTTCCAATCCATGAGCATCTAGTGAGCAAATAGAGAAATACTTGCCCAAAGCACATTCAAATCAGGGACCAACACAATCAATCAGCCAGATGACAGGTCCAGAAATAAGCTCTGATCACAAGGCAAGCTGATATGGCATCTTCAAGACCTCAGCATTTTGGTTTACAGCAGCAATGTACTTTCAATATGAATTTTCCAATTGTTCCTAGCTGCTGCCCTTTGGTTTAGCAGTGCAGAGTGGTCTCAGAACCATGATCTGTATTTCTTTCAGCCAAAACAAAACCAGAAGATTCTGTCTGCAGTTGTTGTCCAACTGCAAATGGTTGTTCAAACAACAGAGCCAGAAAAGGGACAATTGCTGTATGGCCTGTGCAGCATATATGAATGGGGGCTTAGGGAACTCAGCACCCAATTTTTTTTTTCTCTACAGATCTGCTGAATCTAGTCTGAATCTGCACTGGTTCCACTAAGCTCTCCTGGTAGTCAAAGGAAAGAAATGGAAATTTCTAGGGAATTAGTCATATGACCTGAATTGTTTTTCATATCAAATTACATATTAAATTAACCATGCTGCAGAAGCAGTCATTTCTCTCCACTGAATTTAGGCAGCTGACTTGGTGGTGACTATTCTTGGTCAGATGGCTTTCACTTTAGACAGTGGGAAATCCAAGTGCACTGAGACAGTTGTATAGGCTTAAAGCCTGATAACTTATTTATTGAATATCTGTGAACTGATTAAGTTCACTTGACTGATCCCCTCACTGACTAATTTTATTTATGTGCTCTGCTTGCTGGGCTCCACATACCCCTCATTTGTCACTCAATTAACTGAGGTGTTTGGTTATCCAAGCCTTTTCCCACTGTCTTTTTCTCATGGGACATCTTGTCCATGACAAATCAATTTAGACTTATGTTAATCCTAGCCATGGCTTAAAATGCACCAATGACTTCCCTGAAGATTTCAGAAGTCTTAAGACCAAAACTAGTGCTTGTTTTGGGAGATCTGCTGCTTCTTGGAGGACTCAGTGAGAAAATGCTCCGGGGATGTCCTGGTCTTCCATAGCACAATCGACATATGTATAAAATTGTCTTGTCTCACTGGCACGTTTATACTTTCAGCAGCTTTGATCCTTGCCTCGTGTAGAACCTGTCCTCCTTTCCATGGAAGGCTGTTCCCCTCCCAGCCTCCACCATCCATCCCAGGACTGCTCCTTTCCCCAGGCAGGCGGTGTCACTGTTGAGCAAGGCACAGCTTTTCCCTTCTTAGAGACCGAAAGGGATTTGCTCATAGCACAGGACATGAAAGACAAAAACACGAAGTCTCACCTCTCTATTGGTAGTGCCAGAACACTTAATCCACTGCTTCTTTTGTAGCTGTGATAGATATTGAGAAATTAGACCCATCTCAAACCGGTACTGCAAAATACGTGTTAAAGTCACAGGAACTGGCTTGACCACAGAACAGAACTGCAGGAGAGCAGGTCTCCAGAGGTCAAATAGATTCCTTTTCTTTGTGGAGAGAGACAAATGGCCCATCAACATGGCTACCACAAAAGAATCACTGGAAGATGTGTTTGGAAAATGGGTTTAGATGAACTAAGACATTCCAGAGTCAGAGGGACAGTTTTACTCACAGCATACAGGGCAGAAGGAACTCACCCCAAGGCTGGCCATGTCAAACCCCTATTGGGTGCTCGCCTTTCACAGACACACTTTAGTGTTGGGTCCTAACTACACATGAGTCCAGGACACAGCTCTGTTCACTGAGATAATAGTGCCCAATTAATGAAGCAGGTTGCTAAGGACAGATGGGGAATTGCTAGGTCCTCTTACCAGGCATCTCAGACCCTCTTCTCTCTGGATAGAGACATTTCCCTTCTAGGCAAAATAACTGGTTGGGATCATTGATTTCTACCACAACACCAAAACATGAAGAGCCTTAGTGCACACTAATCACTTTCTGTATGGTGTCAAATGCCACCTCTTGATACTGATGCCTGTGGCTTCACTATCACACTCCTACCCCAATCAGGTACTGTCACATATCAGTCTTATTAGAGCTCAGCCATCCTGTAGTCTTTTGGTAGCTCTGCCAGTGGCTGGTATTTTCCTCACATGCCTCCTGTTCCTCAATCTAACTTTCCTTTTCCTGATTGTTTCTACTGTGGGCTTCCAGTTTGAGGACTTTTTTGATTGAAAGTGAAATATAGCAGGAGCAACAAAACCTGTCTCTCAAAACTTCTTATTTCCAGTTATTGCCCTACTGTGTCACATATAATTTGAACAGGTGTTTCAGGGTAAGAACTGCACGTTTTATATTCATATTCAAGAAAACATACAGAAGCATGTAGTTGGGGAGATAAGGTATTCCACATCTGATAAAAATATACATGAACTTCATCACGACCATCTCCAACTGAAGCGTGAAATGTCTCAATCTCTAGTTAGCCAAAGAATTTTTCTATGCCCATGAAGTCTGCATTGACAGTAATAGTTACAGCAAGAAGGGTTCACAGTTGTCACCATTTGACACAGGGGCTGACCAGGGTTTAATAAAGAGACACAACATGGACATCCTTGTGCAAGAGCAGAGGCCTTCCTCATCCGGGGGGAGTGCAGCCAGGTAGATTCAGTCTCAGAAGTGTCTGGGGTCAAGCCAAACTGTTTCATAAGTTAAGTTCAGGTGGAGGAGGAAAAGTGAGAAGAAGAGACTGATGTTAAACGACGGGCCAGTGCTTTGGGCACTCACTTCAGCAAAAGAAGACATAGGTCACATCCCTTTTTCAAATCAAGCTAAGCTGACACTACTCTGCCTCTGCTGTCGTAGCTAAATGCCCAGTGAATATTTATGTCTAGCCTTGGTTCTTATACTTGTGAACATTTGAGGGGAAAAAAAAATGGTGGATTTTTTTTCTTTTTCCTGCCTTCAGGGCAAGAAAAAAACAGCTTTAGAAACCTTGTCCTTTTTTTAAACTTTTTTTAAATTTTGCTCTCTCTATTTTGTGAAAGAGAGCTCTTTGTTTTAGGACAGCCCCGCCTCCAGTTACTGCCAGTTAACACCATAAACCATTTGTCTTACAATGGAGTGGAACTGATTGCATCCTACAGAAAGCAGCAAAAACACACCAGTCTGCTCCTGCTTACAGGATCCAGGGGGCTGATCTTCTGTCTGATAAATGTAAAACTTCCCTTTCCTCTCTGCTGAGTGAAACAGCACTGTCCTTGAAGGAAGTGAGGCTTCAGATTAACACTTAGCAGCATTAAATCCCTGCCTAAAAAAATACAGTTGTATATTTTCTTGTGGCAGTACTATTGCCCAGGCCTTTAATTAGCTGCATTCCTGGACTGTTTTTTGGTTATTTTACCGTAATGGGACTTAGCTGAGGCCACAGGTCTATTGAAATAAGCACCATACAAACAGATCACAAATTGCACATTCTCTGTCCCAAACAGTGACCTGCCAAAGGTCACACTAGAAAATATAGGCAAAGGACAGAACCCAAATCTCCTGTATCCTCAGTCTACTCCATTAATCAAAAGACCTTCTCCCTCTCTCCTTAATTTCTGTGGCTCAGTGACAGCTTTTCCAAAACAAGATGCAATAAATTACACATGAGATGGAAAACGTGCATTATCAAAGAACAGAGCTGGGAGTAAAATCGTGCGTGTTGGTAGGAAGGTTGTTTGGGTTTTTTTGCTGACACAGATGAAATGCAAAATAGGAGAAATCTGGTTAGCCTAAGATGTCACCTGATGCACTGAGGGAAGCAGATCAATAAAAAGCTTTATGTTAGACCTTGCATGCCAAGACAGCAGCTATGAAAAGACAATGGGGTATCATGAGAAAAATAAACACATGGTTAAATGGATGACTGGAAAAATGAACTTAATGAAGGTTATTGAAAAACTGAAGAGGCTTTTACTAAGATAGAAGAGAAATACTTGCTTTCCAATGGAAAATAATTTTTGCTGAAGGAAAAAATCAGGCCTTCAAATAAAAACCTTCCCTTCTGCCCAGAGAGAGAATCAGTTTCATGTTCTCAGGCAGAAATGGAGAAGAATAAAATGTTTTGGTGAATGAAATCTTCATCAGCCAGATGGTTAATAAACTTGATATCCTTTTAAATTCACCTCTGGGTCTTGCACAGATGGAGGAGAGTAAATTCTATATCATCTCAATGGAGTTTGTATATACACTTCTAAAGACTGAAAAGGGTTTCCCCTCTTCTCTGGGAAAAGTAAATGTGAGATGCACGTGTGAGACCCTAAAACATCAATACCATGGACAAGCAAGGATGAGAGTAACAGAGCTGCCACAGAAAAGGTACTTTTTTATTAAACTGGCTGATGAAAACTGCGGAAAAGTAAAGAAATTGGCACCTTTCATACAGCAATACAAATTAGAGGAGAAGGGCTTGAGCCAGTATTTTCAAAGAAAAATTTATCCACTACACCATCCCACTATAACCTCTCATAGGATGAAGACCTCAGTATTTTGCATGCTTTTACTCTTGATGCTTCTCAGAGATGTAAAAGTGTAAGTATTTCTGTTCAGTGGATGACGAAACCAAGACAGAGGGAGAGTGCATGAGCTGTGTTAAGTGCCACAGGAGCTCTAGAACTCTGCTAGCAGTAGCAGTGGGAATACACTCCTCCTCAGCTCCCATCAGAGGTTAAAACTAGGGGTGTTATTGAACTGAGATCAATTTTTAGGGTTGCAGGAGCAGATCCACCAGCCTTTAAGTACAAAGCTTCCAGTATTGAGTCACACAACAAGGAATGCACTCATGGCACCTAGGGTCATGTGCTGGGGAGAAGAAGAGGTGAGAAGCTGCCATTTCAAAATCTTTCTAATATCACAGCTCTCAGCTGGTGCAGAGCACAGCACCACAAACCTCTGACATTAAGCTGGATGGCTGTGTTCTCAGCAGTGTCTGGCAGGTGGGGGTCACAGAAAAAAGGCATCCCCAGGTCCCATTGTTGAAGACAGAGCTGCTGCAGTGATGGAGGGCAGCAGCTCAGTGGACCTCAAATGTAAATTGTGAGATTTGTCTGTTATCTGCTGTAGAGTAGTAAACCACCTAAGTGTTTAGGATCAAGCTAGGAAAAATAAAGGCTTGCCAAGAACGTATTGTGGCTTCCCAACACATCTTCATTTCTGAAAGCTGTGACCAAAACATCATTTTCATTCTTTGATAGAATTCCCCCAGAAATAAAACAAGTCTTTATATTAGAGGAATAACAGGTTATCAGATGAGAACTTACATCAGACCTAATAGGGAGGGAGGTACATGAAATCTTTAATTACTCTTGAAAATTTTCTATTATCGTTTGGTGATAAGACAGAAAGCCAAGCAGCAGCAAAACTGAGCAGGAAGGGATATCAGTGTATGCTAACAGCATACTGGCACTGTTGAATGTGCATTTACAGACAGAGCACTCACCAGGCAGCCCATGCTTTTATGGCCTGCAGTGCATTGCTTCCTTTCAGCTGTGTGGGCAGCAGTGGAGACATGCCTGCATCTAACCAGCTAGTTATGGTGTATGACACCAAACTTGTTCTCCCTCTTTCAACTCCGTCTGCCCACCCAGGAAAACACCTGGTTTGACATGTACACAGTCCTGTTTGCAGCTCTAGGGCTGAGCTGGTAAATGTGTTCCCAGCAGGATCACTTAGCCCTTGTCTGTTCCCTAGAGAAGTGAAGGCCATAAGGGAATTAATGAAGCAATGCTAAAAAGAGTCATGTCATAGAATCATAGATTGGTTTGGATTGGAAGAGAATGGATGGATCATCTTACTCCAAACCTCTCCTATCATGGGCAGGGAACCTTCCTCTAGACCAGCCTGCTCAGAGTCTGGTCTTGAACAACTTCAGGGATGGGACATCAACAGCTTCCCTGGGCAGCTTGTTCCACTGCCTCCCCACCCACACAGTAAAGGATTTCTTCCTCAAGTCTATCTAACTTTACCCCCTTTCAGCTTAAAGCCATTCTCCCTTGTCCTACCACTGCATGGTCTTGTGAAATATGTTCAGCATTCTTGTAAACCCCCTTTAGGAACTGGAAGGTTCTGCAGGTCTCCTCAAAGCCTTCTCTTCTGCAGACTGAACACCAATTCCCTCAGCCTGTAACTCAGACCTCTGGATTCAAAGTGCTGGGAGATGTGAGCATAAACCAGCAAGGACTAACCAGAAGGGGACAGACCAAGCTGCACAATCTTTGCCACTTGTCTACCCTCCAAAACAAGGGAGGAAGAAGAGGAAGGTGCGTCAGTCAGACCCTTGGCTCCAAGGATTTCCTGTGCCTTGTCAAGGTCAGAAGGACATAGGTCCCTCCCAAGTGAAAGGAGAGGCGCATGGCTTCACAGAACTGCTCTTGGAAATGGCATTTCATGCTCCAGGGTATAAATGAACCTGCAGAACAACACTCTTCCTCCCTGCAACGTGCCCATGGGCTTCCATCAATTGCTACCAGCAACCCCTTTATCTTCCTTCCCTTCCTTGAGTGACAGAACACAGTGTATCCCCCTCAACATCAGAGCTGCCACTGGTGATGCTCAGAACTATTGATTCAGCAATGTTTCAGAGCTCTCCAGCCAGCAAGGAGTTTTACTCATTGCACTAGGTGGTAAGACCACAAAAGAACAAAGAGGAAAATGGGTTTCCATGTAATTGTGAAGGGAATGGGGAATGCAAAGCCTGAAAAGCAAAATTACACCCTCAGGCTGTTGTGAGCATTGTTATGCAAATCAGCGTGAAGGCAGGGAGGATTTTCTTCCAAGATCCTAGCAATGCCCACAGACATCAATTTTTAATTAGAAACTATCTGAAATATTAAACATGCCCGCACTGAAACACCTGTGAGAGTCCCCATTCCTCCACTGGGGTGGACAATGCACAGCTCAGTGTCCAGATCCAACAGGGCTCAGTGCAGTGAACTGCGAGAGAAGGGCTTTAAGGAGCAGCTGAGGGAATGCTGGGTGACACACAAAGATCAGATTTGTTCCCTGCAGAACACACTCCTTGTACATGCTGTGAGGAAAGAATTTTTTCATCAAGAAAGCAACAGCAAAATCAATGGCTTTAAAAAGCTCCAAGAAGCCTGTTCAGGGAAAATGGTTAAGTTAAGCTCATCTTCCAACACTGTGTGAACATTTTGGCCAGGTTTACAGCTTCTGCTCCACTGAATACCAGCTTTTGTATGGTAGCAAATAACAAACAAATGAACAGACAAACATTCTAAGATATTATATCTGTCGGTATTTTTATCCCTCTTGTGTTCTGGAGCATTTAAGATATGCTGAAACTTGATGGTGCAGACTAATACATCAAAGCTGTAAGCATCTGTATATTTTCAACACATCTTTTAATACCAGAAGAATATTTCACCACAAAACTCTACCAGGTGAACTCAGTCTTCACCTGACTGAGTTAAAACTGGCACTTCAAACATATTCTTGTTCATTCTCACAGGACCTCTTGGTCCATCCTGGAGCCATAATAGAAGGGTTACACCCACATGCAAAGAAATTATGTTCCAATCTTTTCCCTGCAAGAGGCTTCCATCTGAAGCTTTTTTCAGGAGCTGAGCATGCACTGGTCCTGCTGTACCTTTTCCCCACACCAATATCCCACGAGTTTTTGTAGCTAAAGAAAGTTATGGCTGCCATGCACAGTTATTTTAGGTAGCTTTAAGTGTGAGTAGTGCATTCATCCCCAAATACAAGAAAACAACCAGGTGGCAGGTACAGGATTCAAACTCAGCCTGCTACAGAAAACTATAAATGGCACAAGGCTGAATCATCCTCTGCTAACAGTGAGTTGTATCTGACTTGGGCTGGCAGGAATGCATTGTACATAAAGTAAAATAGGTCACTAGGGAAAACTGAAAGGGTGGAAGCTGACTGTGAATTTTGATCAAGGTAAAGATTTCTGCATGACATTCTCAATTCCAAAGCTGTTTCTAGAAACCTAAGCAATTACATGGACTTGTTATTATGAATTTTATCTCTGTTACATCCCTCTAGGGCAAGCGGTATTCCATTTCCTCTCCCAGATGGCAAATAACTATAGTAGATACATCATAAGTGACCTGAGAACAGGAACATAAATATCTGGGGGTCTAGGCTTCCTGCAGGTCCTTGTGCTGTCCTTCCCTCTACTCCTTCCACCAGCAGAGTCAGAACTGCAGCCTGAGCTGTCTCTATCCAAACATCACAGATGTGTTTGCAGACTCAGCTGCACAGTGACACTGCTGGGGTGACACGGAAGGTGACATGCAGCTCACTCTGCCACACTGAGAAGCTGCAGCCTCTGGTGCAACACAGGATGAAGTGCAGGATGAAGTGCTGGCTGCATGCAGAGAGGTAGCTCTGTCTGTCAGCTCCCTCTCAGCCTGCCCTGATAAACTCAGCCAATTACACTAATGGAAAAAATGCTTCAAAGCTCTGCCAGTGGTTTGGCTTTCCCGTGTTTTTCACCCTGTAATTTCAAAAAATAAATGCTTAGAGGTCACCCTAGCCTGATTAAATCACAGGAATATACAGTGTCTGTTTTCAGAATTTGGTGACTACTAATTAATTTATGTCATCAAACAATTATTTTCTACCTCATTAGCCCATGAAATGTGAAGATTGTGTCAGCACTTTTGCTGGCAGTCTCACACTCATTAGTTTGTAACCTTGTCCAAAAAGAGATATAGAGAGAGAGAGAGAGAGAGAGAGAGAGAGAGAGAGAGAATACCATTCAACAACTTGCAATGTGGTCTTGAAGCCACAGGTGCTAGAAACTGGAATTATTTTCACATTTCCCTTGGTGCTAGATGACTGAACCACCACAAATTGGAAATATCTCTCACTCATGATTCAATGACTAATATATCATGAAAGGGGGAGTGGGGAAGCGAAGCGAAGGACAAGGGGAGGGTTGTTCTGCACACGCATTCCGCAACCAAGTGTCATCATGTACTCAACCTGAAGGACTCACACAAGGTATTCGGGTCAGGTGATGGGGTTTTCACTTCTCACATTACATGACAAGGATCTAAAACAACTCTGCATAGGAAACTGTGGGACACCACAGTGCAGCTAGCAAGCAGAAGTGTAAAGGGAGGTAAACTTGAGCTATCTGGCCCAAAAAGGTCCTGCCAATATTCATGTACATCCAAGGAAGTTTCCCACTGTATTTTACTGTATATAAAAATAACAGATGATCATCCTGATCAGTTAAATGTGCCTGAGTAGTAGTCTTTTGTCCTTGACTGTTTGCTGACTTTCAGTATGTTAGTTGTTCACCTGATTTATTTTTTAATATTTCCTTGCCCAGACTTTTTTAGTTAATCTGTGTTAAGATTGATGTACCTCACCATTTTAATTTTGAACAGCATTGTTCAGCAGTAATGCTGGCCTTTTAGTCAGGGCAGTGCAGAATTCAGTGCATGGAAAATAGTTTCATTAGAAAACATTTTTTAAAAAAATCCGCAAGGGACATCTGTTTGTCAAGAAAATTGAAACATTTGGACAGGGCACTATTTTTCTTCTTGCTGCTCAGCTTAAGATCAATTTTTTGAGTCTGAGTTCCCATTGTCCCATTTAGGATGATCATTCTCGATGAATTGAATCTTTTCACTTTCTAGGACCTTTCAATCGTGGAAGATAAAGCCTATCAAAGAAACAAAACTGAAGTACAATGCGAACAAAATGCATTTCCTATTGATCATCTCAGATCAAATTATACATCTGTCAATAGAGTTTTTTTGGTCTTAGATACTAAGCCACCACTGACCTGCTCTGGTGCTGGTGACACTCCTGCTTCAAGCAGAAGGTTGGACAGGTGATTTCCAGAATCTCCTCCAAAAAAGCTTTTATGGTTATGCAAATGTCTAAGTGGTGCTGAAGTGATATTGCACCATAATTCATTCCATTTCCTGTCTTCCTCTATCCTCATTTGGACAAAAATATTGTTGTATTAAATTACCAGAGAATTTCTGAACTTTTATGAGAATTACTCAGGTTTTAGATAGGAATTTGACTTGTTTTTAACTACCATTTAATGGTCATGTCTAGTGGCTAAGAATTCCAGGAAAAATACCAATTTGAAGGGAAAGAAGGACAAGGATGCCTTGGGAAAACTGCCATTGCCACGACCTGGGCAATCCTGACAGATTTACTTATACCCTGTACTCCTCAAACGCTCAGAAAGGAGAGTAGCCAAACAGTATAATTAAGTTCCAAAAATCAGTGATATGAACATTCTTCACTGTGCCATTAAAAGACACTGGAACATTTTCAGTCAAATTAAATTTATCCAAATATTCATTGAAGACAAAACTCAGCAGAGGACATAACAACACTAAAGAAGAGTTTCCAGTGTGTAAGGCTACTATTAAAACTCTTCATGTCTGATCTGAGAGAGAAAAGGAGTATTTTTCGCTAAGATTTTTTGTGACTTTTCCATTCTATAAATTTCTCCCAGTTTTTTGTCCTAATATCAGTGCCAAATAAACATGAGTTTTTAGGCTTGATATGTGACAGACTTACAGAATTGACAATGTAAAAAATAATTCAGAAGCTGAAATATCAAGTTTTCTTCATTACCTGCACAGGAAAATCCCCTGGTTTAGTAGTTTTAGATCTAAAGAGATGTGAAACTCAGCAGTTTCAGTTCACAGAATGTAATGAAAGAAGTATTTTGATTTGCATAGGGTCACATTTATGTAGCTTCTTTACAGCTTCATATTCAAAGAAATACGGCATTCTCGTATCAAAACCAGGGTAAAATACTGGGTCCAGTTAACCCAGTGGTATCTTTGAAACTCTTTGTTTGGTTGGTTGAAATTTGCTGAAACTGGTAAAAATTCTCATCGGTGAATTTCCCAGCAAGTGTTTTGATGTTAATGCCGAAATGTCAAATGATCCACCTCACAGAGAAGTACAACAGATTTTAACTATAGTTAAATAAATAGTTAAAACAAGAAATAAAACAGTCCCTAGTAAAAATTACATAAAATCTAAGGGACTGTAGTAGAGAATTATAACACATCTCCAAATTTTATGAGTTTTCTCATTAAGCTCCATTGCAGAGATAAACTTCTCTGTAAAATTCTATGGTAGGACTCTAAAGAAAATCTATATTATTTTATCACACCAGTGGTTGCATGTTCATGGCAAGATTAGGACACATTGTTTTAAGTAGTGTATTAGCATATATTGTACAGACTAATACCTGAAGTTAGACTTAACAAAAAAAAAAATCCCACCCTACTTAAAACATTTGAATAACTGAAATTTTTACTCAGCTATACAACATTCATATTTTTCTTCCACTAAAAATATATTGAAAATCATATTTTAAAAGAGCCCATGTACTTCTTTCAAAGTATATGTTCCTGGGTTTTTTTGAAAGCAGTTCTACCTCCTTGGAATCTCTTGCCCTCTTCGGTAGATCTAAATATCCTACAACATATCACAAAACATTTTGCAGGAACAAAATTCACCTTGAGGCTGACAGCATGCCTAAGCACTATCACTGCAAAGAATATTTCTGGTGGCATGATAAAAACACCTGAAAATAAGGAGTTAATAAACCAATATCTCTTTGACCGTAATACCATGTCACTTCCCTTATAAAGTAGGTGTTTGCTTCTTGAGGAAAACCATCTCATTTTCTTAATTAGTGGTTTGCTTTTAGGAATTTGTGGGTGCAATATTGAAAGCCCACAGGTCGGTTTCTTCTGTTTCTTCCATTAAATATTTATTTCCAGTAAATAGACAGAATTTCCCGGTGTCCCCAAATAGTCACAGCAACAGTCACAGCATCAGTCACATTGATGAGTCTTGACGTCTTCAGCACTGGAAAATCAACCAGCATTACAAGGAGATCCCCTTGTTTTAAAATATGAAAAACAAGAAAGATAACCAGATTGATGTCCCTCCCCCACTGTGTCCCATGCTCCCTTCCCCTCCTCAAAGCTCATTTAGCAAAAACAGTGGTAAAAAATAAAAGAAGTTCTGTTTTCTACCAACATGCTTTGAACCCACTCAGTTCACCTTCCTGTATGTATTTTCTACTGCTTTTTCTGAGCTTTGTACTTCCTGAACCACAGAAGTACCTGCACACTCTGTTTCCTGTCATTAAGATGTGAGTATCAGCTTTAACATAATCTGAGTGTTCAGACCTCCAGTGGCCTAATTCTCCTCTCTCTTGCACCACTATTATTTTTCAGATACTGCTGAATTTTGCCAGAGTCCACTAGCATGAGGCCTAAACGCCTCAGGTGAACCAGCCTGGAGAAATTATGCTGTTTATAGCTACTTTCACTTCCGACACTCATGTGAATGCATGTGATGTGGTTTGGGGTGAGGAGATAAGTAGGCAGCATGACGTCCTTGTCGGAGGGTATTATTTAAAGTTTATTGGTGTGACCAATTTTCCCCCTTCAGCCGTGAATTTACCAAGGTGCTGCGACCCATGAATTGCTTCTAGGCTAGTTTCATGCCAAAGAAAGGTGAATTACACAACTGCCCTAAACAAACCGGGGCTGGAGATGGAAAATATTTATTTTGTGTTTTTCTACAGCATATGTAATGGGAGTTATTATTCCAGGTTGCTCTTTGGCAGACTGCACTACAACAACAACAACAACAACAACCAACACTTACTCCAATTATGAGGCCTCCACCCACCTGATGCTCAGTGATAAGCATCGCTCAAGAAGTAGGAGGGCATGACTTCCTTTTTCCACTCTCCTCTCTCCATCATTTGTTTGTAGGGCATGTTTTGCTTATGGAAATGTGGGATGGTGCCTCTCTGGACCCTACCCTTGAGTCTTGCGTGACCCAGTTACACCCCATGCTGTGCACACTGCTGGGAAGGTGATATTTTCACCTAAATTTTCACACAAATTTGTCAGTGTGCAGTAGATGTCAGTACTGAGACACCTACCCTTTCTAGGTAAGAAATAACCCTTGTCCTGAAGCTAAACTCTATTCATTTTCCCAGTTCTAACCCAGAGCTCACCTGGGGGACATGGGAATTGTGGTGGTCTGCTGCACAGGTTAAACCCCCGATTTGCTGAGGATTGAGGCAGGACTCTCTGGTAACCACTGCCTGCCTGTAGAGAGCAATTGGTAATTATGATAGCACGTGCCCAAAGTGATTCTTAGTGAGAAGAAACTGAAGACTGGAAAATAACCAAACTAAAGAAAGAGAGCTCAATTAAACACTGAAATCTGGGGGGAAAAAACCCACAAAAATTCCAGCATGTTTTCCTGTAGTCCCCCTTAATAAACAAAGCAAAATACATTGGAAGCTGAAAATTTGATGAGGTTGAAGCTGGACCAAAAACCAGTTGGAGAAGGCCAGACCCAGTTCATCTATGGGGTTGAGGATAGAGGGGTTATGTACTAGAAAATCAGATGGAAAATCTTAGTTGATATTCCAGTATACTTATATCTATTATGCTTCTTTCAGAAGAACTATAATGTTATTAAAGTGTGAAATACTAAAATTAAATCCTTTAGCACACTTTCCTGAGCAAAAGGAAAAATTAAGCACTGGTTACCATCTATATAAGTGACCTTTGTAAAGGATCAGGTAGAATATCATTAGAGATTTTTAACTTTTTATTTAATGGTGGTGAAGGACAGGTGAGCAGATATTTTTCAAGAAAAAGTTTAATGCCTTTTAATATTTAAAGTTATTTGAGACATTTGTAAAATTACATAAATAGGTTCCATCAAGCACAGAAATTCTTTCTACTGCACATACAAATTGGAGTACCAGACAGGGATGAACAGGGATGCATGTCACTCTGCTGTGGCCTTTGTGTTCTAAAGCTCACTTGAATCCTTGGATGCAGGATCCTCTTGGAACTGCAGAGATGGATATGTTACATAGATACAGCTATAGATACAGTTGAAGTTAATGTAATTCAACATATTCTCTAATCTTTCAAAAGTTATGTATTGGCTGTCACTGCAGCCAAGCTTCCACCAGGAAGTTTTGGGTGGAAATTTTGTTCTGCTGACAGTAAAGGGTAAATTAATTTTAAAATATTATTTACTTATTTCTCCCCAATGCTTGTGTAGATGGTAACTTCATTAGCAGAATGGCTGGCACCAGACAAGGACCAGAACAACAGAGAAAGATTGGAACCCATGCAAATAAGTGGGCTTTTATAAGTTTTCCTGCTCTGCAGCGAGACACAGGGGACTTACAATATTTTCATGCATAAGTAAAATAATAAATTATTGCACAATATTTCAGTGTGAGACCATCTCCCTATGATGTGAAAATTCTAGGTTTGTAGTCTTACTTTACCTGGTTCAGATCAGGAACTTTCACTCTCATCCATTACAGATTAGCACTCTAACGATTTAATAATTTCTCTGGTGTAACAAATGTTAATTTTTGAAAGTTGGAAAACTGAAGAGTGAGGAAGGTGCAGAAGGTCTCATGGTATGAGTATACATCCAAGACAGAAGAAAATTGGGGTAACATTCTGTTTTGAAGTGGGTCGAGCAGGAAGTTTGATTGGGCTAGGGGCACATGCTGTTTCCCAATGAAAGTCATAGGCAAGTTTCAGCCACAATGAATCATCACATTCCTCACTGAAAGAAAAAAAGAAATAAGAAAATAAAGAAAATATGCCAAATCCTCCACCACTTCCTTGGAAGGTTTCCAGTCAATTCTAGTGCCTGGTTCACACAGTCTGCTAAATATTGTGGGCATATTTCCACTTACCTCAAAAAGACTTTTCATAAGGCTCAGGTAAATCAAATATTCTTATTGCAAGAGAAATAAGAATTACACAGAGGGAAGAGATACAGAGGGAGAAAACTGTTGATTCTTAAAATGAGAGGGAACAAGAAATGTGATAAGTCACTCAGACCACATTTGAGTCAGGAAACATGCACTGGGTGTGGAGAAAGTAGAGATCACTGGACTCCAAAGCACACTACTCTCAAATTTCCAAAGATACTGAAGGCAGACATTCTGAAATTGGTTTAACTTTGAGTCATCATGTTCCAGTGCTTGTAAAACAGTGAAGAGTCGATGATGAGTGAAATGAACATTTTTTTTGCCTCAAAACTATCCAGTTCTCTTATACTGAAGGCATGAGTGACTCACAGCATAAAAGACATGAGGGTTTAATGTGTAACAAGAAAGAGAGCAGGAAGGGGTACAAAGCTGACCTTTCACACACATTGGGAATGACAGCGGAAAGCTCAGTGCACTTCATTCCTAAAGTACATAGCAAGATAAATACTCAGGACTGACTCTTGTAACAAAAGAATTTCCTTTTGCTCACAGTGGTCAGGGGCATTACAGAGGAATCTCTCCAACCTTATCCTTCATATTTGTGGTTAAAAAAGCTTTTGCTTGTGTTAGTGGATAGAGGATGGAGTTACTGAATCTTCTTTACAGCTACTGAGTCTATGAGAATGCAGAGAGCCTGACCACTGGGGCTTCCAAATCAGGTAGAAAAAGATTGCTTATTCAATCAAACAAATAAAGTCAAATATGAATAATGGATCAACAATAAAAGATCTGAGACATTGATCTTGAAGAAAGGCTGGGAATGGAGTCCTGCCAAAACCTTGGGAACACCTCAAAATTAGCTTGCAAGGCTAACCTTGTTATTGGCAAATGCACTGATTCATTGAAGGTAAAATTCTTTGAGAAAACATTTCCAGAAATATTTGCATTGTTTCCCTATCAGTTCATGCCAATTTCATGCCAGTTCTCAGGCTTCAAGCTTTCCAGCTTTGCAAAGCAGGGGATCCCTAATTCCATTCTTTACTAAAGATGTTTTCACCCAGAGGAGGAGCTGTAAGGCTCAAGACCCATTCAAGCCTTTACACATAACCAAGAAAATGACATTTTTCATAGTACTCAAAAGTCAGGTACTTACAATGCCTACAAAAATGAATATGAAAATCTGTATTAAACATTACCTGGGTGCAGCCAGCTGAAGAACTGCAGAACTGACTTTTATTTAAATCACTGCATGATATAAGAAACCTTCCTTGCCTTGGTTGTGCTTATACCACAAACAGTGATCATAAAAAAGTGAAAAATGCATTTTGTTTAATAACAAGGAGGAAACCCTATGAAAAGTTAATCAAGGATTCTAATTTCTGCTTCAGCCTGTTACAGATGCCCCAGGAGTCTAAATCTTAGAAGACTTAGCATCAAAGAGCTTCTAGGGAGAACCAAAGAAAAAACAATACTAGGAGTGCACTAGTCCCATGTTACTGATGCAGGAAACAGAAGCAGCAGAGTTTATGCAGCATCAGTTCACATTAGAAGCTTGTGGTAGGAATCTCAACCCATTTCCTGAGTCAGAGACTAGTGTCTACAAGACTATCATTCTTCTCTATAGATAATTTCCCTTGATTCCTGAGGGCTGGTAATGTTTAGTGGACAGAATTACATTTTTGTTGTTCTGCTTTTTCAGATGCTCTCTATGAAGCAAGATAACCATGTGTCAGAGGAAGGGTCGTATTTCCTGGTGAAGTCAATGGCAGAATGCATGGAATTTGGTCGATGCTGTAGCACACACTCAGTGCTACCAAGAAAATCCTTTTGACCAATGTACAATGTATAGAGAACTAAATTCTCCCATTCACCTTAATTTCACACTCACACCTGGAGAGAAAGCAGTTTATCCTTATAGAGGCACATTAATATCTTAGGAGGAAAACATAAGAAAAAAATTATATATATGAATTTGGGATTATTATTCTTATGGGTTTATTACCATTAGTCCTCATGAGGAAAATATCTGAATGGAAAAGTTGCTATTACATTTAAATGTGGACAAGTTCTACTGAGAGTGGCTGAAAACAGCTTCAGCCTTATGGAGCACCGACTTCTGTTGAAAGACACAGAGGTTTGCTCTGTGTCTCTTCCAGAAAAAGTAACGAGGGTGGGAAAGAACATATGTCTAGTAAAAGGAAGAGTGATAAACTTGTGTCTTCTTCTCCCTGCATCCAAAATGTGTGTAGTATATCCTATGCAATACTAAAATTAATTATATAGCCAAACATAGCTACCATAGCCTCAATGGGATTGCAAACAGATCAATTAGAAGAAACAGACTGCAGCCCCAGCATGAGAGGAGGCAAGAGGTGGTGCTGGGTGTGCTCCAAGGACTGGATTTTCCCCAGGTGCCCTCTAGTCAACAGAAGCAGTGATATTCACCCCAGCAGAGGGACAGAGCTGCAGGGCAATCTGAGCTGTCCTGGGGGGCTGCCCATCTCCTCTGCTGGTCAACAAAAGGCACATACATTGACCTGTAAAACTAAATGCTACCAGTACCCAAAATTTGGTTTTATGAACAATCTCACCACAACATAAAACTGATTTGAAAAAACAAGAGGTGGTTTTGAATTTTTGTGATGGAAAAACAGCAACAATATTATGGCCTATATAAATAACACCTTAATATCTTCCATCTTCAGGCAGGAGGCAGGGGATTTTAAACTCTGAGAAACACCTGAACACAAACCCCATCCTATGCAGTCCCTGACAGGATGGTTTGCACATAAAACAGAGCCAGTTCCCTTTGCATAAACTTTGGAAAGCCATGTTAATTTAGACTGAATTTGCCACTTTGCAAGCAGCCATCATAAGGAAAGCAAAGCAGTCTGAACCTCTACTTGCTCAGTTGTAAACTTTTGAATGACCCTAACCAGAAACCAGTACACAATTTGATGTGTATGTAGGGAAATAACTCCCCCAAATCCTCTGTGTTTTGGATTCATTTTGTAAATGGAAGTCTTGTTCCATAGCCACCCTCACTGAGAATGTCAGTTCTCTCTGCTCCACAGGTTCACACAAATGCCCACACCGGCAAAACAGACTTTGAATGCCAAAAATCTCCTTGGCTGGATATGTTCCAGCAAAAGAACTAAAACCTTTTGAAGAAAAAACCCCACAGTTTTGCTCTTTCCCACACTCCATTCTTGATTTCTGGGTTAGGCAGGAGGTAGATAACTTTGACCTATACTCATGTTGCTGCCAGGTTTTTCAACACATTTATTCATGTTTGCACTGTCTTTGTTTCAGTGATGTGTTGTGTAATGTGAGCAAGCAGAAAGCCAACTATGCACCAACAGGAAGGCTTAGAGTGCTCTGATTTTTTTGGCACGGTGTGATGCATTGTGAGCTGGGTTTTCAGTATCTGACAGTTAAGTCCTTGGAATTGGCATCTGTACACTGGAGACCAGAGCCCTGAATAACCTAACTTAGAGTACAGCTGGGACCAAACCATTAGTTCATTCATCCCTTGTGCACACGTGCTCAGTGCAGTGAGCATTCAGGATTTGCTTGAGTGCATGTCCTGTGCTCAAGGGCAGCACCACACTCTGCCCTTAGCACATGCTGCAGAGCTGAGAGAGGAGCTCCATGCAGGAAAGTGTGTCACATGGACATTAGAAATTACTCATTGACAACAAGGACTTAATTGTGCCTTCACCTTGCTCCACAAACACACTATAGCTTCTGTATAACCTGAGCACTGAGAGCTGGGCACTCCATTACTGGAGATGATAAAAGTTTTTAAAAAATCAAAATAATAAAGCTGAGGAAAAAAACCCGAGACCTCTTGAATCTATTTGACAATCACACGTATTAATGATAGTATCGCAAAATTTTAGTACTGTTTTTTCTGACTAGGCATCTTCAGCTTTTCTCCTGTATTTTCATTTCAGCTCCCCTGTGACCCTGCTGCCTTGGGCTCATCCCTGTCTTCAGTCACAGACTGAAAGGCTGTGAGGAAGGAAAAACTTGTGACCCCATTTCCTACACGGGGAAGAATATATTTAAGGGCATTTACCAGCTGAACAAATCAGCCTAGCAGACAGCTGTGAAAATTTCACAGTGTGTTTCGCTGCATGATTAGAAGCCAAGACGTCAGTTCCTCACTGATATCAGGAACAAGTAGGATTTCCTTACTTTTGCAGGAACCCTGTGAGTAGTTCAGAGATTGCATCTTAGGTGACAGATTGACCTACTGCCTCTGGTGGGGAGAGTACAGGACAGCTCTGAGCCATAGAGTTTGTTTCTCAGCTGATTTGCTGCTTTCTTATTAACGCAGTTCTGCTGAGAACCATGCCATGAGTCAATCAACCAGCCGTGAAACAAAGCTCAGTTCCACAGGATTTTACCAGCTACCTTTCCACTGAGTCAGGAATCACAGGCACTGCACTTGGGAGAGTGTTTCAAGGCATTCCTTTTTCTTCTTGTGTCATGGAAGTAGTAGTTCTGCACAGACTCAGGGTTGTTGTTTTTTGAGAGAAGGGCTCCTGAGGTCAAAAGCTTTGACAGTACTTTCCAAATGAGGAGTCAAGTACCAGCTGCAAGACTCCCAAAGACAGCTTATCTTGTGAGATACCCAGTTCTGGACTCTGGCATCCTCTGTGCCACCCAAAAGCTTTATGCAAGCTGTAGCTCATGTGACCAGAGACACATGTGCTGTCCAGGACCTGGAGTGCACTCAGGCACAGCAGCTCACCCAGCTCAGGGTGACTGCACACACCGTTCAGCATGCTTTAGGAAAGGAAAGTCGTGCATATCAAACCTGATTTCCTTTTATGTCAAGATAACACACTCAGCTGATCAAGGGAAGCCAGATGATGTTATCTTTATGAATTTCATTTGAGCTTTCCATACTGTCTCTCAGAGGATCCTCTGGACAAAATGTCCAACACACAACTGGACAAACACATCCTGAGATGTGTGAGCAACTGGCCCATGGGTTGGGCACAAAGGGTTGTGGTGAATGGGGTGACATCAGACTGGGGACCTGTAACCAGTGGGGTTCCACAGGGCTCCATCCTTGGCCTTGTGCTCTTCAATATCTTCATTAATGACCTGGACACGGGACTGGAATGGATGCTGAGCAAGTTCACAGGTTATACAAAACTGGGGGGAGCTGTGTACTCCCTCAAAGGCACAAGGGCCCTGCAGAGACACCTCACAAATCAGAGGACTGGGAAATGACCAACCTTTTGAAATTCAGCAAGGGAAAGTTCTGGATTCTGCACCTGGGATGGGGCAACCGTGAGTGTACAAATGGATTAGGAAATGAGAGGCTGGAAAGCAGAGCCATGAAAAGGGACCTGGGGCTCTGGTCTGTGAACAGCTGAACATGAGCCAGCAGTGTCCTGGCAGCCGGGAGGGCCAGCCCTGTCCTGGGGGACATCAGGGACAGCACGGCCAGCTGGGCAAGGGAGGGGATTGTCCTGCTCTGCTCTGCACTGGGGCAGCCTCACCTCGAGTGCTGGGGACAGTTTTGGGTGACACAATGTAAGAGAGACATTAAACTGTTAGAGAGCGTCCAAAGGAGGGCAACAGAGATGATGAAGGGCCTTGAGAGGAACCATGTGAGGAGTGGCTGAGGTCACTTGTTCTGTTCAGCCTGGAGGAGAGGAGACTGAGGGGAAACCTCATTGAAAGATACAACTTCTCTTCTCTCTGGTGACCAGTGGCAGGACCCAAAGGAATGGCCCGAAGTTCTGTCAGAGAAGGTTTATGTTGGATATTAGAAAATGGTTCTTCACCCAGAGGGTGTTTGGGCACTGAACAGGCTCCCCAGGGAAGTGGTCAGCCACCAAGCCTGACAGAGTTCAATATGTGTTTGGACAATGGTCTCAGGCACAGGGTGTGAGTCTTGGGGATGGTCCTGTGCAGGGGCAGGATTTGGACTCAGTGATCCTTGCAGGTCCCTTCTAATTCAGCATATTCTGTAATTCTGTGACTCCCTTCTGAACTGAAGAGCCAGACTGTGTTTATACAACTGCAGCCTCATTGCGCCAAGAGATGCCTAGTGCAACCAACTACAGAATTTAGTCTTTTGAGTCTATTTCCTCCTTTCAAATGCACGTTGCAACATAGACACCATTAGTAGAGCTTAAGTCATCCACAGACAGTATCCTGCCTGATCTGCTCAGTGCAGGCTCTGTTTTTTGGGGAAGTTTTGCAACCTTATTTAACATGGAGAAGCTCTGTCAGTTCCTGCAGGGACTCCTGATGATCTCTGCTTGTCCCTGCATAACTTTGTTAGTTTAGTTGCTGTCCAATTATCTGTCAGTCCACAACCAGCAGCCCCCTGAAAGAATTGATTGAAAGCCTCACAGTCAAATGGCATCAATCTAGAACCAAGGAGGAGATATTTTTATTCAAAACCCACAGAAATAGAGATCATGATGGAAAAAATATCCATCACCACAAGTTAAAGGTAACAGAAAGGATGTTAAACTTAAATACATGGATTCAAGCAACACAGGGTTGCAGCTCTCTACCTGTTTTCTGCCTGCTTCTTTCCCACCAGACACCAAAATTGTGAGTTTATCTACTAGAAATATTTATGGGATGATGCATACAAATTTTGCAATTCCTAAGATAAAATAAACTTTAAAAGACTGCTGAAAAATACCAAAGGATATAATAAAGTGTTTATTAATAGTTAATAAAGGACAGACATAAAGCAAAACCTTGCATCCATTTCCCCTTCACTGCTGCAATCTGGCTTTCTTTAATGTTGTTACACAACCACCCTAGGAGGAAGAAAAGAAAGGTTATTCCACATTTTATTCATTCACAGAAGGAGAAGTGACTTCCATTCAAATAGAGAGGAAGAAGCTCTATGCTAGAGATCTGCTCTTCTCTCTCTCACCATTTTCCTCTCCTTGGCCAGATCTGATGATCATCAGACCATTTCCTGAATTCAATTCATCTCACAAGCCTGGCAGACAACTAACGTGGGAAAAGTGTGAATATTTTTCTGCGCGAATTGAACTGGCTCAACCAAACATCAGCTGAGCACCAAAGCATGTAAAGAGGAGGAAAGCCCCAGGTGCAGAAAGGGGAGTTAAGGAAAGAAGGAATGGGTTTGCCTCTTTTTTTGACAGCAGTTGATAAATTCATTCAGAGACCATTTCAGAGGAGGGAACTGAATCTGGTTCGTGCCCTCAACACAGAGTCATCCTATAGCTCATATTAGTTATGGCCAGGGCTTAACCCCTCATGTTCTGAGAAGGATGTTTTATGGTCTGAGCTCACAGGCTAAGAGCTGGAAGATTCATAGGCACTGTTCCTTGTTGTGGGTAGGGATACATGTGTATGAGATAATATCCTACACAGCCCTGAGCAAAAAGGAAGCATGTATTTCCAAGGAAAACAGGGAAATTTAGTCAAACCCTTAATGTACAGTAAGCAGTTACTTACTGTAAATGGCAATTTTATACCCTGGAGAGAAAGAAATCTCTTTTAAAAGCTCAGCTCCTTCATTAAGGTGTTAGCTGTTATTCTAAGGATGCAATTACCTGAAACAGAGGAGATGCTTAACTTTTTGTTTTATGGAGCATTATTCCAGTAAGGTATACTATTTTGTGACCTTCAAAACAAGTTTTGTTGGGACAAGAGATGTGGTGGCAAACAAGCAATCAGCATCCAGGCTTATAATCTGACTTTTCCAAAATAGCCAACATATTATGCAATGGCACACAAAGAAAATAATGAAGAAAACAAAACACACAACAAACAAAGTCAACAAAAGCAAAGAAAACAAAAGCAAAGAAACTGAAGTTCACAATCTCATTGTTTAATATAGTAAAAACTGGGGAAAAAATATTTAAATACCCTTAAAATGCTATAAAGCAGAAAAAAAACTCCAAAGACACAACCTAGTATTTTTCATCCAAATCACCTTTAAAAAGCCGGAACAATGGAATGCAATTTTCCTGCCCAAAACTGCACAGTTAAGGGGTTGTTTTTGTTTTCCTCGCTTGACCGGGGTTATGCCATGGAACCTCTTTTTGTAGTGTTTTTTGTTGTGTCCATAGCATAACAGTCCTTGGTAACAGCAGCACACTCACCACGTTATTGCTGCCAGAAGCCCTGTCAATTAAGCCACAATGGCTTTAAAAGAGAAACTTTCCTGCTTTCTTCTCTACTTTCTGCTATGTTTCCTCCCAGTTCCTGCATCAAACCAAATAATTCAAATACATTGAACCTCCATAATTTCTGGTCTCCCGCCCTTTTTTATTTCCTTTTCCTGTTTGGCAGTGCTGGGTACAGTTCTCCCAAAGCACTTTCCTCACTGTGGGACTGGAGTGGTCCTTGGTTGTAGTAAAGCAGAACTCAGAAGCTGGAGAAGAAAAAGGAGTGACAAGAAGATACAAAGTTCAAGGCCCTCCTGCATTTCTCAGGTCAGAGTACTTCCCCAGATTATACCTGTGCTAAACAGAGCTGGCCACGGCAGCCAGAGCCGTTCTCCATCAATGCAGGCACTGCGACACCGTGGAGCTACAGAGGAGTATTTGCCAGCTGTGTACAAACCAGGGTATCTCCTGACTTTCCAGGGATTTGTCTAATTTACTGAAACAAAACTCTGCCTCCTTGCTGTCTTCAAACTATCTCAAAAGAGGCGTAGCCAATGTCTGGCTCTCAAACATTTGGGATCCAGTCCCACATCCATAGTCTTACTAGAGTCCACTTTACTGCTGTGTAACAGCTGCTTCCTTGGATGAAAAGAAGCTGTACTTTTCCTTTCTCCCACAGGGAAAAGCCTAGACAGTATATTCCATTAAGTTCTATTCATTTTCATCTTGACCTGAATCATGGGATTGAAGTCCCATCTCCCATGGAGTCCTGTGAACCAGGAGCAGCTTCAGTAAGGCCAGTGGGGTATCACTACACAGCCAGGTGCTTTTCCTTTGAGCACAATACAGCAATGAAAGTGCTTGAAGGCAACAGCCCTACAAGGAGGCAATACTCATATATAGATGGATTTTAAAACCTTTCCTTTTGCACCTATAGAGTTGTGCAAAGTGGTAATAATGAGGCATAATATTGCACTGAACTCCTCTGGCTTTTTATTTGTTAAATAAAAGATGAGCAAGGAACATTTTGTCATTGTGTGGCCAAGAAGCTCAGTGGCCACAGCTGAACTACACAGAACTTTGCCCTGTGTAGCCCTCAAATGTAAATGTCATTTTGGATGTGGGGTTTTTTCCAGTTCTGTGAACTAATGTGACATTTTCATAATATGAAACAAAGAATATGTGTCAATTTCCTTCAGTGCAACTTCAGGGTTTGCAGGTGCAAAGTCTACCATGTACAGGGCCATACAAGGGGCCAAATCCAGGGCAGTCTTGTCTGTGCTGCCTACTGGAAAATCTGGAGCATATGCCATCCCCCAGGCATTATTCAAGCTAGTGCACTTTGGCACATTTCCAGATCATGTTCACACCATGTAAGCGTTCAAACATTACTGATTGACTGGCCTGTGCTGTCCCTTCCCCAGACATTTTTATTCACTGGTACCCTGGGCCCTGTGGTTTTGCAGAAGCATTGAATCAGTAATGGAGCAGAATTTGAACATCTACTTACGGACTGAAAGACAATTGGTGAAGACCTCTGAAACTCATTGAGGAAAGATGCTCTGTGAGGACAAAATGACATGAGTGTACCTTGTTCAATTTTGACAAGCTATGACTCAAATACATGTGTCAAAGACTGAACTGAGTGAAAAGATGCTTTTTTTTCAGACTCTTTTTTTTCCTTCTGGTAAATGATAGCTCCACTGACTAAAGCACATATAGCGCTGCTCAAAATTAAAACCACAGTAGCAGCTGAAGGACTTAATGTGCTAATGGAAATGTCCATGCTTTTTGTTGTCTGTCTTCTCCTGCTTTGAGGAACATAATCTAAAAGAGGGTGAAATTTTAGGCCTTGTTATGATTAGGCTGGTGGAGCATCACTGTGCCTCACTGAAAAATTACAGCAGCTGAATAGGGAAGAGAAACAAAACTAAAGGCAAAATGAGATCACAAACATAACCTAAAATATTCTTAGAAAGAAAACAAAAAAATTGCATGAAGGTATTTGATTTGCTTGAAATATTGTGATGTGTTCCACACCATCTATTAAAATACTCTGCTTCCTTCTCTCTCTTTCCATCATTCTGAAGGTACTGCAGCCACCCAGTCCAGTGGTGTTGTGATTTAGACCTTTATGAGCCCCAGGAGAGCAGCTCCTGGCGCAGGCACTTCACAGGCACAGAATGAATCATTTCCCGTGGATGAGGGACAAGAAGTCAGCTCAGATGGATGGACTGAGAGGGACCAAGGTGATATCAGCCTGACAAGCTGAAGTAGCAGTATATCATGTATCAAATTGCTTTTCAAAGTTTTGTTGGTGTTACATGAGAGGTTTTATGCTGCCTTTTCATCCTGGCTGTTGTGTGACATTTTAAAGAGAGGGACTCAAAGCTCTAACCCCTTTCTGAGAGCAAAAGGATGTTTTACCAGAAAGACTTGTCTGCTACCTGTCAGATCCATCCACCAGTCCCTGGCTTGATTCAGCCAGCAGTTCACTTAAAGGTCTTAGTCCTGTTTCCAACACAATAACTTTATTAAGTGGTTCTTCCCTCCTACCAAATATCTCTTTGGTCCAAGGACCCAGATCAACATGGAGCTTTATCAACATTGCAAGACAACAGCGAGGGAGGTCACGTTATAGATATTTTCCACCTTTATATGGAAAATGTGTAAGGACTTGCCTTTTTTTTCCTAATTTATTATTTAGAAAAAAATGCATTTTACTTTATTTCTCAAAAATTATATTTGGTATTTGGAGAAAGAGAACTGATTCTATAACATGATTTGGAATTCAAGCGTCCCCCTGGCCTTTCTGTCACATAATGGTTCATTTTGGCAGTAAACCACTTAGAACAGGACCCCAGAGAACTTACTGAGACCAGGTATCTCCTGAGAGGGTCTTGGGAAGATTCCATCTCTTCAGGCAATGCTCAGGATTCTTAGCACCATCCATTATCATGGGTGAGTGAGAAATATCTCCTTATTACCTTTTGAACATAGGAATGAGAGAAGGTAAAAGCCAGTGCTTTTCACATATTATGACTTTTATGTTGATTACACAAGGAAATACTCAAAGGTCTTTCATAACCCAAGGTACATCCTTTCTAAGGCCCCATAGCCTTATTTCCAATCTAATTTCAGAGTGCTCACTAGTGACCCCCAGGGGAACTCCAACTTTGAACATCCCGTTTCCATCCTTACTTGGCTTTTTTAATGTCACATGCATTTCTGTATTTCACAATATCCTGTGCTTGGCTTGGACAAGAAGGGTTTCTTCCCCAGCAGGAACTCTAATGTGAGATGCATTTCTATGTCTGAATTTAGTCCAGTAAATCTGACCACTGCAATAACTACTTGATGCTCTTTCTCATCTTCAGATGAATTCATTCCACTAATTGTGAAAGGGTCATTTCCCTAATTATACCATTTTACCCTTGTTGCGCACACCATATCTTCACAGTTTGGAAATTAATACAAATTGGAGTGTACAGATGAATCACCCAGAAGTTCAATAACTGCCTGGCTTTCCTCATTTGACTTGCAAGAGAGGCTTTTTTTTTTTTTGCTCATACCACACTCCCAGGCCTGCAAAGTGCTCTTCAGCAGAAACACTGTTCTGTGCAACGCTTGGTTTCCCTGTCAGACCATGAGCAGGGGAGTCTCACTTGTGTGGGCTGTCCACATTTTCACCTCAGACTGCACACTACACCAGAATAGAAAACATGAGTCAGAAAGGTTAAGGGTTAAAGTGTTAAAAACAAAAGAGAAGAAAATTCATTCAGAAAATAGTAGTTTCTAATGGATGAGAGGAAGTATTGTACAATTTCTTGTAAAGTCACAATGGCCAGCTCATCAGAGGAAACCCCTCCCATCAGGGGCTTGTACAATGCCTCCTGGAGCCTGAACAGCTGCCAAGCCATGACCATGCAGTCAAGGGAGGCCACAAAGAACGTCAAATCAAGGACATATTTCCACCTTCCTGTCCAGCTAGGTCCCAATCTATTTTTTTCTTCTTTCCCTTGCATTAACTATGTTTTAACAACATAAGCCTTCTTAGTGACTTTTCTCTTTTTTTTTTTTTTTTTTTTTTTTTTTTTTTTTTTTTTTTTTTAGTTTTTAGTTCCTCTGGCTTTCTTACAAGCTGAAAAAAGAGCTTCTCTGCGTGGAAGCAAAGCCATGGTTTCCACAAGATTTGCTGAGCCAACCCAATCACTCACTGACTTGGAAGGAGGTCCTGAAGCAGCTGCCCCATTCTCCCAGCCAGGCTTCAAGCTCTCAGCTGCTCATGTTGAGGCTGGCACTCAGCAGATCTCCTCCCGTGACCTCGCTACCTCGACAGCCTGCTCAAAACCATCGCAGCACAAAGCCCAGCAGCGTTCTGCTGTGTCAGCCCTCTGAGGCGGCACGGCAAAGCACAGGGCTGGGGAGGAGGCCAGAGATGGATGGCCACAAAATCTCTTCCTTTTGCTTGTGAGAAACCAGTAATTCAGCAGAGCTCTTCAGGAAACCGCAGCGTCAATATGCCTCTGATAGATGCTCATCCTAGATTACAGCATGCTGAGATCCCTACTCTGTTTGCATACATTTGGTGAAAGGCTCAGAGATGGGGCCTTTCCTGGGATTTCTATCTTGGTAGGACTTGTGGAATAATAATTTTACATAGGTTCTTCAGACCTCTAATTTTCTCCTTCTCAGCTTTCCCTTAAAACCATTTTTCTACCACAGAGCTTTCAAGAAAAAGCCAGTGTTGACCTCTCACGACTTGCAGTAATTTGCCCTAAATGACCCAGGAGTTGCACAGCCTTGCCCTATTTAACCCAGGTTGGCTCTTCATTTTCTTTTTCATTACTGCAAACTCTTTGGAGTAAGAATGGTCAATTCCAGCTGAAATGCTTGGTATCCCATAATTTACTATTTTACCATGAAAAATCTATTCCCACAAAGGAAGTTACATGATGGTGTCCTCTCCACAACCTTTCTTCATAGCATAGGCCTAGGTTTTCCTCAGTTGGTTATTTAAATATCTTCAGAGATGAAATCACCATAGCGCCTCCTTCTCATCCATTCCAAGCTTTCATTCTTTTCCCCATGAGACTGTCCAACATCCCTATGCCTAATATTCAGCTTATTTTTCTGTTCCTGAATTTATGCCCATCACTTATTGTCCTGTCTTCCACAGACACAGAAAATATAATTTTTTTCCTGCTTGTAGCAGTCTCTACATAACTGAAGACTGTTACATTACACCTGAGTTTTCTCTTCTTTAGGGTTAAAGCCCCAACTGTCTCAAACTTCTCTTACAAGTTCATGTTTTCTAGGGCTCTGACTGTAAACAATGGGATTTTTTTCACAGCTTTCTTCTGGAAGCTAGACAATTAGTCATTCTGACTGTGCTGTCATGATGGAAAGAGCATTTCTGCACTTACCTGAAGGTTCAGTAGGTAGAAGATTTATCATAAATCCTAATGAGAAATAGGAACCTTATCTTTCCTTTTTTCCCCCCAACATCAGGGCACTGTCATCTTGTGTGCAGTTGAGGATGCAGTCTAGCTCAAAGATACTGATTTTTGCAGCTGCCTGATTAATTATTCCTCTCAGTGTATGCTTATATTCCTAGATGTATGCTGTAGACTGTTCCTGGGGGATGACTCCAAAGTGCAAAACACAGCACTTCTCTGGTTTTAAATAGAATCATATTTACTTTGGCAAGATCCTTTGCATCTTTATTCTTGTTCTCTATAACACCTGTAGCCTCTTCTGGCCACTGAGATTGGAGGTTTAGTAAGTACATTTTATTGCAGAAGATACATGACAACAGTACAAGACAGAAAACAGCTCCTCATAGAAACACACTGAGTACAACTTTCCATTTAGAAATAAATCATAAATAACTTTTCTGAAAACAGTGTTACAGATAGTTTTGCTTACTACAGTTCTATCTTGCACTATCTATATGGTATCTATCTTCTATTTTCTAGTCCTCTCTCATCGACAGAAAGGGCATATGAGTCAGAGTAAAAGGTCTTACTAGAAAATTAGAATATTTACTGCTTCGCCCTTATTCCCAAAGTACCTTACTGTAAGATGGAAGAAATTCAAAAGGTTTTGATAATTTTTTTCAGTTTTATTTCCTTTTCAGTTCTTGCAAGATACAGCACAATTAATTCCCAGAAGGAAATATAAGTGTCCCCAAATATCAATACAGTCAATGGCTGCTTTTCATCAGATTGTTTCACACACTTCACAAGCATGTCCAAATGAACTAGAAAGCCATATAACTCAGATGCTGACAATACTCTCAGGCTTTTCCATGACTCAACCTAAATCTAACTTATTGGACAGCCTTCTGCTGAGTTATTTTTAGCTTTTATCAACTCATGCATTTTCTTCCTGCAAGCTGAGCAAATTTCCACAAAGTCTCTTCAGAGCAAAGGTTGCAAATATGAAGGAAAAAAAAAAGAAAAAAAAATAAAACAGTGTCAAAGATTCCTTAGCAGATATTATTTAGCAACAAAGAATGGTGTGGGGTTGTCAAGAGATATTGTGTGTTGTACGTCACTTTTAATCATTTTTGACGTAACAGGTCAGTTGCTGAGCTGGCTTGGTTTTATTTGGGGGGTTTTGGGTGAGGTTTTTTTTTTGATTTTCAACAGAAATTAGTGGGATTTGAGAGAGTGTTCAATGACAGGAAAGAGTCCAAATGAATGCACCAGAAACTGGTCTTCATTAAAAAGCTAAAAATATAATCCTTAAGTGTCTTTTGCAGTAAAACTATTTTCATCATCTTCACTGATTTGAACTGTAATTATTGGCAAAACCATTATTGTTGCATGCTATCAAGGAGAAATTGCTAGACAGCAACAGAAAATAAAATAATGCATATTCCTTTCTAGGCCTTGACACAGACCTGGTTAAAAGTGGGCTCCTGGGCTTCTGTGATGCAGATACTCCTTTTCTTGCAGCTTTAGACTATGCCACTTCTAAGATTTTTGAAGCAGAGATTGTATCTGTCAGAACAGACTCATTCACTTGGAAGGGAACTACAGTGACTGTCTACTCCAGCCTGACCACTTTGGGGCTGACCAAGAGTTAAAGCATGTTGTTAAGGGCTTTGTCCAAATACCTCTTAAACACTGACAGGCTTCAGGCCTTGGACACCTCTCTAGGAAGCCTGTTCCAGTGTTTGACTATGCTCTTGCTATAGAAATGTCTCCAAATGTTCAGTCAGAAACTCCCCCGGCACAGCTTTGAACCATTCCCAAGTGTCCTGTGACTGAATTCCAGGTGGGTTGACCTGGCTGAACTCCAGGTGCCCACCAGAGCCACCCTCTCAGTCCCCTTCGCAGCTGGACAGGGGAGAGAAGGCATGACAAACATGTCATGGGTTGAGACAAGGGCAGGGAGAGACCATTCACTTCAGTTACAATCATGGGCAAACCAGACTCAATTTAGGGGAAATTAGTTTAATTTATTACTGATCAAATCAGAGTAGCATAATGAGAAATAAACCAAATTCTTACAATATCATCCCTACTCCTTCCTTCTTCCTCATCTCAACTTCACTTCTAGCTTCTCTCTCTTTCCCTTCCAGCAGAGAAGGGGGATGGAGAATGGGGTCTCTGAGCAGTTCATCACACATTGTCTCTGCCTCTGCTTCCTCCTCAGGAGGAGAGCTCACACTCCAGCATGAGGTTCCTCCCACACGAGACAATCTTTCACAAACCTCTCCAACATGACTCCTTCTCACAGGCTGCAGCTCTTCATGAACTGCTCCAGTGTGGGACACTCCCATGGGGCACAGTCCTTCAGGAACAGGCTGCTCTGGCACAGGTTCCTTGTGGGGTCACAGGTCCTGCCAGCAAACCTGCTCCAGTTTGGGTTCCTTTACTCATGGTGCCACAGGTCCTGCAAGGAGCCTGCTCCAGTGTGGGCTTCCCCCAGAGCCTCCTTTGGGCATCCACCTGCTGTGGCATGGGCTCCTCCAGGGCTGCAGGTGGATGTCTGCTCTCCCATGGACCTGGATGGGCTCTGGGGCACAGCTGCCTCACCATGGGCTGCACCATGGGCTGCAGGGAAATCTCTGCTGCAGCATCTGGATCACCTTATTCCCGTTTCTTCCTCACCGATCCAGGTTCCTGCAGGGCAGTTCACTCACGTATTCTCACTCCTCTCTCTGACTGCTGTTGTGCAGTTGTTTATTTCCCAGTTTATTAAATATATTATCCCAGAGGTGCTACCACTCTGGATGGTAGACATTCCACTAATGGGCTAGGACTTGGTGAGTAGCAAGCCCATCTTGGACCTGTCTGGCTTTGACTCTGTTGGGCATGGGGAAAGCTTCTGGCAGCTTCTCAGAAACCCACCCCATAGCTCCCCCACTACCAAAACTTTACCACACAAACCCAGTACACAGGAAGGAGAGCTCAGCACCTCCCTCTCCCCTTCCTCTCCTCAGGAAGCTGCAAAGAGGCCACCCCTCAGCCTCCTTTTCTTCAAACCAGACAAGCTCAGAGTCCTCAGCCGCTCTTTACAGGACATGCCCTCCAGTCTTACAACTAGCTTTGTTGCCCTCCTCTGGACACTTTCAAGGACCTTGACATCTTTCTTGAATGGTGTGGGAGGGCAAATTAAATCAAATTTGGAAGGGCCAAGGACTGAGCAAAGGTGAGCTTTGCAAACACCCTGCTGCTGGTGGGGCAGGGGAGCAGGATGCACCCACAGGATGTTGAAAGAGGAATGGTGTCTGCCACATTTACCAGCCTCATTTACTGTGGCTGCAGGTGATGCTGCAGGGTCAGCTCTGAGTGTCTCACATGAAACAAACCTCTTCTGCTTGAGCTTTACATTTGCAGAGGTGTGCACTAGGGCAGCATCTTTGCAGTGTGCCTGTGAGGGAGGTGTGGGGAGTAAATACAAGCCAAAGCAATAAGCACACTATAGCAAAAAACCAGCTCCCAGTCTCATCTCAGAGTTTAGTTGTGGCAGGGAAGGAGGAAGCAGTGCTTGTGTTATCAATGATAAGGTGTGAGCCAATACTTGCTTACTTGCCAGAGCTCCTCAGAGAAGAGTTTCTCAGCAGTCCCACAGTTTCAGCCTTTAAACTTCAGAACTCTTCTGCATTATCCCCAAACCCAAACTGCTGTAAGTATGACCTGTGATCTTCATCACCCATCATCCTCTCTCTGCATCTCGTCTTGCAAGAGGACTCATTCCAAGATGCACATCAGGACCACCTTACTCCATTGGTCCCCAGCTCATATGTCAGGTCATTGATGAGCTGATCACAGAGAATTAATGAACCTTATCCCTATGTGTGGAAAACCCTGGAAAGCAGGGAAAGATGAATGGCTTCTACAGTGTTTGCTCCATACAGGTATAAAAAATATCAGGTCATATCAAATTGCCTTGGAGCAGGGTTCTTCCCCTGATGCAGCATACAAAAGTGATTTGAGGGTTTTTCTATTTGCTTCTGGTTCTTCTACCCACACAGTTCATTTATTGTGACCCCAGCAAACAGTGTATGGGGATGGAGATTGAGTTGGGCATACACTAAATGCAAGTGCCAATCTTCTCAAAATACCAAACCTCCAATCATACCCAACATTATTGCCACACTTCATATTTGAAAATTTGATTGGTCTGTAACTGGCTGCTGAACACTAAAAATTAGGGTCTTTAAACAGATGATGGTCTTTTGAAAAATGCATTTCATTAATTCACTTTGACTAAATTTAGTCTGACACTGAGACAGAGTAATGAAAGAAAAATAAATATATGGATCAATATTTGCTTATACAGTCTAAGCAATTACTGTGTATTTGAGAGGTTCATTTTTCCATCTTATAAGTTAATTAGCATGGAGAATTAAAAAATAGCTAGATTCACTGCACCAGTCCTGCTCCTGCTGACAGCAGTACAGGTTTTGTATTGAACAGGAGTAATATTTGGGTGTAAAAACTTTCCCTATAAAGTCAGAAACCATCTTTTAACTTTTCTCTGGCAATGTAATTCATCATGACAATAAAGACAATGCAATGTCTTCTCTTACAATGCAAGCTTAACATTAAAACTATCATGTAAACCTCTCTATGTGTGTGTGTGTGTTTTAGGCATGATTTTGAGAAGTGCTGGACATGGGCTTCTTTTCGCTACTGGAAGCTAATGGGGCTTCTCCTGGATAACATAACTGAATGCTCTCATGTAACATAACTGGGGGGGGAGTTGGTTGGGTATTTTTAATGAAGATATTTAACAACTGACCCATAAACCCACAGATATCCAGTTAGGAGCAGATGAAGTAGACCACTGCTCAGGAAAGCAGTTATGCATCTGAAGAAGAAACTGAGCATCTTGAGTGTTTAATGCTCTGCATTTGCTTAGGTGAAAAAGGCTCCAAAGCACCTGTGTTGACTTTAGATTATGAAGTGTTCTCCATTCTGAGACAATACTGTTTAATGCATTGATAAAAGGTATTCTTTATCCCTTGAACTGATCTGATTCCTCACTGCTTTGATATTAATGTGGCTACGTGGAAACATGTGAAGATGCAGATAACGAAAGTTTGTCTTTGCATTTTTTGAGACAGCAATTTCTAGACTAAGTTGGCAGAGTTGAGTGCTCTGAGACTCCTGCCCAATCCAGCCTGTGGATGGGATTTGAGGTGGGTGTCAGCATGCTGCTGACAATATCTGGGGTTTAAATTGACCCTGACCCAATCAGGGTGTTCCCACTGCAGGCTAACCTTGAGTAAAGTGGAATTGATCTAGTGTGGGCTGTTAGATGTGGCATAAATCCAAGCACAACTGCCAAAGAGTTGGGTTTCCAGCAGTAATGTGGTTGGTTATGACTTGGAAAGCCTGCTCCTTTCACTAAGCAGTCACAGATACAAGTATAGGGATTTGGGGTACCCTGGAGAAGAAACTAAAAGAAAGCCAAAGACAAGTGGAGGTCAAGGAAATATTTCTCTGAGAAATAAAGAATCAGCTCCTGCACTTAATTTCTTACTTTCATGTACATGACTAAAACACCTCAGTAATATTAAAAATGGTGCTCAGTGTGATGTATAGCTTAATAGTATCTTTAATCAGTAGAAGCTAGACTTAAATAAATTTTCAGTTCATGGATTATTGCTGGACCATGTAAGTTGAGGAGATAGGTTTTCTGCTGCCAAAATTTATGACTTATCCAAAGTCAGCAGAATAGATAAATTGATGTATGCCTTATCTACAAAAAAGAATGTGATTGGGATGAATTCCCAAACAGGTGATTATGTGAATGATGCAAAAGCCAAGAGGTATGTACACACTGAAGGAAGAGCAGATTGGTTTTGGCCCAGGTTCAGCAAAGGCACTCCCGCAAGTAAAAAGTAGTTACTATGAAACAGATTCAGTGTCAGAAAAATGGAATAATCACCTGGAATTCAGCCCAATTAGTTTCTGTAAGTTCTCATATTCTACATTTACCAGGAATGTAGTGGAAGTGACATTTGATAACATTTTATCTCAGCCTCAGTCACCTGGGGCCTGTGCACACAAATAAGGAGCGGAAAAGAGTGAAGCAAGAACATTTTTACTCTTTTTTTTTTTTCAGATCAACCACAGAAGTCTGTAGGTGTCAAACTTCATAGCTTTTCAAAAATGGTATTCTCATTAATTCTTCTTTTTTTTCCATTTAAGAATAGAAACCCTCTGTTAGTAAGGTAAATGTGCTCATTTGCATTGTTAAGCAGTACTTTGAAGTGTTTTCAGTACCTTTTCATAGAAAACAGAAACTTAAAATGAAGAGGAAAAAAATCCTTTCCCATCAAAGGCTAATTGATTAATTCTTTGCTTGAATAATAGCAAAACAAGAGAATCCATTATGGCCAGATTCAGAAATGGCACGCATCACATTCTGTTTAAGCAATTTATACTACAAGTATTTGTGTGTAATAGCTTGCAGTTATTATTTAATTTCAGCGCTGATACAAGAGGGTTAGGATGAGGTTGCAAAATGTAACACTTCTTACAAAGAGGGATAAATCATGAGTTTGAAATTGTAAGAAATAACTAAATCAGTTCTAGAAGGAGGTGGGTATTTTTAGGCCAATGGGAACTGATGGAGAAGGGGTCAAAAGGGAGAGCCCTGATCTGTGTCACTTCTTGGAATGGCCAATCCTTACGGAGTGCTCCTTGCTTACCGGCACTGACGTCACCCTGTCACTTCTGCCACACAACCTGAGGGTTCACAGGATGCCAAAGAGCAGATTTCCCCTCAGATCTTGGCAATCCCTCAAGGTCACCGTGCCAAAACATAGTTTTCCTCTCCAAATAAAAGTTTGTTGGTAAGAAAGCACTGTCTGTCAGAAAGATATTGTCCAATCAGTCCTGACAACATCATTTTGCCTCTACATGAAGCAGCGTGTCCCAGCCTTGGCCAGAGATGCAGGAAAACACATCAGGATGGAATTTGCTGCCTGTTTTTGTGATGTCCCTGCTGCAAACTCCCAGCCTGTCATGCAAGTCTCCCTGCACACCTTCCATTGCAGTAATCTGGCTCTGCTGTCAGCTTCCTGAGGAGCACAGCATGGGTGCATGCTCTTGGGGGGGTCAGGAAGCTGCATGGAGAAGCACAGAGGCAAACCACAGCAATTCAGCACTTCTGGCCTCTCCAAGAAAAGCAGCATATCCCACTGTGTCTTCATTTCCTGCATACATGTCCTGACTCTCCATGTCACCTTCTGCACTCCTAAGGGGAAGGCTCTACAGCTCATATCACAGCACATCTTTCTGCAGCCTTCCAGTTTTCCACTGCAGCTACACCAGCCTGTCCCAGTTAAGCCAAGGAATGCATCCCACAATGCCTGCAGATGCAGCAAGTGCAATTTGAGATGTCTTGCTGATCCTTGCATGCAACATCTTCCTTGTACTTCAGCATGACGGATGATTCTGGCTATTAAATTCAGAGGTGTGAATGAAAGAGCAAGCCCTAGACAAGGAAAAGCAGAGCTATTGCTAGATTTAATTGCAAATTAATATTATTGCAAAACATTTAATTGCTTCTCACTGTGATTTATCAGGAAAAAATTAAAGGAAAACTGAAAAAGATTCTAGCAACAGCAGGAAAGAAGGCATACTGGGAAACAGGTTATATCTGAATTGTATAAATGTACTTGATCTTCAATAACTCATTAACAACAGTGTCATACTGTTTATTTTCTACTGTAGCTGTGATTTTTAGGATTATGCCTATCAATATTTATTCTTGTTTAACAGAAGGCAAACATCCGGTCAGCCCTGGCAAATACTGTCCCGTGAATGTCAATTTCATTACACTTTAGTCACAGAACAAACGTTTGGTTTCAAACAGGAAGGTGAAAGTACAAAATGGGGAGAGTTCGTAACCACTGTGCTTAATGCCATGATAATTAATCTGGTACAAACCTATGAAGTTCTTAGAGATCTCAGTTATCTCCTGCCAATGTAAGGAGCAAAATTTATGTTCCTATCATGGAGGTAGACTTAGCTTTTACTAGAAATGAGGACTCTGTATGGGACTGTTTCATAGATTGGCAAAAGCATCTGTAGAAACAGATTTTTCTGCAAACTGCAGTTTCTAGATGAGGTTCCTCTTTCAGACAACTCATCTTGATGTTGCTCAATGGGGTTGAAATGCTGAGAAGCAATTTTGACTTTTTCAGTGTCATTTCTCTGAATGCCTGTGCAGACAAGACCCTGAAAGTCTCCTGCCTTTTTCTGTCACATTGCTACTCAGGACTGCCTGTAAGTCTGTAGGTTCTGATATAAAGAGCTAATCTAAATTAGCTCTAGATATCTAAAAACTCTAAATATGACTATATATTTTAAAATAACAAAGCTAACCAACATATATATCAGATGGAGCCTAATGAATATGAGACACATTTGCCAGAGTAAACTGAAGAAGGGTCTAAGGGGGTCTGTGGACTTGGCGTTATGCATAGCTCTTTGTTGTTGTGTATCTTCACAGCATTGGAGACACTCACAGTGGCTTCATCCTCACAGCCCCCTGGGATGTAGCAAAGATCTACCAGTCCTGTGGGGGCTGGGGACAGAGGAGAAGCAGACAAGGTGGCCTGAGGACCCGCGGAGTCGCACACGGCATCCCACGCTGCTCGCGCCTCTCTGCGCGCCCACAGTGCTCCACCCGCCTCACCACTGGACTCATAACTCACCCCCACCAAAACACACTGTAAGCTCTTTCTGTGAAATATTTAGGGATGGGTAAATCACAAAGACTCTGTGAAGTATGCAATCATTAAGGGTGAAAAATGTGTCTGAGATCCTTGAGTCCAGCAATTAACCCAGCACTGCCACATCCACCACTAAACCATGTCCCCAAGTGCCACACCTGTAAGTTTTTTGAAGACTTCCAAGGATGGTGACTCAATCACTTCCCTAGGCAGCCTACTCTAATGCTTTCAGTAAAAAAAAAAATTCCTCATATCCAGCCCAAACCTCCCCAGATGCAAGTGTTTCCTCCTGTCTATCACTTGTTGCTTAGGAGAAGAGGCTTATCCCCACCTGGCTACACTCTCCTTTCAGTTGCATAGAGAAATGAGGTCCCCCCTGAGCTTCCTTTTCTCCAGGCTAAATATCTCCAGGTCCCTCAGTTGCTCCAGACTTATGCTCCAGATCCTTCATCAGCTTCATTATCCTTCTCTGGACACGCTCCATCATGTAAATGGTGGCAAAAATAATAAGGGGCTTTCTTGGAAAGCCTTCCTAGACAGGAGACATAAGCATATGTTGAAGTGAGGCTAGTCTGACTTCAGGGATTTAGAGTAGCTTAATATGGTAAAATTGTATAAATAATGGTATCTAAGGTACAAATAATTAATAATTTTTTTAAGTCATTAATTTATTTTTGGGATTTGCCAATACCGTTTCTCTGTCTTATATAAACTTTATGCTATTCAGGGCAGGGAATACTTATAGCCTGTTGCATGGATCATACTTAGTTGAAAAGCTAAGCAAAAAGAAGATTCATGTCTTTGCTTCCTATTCTGAATATCAAAAAAATACTTAAGCAGACGCAATAATGCAAAACCTGATATTAAAGTGAGGAAAAAATTCAGCATATGTATTCATCTCAGGATGATTTTGACCCCAGGAAAGTATTTGATTATGATAGATGAACTATATTGCCACTCACGTTAATATAGTAGTGTCTAATGATTTTTTTTAAAGTATTCATTTTAACACTGCCAATGTTTACTTAGCAGGACATTAATAACAGCAGGATATTTATCATATAGGAAATGGCTAATGAAATCTGCTTCAGCTGTCAGTGGATGTTTATGTTTCAAGGCTGAACTGGATTGTTTATGTACAATATAGGGGAGAATGGTAGGGTTTTGTTGGTGACTAAGAGGAAAATTAAATGGCAATTATTATGGCTTTTATTATTATTTATATTACATTAGAACTCATTTGGGCTTCAGATCAATGCTAGAAGCAGCTCAACTCTTTGCTGAAAGATTTAAGGATGAGACAAAATATATTTGGTAGCAATGGGACACAGGACTGGGAGCAAAAGCTGTGCAGCTTTGCAGATAAGCTGATTCACTGCCTACTGCTCCTCTGGTGAGCCCTCTTGCAAGTAGTCCCTAGGATTTGATATATCTCTTTTTAATGCATGAAGCTTATACAATTTCTGCATATTCTTAAATTCAATAGTTAAATCAGGGCCAAACTGTATCCCCTAGTCAAAGGTTTTAAAATACTCTACTAATTCTTAAAGAGTTTACTCCCAATGGCTACTTCAAATTAGATACAAAGGTCACAATTTTTAAGCATAACTTACACAGATTCTGGGACCTTTTCCCCCTAACAACCAGGATTTAAAGGATTTCCTTTTGAGAAGCACAAACGCTCTTCCAATTTATAAAACAAATCAGGCATTTGAAAATTATATTTTCCATCTTCCTTTGCAAGTCTGAGATCATCATTTGAGGTTTTCCTTCCTTTCTTGAAAAAAAGCTTAAAGTGGTACATCCTTGTTGCAAGGACATGTGAGAGCTGCCAGATTGCATCACAACAGGGACAGGCATGAATGCGGAAACAAATGAGCTGGGGAGATGCACCAGTCTTTGGTTGTCCTTCACCAACCCTTGCTCTTCACAAATATTAATGTCTTCCACTAAAAAAGTGCATAGTTTTTGGCCAGGATGCATGTATGCATGTGTGGAATTTAATCCAGCATGCCACTGATTGTCCAGTGATCTAGCATTTCTTCTTTTTATATGGTAAAAAAAAATTGTAGATCAAAATCAACAGAAAATTATGTCACTCTGGTATCTTAACTTCATGAAAAGGAAAGTGTGTCACCATGGCAAAATATTTCCCTTTGTTAGTTACTCCTAAAGAATGAAATGAAAATTCCAAAGGCAATTGTCTTCCTCATTTTTCCCTTGCCTGGAAATCCCTGGGAGTACAGAATACAATTCAGAAATGCTAAAGCAACTTCTGCTGCATCCCTGCAACTACCTCCAAAGTCAATAGGAGTCACGGGTGCACAAGGAACTGACTTCCCCATCAACACACTGCAATTTTTAACCATTATTAAATTTAAATCTCTCTAGCATCAATATTTATTCCTGCTAAATATGAAGGATGTTTAGACTTATGAGTCACCAATTCTTTTCTAGTTAGCGCTTGTTCTACAAATTCCACCCTTGAATGGAACTAGAGATTTGTACATGATAGCAGCACACAAAGTCAACTGCTCGGAACAGGCAACAACAGAATAACAACTGTGGAGATAAAAACGTGCACCAGTCAGAGCCTGCGCTCCCCACTGTTGTTTCTCTGCTGTTGGTTTTGTAGCAGGCGTGAGTGGTAAATCACAAAGAGTGTGAATGAGTGCAGCAGGATTTGCCCACAATTTGTTCCATGCAAGCTCGAGGTTGCCATGGGAAACAGGAAGCATTTTTCGGGCACTCCCACAGCTATAAACTGTTGCCACTGTATTAAGGAGCGGCAGCATCCTGCATTTCCTTCAGCAGAAGGCAATGAGCTGACAGCCAAAAATGCCCAGGGTGGATGGTGCTTTTCCCCCACTTTTACTTCTTCCTTTGGATGCAGCTCAGGATCCTGGTAAAGACAACAGGCAGCCCTTTGCTGTAAGGCTGTAGGTTCGGTCTAGTTTCCAGTGAATGCAAGGTCTGCATAATAAAAACCCACTTTACAAAGTGCCATGGTAGTCAGAAGGCTGGAAAGGAATTTCAGAGGCAGCTGAGAGACAGCTGGAATGCAACAGCCAGGTTGTATTCTTTGCATATGTTATGTGGTGAGAGATTGCACACAGGGAAAAGACAGCTCTCAGTGTGACTGTAGCACACATCAGTGCCTGCCAGCCCAAAATGAGGGCCTTTGTCACTTCAGGAAGGGTGAAGTGACACTCTGGAGAAGATATGATAGCTTTTCTCAGGATGAATAATCCCTCACAGCGTTTCTGTAACTCTGGGTGGTGACTGCACCAATGTACTGGGAGCCTCTTTGATCAGTGAAGATGCCTCATTCCAACAGGTTCCTCTGTAATCCCGTTCTGGGACAGCGGAGTGAGAAGTGACTGACAGCTGGCTGAAAAGGTAGCAGGTGAAACAGGAGCAGGCAGCAGCACATCTGCTTGTGTCTGCTGAAGGACTGAGAAACAGAGTTGAAGATTTGCACATAGGGAACACAGAGGCACACTTTTAGATAGCTTAAGAAGCCTTGCTTCTGATTTCAAAGATCAAACCTTGTAAAAGCACTGTAAAATCTGTGTGGAAAGGTATGGTTTTCCAAGCCAGAGGAATAGAAATAGAAGCCCTATAGCTGCCATAAATCTCCTGCTTCCTAAAGTGGTCCCCAAAGGTAAAGATAGATGCTCAGAAGCAGGAAATTTCATGTTGCAATTGTCTTTATTTAGTCAAAGGCATCACTTTCCCCGATCAAGATAATATGCCCTGAAGAAATAAAGCATTTTCTCCTACTTTATCTTTTCTACAGTCCTCTTCCTTTTCTGTGCTCCTCCCTGAAATGCCAGATATTTTTCTTTCCTGGTAGTTTGGCTTGAGAGACAATGTATTCTCACATGTCTGGTACTGAAAAAACAGGGTATAGCTGTCCCCAAGGAATAGTCTTACCTGAATATGGCAATAGCTGGAAAATGCTGCTGCAGACAACTGAGTGACATCATTTATTGCTTAGCCCTGATGAAGTTGTTCTATAATGAGTAAGAGCAGAATCCTACTTTTAAGAGTATATAAGATTTCTGCAGTTTTTCCTCATAACTTTGAGATCTTATGCTAACTGTATCCTTCACCTGCAAAACAGAGTTGTAGACTAATATAGGAAAGGAGAGGAATACAAGGTATTTATTACTTAGTATCTATCAATCCTAGAAATTAAGCAGAACAGAGGTTGATTTCCACCTGGGTACTTTAAATCAATTAAGCTTCTCATGGTGAAAAGACTTAATGAAAGAAAACATCCTCAGTGCTAATTACCATGCCAAATACAAATCAGAACAACAGCAGAAACAGCCCCTTGGAGACAACACATCTACTCAGAGCACACAGATACAACATTTAAAGTTTTGTTTTCTCCATCCTACTCCTTATTTACACTGACATGGAAACAGGTAGTGCATTCTTTCCTTGCAGCTGATAGACTCTCAGAAGGTAACAGCACCAATATACCAAATTCTCATTCTACTTATAATTGCAGTCATATCATCTCTGGATGTCAGGGAGAACCCTGCTGATCAGCCACTGTGCACCACAGCTGATTCCTTTTTATTAAATCCTTCATTATAAGTCAAATAAACATTTCAGGAAAGAAATGCCAGTCTAAGTAGAATATTCTTTCTCTGATAAAAGTTTTATTTTTCTGAGTTGTCCTTTATTTAGCCCATGAACCCTATCTAAAAAGCACTTTCTCACTTTAAGGTGGAAAAATCATTCTGAAGTGGTACAACAGCCACACAGTGGTACAAAAAAGCTGATGCTGGATCCCTTGCACTTAACAACCCACATCATTCAGCAGCCACTGAACTTCCTTTATCTGTGCACCTACTTCCCACTGAGACATGTGAGTTTGTGTGAGTTCCAGATGCATCTGGGAAAAAAACAATCTTTCTTCTTTGTGCAACAGATTAGAAGCTTTTTTCTCATCAGCAAAGAGAGGTTGTTTCTTCCACTTGGCTAACAATAGACCTGGTGGGCTGAAGAGGGCAGTTAATCTGCTCTGACTGCTGCAGCTGTGTGGGAGCACACAGGGGCACAGTGCCCTCCTGAAAGGAGATTTTGACTCACTGAGGCCAAGAATAAATGTTTAGACAATGCTGACTTGGAAATTTTTGGGAGTATATTTTTTTGGTTTGGGAAATAATCTAAACTGGCACCGAAGGGTGTAGCATGTTTAGTCAGTTAAAGGCATGGGGAGGAGAGTTTGCTTTTCCAGAATTCATTACAAATCTTGTGCAGATGATACCACAAGAAATGAAGAATCTTCAGAAAACATTTATTTAAATAGTCCTTTTGGTACAACTGAATTGAATAGGAGGACAGAGTGAAGCCAGCTGAGCCAAATTGCATTACTACCCATGAGGTTACACAAGAGCTCCTGCCCAGGCTCCTGGGTCACTCCAGAAGAGAAACTCTTCCTTGGGTTCAAACAAGCAGTGAAAGGAAAGGGACAATCTGCCCTCTCAAGGTGCCTCTCTCTCTGTTTACTGGACAGGGACCCTGCAGAACCAGCTTAGATTTAGTCACTTGGGTTTAGCTGAAGTTTACATTTTCAGAGTTTATTACAAATAAGGTCTAAGTGATATTTTCATCTTCCCCCCCCCCCCTTTCTCTTTATCAGGGTCAAAATCTCTTTTTCTCTGTCTCAGCTAATATATTTTTCAGTCAAGAAATCTGTTGCCCAACAGTGACTGGTCCTACTTCACAGTTTTCCTCCAATTCCATAAATTTCATCAAAGTTTCGTCATATCCTCATTCAGGTTTTCTCAGAAACATGACTCATCACTGAAGAATGTTCTGGTCATTAAAAAGATTAGGACATAATATTTTCTTACATTTTTGTGGCTCTTTTCTCTTTTGAAGAGAAAATATTTTAGGAAAGGAAGCTTCCCTGCTGATTGTAACTGCTCAGCTTTTCTGTATTTCTCCTTTCTTTGCTTCAACAGTTACTCTAATTGAAAATTTAAACCAAACTTCTTTACAGAAAACTTTGATGCTGCAAAAATATTTTGCTAAGAAACACCACTGAAAAACTGAAATGATAAATCTTCCTTTGTCCTTAAAGTGAAACAGACACAGGAGGATGATAGAAAGTTGTAAGTAGCACTCTCCATGAGCTTTGAAACAAGATTCTCATCTGATCCACTGCTGACCACAAAAAGAAGGAGAAGTGACAGCAGGGGCTGTTCCGCACTGGCCTGCAGCAGCTGGGTGGCAGGCACAAGCACTGTTACACAGCTCATTTTTCTGATCACATCATGGAGCTCACCCTCAGACTTTTCTTCCTTCTGCAACTTGCACTGCAAGTCTTTTCCTCAATAATTCTTTGCCTTTTCTTAAAAGGAATCTGATTTATTATCAGAGTATCCCTAACAGCACAAAAATCTCCCCTCAAGCTTTCCCTCCCTTCATGCCAAGTTCTTAGCCTTGCTCCTTTTTCTCCTGCTCCTTTCACTGGCTCTCCTCCCATGCCTTGCAGCCAGCACCTTTGAAGAAATACTCATCCTCCTCCACCTCACTCGTTCCCCTGGCTGTTCCTCCTGCTACACAATGGTGCCCATGGTGCACTGAGAGCTGCTCTCCTTCTGTGAACTCGGCTTGTCCTCACGTACCCTCAGCACCCTGGGCTTCCATTCAGTCACCTTTTTCCAGTTGCAACATTTTCTCCATGAAAGAAACATGGGTTCAGCTGGTGCGTGCAGGTTCCCCCAAGTCTGGATGCAAGGCAGGGTGAGATGGAGCATGGACACTGGCTGTGCGGCTTTCATGGACCTGAAGGAGCTTTTCCAGCTGTAACTGTGTCATCAGAATTACTGGTGTTCCATGTGTGACACTGTGGCTCTGTGATGCTGTTGACCAGGCTCTCCACACTGCCTCCTGAGATTTCTGCAAGCCTTTCCCTGCTTTATCAGAAATGCCTTTTCCAATCTCCCATCCCTTGCCTCTATCCCACAGGGGCCTCATTCATTCCCTCATTGTCACACAGGTTTCCCATATGTGTTCTTACCTATTCCACTGTCTCCTGCCCTCCCTAATGCCCAATTTCACTCCAAGTGACAGGGTTTTTTATGTGTTCCTCATGTTACACCTGCTCCAGCCAGACTTGACACGGCTCCTGTCTCCTCTCACAGATGTCTCCTATTTCCACTTCCATGCTTCTGCAGTTTCTATCCTATATTCCACTTACAGTCACTTCTCCAGATGGACTTTACCATGCAGCACAGTTGTCCAACCCTCTGCTCCTCATTCCCTTCTCTGTCACTCCCCAGGTGACCTTGGATAATGTTCTCCTTTGTTCCTAAGGCCCTCTATCTCCACATCCAACCTGTCATCCCTCTCCTGTACTGCTACAACTTCCCCACTCTCTCCTTGGAAAATTTTGGTCATTTTCTAGGAGTTCAGTTTTCATACACTGTTCTTGGGCAGTTTGTAACAAGATTTGTGCTTACTTGGGTTTCAAAAAGAAAGGAAAAAAAATCTTTGTTCAACTAATGACGTAAGAAAAGCTGAGACCTTCATTTTTCTCTCTGTCAGGCTTTTCCAGTATTTTGATTTGTATCCATTTTGACAAGGTTGTTCCTACTGATGCTAAAGAATCTCTTGACATTCTCAAATGGAAAATTACTGTGCTAAAGCCAGACAAGCCCAGTGAATTATCTATTTTTATGCAGTGTCCTCAGCATCTGAGTGAGAAACAAAAGAGCAGTTGGCACCTTGGTGGCTGTTTGGATGGAAAATATATGAGTCCCCTCTTCAATTCCTAAAAGGTGCCTTTATCCTCAAGTGCATTGGACAGCAATAGCACCAGTTTTCTGCCTGAATGATCAGAAGACAACCTCCCACCCTGGGGATAATACCATTGCTAAAACATTTTAGCGCCTCAACAGCAGAGCTCAGGGGTTACCATCACCTTCATACACAAGCAAAGGAAGAAAGGAGTTGTTGCTCCTTAGCTGCACAATGGCTTCAATGATTCCTGTGTGGCCCTTCCAACTCAGGATATTCTATGATTCTTTTTTACTTTCCAAAGAGAAAACCATTGGCACTCATCCCTTGGAGCCTTAGTCTGGGCCTCCATGGATCTCCCACACCCATTTCTTTTCACTTTCTCATGTCCCATAGCTGTATGCCAAGTTTTAAATCCTTAAGATTAGGGATATCAACACCACTAGTGCCAAATGGCAAAAACTCAAGATCAAGGGCTCGTTCAACAGTATAACTGAAAAATTTAAGCACTTCCAGGAATTTCAGGTGTGTTGGCTTCACATTTTCAACTGAGATTTTTTTCAATAACACTTTGTTCTTGGAGCTGAAAGTCTACAACATTATTCTAACTTTACCTCTGGTGGGAGTTTTTAGCTGAAAGTTTCACTTTGAAAGGATAAAATTAATCTGGGAAGGACCTCAAGTGTCAGAGCCGTCATCCTTGTCTTAGTGCAAGGTCACCTTTAACCAGGTTGTAAAGGTGTATTTTACCCAAGCTGAGGCATGTACAACAAAGATGTCTACATCTAAGCTGATCCCTCATTGGTTTAGGAATTCCAATTTCTGTGGCAAATAAAATGTAGAGAAAAACTGGTACACCCCAACCCCATCTTTGTCCTAGGATGCAATGGATACACTGTGAGGATCCACTGACTGTGCTTACTGACTTTCCACAGATAAGACTGGAATTTGAAAACAAACAAAACAAAACAAAACAAGCAAACAAAAAATCAGATGCAGGTACAACCTTGTAAAGTTTAAAACCAGGAAAACCAAACCCCATTCCATCTTTGGGTGTATGTAACTATTTATCTTGTTCCAGTGCAGCTGGCGGAGCCTTGGCTGGTAGAGTTTAGGATGCAGTTTGTCTGGTCAGATGTGGACACCTGTGTGCTGGTGGGATGGGCCATGCCCAAATCTCCAACGACCAACCAGTTCTCCAAGGCTCTGTTAGGTGTATCCTCCAATGTCAAAGCCAACACCATTCCCAAAATCTTTATTGTTGCTAAGGGTTTTCATGTTCCCCCTATATAATTCATGTCACCACTTTGTACCTTTTACCTCAGAGATTTAGTAGCTTTATGCCACAGACTGCAATTTTCCAATGAAAGCCCATCAGTCCATTCCAAATCAAATATGGACACAGGAAACAGAATATATCCTCCAATCATGTAGCAGTCTTTTTCATATTTGAATATTGTGCAAACAAAATTATAATTTGGCAGAAATTGGGCTATTTTAAAAAATTGGTCACTTAAACGTCCTAATACAAAACACCTACATCTGTCCTGGAAATATTTTTTTCGTAGCTGGTCTTAAATATTTTAATTCTAATATGATAAAAATATTTTTACCATCTATTTCCAGCTTCAAAGTATTATACAGTGCGTACTACACTGGAAAAAAAATTAAAACCCGATATCTCTGTACCAAAAACATTTTATAAGGAAATTATAAGCAACCTAACAGTCTGTTCAATAAAATTTCTAGCAGAAAAGCAAGTACCACAAAGTTGTTGTCAGCAACAGTTTCTGCTCCTTTTAACTTCTTCCTGACTCAGCTGTTCTCAAGCCCTGTGCCTTGGACTAAGCTACTCCTTCCCTAACTATTGTGACTTTGTGTCTCTCACAAAAGTTTTATGAAGGAAGGAAGAATTACTGTCTACATAAGACTTTGCCAGCTTCTTCAAACAGATATTGTTTAGCCAAGGAAAATTTAAACTAGTGAAAGCATGCATATATTACTTTTTTAAACCAACGTGGGTTTTTTTTTTCTTTAGGGGTATGTGTATATACACATATACAGAGATTTTATGCATACACAAATAATGCATTTTCTTTTACAGTACTGTGTACCGTGAATATAAAATATGGCCTTAAAATCCTACAGAACTTTTCTGTTATTGACTATAATTTGCTACAATCAGACTGAAATCTTTTGTATGTAATTTATTGATAATCAATTGGTTTGCCCTTGTCTATCCTGCCCTTGTCTTGATCCTGTTTAACTTCCAATCATTTTCCTTTAAAATTGGAATTTCTCAGGTCAACCCTGTTTGAATTTATATCCTATAGGAATAGGATATTTCTATTCCTATAGGATATATCCATATCTATCCTATAGGAATAGGATATATATATATTTTTTTTTTTTTATGAAAGACACCACTGGCAATACTAATACTGGCAAATTCCTGTATGCAAATATGTTTCTACCATCTCTGTGTTTGAGGTCATACTTACCCTGAGGTACTGACCCTTTAAATTCAGTCCAGTTTGTCACTTCATTTGTTTATTTTTTTCAACTCTAAAATGAATGAGATCTAGCAAACTATCAAAAGAAGATTTTTAAGAAGTACATGCCATGTGTGCCTTCTCCATGAATACTGCCAGTGGAAAGCCACATATAAAAATAAATGGTCTATTTCCCACTGCTAATAAATATTTGGTTCCATTTTGTGAGGAGGAAGCATACACATTGTCTGTGAAAATCAACAAAAGTTCTACAAACAGAAGATTTCTAGAATCAGGTAGATATGCTCTAGACTGATACTTGGAACATTAAATAGAAATACTTCATAAATTGGACTGTATCTCTTTTATCTGAAAAACCCAGTTGGATTATGCATTAAAATTGTGACATCACTTAAAAAAAGATAATTGATCGGAATGCTGCTTTTTTTTTTTTTTTTTGTAGTACTAAAACCATTCCACTTTTATTTTTCCCCAACCTTTTATTTTGAGGCATGCTGAGCATTGGGTTTTATGGAAACTGTTGGATTAGGTCTATGTTTAGGAAAGCATTAAACACATGGCTAAATAAAAAAAAAGCAAGTATTAAGCAAGTATTCTCCTTGAAATCAATGGGCCTGCTTCTAAAATTAAAGTTAAGCATCTGCTTAAGTATTTCTTGGCTGGGGTCTGCAATCCACACACAGATGGACTAACAGTGGTAGTGAGTTTCAAGATGTCATAATGACAAAAAAGCCTCAATTAGATCATTAATCTATCTAGATATTTATATGGCATCCATCTCCATAAAAACTGCAGTACCTATCTTAGGGCAGCCAAGAGTGAGGTCATAGAATTCCCCTGAATCCAGCCTAATTACTGGCTCTTCAATGCTGCCCTTCCAGGGCAGCTAGCTGTGCCACCCTGAATAATTACATGCACACTCTGGACCCACTGCTCCTGGCTGCTCAAAACAACCTCACTGGCTTTGCACTGCAGGAAAAGGAGAATTTGTCAAGAGAAATGTTCTGCTCAGCTAAGGACAGCTTCCAGACTAGGGACAACCAGAAGGAACTGGCGACAAGACCTTCTTAAACCACTCCATCCATAAAAGGCTGTCTCATTTGTTCCTACATGGCACCTCCCTTCAAAATTATGAACATGTTTCCTGCAAAGCTCCCCCTCTTTCTACCTTCAAACTCTGTTGACTGTAAATCATCCCATAGTTCACTAGTTAGCTGGCTCCACATTCATAACACAACAAATATTTCCCCTCCAGCATCAAGTCATGCAGGCTCCATGGGATGTAATTTCTGAAGTGATCTTCGAGACAGAAGTTGCTTTCCACTCCACAAAGGAGAAGGGTTTTTTAATTGTGCAACTATTTAAAAGTCACTCCCAAGATGTGCACCTGAGCTCAGAGTCTGTAATTTATAATCTACCCACCCACACACGTGCACTGCAACCAGATCACTGTTCCCACAGAAAATAAACATGCTGAAACACAAGACCCAGCACTGTTCCAAGCAGTGATAAAACTTTTAAAAGATACATGGTGATTTCATAACATCTCTTGGTAGCATAGGGCAGGGGCAAATGTACCCTCACCTGCTATGGAGTGTTAGTTCAAATGTACAGACATAAGGAGAGAGAGTTTCCTTTGATCTCATCTCATCTTTACAAATCAGGTCTCGATATGATCGAAGTAAAGTTCCCAATGCCAAAAGATGAGTGGTTCAAAAAACTCTCATAGTGAAAGGATTGAGAGCTACTCAAAAAAACCTTCTCAACATGTCATTTTCCCATCATGTAGTACCTCTAACATCAAGTAAACCTACAGTGGGGAGGAACTGACTGCAAGCAAACTAGTAAAGATATTTTGGTAGAACACCCTAACAAGAAATTCAAAATAAAATAGTGTCTTTTAAAATAATCTCAGTGCCTACATGCAGTTGAATGATTGAAGGGCTTTGTGGCAGCCATGGAACATGATCAGTTATAATCATGTTATTCCACATAAACTTATTTGTCATGGAACCACACCTTGCAGGAGGCAGCAGTTGTGTCTTTGGAAGACTGTGGTACATCATGTAACAGCCAGTTACACAATGTGCATCTAGTTCAACTTTTTACCTCTGTTTAGGATGAAGACAAGTGCTGATATACCTGCATTTTTCAAAAGGCAATTATTCCGTTTTTTCAACTAATTTTTAAAAAGTGCCAAATTCCTGTTGGCATTCTGGTGTGTGTCCTCACCAAAATAACCATGAACTTGAGTGTGCTTTAGTAGGGTAGATAGCTCTAAAAGTTCCTGGCACTGGAGTACCTAAGCACATCATAAATATTAATGGAGTTATCCTTCCAACTTTTCTATGAGTCTTTATTGCCCCCATTTTGCAAACTGAGAATTGAATTTCCAAGTCACTTGCCCAAGGCAATATGGGAATTTTGTACTGGTGCCAGGATGGAGCCCACATTTCTGGACTCCTCATCCAAAGTGACTTTTTCTACCCTCTCCTGATAGACACAAAAGAAATTTTTGTACCTCAGTATTTTCTGTTGGTCTGCTTCTAAGTTATTGCCTCCCACTTGTGATCATAAAGTATGCCAAAGTGAGCTCTTATTTTCAGGTAAGAGATAGCACCTCTGTACAAGGAGACCAGGATTTAATTTGCAGCCTTGCTCTCTCCTTGGCTGTCAGGAAGCACAGGCCCTGAAGAAAAAAGGAGTGCTCTGTGTTGCACAACCTATAGTGATTGCTCTGGATGATTAAGAAGTGGTATTAATACATTCCATGGATGAACTATCCAATCTTCCTTAGCCTGAGGGATAGAAACTAAAATCCTGGGCCTAGATGGAGAATTCCAAAGACTTGAATAGAATCCCTGGAGAACAAAATAATTGGTTTTCCCTTACTTTGATTACACTGACCAAATACACAAAAATATACCAAATGTCTTGTAATTAAGAAAAATTACCAAATCTCACCCAAAGAGCCTTTGACACCTGATGTTTTCAGATTTTTGAGTTCACATCTCTGAAGTTTTACTCTAAATTCAATGCACTCAGAGATGCACATCAAAGCCTACCAGAACTGTTGTCCTTAGTTCAAGACCAAATAGTCTGATTTTCCTACTGTGTCATAACTATGGCTAGATTTGCTCAAAATTTACTCCAGAGTTCAGACAAGACCCTTAACTTACCCAGAACAAGACTGAGATTTGTCATTCTAGGCACAATCAGAAACATGAGCTAGAAGAATTTACAGATCTTCAAGGTGACATCTCAGTGCTCACATTGCTGAGGGGCTGTTAAGCATCTAATGCACAAAATAGTAAAATATTTATGTCAATATTTTAAAACACAATGATAAATTATGTATTTAAGACCATTTAAGTTGAATATGCACATCTTAATCATAAACTGGTGGTTTAGCAAATATTGCAGTGATTGATACTGAGATTTAAAAGCAATGTTCCGTAGCTCTCACTTTGGGAAGCAGGGGGCTTGTGATGCAAATCAGATGCATTTGAGAGGAGAACCAGCCTAAAATACCTGCAGTGATGTCTAACCTTCATCTTGTAGATACTTATCCCCACTGTCCTCATCACATTTTTAAAAAATCTTCATGGTCTTGTGTCTTCCAAGTCCATGACTTCTCCTGTCTCATCTGCACTTGAAGTGTCTCCTAAATTGATGTTATTAAACGCTTCTAGCCTAATGAAATAGAACTTTCTTTTCCCCCATGGCTATGAAGATGTTAAGAGGTAAGAAATTCTTTAGCATTTAGTGGCTTTTTCCACCAGTACATCCAGGTATTCAGACACAAATGTCTTGATACCACGTGGCTGATGTTCAAAGAAAATTTTCTGCTCTGGGTTTCAGTGTGACCCTTTACAGTGATGGAAACCATCTGCTAAGCTGGGTTGTAGAATGAATAATCTTCAGAATTTGAGGATACTTTTGTCCTTGAATACTATTTGGTTTCAGATCCTCAGTAGTTTCAAATCACCCTTAGGAGAAAATATAATCCCAGTTAGAATTAAACTTCATACACACTTTGAACTCCTATAGAAACTGGGAATGTTTCTCCACACCAACATTAGACAGAGACTGCAGGGCACAATCTCCTCCATAATGCTTAGGTCAAGTGGGGATATTCCTTTGTATACTTATTAATTAAGGTGTCATGAATTAATTAGGCACAATGCCACTAAAAAAGCTATGATAAGCAGTGCATCTTATATGCGAATAGCATGGGCGTCTCTTACATAAGTGAATCATCCCTATTTCCCAAATCAGCAATTTTGCTGTGCCCTGTGGGTGAATGTCTTTCATAGAAATTATTCCCAGAACTTCTTTAAAGAACATCTGAGACAGCATTGTAACACCACTAATTTATCTTTCCACACCTATGTTGGAGCCCATTTGGCCAAGAGTTCTTTTACTCATGTCTCCACCCCAGGTGTGAGGTCCTACTCCTTCCTTTCAGTTGTCTTTGGGATCATAACCTCCCCTTTTCCTGAAAGACTGCCCAGGAGCAAGCACAACTTGAAATGAACTGGAGTACCCATTCTTTTCAAAGCTGAGTTTTCTGAGGAGATGAAATTGTGAGCTCTGATGATAAAAAAAAAAAAACAATTCAACTTCTAAGAAAGTTACATACTAAAGGAAACCACATCCAAGTGAAAGAAAAATGCTGAAAATGTGATAAAGTTAAATAAAAAAGGTCAAACTGTCAAGTCATGCCAGACATTTCAAGGAGCAAAAATGGCACCTGTAACTACAACATTTTGGCAGGATAAAGGATAAAGGGTAAAGGATAAAGGATAAAGGATAAAGGATGGTGGCAAGTGCCCAGCACCTCTGAAAATAAAGGCAGTTATTAATGCAGACAGATGAAGGTGCCTCAGTCCTGAAAGGTTTGGTTTGTTTGGGATTTTGTTTGTTTGTTTGTTTTCTTGTCCTTTTTTTCGCCTGAGTATTTAATGAAATGCTAGTAAGTTAAAAAGTTACCATGCCTCATCTGCTGACCTGCTATTCTATACTGTCTCCAGATCCAGATGCGTTGACTTACTCCTCTCTCAGGGAGAGGCAGGTTCCTTTGTGTTACCTGATGTTGTGTATTATCAGCACTTCCTTTCATTGCAAGGCACCTGTGGACATCTACAGTATGAGCACATGTGACCTGAGGCATTTTGGCAAGCTATATGGAAAAAAGTAGGCATCTCTGTATTATGAAGTACCATAGCAGTTTAAAAAATCTGTGTATCACTCTGGGGATCTGCCTTTGGAAGTTAAGCAAATAAGTAACTTTTCGGGTCCCATCCAAAATGTTTTGCCTGAGATTGCACAGGAGAAGTGCCAAAATGATCTCTAAGCAGCTCAAATCACAGATAAAACTTCTGCCACTAACGCATCCTTTCCTCATTTATGGCTAATTTAATCTCCCCTATCTGGACTCTGCTCAGCTAGGATTGACAGCAGTGTAAATCACTGCAATAATGCCCCTCCAAAAGCTGCACACAGTACATTTTTACTTTGCCTAGTTATACATCAAAGAAGAGAGACAGAAGAGACAAAAGACATTATTAGCATTGACCTAACCTGCTTTGCTTAAAAAGCATCTACAGCAAAGCAAGATGGGCTGAAATGTTGAAGAAAGAGTCACATACATTGCAGTTCTCTAAACCCAGAATCAGAGGGATCTGCAGGCATCTCTATTGATTTAAATGAGTTTTGTATAAGACCTCTATACTGCATGGTTAAGACATTTTGGGCAGGGTGAGCTGTCAAGGAAAGGATGTAGTTAAAATTACGTTTTGACAAAAAAAAGGGAAAACAAGATTTCCAAAGTACAGAGTGTTTTTGCTGTTACTGGGATGCTTTTGGAGCTCCACTGTTCCTGCTGTGCTTTAATTCTTTTGTTACTACAACCACAAACACCTCCTGGGCCAGGAAATCCAATGTCTCTGGAAGTAGTTATCTTTACACACAATAGACACAGAAAGCATTGTCACCACCTGAGAAGCTCATATAGCTAAAAGGTTTGTGTGTAGATATTCCTGGGCCAAGAGTGGAGGGTGAAGTAGGCTAACAAAAGAGCTAAGAGAGTGAATGAGGTAGATGCTTTTAGAAACAAAATATTTTCTTATTAGGTGGTTTTCATTAATTTATAATTCTAGTATTCTAACTAAGTTAAAAATCAGCTGGATCCAGCCAAGTTCACACATGGCAGCAAGGCAGTGCAAGGGCAGAATCCAGGAATCCTGCCTGCTCTGTTTAAGAGTGATTAGTCAGACCCTCAGTTCTTCCATAACATTTTCCACACCCTAGCTCTCAAAACACATTTCAACAAAAGCCATGGACACTGTTATAGAAGAAGAAAGTAGCTAAGTCATGTGAAAGATCAGTGTCAGAGTAAACTATAATCCTAAATCATCATGTCCTAACTGCTTCTGACTGTGCCATTTCATACTAGCAAAAAAGCAAAGTAGCAAAAAAAGATATATTTAAGTTCTAAGATCATAACATTAAGGAAAATACAAACATGCTAATTAGTAAATTACCCAAATACAGTTTTTGCTTCTCAGACTACTGCTAGCCATTACCTTAAAGCTTGAAATAAGAATTCTGTCTGATAGCAAATTGGCATTCAATGGGAGCAAGGATTTTGCCTGTCTATTCAGATTGTTCTTTAACAGTATGTGCATTCCTCAAATCTGAATGGATTTTAGGTCTTTTGCTCTCCTGATCTCGTCCTCTGAAGCATCAACTAGGTCCTCAATGGTTGATTGCAAGGACACACAGCCTGTCTCCATATGCCCTTCTGCTAGGAGCATGTAGGACACAAACCTACAACCAGACATACATATGGATGTGCAAGTGATCCACACAGAGGTTCAAACTTAGGGTCCTCTTTAGAAATGAGGTCCTCAAGGGAGCTGGCTGAGACTTGGCCAAAAAAAAGCATTGTTGATATAAAGATAGCAGAACCTAAATATTAATCAAAAAACCAGCTGGTTAAAACCGAGGTTTGAAAGTGAGGACTCCACTCTCTTACAGAGTTGAATTCTTAAGTTGCACATATGGGGAGACAGATTTGCTGGATGCCCTCCTTAGCTTTGGGACCTTTAAGCTCTCAGACTGCCACCAGCCTTGCAGCTTTGGGAGACCACAATCTCCTCCAACATGAGCTTTGAGTGTCACCACTACTAAAGCAAAGCAGAAGTCCTTAAAAGTGAACTTTGTTCAGAGATCTTGATGGCAACCTGACCAAGGAGAGAACTCTCCAGGGCTAATAGGAAACTGAGATCATAGAAACCCTGAAAGCATGATCAAAGTTCAGCTTATGTATGCTTTTCTTTTTCTACAAAATTATTTATATTCTTAAAAATATTAAAAATGTTGTTTTGGTTTTTTCAACTTCCCATAAGAAATATATTAATTCTATTTTTGTTTGGAAATAGCAAATATTTTCCTTTGCCTCCTCAACTCTAATTTATGTCCAGGGTTATACTAATCATAGAATCAGGGAATCATAGAATAGTTTGAGTTGAAAGGGGTGTTAAAGACCATCAGGTCCCAAGTCATCAAGTCATCTCCAGGGACACCTTCCAATACACCAAGTGCTCAAAACCTCATCCAGCCTGGTCTTCATATTTTCAGGAACGGGTCATCCACAACCAGTCTGGGCATCCTGTTCCAGTGTCTCATTACCCTCACAGTGAAGAATTTCTTCTTTACATCTGATCTAAATCTACCCTCTTCCACTTCAAAGTCATTCACCTTTTGTTCTATTGCTACCTGTCCTTGTAAAACAATTTCCTCTCCAAGCTTTCTTGTAGCCCCCTTTAGGTACTGGAAGGCTGGTCTAAGGGCTCTCCAGAGCCTTCCCTTCCCCAGGCTGAAAAGCCCCAACTCTTTCAGCCTGACTTCATAGGAAAGGTGTTCCAGTCCTCTGATCATCTTCATGACCCTCCTCTGCACTTGCTCAGGCAGGTCCAGCAGGTCCCATGTTTTATATTGGGGTCCCCAGAGCTGGCCCAGCACTCCCAGTGGGGTCTCAGCAGAGCACAGTAGAAGTGAGAATCATCTACCTTGGCCTGCTGCTCACATTTATTTTGCTGCAGCCCAGGACAGTGTTGGCTTTCTGGGCTGCCAGAGCACATTGCCAGGTCATGCTGGACTTCTCATCAGCCAAGACTCTCAAGCCATTCTCCTCAGGGCTACTCTCAGTCTGTTTTTCACCCAGCTCGTGCTTGGGATTTCCCTGACCCAGGGGCAGGACCTTGCACCTGGCCTTGCTGAACTACACGAGCTTCATGTGTCCCAATTCCCAAGCCCATCCAGGTCCCTCTGGATGGTGCCATGTCCCTCTGGCCTCTTGACTGCACAGCTGAGTGACATCAACAGACTTGCTGAGGGTGAACTTGATCCCAGTTCATGTCACCAACAAAGATTTTAAACAGCATGGGTCCCAGTACAGACCCCAAGGAAGGTGACCTTTCTCCTCTTGGACATTGTGGCATTGGCTTGGAATTTGAGTGTGACCACCCAGCCAAACCCTTATCTGCTGAGTGATCCACCCATCAAACACGTCCTTCCAGCTTAGAGACAATAATGTTTTGTGAGAGCATCAAAAGCTTTGCACAATTCCAGGTATATTATGCTAAGCAGCTATTAATTTATTGCATTGACTCTGTAACATCTTTCTTTTTTTTCCCTGGTAAGCTAAGCAAACATGAGGTCACTGCAAGGGCTTGGAAACTGCAGCATCACAATAGAGTGGCAAAGTGCCTGAAGTACAGAGAAACCTTTAGAAAATCAGGCCAAGATAGCTGGCTTCAGTGCTAGTACCAGCTTTCATCTTTGAACAATAGTCATTACTGAAATCTACTACTAACTCAAGCCTGAGACAAAAATCCCTGAAAGGAGATAGGATGGAGGGATCTCTGCTTACTTACCCTGCTTGTACTCTCTTTTCTAGGTTATACTCTTTATTTTTTCTCCTATCCAACCTCAGAGACTGGAGGCTGAGCCATAGAGCCCTTTGGGCTGTACAGCCCCTCTGATGCCCTTTAATTTATGCTACGTTTCAGAGGAAGTGATTTTCTCTTATTCCCAATCATTGTCAACAAACAGCAAATGCCTCCAAAGCCATTTTCAACAGAGTGAACCTTAGCACTTGCATTCAAGGATTAGTCACAGGCTGCTGGAGTGAAAATACAGCAAATGTAAACAGGTAATGCTTTTGCCAGAAGTATGCAAGAGCCTGTGTGGGAAAGACTATAAGAGCTTGTGTGATCACACATTCTTTTATTAAAATAAAACCTTTCACAACAATTCCTAACATGATTCTTTTTTCCCCCAAGTATCACCATTCATTAAACAAAGCTTGTCTGTGCAATTATCAAATATGCAACACTTGTGATATCTAGTAGATCCCTCTATGGGTGTATTTCAAATTGCTGCTGTTTAATTATTAACTGACTCCATGTTTTCTTTCAATACAGGCTCTTTATTTTAGAAATACATCCTGCAGTATTAAATGGAAAGATAAGCTCAGTCAAGAGTCTGGGGTGTAATATGAAGATCAGTTTATGTAGGTTTTTTCACTTTCTGTTTCTTACTTTTCCCAAATTATTGCCTGAATGCTATATGCATGAATGTTTAAAGAAAACACCACCCTGGAACTGACTGCTACCATAGGTATGGGCAAAGTTTATTCTAATTTACAGGGTGGTTTTTAGGCAGGTTTTGTACATCATATGACCAGTTCATAAAATGCACAAGTCTGATAAATGAGAATGTCAAGGAACTGTTTCATTAGGTGTCAAAAGGGCTTGTCCTGTCATTGCTAAATCAGGCTGTTTGGCTCAGATTAGCATGAAGAAACAAAGAGACACAGGCACTGTTCACAAAACCACCTCTGTGATGAGGGATCCTGGTTCAGCATCACCACAGTAGAGTGGCCCACTGCAATGCAGAAGGGATGTGCTCACTCTGCTCAGTTTACCTTAGCCAAAGGCCTCTTCCTTCTCAGAAGAGGTGCTGACTGAGAAGTTCACCACTTTTCCTGAAGTGGTGCTCTTTTGTGGTCAGAAAGTCACGAGAAGAGCTGCTGGAACACATCAGTGCTCTTGTCCAGGCAAGAGTCCCTATGACAGGCTGAGATTCTCTCTTGAATGTAAGGGTAAATGTATATAACTGTAAAGGAATACTTAAATATTGAAATAAAATTGAAAGTCGTTCAGTGGGGGTGGAAGATAAAGCATTAGCCCAAAATACCTATAGTCCACCACTCTTCACCCACAAATGAGGTATCAGGTTTAAATTCTCTGCTTTATTTGATGTTAAAATATCTAAACCCCTTCAAAATATCTTAAATGAGGGCTTTTGAAGAAAAAAAGTAGAGATACTTTGTGTGAGTTTTTTATTAGATTCCTTCACAGAATAATTCTTTCAGAAGCAGTAAAACATTTCTACAGTCCCTGGTTGTTTTATCAAACATTTAAAAAATAAAACAGGTTTAGATAAACCTAGAATTTTGGCATATTCCTGGTGTCAAGTTTCTTGCAAGAGGACTATACCGCAAAAAACTATGAGGAGTAGAATTTTCACTTTCTCTGTATCTTCTGTCCCAGCAATCCCACATGCACAGGGGTTCCCATGTAGTCCAGATGGGTGATGAAGCAGAAAACTTGCAGACCAAGTACTGGAACTCTGGAGCTGAGAGATACCTCAAGATGAACAAGGAATGATTCTATCCCATCTTGAGGAAACATTAAGATGAGGGAGACTTTCAGCCCAAAGAAAGAAAACTTGTGCTTAAATCTGCAGAAAATCTGCACCCACCTATCTTAGCACATGAGTTTTCTAGATGTGGAAGAAAGGCAGCTGAGAATTTTCAGTCCTACAGACCAATACCTTCTCATCAGTGAGATAGAATGTTTTCTCTTTAGTCTTGAAAATATTTTTTCCAGACTATCTCCCTCCTTTCTCAACAAATTCAAATAATTTCTCACATGCTGGAATCTGTAATGTTCCCCCATTCCTTTTGCCTTATCAAGTTTCTAATTGCTAATAATATATATACTTATTTTAAAAGTAAATTTAACCATTACCCTCAGAACAAAACAGCCTCCCTCTAAAGCAAGTTACATGAAATCTCTTGACTCAACAAGTTAACTAACTTTCTTTTGCCTAACCTAACATTTTAGTGTTTGGCAATGAGCCAGGGCTTCTGATTAAGGAAAAAGATGCTGAGGGGACAGATTTTTGAAGGTGCTGAGCACCCACAGAACATGCTGATTTAGCTGAAATTACATAGTCTGGGCCCCTGGATCATACTGCCTCATGATAATTCACTTTATCTTGGTGTAACACAATATCACTTTCACTTGTTTTTGTTTTATTTTCTTGAACAATTTAATTCCACAGAGCAGTGATGTTTATCTTTGTGAGCTGAGCTGCAGAATAGAATTTTCATTTGAAAAATCAAGTACTTCTACACCTACTTCTCCAAACACAGCCATTACAGGGTTTTGAGATTGTGCCTGTGTTTTCCATTGATTTATTCCCACTAAAAGGAAAAATGGAAACTAGAAGTTTGTATTTCAACTGCTGGACTGGTCCTCCAAATGCGTGATTCAGACCTTGCCATTCATTCCTTGTGAATTTCTCACATATGAGCAATGTATCTATAAAATGATGTGATTTCCTTTCTTCTGTTCTTTCACCCTTTTTCTTAACTATTTGGGCATAAAGGCTGCAGGAATCCTCAGCTGAGGTCTCCAGGAGCTCATGCTATAAGCTTATGGCTGCTTTTTCAAAATCACCTTTAGGGAATTTAATGTCCAAAATGTTGTGCATAACATCTGTGGGGACTTGTTACAGAAATATCAACCTAAAGGCCCTGGCAGAGCAGAAGTGCCACGGGACGCTCAGTCTCATAGCCCACCTCTGCCAGGGGAAAAAGGAGCATGTGCAGAAGAAGGGCTAGACAGAAAGAACCTGATTCCTAATGGCCAAAGAGACAAACTGTCTCTGAACAATTGCTGCTCACTGCTGGCTAAATCATCACCCCTTGTTTGGCTTGACTAAACACCCTTGTTTAGTCAGGACTAAAACAGTAAAAGGCTTTATCATAATCCACGCTTCTCTTATATGTTTTATAGAAAGTCCATGACAGAACTCAGTTTTCACATTACAAATGGAATAGGAAAAAAAATCAATGAAGAAGCTCAAAAAGGCAAAAGATAATACCTTGGAAATCATTGGGAGTGCCTCACTGAAAGCCACAGGGGCAGAAGGAAACACTGAGTGTTCATGTCTTCCTGTGCTTCAAAGCCCTTTTCTTTCCATTTGGCTTTAAAGAATGTCATTTTGGCTGGCTTCATGGCTCTTACATCAAGAGAAACCGTGTGTCCTTCACAATGATTCTGTGCTGAGACACACCTGAAAGCTACAGGGGAGCAAAGGGAGAGGAAATAAAGCTTTAACTCAGAAGAAAATCAAAACAGGAATTTTTATGATGCTCACTTTTTCCTTTTATTATTGATGGCAGGGTAGGGAGGGGGAAAAGTGGTTGGTGAAACTGATTTTTGGAGGAAAAAACAAATGAGCAGATAAGCTGAGCAGTGCTAGCCATGGGAACACAAATACCTGAGAGAAAAAATATTCAACTTCATTGCATACTCCTGGCAACATAATCTTTTCCTATGGCATAAAAGAAGTCACAGGCAGTAATTTTCAGACAATCGTTAACAAGAAGGAACAATTTCAATATTGCTGCAACATTTGACAACTCTCAGTACCATAAAATCTGTGCAAGAAGTGCTGGTGTGTCCACTTAGAAGTGACAATTTTAAATATCTATAATTTACAGTTTAATTAAAATGAATGTCTTGAGTGCAGGATCATAAGTATCTGGAGATATATACTCAAAATGCCCCTGGAATCCACACAGACACATCCATGGCTTGATCAGACTAACTGCACATTTTTCCTGTCCTGTGTAAATATGTGTTTTTTCACATAAGAGAAATTTGGCAGAGGTTTTCTATATGTAGTTCAAACCTCTGTCCCTCTGGCTTACAATTTGCAAGCTCTTGAAGTCCTTATTACTCACACATTGCTGAGAGATTTCCACTTGTCTACCTACAATAAATGGGATCTTCAAACAAATAATAAAATTTTTAAAAATTAAGAATTGCCAACCCAAAACAAACTAGTTGGTAATCAGATGCAAACTATTTCAGAACTAAAAAAAAAGGGGGAAAAAAGGTAACAGGTAAGTTGATGGGGTTTCATGCGGGAAATGCTCAGAGAACTGTGGTGTGGGTCTCTCAGATGTTCATCCTCAGGTGGCCTGTGCCCCTTCTGGTCAAAGCATTTGCAGCTGAAGGTCTGGAACTCTGCTCCAGGGGTGACATTTTGGAAGCAAGGGTAAAAGAACCTTGCTGCCTGAGAAATCGGAGAAACATTTGAAGTGCTTAGATTGACAGAGAGGAAAAGGCTAAAATTGGACATTGCCACTTTTTTAATGTGTTTGTTTTTGTTTGTTTTGTTTTGGTGGGTAATATCATCTTTCAGAAGTGCCTTGAGGTCAGGATGCTCTGCATCCAACCTTGCAAGAGAGACAGAGTAAGGGGGAGATCACATCCCATCTCTCCCTACCTGGATATGAGATTACAGAGGTGGCTCTAAGTCTCACACCAATATTTCTTCTCCTTTCATGGCATTTCTTAAGACTGTAGAAAGAATTTAGGTGGCTGACTCCTAATTCTGTATCACCACAGAGGTCTGGATGGGGGCTTGTCATTCATCTCTCTTCAGAAAGATCCTTCTGGGCACATGTAAGGATTCCAAGTGGGAATTTGGGAATTCCCAGGTTAAACAGACAGATCCCTATGGGGCTAAGCAGTCCCATTGCAGTTTACAACATGACAGGTTTAATGTAGCAAATTTGGTCTGGGTTTAAACTGACTCAGTGGTCATAAGGGACTGGGGAGAGTTAGAAGGTCTTGTACTCCTCAGTGCCCAGAGACTGTTTGGGACAACCAATGCATGCACAGACTCCCAAGCACTCATGAATGTCATTGCATGAACAAAATACTGGCTAACTCACACCAGTTTACACTTTCATTTGCACATGACTGTGTGCTGAGTTTCTAGGATTGTTCAAACTTCACTAAAAGTGAAACCTGGGGATGAACCAGCCTGGTTCAAAACTAACTGAAGAGAAAGTTCATGCAGCATCCTAGGAAGGAGAACTGACAGGTTTCACACATTCCTGTCTCTAGCACGAAAAAAAGAAAGAAACACAATGAAAACCTTATAAAGGGGAAATTATCAGATTACAGCACAAAAAAGTGTTCTTCAAACCCTAGTTCATGAACCTTTTGATGAACATGCTCAAAGGTATGTCTGAAGTGCAAGCACAGATTGGTACATTTTTCATTACTTCTGTCATCATCCTGCCAGATTTCCAGACAGCTTGGAAGGGCCCTCCTCTTTTGTCTGGCTCAAGGATTCTCACCCGGAGGATTACAAGCAGTTGGCAGATGACTCTAGTCACCCTGCCCCGCTCTCAGGATTCATCTCCACAGATAAATGCTGTAGTAACAGGTGGGATCCATTTCCATTAGGTCATTCACCAGAGAAATCACATGCTCAGATCCCGAAGGTCTGTCTTAGAAATAGAAGGCTCAGTGCAGCCGCCAACAGGAGAAAGACACTACCAAACTGACAGAGGCCAGAAGTGGGGTGAAGGCATCCTTATCTATTCCTTTCCACCCTGGTTCCCTGAAGGAACATGACCCTTCTCCAATTCTCCACCTCTTGCAGAATAACCTGAGAGCTCTGCCATGCCCAGGTTCTTCCTTGAAGGGTGACTGGCTCTGGAGCAGAAGCACATTGACACAAGCTGGAATGTTCTCCCCAGACTTGTCCATTTTCGTGGCGTGAGTGTGCATGTCCAGCACAGGAGCAAGGGCGTAGTCAGGTGCTAAAACCATTTATTTGTCCCCAGGTAAAAACGCTGCTCTTGGGAGTCAAAGCCTTTAGCCAGCTAAACCTAATTTTCAAGACCATCAGGGTGCCTTTAAGGTTGTCTGCATCTTATAAGTATTTTAACATTTTTATGAATCTCTGTTCCCTGTTTCTGATAAGAGATAATAACATTCCTCTCATTTACTGGGATGCTGGGGGAATAAATATTTATGAAAAAAAAATTAATAGTGAGATTCCATATGATGCAGCATCCTTGTAAGTACCATAAATAGACTGCTAATATGTTGTGCAAAACAAAGGAGGTTTTAGCTTCTATTGCCTCCAGCCTAGCACAAGGAAACAAAGTTTGTTTAGCTCTCAGTGTTCTGCAGCATCTTGTGAGATTGGGCAATTTTTAATTTTGTGTGTATGCATGAGGTTTCTACAAATACCACAGAGCCAAACCTTGTCATTCTATCCCCCCTCCAGTCCCAGGCAAATGCAGGAAGTTTAGAGGAGTGGAAAAGCATACAAATCAAAAGCAACTGAGCATTTGTGTGTCTATTAAAAGAGTTTTTTTAGGCACTAGCATGGAGGATATGCTTGGGACAAGGATTTGATTTCACCCTTGCTGGCTCCCACGCCCCTAATTAGAACTGAGCTCTTTATAGGTAAATAACACTTAAGTGGAACTATTTCTGACCACTGGGGTCCTGCACTCTGCTGTGCAATGCCCTTTCATTAGGAATTAGCCGACACGATGCTGAATAAACACATTGTATGTTTTGCAAGAGCTCTGATGTGGTCTCTGTTAATTACTCTCTTTAACCTATTACAATCATGTGCTGCTTAGCCACACACACCACAGGACTGCTTGGGAAGGGGAAGATTGTGGGGTAGGCACAGACAAATTCTTAAAGGGACACACAGCACAAAAGACATGCCACAATGTCTGTTTGAACTGGTGTCAGATACAGTAATGAGTGGGTAGGAATAAAAATAAATACATAGCACTTCAGGAACACTTCACATTCTCTAGGTGCTATTGCATCAAGCAGTATGACCAGGACTTTCAGTAACACCCTCTTGGCTCTGCTGAAGAGACCAGCCTGGCTTGCTCGTTTGAGGGTTTTTCTGCAATGCCCTTGGCAGTGGTTTCTACTCGGAACCTCACCCTCTCCCCCTCGCCCTCAAATTACACTTCTATTCATGACTGCCTATTCAAAGGGTGCTTAGATGCATGCTTAATGCTTTGTTGCTAAGCTTTCCTCACAGGTGCCTAAGGGCTTTTATCCTTGGAACAACAAACTGCAAGTCCACCATTCCCCTCTTCCTCAGGTGCCTGTGCTGTAACTCTGGCAGATTTGCAGGGAGGCAGACAGAAGTCACCACTGCAGGGGATCCTCGCTGATCCAAGGATAATTGTGTGTCAGTAATCGGTGCTTTACTATCATTAGCAGCCACTTTAATACAGTCCTGCTTAGCCCCAAGTTAGGCTTATGACTATGGAATTTGCTCTGTCTTATCAGCTTCACTGGAGCATGTGAATGATCTCAACTTCTGACTATTTAGGCACAGACTCAGATGGGAAAAGTAGGCAGAAACCTGTGGCGGTTTTTTCCTACTTTAGTTATATCTGTCCAGTAAAACAACTCCTTTGTTTAGTCCTGGAGCTGTCTGTCTTCACCGGGTGTCTCCAGCAAAACAATTATGCAGTAATTACCACAACACTGATTCCCTTCAGCTAAACAGGGCCCAACATTAAATATCCTTGGTTGAAAACTCAGTAGCCTTTCTGAATCTCAGTTCCCATATTGAAAAAGGAAGAGGCAATATATTAACACAATTAATTATTAATATAATATTAATATGTGCAAAGCCCTAAGGCTTCCAGATGAAAGGTGCTGGATAATTCTAAGGTGTTCTCCACACAGCCATGGGCTGTTAGCAACCAACTCAAATCAAAAAAGATTATCAAGTACACACACTTAAAGAGATTGGGTTGATCAAGTAAAGAATTGCCATGGGATATTGGTCTCCCACTGCTACAGAAATTCTGAAGCAATTATCTCCAAAATGCATCACAAAGGATCTGAGGATTTCTCTTCAAAGTGGGAGGTAGTACCTTGTCACAATGTCTGAGGGCTGTGATACTGTTATACCAAATCTCTTGCTGAAATTGTGAAGTTTCATGCAATGAATGTCTGCAATACAGAGTTGCTATTGTAGAACTCCTTCCCATCAGCCAGCCAGAAACTCTGTGGAAATGCTGACACTTTCAATTTCTTTTTTTTTTTTCCTTTAATATTCCAGTCCTCGTACAGTCCTTTAGCTGTTGGGGCTAAGTTGATATGAATCAGTCAAGGCTATAAGGAGAGGTACATATTGTTCCCTTTGTTGAAAGTAAGTCCCAAATGGCCTTCCATTCCTGTTTTCAAGAGATAGCCCAGATTCAACCCTATCTAGATTGTAGGTCCTTTATAATCACTGGAGACAGACAGGCATTTCCAAAGGGCAAGGTAGCTCACACCTACAATGACTTGCCCTCCATAGGTACCTAAATTCCCTGAACCATCTTCTCATGTACCCTGGGATTGCCAAGCATCCAATCAAGTCAGTCTTGGTGCTTAAAGGAAGTGTTTCAGTGATGTGATCATGATGGGGTGGGATAAATTTCACACCCACTCCCCAGCCTGTCATGTGTGCAGCTAGATTGCAGCAAAGAAAACTTGCAGGAGATTCCACCAGGGCAAGAGCAACATCAGGATCTGTTATGACACTGCCTTGCAGTTGACACAAGCCTGTTGTGATGTAATGACACAATTGGTATTTGGTATAAGCCTGCTCTCCAGACTTTCCACCGCTTTCCTTCTGCAGTGGATTAAGTTTGGCTGAGGGTTTCCCTGCTCTGGCATGGGCTCTTGCTCAGGCTGCAGCTCTTCAGGAGCAGCTGCTCCCACCAGACTCTCCACAGCCTCAGCTCCTGCAGGGAATCTCCCCTGGGCTGTAGGGGTGGGTCTCTGCTCCAGTCTGCAGCCCCTCCTGTTCTCCTCCTCCTCCAGCCCTCCTCAGGGTCTCTGTGTTGCTGCACATCCCTCCTCACCTCCCTTCCTCTCTCCCCCTGCCACCTTTGGCTCTTTGTGGAACCTGTTTTCCCACAGTGCTCCCAGCCTGGCCGAGGAGCGTCACAAAGATGGTCAGAAAGATTTGCCATATCTCTCAGAAAAACTTCCCACATTCCTTAATTCAGGAGTGGCAAATTTCAACTTCATGCCAGGTCGCTCTAAGCACAGGTCCTGGTGTGGCCAGACTTGGCTAGGTAATGTGACTGAGGGAATGGAAGTCATGGAATCCCTGAAGGGATCAGGAGTGATCCTTTCAGCGATCACCCTAATGCAATTTAGCTCCTCTTGCTCCTTCAAGAGGAGAGTGAGAGGAGTCTTTATCGCAGTCCACATCTTCCTCTGAAGGGGAAACAGAGAGGCAGGCACAGACCTCATCTCTGGTAACAAATGACAGGACCCAAGGGAGTGGCCTGAAGTTGTGTCAGAAGATGTTTAGGTTGGACATTAGAAAGACCTACCCCAACAGGGTCACTGGGGGCTGGAACAGGCTTCCCAGGGAAGTGGTCATAGCACCAAGTCTGACACGGCTCAAGAAGCATTTGGAAAATGCTCTCAGGCACATGATGTTCTTCTTGGGATTGCGTTACGCAGTACCATGGGTTGAACTTGATGATCCTTGTGGGTCCCTTCCAACTCAGGAAATTCTATGGGTCACCCTACAAGTCAGGCTGCTCCCATAAACAGCCACCTCATCTAAGCTGCTGCACACACCTTTGCATGGAACATTTCAGTCATTTCACCTTAGTTTCTGTACACTCTCTGCTCTTATTGCAGATAAGAGAAAGAACTCTCAGATCCCTGGCAGGAAGTATGGTTTTGGAAAGAGATCAGAATGGTCTCATTGGGAGTAATTTCCTATGGCAAATAGCTTGCACCACCCTTGTAAGCAGGGTTGGAAGGCTGCATGCATGCATTTCTGCTTTTCAGACTGGTGGGGGTAACTGATTGCCCACAGCTCTAGCCTAGAAAGCCAGACAGCTGGAACCATCAAGGACTCTTCTGCCTAAATTAATTAAGTAAATGAATTGAGCAATCAGACACAAAGGAGAGAGTGTGCAACAATTGCCTATCATTTGAAATGCAAGGAGCAAGTAATTGATTGTGTAGTTATTGTACCACACAACATAGGTACACATTCCTTGCTCTTGTTTGCAATGTGGAAAAAAATAACTGCAAGACACAGATAACCATTCATCTTCCCCTGTGTGGTAACAACATCAATAGTCATTATCCTAAACTCTTTCTTCAAAATATGCTGGGCACTTAAAAAAAAAAAAAAAAAAGGAATCCCTTGCCTGGCTGACTGACTGGATTCTGCTTCAACTGAATAACACCTAGCTTCCAATACTGGCTGGATGGACAACAGGTCAAGAGCAGACCTGATGGGAAGGAATTGGGGGTGCTGGTTGACTAGAAATTCAAGGTGATCTGGCAATGTCCACTTGCAACGCAGAAAGCCAACAATATCCTAGGCTGAATCAAAAGAAATGTGGCCAGCAGGTCCAGAAAAGTCTCATGAGAACTCTCCTGAATTATTGCATGCATCTCTGGAGTCCCAGCATAAGAGGGATGTTGAACCTGCTGGAGCAAGTCAAGAGGAGGGTCACAAGGATGGTCAGAGAGCTGGAGCACCTCACCTATATAGACAGGAGAGTGCTGAGTTAGGGCTTCTCAGCCTGGAGAAGAGAATGCATCAGAGAGCAGCCTTTGAGTACCTAAATAGGTCTTGCAAGAGGTCTAAAGAGGGACTTGTTATTGGAGGGCACGTGGTGATAGAACAGGAGGTAATGGCTTTAAACTTAGAGAGGGCAAGGTTAGATACAAGGAAGAAATTCTTCACTGTTGGGGTTGAGAGACATTGGCACAGATTTCTCAGAGAAGTTGTGGATGCCCCATCTCCAGAAGTGTTCAAGGCCAGGATAGATAGGGCTTTGAGCAACCTGCTCTAGTGAAAACTGTCCCTGCCCATGGCTAGGGGTTTGGAATGACATGCTTTGAGGCTCCTTCCAATCCAAACTATTCTATAGTTCATCACTGGGATTTTATGTAGCAAAGTCAGATAAAAAAGAGAGAACAGAAGTAAAAACAAGAGAAACAGAAGGAGTACTTGGTTATTCTCTGCATGCTACCTGGTTATTTTTATAGGCTATATCTTAAATATATTGATACTGGCAGGTGAGGAAGCACAGCAAAGCAAAAAGAAGGTGACAATTATGGTTGTGACAATTTGGCCATTGGGATTTGATGACTGGCATTATTGACAAAGGAGATTGCAAGGGTCCCTGTGGAAAGAGACAATGGAATTCACTGAATAAATAAGACATGCTGGGGAAAAGTTATGAGGCCATATATCTTGGTTTACACACAAGAGCATCCAACTCAGCTCTCCTTAGAAGATTTCCACTTGCTTTATCGAAGCTAGATGGAGACAAGGATATTCGTGCAGAGGTCAAGTTCTTTCTCATGTATCATTTTTGTTTAAAAGTGGTTTCTTTCTGGAAAAACAGAAAGAGGTTTCCAAGTAACAGATTTTTTTTTATTACACAGAAACAGTATTTCAGTTTCCAGTTTGAGAGAAAAACAGAGTTAAGTAGGCACTGAAATTATGTCAATTTGCACATAAAACAATCATTTTTAAGGACAGCAGACCCTTATTCAGATGCCATAAAATTGCATCTCTTACTCTTGCATTACTCCAAAAGAAAATAATTAAGGATTTAGCAAACATCCAAACAGCACTGCATCATCTTTCTGTCACTGAAATGTTTAGATTTTGGTTTCTCCTATACAAATGTCGTTTCACCAAGCCAATCTTCAACCCTCAAAACTTAAAACATGAACAGAAATATTGGACAAAGTATAAGAAGACTATTGTTATTCCCTAAGTATTGAACTCCATGACCCAGACAATGATACTGAGTCATGACCAGTAGATCAATTTATGATAAAGGCTGGAATTGAACCCTGCTCAGGGGAAGTCCATTTCAGTCACACTGTTTTGTTTCTTCTACCCACCTGCATCATGAATGCTTCCATGCAGTGACACAAAGACATTTAAAATAGCAAGAGGAAATGACCTGGCCATTATGGCAGAGAATTTAGGTGCAAGTTGGTGTGCATATGGAAAAGAACAGGACAGTCATTTTGTGTAGGGCAGAATGAATTTCTGCTCTGTGGGCCTTGTCTAGACAGGTGGGATGGGAGGGATTTGATGGAAGCAATTTGATTTTAGATAGGAAACATCCAAGTCCTCATGTGAAGTTTAAGAACTTCAGCTCAAAGATTTCAGGAGCCTGGGGCTTAGGTTTGGTTATGGATTTCCTTCATTTGCATTTTCTTAAACTCTTTGATACTGGGCCAAACTTAAACAAGAACTCAAACATCCTTTGCCTTGCTAAGATTTCTTATGTATGTGTGTGTTTTCTTATGTTCACATAAAGCTGTGAGACTTGTAACCTCAAAGATGTAAATGCCTGTGGGATGGGGAGGTCTCTGCCACAGCTGATGATCCAACATGGTTTATCATCCACCACTGGGAGACAGTCTAGGATGAGACTGGAGCTGTGCTTGTTTTCCATAGTGCAACAAGAAACTGCCCTGTTCTCAGTAAACAGAAAGGAAAATCACCTGTTTCTTAGGACAAGGAAAGAAACTGAGTTTTCAAGCCAAATTTTGGAGTAAAAATATGTCCACGTTGCCAGAAATCAGAAGTAAATCATTGCAATGTCCTGTGTCCCAGAAATACACACATGCTGATAACTCAGGGTGTCCTCTGGCCAGTTCAGCCTGCACAGCTGGAATCTTTGTTTTCAGTTTTCAGTCAAAAGGGGAGTAAATATTTGCAAGAGAATATTTTCCTAAGAGGGACACTTTCAAAAACATTTTCTGGAAAAGAGCTCTGCCATCATCCTCTTTTATTGTGCAGTCCTGCAAGCCCAGGGCAGGCAGGGACAGAGAAATAAATCAGTGCTCTGAACCTGCATGTTCAGCCTTTACAGCAAACCATGTAAGAGTGGTTCAAACAGGAGAGTGCCGATAAGATGACCTGACTTCACAGAATTTTGAAGAGCAGTTCTTTGAACTTTGAAAGCCTCATTTGTAAAAGATAAGATTTACGGTCCTAAAAAGGGCAGGAAAGAGTTGACAAACTGTTGTCACCTGGGGAAGCCTTCCCGATAATTTTCCTTTCCGGTTCCAAGAACAGAGCATTTTAGAAACACAAGTGGACAATAACCTTTTGGCTGACTCTATTTGACTTTGATTCCAGTCAAATTGACATTTTAGGCTTTACTTAAGTAACTTTGATGTACTTTAAAGATTACATCCTGATAGTAAAAAAAGGTCCTGTTGTCTTTGTTCAGATGCTATTAAAAAAGGGAAAAACATCTGAGAACTTTCGTCATCAGCTTTGTCATTTGCTGGATAAAACATTATTGCTGTTTTGTCAGTATTCATATCTTACTTGCAGCCCCTGTACCAGGACCCTCTGTGATAAGTAGTGCATATTAATGAAAGAGAGTCCAGTCTGGATTCTGCTGATATAACTTGAGACATTTACCTGAGGAATCTAATTTAGGACCAAAATCACTTGGTGCTTCTCCCATAAAACAATGGGACACTGTGTAGGATGCTTCAGACATTTGTCAGCCGCTTACCCACTGGAGGTGATTCTCTGCCTTGGCTGTACATAAATAGTGCAGACACCTGAATTGCTGAAAGATAGGTGAGATAAATCTGAGCTTTCCTTCTCATAGAAGGGAGTAGAGTAAAATAACAAAAGAGAAAAATTGTAGAAGATAGAAATTTTTTAACCCACTGTCTATACAAAGAGTGCAAGCAACACTGCTTAGGTGATCTTCCAAAGGCCAGACAGCAGGAGACAGGCCCAGTTGTTGATCATGATACTTTGAATGCAGAATTTTACCTACAAAAAAAAGCTTACATCTCTGGCAGTGGCCTTAAGATTTTCCCTAATATAAACAAAGACAATAGAACTGGAAAATTATTTAAAAAAAATAAGTATTCATTGAATTTATTTATTTCCACTTTCAGAAAAAACATTGAAAATTATTAAATCTCAATACTTTTCACTTTTCCCCTGAAAGTTCTCAGGAATATTATATTCATAGCATATCAAGATTATCACATAAAAGCTAATGCTGAAGTTTGTTTCTCATCTACTGCATGCAATAGTTTTGGCCATACAAACAAAGCACCAAGGCTCCAAAAACCAGTCATGTTTCTGAACTGGAGCTGGAGTTGTGTGGTACATACCTGCCCTAAAACCATGACAAAAAAACCAAAAATCTTCAAAATTTCCATAATTTTGATTTCCCTTAAAAATCTGTTAATTTTCATTTACTGAACCTTTGAAGTGAAAAACTGTGTTGCAAATAACAGAAAGAAGTATTCCATTTGGACACTGAAAATTTGGGGTGTATCAACATTTTTTCTTTAGCCGTGGTAGATTCCTTAGAACAACCTAATAGCACTAGTGTTACTGCTGATTCTTTTTCCTTTTTTTCTGGCATAAATATGCACAAATAAAAGAATGATTAGAGCAGATGAGAGTAAAGCTCTGTCTGATTCAGTATGCAGTCCCATGACAAGGTCTATGTTTCATTTAAAAATGATAAGTAGATTGAACAAGAGAACTGAGCAGCCAGAGCCACAGTTGGCACAAGTAGCCTGTGCACAGCAAATGAATTGAAATATTCATGCATAATATATGCACCAAATAGTTCCAAAGTTGTAAACAAATGCACAACAAATAGAGATAGAATGAAACTAATGTAATTAAGTATTAGCTATAAATAATTTGGCTGGTTCTTATGGATAAAATTTCTTCTGCAATGAAGAGAAAGAAAATTTCTGAATTATAGAAAACAGAATACAATTCAGCATTTGACAGAAAGCGTTTAAAATTTTATCATAATAAGAAGCTCACAGATAAGCAAAAAAAAAAAAAAAAAAAGTATGAAAAGGATTTTGCCAGGGTACCCTATCTATCTTTGATGTCCACTTTAAAAAAACATATTTTACAAAAACCTTATGGAGAATAAAGTGAAGAGCCAGCAAAATCATGTGAAAATTACATAAAATGTACTGCTGTGAGACACTGAAAGGGCTGCACGTGCTTAGCTGCTTCCTCAAACAGAACACAAGCAGTGAAAGGCCCAACTTAAGCAGTGGAAAGCTTAACCAACAGGAGAGACTCTTAAGAGAAAAGGCAGGTCATTTATTTCTTGATTTTTTTTTCATTCAATGTGTGCATTAGTGAAGAACAAATTAATTAATCGTGCAGAGTTGTGTGAGAAACCATGTCAGATTTGCAGATATTTGTGAGGAAGAGAGTGTTTCTTTGCTTAATAAAAATAAGGTCTAAATAGTCTTCTCCCTGATCAACAAATTTGGGGACCCAGCAGTAAGGGTGCCTATGAGCCTGGCAGAAAGAGAATTTTATGTGGACAAGCCCATTGTTTCTGCCTAGGAGAAGGCTTGTTATAGACTTTTGCTCCAGAGAGTTCACTGTCCTGCTGTACTGGAGTTTCTTCTACTTCTAAACAGGCTTTAGCCATAGGTGAGTTTGCAGTAAACAGGCAGCTGATCACAGGGAACTTTGTTCTATGTTGACATCAAAAATACTCTTTGTGCCAGTGACCTAGAGAGCAAAGAGCCCTCAAAGTGGCAAAACTGCCAGATCACTCCAGCACAGTCCATTAGAAAAGGCCATGGGCACGCAGAGTGTTCACCATCTCCAATGGTCTGTTTGTCCTTGCAAGGCCAAACATATGTATTGCCCAAATAAACACAGTCCTTTGAAAACAAAAACAGTCAAGTCAGGCTACTCAGTACTCCATTAAACTGCTCAGGAAAAACATTCAGTTCCCTAGAAGCTGTGATGCTTCTTACTCATCCCACCTTCCCACCACTGCACCTCTCTGATAGGACTTGCCTTTCCTTTCCCAGGTCATATAAGATGCCCTCAGGAAAAGGCTGACAGGGATCTTAGCATGGTTATTCCACACACACAGTTGGAAAGGACAGTAATTAAAGTAATTTTCATTGAAAGGAGGAAAGAAGAGAAAGGAGATAAAATAGATGAGAGAAGAGATGGCTCTCTGGGTCACAGTTTAGTTTAAGTCAGTGAATTAGGGAAAGGAAAACGAGAATTCGCTTTCCAGATCCCTTTCACAGTCAGGTATTTAGTTCAAAGAAGGATATGAGCAACTAAAGCCACTCTAAGGTCACATTAGATGAATTTTAACCATTTGCTGAGCATGATCACCAGATTGTAACCATCAAGAGAGACCTGCAGGAAACACTTTGAGAGTTTTCTGGGGATCAGGCAAAGAAATCCCTGGCTTTTGAGGTTCTTAGGATGCCCTTCTTCAAATCTCTATTCAAACAGCCCCTTGGATTTTCACAGCAAAATCTCAGATTAGGTACCTGGAGGCTGTAGACACATCCAGGTTTGATTGGTAACAGTGCAGCTGCCCTGAGTACCTGAATTTTAGACTTGCATATTAAAAGTGGGAGGTAGGAAGCAGCTGATCTTTGTAGAGCTCTAACATTATCTATTTCAATGCCCATTAAAGTATTCCATTAAAGAGTTTCAGCCTTTCATTCTTATCATCTTATTGAATTGTCCTTCCATTCCATCACTTCATGGCTAATTTCCTAATCCCTTTCATTGTCTATTTTGCTCTACTACAGTTGTTCGCAATGCTTCACCTCCAATATGAAACCACCTGGATATATTTGTTCTTTCTCTTTGCTTTCAGCATAGTTTTACTGTCCCCTTTCTTACTCTTTTCTGTAAAATCTCCTTCTACGTCGACCTTCTAGATGACAAAAGCAATTTAAAAAGCATCTACAGCTGAAGGTAATATGTTCAAATTGTTTTGCTTGCAGTGGGAGTACACCAATAGCATTCTCTTCCTACACATGTTCATCTATACAAGTAAGAAGTTATTCCTCAGCTGTGACATATCTGAAATCATAATGAAGTCACCTTGTACAAGACAAGGGGAGCTGAACAGTTTTTCCATTTTCTGTGAAACCTCAAAGTTCTGATGGTTATGGCTACACAAAATAAAGATTAAATTTTTTAAATTGTCGATATGTATTGCAAAACAAAAGTTCCATTTAAAATTTCATGCTAAAATGTAATACTCCCTTTTGGATGGGTCCAACCATCTCTGTTTCCACAACTATAACACAGCACAATTTTATCCTCTGGCTGGGTTTCACCTCTGTTTGCTTGCCAGAGCAGCAGGACTCCATGTTGCTCAGCAAAAAGTCAGGCAGGCAGAAGAAAAGAATCCCACATATCATGTAATACTTAAATTTTCCTCCCTCTCTGTTTCTTTCTTCCATCTTCTGTACATGCTCAACTGTTCTCTCCAGATGCTATCATGTAGAGGAGAAATAGCTATCTTATTCTTCTCTCCAGAGGCAAGGAAAAGAGCAGAACTGGTTTCTTCTGAAAAGACATATAACTTCTCTCAGATGAAGTGAGCCATCCATAATATGGATGCCTGCATCTGAGTTCCCTAAGATCCTTTTAAAAACACTGAGAAAAAACTGGCAATTACAGAGTGTGAGGTTCCTCTTTTTTAGACATTTATCTGAATCACCCAATAATATCTGTATTTCCCTTGTGGTTGTAAAGGGGATTAGTAATGGTAGTTCAGATGGACTCTGAATGGGAAACATTAGACAACATGGAATTGCTCAGTATAACAAGGCTTTCCTACTTAAACAAGAAAATATTAAGTCATAAATAGCAAAAATGAAATTCTGAGTCTGTGTTAGATTCTGAACCTCTATAGTTGCCTGAAACTGTAGGTTTCAGTTATGTTCCTTCTGAGTTATAGATTCACAAAATTGGAGACAAGTTTTAGATCCCCTTACTTTATGCAATAGCTATTGACCATTTTCATTGGTTTGGCCACTCTGAAGGGATTAAAGTTGACTGCAGAAGCCAAATCCTAGCAGGGTTTCTTGAGAATTCAGTAGTAGATTTAGATTAAAATAAAAAGTACACTACAGGTGAAGATGAACTTCTCAGTGTGATTTGGATAAATTAAATACCTGGAGCTCTCAGTCTCCTTAATGATAAATGAAACCACTCTGATTATGGCTCTGAAAATACATCCAACTTCAATTTTACATTTTGAAAAAGGACACATTAAAATTATTCTAAAATAATTTCATTACCTTCAACCTTTATTTCAGTCAAATAAGTTAAAAATTAGGGGGTGTAATGTTGGTAGACACAGCCTGAAGGATTACTGTGTTTCTATCTAGGGAAAACATATACTAAAATCTAGACCAAGGTATCTATGAAACATGCTAAGTACTCAGTGAGTTGTTCTGCCATGATCTTCTTGAAAAATCTATTAGGGACCTTCCTTGTCACTTCAAAAAAAAGTGAAGTACAGGGGATACCTATTAACCTGATCATTCTCATAGCGAGAATGTTGGCTAACCTCAGTCAGGTGCTTCCAAAATGATGAATATATTGTCTCTTTTCATCTTAAAGTAACCCTGAACTCCCACTTTTTCATTGTGAGGCCTGCAAGTCTCTCTTGAGGAGCAAACCAAAGGAGAATCAAGTTAAGAAGCCTCAGGCTCGATGTTGCAAAATTTCCTCTCCAAAATCCAGAATTGTTTAGAGCTCAATGGGCAATGGTCATTACCATCATATCTAAAGGAAATAATTATGTGCACACATTACAGTTCCTTATACAGAGGCATACCTGTACTGCAGGCTTCAGGCTTTGCAGTCAACAGGTGCAATAAAAGCCAGCACTGCATCACTAAGAGGGACCATAGATTACCAGAGACCTGGGCCTTAGCCCAGACTGATCTGCCATCCTGACTGAGTCACCTCATCCCTCTTCACCTTTTCATGTCTTCAGACTGTGAACACTAAGGCAGAAAAGGGCTATGGAACCTGCTGGAAGAATCCACCCACATTTTGGGTTGCTGATTAACATGTATTGTTCTTGGGAATGGGCCAGAAGCAGTCTATAACATGAAACAATTTTTCTGGCAGCAGCAGTCTTCTCTCTGGCCATTCCAGGATGCTGCAGCTTCTGCCTGATTTTCCAGGGACACCTCTGGACATGAAAGGGCTACAGGGCTATGGGGCATGGCTACAAAAGCCACTAAACTTCTCATTTATAACATGTGTAAGGCATAGGTATATGTATATATATATAAATATATCTATCTGAAATATAATATATGGTTCTATGCAGTTATTTGTTTATATTAACAAAAATGTGTGAACATAATTAAGTAATTTACAACCTCTTATGTTTAACATTCTGACACTGAAGGAACTGAGGAACTGTTTTGGAGGTACTGAAGTAAAATGAAAAAGTAGAAATTACTCTTTTCACTTGTGTAGCATTTTGCTTTTATCAAAATCAACAGATTCCCATGACTTTTTATTTTTTGAAGAGTTGAGAACATTTTGTTCAACTCTGGCCGTGAAACCTTCTTTTCTTCTCAGGCAATTTTTTCCTAGAAGCATGAGGTCCCTTTTGCCTGGTTTCTCTGTGCAGATAAGCCCCTAGACAAATATTAGCTAATTATTTTTGCCCAAGTCCTGTTCCATCACAAGCGTTGGAAGGGCAAAGAACACTTTTTCCTCCAGCACAATGGATCTGGAAGGACATCATTATCCTGGATAGAAATATCAAGTGAACTTGTAGCATTACAAAGCAAATTCACCATCAACACATTCTGTTAAGCTGACAAGAGAAATTCTGCGCAGCTACACTGCTCTGACAGTATTAGTCTTTTTAATCTTTTTTGATAGTTGCCTGTGAACATAAACAGAAAAGGAGAGAGGTCAGCTTGGATCTACAGAAAGAAAGAAAGCTCAAATGCAATCTGTGGCTGTTGAAATGGGTTGTTCTTTGGTTACTTGAAACAAACTTTTAAACCTCTGGATAAAGAGATTTATACTGTGTGATAAACACAGGCAGCAGCTTCACCAGAGTTGTATTTTTCTTTCCCCTTATTTAATACTCAGTGAAAATGTTGTGCACACACATGTGTATGTGAACATGCTCAATTTCAAGCATTTTGAAAGCATGTTGGTGTGTGGTTAACAGGTCACTCAAACTTCTGAGGGAGTTGTTTCTTCTTAACAACTCTTTTTTTATTCCTTTCCTTCCCTTTTTGACCATGGCTACAGGAGCGGATGGTGACAAATGATACATAAAAGGACAAAGTTGGAGAATTTTTGTTTATTGTCCAGAACAAGTTAACTTTCTAAGCTCAGCTGACTTAATCTGAACTAAAAATGCTCCACTTATTAGGCAGGATGGTTTTAAAACAGGGCTAAGTTGGTCCAAGTGATGATCTGTGGCTGGTCTCCTGCCCATGACCTGGGGTGGTGCCCTGGTGCTCCCCAGCACAGACTGGCTCAGCACAGCTCTTCTGGCTGCTTCTGTAACCAACACAATCCGTTCACAAAGTGCAAACACTGGGCAGCTCTGAGATGAACAGATGCAGTTTGGGAAGTCATGAAAATTATGTGAGGAACCCTCACAAGGAAGAAAAGCACAACACTGGCTTTTGTGAGACCATGATCAAGTCTTAAAGAGATCCAGTGCGTGAACCATAAACTATTGTTAAATATTATGGAAGAACCAGCCTCTCCTTTACTGGGAAGGTTTACAGTTAGGTCTGGTAATGGAACTATTCTCTCATCATTACAGAGGCTTATAATGCTCTAACACTGTTCCTAACCCTGGAAAAGATCAATTGCTGTGCCTTTCACACAGTCTTATTTCATTAATAAGTACAGATGCTGCAAACTTGGCTGTAGTAATGGCATGCAGATTAACTAAAGTACTGCCACACCTCCTGAGCTTTAGAACCCAGTGGGAATTGCATTTTGGACCTGATCTGAGCAGACTGTTCAGCCTTCTGTATCACAAGAAGCACAAGAGAAAGCCAGATTTAACAGGCTAAATGGAGAGGAAAAATAAAGCATTTTGTTATGTGCAATGGGTTTCCTCATCACAGCATAAAAAATAAACTTTGGAAGACAATTTACTGGGTAAATTAAAAGTCTTTATGCCTCCCTTGTAGGTAACCCTTAAAGGATGTAATCCATTCACATCCAGTGCAGACTGGGAAAATGAGGCAAAGTTGTCACTTATTCAGTAGAGATTTTTTATCCATGTTTTTATCCGCTCCATGTGTGGAGTCTGACGTGAAAAACAAAACAGTAGCATGAAGGACCACAAAGAGTTCTGACACCATTTAGACAGGAAATCCTTGAAAAAACAATGCTGGAATTTATAAATTAAAAATTGTGGGGACTGGACTAAAGCACTGGAGATCCCATTTAGCCACATGTGTTAACATTGTCCTTGAAAAATAAGTGAAAAAGAATTTCAGGGCACAGAGATTTGTTGTTATTATTATGTATAACACAGGAGTGTCTGTGAATTCAAAACCAATGTCTACTTAAATCTAATAAACCTGTATGACATACACTGATAGTCAGTTTGATTTTGTTGAGTTTGAAAGAAATGTACAATCCTTACAATGTACAATGGTCTAGTAGATCCTGATGGCAGAAGATGAGAGACACCCTGCCTGTGGTTCATGGCTTTCTCAGCTGGGAATCTAAGATTAAGAACTGCTAAACCTCTGACCAACCAGGACAGAGACAAATTGCAACCAAAACAAGCACCAAAGTTGTTAGGCTTCAAAATCTCAACTGGGAGCACACCTGGCAAGGACTTGTGAAAAATGTCAACTTTATTTGCCCTCTGTGGGTGCAATTATGCAGGCACTGTAGTGTGGATTTGAGTCTAATTTCAGATTTTAACTCTTCTCCTGATCTGTTTGGATACATAAACACACACTCCATGTGGAGAGGAGAAACCTGGCAGGACTAAGCATAGAAGGCAAAGTGGACCAGGAGACCTTGTCCTTGGCTCTGCTCAAGAGCCATAGTGAAGGCCCTGAGTCTGGGCTGTAGGGTCAGAATCATTTGCTGGGGAGACTGACCAACAGTAATTCCACCTATCTAATGGACACACTGTTTTCTCTTGTACTGCAAAATAAGTGTGGTTGTGTTGATACCAGTTCTAAGTACAAGATTTAGTGTTTTAGGGTTTACCAAGGGCAAATCAAGCCTGGCTGATTTGACTGCCTCCAAGGATGAAATATCTTCTTGTTTGCATAACGAGCACGTATTGGATAAAGTACACTTGATTTCACTAGGACTTCTGACTGATCTCCTCAGCCCTCTCATCTGGAAGCTGAGGATTTATAGTCTACCAGATGTCATGAAAGCTGCCTGTACTGTTGATCTCAAAGGCTACCAATCAATATCTTGATTGGTAGCCATCAAGCTGTTGGCCAGTAACAAACAGCAACAATGATCTGAATAATATAATAGAATAAATCCTCAGTAATTTTGAAGGTGCTGGGAAGTTAGGAATGGTTGACACACTGAAAAGCAAGCAGAGCCTCACAGAAGCTGGTCCTTGATAAACCTGAAGACAGAGATAACAAAAAATATTGTGAATATCAATGAAGTGTGATGTTCTGCACTTGGCTGGGCCAGCCCCAGGCATTCAAACGGGGCTGCTGGGGAGAAGCCTGGTGAAAAGGACAAGCAGACAGCAGGCTGGATAGGAGCCAACAGGAGCTCTCCCTGTAAATAAGACAAACCACATCCTGAGCAGCAATAGGAGGAGTGTGTCCAGCAGATCAAACTGCAATCCACCTCTGCACACCTGGAATACTGTGTCCCACAATGGATGCTCACACTCCCAAGTTAAGAGATATATGCAGACCCAGCAGAAAGATACCAAAATGGTCCAGAAGATAGATGACAACATGCAAGCAGCTGTTTTATCTGGTGAAGGGGAGACAATGAAATGAATAATGAGCAATGATCGCAAGATGTGGGAGGTTCAGTTTGGACGTAAGGAAAAGCTTTACTAGGAGGGTAAGTAGGAGGTGCCCAGAGATGCTGCAAAATCACCATCCAAGTAGGAACTTTCACAACTTGCCTAGACAAAGCCACAGCTGACAGCAGGTGTTGGCAGTAGTCCTGTGTAAGAGGAGGCTGATCTCAATTATCTTCAATCAGTTTCTCTGTAATTCTATAAAACCTAAGATAATTTCTCATTCATTTCATTCTGCAATAATTGCTAATAAAGAAAACCCACTGATTGGTGAGTTTATTTTGCTATTTATAGAAAATATAATTACCATATTTGTCTTGCTTTCTATTGTCTAATTGTTGTTTAAGCCATTTATTTTACTGTTCTGCATACTTCCAGCTCAACTGATATTTGTATCTGGCTATATTTAGCAAAAGCTGTGGCTGTATTACAGCCTCATCCACTTGACACGGTTATGTTTCACATGAGGCAGCCCATCTTGGTCCTGATGACTCATTGTCATTGAGATATTTCTGTTCAAATTACTTAAGCCATTTCACATGGTTACTTTATGAGCTTTCATGTCTTCTCATAAACCATCACGTACAGCTTTTGTTTTCATATGTATTAGGAGTCATACACAGAGTCCCCCTTTGAACAGAAATCTCATTAGCAGGGAGAAAAACAGGCCATGGAAATATAAAACAGAAGAAATAGAAAGGCAAAGAAACAAAGCCACACATATGGGAGTCTGCTGCTATTTCATGGTGTGTGAGCTCTCTCTCCACAAGGCCTTGTAACCACTGATGCTGCTGATGGGATGAGAAGCTGCTACACTTCTCCCCTGTGCTGGATTTCCCTCAGCATAGGATGAGGTTTCATGTAGAGTCTGTTACAAGAGCTGGGATTCTCTGGGAGGCAAAGAGTAAAATTCATTATAAAATGTGTGGCATTGACTTGAGTGCTGAAGCATTTATTAATGACCTGATTCAGACCTAAAGAATCTCTCCAACAAAGGAGGCTCTTCTGCCAGTGAAGCACAATTTGAGAGTCATAGCTTGTATACACAGAGAAAATTACCAGCATAATTATGCCAGTATAATTATACTAGTTTAGCTATACCAGTAAAATTCTCCCTCTGTGGACACTGCTGTCCCTGTAAAAAAATACTTCTTTTCTATGGAGCTCATCTCAACATAATTTAAATCAGGGTATTTATCTTGAGATAAGAAGAGAATGGGAAGTTTGACTGGCAGGATATACTGGGACAGCTATACCAGTATAGTTAGCCATTTCCATATAGGCAGCTTTCAGTTGTTCACAGGAGTGTGAGATTGTGTCTTCTTGATGAAAGCCCTGGGTTTCAGTGTTTTCACATTGCTTCATCTACTGAAGTCAGAATAAATAATTATAAAAGAGAATCAGCTCAGTAATAGGATCTGATAAGCATATATCTCTGCTCAGCAAATTGCTGTGCTTGCCTCATTAGGATTAACCACCCTGCAGACAAAGAAGCCAAGTCGCAGCTTCTAAGGATGCAGTGCCAGATGGAGGTTCCTATTCAAAAAATGTCTCAGGAGATGTCTTGGCATCTGTTACGGAAGAATGTTATGGGTAAAACCTTAAGAACCAGCCCAAAAAAAGGGGCAAACAGATGCTGGTGAAGCTTTTGTGAGGTTCTCACAAAAAAATTCTAGAAGTTTATGTTTTTTAGCTGAGCTGTTGCATCTCAAAAATATGCATTATACAGACCCATAGTCTGATGAAGATCCTTTTACCTGGATCTTCATGAGAAAAGCTTTCAAATTATTGCCATTAAAGTTTTGGCTGAACTCTTCCCTGTGGTTAGTCACAGAGACTCACAGCTCTTTAAAGTCAATCACGTTAAGAATTTTATTAGGAGCTGGGGATCACTCCTGCAATGCATGAAAGAAATAAGCAGGAAGGACACTCACCACTGGGCTTTCCCTTGCTGATTTTGCAAAAACCACACCAATACAAGACTGTAGGTCTCAGAACCTCCACCATTCCCTGTTTTCATCACTGCCCCAACTGGAAAAATTTTGGGCAGGGACTTGTGAGAAATGTCGGCTCTCTTTGCCAGTTGTGTGCACCTGTGCAGGTGTATATTTGAGGCTAACCTCAAGTCCTCTGTAGCACACTCAGGTATGGACTTCAGCTGAGGTCTGGAGTGCAGTGGAGCAGGAGCCAATCCTGCCAAGTCCTGGCAGGACTGAGCAGAGCAGGCAGCAGAGCATTAGGAGACACATTTCCTCGGGACTTCTCAAGGGCCCCAGAGAGGGCTCTGAGCCTGGAATGCAGCAGGGATAACATCCATCAAAGGAGCAGGGAAAAGAGCAGCCCATGGGATAGAGCATACTTGAAGTCACTCTTGGATTAATCCTTTGTGTAAGAGAAAGCCTGTGAGAAATGAAAGAATGAAATCCAAGGCAGTGAACAGGCTACCAAAAAGTATCTCCAGCTTTTGTGAAGTGGTATTCTTGGTCTACAGATAAGAGGTTTGATAGACCTTGATGAAAGGCCTGGACGACTAAGGACACACTTAGATTTAACTGTTCTGAATTTAATAAAATATCACACTTTCTTCATCATAGCCACGTCAGATCTGACCCACAACAGTGACCACCTGTTTCCCAGGAGATGCCTGTGGATGTCAACTCTCAGGACATGCTAAATTCATCATGAGGTGAGGCATCCCTACTTCCTAATGTAATTCATGATACACAACTGTGTTCAGGATTGCTCAACCACTAGATGTCCCTGCATACTGCAGGGCAAAGCAGAGAGGATGAGCTCCACATCCAAAGAAAAAGCTGGAGAGCAAACAGCATGGAAGCCTCACTGTTTGTGTGCCAGCTCTCTGCCTAGGTGGAGGCAGCAACACAACGATTTTCACTTGCTGACAGGCTGTGTAGTTGTGAGCACACCTCAAGGAACGTGCTCCTTACATGTCCTGGCTTGAATTACTGAGCTCCAGCATGGGAATATTCACGGAAAAATGGGAAGAGAAATCCTTTTCTCTTAAATCTCTGAAGAGGCAAATCTGACTCCAGTTTCTCCAAAAGAAGCTTTTCTAAACCAACCAGTTTCACTGTCCTAGCAGACTGACCCAGAGTGGAAGGAAATTCAACAGCAAAGGCTCTTATCTACTCCTTTTGTTGGATAGGTCATAAAAGGACATCAAATGTTCCCTCAGACCCTTTCCCTGTGTTATTTCTGCCATGTGTACTCACATGCACTCTTCTAACAATATTCTTGTGTTCAGGACGTGTATTTAGCTCACCAGCGCTTTGGAGCATGTAAGGTCAAGGGCCATAAAAATAGGTTGTGCAAATCTGATGGGGTCTGCAACAAATGCCAGGCTCTGATCTGACTGCAGAGGCAGAAATCAATAGATGAGGAATGTGTTTGAGTGGCTGCAGAAATCTTTTATCTTTTGCCTGGCAAACAACCACTTTGGCTTGTGAGTACAGGACCTGTACCATCACACAAGTGCTGGGGACACACAAACACACAAACATAGAGGGGAAAACAATAAAAGTCTTCCCTTTTTTCCTGAGAAGAACAAAGACAGGCACAACTATGGATGTCAGCTTGGAAATGCCTTTTCAGAGTGCTTAATTTTTCGAAGATGAAAGACAGATGTGTCAAACTGGGCAACCATGAAAGGAAAGCTACAAAAATTGCACTTTTGACAAACTTACCCATGAGTACCTTACCCACTTACTCACTTACCCCTTTCCTATTTACTTTCCTAATCCCAGCTCACTTATAAGCAAGTAAGGCAGCAGCCAGTAGGTCTGATCTCAAAACAATTATGCACTGCATCTGCAAGCAAGAGTTCTCTGGTGGTATTAGGACCACCATAAAATTTCATAGAAAGCCTTACATTTTTACATGAAGAGCTGATATATAAGAGCTGGTACATTAAAGGATACTTCCAATAGTATATCTTATTACTCATCACTGACTCAGTTTGATAATGTAAAGTCAGTGAGAGAAGTTGCTAGCATTCCTTTGTGTTATAATCATTAAAGAGCAACCGCCAGCGTTCCCACACTTTCAACTTCTGCAAAATTATTGCTCTTTGCCCTTTACCACATCTGTGTTTGCATAACCAAGTGGTGTTCAGCTTGTCAACACCTCTTTATGTTTTACCTTCCTCCCTCCAGGGCTTTGTTTATGTGTCATCAGAGCAAATCCACTTCTGAGGATTAGAACCTCCTTTTCCATAGCATACAAAAGGGATCGATAATTGCCATATTAATTCTCAAGCATGAGCTCTGAAGGAATGAAAAAGACCTGTACAATGAAATCCAATTTTAGGAGAAACAGTTTGGCTGATTGCCTCACACCCTGCACTGCAGGGCTCCTTTTTGGTAATGCTCAATGTCAGGTGAAACCACCCAGCATGTAGGCAGGCCGGAAGAAGGTACTGGTGCCTGACCTGTGGCCAGGGTCACTGCAAGTCCAACAGCACTTCCTTACCTCTGGTTGCACACGTGTTGCAGTGCCTGGGGGCTCAGGTCACAGGGTGTAGGAATGTACCACCACCACTTGCCAGAAAGTTTGGGCCACATCTCTCTTCGGTAGAATTTGGGTGCTCAGAGCCATGTTCATCACCTCTTTTGCACCCAAGTCCTTTCCCACTGACCTGTGTCAACAGCTCCCTGCTCTCTGCCTTGCTTACATCTTCTGAATGACTTCACTTCTCACAAAGTAGGTACAGAGATAACAATGAATTTAGGACATTTATGAACACAGCCTCCAGGTCCAAAATTATGGCCTGTACATGTGACATGTGAAAAAATCTACTCAGCCTCTTGTGCTCAGAGTTGTGCTCAACCTTTTCTCCTACGAGGAACAATCAGGTTTGCTTTACTAAGCATCTAAATTGTTGCAGCTCTGAGGCAGACAATGAGGCTCTGACATGCTACCTCAGAGAGGCTGGATTTATTAGATGTGCTCAGACTGTGCCTAATACTGACAGCATCAAAACAACATTTGCTATTCTGACTCCTGCATAGGTCAGGATGTTAAGGACCAGACTCCAGAGCCTGTCCAGGCATATAACTTTGCCTGCTGTTTCCCAGAACTCAGCCAGATGTCCACTCAGTGTCTTTCAGAAGTGAATCACACCTATAAGTGTTCAGTAAACTCCCTGTATTAGCAATGAAGAGCAAAGACTCCTCTGCTGAGCACCTAAATTGCCCACTGTCCATTTGGGGAATCCTAGGTGCCCAGCTCAGGTGGCATAAGACACCCTGATGGATAGGGTAACTGCTGTCATTATCATAATTACATTTGATATCCATGGTAAAGCAGCTTGAACACGGATTTTATCCCTTATTCAAATTGTAGCAGCTTGTTCAAGTACAGAAACTTCTGCATTCAGTTCTTGGTAAGAAAATACAGGAAAGTTGGGATGTTTTCCTTGAACTTCAGACTCTGAAATACCTTTTAGGGACAACTAACCTTCAACAGCTAAACTACAGCAGCTGTAGTTTGCCTGTTTCAACAACAGGCAGACATTTTTTAGTCTTGATTTCTGAATGCTATTCCAGCTCCTCTCCAAATTTCCTTTTCTGATGTTGCATAGGACATTTGCATAAAATTGAGGAACCCAGCCAAATACTTCTCTTACCACTTCAAAGTCACTGACCTCCAAGAAGCTGGACTGGTGTAAATGAGGGAAGAATCTGACGCAATAGACTCAGTGTAATTACATATCCACTGTCCAATACCACCAGGTAGCTGCAGTTGTGTCTGGCCAAGCCCAAGGTAAGTTTGGACTCAGCACCATGCTAACACTCTCAGACATCTTCTGGATCACAGCTGATTCATGCCCTGCTACTTAGAAACATAGCCAGGACTTGCTTTCATCGGTCTACAGCAGACTCCAGTAGATATTTCCTAAAGATGGATCTTAGACAATATTTTAATACAAAAGAAGTCGTGCTATGTTTCTTGCACTTTTGCATCCAAGCTGTGGGGAATCCTGTTTACTGTTTGGTTTATGATATGACCTAAGGTTGTAGTCAAGCTGGGAGGTGAAGTAAATGCAGAAAACATGGGATTTACACAACAAAACTGCCCAAAAGTGGTGGTTATATTCTGTGAATTAGGAAAACTCCTCTGTTCAGTAATCAGGAAAATAGGCAGGTGACTGAAGCAATTGTGTTTCTCCACATTCCTTATGACTGGTCATCCTGATTAATGTCTCAAAATTGTCACACAAGTGACATTTTGAGGTTTTGAAACAGGAGAGGCTAGTTGGGTGTCTTTAGTAGCCACCTCCATAGCTATTTTAGCTCTCTCTCTTTTTAGTAAATTCCCAGATCACTGCACCATAGGTAAGCTGTGACGTGTGGGCTGAGTCTGAAACGCTGAGTACTTCAGGTATTTTGTAGAAGAAAGTAAATTGAATATAAAATTCCTTTAGCTGGGCAACAATAACAGGTTTTCACAGGACTGAACCACTTGGGTATACAGCATTCCTTGGGCTCCTTTACTCTGTGCCCCCAACAGTCAACCCTTAATTCTGATCTGTGAGCATACTCAGATTGATCTTAATTAATCTGATTCATACTATATTAATGCTCAATTCATCAGTGCATTTCAATATGCATAATAATACTAATAAGAGATCTGGACTTTAATTTGAAATAGATCTTAGTTAATGATACAGACTGCATGCCAGAAGGCCAAGTGTGAAAACCGGGACCAAATAAGCCACCTTTGACAAAAATTAAAATCCACATTTTGAAAACACATGTTCAGGAATGGTAGGTTCAGGGATAGGGATATTACTGACTCACATACAGAACATAAATTCTGATCTGCATTTATTTTAAATTAAATTGAGATAAAATTCTGTGTATGATGAAATTGATCATGTCCATATGGTTATGTGATTTTTTCAGGCTACAGTAAATATTGTTGACTCCAAAATCTTCTCATGGACTGTGACCCTGGGAAGTCAGAATTGTGGCCAATTGCTCACTTTGTCTGAGATTGCTTGGATTGATTTCTGAAGATTTGGGTCAGAGACATTCTTGACCAAGAGCTCTTCACCACAGTTGCAGATCTGACCACACTGTATATCTGTGCTTGAATGTAAACTTCAAATAAGTAAACTCCAGTTAGGATGAACTCATATTCTTTGGCAATTAATAGAAGTTACATTACTGCAACCTGCTTTTTTTTTTTTTGCTGTTAGTTTAATGGTTGATTCCAACAAACAGTTGAATATATTAGTTAACTGTAAATAAATTATTTCCCTTTTACATAGTTTCTTTGTGTTCTACCAGGCTCCCTATATCCTGTCATTTCAGGATGTGGCCTTGACGTGCCATAGCATATATAATTCATAGAGACACTATCAGATGCACTATACAAAAATAAGGATCTGGGAAAAGGAGAGCTCACACTCTGATGACATGCAATTATTTCAGATAGCAAATGGCTGCAGGCAAAGTCTGATATGCTTCCATTAACCATGGGCAGGCATGTCCATTCTTGAGGGAAGACATGCAGGCTGGTGGCTGGAGGAGTGGACTAACTTTGGTTTTGAGCTCTCTATTGACAGTGACCTCATGCAACCCTTTTGAATTTACTCTGATAACTGTGAGTGAAAGGCAGAGAAATATTATCTTTCAGGGACCATTAGCAGGCTTGATTCATTGGCATCAATATTGCCTGTAAGGTTTTGGAACACACAGAGGAACACGAAACAACAATAGGGATGTGAGGGAGCAGAAAGAGTAGCATTGCTCTACAAAGAAGGATGAGCTAGGAGCTGACATTAGCACAGGTTGTGCTCTCATCCACAGCTCTTGCTGCTCCTAATGACACAGTATCATGAAGTCTCAAAATTAGGTATGTTCTTTGTCAATCTGAATTTCTACCTGTTGGCAGCTGATGACCATTTGTTGTCATGACAAAAACTGCCTTTTCTTGAAAAAAAATTTTTTGAGGTTTTTGTCATTCTCAGCTCTGGTTTGTTTTGTGTTTTGTTGTTGCTTTGGTTTTGGGGCAGGGTTTTTATTTGTGCATTTGTGGTTTTTTAAATTAAGAACAATAGTATCAGTTCCTCCTTATCACTACTCAAAATGCCTTATCTGCTGTGTGGCATTTGCTCATTTTGCAGCCACATCACAACAGTTACACCTAATTAGCCCATGATCGACTAGTGCACACTATTTTGTTCTCTGTCCTTTTCAATAGATGCAAACAAAATTTATAATGGAAATTGTTGTGATTATTCACTAAGCACACGGCCTTGTCCCTCATGTAGTTACACACATCCATTTCTATTAGCTCACTCATCAAAATTCTTCCTTGCCTTCCATATTCTGATTCTCTGCTGTATTGATGATGCCTCTCAGCTTTGTGTCAACAGCTAATTTAATTTACATGTTCTTCCGGTTTATGTTAAGGTCACTAATGAAAAATTTGGCAACGTGTGTCAAGAGCAATACCTGATGTTTTGTATTAGTGTCCTTTTCTCACAGGGTCAGTTGATAAATTAATAGAAAATTGAGGTTATGAGAGACATCTAGAGGTCCATTAGTCCCTTGTTCAAAGCAGCGCTGATAGCAAATCTGGATCAGGTTGTTCAACCCATCAAATCCCTTTTCAAGATGTTAGCAGTTGTTTAATTTCTGTCTAATTTCTTGGGAAAATTGATTATTTTAAAGTTCCCTTTTTGGGTCACCTTTTCTATATTAAAAACAGTTCTCATTTGGCAGTATATTTAGATATTTACCACAATGCAACAATCATAGGTCTGTGCTGCTTCATTTTTCTGGAGGTGAAGTATTTTTATTGACTTCCCCTTTGCTACTGATTCTGAATATCTAAAATGGGACTTTGGCCTATCCAGTGGTATGGAGGTTTCTTTCTTATTTCCATTTTCACTAGAGATCATAAGAATTCAAGAAATGGAAAAGATGGACCTTTGAGATCTCAAACTACTCTAATTTCTTCTCTCAATCAAATCATGTGACATGACATAAAATTGCAATTTTAACTTCTATATTAATCATTATTCTGTCTCCTTCCTACAATGCTACAGTCATATGATGTGTCCTTAAATGAAATTTCCTGTTGCCACACAGGAGACCAGGTTTCCCATTCTTGAGATTCTTTGTAAGTCAGCTGGAACCTACTAGGAACTTAACACCCACGTACAACAGTATTATCCAAATACATCATTTCTCAAACTTCCCTGAAGTTCAATGTTTTCGCAGAATCTCAGGTACCTATTTTGGCAATACAGGACCATTCAGAGAAAATATCCACGCTGAAAAAAGGGGGGAAAAGAGCCTTTTTGACCACTATCCAACAGAGTCAGTGGATAATGAAGTTTCTAGTTTGGACCCTGCTTCCTGCTGACCACTGAAGCGTTTGCCAGTGCATCAGGCCAGTTCTTCCACCAGTGTCAACCTCCACAGCAGATGAAGTTTATGCCTATCAGCAGCCAAACAAAGGTGCCACTAAATGAAGGCCAAGCTATAATTGCTGTGCACAGCTAGTGAGAGTTCAGACAGCTTGAAAGAACAGCAATGAGACCAGGAGACTTTCATCTTTATGTCACTGATGCAGCTAAAAGTAAATAGATCAGTGATGATCAAAGTCTTCTGAAAATGCCTCATAGGAAACTGGTGGTGCAAGCTACACTGTTTTACCTGAAGATACAAGGGTGAAGTTACAGTGGCAGAACCTGGTCAGATTTAATCCTACTTGGTGACATCAGGAGTAGGGTTTTTAAGATAAAGATCATAAACTATGTGCAAAGCAGGAATAATAATGTATATTAAATGGAATGAGAACATGACTTTCTCTTCTTAGATGTGTAGCCCAAATTTTTAAGAAATGTAGTTTGAACTTGACATCAAACGAAGATTTTATGGGTCATTCAGGAAACTCAAATTTTCTCATATTATCCTTATTGATGTTAGAGTTCTGCTTTTGGGAGTCCAATTCCAGCCTTTTGGATTTCCATTTTTATGAGAGCTGTGCAGTGGATCACAATCCCTTGGAACCACCAGAGTCAGCAGAGGTGGTTAATGCCCAAATTCCACTGCAGTACAAATTTAGAAGGAGCTGACAATTGAGAGAAACAGGAATTTTGACTCTGCCATAGGGCTAGGGCAGAGCTGAAATATTTCCCAGCACAGCAGTAGGAGGTAAGCTCGTTCCTACTTGCTAAATCATCTGCTTGCCTAATGCCAAAACCAGGCAGGCAGACAAAGAATACAAAAATAGTAGAAAGTAATATGGAAAAAACTGTGATAAAATGTGATAAAAATTACCTGTAACTGGGTGCAATCACAGACATGAAGACAATGGAGCATTTGATCACATAGTATTCTTGCCTAGATAGCAAGCATCTAGGAAACAGACTTAAGTTACTGTTTTCTACATGGTCCATGTCCATGCACCAACAGGAACGAAATGGGATCCCCAAATCTCTTTAGCCATCAGGCAGGAGTGAAAGATCATTCCAACACTGGGTCTTGGCGTAAGCAAACAGGTACAACGTCAAACTATGTCAAACATTTCTTCAATGGATATTTTGTTCTAAATCAAAGCGCACTGCCAACTAATAAGGTAAACACAATATAGTTCAGTTGGGAAGTAGGTTAAAGCAGCTGTTCATTTACTTTCTCAGTGTCAGGAACAGGAACTCGGCAAGTTCCTTGAACTCGGCATTCTCTTTTCTTTCAGCTTTATATACATGCCTTCACAATCTCCTGCTACATTTTTTCCCCCTACATACTGCAGGCAATAACTATGAAACTCTTTAATTTAACAGTATGTTCTTTGTCCTGCAATTGTTCCTGTTTTGCAACCACATAGATTATATGTACGGGCCTGTAGGAATAGTCAAACAGTTAATAAGGGTAGGGTTTGGCACGCTTCACTATGTACAAATTCTACAATCAAGTCCCGACAGGAAAGCTCTGTATCTTCTGTGGTTCCCAGTCCTGACTAAAATATGCAAAATATCAATAGTGGGAATGATACCTATTTCCCAGAAAGCTGCAGTACCAGTTTTTTCTTATCAATGCATCATTGAAACATATTTTGTTTACAGTTTACGCCATTTATTTTCCCAGGCATATTAGGTTTTCAGAAGTGATCCATGGCTTATTGTGCCTGTCAAAAATACAGAGGTACTATTTCAAATTTCATTACACTCTTATTGCAGTATAAATGAAAGAACTAAAGAGAGACTTGTACCAAATGACTGTATTAATCCCTGAGGTTAAATGTCCATTCACATGATTCCTTGGATCTTATGGTTTTCTCTTCAGCCCCTTTACCTGGGGGTAGTGTACAATCTTCAGGCAGGCAGAAATGCACTGTGCAACAGGCACTATAGCACCAGGCTACCACAGTCAGGATGAGAAGGTGTGCTCTGCAGAACAAATGTACAAACTCAGTTGCTGGTCCTGCAGATGAGATGAGAACAAGAGCAAAATCCAAGATGTTCCTCTAGAGGTATGTCAAGACCAGCAAGAATACAAGAAGGGAAACACAGTAAACAAAAACCACTTTATTTGTATCTATTAAAGTAAACAGTCATCGGTGTGAACACCTAGCGAACCCAGATCTGGAAGGTAAGGAACTAATATCTTTACATAATTTCTTTTTAGTCAAGAAAGGTATTTAAAACCCTTAATGAGGGCCTGGGCCTTGAACTTCGAGATTTACTGAAGAAGAATCTGAAGACAAAATTCAAATATTAATTTTCTTCTCTTAAAAAATTGCCTTTTAGAGGTAGAACCTCAAAAGACTTGGAATTCTTCCTCTGACCTCAGAAGACTTTAAAAAAAATAGTTGCTTAAACCACTGGAATGCACAGGAGCAAGTTTTCTCATGAGGTTCATGGTCAGCATAAAACCAGAAGGGAAGAAAAACCAGTCAAACATTTTAGATGTCTACAAGGCAGAGATTTAAGTTTCAAAGAAATGTGAGAAATTGTTTGTTTGGCTATGCTATTTCTCATATTTCAGATGGAAACCCAGTTACAAATTCTGCAAGAGTAGGTCCCATCACATTGTCTGTCAAGGTCCATCCAATCTGCTAACCAGGGTGAACATGGCCTTTCAAAGGAGAAAAGTGCTTTCCTATAATGCAGCAGCCTCTAATCATGGCCAAGCTTGGGGAAATGCTCTCACTAATTTTCTCTACTAGCATTTAGTTAGCTTTGTAACTCGTTATATCTCCTGGCCAGATTTCCATGTATATGGGACATCTGCCTTGAAAATCATAAGTACCAAAAGCACACTTTATTCTACTTTCAAAATAAACACTCTAAGAAAAATCAGTGAGAAAAGAGGAGAAGCCTAGAGAGCCTACAATTGAGGTAAAAATAGGTGGGAACAAGAGAGAGGCACCTCACCACAGAGTTCATGAACCATCAGAAGGGATGGTGCAATCCTGTTCTGCAGTCCAGCCAAGGACAAGGATGAAAGTTCTCTTCTTTATAGCAGCAGATGGAGAGCCAAGCTCTCCCAGCTTCCTTTAGCTTTAGGGACAGTCCTGCTCACCATAAAAGTCTTCTCCAGGAGCTTACCAAGTCATCACACTCTTGGCAGTTTTTCAGTAGGAGGGATGAAGAGGACAGTTCAAGGTGTTCTGTATGTTGTATTCAGCAGGTCCCCTGAAATGCAAGAGGGTGTGGACAGGAGTAACAGCTCACTTCTCTCCCTGTGATTTGTGTGTGTGTGTCTGATATGGGATTTGCACAGATGCCATGTGCTCCTGAATCTTTGCCATCTGTGGGGAGACCAAGTCTCCACCCCTGTGCTAAGCTCTCTCCCCTTTGGGCTTGGCAAAGGACATGTGTTTTTCCTGTAACAAGTCTCCAAGAACTCAGAAAAGCAGCATCTATGTGCAGTGCCATATCTCCCAACTTCCCTAGACCTGCTGCCTAATTAAGCCTGCTTCACTCCTATGCCCCAGGTAGTCTAGGGTCATTAAGCCAGAGCTAGCTGCTGTTCTTGCCAAAAATGCATTCCTTTGTGCCAGGGGCCATAGACAGTAGTAGAAAGTTACACCTCCTGGCTAATACACTGTTTTATTCAGTATGGACTATTGTTCTAGCTCAGTGATGTTTAAAGAGTTAGCTTTCTCTCACCAAAATTTGTTTTCCCCTGGATAGATCTGTTACATAAATGAGCATATTTACCCATAGCACCACAAGAGACAGATATTTTTACTTTTCATTCAAAATCACTTGAGCTAAGCGCTTTCCCATTGGTACTTTTCCGACTGTGCACAAAGATTGTAGTGATACCTGGAATCAGGCTGGTACAAAATCATCCATAATTGTTTTAAAAACAATGTCCCTAGGGTGTTTATATGCATTTACTTTGGTCACTCAAATTTGGCCACAGGATGAATAAACGGTGGAAGAGGGAAACTTGAAAAGATCAGAGGCATGGAATGAAGAAAGAAAAGAGAGTCCTGAGAGGAGCAGAGGGCTCCCACCCAGGGCTAGGCTCAAAGGTCTTTTCCAACCTAGTTAATTCTGTGATTCTGTGTGATTTTGTCATAGCCTTGCCTGCTGACTGTGCCAACCCTGCAGCATCTCTGTGCAGCACAGGGGGGCTGTGAAGACCTTTTCCTTCTATTCCCACCAAGCTTTTGGCCTTTTTGATCTCCTTGCTTGTCTCCACCACCTTCTCCTTGACACCATTACTCTTGGACTGTTTGTTTTGCCCTGGTGCCTGAGGCCTCAAATTCTCCACATCATTCACAGCCTTTGTATTGGGCCCTTGACAGGCACTACCTGTTTAAGTGGAGAAGAAATTTGAGTTGTATAACAAATCACAACGAATTCACAGGATTTTGATTGTGCAAGTAAGAGGAATGTTCAGTCAACACAGCCTGTAAAGTTATGATACCATGGCAAATTGAAGAGAGTGGATATATCTCTTCGTCATCCTGGTGTAACCTAGATTTATCCTAGAACAAAATGTCTCCCTAGCATTGTCAGCTCAAGGTAATATTTGTAGAGTCATGAAGTGTCATGCAGATTGCATGATGGAGTTGCATAAGATAACTTCAATGGAGTCAGCTTTTTCTGAGCTGTAATACAGATATGTCAGATTAGTTTTAGGTAGATGAAAGGTACATTTTTAAGAGCTCCTTCCTCCTGGGATGGTAAATGTTAACACTTAGCAGACTAATCATTAATAAGATATAATTATATATAATAATAGGGTTATATAAATACTGCAAGTAAAAAGCTGGGGAAACCCAGGGCAATGGCAAGCAAGAGTCCCAGAGATGTAGGCTAGTGTAGACAAGGACATGGTGATAAAGGCCAGTGCACAGAGAAGACTTTGGGGTAAAAGGACATTTGTCCAATTTCAAGAAATTCCCTGCAGATATTATTGGGTTTTTTTCTACCTAAAAATTTACTTTGTTCCACATAACAGAATTTGTGAGAAAACAGTAGAAATAGTAGGCAAAATACTGTCAATAAATACTATAAGAAAATAAAAAGGAACTTCTTCCAGGAGAAAACAAATAAGAAGAGGATGCTCAAAGAGTCAGAAAACATATTAAGTTCTGCACAACTTGTGTCTGTGAGCTGCACAGTGCAACCACAAGACAGAATAGCTTAAGGAGTACTTTTGTCAGGATTTCTTAGGGTGTGTTTAGATGGCATAATGTGATTCCAACACATTTTCAGATACCTGAGCATATTTATCCTGGCCACTGTATGCTAATCACCTGCATATTTACTATAGGCCCTCAGCCCCAGCTATAGATACAACAATTCCAGCCCACACTTCTCTTGCAAGCAGACAAGGTCCTTTTAAAATAATGTTGACACACATGGTGCCTAAGTCTGACTATAGTCAGCAAAATGTTCTAGACTAGTGAGCAAATATTCTAGAGACAGTATTCAGAAAATAAAAAAAATCCCTTTGGGTTAGTATTCAAAATTCAACCTGAGCTTTGGAAAGAAGGCAAAGAAAACAAGGGGAACAAAGGAATAAAGGAATAACAAGGAAAGAATAAAAGAAAGAGGGGGAAAAAAGCAATAGAATGAAAAGGGGGGGAAATTCTTCAGGTGGAGAAAATAAAGTGTTCTAGTCCTTTTCTGTCTCCAGGATTACTAATTTCAAGATCCGTTTTAAATTTATAGAAGCTTTGAAAACTCATTACTATTTTTGTCAGCCAGTGGCCTCCAGTTTTGACTATACTGATCTGACAAGCATGTGAAATTCTCTTTTGGAAGTGCCCCAAATTCCTGGCATTCAGGGTCATTATGGCAGTAACTCAGGGCTGCATCCTTTTGTATCCCCAGTAAAATTTAATCTCTTATGCATTTTACCCATATACCTCAGAGATATTGTACCTCAAAAATAAATGCTGGAGGATTTGCACCCAGAGGTACCTGGCACAAAATTAGAGGTGGAGCACAGGAGGAGAGACTGAGAAGAGCAAGAAGAAATTGAATGAGAGAAGGGGGTCAGGGGTAGGACACCTACCCAGCATGGGGGCCAGAGGAGGGAGATTATCTGGTACAGAGCCAGTTTTGTTGGGTAAACTTGTTTTGTTACACACCTGTTATATATGTTGCTGATGATCTAAAGAGGATCTTTTAGTTTGAATGTTTTTATTTATTTATTACAAGTAGGCCAAAATTCTACATGTTCAAATTTCTCCTGTGGCCAATGCTGTAGTAAGTATTCTCAGGTTGATGGTTTGAGAAGATGCATCTATAGCTATCTATGTAAATCTCTGTACAGCCTTTCTATCCCTTCTTTACTGGGACAGTCATATTGACAGTAGTGTGGTTGGTTATACCCTATAACCTACCCCTCAATTTCTCTCAAGGAAGTGTTATTTCTACTGTGTAGTACACTTTATTTTTCTTTGTTAACTTACTCAGCTCCAGAATTTCTTCCTTGCCTAGAGCCTTTGTCTGTGAACTCTCACTCCTCTTCCCCCAAACAAAATGTCATCTCAATAAATGTTTACACTCCATATACAGAGAAAATTATGTTTTGGTTACTGGTGAAACATTTCAGTATGTAAACAGTGCTCTCAAAATGTATTGTCTTCCAAGGACATAAATATGTGTTCTTTTCTTCCAACTCAGTCTGCTGGAATATCCACCCAGAAAAATACCTTGTTATTGTGTAAAAAACTATTATCATACAAATAAACATATTTCTCTTTCTCTTTGTTGGCAGTAGCAAAAGCTCCTGTCTTACGTGTCGGTACACAAGGAGAGGATTTTAGCTTTCATTTCTACCCTTTATGTTCTTTTACTCTTTCTACTGCTTAACAGACTGTTCCATCTATCTATCTATCTATCTATCTATCTATCTATCTATCTATCTATCTATCTATCTATATCTATCTATCTATCTATCTATCTATCTTTCCTCTTTTAGCTTTAGAATAAACCAGATTTAAAGTAAATTCCCTGGCACTTGAAACTGTAGGGAGCTTCTGCATCCTCTGAAATATGTCTTTAGGCATGTCCTAAAGGGTTTTAGTCCCTGCTTTTTCCAACAAAACTCCTTCTTTGGAAAATAAGTGCTTGACATACTTTTAACCCAACACTTGTTTTCACACCACTGTTAAAAGTGTTGCAATTTAGAGATTATTATTTTTCCTACACATGAAATGCAAATATATACTGCAATAAAGATAAACACTTACTTTTCACCACAACACCTCCTTTTTTAATGCCAGTCTTTTTAGTAATGCCACAACTCGTGTACTGGTGCCTAGTGAAAATTTAGTTAATGAATGGACTGCGTTAGGTGGACACCCCTGGAGTGTTCTGCTGCATTGAAGTTCATGAGGAATGTCTGGGGATAATCTGTCCTGAATCAAATTCACATGTTTTCCTGCTCTGAACTATTTAGAGACATATTGCCTTCTCCATCAGATTAAGGCTACCAGATCACCATCTGCTCACTATAAAACTCATGGCGGACTCCTTTTCATTTGGCTGGAAAATTCAAAACATCCTTGTTGGGTTAATTTTGGATCTATTATTAGTCTCTGTCAAAGTTTTATTTTGACTTCAGTGTATCTTGGTTTCTCACAATGAGTTCCACTGAAGCTTCCTCCCAAACAGGTCTTCAGCATTAAAGTCACAATCTCTTCTACAATTAATGTTCCTTTGTCAGTAAAATGGTAAAAACTCTTTCTCTGAATTTCATTTTTGGGGTTTGAATTCTATACACTTAAAATTTTTATGGTGCAATTTCATACCTATACTCCACCACTTGAATTAACAGAATGCACTTAAAAGTGGCGAGGATACACTGGTTTGTTTACATTGATTTCATTTTATTTGAGCCTTTGATTGCAGATATAAAGTTAAGTATCATGTAAACCTCTCTAATTATCTTCTGTCTTTGTAAAGCATTTCCATTTCAGCAGCAAAATACTTGGTTTTTCCATTAGGATTATTTCTTTCACTATGCTTGTCCTGCTTGTAGCATTTGATGTCCAGCCTTCTTCCTCTGACCCAATTCAAATTGCTCCTCATAAGAGGTGATTTATTTCTACAGAGTTTCTCCCCATGACGCCCCATGTATGGGATCACAAAACACTTCAAAGATGAAATTCCCAATATAGCAACAGTCACTTAAACCTGACATATATAGTTTTGGAGTTTGATCATCAATGTTCACTAATCCCACACTAGCTCATGTCTAGAGAATATCCAGAGAACAAGGGTTAACCTCTGCAATATCACATTGAGGTTGTTCCATTTGGGTCTTAAAGTGTTTTTTTTTAATGCCTGAATTGTGACATGGCAAAGAGGCTGCTTTGGATAGCAGCTTTAGGAAGTAATTATGAGGCTGGCTGTCAATGAGATAAAAATAGTTGCAGACACCTTTATATGCAGGCAAAAGTCAATTTCTATGAACAAACAGATTAAACATCATAATTTTGCACAGGCCATGAGCAGGAGAACTGCTGTTTTATCACAACAGAAACAGGGAAGAAGAGGCCTTAGGAGTCAACTGATCCAAAATCACTTTGGATGATGCATTTGAAGCCAAAGTTACATGATGTCCCATTCCTGAACAGTGGTATTTTTCTGTGTTTGTTTATTTAAATAAATAATTGCCAAATTTGAGCCTTGCCAGAGAACAGCACGCAAAAACCCTCCCAAACCTGGCTTCACAGGGCAGAGTAGATTTTGATCTGTCACCATATCCCAACAGTCAGTGATGTGCTTGTAACACACTCCCTTCCTTCTAGTCTCTGTTTGATGTTCTCCAAGGTGCTCATAGCACCTTGGATCCTTTTGAATCCAAAAAGGATCATTTGTATCCTTTTTGGAACCACAGGGCGTTTAATGTAACAACCATGGGGATATTTTTTGTTATGAATTTCCCTGCCCATTTATAGAATATATATACTGTCTCTTCTTGTAGTGTTAACAGGCTTCCTCAATAAATTAAAAAATAAATGTAGAAAAACAAAGCATTATCCTTCAATGACTTAATAAGATTTTGCATCATCATCACTATTATTATTATAATAATTATTATTAAAGTATCCAGGCAACAGAATAATAAAATTACACTGATGTGAGCAATTCACACAGCTTTGATTAAGGATGTGTCAGCACTTTCCTACATGAATCCTTCTTTTTGGTGGAATGAGAAGGAGTGGGAAAGAGATAAAAATCACCTGCTATAATTCTTTGTGGGCTGCTCCATAGAAGATGATGTTTTAACAGAAGAGCAGCTTTTTATTAATCTAGCTTTAGAGAATAAATTAGCCTGAAACATTTATGATCCTTATTTTTAGGACCGTCTTTACATTTAATTTGCAGGCCCAGTGACTGCCTGATAGGTCAGTTTGGGAGCTGCAGGTCTGAGGGCACATTTACTGATGGCCTGTATGAAGTCAGGGAAACCAGCATGATTTAGAGGTGATGTCAGGGTTTGCCCACAGCCATTTCACTCATATCAATCTGAATCCAGGACAGAATAAATCCTTCAGAGCAGAGTCTGTGAGTTTAAACCACTGGTGTTCTAATGCAGGTATAACACAAACCTGTATAGGTTGAAGGTAAAGTGTGAAGTGGGCTCTGAGTTACACCATCCATCTTCAGGTGCCTGACATCTCCCCTGATGTCTAAGAAGTAGGTAATTGGCTCTAGTAGAATAGCTCAGACACTCAGACTTCCCAACACAAGCAAGAATGAGATCAGACGCCTCCTGAGAGCAATTCAGGGCTCCTTCAAGCTATGCCAGGAGTTTGCTTGAGCTCCTGGATAGGAAATGGTCCCAGTGTGGGTATGAGGAGGCCTTATTCCAGGCCAAATTTTAAAAAAGCAGCAAAAGCTCTAGAGCACAGACTCCTCTTCTGAGAGTAAAGAAAAAGAAAAAGAAATAAAAACTATTAAAAACACCAACAATCCTACACACCCCAAAACAATAACAAAACATCCTGTAGAAAAGATTCCATCTGCTTTTTGTGTGGTAGTTTAATTTTTCAAGTACACTCCTAGGAATGGAGGGTCCCAGACCCTCTTCAATCTGAGGGGCCTCAGGCCTTCTCCCACTTCTCCAAGGCATGATCTGACCACCAGCCTCCAAAGCAAGCTGATGGCTTGCACATCGCCTGTCCACATGGCTCAGATGCCTCGTCCAAAATGGCAGCATGAAATAAGCAAACAAGGATGACTGTGACTTCACACCCATGTGGGTGAGTTGTGGAATCCCTGAAAGTGTTCAAGGCCAGGCTAGATGCAGTTTTGAACAACCTGGTCTAGCAGAAGATGTCCCTGCCCATGGCAGTGGGGTGGGATGTAGATGATCTTTATGGTTCCTTCCAACCCAAACCATTCTGTGATTCCCTGAAGTGTGCTGCTGGAAAAAGAAAAACCTGATTTGTGCTCATTATCTTCTGACCCTTCTTTCTACTGGAGAGTCTGTCAATAAAACCCATGAATAATCTGGGCTGTGAGTTAGTTAATCTTGTTGATTGACAAGCCCACTTAAATGTTCATGGAGTAAAATATATTGGAAGGTAAATTAGGGTACCACTAGTCTGCCTCTTAGCATTTAACATTTATATTAACTCCAAGTGGTAACAGACAAAAAGCCTGTGTCTATGACAGTAAATTAAACAATCTCACGGAGCATTGTTGGACACCAGAAGCCATCATCTCTGTCATTTGATTATGGAGCAACTCCTGGCACATTTCTGGCCTGTGACAAGTAAAAAATTCCAAGATTTAGTAAATCTCACTGCCTACTTCCAACAGGCAGCCTGGATGCAACCACCCCCTCTTTCAGAATGGAAAAGAGTTTAATAACAGGGGATCCATGCCAGAGAATTGTTGTAGGCAGGATTTTAGTGCTAGAGATGCTTCCAGCAGGAGTTTCAGTGTGCAAGGCACTGCACAAACAATTATTAGGTTGTCTCTGAAGAGACAGAGACTCTGTTCTTAAACAGGCTCCAGTTCAGCTGTGTTCTAATACCTCTTAATTTACAGATGGCTCTTCAAAATAAATTTCACGTGCTGGATTGCAGCAATTCTCTGTGCCTATGAAACAGTCACACAGTAGAGAGATGATGAAAAAGAGATCATTGAAATGTGTCCTTTTAAAAGGAAAAGGGTGGGAACTCAAGATGAGCAGATATTGCCATGGGAGGACACAATTGCAGAGGCTGCCCCACACGCAGTGCTGCCAGTAAGGATGGACAACTTAAAACCACAGTCTGAATTACTCTTCTGTACTGAGTGGTGTGTTATTACATATGCAACAGAGCTTGTGGGCAACACTGTGGAATCATGGAAGTATTTTAAGCAGCGGTTTTCACAATTTATGGCTGTGACAGATACAAAGCTAATGAACAACACAGGGAAACTGACCTTGTTAACACTTTCACAGATACTTATCCAAGACCTTTTTAGTGGAGAGAAGAGCCTTTTCCCTAAGCCTCTATGAAAATTTGAGGTGAAAAATTTCTTAAGGGTAACAAAAAAAAAAGTACTTATTTCTTCCTTGCATATAAGAAGGAAAACTTTAGCACATCTTTAAAATCTAGGAGTGGAGTCTCAGTAAGGGACAGAAGGCAGTAGTTTCAAAAATCCAGGTATACCTACACTTACTTTGGTGGCAGGTAACTACATATCCTGATTTTCAGGAGGGTTTTCACTGGCCTGCAGGGGCAATATCTGAATTATAGAGCAGATGACTTGGTCCATCACAGTTTCCCAGATGACTCTGGGGATCTCAAGGAATCCCATGGCTCAGAGACTACAGGCAGAATCACTCAGCTTAGCAATGAAAAAATACAGTACAGCTCCTTCTATAGAGGGCCATTGAATAAATAAATAATTGGATATACAAGTGGAAGGAGGGATGAGAAGGAGCATAGAGTTTGGGAGCTGGCCAGGAAGGCTTTGAGAGCTATGCAGGGACTGCCACAGTGTGGGTTACCTGACACAGACATCAGAGATGTCTCAAATCCAGCTTCTTGTACAAACCCAACCACATGCCGCATTTCAAGAGAGTAAAATACGCAATTGCTGTATTCCTCCAAGCCACATAAAATGTGAAGCAGAAAGCAAACAACAATACAGGGTTTTTTTCCATTGGCTTGTAGTATTACTCTCAGTTGAGTAACTAGCGGTCAGCCTCTCACTTTTAGCACCCTTTACTATCTTCATTACAGTATTTTCATGTGAAAAGCAACTGTTTTCAGCAAGAGACATTGGTCTGGTCTCTTTAATACCAGTAGCAACCATAGAAAGAGTTCACGGAGTTAAAACTGCCTCTCTGAATGTGGCAAACTGTACCTCCCTAAATGAAAAAGATGAATGTCCTGAAGCATATGACAGACTCATTTCCCATGCTGGGAAGATGCAATCTTCACTCAAAGAGGAAGAGGATTTTGTTTTCTTTGTTATTGTTCCAAGTGACATAGTAACATCTACCTGAAAGCAGACAGTAATTGTGACTGATACGTATCAGGGTAAGTAACATTATACAACAGGATTTGACGCAGCACACAGGGAACTCAGTCATTTTGTTAAATCTGGGTGGTTACTAAAAATGCATACAATAATTTAAGGGTAGGATTCTTGTCTGGTTCTATGTCCTTCCAGATAACTGTGCTACAGAACAGTTAGTTACGCTCAGAACTGTCAGACTGTGGGCTTTTTCATTATTTTTGATTCAAAGTCTGAACTTTAATGTTTTGCACAATTGTCTCTCATGAACTCCAAGTATATTTGCCTGTGTAATTGCTTAATAAAATCAAATAATGAAGTATCACTGCAAGGAGGGGTGTTGTTCAACTAAGACATCTTGTTCTACTTGAAACGAAACTTCTTACTTCTTTTGGCTAATATTTTACTTACGTTTTATTTTATGTTCTTAGTTTTACATTTTTTCCAATTTTCTAATTTTCATTTGTTTTAAACTGAAAAATTCAAATGTGTCAATCTTGTCTAAATCTCTTTGTTTTCTTGTTCAGCTGAAACTAATCCGCAGATTTAATTTTATTTTTAAAATAATTTCGGTAACTGTGCAGCAAGCTGTATTTTTTGGGTTCAGGTCCACAAGGCACCCTGTGCAGTCCCATCCATGCCCTGAGGGCTTTGGAGACGGCACAGCCTTGCAGGGTGTGAGGGAGCTGAGGGGTGGGCAGGGCTGGAGCAGCTGGGATCTCCCCAAGGTTGGTGCCTGGTCCATGAAGCAGAAACCCCAGGTGCCATCCCCATGTGCTGCAGCCCTCAGGATTTCTCTCCCTGCAGCAAGAGCAGCTGGCCAGACTCATCCCTGGTGCGGTGTTTGGGCAGATTCCTGTTTCTGAGGAAAGAGCATGACCGTACAAGCCTCTTCCTTCTCCTGACCATTGCTTTTATAAATGCCTACATTTCACAATGAGTTCTGAATTATCTTCTAAAATTAAACAGGGCATCTCTCACCTGGCACTGATGTCAGCATGTCACATGTTTACCACAGGAACCTGAGGAACACTCTGAACTTCAGCAAGGGAAAATCACCTAATTTCACTGCTAATGTCAGACCTGCAGCAGCAGCAGCGTGGTTTCTGCAGGTGGCAGCCAGCCTCCCTGTCTCCTGCAAGCCTGGATGCAGCTTTCCAAGATTCACCAGGACCAAATCACCTGGGGCATTCCAAGGAGGATCCAAATATCCCAAGGTTTTCTTTGCAGTCACTTGGCCCACCTACTGCCTGAGAGTCCCTGGGGACTGAGGAGGCAAGCCCAGACCTTCCTGTGCTTCTTCCTCCTGTCACTCTTCCTGAACCTGCAGGAAAACATTGAGTTTAAAAACTCAAATATGTTTCAATGCTCAGATACAACGAAATTACCTCTGTTGTCGCAAGACTGGAGCAGGCTTCAAAGAGGACTTCAGTAGTCTCCACACAGAAATTACATCCTTTGAAATAAAAACATAAAAACACCTTAGGTAGTAATTTTGATATTTTACAGCCATTTCAGTCATTGTTCTGCATTATTTTTTTTATGTCAAGTAGCTAGAAGTAGATAGTCCTGACAGACGATGATGGTTCCTGAGACAAACTGGTCCCTCGAGTATTTCATGCATTGGTCTGTGATTCTGTCTGACTTCTGGAACATTCAAAACACTTAAATGAATGGGGAAAATGCTGTTTTGACATTTGCTTTTAACCTATTTCCTTGAAACAATAATTTTTTTTAAGGGTGGGGACAGACCCCTTTGTTCTCCCTTTCTGCAGCACCTGTTTCAGTGCTGCTACGTACATGAAGTGGCTCTACTTACTACTGGTCTCATTTACTATTTGAGCTTGTGTTTGATGATGATCTTTCAGTGCATTTAACATGCCTTGATATGGACTACGCTGTCCTATTATTGTTTACTACTCCACCCATGCAGTAATAGCATATCATCTCATTCAAATAGGACTTTCTCAACAAAAAGGTGCCAAAATTTTAATGCAGAAATAGGACATTAACCACCTGAGGGAGAAAACCAGGTTTAGAGCACCAAAAGATCATTAAAGATAATTTTTGGACTGCCAGAACTGAAGAACTTCATAATAATTGTAGGTAGAGAGACACACTTTCATGTTGGGCTGTCACTCATGTAGAAACAAAGAATATGTAACTAAATATAGTAAATAAACCTAGGTTCCCAGTCCTGAAAGCTGACAAACATCTCCAGCTCCTTTTACAAGTTACATGTTTTTGTTCTTCACCAGAAAACAGATGTGTTATGGTCAAAATCATGAACAAAAAGGAAGAAAATAATGAAACAAAATTATAGGTTTCATGCTCTGACAAATTGCAAATTCTGGTTTTTAAGGACACAAAAGTCTAGCTGCAATCACATGAACAGAGACCCTTTACACACCACAGGACTTCTCTAGACTAATTTCTGCTTGATGTCCATTTGTGGAAGTAGAGCTGTTCACAACTGTTTTAAATATGCTTTATCATTATTTGCAAATGACTTAAAAGTTCCCAGAAGTATTCCTCTAAACAGAAGAAAATCAGAGCAATTGCTAGATCAGCTTTTTTTGTAATGTTCTTAAAGCAGCCCATTTACCTGCAGCAGTGCTTCAAATACAGGAGGAAAAAACTAATAAGCTGTGTCAGAGGGAGTTTACAAGAAGATGGAAGAGAAACTTTTCACAAGGGCTTACAGTGACAGGACAAGGGGCAATGTCCTCAAGCTGAAGAAGGGCAGGTTTAGATTAGATATTAAGAGGAAATGCTTTGCTATGAGAATGGTGAGAGACTGGAATAGGTTGCCCAGAGAGATTGTGGACTCCCCATTCCTGGAAGTGTTCAGGACCAGACTGCATGGGGCTCTGAATAACCTGGTCTAGTGGCAGATTCCCTGCCCATGACAGTGGGGTTAGAACTAGAGGTTTTTTAAGGCTTCTTCCAACCCAAACCACTCAATGATTCTATGGTTCTATATCTCCTATTTTAATTAAAAGCTTCTTAATGATGGACTATTGACAGCAATCTTAGGAAGCTTTTTCTCTTATTGAGTTACCATCACTTTTAGAAATGTGTTCATTATTTTCAGTTTTAAATTTGTCCAGCTTCAACATTTAGGCTTCAAATCTCATTAAACATTTGAATGCTGTATTGAAAAGCCCTTTGTTTTCAAATAACTGCTCCCCATGTTCATCACCACCAGTATGTATGTGATCAATCCATAGTGTAACCTTCCATGTAGAAACAGATGAAATGTGCAAGACATAAAATGTGCTCAATATCTACTGATCACCCATTGTTAAAAGGGGTTTTCAAAAAAACTGTGAACACAAATACATCCATAACTTCACTGAGTCCTTCGCTCCTTTGCTTGGTAGTTTGCCAAGAATGTGTTAACATACCTGTTTCCATATGAGCAATAACTCCTGTGATGGGAGTGTTTGAAATGTCCTGACAGGAAAGCTTGAACTGCAGCCAAAGGAAGCTTTCACTTCCAAAAGGCTGGGATTTGTGAGCTCCTATGGTGGATTTAGTTACACACGGTGAGCCGTTCAGGCTTGTCACCCATCAGATAATGAAAGCGAATGAGGAGTCAAATCAGCACTGGGACCAACCTCCAACACTTGGAAAAGTATCTAAACTCCATCCAAATTTCTGATGGGATTGGAGGCAGAGGGTAGGTCCAGAACAAGGATGTCAATTGGAGGCCCTTTTCTAAATTAGACTTTTTGAAGCTACCAGGAAATGCAAATAGGCACAAAGCAAAGTACGTGATTCGTCTTACGGTCAACATTTGCATAACACGGTTACGCACATCTGTGTGTATGGGTGTAGAGCAAGCACAGCTAATAGTCTGTAATTATGCCTTGGAAAATACACACTCCAAGGAATTTCCAAAGAGTCTGACCTGGCAGAAAACACAGTCCCAGGAGATCTCAGCAGTTTGCTGAGAAAATCCCAGCATACAGTGGAGCTGCATGGGTAAGAACTGGGTTGGTCAGATAAATCTGATGGGACTCTGTTTTTTCCCTGATTGAACATGAATCCCTTGGCACACATACACACTTTAAATTTGGGTTCCTCAGATAGGCCCATATGCAAAATTGACTTTCAAAAATGTGTCTGCCAGTAAAAATCAGCTGCTAAAGTATTCCTGGAAAGTAAAGTGTCACAATCCTTAAACAAAAGGGAATTCATTGAAAAAAAACCACAAACCTTGAACTTGGCAATGGCCACCTTTACAAAAAATGCTGAGATGCTCTCACAAAAAAAAATCCAAATTTTATTTGGTCTCTAGAAGTTTTCTCAGCTTTACAATGTAAAAACAAAAGCTGATTCTCTGCTTATATGTATCTACTTTTTACAGGGTTACATGGTGATAGACAAGGGGTAATGGTTCCAAAGCGAAAGAGACAGAATTTAAATTAGTTATTACAAAGAAATTCTTTACCCAGAGGTGTCGGGACACTGGAACAGGCTGCCCAGAGCAGTAGTGGATAACCCACCCCTGGAAGAGTTTGTGGCCAGTTTGGATGGCATTTTCAATGACCTGGTCCATAGAAGTTGCTGCCTATGGCAGGGAAGTTGGAACTAGATGGTCTTTAAGATCTTTCCCAAAACAAATCTATCTATGGTTCTATACTATTTCTTAAAAGCATGATAATACCCATTTAATAGAGCTGTACTGAAATATTCGGCCACTGATATGGCTGGTCTGTAAATGCCTGTCACTATTTACTTCTGTTTCACCTCTGCACAAGTCTTTGGGTTGTAAAAGAATTTAAAAATACACAGAATCTTTCACTTCCTGCTTATAGTGAGCTAGATTCTTTATTAGAATAAGAAAATTATATCACCCTTAAATCTGGAGGGTTTTTTTATTTTTACTCTATTTTAGAGTTTTGATGTAGAATAATTCCCAGTCTCTTTTTATGCCCTAAATTACCCCTACACCAGTGTCTTTCTCTCATGCTTTCTAGACAGTCAGGTTTTACTTCCATCAGGACTTATGATTTCTCAAGCCTTCTTCATTTTGACAGGATTTTGTTTAAATTTGTGGACCTTTTCCTGGATATTTCATCCCAGATATGAGTGAATTTGATGTGATGCAACAGACATCTTGACAATTCTTCTATATCTGAAAATAAGCAACTATTTTTATATTTTTCACCTTGGGAACTATAGACATTAAGATATCTCTAAGGTAGGTATCTCCAGTGACCAGGCAGAGGAAGCAAGGAGCTCATTTTACACTTGGGTGTGTAGCAATGTCGCAGCAAAGAGGGAGAGGACACAAACACCCCACAATCCGTGATGTGTGTGATGTGCCTGATGTAGGAGGGAGAGCTCAGCTCTCTGAAGGAGTGTTAGGAGGGGAGCTGGAGACCAGGAATCTGATTCACAGATCAGAAGCAGCTGTCTTCATTATCCCTGTGCTCCAGCTTTACTGCAACTGGCTCCAAGGAAGTCACAACTTCTGTGCACCAAAATGACTGATGAGAAAAGACCCCATCTCCCTCTCCCCCGTACAAATGGGTTGAAGCAATTTGCAGTGTGCCATCAGCTAATGAGGAGAGAAAACTGTCTTGAACCACTAAATGACGGTATTATGGCTGACTTTATAAAATCTGAGTTTTGAGGAGAAAAAAGCCGAATGTAATCATCATTGGTGTATCTGCCCTTGTCTTGGAAATGTCACATTTCAGTTCAGCAGTAATTGTCTCTCTGTTTTGTTTTTTTTTTTTTACCTTTTCCAGAAGAGACAAAAAAATATTTTTCCAGTGCTCTAGATGTTACAGACAGATTTTTCCAGATTGTCCTCACAAGAACTACCAGCACCCCCTTCTTTTGTTGTTTAATTCTGTCATCTGTATCATTATTTTCTGCTTTTTGCTGTGCCCCAGATTTACAGTGTTGCCAAACTTGTGTATGTCTGCAAAATATTCCTGTCTGATGAAGACTGAGTAACTTACATTATTTTTCTCTTAAAACACATTCAATTTGCACAGAACCGTGGCTGTGGAAATAAGCATCCATTTATTTAATGAGTAAGCATTTGGCCTTTATATATTTAGTTTCTCTGTGTTTGAAGATAATGAAAGAAAAGTGTATCATGACAGACAATCTTGACTTCCTTAGGGATAGAGGGCTCTGAAAGATTAATTTGATACAGACTACAACATTCATTACAGGATGAACTGCACCTTTTTAGACTTTGGCTTGGCAAAGTTGAAGGAATTAATTTATTTTTAATCCGTATTTATGTCTCAGACATCTAGCACTGAATGCCACTTCCTCCCCATGACAGCTGCTCAGGAATAATTAAACATACCAGAAAATACACAGAGATACGTACACAAATTCACTGAAAACAAATGGAGCAACAGTTGTTTTTACTCTTAATAGAGTCTCTTGCTTCATTATGTGATATGGTGACATGATGCTTCCTCACCATCTTTCTCTCTTTGTGGAGTTAATTGTTTTCAGTATGGATCTTGTGTATCAACAATACCTTTAGCTGATTATCCTGTAATCAAATGGAATTTGTTGTTATGGCAGAGCCTACATTTTTTCATATTAGACACCTTTTCTGCAAGCTCAGCATGAGGAAGGATTCCCAGAATGGAGTGCAGAGCACCAGATGAAAATACACAAAGAACTTTGGGCATCTCTGGTACACTGGACACATAGACAGAACTAGAAGAAGCCATTTGTGAAGAAGCCATCTGCAAATAAGGTATCTCATTGCCTGGAAAGGTTTGTTAGCACATTTCAAGTTGGTGTGAAACTGTGATTCACCTTCATTAGCTTGTGCCCAGAGGGGAACTCAGCACTGCTGAACCACAGTGGAGTTATCCTTGTAGGGATATGTGTCTGCATTGCGCAAAGGTGTGACTTGCTAGACTAGAAACCACAGGCTATGACAGGCCAAACACTCAGGTTATATCTCATTCTAATCAAAAGTATGATGGAAGTGCATGCAGACATACCCAACTGAGCTTTCAACACTTCCATTTGTCTTCAGAATAAGATCCAGCCAAATTCTGTAGAACTTGGATAGACCTTCCCTCCAAAGACTGAAGAGCAAGACATTTCCTGCAAAATTTACAGTGGGAAGTGCAATGCCTCTTTCCTGGAAAGTCTCCAGCCAAAATGTGCAGACTCTAAAGATCACAGATAGGCTCATGGATGCAAATATGGAGCTCTCAAAACTGTGATACTGCTCCTAATTAGTTCAGACTCACCTCTAATTCAGATGAAAGCTTCACCATAGGGTGTTTATCCAAATTACATTCCAGTGACAGTTATTCAGTGTCATAAGAGTTTTACATTTACTTTTTACATTAAAAAAGGAGCAAATATCTCTTCTGCATATACTTTTATGTTAGAAAGAATCTTCAAGATAACACTGATAACTGTGGCAGCACCAGTTCAAAGCCCAGCTGACAGTCTACATACAAACACAGAAAAGCTGTAGCCTTTTGAAAATAAATGGCAATGTAAATAGACAAGGCAAACACAGTTGTGGGAGTAGAACATAGCAAAGATGTGACTTGCAGGGCCATAGTGGACAGGAACAGAAAGGGTGAGACTCTAGGAACAAAGTCCATTCAAGTCAAAGTGTTTGGACAAAGCATTCCATGACGTTAAGATTATAGCCCAGATGTATCTAGAAAAAATGGAGTGCCCAATATTTACTCCATTCTTTCAAAGCTGAGAAGCATAATGGCTTTAGAAGTTCTTTGTTCTTGATTTGTTCTGTTTAGGCAAACCAGAAGGTATGTCAGCAGACGACAGTAAAAGAGACAGCCAGCCCCTTGGTCTGCACCAGTGGGTGCTAATCAATGTATTTCTGTTGATTTCTACTTTGTTACCTAAAACTGTATGTCTCAAGATTCTCAGCCAGCAAGTCCATACCACCAGCAATTCAGGTGTTATGAACATTCAGATTTCAGTATTACCAGATGAAAATAACTCCTTCAAATCTAAGAGCATTTAAGGACCTTTTACCTTACCACTTGTACTTGAAGTTTTGGAAGGATTGATTTGAGGTATACTGTCAAGCTCTTTTCCATAGAATACCCCAAAACAAAAACCTGAACCATATTTAGAAATGTGAGATTCTTACCTCCTGCAGAATTTCAGCATCCTGGTCTTGAAGAGAAAATTGAAATGTCACAAAGAGGACAAATGGCAGCTACCCTGGTGAGGCAGGGGAGCAAGCAAAGCAGTAACAGCTGTGGAAGGTTTTACATTGAGTAGAAATAGAGCAGGAAGATCACAGGTTTGGTTTTGGCACCAGGAGCTGTTTAGGAGTTCTCTGATGTCCTAAAGCTGAATCAGCTGCCCATGTGAGTAACCAAGTCCTTCTTCCCAAACACCTTCCTTAATCCTCTTCCTTTGTTGAAACATTTGATTTGGTACAAGTTTTTCAAGAAAACTGGAGAAAACTTCCCATACAATTTAGAGATTTTTGCTTTTCCTGTTTTTTTTTGCTGGGAAACAAAGTAAATGCTAACTTTTTGAATGCACTTTGATGACAATTCTATAATTCTATGATTTTGTCCAGCTCCACCCAAATCTGATAGTAGGGTAGGGTTCTTAATGGGAATTACTTTTAACAAGAGACCTGTACAAAGCATATTTTGAGGTTGCATGTAGCTTGGAAAGCCACTTTTTCAGTCCACCACCTTCAGAGTAACATGACATTTATTTTAGCTTGTTTTTTAAAGTGCTGCTCAGTCATCCGTGCAGATCTTGATGATTTGTAACATCTGGGTTTTTTTCCAGAAAAAAGAAAATGTAATTGAGAAAATGGTATCATGACTCAATCAAAGGCCATTTTATTGGTCTGCTACTTGTGGAACTTTGAACTACAATCTTCCACATGTTACAATCAGCAGAATACTAAAATATCCAACTATGAGACGCACTTTTCTCCTAACTGCTTGAGTTCACTTGCAGAATGAAAGGGCAATGTTAACATCTTCATGAGCCTTCTGAGACCTAAGATACACAGACAATAAAAAAGATCATTACATGGTAACAGAAATGAAACATTTGTCTACTCAGAGATCACTGTATTCTACAGACCAGCAATTTCACTTGGGATTAGGTGCCCCAAGCTATGTGGTTGCTGTGTAAAAAGTAGCTCCACACCTTATGAAAGCATGTAACCTTACATGACAAATGGGAAATTATTACACAATAATTATATGCTCTTGCATGATCTGATTGGTGGTACCTATCATCCAAAAGTATATCTTCTAAGATTGCTATCAGATGGCTCACACTGTAGCAGTCCCTCCAATAGTGCCCTCCCTCTAAAACCTGCAGTGTGAGGATTTTCACTGGCCCTCCTCCATAGGCTCTCTTTGAAGGATCTCAAAGGCCCTGCAGAAGACCCTAATGCCTGCAAGCTGACTTTGAACTGAGTGCAAAGGACACAACTGAGGTTTCAAAGATCTATCTCCATATCTTCTCTTTTCTCTCTAACATTAAAAAGCAATTCTGTTTGAGCTTTCTCAGCTTGGTCTGTCCTCCAGGACAGAGAATTATCTTTTATTATATGACATTTCTAGTACCCAGAATGACACTGTCCTAAACTCAATTATACACACAATTCTGATTGTGCTATGGAAAAGGAATAGTAACAAATTCACTGCGATTTGGAGCTGCACCTATTTGTGTCAGAGGGGCTCATCATCACCACCTGATTACAGTGGGTTGCTCTTAATCAGAGGCAGTGAAGTTGTTAAAGGAGTAGTGCTGACATGGGGAAAGAAAGAGATTAAATATCATTAGCCATTCTGTTATGATATCAGAACAAGTTCTCTGCCTAAGCCAGGTTAACTCCCAGTTTCCCATTGATGCACTGGAGGATATTTTCTGAAGGATTCAGCCATATGGCTTTCCTTCACTACAACTCTTCCTCCTTGTGTGACCACTTTTCTTACCAGTGTGATATATCTAGTCAAGACATGCAGAAGCAACTGGCACATTTTTCACATGCTCAATCTATTTCAAAATACTTCAAAGTATTTTGAATTCTTATTAGTTTCATCAGGGGGGTTTTGATGATTTTTTCTTTTTTCATTTAATAAGCTGGGCTTACTCTGATCTTCCAAAGGTCAAGGAAGGAGTGACATTTGGGGCATTTGCCCTTATTACATCCTAGCATTTTATTAGAGCAATCCTCTAAGAAACATGGACTTCAACTCAAAGGATCCAACTAGGGTCAGGACCTTGTTGTGCTAGACACCATATACACAGAGTAATTACAGTTTTCTCATCCTTCAGAAATTGCAATGCAGTACCAAAACAAAAAAACAGTCGTGGAAGGGAAGAGGTTCAACACAGTAAGGAGTATTGGAGTATTTTGTAGTTATGCAGCCCCTTGGAGGACTAATCCAAACCAATTCAATGCTTTGAATGAAAGAGAGATCACTCAGTTCTCCCCACATGCCACAATGGGGCTTTTCTCAAACCTAAACCAACTCTGTGCCACTTGTCAGTGGCAGAGCACTGTCGGTGCTGTGTTTGCAGGAAGGCTTGAGGGCAAACCACTGCCTTCTTCAGATTGTTGTTTTGATAAAGAACATCACTTACCCATTACATTACATCTGTGTTCTTGTTTTTGGTAGTTAACAGCACATAATCCAATTATTTTCTACATAAGCATCTGAGTATGTGCATGAATTATGTAGTTACTGGAATAGGTGTTACTTTTGACAGAGTCACATGTCACCTATAAGTTCCCATTTGCTCAGTTCTCACATTATTCCTTTCCTTGCAATCTGTATTGGATCTTATGTTAAAAGAGCATGATGGTTGGGAGCAATAAAATTCACCAAGGAGAACAAGCTGGCAATAAATAAGAAGCCAAGACTGGAGCTGAAGACAGTGATTAATTTTGGCAATGTTATGAAATGGCATTGAATTGAAGGAGTCTGTAAATGCATTCTGAGAGTTCTCCAGCTTCCATACTTTGTGATTTCTTTCCTAATTTTTCAGAATATTTTCTAAATGCTGAGATGTATCCTACCAATGTTTGTGTCCTCTCGTCTTTTGTTGCCTGAGGTCCAGCAGGGATTTTTTTGCTGTTATTCATGAGATATTGGCATCTAATGAATACTGTGAACACAAATGGACAAATCTTCACTGAAATCAAGTTAACTTTATAGTAAAGCCAGAGAAGTTCTGGTGATCTACATCAGCTGATAATCAGAGAGTTTGAGTCCCCATGTATTTCATGTCGTCAAGATGCTGTGGCAGCCCTCTCTGAGCATGTGCCTGGTCCAGATACCTTCATGTTACAATGGGGTGCAATGCTGTTTTCCTCATACACAGCAAGTGGCTTTAAAGAACATGAATTTTCCCTATTCAACCATCAAGAATTGGATTGCATGAGAGGTCAAAACATGTTAATCTTTAAAACCCCTCATATTTCTCTTTTGTAGGATAAGAGTCCACTCTTACATAAGAATGGGGTGTGTAAGGATACCAAAATTAAATCTAGAGCAGCATAATTAATCTTTCACTGCACCCCATTCTTTACCAGGCAGCACCATCTTATTTTTAACATTTTTAGGCAAGAGAGAAATCTAATAATAGATTCTACAAGAAGTGGTGGAATGTGAACTCCCTCCACATTCTCTACCTCTGTGCTCTGCCTCAGCCATGATGCCTTTAAAGTCCTCTGTCCCAGTAGGCAGAGATTGACTTATTACCCCTACAAATTGTGCACATACGTTAGCATGTGTGAAAACATGCCCTTGCCATTATTAATTCATATCTGCCCTCCACGTTCCACTCCTGCATCACCCACTCACTTTTCAGATTAAAAGTGCTTTGGGTGAAGGGAAAATATTATCTCTCAGGGGCAGATTGATGGGGGAAGGAGCCAAAGGATGCTGCAGCCTCACCCCAGAGTGCCTGGGGGAAGGACCATGTCTGTTCTAGCCTTTCGGCTGAGAACTACTCCCACCTTCCCTATCTAACCCTCCTGTTGTGTGCGTCTCTATGGCCTCTTCTAATAATGGAGATCTGGCATCAGAATGTTCACAGATATAATTACTCCTTTACTCCTTTTTTTCAAATGTTTTCTCTTTCTTTGGGGGGGAAGAGTATTTAGTAGCCAGAAATAATTACAGTGTTGGTTCTGAAAATATTTATAGTTCTAGCTGTGGCCTGTGCTGTCACAGTGGATTTTTTATGACACTTCCTTGGCTAAGCTAAAGGCTGTGAGGCAATTAGGGCCCTTGACCAAGCAGATAACATCCTGGATTTGTGTTTTTGTTTGTTCCATATTGTTGAGAGTCATCAATTACAATAGTAAGGAGACACAAAGGCTAAGGCAGTGATGATAATGCTTTTAGGTAAAACAGTAGTGATTTCAAAGGTGTCATTGTTGGAAGAAAAATGCATAATCTCTAAAAATATTTGATATATTTTCAACAGCTGGAATTCTTTAAAATGCAGCATGAGCATTTGGGTCTGTATCTTCCATGAGTGCAGCTGTGCTATCAGACATGGGACCCTTCTCACAAGGATTAGGAGGATCGTGACCTGCCATACAGCCAGGGAAAATGCTCATGGAGAGTACTGAAACAGACTGACCAGATCAGATCAGAGACATTCTGTCAGCAATGACCAGCACCAAAGATGCTTTAGAAATTCTTCCGTGCTCTGGTCCCCCCAACAAGCATTTTTGGTACACCAAGGATATAAATTAAACTGTCTTTGGTAGACAGAGCCAAGATGGCACGGAACTGCTGTGAAATATATGCCACATAACTTAAATTCCAATAAAATTTATTCTCTCCTCATTCTGTAAAAGCTTTCAGACACTGTTTCCCCAGTTACACTAAAATCTTCACAGCTTTTAAAAGCATTCCTACCTACTGCCTAACACTATCAATTTGTGTTGGAATTTCCATAGATTTGGATTTTTGTTCTTGAGTGAAATTTGGAGCTTTTGATTTAGTTTGGTGCCACAAAAATGACTATTTGAGTTAAATAAACCCCCCAAGATGCAAATTCAGAATCAAGTCAACACGACATAATAATGTTCTCAAATGTCAGTTGAACTACAGTGGCTGCCCACATATTCAGTCACAGCCTTGGGCAAAGGTGCAGCAACTTGTTAAAACAGAAGTTTAATTGTATAATCTGAGCCCACAAAAAACCTTCAGAGGAGAGCAACAGTGTGAGACAAGAGTACCAACACAAACCTCTGAGTGATTAGTCAGTGGAGGCAACAAGATATTAACAGAGACATCACATCCCCTCCAGACTTTTTCATTATTTTTCTCAGAAGAGGATTATTTTAGGGTGGATTGAAAAATGGGACATGGAACCATAAATATGTTATTTTTACCATCAACTTTATTATTATCTTATAGTTGTCTACACCTACAGATACTGCTGTGTATGCTGTACATAAACAAGCAAAAAATGCCACAGTCCTTCCTCTGAACCACACACAGCTTAATATAAAGAACAGCAACCAACCCCCAAACACATCTTTTCTGGCAAGCAGTGGGGAAAAATGTTACAGAAAAAAGGAAGAGGAAAACAGAAATCATGAACAAAGCTGTCAAATTCCAGTGCCAGGCTCCCTTCTGTATTTGAGACCTCCTGATCAAGGCAGACCATCCGCAAACAGGCACAGCAGAGATGGCTCTCTGGAAGGTTTGGAGGGGGATATTTAGCTCTAGGCTGATGGAGACATGAGGACAGGAAGTCTATATTACGATGTCTTGTTTACTCAAAACATCTGCAGGATATTGTGTCTTGTGGGATGCAGAGCAGAGAGAAAGAAGAAGGGTTGCCTGGGACTGCTACCATTGAAGTTTGGAAAGTAATTTAGAAATAAAGTGTTTTACTTAGGTCATGCCTACTTTGTCAATTTTTATCATGCCTCCTCTCATCTGATTTTCAATGAATTAGAGTGACAATTTAGAGCAGCTCTTGAGCACCAAAGCTGGAAGAAGTGGTCACTGAGCAAATGAAGCATCTTCAAATCAAATTTGCGACCAAAAGTGAGGTTTTACTGATGTTCATGTTGAAACAGAATAATTGGCATGCCTTCAATGACTTGTCTGATAGCAACTCAGGAGCAATCCAGGCCCAGACACAGCCTTGCAAGAGTCTTCCTTAGTGCTGTTCTCCATAGGTGCTGGGTAGTGTTCAAGGCAGTTCAGTGCCCCCATGCCCTCTTGCTTCAACAGTTCCTCAGTTACTCATATCTACTTTTTCCTACTGTCTGAAATAGATGGATAAATTCACCTAAGATATCTGTTTTATTTTTAATGCACCCATTGCTGGAGGATTTATTCCAGGTTATGTGGCTGGTCCCTCTATAATAATCTGATCTAACATCCAGAGGCAAAAGTTTTACCAGTTTGAATATAGCCAAGACTGAACACGATTTGGTTTCACTCAGCTCACTCTTTTTTTCTAGGATGTATTCATGGTGACATTTCCCTTCTGATTGCCATCTTCAAGGAAAGCCCTATTGTTTAATCAACAGCTTAAAAAAATATTAGAGTATAATAATTGCATGTCACCCCAGGAAAAAATGTTGTGGAAAAAATGTTGCATCCTTTGTGACCCAAACTTCCAATACTGACCATCAGCACACAGTCCCTGCATCCTTGGACACAGAGAAAAATAACTTGTCTCAATTTGATTACTGATTTTGACTCCTGATTTGTGCAAGCTGATGAGACTTCAGAGGGATCTAGATGTCACTCCATGCCCTAGTAAAACAAGTCCTTCTCTGGCTTTCTTGTAGGCCCCCTTTAGATTCTTCAAAGTCTATAAGAGCTCCTCAGAGCCTTCTGTTCTCCAGGCTGAACAGCCCCCACTGTTTCAATCTGTGTTCACAGGAGAGCTGTTTCAGCCCCCTGATCATCTCTGTGGCCCTGTTTCTCATCAACTAAAGTCTAAAGTCCTTCTCATCAGGGCTACTCTCAGTCCACACTCCACCCAGCCTGTATTTGTGCTTGGAATTGCCCTGAGCAAGGCACAAAACCTTGCACTTGGCCTTACTGAACTTCATGAGCTTCACAGGTCCCACCTCTCAAGGCTGTCCAGGTCCCTCTGGATGGCATCCTTTCATCCAGTGAGTTTACTGCCTCACATGGCTTGGTATCATCAGAAATCTTGTCCAGGGTGCACTTGATTCCACTGTCCCTGTCACCAACAGAGATTTTAAACAGCACCAGTCCCAGTACTGACCCCAGAAGAGCACTACTCATCACTTTTCTCCATTTGGGCATCAAGTCATTGACCACAACACTCCAACTGCAGCCATCCATACCATTCCTTATCCACCAAGTCTATCTGTCAAATCCACATCTCTCCAGTTTAGAGACAAGGATGTTGTGCAGGACAGTGCCAAATGCTTTGCACAAGTTCAAACAGATGATGTCTGATCCCTCATCTATCACTGCTGTAAACCTGTGATAGGACACCAAATTTGTGAGGCACACTTTGGCTGTCACCAATCTCCTCTTTATTTTCCATATGCCTTACCATAGTTCCCAGGAGGATCTGCTCATGATCTTTTATAAGCATTTAGGTGAGACTGACTGACCTGTAATTCCCTGGGTCTTACTTATTTCCTTTTCTAAAACTGGGAATTATAGCTTATAACCCTATATAGCTTCCATAGCTACAAGCAGTCATTCATAAAACTTTCCAGTGTTGGCCTTGTACCCATGCAGGTTGTCAGACTTCTTTATTGTTCTGAAATCTGTAAATCAAGGTTTTCTTCTTATTATTAAACACATAAGGCATTTCCACTCCCTGCTTTTGAGACCTACAGCAAAACCAAAAGAATTCATCTAGAGAGAGCAGATGGGATGGTATATGAAGTGTTCACCAAAGAGGGTTAAGTTGTGGAAACAGAGACTGAAGTTAGCATTATTCACACAAATAACTCTGTGAAGATGTCCAGTATTTTGCTACTGAAGAACAGCTGTATTCAGCTCTTTAATGTCCAAGTGACAACTGGGACAGGTTTGCACAAAATTGCAATATAACCAAATAAACTCTCTGCCTCCTTGCTACTTCTCTAAGAAGACAAGCCTAAGTTGTTTCAAATTCCTCCTGGAATTCAGAACAAAAACATAGCAGTTCTAAGGCTGAGATTTCTAGTACTTAATTTCTAGTATCTAGTGTGACTCTTTTATTGGAAAATCATTAGACAAATCATGACAGGACATCAGGGATCACGCTTAGCCTAGCAGGGATTGCTTCTTACATATCAGTCCCTTTTTCAGGACTTGAAATACTTCCATCAATCCAACCATGATATTGAAACAGCCTTAAAACTTATTACACACCAATCTTAGATTTTTTGTTTTGAATGGTTGTCAGTTTATCCAACAAGGGGCTTGTACCTTAAGCCACTTATCATGGTATCCAACAAAACCAAGGTGCTCTCACCCCCAGATTCTGAGATCCTCTTGTTTAGTCTTTTAGCACTGAATCTAAGCTTCATCTGCTTTCTTGTTCAATTCAAAATCATGAGTGGGAGGTTTCAATGTTCTTGTTTTCCACGGAGTTCAAAAATTTCGCAGAGTTCATATCAAAGCCTTTGGCAAAGAGCAGATTGCACAATCAGATTAAATTATATAAAGATCCCTTTTGGCTTTAAAATCTGCATTTGCCAGGAATCATCAACTGTAAGTTAAATATGACAGAACTGTTCTGGTGAAGTCTTAAAGGGAGCCACTGGGTCATCAAGACAGACAAATCAGGGGGTTATAGAAATTAACACCAAAAGGTGACCAACTGCATGCCTATGAGACGACACCTCGGGTGATGTGCTGGCCCACTGCTATGTTTGTCTAAGAGGGAATTTTACCCAAAAACTAGTCCTCCAGTGTGAATATTGTGTTAAGTAAGCAAGTAGTAGAGTGGTGCTTATGGTTACAGAAATACACAAACACACAAGGAAGCAGCTCCAGGCTAAAGAATGAAAGGAAACACATAAAAATTTCTGCCCTGTTACTTTGAGTTGAACTAAATTTAAAACAACTGGTGACACCCTTCACCACCAGGAAGAATGAGGAGATGGAGTAATGGAGGAAATTAATGTCCATAAGGCAAAGGCCAGTGGTTTCCTTTTGTTTAAGCACAGCTGAGAAAATATCATGATAATGTTAGCTTTCATACAAGCAATCAGCTCCAAAAGTGGCCAATTCTTTCTTCAGAAACCAGCTGCCCATGGAAGCTGTCTGTCTGCACATTTTCTATGCACGCTTTGACCACAGCCCTTCAGCACTTCCCAGTGCAAATTAAGAATGCTTGAATCAATAATAATACTGATATTATCACAAACAGTGACAAAACTGTGTTTTCCAACTAAATAAATTAAACCTGAATTGAAAGAGCTACACTCTTTTATTTGTAGGAATTAGAACAAACCACAGCTCTGTGTTGTGCTTTTGCTAAGTGTCATGAGAGGTATGTTTACCCAACTGAGAAAAAGACAAGTTTTCTTTAGTCTCACACACAAAGGATAAAGATGCCAAAATAAGTCCTGCCAGAAGCAGCCACAACTGTCACTGGAGTAAAGGAGACATACAGGAGTTGCTACAAAGGCTCTGTTTTGCCTAAAGATTTTAGGCACAGGAGGATGATCTTGGCAGAAAGCATCTCTCTTGGAAACAAACAGTGGAAACAAAGGTAGCCATGAGAATAAAAATGCCTTTGACTGGGATAATTTGCAAATGCTGGTAAAGACAAATCTATTTTCAGGAAAGGGAGGGGACAAAAGAAAGGGATGGGAAACCTTTCATGTGAAAAGAGATTGAAATGAGCACGTGCATGAGAAAGGAAAAGAAAAAAGAGCACTCAACTAAATTAAAAGGTAGGATATTCAAATCCACCCAGAGAACTTCCTCTTTTCCTGGGCAATCAAACCATGGGGTCCAAGTCTGCAAGTCTGCCTTGAGACCTAAAATGCAAAAGCCTCACTTGCTTGTATATTTATACAGCTAACAGTAATAAGTGGAATTTCATAAGATTGAAAAGCAGCAAATTTTAGAAAGACAATTTAATGGCCTGGTTTTAGAATGAAGCTAATCTCTTCTTTAAGAACAGAGAAGATTTTTGTGTCTTCATCTTTGTAGCACAGGGCTGAGAGTGCAGACTATTTCACATCAACATATTGCAAGGGTTTTCCACAACTTCCTTGAGAATAAGGCATCTTGGTTTGATCTACCACTGTGCAAATGTTTTTTAGTTCACTAATTCTTCTGAAGCCATCACAGAAGTAATTTTTTTCCCAGACATCTTCCAACCCAAATTCATTCTGGCAGCAGGCAGCTTTTCTAATAAAATTTAAGAACATTTCTTAATGAGGAATCATTGTGATTCAAGAGAAATAGGAGCATTTTGAAAATATCACCCAATAAATGTTATTTAAAAAATCACATTTGCTTAGTTCATTATCTTCTGCAAGTCAGTAAAGTTGAAGGAAGTTGGGGAAGAGTTTGGCACTTCCCAAATAATGCTTTTTTCCCCAAGTTCTTGATAGCTGGTGAAAAGGAAAACATTGCATGAGATCCAGATCACATCCAGTCAGTCCGTATGTACAGTCCATCTCAGTCCATGTGTACAGAACTTTTGAAAAACCACATGAGCTCACAAATATGGAAGAAATGCAGCAATTGGGAGCAATACAGATCTCTGTCCTGTGCCTATACCAGGAGCAAAAATATAAAATAAAATCTGCTGACCAGAAAATTGGGTAATTCATCATCCTCTCTCCTACCTGCATTTTTCCACTGATGAACTTTCCTGTGCCATACACAGCCTTTCTAGACTGCCTTGGAGAAGACATCTTGGTGTGGTGGTGAATTGGATGTCAAAGTCTAGTTTATTGGGATCCTGTAATGTCAGAGGGAGTGGTTGGTTGGTTGGTTGGTTGGTTGGTTGGTTGGTTGGTTGGTGCGTTGTTTGGTTGGTTGGTTGGTTGGTTGGTGCGTTGTTTGGTTGGTTGGTTTTATAGCTGACATCATTGCATGGTTCTGAGAAAAGCAGTCCATAGAGCAGGAATTTGGACTGTACAAAGTTAGGGCACATCTTTAGAACCAGCATCCTCTGTGCCCAGTGATATTCACCATGTATTAAGTCCATTAAACTGTAGGGAAGCAAACAGAAGAGAATATCTACAAATATAGCATGTAGTTCTATAACCTTCTTGTTCATTGCTTGAATTTTCTTAGTGCAGAAGACAGAATAGTCACTCTATGCCTAAAATATTAAGTAGAACCCAAAAGCCTTGACCCTATGCATCAAAACTCTCTTTACAATTCTTCATTTCCTTTGATGTCCAGCGATCATTTGCAAGAACATTTTTAACCAGTTCATTTCATATCAGACATACAACAAAACTAACAGACCTGTTAGTGCTGCTCAATTTCATCAGCTTTTTGGATCTTTATTGCCTAAACTGAATATATGTGAGTAGAATTCCACTGTAGATTTTTCTGCTTGGTTTTTCACCCTGATTTGGTATTGAGTTTTGCCATCCAGTAGAATACCATCTAACAATATCCACAAAAATGAAGTCCATGAATTTCACTATTCAAAATAAACAAAAAGTTATTATTTCCTTTAATGGCATGTTACTATATATATGTATTTTTACAAACACAGGCTTACATGCAGATTTTAAAAAATTAACCATTTCCTTTTAGGTGATAAACAAAAATTCAGCTAAACTGCTTAGTCACTACTTATTGGATGTGCAAGGGCTGGTTCCTACTGCTGCTTCTCCTCTGCTGAAACCACGGACATTATCAATTCTCAGGTTATAAATGAGTGGGTTTGCTTTTCCACATGCCAGCTCACTTTGCTACCCCAACAGAATGTACAGCAGCTGATTATGTGGCCACCAACAGTGAAAGGATTTTATTTGTTTTGTCTTATTAGCCAGAAACTCTGTGACTCCTTCCCCTGCAGCTGAGCCCATCCCTGACCCCACTGGGGCTGCAGCGCAGGAGGGGAGCCCAGGCCTGGGCAGAGGGGAACTGAACAGACACTTGAAGAGCTGGGCTGGCACAGAATGATAGGACTGATAGGACCCTTCCCTGACTTCTTGTTGCCCATTTTGGTCATGTGTCCTTTGAGGAAGGCAGGAATGAGATCAGAGAATGTTTGAGGGACCTGATGAATAATAGTAACAACAGAGTAACTTTGGGAAAGTTACAAGGCCAGATTCCCCCCCCCCAGATTTACTTTCTTTCTTAAAAACAGATTTGTAAGACTAGTCCTAAATTTAGTCTCTCTATATTATTTAAGAAAACACACCTCTGGTAATTGGTCCTAGGTCATCCTTCTAATTTTCTGAATATGAAATGCCTTAGTTCAACCCAGTAATAAAATTCAACTCAACATGTGTCACCAGAATATAAGTTTGAAAATAAACAACAGGGTTGAAGATTTAATGTACTCTCAACAGCAGTGAATACTAGTGCTTTAGAGATTTAACTATTAGTTTGGACATCTTAAAAACAGAAGTGGTATCCTTGGAGTGAGGAGAGAAAAAACACCTATTGCCTTTTTGGAATCACACCTGAAAATCAATGAAGTTTTGTCTTTCTAGTGTCAAAGACGTTTTTGGAAGTGGTTGATCTCATGGCAGGAATCTCAGCTTTGGAAAAGGCTGGAGTTCTTCAGGGTGTGGAAGTCCCATCTGCTCATGTCCCCATTTGGTGAGAGCTGATACCCCAGAGCAGAGCCAGCAGAGGCTGTGGGGTGAATGCCACCCTCAGCCAGCAGATTCCCTGAATCCCCTGGCAGCAGCTCCCACTGCATCAACTAAGTGTTCACCAGAGCAAAGAGTGCTTATGAGCAGGGCACGGGTGCAGAAAGCTGCAGCTGCCTCCAACCACATCAATAAGGGCCTGCTGGGATGTTTTACTGTGCCCCACATCAGTCACCTGTTTCTGAAAAGGACATCCTAATGGCTCCTAGAAAATGGATTAAGGTGCTTCTTGATAGCATCACTTCCCCCATTTCAGCTCTGGCCTGGAGGCATGAGTTACAGTTAATTATGTTTGCCATGGTTTTGCTCTATTATAGAAAGCAGTTGTGCAACCAAACTTCTGCTTTGTTGTTTGGAAGAAGCATTTGGCTGCTGTCACCAGGTTACAGCCAGGTTGTGCATGGAGAGGGCAGTAAAAGTGTGATATTAATGTGGTGGAAAGGTGTGATGCACAAAGGAATCTATTTCTTTTGCAGCCTTCTACTCGTGCTAACATCATCTGATTTAAAATATGGCACTCATCCTTTATACCCTTCTACTTGTGTATTTGCATTAATTTCACTAAACACTTATCATTAAGGCCACAGTTGGGTTTGGTAATGTCAGTTAAAGCATTGGTGTGTCATTGTTTGTAAATCTATCTGCCTTTTATCAAATCTATCTGTCTTTTATCAATTAGGTTTCAGATGTCCTGGGCCAATTTGAGGCCAGTTCCTGGAGCCCTGCCTGTCCTCCTCACAGATCAGGAGCTGGGCATGTACTGCCAGATGGACCCAATATTACATTCAGTACCAAAACCAAATGTTGTATTAAGAACAATGCACAAAAGGAGGTGCTTCATCAGGAGATGCACACACCATGATCCCCAGATAACACTCTTATTGGCAGATATTTCTGCAAGGCTTAAGCTGAAAGAGCAGAGCAAGTTCTGTAGGTACAAGAGAGGAAGAGAAAAAAATCAAAGTAAACCAACATTAGAGATGGTGTTTGCCAGCCCTGTGAAGACCCTTTGAGAAGCCTGGATGCCTCAAACCAAAGGGATCTGTGTCTGCTTCATGGCACTCACAGCCCTGTTTATCCTGAGGCACAAGCTGACCTGCAGTTACCTCTGGTGGCAGCTAAAAGATAAAATAACCCATGGATCAGGCACATGGGCTGGGAAAAAGTCTGTGATGAGCAGCTGGATGGCTGCCCTACTCTCATCAGGAACTGCCATTTTTCCAGGGGGCATCTGATGATGCTGCTTGTTAACAGTTCTGTCCCCCAGTAATTAGTGTCAAGCACAGCAGTCATGAATGGTCATTCCTTACCCATCACCCTTGAAATGCATATTTTTTATTTAAAAACTGATTTAAGCTGTTTAGGGAGCACTTTGACATATTTATTTTATATAGTTTCTTTGGGGATAGGTTTAAGTAGTTTAAGTCATATGCTAATTTGAATCTATTTTCTGCGAGAATTTGTGTCATATGTTACTTGTTTTCTTCATCAATTAGACCTGAGGTGAGGAAAAAGTACAGATTATTACTAAATTTCTCAATACTGAGTTCAGCTGTGTCTGAACTGAGTGATCAAAAAAGGTAGCATTCAGATCCTCTGGTATTTAAAGGGCATTTTAACTGTCAATGAAGGAAGAAAGGGAAAAAGAAATACTATCTTAATTTTTAAAAACCTGTCTTTTCCTTAGTCCACATGATTCATCACCTAGGTATATTGTGCTTAATAATGAGACTATTTTTTTTATAAAGCAGAAGCAGTATTGCTATATTTTCTTCAAAACACAATGACTTTTTTATTAATATTACATAGGCTTCAGCTGCCCATTTGAAACATCACTGCAGAGAGCAGATATCTGCTATAATTCACCATAACACCAGGTAATTCCTATTCAGAATATGTGATTTATAGCTAAGAGGCCTGGCAGCCTGTTGGACTAGGAAGAAGCCAAACTAAACTCAGCAGAGTTTGTGCAAATTGTTAACTTATGGGACTGTATGAGTCCCTGGGATCATTTCCCCCTCTACTTTGCCCTTTTTAGTTACTGCTTTTTTGTTGTTGTTGTGGTGACTTTTTCTTTTTGTGAGCTCCTTAAATTTGGGATCAAGATTTCCTGGCAGCTAATACAGTGCCCATCAACACCCAGGCTCCCCTTGAGTCCCTGCAGCGCTACCAAACCATGGAGCTGTAATAACCCCCTGCCATGCCAGAAGGGCATGCTATCAAAAGCTTTCAAAATGCTTTAAAAAGGAACAAACAATGTTACTGAGGGGAGGAATGGGCCACAGAAACCTGCCAAGACTGCCCAGCGATAGAGCTGGGCTCAGAACAGGCTGCTGCTCCAGTGTGCGACAGCCACTGGGCTCTGTTTGCCTCCTGCAAGGAGATAAAAGCAGCAATTCATCCTGGAGACAGAGTGCAAGAATCACTCCCCAGCAAGTCCACAAGCACAAAAGTGATTTGTTTCAGCTGCCTCCCATGATTGCTTTTGCTAGAGCAAGGGCATGTTCTCCACTTTTACAAGTGCCTCTGACTCATCACAGGCATCAAAACACACTGAAAACCATTTCTTTAAAAATTCTACATTTATATATATATCACTGAACTGTGCTCACTTATTTGTGCACTGACCAATCCTTTTTCCCTGCAGTAGTCACAAAGCCAGAGGGACCAGATAGGAGAGAAGAGTAGATCAGAGCTAAATCCATCAGGGCAGTGCTCCAGCAGATGCTTTGAATGTAGTGAAAATGAAAACTATACAAAACAGGGATAATTGACCAGAACATTCTTTTAGTAGACTACAAAATAATCTATTCCAAAGACTATCCTTTTTAAAAATTTGTATCATGTGGGAAGCTTTTCTTTGTTCTCTTCTGATACTTTCAATCAGATTAATAATGCCTCTTCTTGGGGGCAAACCCAAGCTACACTGAAAGTATTTTAATGGACCTAAAAGGAAACTTTTGCCAAACTCCACTGAGAAAATTTCAGAATACTTAGCTTTACTTCTATTTGGGATTAAACAATTCCTGTAGCTAACTCCTGAAAAAAATCCCCTTTCTCAGCTGTAGTGCCAGGCAGAGGGTACCTCACTGCAGTTATGCAGGAGTCACTTCATTCAGGACATGAATTCACATTTTGGCTTTCTGCATCTCTTTCAGCCATCAGCAGAATTACAGCCATATACCCACACAATGCCAGGCAATTGTTCAGAAGGGGGAAAAATACTGGTGCTTAACAGAAGAAATAAAAGTGATGGACTATCAGAAGCCAGCTATACTTGCTTTGGATTATTATCTTTGCTTTCTCTCTAATTGCCATTAGCAATGGCACTTGGTCCCAACCCCAGTTTTTTATCTCTTTGTAAGGTGGCACTTTCAGCAAGATGCCAGATTTTCCTCTTCTATAATGCTGGAAAACTGAGATGCAGGCAGTCCTCAGGCTCTCCAATTGAGCAGAAACAAAGCTTGCATCTTTGACTGGATTATGACAGCCAGACAGTGACTTCTTTTTCTTGTAAGTTATTTTTTGATCCTGGCAAATTAGCTACATGCACTAGGGAATAACATTATCAGGCAATCATTTGATTTTGACTACTATAAGGTGTGGAAGTCACACAGTAAGTTAAAAGCTGAACAGTGAAAATGATCATTAGAATTATTTTAAACAGATTAAGCTATTGCCAGTCACTCATTCTCTCTGAATTGAACAAAGCTTTAGTGACTGTTTGAAGGAGCAAAGGACTTCAAAATCCCCCATCTTTTCCTTGAGTAACTTAAATGAAATCTGAGCTGGAAGATAAGGATGTTGCAAAAAGACACCTCTTCGTATAAGCAGGAAAGACTTGAATGGGTTAAGCCATATCTGGCTGAGTCCCAACAGACATAAAAATCACCTGTGCCTGCTCTGAAATAAATCAGTGTCCTTTTCTGCTGCTGCCGTTGTCTGGAAATAATGCAAATGCAATGGGCCTGCAGTGACATTGTGCCGCACTCGAAGGAGACACATAATAAATTGTCCCCTAATACTGTTAAAGAGACATTTTCGTCTTACTCAGTAGCTTTTGAGGTTGAACTGTGCTACTTACTTGTTGAGGATTGTGATATGGTGTCATGCCATTCTGCTTTATTATTTGCTTAGCCTCTTATTGCTTATATGCACATTTTCTTCATGAGTTTAAAAATGCATTTTGCTGCTTATGCTCAATGATAATGTTTGCTGGCTTGGAGGGGAAAAAGCAGGGAGTTTTCTTTCCACTTTGTTTCTGTTGTTTTAATCATTTCTTTCCAACAGCAGCTGGAACAGATCGTAGATCCATATGATTTGGTTCTACTGCATTCATCACTTGGAAAAATGCACAGCTGTGTTAAAGGAAGACAGAAAGAATTTGTCTGCCCAGCGGGAAGCTATTGCTGTTCCATAATTGTTTGCTAAAAGGAAGCTGGAATAAAAATGGAGTTAAATGGATATCAGTGTCAATCCAATCCATCAAAATGAGTTTAACTGACTGGGGAGTTGCAGTTAAGTAGCTGGATGTGAAAGCTGGCAAACCTAAGATGAAAGGAAATAATTAGCTACTTTAAATATTTTGCATCTTTAAAATTATATCTGATTGCATCATCTTCTACACACAAAAAAAAATTTATGTAACTATCAGCAAGACATTTCTTAATATCCAGGGAATAAAGTCAAAGCAGAAAAACCAAATTAGGACAGAGGTAAGCAAAAGCTTAAACTATAGCACATAGTTGTATTCGGTTTTGTTTTGGTTGGTTTTGTCATAAAATTCCCCAAATGCCCAGTTCTATCCTAAAATTTCCCTCTATTTTGTGCCAAGTTGAGTAGATGAATATTTGTGTATTCTTACAGAGAAACAGCTCAGGCACTGATCTTGCTAGAAATTTACGTATTAAAAAGGAAGGAAGGAGAGAAGGGAGAGAAGGGAGGGAGAGAAGGGAGGGAGGGAGGGAGGGAGGGAGGAAGGAAGGAAGGAAGGAAGGAAGGAAGGAAGGAAGGAAGGAAGGAAGGAAGGAAGGAAGGAAGGAAGGAAGGAAGGAAGGAAGGAAGGAAGGAAGGAAGGAAGGAAGGAAGGAAGGAAGGAAGGAAGGAAGGAAGGAAGGAAGGAAGGAAGGAAGGAAGGAAGGAAGGAAGGAAGGAAGGAAGGAAGGAAGGAAGGAAGGAAGGAAGGAAGGAAGGAAGGAAGGAAGGAAGGAAGGAAGGAAGGAAGGAAGTGGCGGAAGGAAGGAAGGAAGGAAGGAAGGAAGTGGCGGAAGGAAGGAAGGAAGTGGCGGAAGGAAGTGGCGGAAGGAAGGAAGGAAGGAAGGAAGGAAGGAAGGAAGGAAGGAAGGAAGGAAGGAAGGAAGGAAGGAAGGAAGGAAGGAAGGAAGGAAGGAAGTGGCGGAAGGAAGTGGCGGAAGGAAGTGGCGGAAGGAAGTGGCGGAAGGAAGTGGCGGAAGGAAGGAAGGAAGGAAGTGGCGGAAGGAAGGAAGTGGCGGAAGGAAGTGGCGGAAGGAAGTGGCGGAAGGAAGTGGCGGAAGGAAGTGGCGGAAGGAAGTGGCGGAAGGAAGGAAGGAAGGAAGGAAGGAAGGAAGGAAGGAAGGAAGGAAGGAAGGAAGGAAGGAAGGAAGGAAGGAAGGAAGTGGCGGAAGGAAGTGGCGGAAGGAAGGAAGGAAGGAAGGAAGTGGCGGAAGGAAGGAAGTGGCGGAAGGAAGGAAGTGGCGGAAGGAAGGAAGTGGCGGAAGGAAGGAAGTGGCGGAAGGAAGGAAGTGGCGGAAGGAAGGAAGGAAGGAAGGAAGGAAGGAAGGAAGGAAGGAAGGAAGGAAGGAAGGAAGGAAGGAAGGAAGGAAGGAAGGAAGGAAGGAAGGAAGGAAGGAAGGAAGGAAGGAAGTGGCGGAAGGAAGGAAGTGGCGGAAGGAAGGAAGTGGCGGAAGGAAGGAAGGAAGGAAGGAAGTGGCGGAAGGAAGGAAGTGGCGGAAGGAAGGAAGTGGCGGAAGGAAGGAAGGAAGGAAGGAAGGAAGGAAGGAAGGAAGGAAGGAAGGAAGGAAGGAAGGAAGGAAGGAAGGAAGGAAGGAAGGAAGGAAGGAAGGAAGGAAGGAAGGAAGGAAGGAAGGAAGGAAGGAAGGAAGGAAGGAAGGCTCAAATAATTTTCCTGCGAGCTGGTGCCCCAATTCTTTTGCCAAAAGAGGATAGTATGGGGCTGAGAACAAGTGCCTGTGTAGAGCAGATCTGTTAATATTGCAACCCATTCCCCATTCAGCTTTCAGGATCCAGGCTATTGTAAATTAATAAAAAACCTGTCTGTCTTGGCACCTTTCTGCCTCATTTTCATGTGTGATCGCAACAGAGAAAGCAGAGACAATGAAAACCACTGAACCAGAGTAGTGAAGGAGGGATTTGGCTTCGGGTGTCAGTGCTGTAAAATTTGTAAGCAATATGGTTAGAGCCATTAAGTCATCTTCTGCACATCAGGGTTTTGCAGGGTAGAGAGAAATAGCTGAGTAAGGACTAAAGCTTCAGTGTTCTTTGGAAGCAGCTGTGTTTTGGGCTGACATTCCTAGATCATAATGTTAGAGGAAACATATGTTTACTATTTAGCCTGACCATTGTAGTCCACAGACCACAGAACTTGCTTGGTTGATTCCTGCTTCAAGCCCCTGATTTAGGATTGAATGGTAGTTTTTCAATCTGTGGTCCATGAACCTTGCAGAATTATGTCCCTAGAAAGCACATAACTTGCCATTAGAAAAGGCTTTTAAATACACTATACAATTGTGTATCATGTCCCATCCCTGTAAATGTGCAAGGTGTGGTTAGATGGGACCTTGAGAATGTGGTTTAGTGGAAGGTGTCCCTGTCCATGGCAGCAGGGTTGAAACTAGATGATCTTTAAGGTCCCTTCCAGCCCAAAGTGTTTTATGATTCTATTATTCCCCTTGGGAAGTCCACAGGGGTTCACATATCAAAGACAACCTGAGACCACATACTACAGCACAAATCCATTTAATGTCTCCCAATATTGACCTGAAATTTTGCACTCCTACACCAAGGAGTCACTTAATGCTATGTTGGTTTCAATTGCCATATCTGTAGTCCAATTACACCTTGCTTCAAATGCCAGATATTCAATCTGCTGTATCTTTTTCTGTCAGACTGAAGAACTCTCTGTAATCATGTTCCTGCTCCCCAAGGAGGTACTCATAGACCAGCAAAATGACCCTTAAAGCCCTCTATAAGTTAATCAGACAATGCTCCTTAAAATTTTCTCAATAAGTCATGTTTCATAATTCCACAAAGTTTCTCAGTTCTCTTCTCTGAATGCTTATTAATTTATCTGTCACTCCTGAAATAGAGCAGTGGATACAGCATTGCTGTGGGTGATGAGAGGACCATTCACATACAGCAGCAAATGATGCTCTCCACATCAAAACACTGATACTCATATTTACATTTCTAAATTAGCATTTCTGGTAAAGTAGCTGTAGTTCATGTCCATGTATGATCTTATATGAACCATAAGTCTTTCTAAGACCTACACTTTCCCAGGACAGTCCTCATGCTGCAGAAACTACCTGCATTCATTGCTCTTCGTTGTAGGACAATATAAGTGTCTGTCCAGACCTACTGGAAACTATGCTCTTTGCTTCCACTCTTTTTACAAAGCTGTTCTCCTTAGGAGCTCATCCTGACTTTATGGTATAGTCAGAGAAGCTGTACCAAATTTTAAGTTTCACATGTGCTCTCCAGATACCTCCAACACCATTCACTTCATGCAAACACTTAACACACCTCCAGTCTTTCTGGAAACAATTCATGTGTTGTATTTAAAAAAAAAAAAGACCACAGGTACTGGTCTGCTGTGCATAAACCTGATGAAATTTCACAATTAAAACTCTCCTAATATTTGTAAAATTTGCATTCAGTTTTTGAATTATAACTAACCTTGATAAAAAATTGATAAATAAGAAAAGGAACAATGATATTCATGGGTACCTAGGAATTATTTTTTTTCTCATACCTATCATTGACATTAACGAACGACCAGACTGTGGAAATTCTTTGACGTCTCACATGGCTTTACCTTTATGCTCCTGAGACATGAAAAACGAAGGGAAACCCTTACTCAGCTCCCTGTGTTTTTTCCTGTATAAAGGAAGCAATAAGAGCAAGGTGGTTTATGTTTCCCAAGGTCCACAAAGATACAGGCAATGGCCAGGGCATAATCTTTTGATAACATTTCATTTTCATTTTGAGACTACTGGGACATGACACATGCCACACACTTCACAGGCTTGCAAAACCACCTTTCTTATGTACTGCAATTCTACAATGCATAATCCTCTCTTGCTTGTTGTCAGAATAAACTGGTCATTTCTGTACCTTTCCCAAGCCACAGCCTTCTACAGCACTTTTTGTCTTCAGACAAGACTAGAGGATTAGTGCTGTCTCATATAGAAAAGAATTACTCCCACAAGAGCCTTTTCCTGGTCAGCTTGAAATTTAGTCTCAAGATATTTTAACCAAAAGCCATTGAAAATATTTTTGTGCAGTGCTCTGCTGATTGGGATTTTTTTTTTATTCTCTGGAAATTTCATAAGTGTGGGGATTTTGTTGTTGGTTTGGGTTTTTTTTATCTTTCTCTTCTGTGCAAAATTACCAGGGAGATTGCAGTTCCCTTGGTAAATTCAGTTTCCAAGTCTGACAAATACTTCTGAATTCTTTGCCATCAGGATGTTTTCAGAAGATAATAAATTGAAAAGAGTCGATTAAACTAGGAGATGAATCTTTGGTAATTTCAGCAGCTCTCAGCAAAATCCCTGGAATCAGGGATTCCTTTAATTCTAAAACTAATTCTTATTAGCAGGAACACAGAGAGATTTATATCCAAAATTACCATGAAAACATAGGAACCTCAACTTGAAGTACGTAAATTGAATACATATTGTTCTCCCTCTAGAAGACTATCCCATCAAGAGCCTTCCCAGGGAGCAGAGCATTTGATCCCCCATGCCAGTATATTCAGGCAGATCCTGCTGCTAACAGGGTGTCCTGTGATGAACCTGTGGCTTCCTCTGGGCAGCAGTGTCTCCATCCCCCTGACAGTTTTCCACAACTGAGACCTCCTTGTGTTTGGAGCCTGACCTCAGAATTCAATTGCACTTCTCAAAGATAATCCATCTATGATTTCCAGAGAGTAAACTCAGTACTAACCACTTCAACAAATGAGGAATGAAGTGTTGAGTGATCCAACACATGACATGTGTGACAACCATGTATTTCTGTAGCCTTGGGCCTGTAAATGACAGGAAATCTCTTGCCTGTGGGCCACATAAAGCCCACAATATCAGAGTTTGCAGACACCTTCTTTCTGCAGCATTATGGGGTAACACTATGGCACAGACAAAAGTCAGCAAAGCACATTTCCAAAGGCTTGTTTAGCTTTTTCCTGAAATAATCATAAAATCATAGAATGATTTGAGTTGAGAAGGACCTTGAAGACCACATAGTTTCAGTCTCCAAATCTTTGCTAATGCCCTACTTTGTGACAGCCCTCTAACATTTAGGGCTAATTATTAATCCTTTTTGTATGGAATCATCACATGAAATGTAATCACCAAATAATTACACCAAGGAATAATTTGGCCAACTGGATAAATAATAGATCTTGTTGTACTTTATTAATTTTAAACACATAAGCTTACAATATAATTGCCAGCTGCATTTCTGGCTTTACAGCTTTCTGAGGAAGAACAGCAAGGAACCAGTATTTCAGGCTGTAAACCCATGGAGACAGAGCCTGAGGAGACACTATCAAGAAGCAAAAATACCTCAGTCACACACACAGAGGCACAACAGAGCTGAGGAAGGAACTTTGATGTTTGGTTCAAGCTGGTCCATGGCCAAGAACCTTTTGCTTTTCTATAGGGGTGGTGAGTGTCTCCTCAATTAAAAAAAGAAACATCCTCACAATTCACCTTCATATCACAGACTTTAAAAAGGCAAAACTCCATGCTCATTGCCCTTGCTTTAATCCACACTCTTTGAAAACAAAACACTTGCACTACTGAAGTTGGTTCATGGTGCCATTTACCTTCCCAGCCTGCATTTCACCAGATTAAGGTCCACACCACTTTCTAACACTGAGCCCCCACTCAGTCAAAGTCAGATCTGATACGCAGCAACATCCACGTGTATGTGCAGAAAGCCTGAGAGGGTTGCCCAGAAGGGGTGAAATACCTTACTTTATCTGAAATGATGTTGAATCCGGGATTCTCTTCTCTGGAAGTCCAGTCAACACCATTTTACAAACGACTTGTCCCTTGACTAATTATTTCCTAATTTTACTTCTAAATAATCACTCTCTGGAGGAAATACAACATTTCTTCTGCTTTCTCCCAAGAGAAAACTTCTCCATGTAGTGGAAAGTTCCTCAGGAAAATCATCTTGCTTTTTCACAATTTCTGCAGAATCTGGAAGAGAATAGCAGAGCTAAAAGAATACCAGGACATGCCAGAAACATCAGGCACCTCTTTCTGATGTTTTGCTAAGTTTGTTGCTGACTCTTAACCTGAAGCTTTGAATCAGAAAATCAATAAGGTCACTGAAATACATGTATAATCTTCATAGTCATTGTTAGCAGTCAGTAGCAACAGCTGAATTCTCCAAAACAATGCTTTGCCCTCAGAAACATTAAAAATTGAAATTATCTGCCCAAATTTTAAAGATTTTTTTTTCCAACACACTAAAACAAGTTTTGACTCATAGAGAATGGGGAAAATGCTTGGCTGTGCAGGACCAGGGCAATATATAATCATCTGAAGAACTGCATCAAACCAAATGGAAGTAATGGCCAGAAACACAAAACAAAATTAAACTCCTGAAATGAAACTCTGAATGAACTAAACTTTGTAACAAATACTAAGGATATTTTTCTGAGTTGTTCCTACTTTCTATTTTTTTGGAGACAGTAAGTCTTTTTCACAGGTCAGATTCAGGCTAAGACTTCTCTTTACCTGAGTTTTATAGACTATCTGAAATTATTAGTTTAAGCATTGCCTAAGATGTTGGAGTAGGTTTGTAAAACCCAGTCATCAAGCTGTCTTTAAGGTGAGCTCAAAGTTGGAACACAAAGTCCCAGATCTGTATTCACAGATGCGGAATTGTTTCATCTTGAACGAAAGGAGGAGAGATCTTTCAATTTGGGGTTTATTTCTGAAATCAGTGGGAGCATCATGGACATCTTTAAAAAGCTCTAGGAGACCTCAGGAAGACATTCAAGGGAAGGCTGTACAACCTTCCACAGGCAGATATAAGCTCACTGCGCCAAGGTACAAGCTGACTCTTGGACAAAATAACTCAGTGCAGAGTCAGGGTGTGCAGACTCTCAGACGACTCAGCTCAGTTTCAGAAACATGATGAGGAGACCTACAGGGCTTCCACTTTGCTAACAGTACAGTCAGAGCAAGCTTGCACTTGTCTGGAAATACTACAGCAACTGCTCCAAGAGAGGATGCACTCACACCTAAAAACCTCTGCAGTTGCACCTGCAAACCTGTAAAACTTTATTCTTTCTTTCTAACACATATCTGTAGTGGCAGAAACATAATTTGGATTTGTCGTGGTAAAGGCACTGATGAACTCTCAAGTGATGCTAGAAAAGCCCATGAATCAGATTGTCAGTCCTGTAAAATGCATGTATTTATGCACCACAAGTGTTCCCAGCAATTCTAATAGAAATTTCATTGTATTTGTGAAACATCTCTCTTCAGAGCTGAGGACAAAAGAGTCTGTCACAGTATTATGTGTAGCCATTTTCCTCCCCTCCTTTTCTTTTTTTTCTCTCTTCAATAATTTCACCAGAAAGTGATAAAGTATTTTTATTATTAACAAAAAACCCCTAACTAAGACAACAGGAAAAGAACAAAATTGAAAGACCAAGTACACTTAAGGCTGAACTTCACCAAAAAGTAAAAAATATCTGGTTCAAGAAAAATAAAAGTATTAGGTATTTAGGAGTAGATGGGCCCGAGCAAGATTAAAAGCAGAGAAAACTTAGTAGACAACTTATATGTTTTTGTGAAAAATAGTGTGAACACAAACTCATTTTAACATGTTCTTGGTCTGAACTGGGCTCAGATTCTTTCATCAACAATTCAGTCTGATCTCAACACCTGCATGTAAGCCCTTGGTTAAGGTCAAATACCTATATTACACTGCCCTTCAAGCAATATTGAATCAGTAAAGTATCTTTTCAGCTACAGTTATATTAGATATAGCTATTGACTTCCTTCTTTTTTATTGCACTATAAAACACGCTGTAGTGAAAATAAAGGTTTACTTTGCAACAGAGAATTCACAGACATCTATTACTGCTGACTTTTCAAATCCTTGGATGTGTGTCTTGCTGTCTGTGTTGATTGAGATATTCTGAAAACCAATTAACTGTCCTTCAACCAGCGTCTGACTGGTGTAATTAGTGCCGTGTGTTTCATGTATTTGGGTAGAGTAGATGCTGAAACATTTGTCTGTGTCCCTTTGTGTATAACCAAACTATTAATAAAAGGTTAGGTTTCTTTCTTTCCTGTTTTCAGAAAACAGACAGAAAGCTGCCATCCTCACAGAGGCTCCGGGAGTTGGCTGCCTCCTTTTGATTTTAAAGATAATAGTGTCTCATCTTGATTCATCCTGCTCTAACAACTGCAGATCCAAGTGTTCTTTTGCCAAATACTGAGGTAGCTTTGAGACTGATGTAGCATCAGGAATGAGCAATTATATTCACTTTTATAAGCCTCAGGTGGAAGGTTTGACAAAGGAAATGCTCTAAGACCCTCAAGCAAATAATCAGTAGCAAAAACAGGCTCATATTTTTAAATTCCTAAAGTGTTCTACAAAAGAAATCATCTAAGACATTTTAAAGTGTTATTTTTCAGACACCTGAAAGATGTCTAAAGTGCAGAAAGATCCTTTTTACACTCAGTCATCTCATCTCTAGTTTCCCCATTCCAATACTGTAATGCAAATTCCCATGAGAATATCTCTGGTCAAATTAAATAAAAAACCTTCCCAATTAGTAAAACTAGCACTATTACCGAGAGGATATACAAGAAAGAAAGATGTTCCATATTATTTAGCTTCTGAAAGCATTCAAACACAGGCAGTTTAGATAAACCTATGTTTTAACCACAGGCATTTTGCTTGCCTGGGTGCTGCAGATCCAGGCAGCATCTCAGATTGCTGTGAAAACAGACATTTATGGTATTAGTGTTCCTAAACCACAAGTGGTGGTCTACCACCATCTGCCTATCAGGAAGGAGCCTATGGGCTTTTGTGTGACAAAAGCACATATTGATGATTCCTATCAGGGAATGAAAAATGAAATTTGCTGCTCTGCTGAGTCATTTCTGCTGAGGTTTGTCCTCAAAGTACAAGGAGCCTCCCAGTACTCCTACTGTCCCCTGGGGTCACTGAAGAGCCAGGAACATCTGTGCAGAGATCCAGGCCCCATTGCAGAAGCCCTCCTAATTACAGTGAAGCAAGCAGCATGGGAAGTGGGAAACCTGAAACAGGCAGGGGCAAGGATAAGACACACAAGCAGAGCAAATAACACAACAACAGCAAATGTCTGCTATTAGCTGCACAGCCAGATCCTTATTTAATTTTTATCCTGTTCTTTAAGAATTAGAGGATGTCCAGAGAAATAATTGAAAAGGAAGTGAGGAGAATAGGATGAAGGAAGGCTTGGAAGAAATTTCATGCTACAACCACAAACCCAGAGTGTAGCTTACCCTTTATGATATGGCCAAGCACATCAGGAATCACAGCAAACACCATTGCAGTTTGCAGCAGTCCCAAAAACTCCAGTGACACAGCTGGACAGGGAGGGAGAAGATAAGAGTGGGGCTTTTGAATTGAGAGGTAAAGGATCCAAATCTCAACTTTTCATCTCAACAACTTGTGAATCAATCAGGCAGGTTCACTGATTTCCCTTTCTGTCCTTCGGACTGTCTGAAATCAGACAGGCACTATTTTTCCGTGTGTGTGTGTGTATGTGGGTGTTGGTAAACACAGCAGCTCTTCCACTACTGCAAAAATTATATAATTTTACATTGTAACAAGTATGAATTTACATAGTGAACTATCAAAGTTAAACCAGGCAGAGTAAGATATCCTTCAAACATTATCACTCATCTATTGAAGTGGTTGGGAGCAGACAGGATCCTTGCCCTGGTGAGAGCCAGGTATGAGAGGTACTACTGCCTGCTGCCAAGAAATCCTTCCATCCTTGCAGTGAGCTGTAGATGCAAAACATTGCCTGCTGGATTGTGCTCCAGAGAGGAAATGTTTGTCTGAGAGGGGAATCAACACGGTGAAACTAGACTGCTACTTGTGTTTTGACAAGGTTTTGAGAACCTCATTGTATGGGCAAATTATAGTCTGCTGAAACAAAAACAGTGAGGAGAGAGGAAGAGAAATGCCAAAGATGACATATATTATGATTCTTCTGCAGGTGAGTTTGCCATTTTAGCCTGTCACAATTTGCATCTACATTTGCATTTTAATTGTTCTGTGAAAGCCTTTGCATTGGAACAGATCCAGAAGGAGCACACATGAAACATGCATCCACACACAGATACAGGTCTTGGATGGATGCCTAATCTTCTCCAATGGGAAGAGCTTGCTGTAGGCAAAGTCTCAAAAATGAAACCATTTCTCCATTCACCTCAGGTGAGTCAAGAGAAGCCTTGTGGTGGGAACTGCAGACAAGCACTCGTCTGTTCAGGAAACCAAACAACTTATATCTATCAAAGATATCTAAATAGGGATTTAGGGGGCCTTATTCTGGTATCCACCTTTAAAAGTACATAATTACATATTTCCAGTTGAGCCATAGGAATGCCGAAAGGCCCCAGTGTAGATCAGCAACCTCTCCTGCCAAGCACTATGTTAACAGGAGAGTCAGGTCTTGCCACAAACAGTTTACAAGACAGGCAAAGGAAATAATCACCATCTTGTTTTTCTGGCATGAAACTGAGGCCCAAGGCCAAACAGAAGAGCTGACAATTGAAACAAGATTGCTTATTAAAAAGAAATGCCAGGCCAACTACTTAAATCAAGGCATTTTCCTTCACCGAACATGAACTCACTGATTATCACCTCAAATTCATGCTCAATTTCCATTCCTCAGCCAAGAAATCTGCTTTCAATGCAGTTTATGCAGGAGAGTTATCAGAGTTGAGGCTAGAAGTGAAAACCCTCTCTCCTTTCTCTCAGCTTCCTCCTAAAGACCTGGTTCCTCTGCCTCTTTACCAAGAGCCATTCTCCCCACAGGGATAGCACCAAACACATGAACCACTGTGATTAAGAGAAGCTTTTGCAAAAGTGCTTTAGCACATGCAGCCTGGTTGCAGCGTTCAGTCCACAGATGTGGCACTTGCCATGGGGAGCAGCATGCTGGAGATTGGTTTTGCCTCACAAGCCAGAACACAGTGGCAGCAAGTCAAGCTGGATGCAGTCTGCTCAATAGAAATTACATCTGGTCTGAGTATGGGAGGATTGAGACCCAGGGAAGATAATGATTTTTGTCTCAGTGAAACACTGTAGACTTGCAGTTTCCTTAGTGGCTATCAATATAATTGCTGTCAAACACAAAGGGATGTTTTACAAAGTCAAAAACAGGTAAGAAGCTCTGATTTACAGCTTCCTAATTCTCACATTGCACAACAGTTTAAGGTAGGAGTGGTGTTTCAACAAAGGAAAAAAGAGGGTAACCTAGTTTATATATGCGTCCCTATTCACTAAGATGGTTTTTGCCACAGCAAGGAGCAATTCCTGGGGCTTTGCAAGCTTGACTCAGTAACAGAGATTTGTAATACTTTCTCAATTAAGAGAAATACTTTTAAAAAACCCAAATAAACTCATTAAAAAAAAAAAAAAAAACAACAAACAAGAAAGTCAAAGTATGGTGGGTTTGCTTTTTAACTCAGGTTCCTTACTGAATTGGGTGAGAAGTAACCAAACAAATGGTTAAACTTGCAAACTTGGAGACAGCCTTCACAAAGAGCAGGGTGGGAAGGCCCAACAGGAAGATAGCTTCATTTGGCTCAGCACTTTTCAGAGCAGTTCATCTGATCATGCCCTCAGCAAAAGAAGTGGGAGGATTTTTTTTTAATGCCTGTGGGACCTATTTCTGAGCTTGTACTCTTAACATACTTAAAAAACACTTGAGTCTTTAAAATACCGCCCAGACAGAATGAAAAAAATCAAAATCCAGTAACTATGGACAGAGAACAGAACTTTTGCCCCAAATCAAGTCTCTTACCTTCCTCTAGAAAAAGAAGGAAAGAACAGGGCAGGGGGAGAGAAATGTGGGGGAAATTCAATTTTTGTAACTCAAGCTGCATTATCAGACAGAATGAACTGCAGAAATTAAGACACTCAGCATTATCTTGACTCTTCTCCTTTGTGTATCCCTAAATAAGATGTCTCTTTCTAACCTGCTTAATTAGCACCTCCTAATCAATTACTTGCAGAAAAAGTGTCTGTGGGTCTACTGCATCTCCCTAACCTCCACAGCAGGAGGTAAAGGGTTAAACAATATAGGACACCGTTTCCTTTTTTATATTATAACTGGGAGCTGCAATATAATTGCCTGATTGCTCTATTTCATTAAGGTTCCTTTTCCCTTCTACTTCAAAAGGTTAATGCCACTCATATTTCCTTTTTTTATTGTCTGGCTTCACATAATGTCATGGGACAAGACAAAATAAGCAGTTGCCTCAACAAACTGTAATTCATCCCAGCAGAACAATGACCGGCCGTAACTCAGTCTATTTTTAAATCCAACAAGTAATGAAAATCACTAAAAATAATACATTTCCTAGAGCCAAGACAATAGGCCGAAAATGTGTAATAATTAGCACTCTGGCCCAAGTGCTTCAGGCTTTAAACTGTTTTATGGCTGCAAGATCTGTTCTTAGCAATCAGCCCAGTCCATCGTACCTACTTAACATATTTGTTATTAACAAGCTTTTCTTGTACCATCTATGTTTAACCACAAATTGAAAGCACCACATTACTGCAAAAAAAAAAAAAAATCTGTGCCTTCTTACTTGTTCCCCCTAGTTTAGGACACTCAGAGGTAGCATAAATTAATTCACCGTCTAAAAAGGGAAAGTCTGGCAAAAAAAGACAAGGAAACTGTTTTGACACAGTTTGATACATAGCCATATTTATATGTACCAAAGAAAGTAGGCTGTGGGTCAAAAAATATATAAAAAGCTCCCACCCAGGCCAGCTGCCTCCCCTCAGAGATATGAAGTGGGACACAGACATTGATCTCCACTCCTCTTTTACAGTAGCATTCAGTGATCTTCAGCAAGACCCTCTGTGCTCCATAAGTTCAACCATGTGTGTAAGGGGATAATAAACACAAAAAAAAATTTCTTGAATAATCCCTGACAACCTGCCAAAAATGTTCTGCTCCTTCAGCAGTGCTTTTTCTTTATCTGCATACACTTTTTCCTTTAATTATTGGCTCACACAATGTTCCAATACCTGCCATTTTTTTTTGTACCAACAGTTTTGCATCTTCAGGAATGGTACTTTGGGGATGAATGCATCATTTGGAATTAAACATACTCTGAAGTAAAACAGACACTTTTCTTAGGGCATTTAAGTGACTCTCTAATGCTGCTGCAATTGATTTGGTCTTAAAATCATAGAATCACAGAATTGTTTAGTTGGAAAGCATCTTTTAAGATCAGTGAATCCAACCTTTAACCCAGCTCTCCCAAGTAATTGCTAAACCATGTCCCCAAGTACACATTTTTTAAATCCGTCCAGGGGCAGTGACTCAGCCACTTCCCTGGGTAGCCTGCTCTAATGCTTGATAATGATTTGGTGAAGAAATTTTTCTTAATATCCAATCAAAACCTTCCCTGGTGCAATTTGAGACATTTCCTCTTGTCCTGTCACTTACTACTTGGGAGAAGAGACCGACCCCCAGCTGGCTACAACCTCCTTGCAGGGAAAAGAGCAATAAGGGCTCCTCTGAGCCTCCTTTTCTCCAGGCTAAACAACAGCCATTCCCCATAAGACTTGTGTCTCTGAGTCTTCACAAGCTCTGCTGCTTTTCTCCAGACATAACTCCAGCACTTCAAAATATTTCTTGTAGTGAGGGACCCAAAACTGGACATGGCACCCAAGGTGTGGCCTCATCAGTGTTGAGCGTAGGGGGACAGTCACTGCTGGCCACGCTATTTCTGATACAAGCCAGGCCTTTGTGGCCACCTGGGCACACTCTGGCTCATGTTCAGCTGGTTGCTCATCAGCACTCACAGGTTCTTTCTGCTGGGCTAAAAATACTGATGCTGATATTGAGGCCTGGGGAACACCCCTGGTGTCTGGCCATCAGCTGGATGTGACACCTTTCACCACTCTGGGCTTGTCGATCAAGCCGCTGAACACTGCACCTGCCCAAGCCTTGAGCAGCCAGGTTCTCCAGGACAATGCCATGGGAAACAGTCAAAGGCTTTGCTAAAGTCCAGGTGGACAACATCCTTTCCCTCACCCAATAAGAAGGTCACCTTGTCATGGAAGGAGAACATTTTGATCAAGCAGGACCTGCCTTCAAGAGCCCCTGCTGGCTGGGCTGACCCCCTGCTTGTCCTGCATGTGCTCTGTGATGGCACCCAAGCTTCCACAACCCTTGCTGGCACCAAGGCCAGGCTGACAGGCCTGCGGTTTTCCAGACCTTCCTTCCTGCCTTCTTGTAAATGGATGCCACATTGGCAAACTCCACCCTTCTGGGGACCTCCCTGCTTAACCAGGACTGCTGATAAATGGAGAGCAGCTTGTTGATCTCCTCCAACAACCTCCTGAACTGTTTCCTTTCTAAATACTGTGCTGTATTTCCAGAAGACAACTACTAAACTGAAGATCATCACAAGAGCAAGAGGCAGAGATTGGGAAGCTTCTCCCAGCTTCTTAAGGAATATCTTGTCTGACTCTTCATCCTGGCTGGGTGATGTACAACAGACTCCTACCATGTTATCTGCCTGTTTCTCTGATTTTTATTCATAATCACTCCACCTTTTCAACATTATTGTTAAGCTCAGACAGTAAAACTTCTCCAAACAAATAGGGCTCCCATGCTTTTCTCTAGTGAGCATGGCTTTATCCCTTCTCCCCCTCAAATCTAGTTTAATGCAATTTTGACCAGCCCTGCTATCTCCTGTGCAAAAATCCTTAAAGACAGGTGTACTCCATCTGTTGACAGCAGGCCGGTGTTGTCTAAGCCAACTCACAATCAACAAACTGCAAATTGTGCCAGTGAAATCAGGCTTGGGGCCAAGTATTGATCTGCAGGGTCCTCCTCTTCCCTCGTCTATCATTCCCTGGAACTGGAAGGATAAGAAGAGAACACTGTGCATCTGATCCTTAGTCCAGTCATCCCAAGGCAATGAATTTTCTCTTGACTGACCTCATATTTCTTGCTGTCACTTCCTCACCTGCTTAGAAAGAACAGTAATGGTCAATAATTTGAGGGGCAGGACTATTTCAGCTTCTCTTCAGATCTTTATCCCAGGTCCCAGGGAGGCAGCAGACTTCCCTAAGTGGGTCCAGTTTGCATATTGGGCGCTCTGTTTCATTCAGAAGGGAGTCTCCTACAACAATGACCTGTCGGTTTTCTTTATGGAATCAGTTTTGATCTGGGGTGTGGGCCAAATTAACCTTGGCAATAAATCCATGCTAGATGAACCATCATCTCTTTTGTTTGGTTCCACAGACCAATTCATGCTAACCTTTGCTTTGTTGAGCAAACAGAATTAATTCTATTCAAACTTCATAGGCTGAGTTAGTTAATGAGAGAAAGCATTGGAAAATACTTAAAACTCAGTTCATTAACCTGCTTTGTCACTCTAACCCAGCTATTCTGCTCAGCCCAGGATAGCCGAGTCCCCATCCCAAGCACCTGTGCTCAAAACTGTACAGAAACAGAGGGAAATATCCCTGCCCCGGAAAGAAAATCTCAAGCAGGAATTTCAACTGAATTGAGAAAACCCACACTCTTTCATACTTAAGGGTTACTCTTGCCTGTCAGAATCTGTCTGAAGGCTGGTGATAGGAGCAACTTTATGCATGCAAAACACCTGCTGAGGTGGAGCCTTGTCCGTGTGAGAGCATTAGCATCAAGTCCATTTAGAGAATAACTTAGATATGGAAAAATAAGAGCAGGGCAGAAATCAACACCTTTCTCTTTCAGTGTGTCATGCCAACAACATTAATTTCAGCCCACTGGTTTATGCCTCCCATCACAGAGAGTTCCATCATTTTATATATGGCATGGACCCCCCCCATTGCTGCCACACCATGGTGGCACTTCACACTGGTCAGCTTTAGTCCTCACTCCCCTCGCTCCTGCCCAGTGGGGAAGCAAAATACAAATACTGCTCCCTCAAAACACAGCTCTTGGCATGCTCAGACAGACCAAAACAAGGCCCAAGAGCTCAAAGTCTCTTAAATTCTGGGCTCCCAAGTAGCACAAGGAGCACCTTAATCTTTATGAGAATCTGGGCTTGCACCACTCACCCAAGTGTTTCCTCAGCAGGTCTGGACATTTCCCTTGTCTCTGCTGAGCCCCAGCCAGCCCTCCAGCTACAGCCCAGACACATATTTTGAGGCTAGCATTTGTACAGAGGTGTCTATGCAGCTTAGGAGCAATTTGTATCCAGATTATTACAAAACATCCCCAAAGCTTCATACAAATGAATTAAAGTTCCTTCCTAATCTGAGCTCAAATACAGCTGTTGGGCTTTAATGTCCAACATTTGGGCACCCGTTGTGTTCACATCCCTTTTCACAACATACTGTCACAAAACCCAGACATTAAGCCTTTGGCTGTATTTGAACCCCTCAACAACTACATTGGAACTTCATCATGTCAACCCTGAGGAAGCCTGCAAGTCCAGAGACTGCTGGCTGAGGAAGCCTGCAAGTAAGACTGAGACAAGACATTTCCTTCTTCTCACATCATGTTCTCTGCTACATCCATGTGAGCTGAAAAGTGTGAGGCGTCAGCTCATGCCAACTTCAGCTCTCCTGCTCTTGATTTCTTCCCACCTGCCCCCTGAATCCTGTTTTTCTTCAAACCAACTGTGGAAATAAGAGACCAAGCTTAATTCCTAGAGAAGAAACAGATTAGAGAAGATGCTGTGGGGTTTCCCTCACTGAAGATATGCAAGAACAACCTGGACACAATCCTGTGTTATGTGCTCTAGCAGAGAGTCTCACCAGATGATCCCACCAGTGGTCCTTTGCAACCTTACCCATTCTGTGATCCTGGGATTCTGTACAAGAGCTGCTATTCTGGAAAGTACAGCATGAGTGTCCTTTCTGCAGCTTCACTGGTGCAATTGAGGGAACAGGCAGCTCAGGGGCTCTGGCAGGGTAAGGATTGCCTTCAGAGGGAAAGCAAGTCAGCATGCTCCCAGTAGAGAGCCTTGAAGACTTCACTGAATAGTGTGATAAAGAGAATCCAAGGAGGACAGAGCAAAGTGCTGAGTAGTTGGTCATTACCTTGATTATCTTGAACATTCAGGAAAGAAATTGTTAGAGTCTGTTACTCATCTGAAGTGAATGAACTGAAACTATTTAAAGAATTCAAGAGAATTCAAGAATTCAAAAAATTCAAGTTAACTCAAAATAACATTGAAAATGGTCCTCTCTTCCCAAAATTCACATACAGAAACTGGACAATTCTTAATCTATCCATGTATAAGCTTTCTAGAAAAAGAAAGACTCATAATAAATATTGCTTCTGTGAATACTGAATTTGTATTTCAACAAGTGGAGTATCAAGCAATTCAATATCCAGGTCCTCTGCTTGAGCCAGACCTTTAGGATTGACACAGGAGCCTTGCTAGTTTATGACTTGCAGGTTGAAATTGAAAATGACAAGACAATAATCTCTATTTTTCCCGATGTTAGCAGGGCTACTCAAGCACACAGTAAAAGAGCTCCTGCCATTTAGATCAGATTTAGAGTCATTAAGACTTCATGCTTTGTGTTCTTCCTACAGCAAACCTCATCTTGACAAAAAGGGATTTTTAAACCAGTGAGTGCCAAGCCAATGATTTCCTCTGTGTGGAGCTGCATAAACAAGATGTATTGAATGATGAGACAGAGTTTGGGTATCTTGAGACTGTCTGAGTACTGCTGTTTGATTGTTTTTAACCTTTCAAGCTTTTATGTTTGTCCAGTGACAAATAGTTGCCTTTCAATTTTTTTTGCTTTTAGATCAAAATGCCAAGTAAACATCTTTTTTGATAAAATACATTTAGAGATGAACATAGATTGTTCTGCTTTTTCATTATTTGTCTTTGATGATCTGCAGCCTTAGGAAAATAATCCTCTCCACACCTGAATCTCAGACCTGGCTTTTCTCTTGTTTACAGTTTGGTTAAATAGTTAACTGAGCGCTGAAAAAGACAAAGAACAAGGTGGAAGGGGAAAATAAGCAGTAATCACAACTCTTCCTTTCTGACATCACATAACTCATCCCATAACCCCTAATTCAACAGCACTGAAAAATAGAAATGATGTAATTTTTAGGAAATCTGTCCAGGAAGCTGGAAAACAAAACCTACTTCCTGTGTGACCTTTGCCAGTTTTTTAGGACCATGTTCAGGCCATGCACCAGAAGGGCCTAAAATTAAGCATCATGAGCCTATGACATCCAAGCAGTCCAAGCCACCTGTTAGGTACCAAGAAAGGGAGGAAGCAGTAACACCACCTGGTCAGGCAGCTGGACCACAATGGGGAGCAATGGGGCAGTGCGCTCACCTTGGGCACTGAGATTTCTCCTGGGGACTCCAGGCACCAGCTGAGGTGTAGCAATGACAATGTGACACTCTCTTTCCTTCAACACAGGCAAAACACCTTTTCCTATCTCAGGTATTGTAAAAATTAACGTTCTGGTGGTTTGGTGACTGGGTGCCAGTGACAAAGGTCAGGTAAACACTTGGGCTGTAAGCTGAGGCAGTGTCTTTCATTAGACCAACTGCAAGAGATAAGGACCTGTAGAGATAGCAGGCCATGGGACCATAAAGATTCCAGTGCCTTCCATACTCAGCTTGTTTCTATGTTCAGGAGTGGAATCACAGAGATTGGTAGATGGTGAGGAAGTGGTAAACAAAAGAAAATGTATGCTTTGCCAAATGTTTTCCATCTTGTGGCCCCTGCCCTTGCGAAAACAATCTAAAATCTAAAATCTAAATTTAAAATAAATTTCTCAAGGGAAGGGTGCACCTATCCATCTGACTCCCACCAGTGAGATGCCAACACCTGTAATGGATGCCTAGAACAGTGCAAAGGCATTCCAGATACTCCAGCCAACATGCTGGCTTTTTCTCGGGCCCAGTGCAGATGCCTATACAGAAACACACATAGTATGAGGAACAAACAAGAGGAACTAGAGATTTGCACATGCCTGGGTGGATTTGATATCACTGGGATCATGGAGACAAGGCAGCATGACTCCAATGACTGGACCACTGCAATGGAAATGTTTTAGGAAAGACAGGCAGGGACATGAGGAGAGCGTGTAGGCCTCTATGTCAATGACCAGCTGGAGACTATGGAACTCTGCCTGGGGAAGGAAAGAAAGCCAACCAAAAGCTTGTAGGTCAAGTTAAATGAGGGCAGATAGAGGAGATGTCATAGTGGGGGTCTGCTACAAGCCTCTCAATCAGGAGGATGGTGTGGATGAAATCCCCTATAGGCAGTTAGGAGCAGCCGCAGACCTGCAAGCCCTGTTCCTCATTGGGGATTTCAGCCATGGGAATATCTGTTGGAGGGACAACATGGCACGGCATGAGCAATCTCCAAGGTTCCTTGAATGTGTCAATGACAACTTCCTTAGTCAAGTGATTGAGGAGCCAACAAGGGACGGTGCCATGCTGGACCTTCTGCTCACCAATGGGGCGCACCTGATGGGAATGTTGTGCTCCAAGGCAGCCTTGGCTATGGTGACCACGAGATGGTGGAGTTTGAGGTCCTCAGGACAGTGAGCAAGCAGTGAGCTCACTGGCCTGGACCTTTCCCCAGGAGAGTAGACTTTGGCCTCTCCACAGACATACTCTGTGAGCCCCATAGGAGAGAGCCCTGGAGACACAGAGGCCCAAGAGTGCTGGCTGATATTCAAGGGTCACCTCCTCCTATCTCAGCTATGATACATCCTGACAAGGAGGATACCTGGCAAAATCTCCATGGATGGATAAGGAGCTGCTGAGCAATTTCAGACTAAAAGAAAAAAAAGAAGCTTTCAGAAGGCAGAAAGATGACAGGTGACATGGAAGGAATACATGGAAATTGTACAGGAAGTTAAGAGATAAGGTTAGGGAAACCAAGGCCCAGTTAGAATTGAGTCTAGCCTCCACAAAGGCCTCCATGCAAACAAAAGGAAAGTTAGGCATAATATGGGTCTTCTCCAGATGGAAATGGGAGACCTGGCTGTGCTGGACAAAGATGAGGCTGAGGTTCTCAGTGACTCCCCTGCCTCAGTTTTCAGATGCCCTAGCCATGGGAAGGGCAAATGCAAAGACTGGGAAGATGAAGACCCTAAGCCTACTGCAGGAGAGGATCAGGTCCATGGGACCTGATAGAGAGTCCTGAGAGAGATGGCAGATTAGGTTGCCAGTGGAAAAATCTTGTCAGTCGAGTGAAGTTCCCAATGACTGAAAAAATGGAAATATAAAATCTTTGTCAGCAATATGAACAGTGGAATTGAGTTCATTCTCAGCAGGTTCACTAATGGCACCAAGATGTGTGGGGCAGTCAACATGCTGGAGGGAAGGGATGCAATCCAAGGTCCATCCAGAGGGACCTTGACAGGCTGGAGGGATGAGCCAGTGAAAACCTCGTGAAGTTTGACAAAACAAAGTGCAAAGTCCTACACCTGGGTTGTGGCAATTCCAGATACATCTGCAGTCTGGATAGAGAAGTGATGGAGGGCAAGCCTGTGGAGAAAGACTTCAGAGTGATGGCTGATGAAAAACTCACCCTGAACCAGCACTGAGCATTCACAGCCCCCAAAAGCCAAACAAATCCTGGGCTGCAGCTAAAGGACCATGGTCAGGGGGCTGAGGGAGGTGATTGTCCCCCTCTACTCTGCTCTCAAGAGACATCACCTTGGTATCCACAGCATGAGAAGGACATGGAACTGATGGACCAACTCCAGAGATGCCACAAAGTTGATGAGGGCTGGAGTACCTCCCCTTCAAAAACAAGCAGAGAAAGTTGAGGCTGTTCAACCTGGAGAAGAGAAGGTTTATGTAGAGAGGTCATAGCAGCCCTCAGTGTCTAAGGGGGCCTGGAGGGAAGCTGGAGAAGGGCTCTGCTTCAGGAATTATAATGATAGGACAAGGAGTAATGGATACAATCTGAAAGAGGGGAAATTTAGGCTAAATTTAGGGATATGTCCTTTGCTGTGAGGGTGGTGAGACACAGGAAAGGTTGCCCAGGGATATTGTGAATGCCCCAACCCTGGCAATGTTCAAGGTAAGATTGAATAAGGCCTTGAGCACACTGGTCTAGTAGGAGGGATCCTTGACCATGGAAGGAGGAGTTGGAACTCAAAGATCTTTAAGGTCCCTTCCAAACCTTAACATTCTATTATTCTGTGATTCTGTGATTCTAATCATCATTGGATCCTTCAAAATTTTATTAAAAATCCCAAGAGAAATTAGCATTGTCACCTTGTACAGTTATAAAGGTCCTCCTTACTTTTAGCTTTCCTGTTCAAAGTGTTTCTTAACCTCAGCAGCTCTAGAAAAGGCAACAAGCAACAAGTCTTCTCCATTAGGTCAAGTCCAGAACTGTCCAGAGAGCTTACCACATGGAGCTGGATCATACTGCTTGTTAGCTGGATCATTTAGTTGTTACTAATTGTTCACACTTTAGTCTTGGGTTGCTTTTTAGTTGTGTGCAGCAGCAGTAAAGAGTCCCATTATGCACTCAATCAACTCTGTGACACATTTAAACGTTATTTTTGGTGATGTAGAGCCAGAGTAATTATTCACATAATATTCAGATTTCTTTAAGACCTTTACTTTACTCTCCAAATCACATGTCAGAAGAGAGCTGCTCAGCCAGCTTTCCTTGCATGGCCACTGGAGACCAGCAGCATGTCTAGGATAAAATCCACCCACTGACTGCAAGGCTTTTCTCCAGTTTGTCCATTGCGACCCTTTCCCACAAAAGCTGTAACAACCAATTCTGCCTCCTTAAAAATGCAATAGTGGCAGGTGCATCCAGTGGAAACATTAGCCAGGAAAAAGCCCCAGGGGAGCATTAACCCATCCTTCCTCAGACCCAGCTGTGCTGGCTGGTACCTGCACACTCCCTGTCACACAGTGGGGAGCAGCTGCGTTCCCCCATCAGCCACACCATCCCTGGTCCTGACCCTGTGCTGCTGAGCATCTGTCTGCAGGCATTTTACTTCTCACGATTTTTCTGTGATAGCTGTTTTCTCTTAAGCTGTCATCTGAAATGCTCTGCCTCTCTCAGGGTCAAAATTATGTCAGCATCCTGTAGGATTTTGTCTGGCTGGAAAGTCTGAGATGCCCAACATCAATCAAAGTTGTGCCAGGCACTGTAACAGGAAACAAATCCCTGCCCTGATGAGGAGTCTGTTTGAATGCACAAGATAGGCAAAGGGATAAATGCAACAAGGTAAATTCTACAGCAATGCACCACCCAAGCCAGCAGCAGAGCCAGTTTCCTGCTTAGACTAACACCTGACCCCCTGGACCAGCCAACAGCAGTTCATAACCTGACATGGGGAAGCTGCTTTGGATCCCAAGTAAGTCTTGTAAGAATGACTTGACAAGCTCTACAGAATACTGACAGAAGACATTTTTATGGAGGCATTTGTTTACTCTAATTGAGCAAACGGTTTAATTAGATTTTTCTCACACACCAGATAAACAGCATTTCGCTCTGTCCTGTTCTGTATCTTGTGAATGATTCTTAGATGTGGTTTCCCCAAAGTCATTCCTTAAACTGGAATGATTAAATACAGCCAGCATATTTTTGCTCATAGTAAATGTCAAACTAAAGGCAAAAATAAAAATAAAATTATAATGTCATTTTGTGCTGGCTGCAAACTCAGCCGGTTGGAATAATCTCAACGCCCATGAACACGACCATTTTTCTCTTCAGGCAGTCAAGACAGATGTCTTTATCTGCTTTCTTTGTGAGCATAGAGGCAGAGGAACCTTGACAGTGCTGTACACCATGGCTCCTAAAGCCTACAACCTCTTCCATCGTGGAGCACAGTGCTGCAAAGCCCTCGGGGTACAACACTGATCAGAAAGATCAAATTGTACATAGCAGAACAAAATGAAAGAGATGTAATTCACTTCAAGCACAGCCTTGGCTCCCTACACTTCCTCCCTTTGGGCCTCATTGAGCCTTAGGGAGAAAGGAATGAGGAACCAAGTAGAGCAATTGCTGACAGATAAAAGCATTGAGGCCAAAAATTAGGGAAAGATTCAGACCTACAGAGATGTCAGGCTTTTTCCCTTCATTGAATCAGGCCCTTCAGGATCACTTAGGACAAGTAATCTCTGTTTGCAGTTGCCACTTGGCAGCACTGAAAGGGAGCAGGAGGCAGTGACTGTTTTCTCTGAGAAGCACTCAGCCCTACATGACAATATCAGGTCCTGGGTGTGAGCAGGGAGACTGGGACAGCAGCATGTGTTGATGAGCAAGAGGAAATCTCCCTCATGGGGCAGCTTGGGCACCCACTACTTTAATTTGCCTTCTTTACCTACAGGATTCAAGGAAGAACCAGCAACCCTTCACTAATCACCTCCTTCCCCCATTCACATGGATTTGGACGCAGTCTTCTGGCAGTAATGACAGTTAATCAGCAATTCTTCAATGAAGCAGAATCCATGGAAAAGGCTATGTTAGTGTCAGATTTTCTGGAAGCTGGCTTTTGATATTTCCTCTAACCCAAAAATTTAATGACAAATTGCTTCTTTTACATCAGCCTCATGTTTGTTGGTGCTAGCTGGCTGTGCAAGGCAGAGACAGATGTTTTTTTATTATCTTGCCAGTACAAATTGACTGGCATTAATGCCATCCCAGTCTGGCATTAAGAAAATTGGGCTGAGTTTTTTAGCCATCAGATCACTTCTCAGAGACTGGATATGGCAGCAGTATGCAAACAGTGCATGCAGAATCCTTGGAAATAAACCACTTTTATGAATGGTTAAGTCGCAAGATTCAGAGAAGAACTTCTAAGTCCTCTAATTCTTATGTTATAATAACACTGTAAGATTATAAATAACCTGCAATAGTTGTTTGGGGCTGTTTATCACATTTAGAAGGGGGAGGAGGCAAAATAGTATCTCAATAAAAATGTGCACAGTAATCCTGACTTAATTGTTCTCAAAAGTTACTGTCATTTTAGCTACTCCAAGATGTATTCCAAGATATATATTTGCTTTTAATCTTTAACAAAGATTATGGAGAGCTAAAATAGGGAACCAAAATGCAGCACAGATGGTCTGGGACATGAACCCTCTTTTTATGTTTCTTGGAGCCGATGCGTAGTGTGGGCTGAAATTAAAAAGAATACAATTGGAATAACCAGCTACTCAATATAAAGGAGACCTGACAATGAATTTGTATACCTGAAAGTTTGTTTGAGATTTGATTTCACAAATATATCAGTTGGTGTAAGGACAGCATTCCACCTAAAGGCTTTCTCTCAGATACTTGGCCCGTCATTACTGCAACCATCATTTCTACTGCAATAAGAGAGATGGCTCTGATCATTAGAACATTCCACACTTTGCGTGCTGAGTAGGGTTTTTAGCCAGTAAAAGTCACACTTTTCTCTGTAACTCTTTCAAATATGTGTTCTTTTATTTTAAACAAATTTATTCTTCCTATCAGCTCCTTGATATTCAGAGACAGTTTAAGGCAGGACACTTCAAGACAGGTCAAAATCTGAACTTTTCCAGTGACATTTAAATCTTAACTATAAAATTAGTTCCATTTTTCAGATGCTCTCAGCAATTCAACTCACATTCAACTCATATTTCTCTCAGTACCTCCTATATCATTGCATTATTTAAAATACAAATGGTTCCCCATGCTACAAATCAGTAGCCCTGCAACATACCTTGTTTCACTGATGAAATGAGAAATTTTTGACACAAACACTGACTGACAGCTAGCAGACAGTAATCTATCATGGAAGCAGCAGCAAAAAAAACACAGTCCAAAATGCACGTGTGTGTAGCCATCATCTTGTGTCAGTAAAACAAGTCAGTTTTACTCCATGGGAAAACACAGACTCCCTACAGTATCCCTGATCCTTCAGGCAGAATTGTCAGCATCTTCCTCTCCTGAGAGCTCCCATCACTACATCATTTAAACACCAGGAACAACATCAGTGCTAGGGAGCAATGGACCTACACACAAAATAAGGCACATTGCTTAAAAAAATATCAAATAGTCATCTACCTCAAAGGTTTCATGAAATAAAGGTCCCTTTCTTTGAAAACAGCCTAATAAAGACTTCAGCTCAATATGCAGCTACAGGAAAGGAAAAAAATTATTAAAAGAAACATTGACTAAACATTGCAAGCTTGTGGAATAGCATAAAGAGTACTGGAAGACACACAATGCATAATAAACCAATTGCTTAGCCATTCCTGGAACAGGGTATGCAGCATTTGTTACAGCACTTCAAAAGAGAACTCTGGAATTGTAGGGATCAAAGGAGTATAACAAAATACAGATAAAGACAGGGATTGCTTATTTTTAGGAGGGTAAATCAGAGGAGGACACGAGAAAAGTGCAAAGTAATGAATAGTCTGTGAAAAGTCGACAAAGAATTTCAGCTTTTTACCAGGGCTACATTTATGCTAGAACAGGTCAGAAAAGTGGTCCAATATGTGCTGCAGCCCTAAAATTGGCTACAGCCCTCTACTTCATTGGCTTTTGGCCCGTGAATATGGGTAGGTACCCATGCATCTCAGAGATGAAAGACAACTCAAAGCCAGAACATATTCTTTCTTGAATAAGAGCATCCAAATGACAAAAAACAGCACAGAAATAATCTGGGATTATATAGCAACCTCTGCTCCAGGCTTCAGGCCAACCTCTATTTGTGATGCATCAGGATGAAAATTAAATTCTGCAAGATCATTCTGTGCCCTGTACCATTGTTAGATATCTTATACAAGCATTGTTCTTTTTTTCATTAAAAAAGGCAGAACTGGAAGGTGCAGCCCCATGGCCACTGAGGTGTGTGTGGCTCCCATCCTCGCTCAAGAGCATCCTTCCTCAGAGCTGGGTATTCCACCACACAGGAGAGCATGTGCTCCCCTTGCCAGGAACTGATTTCATGGTTCAGAAAAATCCCATCACCTCTTAGTGGGGGAAAGCCTCCTCTGGTTTCCCATTTTGTTGGACAGAAAGGAGAGGTTCCTCAGAAGCCAATGCAGAGCAAAAACCCAAGTCCAGAACTTTGAATTGTTCCCTGGAGGTGATTTTTTTAACTCCAGAGGTATCTTAAGGAGATTTACCTGGGAAGCTGGATGCGGCAACAGTGGTGAGAAACCACTGAATCTCTGTACACTACAACCATGTCCAGGGTAAATATTTATTTAATAACTTTTTTTAAAATCTTCATAACAAGTTCTGGTTACCTTTGTACCTGAAATGAAGAATTTCAATATGTAATTTGATAACAATTTTAAAAGCAGTATAATAAAGATTTTACTTCAAAAAAGAAGTCCGGGCAATGATTAACAGGATTAATCCCACCAACGTAAAACTAAACAGCACCATGCTATAAAGCCCTGTAGATGAACCCTCTTGAACAAAAATAAATAAACTGAGAACAAACTTCCATTATTTAATTCTTCCCTTTTTTATAAATGCATAATACAGAAGTAACTCAAATCAAGCCTGCAGAATGATTCAGGAGTTGAACAACCAGAGATCAAACCACAGACCACAACAACGCATGCAGAATTAAAACCAAAACTAACATAATGGCAAAGTCACAAAACCAAAAGTGGACAAGTGATGGATAAATCTTTCGCATATACTTTTAGAGAGCAAATACTAATGGAGCAGAGGAATACAACTTACAGAACTGCAGACTTCTGTCTCTCCACAAAAGACTTTATGTGTTCAAGGGATTTCCCCCATAACATGTACATTCATTTATTCTTTCTCTATTAAAAATCTCCAATAAACAATATCCCCTGAGCTGATGAGAACAACCTGAAAGAAGCATATTGTCACAGATGACAGTGAGACAGAATTGATCTAGACAGATTTATTCCCAGGTTTAGCAAGAAATTCACAATTACTGCAAAAAGAAAGGAGAGAAAAATTACTTTTGCTTGGGGCATTTAATGGCTGCTGCACTATCCCTTGCCTTTTAATCACTTGCTGTGGTGAAGCAACAATCAATACAGTGTAAAAGAGATCACAAGAGGAGCTGAACCAGGTCTCACTAACATCAGTGGTTAGAAAAAAGCTTCCCCAGGGGAAGTTCTCTGAGAACCAGAGTACAGGACCTGCAGCTCAAGAGCTGAGACCAAGGTGACTTTGAGCCCCTGTTGTACTGTCCACTTGAGACTGCCTGAGACTGATGCTACGGGAATGCATCCCAGTCAGGACAGCATCCCAGGCTGCTGCAGCAGCACGATGCTGCCAGTCCTGCCCCAGCCTTCCCTGATGTTCTCCCTGCACCAGGCCCCATAGGACAGCAGTGGGCATGGTTCCATGGTGCTTCCACAGAAGGGAAGAAATAACACCAGAGCTGAGGCATCTGAGACTGTGCTGCTGGATCCCAGGCTCAGAACAGCAGAGGTAGAGCAGGCACAGAAGGCTTCACACTCTCCCGAGAGAGTAAAGAGTTATAGGGTGGAAGAGAGCTGATCCAGGACCACAGCATTACTCCAGAGGACCTTCAGTCATTATTTCTGTCCCATGGGATCTCTGTATAACCTAGTCACAATCATTTTGTACCTGTACCTCATTTCTACAGAACATACACAACTACATTACAGATTTCAGAGTGGAGGCATGGGAAAGCAGATGACCACTAACTGTCTCAAACTGTGAGTTCCTAGGATTGTAATACGAGAAGAGTCTCAGGTTCCATGAAAATTGCAGATCAGACACATTTGAAATTTTGTCTTTATTATTTTATAGCAAATAAAATGTGGGGTTTTTATAAAAAAATGAGATTTTTTTTCCCTACAATTGTGTCACTAGACAAAACTAAAATATGTACTCTGGCTTCTCTCCAGGGCTGATTACAAACCTGGATTTGCAATATAATTAAAAAATGAAATAATTACAAGGCTTAGACATGAAGAAAGGATTTTTAATGTTCCACACCCAGCTTTGCTCCTGATCCGTCAGTGACCTCAGGCAACAAACCAAAACCTGCTTAAACTCCATCGGAGCTTCACATCTGGAGGCATCAAGTCAGTAGGAGTGTTCTTGTAAAGTCAGACTAAAAATCCATCTAATCCAATGTTGTTCTTGCGAGCATGGTTGGACACCCAGGTGAAAGATGTTAGAACCCAGCAAGAATGTAAATTACATTTTGTTCTATACAGCTCAGTCTCTGCCTGCCTATGGTTCATGAACTTGCTCAGCAATGGAAATATCTTTGCATGTAATAACCTTCCATGCATCTTTCTTTCATAAATGTAGCTAATGATTTTTAAGCCTATGTAAACATTTGGCTCCCACAACCTCTTCTACCATTAGGCTTTTTAGGTGCTGCTAAAACAGAAGCCAATTCATAGTTTTTATTTCCCCCATTGTCCAGTCTCTGCATATTTTCCCATTCTAGTATATGGTTTTAGTGACTGGAATACCAAAAATGCATTTTGTCCTCATGAAGCTGCCTACACCACACAGAATGTTTTACTCTCTATTCTTCTCCTAAATATTTATAATATATATCTTCAGTTTCTAGTCAACATTAAGTTGATTTTTACATAGAGTTCTTGGGGTTTTTTTCTCCCAAGTTCTTGGTTATAATCCCAAGATTTCATTCCTGATGAGCAATGTCTACTCCACAGCCTGTTCTTCATAAATTTTCCTCCATATGTGTTACTTTATATTTGTTCTTTCTTGTTCAGTACCATGGGAGTTTTCCTAAATTCTTTATAAGGACTTTTCATTTTACAACATTAAATAGTTTGGTATCATGAGCAAACTTTGTCATCTTACTATTTACATCCTTTCCTAAACCAGCTGTGAAGATACTGCACTGTGCACGGTGACTGAGAATAACCATGGAACACCAGTGGGGTTTTCCACCATTGACAAAACTGACAGCTTAATCCTTCCCTTTTTTCTTGTGCCTTTTAACCACTCTTTCATCTATGCAAGAACCTTTTCTTTTATCCTTTTGCAGCTCAGTTTCTTTAAAAGTCTTTGATGAGAAACCTCGTCAAGGGCCTTCTAGAAACTCAAGTATTGCCTGGATCTCCCTGGTCTACGTGGTTATTGACTTCTTCAAAGCATAGATTTATGATGCACAACTCCATAAATGCCACAGAGACTCTTCCTCAATATATCATATTTACCCACATGCCTGCTAATGTTACACTTTATTATAGTTTCTATCATCTTACCTAGTGTGGATGTTTGCTTTAATGGCCTGTAGTTTCCCAGGTTTTCTCTTGCTCTTCCACTTTCCATTCCAGTGACACCACAATAATTTTATGCCCAAGGTTCAGCTAATAACCAGTCACAAGATGTCAGACAGAGTGACAGAATCACAGAGTATCTCTGGTTGGAAGGGATCCATAAAAATCACCAAGTTCAACTCCCTGTTCTTTGTAGCACTTAGAGCAGAGCAGATATATCTGTCCCACTTATTTCAGGTACCAAATTTAATCTTAGCTCAGAAAAATCTTTAAAACCTCAAAATTCTATTGAGACTAAGGAATACCTAATGAATAAAGTTATTCCTCACATTCAACTCATTTTATTTCACCTGTCTTAGTAAAACAAAGACCAAGCCACTTCATGAGGAAAATCAAAACATCATGGGAAGGAAACGTCCTATTTTGAGGAGCAAAATTCACATTGATTAATGCAAATCCAGTTTTTAATGTGCTGAGCTCAAGCAAGAGATTGAAAACCAGAGCAGCCAGAGCATGGCAAGCTCCTCTTGCTGTCATGGGGTCAATGACAATAAGAGAAGGCGCAGATGTTGTAGGGAGGGTAATAATTTCTTAAAAGGACTACAGGACTCTTTTCCAGAAACCATCTTTCAGGTGGTCTCAGCACCGAAAAAAATAGTCTTTCCTGGATTTGTTGCTCATAGAAAGATTTGGAGCCACTCCCAATAGTGCATAAACGTTGTCTTTGTATTGCATGAACTGCACTTCCTAGAAATGTAACAGCACCTGCAGGAGTGTAAAGTCTGGCAGGTTTGGAATAAGCAGGATAAAGAAGCCCTATATAATGAACTCCATTCCCTGTGATTGTCCCTGGATTTGAAAGGCATGACAGTGCTCTATCTACACTGTAAAGGCAGAAAAGACATTTTCCACTTCTGCTCTGAGGTGATTTGTATGTACTGTTCACTGTGCTATTGCTGTTTGCTTTTACTAAAATGCCCCTGATGGATACCCAGGGAAAGAAGCAGTTACAGTAACAGCTTTGCCTTCCAGCAGCATTTCAGCATCATTTATACACCATCAAAGCTCCATAAACCAGCTATTTTTACACTTGATTTTCAGTCTCTCCATACCCTGCAAGAACAGGATAGTTACTGCAACTCTACAAGCTGAGACCAGTAAAGCAAATGGATCAACAGAAAGTAAAATATTTTTTTCATAACAATGGCTATTTTGGGTTTCTTCCCAATGAAATACCAAATTTTCAGGAAAGTTCTGATCTTCAGAAAAAAATGGGACAAGGAATTATGTCCAAATGCGATTCACAGAACAATTGAGAATTATGAAAACTATTTTCTAAATGGATCTGCTTACAAATACTGATGAGAACTACAAATCCAATGCCAGCTCACTCTATTGAAAATTAGACTGGGAGTGTATGTCTACAAGGCTGTTTCCTAGTGTGTTTAATGCATTTTGCTCCTTTCTGCTGAGACAGATAGCATACTAAACAGATCTGAGGCGTTCTTCACTGCAGCTCTGGAGCATTCTTTTTAATGGAGGGTATAATCTCATTACAAGCTCTGGTAATCATCTAGATTACAATCTTAATTACCAAAGTAGGTAAAATAGATAAAACATATTTCATCTGTCCCCTCCACCTCCTTTTTTTTTTAAGGTTCAGCAAATGAAGAGTGGAATTTTTTTCTCTCTCTCATGAGCTTTTAAGCACCAGAAAGGTTTCTTTGTTATCCTCCACACAGATCCTCCGTGAGATTACATTTCAAATTTCAAATTTATGATTATAAAGCCAGGTTCCTGTGACAATGTTCCATCAGGCACTGAGAGCTCTCAGCATCTCACAGGAGGTGTTCAACACCTTGTAGGATTCACTTCTCATTACACTGAGTCCTGGAGCACACCTCTTGGTGGTTCAAAAGGTACAGTCTCCTGAATAGAAATCTCATTAACTCCACCATCCTCCTAAGCCTGTAGTAACCCACACCATAGGCTATCTGCATTTGCAAATAGCTGCATAAACACCCCTAAATCAGCCTCAAATCACTCTGGGAAGGAACATGATGTCTTCTTGCTAAACTTAGTTTATGTATGAGTAAATGAAGGCAGTGAGATGAGAGATGAAAAAGCCTTAATGTGAAGGGACAAGGAAATTTTGGTGTCCTGGCAGTTTGCTGCTGCCATAGCCCTGCCCATGTCCTTGAGAGGTCATGCATTTAAACAAGCATCCCAGGTCTTTTTGTCACCACAGCTGAGCTTCCAGCTGTGAGCAGATCTGAAGCTGTGCCACATCAGCATTGAAATGTTCACTCAGAAAGAGGAGCTGCTGAGAAAACACAGGTTCCCAAGCCTAGCAAACAGCAGGAGGAGAGGGTCTCTCTCCAGCCAAGCACTGCAGTTCTGCACAGTTTCTTCATGACAGCACTTCCCAAGCAGCTCAAATCCCAGAGCAAATGGTGCCACTGATGATCAGCACTAGAATCTGATTTCCAAAATAAGCTCTTGTATCTCATTTTGTATCTTTGTGATAGAGCTGCCCACTGCTGAGTTACCCCATCAGAAGAAAGACCATCTGACAAGTTTTCTAAATCCTGTTATCAAACTGCTAAAAAATGTGCTTCAAATAGCATTAGCCCAGACCATGATTTGCAGAGCATCTGGAAAGCAGTTGCCTCTTACAGGGACGCGGATGGAAATTGACTCCTTGAAGCATTCTGGATGAAGAGGTGCTCAGACAGAGAGATCTTGGGATGACATTTATTCCAGAGAATAAAGGACACTCAAGTCAGACACGAGTTCTCAACTTCCTTATTTCCCCTTGAGAAAATGGCTTAGCTCTGTTTTCATACATAGGATTCAGCCATGGCCAGTGTTAAAAAACAGATCTGGGCAAAGACCCTCTTTGCTGTATCCCATTCCTTAGAAGAACTGAGCTTCCAGAGAATCCTATCCAGGGAAAGGGAAGTGTAGGGTAACCCATCTCTCCATTACAAGAGTAATGAAAAATTTGTATTCCCTCTCTACTTCACATTTATGATAAAACGCAAGTGGTTCAGCTCCATTCTTAGACAAACCCAATGTGTGAACAATACTTACATTCTGTATGTAACCAGCTCATACAGAAATGTCTTTGGCCCTGATGTCCTACTCCAGAATCTCATACAAAATCTGAACTCTTCATATTCACACTTGTGTTCCCTCTGGATTCATGGGTGCATTAGCTGAAATGCTGGTGTCAGCACAGTTAAGAGATCAGAACAAACTCGATACACTTAAATACTGCTCACCAAAAATTACATGATATATGAGATCCATTTACAGCTTTTTCACTTGTTTCTTCTTGCTGCAGCTAAAGCTGGGATTTGCACATGTAAATGACAAGCTCTTCTGCTGGGAAGGTGTACGTGGTGTACCTTTAGAATTATGTTTCAAAATTAAAAGGAAAGAAAAACAGTGAAATGCCTTTCAGCAGACAGGAATAATATCTTCCTTTTTAATTAAAATTTAAACAAAAGTGCTTCTAAAATGTATTTATTAAAGGGAACTTAATACTACTTTTCATTGGTTCAAACATCGGCATAGAAAAGTATTTCAAGTCTTAATAATGAATTGTATCTCACAATTAAAGCTTGCATCACATCATCACAAGTTTGACAATACTGCACAACTTCAAAAGCAGATATTGTGTGTATACTTGAAGAGGAAAGACACATGTATGTTTTTCATAGAGAATAATTCCATTACATTTCCAAACTACAGTGGCAAGAGTTACAGAGCCAGACATTTGGATGATTCTCACTTTTCTTTTAAGATACTACATGTGTAAGTCACTGTCTCTGTGGGACATTTATTGTTCATACTCTCTCATTTAGCAACAGGACAGGAAAGTTTGTATATTTTACAAGTACGGACTTAAACCAATTTTTGTGGTTTTTTTTTTTTTTTTTTTGCCAGACTACAGATAAACCAAATTTCAGAAAATTATTTCCATTTGTGATTTTTCTTTTTCACTCCATGCTGGTTAGCCTGTCCTTCATGCAGCCTGTAAAGGTCACAGGAAGGTAGAGGCTTTGCAGTGCTGCAGGCTCTGTGAGCACGGTGTGAGCGAGAGCTCTGTCACTCCAAAGGGCTCCCAGGGCTGAGGAGCCTGTGCAGATCTGCTGCACCATCTGCCACTCTTCTTCTTGCAGATAACTATTTGCCAGGTGACTTCTTATTCTCAGGGACTTGACATAGCTGAGATCTCCAAGGATTTCTGAAAACTTCCCATGTGGAGGTCAGTATCTTCCTACTTTTGAGTCCTGCAACCAAGACTGGAAATCGTGCCTTAATGTGAGCTATTGTTATCCACATCTGTGTAGTAAGTTGCTCCTAATGGTCCATTTCACCCTTGAATACATATTACTAGAGTTCACTTTCAGTCTAAGGCCCAGCTGTGCCTGGAAGTGACAGTCCCACAAACAGGGGACTGAATTGTCTCGCTCCAGCAAGAACTGTAGAATTCCAGGTGCAGATTTTCAGGAGACTACACAGTGCTCTGGTGCCAGGAAACCTGCACAGAAAGTATTCCCCACTTAAGGATCACACAGAAAGGTTGCAAACCTGCCTTGCTCCTTTGTCTGTAGCACTGACATGAGGTTCCCCCTCACAGTGCACCCACAGGGTGGCTTGGATTGCAATTCTGCATCCAGGCTAGAAGGAAGCTGAACACAATGCACTGCTGTGGATTCGAAGAATATGCAAAGCTGGAACAGCTCTGTGAGGTGACTCACTGAACTTCACAAGCTTTAAAAAAAGACTGGAGCAGGAATAGATGCTTATAATGGAGACTGTGCCACCTATACACTAAGAAAATAAAAGCATTTCTGCCCTTTTAAATAATTAAAAGTCGCCAGTCACTTAGCTTATCTATATTATCCCTAGGAAAGGTTTAGGAGCAAGCTGGAATACATTTGTTGTGTATAACATTAAAAACCTGCACATGCATCCCAGTGCAAATATATATGTGTGTGTGTGTGTGTGTGTGTGTGTGTGTGTGTGTGTGTACCTGTGAATGTGTGAATAAAGGGGAGATAAAAATTCACCAAGAAATCTGCTTCATTTCTCATTCTGACATGATCCTCCTGAATTCAGATGCAATGCAAACAGGACTTACTAGGAAGCAGTCTCTAATAAAATGCTTGGATTAGTCTGTCAGTCAAAAGCTGCAAATCTCAGTCAGCACTAAAGATCAGTTCCTGCCAAAGGGGTTTTTTTCATACAGTAAATTCCAAAGAGATACAGCAGTCCTAAATAGATCTATTGCTTTCTAAGAATATAGTGCAGTGTGCCTGCTAGGCAAGTTGCCTAGAAATTCTTTTCCAATGAAGTACTGGAAGAGACAATTTCATTTGCTCTGATCTCTGTTCCTTGAGTGGCCACAGCTCCAGTGCACTGCTTCAGTTTCCCTTATGAAGGTATTGTGTATCTAGACATCACTTCATCTGAAGGAGGCATAGAGTCCAAGGGCTGAACTCTGCCATCCACAATTCACCATAAACCATTGAAAGTGGTCTTGTTAATGACCAAATTACACCACTATTTGTGATTTAATTCAAACCCCACAGGTACCAGTGGGAAACACTGACAGCAATACATTTTTTGAGGGACTGGTCTGCAATGGGGAGAGAGGAGGCTATGGACCATTGTGTGCTTTTCTGCAGAGAAAGTCAGGAAGGAGAACACAAATATCTAGATATGTTTGATGTAAGTCCCCAAGGTTTTTTTGCCAAACCACAAGGGCCAAGAGCAGAAAAAATATTTTCTTAGCATGGCACCACACAGTAGCAGAGGTCAGCATTGCATGTGAGACACTCTCTGTAAGACCTCCAGTGGATTGGCTTGGGACCAGTCCCAGATCTGGACACCAGTTTTACAGAACCCCAGACACAGATGGTTCTGCACATCAGGAAAAGCAGAGGTTGCCCATCACACATGTTGAGAAACTCAGTCCTATCATGCCTTGCCTTGTCTCTCCACAGCTGCACCAAGCCCCAAGGACTCACAGTACTCCTCAGTCCCCTTCTTTATAGCAGCAGGCTACAAGACCCTGGTGATATCTGAAACCACCCAAATTCAATGCTTAAACCCAGAGACAGCCATTATGACAATTATAGATTTTCAAAGCAAGGCAGCCAGCAGAAGTACCATACACTGGATGCTCCTAGGGGAAGAAGTCGCTCTCTGGAAAAGCACTGATTTCTCCTAGGTGAGGCTGTCTGACACATGCACAGTGCTTAGAGAAAAATAAATCACAAGAAAGTGCTACTGTCGGTACCTCAGTCCTACCCTGCTGCCAAGACAGCTTCCTACCAGGATTGCAGAGTCACTAAAAAAGACTGAGAAACAAAAAATAGAACTAAGAGTCTAACTCAGGTTTTAGCAGCTTTCACACCACCCCTTTCACAAGTTTTCTCCTTTCCATTTCCCGCTAATGGGATACACCCAAGACAATAGTTCCTAGTTTGTTAAGTGGAAAATATCAAGAAAGATGAAAGCACAGATTGCAAAGCCAATTCCAACAGCCCAAAGTGTCTGAGAAAAGCTCCCTGGAATGCCTGCTTAGGAATTCCCCTTCCACTCCTGGGTGGCATGGTGCCAAGTACTGCTGGAAGCTACAGTTTCTCATCAGCCAGGAGAAGGGGCTTCAGATCACACTCAAGCAGATATTTTTGCCCACAGGCAGACAGGTAAAAAGTAGAGCTGCGTTCTCAGCCTCTTAATTTATTCCAGGGAATTGCCCAGGTACTTTTTTTTTTTTTATCCTGAGCAACAGCCAGGACAGATATGACTCTTTGCCATGACCTTTTTCCTCCAAATAAAATTTGTGTAGTGGTGATGACTAATGGGAGGGAAGAATTGTAATTCCACTGTGGTAACTCATAAGAATAAGACATACCAGGTGACAAGTGACAATAATTCATACAGAACATCCTGGCTGGATACCACCCACCTTACACTTTTGTGAATCCAGTGCTAGAACCATCTTCATTTTATGCATTATCCTGACTTGGTGGAATGTCCAGCCAAATCACAGTAATGTGATCCTGGGGAATTATTCAATGCTGTTTAAAGTTCAAATCTCAGTGCCAGAAAGTAACGCCCCATAATATGTTAAACACACCACAAGCAATGTAAAAACACTGCTCTGACTTCAAGGAGGGCTGAGCCCCACAGACTTCTGAGGATAAAAACCACAGTCATCAATTGCAAGAATCAGTCTACAATAGCAAGCAAAGATCCTTACATTTTCCCCACTGCAGACATTAGCACTGCTCAGCTGGCAGGAGGCTCATAGCTGTGGTACACCTCCAGGGGAGTAGACTTGTAGTGAGAACTGATTAAAATGGCAGGCTAAGGTTTTGGATTTTGTGTTGCCAATCATCAGTTACCATTTCATGAGAGGCTGATGTTTTTATATGTAGCCCACAGCCTTGCCAGCTCCTAGTGGTATATCTTACCTGGTGGAGAACATCAGGACAAAAAATCAGCTTACTCTTCATTACTGTCTCCTTTTCTTGGTGGTTTGGTTTGGTTTGGTTTGATTTTTTCGATGCTCGGAAAACTCCTCACAAGTTTGCAGGAATTCAAGATGCATGAGCCAGGCAGAATCAGATGGCTGCTCAGTTCATGAGGAGATGGTGAGAAAGAAATGCTACAAAGAGGAGAAATGGGCTTGTGGTCAAATTGCTGGCCTGAGAATACAGACATCTGGATCCAGCTCCTCGTCAGTGACTTCAGGCAGTGGTATAAGCTAACCCATAAAAATTCATACCCACACTTGATCTGCCCATGTCCTGGACTCTCCTGCACCTCTCAGCTGGGCTTGTTCACTCAGCTGACACAGGATGCCCATCCAGTCACTCTGCCTTTGAAATGAAGCTGCCACATGTCCGTGCATGAAACACATGTGTACACCCAGGTTAGTCATAGCCTCCATCTCCATGTCTTTCCAAGGTCTCCACACAGTCCAATTTCTCTTCTGTTCTCTACTTTGTAGTAAGATATAAAGCTGGGAAGATGGACAGTTTTTCAGCACTTATCTGTCCCTTTTGGAGCCTAGAATTAGGGCACATGGTATCCCTAAGATGGAATCCTATTCTCTTGTGACACTCTGCCATCAGCAGCCCATCTGGTTAACTTTCCAAATCAGGGTGGGAGTTTTTTTCATTAGAGCAGCAGTTGAGTCTAGCCTGGAATCTCTCTAGCCATTTTAACTCTGTAACCTTTCACAGCAGCTTGTTCCATTGCCTAATTGTTTGAGTAGCTGAAACACATCTCTCACATATGTAGCCGGAATTTTCCTTTCTGCAGCTTAAATCAGTTTCTACACTTCTTTTCTCTCTGGCTAATGAGAATAACTGGCCCCTGTTCCCTTTATCACATCATTTCATGTATTTGTAGATGGCTATTTTGCCTTCCTTTAGTCTTTGTAGACTGAACATGCCTGTCTCAGCTGCTTTCATAAGTGTGATTTTTAAATCTTTTATAATTTTTGTTATTGTCCTTTGAGGTTTCTTCAATTTGTTAGTGTCTTTTCTTAAAGAGCAGTGTCCAAAACTGAATTCACTATGCCAGCTGAGACTTTCACCAGTGCCAAGTGGAGCAGAAAAGTGACCCTGCTTGTGTTTTATATGAAGTGCTCCTTCTTTATACAGTCCAGAATATTTCATTGTAAATATGAGAACATATAGATGTGGAACAGCTAACAGGAAAAGAAATATCTGTGAGTCTTCAAAAGGTGTCAAAGCCAGAAAAGAGGATTGTTTGGGTGTGCTTGAGAGGAAGGAGGAGGCTAAGAATAATGGGATGAAATTAAATGGTAGGCTAGATATAGGGAAAAATATCATAACAGTTCAAACTGTGGAAAACTCTCTCCCTGGAGAAGTGGTGCAGACTCCATAAGTTGAGTCACTAAGAACTAGACTAGACAAAGCAATGCAAACTATACAGCAAGATGACTTAATAAATTATTGGGATAGGGGCTAGATGGACTGATAAACTTGGTATTTCTAAATTTCTTCTTCTACAGCACTCTCAAATAACAGAACTAACCTTTTCTTATGTTAATATTCACTTTCTGTCCCCAGTAACACCTTCATGTGTTCTCTATCTGACACATAAGTGTCAGCAAAACTAATTTAGAAAGACTCTGAGAATTTCTGGAGAAGTTTGAGGGAATTTAACATTTTTCCTCTCTCTGTATCCATGGGCCCTATATACTTGCCAGGTTCCAGTCACAGTCAACTAAACACTAACAGATCTCACATGGTGTAAATGGAGAAAGCCAACATATCCAGCAGAGAATGTTATCCATGCTTAAACTGAGAAAACTCTACCACCACCATTAACACCATGACCTGCCAATGTAAGGACTCACAGTGGTGCAGAAACACCAGTGGCTGGTAGCCAGTGGCAGTAATCAGGGCAAATCCCCAGTCTAGACAAAGCTTTAGTTATCATGAGCAAAACTCTCCAATCTCTGGTCCTAGTTTTCCTTTCAGTAACACAATTTTAATAATGGTGGAACTCCACAAACTTCAACAGAATGGCTCCTGACTCACATTCCCCACAGACAAGCAGAATTTCCCTTTGCTGAGAAGGGCAAAGTTAAGTGATATTTCTTTAATTTTCTTTAATGATCAGAGAAAAATGTAAAGTGAAACAAATTCTAAATATGACCTTTGCTGTTTTGTCTCTGGAGATCACAAATATAATGTCCAGTAACTTGGGAAAAACCAATGGGAAGGTTGTGTGTCCACCACTGGATGTTCAGCATCTCTTTTTTCCTGGTGTCAGAGATGGTTACCTCTAGTCTTGTTAGCTAGATTAGACAGTTTCAGGTTCAGATATTTTACCAAACTCAGAATAAAGGCTAGAATAAATGTAAATTTCAGGTGAAGAAATGCAAATTAAAAGGGAGAAAGTTATTGATGTACACTACATCTTAGAAGACAACAGCTATGTACAGCTGTTCTTCATTTCCAAACAGCCAGATCATTCCTACTAGAAGTCTAGAACATACACTGACTTATTAAAAAAAATTATATTAATTTTGAATATTGCTGTATCCAAATGGCTGAAGCCATAGTATCTTTCAAACCAGGTCTTTTACAACAGAGTGCTCCAATTTTGAAAGTCAGAACTTTTATAAAAGAAAGGTTCCTGTTCCAGAGAGTCTACAGTCTAGAACTGGCAGACTAGTAAAATGATAACAAAGAATTATGTTATACATTAGGATGAGCAGCATTATTGTAACATGGGGAATGTTTTTCCACCATCAAATGCTTCCTAGCTGCCAGAGTAAAGGAGAGTCTCAGGGGTGTGAACAAAGCATGACCTTGAAGAGCTCTGAAATCCAGCCTGAGGTTAAAAGACAAATTATCACATAGAGAAGAGAGGTCTGCTGTGCTTAGCTCTGTGAGTTGGTAGGTGCTGGAACCACTGGCTTAAAATGCCAAGTGGCTATTACATTACTGAGATTATAGTAATTTAGCTGGGGCTGTTGCATAACAGGCTAAGGTGCCTAAATTCAGTGAAACTCTCTTGTCTGGCAGGAAATTGTCTTCTTGTAAGAGCTGACCAGCTCAGTAGCAGCAGCCCTGAAAGCATTTGCTGATTGAGTGCCAGCATGTCACTGCCAAAGCTCTCTAGGAAGGAGATGCCTCTCCTTCCCCTCTTCTCTGTCACAATGCTTGGCATCATTACTGGCAGGGTGCAGGAACGTGTCAGTGAGAGGAAAGCCAGGCAAGAGAGAAATGTAGGTTCTTGTGAGGACCAAAGAAGCATTGCCCCATCATTTTCTGAGCCACCACAGCACCAAACCACCTGAGTCAGATAGAGGACCTCTTGGCTCATGGCTGGCTGTCCTGGCACTTCTGCATAAGTGGATCCTCGCTAGTATTGGCACAGACTTGGAGCATTCAGAGTCTTCCAGCCTTGTAAAGAGCCAGACAAAAATAGAAATCAATCTAAAAAAAAGTTTTAAGGGTTGCTTTATTTTTCTGTGTTTGTGTCCAATACAATGTGTCACTGTGCCAGTATCTTTTTGGGAGTCAAATCTACCTTAAACATCTTGGAACATATTAAACAGCCAGGATAAAAATGCAGCATTTGTTCCTTAGTTTAAGTATTCATAATGACACTTTTCAAACTGTGAAGCATTTCATTTGTCTTTATACTTTGTAGTCTACATGTAGTGTTTTCCTTTTCACTACAACATCCACCTATGGAGTGAAGCATTCCTCAGAAACCTGAACAGCCCAAGTCTTGCAATAAAGTAGTAATACATGCCTTGTTTATTCAGAGGCTTGCACAGATTCAGATAAATACAATTAAGGAGTTAACTTCAGATTTTGGTCTTTTTTACTCAGTGTTTGTAGTTTAACATAGAGCTCAAAACTGTTTTAAACTTGAACAGCTCTGACTTTTGCGTTAAACGAAAACAACTTAGCATTGTCTCCATTTGCAGAAGTGTGAACTTGATGACCCCAGGTGTTATTTATTTTTAGTCTAAAAGACTCTGCTCTCACTCTTAGTTAGGTAAAAGTCTTGGAGATGCTGTCTGAACTGCTGAGAAGTTCTACATCTCATAATGATCTTTTACAGCACCAGCTATGTAAAGCACAGAGTATATGTAGCAAAATGTGTAAGACCCTTTGCTTCTTTTAACACTAAGAATCTTTCATATTTATGCATCAATCTTGTAACCTGTGTTGTAGGTACTCATGGTCTAAAAAAGACATAGTCTTGAGTTACAGTCCTTTTCATCACTCAAAGAGAGAACAAGTGGGTATTCCCTGACCCCAACCCTCAAAACACAAGGAAAACACACAGCATTTAAAGCTTCAAGCAATCATTATTCAAAGCATAAAGAGAAATATAATTTCCTGGGGTTTTTGCTTCTAGAAAATGTTTCACTGCCAACATGCTGCCATCACCATCCTCCAGGTTCCTGTTTAAGATGGCTCTTGGCTCAAGGAGAAACTTTGCTTTCAATCGAAGCATTGTGAAAATCCTTGTCTTTTCTTGATGTGGAAGTCACAAATTTTTTCAGCTTGAAGGATCTGTATCAGTCCTTTATTCTATTTGAAACCATAACAAGCAAAACTGTTTAACACACACTGACAAGTTCTTATTATGTCTGCTTAAAAGATTTCAATTGAAATTCAATAAGAAAAGTCTTTGTGCACTTGAATTCTATTGCCATTAATACTAGCTGATTGAGTGAAAACAAATGGGATACATCAAGCATACCACTAAACAGAGAAAACAGCAGCACAAAGTAATGAATCTGGAGTTCTGCTTTATCAAACAAAAATAAAAATATTAAGAAAAATAATCAGATTTGCTGCAATCAAACCAAACTAAGCATTTTGTAATATAACAACAAAGTGTTGCAAAGTTTGTCAGAGCTTCTGCTCTGAAGTCCCCAGGAATTTTAGAAGATTAAAAAGTAGTTTAGTTCAGATTTTGTCCAATCTTATTACCTGGTTATTAATGAATATGGACCAAGTCTTGCCTGAGGTTGAGGGGGCAGCAGTGGTTCTGCCTCTTGCTGCTGGAGATTCCTCCTGCCCTCTTGAACTGCCAGCCCCTGGTGGGGTTTGGGACTGCTCTTGCACCTCTGCTTGGTGCCTTCACCTGTGTGCTGGGGAAGGGGAGGCTGGTAGACAGCCCACAGGAATTTCTGACACACTTTTGTTCCTGCACACCAGGGTGGCATTTTACTGGTTTAGAGGGATTTTCTGCCACGGATATTTTGTTTGTTGAGGTCAGAGTCTTCTGCATTTACTTTCAGGTCTTTCACATCTACAACTACTGCTTGAAACTTGATTCTCAGGTCATATATTTAGGAAGTTACTATATCTACAATGTCTGACCATAGGCATTTAAAGTTTCCAAAGATCATAGCCACTATGCACTCTTAAGACCTTAGCTTGCTTGTCAAGAAAAGAACATTGAGAGAAAAATGTGTGTTGGTGTACAGAAAACATGTTTCTTACACTGTATCTTTGACATCTTGAAGCCAAGTACATTAGACTCAGCTTAAAAGAACACTTAGACCTGCTATCCTTATAGCTGGCAGAGCACATACCCCCTAATCAATAGAGAGCTCTTGTGAAGGCCAGACAGAAATCAGTAAAAAATCAAGAGATGCAGTAATGAATAAACAGTTCATTATCCTTTAACACTTGTTTATTCAATGGCCTAATGTCATATGCAACTGGGAAAGCATCAGAAATTAAGGCAATTCTACTCCTCCTCAAGATGTCCAGAAGGAAAATTGCGCTAATGGAATGATTATCCTTATGCCCCTATGGTGCCAGTAAATTTCCTGGTGTAAATCTTTATTCAAAAAGGCCTAAGGACTCCTCAACAAATTCTTTAGGCTGGGGAAAATGATTCTGCTCTGCCAGACATGGAAAGATGGCCTGGCTGGCTGCAACCCTGGATGTCAATCTTGCCCCAGTTGTCAGTGGCACCCACCTCACCTCCTTCCAACAGCCAACCCTGATTTGGCCTTTCTTACCCACCCTTCCCTTCATCTCCTTTTTATTTTGGAACCTCATGTGACATTCCTGATTTCCCACTTACATTCACAGTGCTCTGTCTTGTCTTCCCTTCCCCGTTCTTTCTCCATCAGGCAAATTCATCAGCAATTAAGCAGTGCCTCCTGGGATGTAAACCACCAGCCTCAAACACAAGTCTGACAGTAGTAAAAGGGCAAGTTTTGGCTCCTTCAATCCCTGCAAAATCTTCTCCATCAATGAAGTACCAGAAGTGCTACCAGACCTCTCTCCCCACAGGGAGGGCTCAGTGCAGGAGAACCCCACAGATGTTAAGGTTGGTGGGTCACCAACCCCCACTAGGAGGGCTCTAACTGTTCCTGAGGGAGCTGTGCTCACCCTCCAGTTTGAGGACAGCTTTAAGCAGAGCAGAACTAATAATGGTTTTAACAAAGGCACAGATGGACCTTCACAGTGCCAGGCAAGTGAAGATGCCATGGTGGCATCTCTCACCATGCTGCTGGGGTAACAGGTCCTCGGTGGGACGCTGGAACTGTGGCAAAGATCAAGGAAACTGCCTTTTCCTGGACTAATGGGTGGCCTCTATATCTTCATTCCCAGGGAAGTGGAGAGAAAGGATGTAGAATGTTGTCTCGTTCAAAGAAAGGACAGCAGGTACAACTGCTCTGAGCCCCTACCTCAAATGGCAGAGAGGGTCCCTCATCCACTACAGGAAAAGCCTCTGCTTCCTATCCATCCCATGATGTCTCACAACCAATTCACAGAGCCCTGTCACTCAGCACAACACCTCAGAGCCCCTGTCCTGTGCTGCAGTAACTTTCATCAGGAAACCTCACTTTGCTGCCTACCAGCTGCACCCTCAGCTCCTCACCCCATATGGGCCATGCCCAGTGTCTGAAGAGACATGTGGGTTTATCCCATGGAAAACCTCCAGTGTCCTTCCTCCCACACCAGCAGTGACCCCATGGCTCCTCCTGGAAAGAGGCAGCTGCAGAACTACTGTGGTTTCTGTGTTAGTACAGGGATGGTCTGCAGGGATAAATGTCTTTGTATTGTCCCAGTGTGCAGCACTGCACAGTCAGTTCCTCCTTCAAAACACTGAGATTTCTATTAGGTAGAGTCTGCAAATCAGTCTCTTCTACTGACCTGGCTTGTAACTGCAGCAAACATGGGAAATCACCTTCCTATTTCAAATTCCCTTTGAAACCCTCTTTTAGTACACTGGCCACTTGAAGGCCAAAAGCTGGGGCACAAAGGATGAAGGGGAAAGTAAAGTTCATTATTGTGCTAGACGGCCAAAAGCTGCAGTGCTCTGCCAGTCACACAAGGATCCCTCTACAGTCTCTGGATGCTGCATCTCCACTTGGCCCTCAGGTTGTTTGTGCCTCCTTTGGCCCTGTGCTGCACTCGTGCATGAGCTCAGCAAGCTCAAGCAGTGCACTCTCATAAAACACACAGCACCCCATGGCAGCCCCCTCTGCTGCACGCTCAGACAGGGCTCTCCAAAGCCAGACTCAGGACTGTTGCCTTTTTAGCCTCACCTTATGGTAGGGAAAGTAATCCAGTGGAAACTCTGCTTGGGGTCTCTGCATTCTCCATTTGTCAAGTCTTTTTTTATTTTCAGGTCTTTGAAGAGCTCCCGAGGAAATTATACAGGTCTCTCACTCTGTTTCCAATGCCTTCTGCATCAGAGGAATTTGCCTTTAAAATAGGCGTAGTAACTGCCAGCTTTCCTGCATTCCTTTATCCCTGAGATTATTTTCCTCAGAGACCTTACCAGTTCCCCAAGTCTGCTGAAGTCTACTTTTTTTTGAGTCATTATCCATACTCAGCTGGACTAGCTTTTTCCCTTGGAATAATGAACTTCTATCATTTCATGCTTGCTTTCATCCAAATTACCACCCAATCTTTGGATTGTCAGGCTGTTAGTCTCTGCTAGTCAGAAACAGCTTAAGGCAGCTGCTCCCTTGCCCATTTCCTCACACCTTCTGAAACAGCATCATCTTCACCACATCCAGGAACATAATAGATCATCTGTATCTAGCTGAGTTGCTCTTGGTGGAGGTATCACAGCAATTATCACATCTAACTTCTGAAAGAGATGTCCTACTGTCTCTTCCTGTTGCTTGGGAAAAAAAAATAGCCCCTTCCTGTGCCAATGAGTTGATCAGTAATAAAAATCCCCGATTATTGTCCCTGGTTTTCTTCCTTTACCAGAAATGTTCAACCAATCTCTCTCCTGTTCTTTCCCAAGCACCAGGGCTTGGTACTCAGTGCCTCCCTTGTCCTCAGTTGTAGCTCGTGGACAAATCTTCTATACCATTCCTCAGTTCCCATGGTGTGCCCCACAAGACTGCCATTAAGGTTATGGTTCTGCCTCCGTGATATACAATATATTATATTTTTTTATTATTTTCTTCTAGGAATGAAAAGGATAAAGTTTAATAGATTAAATAATGTAAAAAATTTTGGTATGACATAGAATCATAGAATACCCTGCACTGGAAGGGACCCACAAAGACCATTGAATCCAGCTCCTGAAAGGAAGCAAGGAAGGGCTTGCTCTCCAAAAAGTTGCATGTGAGGATAAATGGAAAACACAAAGTCAAAAAAACTCGCAAAAACTAAAACAGAAAAAACCAAACAACAACAAAAAACAAATAAACAAACAAAACCAAAAAACCAAATAAAAGCCCCCAACACCCTTAGTTTTGGCATGTAGGTTGCAGAAAAGCTGGAAATCCTTCATTACAACAGGTAAACAAAGAAACTACATAATTTCTTGGATGGACCCCACATACTGGTTTCTCCTGGCTTAACACCAACAAGACTGTGGAATCCCCTTGTATATTAGAGAGAAGGAGCAAGCTAAAGGGTTGCAGCTCCTCATTGACCATATGAGGAAAATCTCATTTTTTCATTACACATTTTTTCCCATGAAAGGGAAGAATGAAAGCTAACAGGTGCTTTCTTCATGAAAACTCTATTTTCCTTAGTGTTTCTTTTCAAGTTTCTTTTCAGAAGTCAAGCGTGCAATTCCTTCTGGCCAGACAGACCTTTCACGTGCAGTATAAATCTCCTGCATCTCTTGGAAGAGGATTTGGAAGCCTTCCGGGCAGAGAAAATATCTACAGCAGTTCCCACTGGAATAAAATTACTTCTATTCTCCACTTCAATAGGTTAAGGTGATCTGCACAGTCTGTACCTTCTACAGGTTTTCTAGATGCCATTGCTTTTATGGGCTTATAGAGATGCTCACTTTTCCTATGAGCATTTTTGGCCCCATGTCTTTAGACATATTTGATCTTCCTCTCCTGTGCTCCACCCCAGAAATGGCCGCACTGAGCTGGGTGCTGGCTGTACTTATGTGTGAAGTACTTGATCTCTTAGGATAAAAGGTGCAATTTGAATGCAAAACACTCTAAAAGCTTCCCACTTCTAATGGTTTTGCTTTCCCACGCTGGAAAATATCACGGATGTTCATTTCAATTTTTATTTTGTTTCCACTTTTGTGGTCCTCACTAAAATGAGGAATGCATATCATCTGGGAGAGGGAAAGGGCTATCTGAGTCTCAATCCAGACTCCCACCTGCCAGATAACTTCTGGTCTGAGTAATGGTACTAACAAATTCCAAATTCTGAATAAGCCTGACCTTAGAAGGCCATCCAAAGACTGCCATGCAACCTTTGTAGTGTGTAGAAGAAATATGTGCAAGTTGACTAGTCCAGCCCCTTGGCCTCAGAAAAAATTAACCCTCTCTTTGACAATTGTTTCCACCTGTTTTCTACCCATTAGTATTCTTTAACTGGGTTTATAGGTCGCTAGTTGATGATAACCAAGATAGCCAAGTCCATATTCACAGCACTCCACCCTTTGCACACACTGCTTGAGTTTGCTATAGATATTTGGTGCTCTGGGATTACTTAACAAATACCCAGACAAACCACCCAGAGTGCATCAAGAACCATGCCATCTTGGAATTTAGGAGTGGTATTCTCCAATTTAGTGTTCTCACTGAAATCACTCCAAACCGTGTGCCTCTCACTCACTCCCCCTGCCCATGTGGCAGGCTTGAGAGGAGAATTGGAGACACAAAAGGTAAGGATCAAGGTTGAGACAAGAACAATTTACTAGAAACAGCAATGAGATAAGAAAATAAACAGTAAGATCAACAATACTGTCGTGTACAATAAATGAATTATTCACTCATGGGTTGTCAACCCCACCAATACCCAACCACTCACTCATCAGGCTACCCCAAACACAAAGGGACCCTTTCCCCCATTTCTGGAAAATGATGTGATGTGGTACAGAATAATCCAGGTTCCCTGGCTACTCCCCCCTCCTGGCTACTGCAAAAATTGACCCTGTCCTGACTGGAACCAGGACAAGCTGGCATTGCCACCCTCAAGGTGACATGGCAGCAGACACCACTGTCATTTGGAAAGGAGCCTTGCAGATGCCCAGCAACTGAAACAGCCTGCATGAAACAGCTTTTCTACCATGGGGGCAGTGATAGGATCTCCCTGTGCAGCCCCAAACCGTGCTGGTCTGCCAGCAGAGCACATTCACCAGCTTCTCACCAAGCATGGCCATTGCCAGCACCCGCTGTCCCCATGCCTGCATGGGACTCACCCAGCTCCCTCTATTCAGGAGCACTCTCAGCAGCCAGGTTTTGGATTCTGCCTCGGATTGCTTGGTGAATAATGATCTTTAATCACAACCAGCCAAAGCCACTCTCAGATTATTTCATTTGCCTGCCTGTAGCTCCACAGTAAAATACATATGTTATCATAGTCGTTTTCTCATTTTGTTCCATTGCAAGAGTCTCAGATGGGGCTGGGTTCCCTGGGCTTTGATGTGTGTTTTTTTAAACTGCATGAGAACTATATTTAGTTTCAGTTCACTTGCAGTGTCAGGCTTCCCTGTCGTGGCCCTCTGCCTTTACCTTGGCAGTGTTACAAGATCCAATTATGGCTTAAAAATCTGGCTGTGGAGAAGCAAAACTGCTGGCTTTTCTTCATTACTAAACAAGGACCTTCTGTTGTGCACAACACGTGCCTGACGTGAAGCCATTTAGGGGGCCCTTGAAGAGGCAGTTCTGCTGCTGTCCTGCCCTCCTGATCTCTTGAAGTCCTCAAAGTCTTAAAGATTTTCCTGCTATAAAAGTCCACAAAGTCTTTGGTGCAAAAACAGAGCTCAGTCCCCCTTTGCTGATCTCTTCTTTCACTTCCAGTCTGACCTGTCAGACAGAAATCCTACTTTACTTAAGAAAAAAAAAAAAGGATGGAAGGGAACATTCATTTGAAGCCAAATGACCTATTACAGACACATCCACTTACCCTATGGGCTGAATTGTGGTACTCTGCCTCGAAGCCAACAAAATGAACCAACATTTCTCAGGGAATACGAAAGGAGGGGGTTTTATTCCCTTGGTTTTCCAGTACCATTTACAGTAGCTTTTATGTTACCCTCGTTAACAGTCAGCTTCTGGCTAACACATATTACATTCATCCACAAAACAAAACATTTTTTTTTCTGACATTGGATGTGAAGGATATGTTTGTTTTAAAGTGACTGTCTCATTAATATGGTTCATTGAATTATACACCCTATAAAGAAATATTGTCCCATTATTAATATATACTATAGCAATATCCAAGAAAAACTTCTGGAGGAAATAATACAGTGAAAAGCCAACTCTATCTGCCCTTTACATCTTCTCTTTTTTTTTTTTTCTTGAACAATGCTTTATGTTTCATTGAACATAAAGGAGATATTGTCAACCCACAATTTTAAGAATTTTAGTTTCCAGGTCAAAAGAAAAACAAGAGAATTTGTGCTACTTTCTCCTCAAAAATGGGTTTGAGGTACTTTAAGTTATGACTATATTTCTCTGGTTGAAATCCACTACCAATGTCTTGCAATAAAAACTTTTGTTGTTCACTTGACACATAATTGTCATGGAAGAAGCTCCTAAGTGACACTGACCTCTAATGATATTACAAAGTCACACATTAAGAGCCCTGTTTAGGACCAAGAACAAGTCAAGATCCTGATGTCATCTTCCTCAAGGTGGCTGTCCCCAAGTCACCTCCACCAGGTAGGTGGAGCAGCACTCCCTGGTCACCTCACCATCAGAGGACACGGGGATGCTGGGGATATCAGGATATCCCTCCAGTTCACCCAGGCCTGGCTTACCTAGAGAAATTGCCAGCCCTTAATGCTTTGAGTGCTTTATGCTGATTTAGCTTAATTTGGGAACAAACTCAATTAAGCTAAATCAATGTTAGCTACTAAAGGGGTTGTACTGACTAAACTGAATTAATTTAGAAACCTATTTAGTTAAATTGTAACAATTTGCGTATGCAGACAGACTTCCATTTAGCACACACTATCATTGGCTTTATTTGAAAGAATAAAACCCCTTGTAGACGATGCCTCTTTCTACACTCGCATAAAGCACTGCATCTCAAAGGCAGATGTCTGTACACATGTGGGCTTATATATGCGCACACTACACCCATAATTTCTTACACACTCCTCCCTCAGTCAAATTTTCCCACATTTTGCCTAATACCCAGCAAAGGTGACTCAGCTCAAGTCCTTGACATTTTTTAAAAAAATGTGGTAAAATTTGCATTCATGCTGGTGGACACTGAGCGGTTTTGAGTCAGACTTCACAAGTAAAGCATCAGCAGCCTGGAGAAGGGGAGACTGAGGGAAGATCTCAGCTGTCTACAGCTTCCTCAGGGGGAAAAGGAAGGGGCAGACACTGATCCCTTCTCTGTGGTGACCAGTGACAGGATCCCAGGGAATGGCATGAAGATGTTTCAGGGGAAGTTTAGGTTGGATATTAGGAAAAGCATTGGACAACATTCTCAGGCACATAGTATGGTTCTTGGGGCTGTCTTGAGCAGGGTCAGAAGCTGGACTCAATTATATTTATGGTTCCCTTCAAATTCAGGATATTCTATGATTCTATGCTTCTATGATCTTGAGAAGACCTATTTTCCCTTCTTTCCACATCTCTTTTCCTCCAGCCCAGCTGAAGGCACATGCACACCGTAACAGGCCTGTGGAGGATGTGAAGCCCCAGCTGCTCTGCTCTGTGATGGAGGATGCCCCAGTGGGCACAAGGCAGGACAGGGACCTCAGCCCTCTCAGCACCTCAGTTCAGGACAGGGACCAGCCAAGGGCAAATGCACTTGGATTAGTCCCTGCTGTACTGGCTTGCACTGCCACTTTAAACCCCTTATCTATCTGAGATGGAGTCAGGAGCTACTCTTCACCTTTTCCCAGCCTCTGGTTACAGGATAAGGAACAACAGTGTGTTCCCTCACATCAGATGGGGCTGGTGGGGAAGAGGAGGAGCAGCATTCTGTCAGCCCTAGCAGCATTTCAAGGGCAGATCTGGGGGCTGACAGGATTTCTATTGTCATGAAACCACATCCAGTTCTCTTTCTGCATTGACCATTCACACAAATACAGCAGATCTCAAGTCCTCTTTAAATGGATAAATTTTTTCCTTCGTGCCATGCTTATGCAAAATGAACAGGGCATTGAAGAACCCATCTACCTGTACTGTGAAGTCACAGCAGTTTCCTAAGGCAGAAAATTGTTCTGGTGGCATAGTGGTCAATGCATCATCCCTTCATCTTCCTTAAAAGATGTCTCCTTAAAAAAAGTTCTAATCAAATAGGTTTAAATATAAGTCCCAGACTTTCTTTTTGTTTCCTGTTTTATAGCACTGGGAAACTGAAATGTAACACTGGAAACATGGTCCAGGCTCTCTTTGTATTCTGCTGAGGCAGAAGTCTGTGCAAGCATCCGTCCATCGCTCGTGCTGCCTCCCATGTCGCACACTTTGACACAGCTGGGTGCTGATAAAATTGCAGTTTGCAGAAGCAATATCCCTGTCCCTTTCTCTGTGATTTCGGCTTCCCAAGGATTAAAGTGGTTTCTCTGAAGGAACCTCAGCACATATCGCAACACCAAAGCTCAGCAAGGACAGAAACTTCCTTTGTTGTGCAAAGTTATGACAGGAAATAACACTGGGTTGGACTGATAAGCCTTTCACATTCACCTGCTGTGTATCAAATGTTTGGGAAAGGTGTGTAGCAGGCCATTTGAAGTCAGCTATTCACTGCCAAGGCTTTATAGCAACTTTATAGATGGCAGGCTTCTGGATGCAAATAAATTTATATCTCTCCCACAAAGCAAGTTTGAAAATTGTATTGATAATGCCTCTGTAACATGACTGCCTGACTGACATTAGTATTACAGCTGCATCCATTGCTGCCAAAAACAAGCCTGTGATGAAACAAACACCACTTTATTTTTAATACCATGGCAGTTCTGTGTTGAAATATTTTTTTGGATTGCCAGACACCAGCACTTGTGATCAGATCCTGTTGGATCACAGAGATTTCCAAGTTCTCTGTCAGTGTTTACATAGTGTGAGCGTCTGTTGTACTTCATATGGGATTAAGTATAATCAAAATTCATGTTACCCTTTGCAAGCTAGCATCAGAGGAAGGCATGCATATTTCAGCTAATTAATTAACAGGATGAATGTGTTAACTTGAGCCTCTTGAGACTCAGGTTAATAACCCACTAAGGGTTGTATTTGCAAGCGGCAAAGCTTCTGTGGCTATATAGTGAGCCATAAATTATGGGCGAGGCCATTTTCTTTTCCAGTCCTGACTATCTAGATTCAGGGGGTTGTTGTGACTCTGCTTTCACAGAAGGGCGAGGTTTGGTTTCTTTTCCTTGTTTTGCTCCTAACTCTTTCTGTGTAACTCATTAAAACCCTCTGAATGGCACTGATCACAGTGTGAGGAAGGAAACACAAGGTTCTCTTTTCCACCCACCCACAGGAGGCATGGAGGCTGTGTTGCCTTCATTATCTAATGCTTCCCTGGTGTTTCTAAGACAGGGACTTTAGTTTGTAGGCATCACACCAGCCAATCCCATGTCACTGCAAAGAAACACCAAAATGATGCTCTGTGCAGAGCCATTCCCTTTGCAGGGGCCTGGTGCCAGCTGAAGACCAACCCTGTTGGAGGTCACCTTCCCACCTCTGTTGCAGTGAGTCTGTGAGCACATTAACCTAGAGAGACAGGGACAGTCTGGCCTGTTGCTTGATGAAGATCTCTCCCCACATCTCCTATAAGATAAGCTGTGGAACTGGGAACAAGCTGAGCTGAAGGAACCCAATTTAGCATTCCAGGACCCACTTCCCAGATGGGACACTGAACCTAAAGCCAAAAATTAGGTTCAGCTACAAAATTCAGGTGAGAAGCTAAGAACCACTGCATCACCTCTCCACACTCCCTGTTCTATAGAACATTTTCCAGATCTTCAAGATTTTTTAAAGACCCTGCTAGCTAAAATTTTGTGCGTCTCTAGGGACAAGCTGGTGAAAGCCAAGCATGAGATCACAGCAGACTCCACTCTGTTTTCCTTCACACAGCCCACAGCATGAACATGGAAAACAGCATGGAAAACAGCCAAGACCTTCTGCAAAAAGCAAGGAGCCTGCACATCCTTTCTAACACGTTTTAATTACAAAAGTGGCGCAAAATAAATCCGGAAAGGTCAACATGCAGCTGACAGAGATGGGGAACTGGCTTTCCTTGGCAGTGCTGGGTTAGCAGTTGGAGTCAATGACCTTGGAGGTCTTTAATGATTCCCTGACTTTATTATCCTGCTCCCATGTTCTTGGGGGTGTCTGTCACAGGTGAGGTGCACAGGTTGCTCACAGAGCCCTGCTACAGAAAAGGGCAGAGGGTGAGGGGAGGCCAGAGCAGCTGGGAGAAGGGCATCAGGACCCTTGTAGGAAATCTGGCTCATCAGTTGTCTTCAAGGAAGAGAAAAGCTGGAAAATGGAGGAAACAGAAAATCTTGGATGGGGACTGCAGTGCTGCCCTCCTCTCCCCAAAGAGCACAGAGGCACAGAGATGAGCCGTGAGCTTGAGCCACATCCCTCTCTGGACGGCTGGGTTTGAGGTTTCAGCTGCACTGGCAGTTTGTCCTACAGTGGGGCTGGAAGGGCCAGGCGTGTTTCCCACTGGGCTGGCTCATGGGCAGGGATCTCAGGCAGGGATCAGTGAAACTCTGCTGAAGGAATCTCACAGCTCCACACCAGCTGAGCTGTGAAACAGGACTGCCTTATCACCACCTCCCTCTGCGGAAATCCTCCAGGCTCGCACACACCCTGGCTGTGTGGGAGATGGGCTATTTGGGATGTCGAGTTTCTCAGGCTTCTCACTCCTCCAGCCCAGGTCTTTCCACCAGAAAGACCTCATTATTTGGGGAAGTTGCAAATCCATGGTGTAACCTCTTCAATGACAACACAGGGGGAGGGAACAGCCTCTAATAAAACAGGAAGCTCCAACATATAATCTGAGGTGTTAATTTCAATTAGGGATGAGCTTCATTACTCCTCAAGTTTTATAGCTACTGTAGTTCTCAGCTGCTATGAAGGGTGAGACTACACAGGAGGTGTCTGAAAAGCCTGATGGAAAGAGTGGGTGAAATTGCTCAATGCATTCGCCAGTGAAGTGCCCAGGGTCAGGGTTTATTTGAACAGATCTCTGGCTACATCCAAGAAGTTTATGGATCTTGCCCTGAGGAACAGAGCAAGTTAAAACGCTGCTGAACACATCTTTCCCACAGCATTTAATTCCTTCTTAGTCCTGTTTGGAGTTGGTGAGTTAATGGCCTAATCACTTGTAACAAAATGTCCCAGCTTAAGCACCAAGGAGAGTGGGAAATCATACTGCTCATCACTGCTGAGCTGGCATTTCTCTGTATAAACAGGAGCATCCTGGGTTACAGAGACATGCCTGAGTTGAAAATTGAGGAAAATCAGAGCTTAGTCCTCTCATTTACCTACACTTGAGCTATAAGAATAAGGAAGTTTATCTGCCACTCAGTGGCACACAGATACACATCTGCCCTGAGAGATGCATTGCATGGGCCATGGACAGCTCCCCATTCTTCTCTAGGAGAGTGGGGAGTCTGAAGATGCAGGGCATAGGTAATCAAACCAATTCAAATATTGTCATTAAATCCCTTGGTTACTATTCCTCCCTTTCATGCTCATCATCACTTGCAGGACAGTTCATATTTGCAATTCACTGGATCAGCTGTCTGCCAAGCCACTTTCACCTGAGAGGGGGGGGGAAGGACCCAGGCAGGACCCAGCAGCAGATGCTTGTCCTCATCCCACCAGAATCCTATCAGACCTCAAAGAAACAGGCACAGTTGAGGCACCCCTCCGTGCTCAAGAGCTTTAACCAGACAACTTCCCATGGTTCCAAATGCATGGTTTTCCAGCTGGAGCCTGGACAAGCTACAAACTTCTGACTAGTTTCTCAAAGGGCTGTATTTAGTGATCTCTATCTCCACAAACACTTTAATAAAAGTTGCTAGGCACCAGAAGCCTTAGCAGGGAGGTCATCAGCGCATCATCAGTCTCTTCCCATATCCTGAAGTTGAAGTTCCATTCCTTCCCATATCCCACCCCATGCTCCCTGCAGCTCCCAGGGTTGCCTCATCTGCTCACATCTGTAGGCATGTGCTGTCAGCAAATGGTTGCAGTCTTTTGTCTCTGTCCCAGCTGCACAGTGCAGTCCTTTCCTGCACCAGTTCTAGTGTTCACTTTACCCCTCTGGAGATCTGAGTTGGCTCATTCAATTAGCAAAAGGTTCATGCATGTGTGTGATCGGCACCTGAGCCTAGCACAAAAGGAACAGCAGGAGTGTCTGGCCATGTTAGTGGTAAAAGTGGGTCTGTCTTCACTTGGGAAGGGAAAATTGGTAAAAAATCTCAACATCCCACTGGTATAGATCAACCGTAAACTACCCCTTCCAAAACCACACCATTCAGAAAATCAGTCAATCAAGAGATAAATAAATATATAAATGTTGCTTTCATCATTAAGTTTAAATGCCCTCCCCATTTGATGAGGAGGAAAGCTTAGGGTGGGAAGGAACTCCATAAGCAGTTATTTCAGGAGGTATAGGGTGGGAGCACCCAGAGTAGTAAGAAGAATCAAGGCAAGCAGACAGGGATGATAACATCTTACCCTGGCTCAATTCTATCTGGAATAACATGCCTGATCACAGCCTGAGACCACAAATGAAGAGACAGAGGTGTGAGTTTACCTACCCCACACATCAGCCATTACACCCAGCCACACTCTGCTGCAAGAGCACCTCTGAGAAACCATTATGGCCATGCTGCAGCTGTGGTTTTGTAGGCTTGAATTTGTAATTGCAGGCTCAGCATTTACTCTGAAAATGGCCTGCTGTATCTAATTACAAACAGAGCCCTGCCTAACAGTCACGAGAGCGAGGTGCCAGCCAAAGCTAGGCAGTGAGGTTATTGTTAGAGTGGAGAACAAGGGGTGTTGCAAAGAAAAGACCTTGGCAGCCCCCCTGGATGGCTGCAGAGGCACACAAGGGCATACACATGGCTGCAAATAATCACACTTACTACAATAGCCCAGTTTCACTGAGCTGCCACTGCGCTGGCAGAGGCTTTACAAGCAAATCAGACCTTTGCCACACTTTCAAGTCAGCACAGAAAGCATGCTCCTCTTTCTGCTATATTTTTCCTCCTGTTGCCATGATGAGGAAGAATCTCAGATTTTCACCACCAACTGATTAAAGGAGGGTACAGGGATGGTTCCCACCTCCTCTGCCTATCAGTTAATTAGCACACAGGAGCATGCTGTCAGTAAAGGGTTTTCTTCCCTTTGATTGGGCTCTCAAGAAGCAAGTTCTGGACCTAGATTTCTTACCTGAAAGAAATTAGAAAGTACAGCCACAGATGCCCTATGTCATAGAGCAGGGCATGATACCTATGTTTGCATGTGGAGGAAGGAAGAGGAATAGAAGGATCATTTCTGCCTACCCAAATTTCCAGAGACATGGGTGATAAAGAAAGCCGGAAAAAAAGACCCTTCCACCTATTTAATAGTTAGCTGTGGAAAGTGAGCACCATGCTAATGGCCAGTACAGGTTTAATGGTACAAAGTTCCAAAGATCACAACTGCTTTTAGAAAGCATGTGATTCAGTAGTTCTGGCAAAACTCCAGGCACATAATTTCCATATGACCCTCCACTATCTTAACGTCATCGGCTTGATAAGACACTCAGGGCTGTCTTGAAGTGCCGCAGCAGAATATGTGAAAGTGCTTTCTTTCACCCTGGAAATAAAACTTTTTTGTGACTAATGATGGCATTTTGTTAATAAATAAACAAATAAATAAATAAATATGCCACCACCCTTTACTTAGACACATGTGTGTCCTGCTGCCTGGATGGGGCCTTGCTGTCACCAATGGAATTCTGTGCACCCATGAAAGATTTCCCGCACAGATTGGATTCCTTGATCAGAGCCTAAATGTAACATAAACTCCGTGCAGATATAGGGCTCACCATTTGTAAAGCTGCCTGAAAGGGCAATGCATCATACTGCATAATCTAATTCTGGTTGATCTCTCCATTGGAGCACTTTAATTAATGCCACTGGAGTTAAATCACTGTGAATGTGTTAAACTTTTTTTTTTTTAACCTAGTTGAACCTGATCAACAGACTTGGGTGTCCACCACTAAACTTAATGGACATTTTTATGTTTCCAAAATATGCAAGAGGTACCCAGCTATAGATGTGTATACATGTTGTTGAGCTGTAACCCCAGCCAGCACCTAAGTACCACACATCCACACACTTAGCCCTACCCCTTCCTCCCACCCCCAGTGAGACAGGGAGGACAATCTGAAAGAGGTAAAATCCATGGGTTGAGATAAGAACAATTCAATAAGTGAAATAAAGTTGTCAGCAACAATAATAATGAAAATTATTATGATGATAATAGTAATTGTAAATAAAAGTGAAAGAGCTAGGAATAAAATCCAAGAAAGACAAGTGACACACAATACAATTGCTCTTTACCCACTGACTGATGTTCAGTCCAATCCCAAGCAGCAATCAAGCCCTCCTGACCAATTCCTTCCATATTATACTTGGAGCATGACATTCTAGGGTGTGGAATATCCCTTTGGCCAGGTCAGGTCACCTGGCCATACTCCCCCCTCGGTTCTGGTGCACCTCCTTCACTGGCAGAGCCCAGGACACTGAGAAGTCCTTAGCTCAGGGTAAGCGCTGCTTAGCAACGACCAAAACATCAGTGTGTTATCAACTTTATTCTCATACAGGACATGAAACACACCAGCTACTAAGATTACAATTAACTCTATCCCAGCTGAAACCAGGACACATGCCATGAAATGCAAGCTTGGTTATTATCAAGGTAACATCTGCAGATTTTGTACCCCAGAGTCCTCTTAAGCTGAGTAAGGCACAACCAAGAATCGGTTCCCATGCTGAACAGCTAATGTAATATTAATTTTAAATGGACAGAGGGCAGATTTATCAGATATAGAAAATACCAAGAGGCAATTGAGCAAATAGTAGTCTGAGGGATAGGAGACCTAGCTCATCAGCTGTTTAATGCTTCCATGATGAACAAACCCCAAAAAATTAATGTCTTCAGAGTGATAATTGTCCTGCCCTGCCCTACACATGGTGTGCACATCCATAAGTAAGTAAAGTTATCCATAAGTAAGCCAAACACAGGAGCAATGGTGCTTAATGGCAAGTGTCACTTGCTAAGTCAGAGAAAATCCAGGTGGGCATGGCCAGAGCTCCAAGAAGAGCTACAGCTGCACAAACAGTTGGCCAGGTGGAGCCTGCAGATCTCTGCAGAACGGTTACGCAATCTTGCTGCAAATGTTTTGGAAACACTCTTCATTCTTTTTTCTGTTCACTCAGCAGGGATTACTGGCATAGTAACTTCATCTATCATTTGCACAAGGAGATAAGAGCAAGGAAGGTGTAGGGCAGATCAAGCATCTCTTCTTTCCCTGTTCTCACACTTCCTCCACTGCAAATTTAAACGGTGTACAGTACAGCTAATGTGAACACCTCTTATCTAGTTAATATGAGCCAGGAGAATGTTGAACTAGTTTATTGCTTCCTGCAGCTGTACCACTTGAAGTTCAGATCTATCTCATCAAATACCATAAATGGCTGTAACAATGGACAGACATGGTCTTACCTTGCAGAAAGGCGCCTCTACAGAATGTAAAAACAAGCATGGGGTCTCTATAGTTGGGGGTCTCCATAGATGGAGGCATTTACTGCCACCTTTCAGAAGTCACAAGATCAAATGTCCAACAAGGACATTGGGCTCATATCCTGGGTTTCACCAAAAGAAGCGTGCTCAGCAGCTTGTGGGAGGTGCTTCCCTCTGCTTTGCACTTGTGACACCCCATCTGGAGTACTGTGGACACCTCTGGGGTCTCCAGTATAAGAACATGGAGCAGTTGGAGTGAACCCAGAGGAGGCCACACAGGTGATCAGAGCCCAGGAACACCTCTCCTAAAGGGTCTGGGAGAGCTGGGGCCATTCAGCCTGGGGCAGAGAAGGCTACAGGGAATCCCTACTGCATTCCTCCAGTACCTAAAGGGGGCTACAAGAGAACTGGAGACAATGTGTAATGACAAGAGAGAAAGGCTTCACACTGAAAGAGGGAAGATTTAGATTAGACATAAGGAATAAATTCCTTCCTGTGCGATATTAGAACAGGCTGCCCAGAGAAGGTGAGGATGTCTCAGCTCTGGAAAACTTCAAGGCCAGGTTGGATGAGGCTTTGAGCAGCCTGGTCTAGTGGAAGGTGTCCCTGCCCATGGCAGGGGAGTTGGAATGAGATGGTCTTTAAGGACCCTTCCAATGCAAACCATTCTATGATTCTATGACATAAACAGACTGCTCATTACAAAATTGTTTTAGTGAGTTTGGCCCATAGATCACTGACTAAGGTAGGGAAGATTTTCATATTTATTCAAAGAATTTTTTGTAGAAACACATATGAGGCCTTTGAATGTCTTCACCTGTCCTGATAAATATTTAATTCTTCCTAGTTTAAATCTTATCTTAGTTGAATAGAGCTAAGAGGATACCTGCAATGTACATTAGGACCCTAAATTTACCTAATTTTCAATTCCTTAATTAAGCAGTTCCTAAATTCACTATATAGTCAAGGAAGAGAAGCGGTCTAGAGGGAGATGCTGCTAACCAAAGTTTCCTGCTTGGCTTTGTGCCCTGATGTAATTTGATTAAACTAACATCTTCCCCATCTCTGAGATGTGAAGGGCCTTTGCCTTGGAGAAGGTGACTGCAATCATCTCAAATTTCCAATTCGTGAGAGTGTCATCTCTAGTAAAGGCCACTGCAACCCATGATGTTACATGCAATACAAGTGTAAATTACTAAAAATGCAAAGTGTGATTAGTTGTCTAATTGCTTATTGGAAAGCCTCTTACCCTTCCACAGTGATGATAAAAAGCATATGGTGAACAGCCTTTTCAAAAAACCCAGCTATATTTTCTTGAACAGCATGATGTTTACACATTATTTGGTTGATTCCATCCCCCATCCCCAGAGGCTCTTCTTTGAGGGTGTTGAGGAACCCATAGTGTATGAACCACTGACAATATTTACTGAGAGATGGTTGCAACCAAGCAACCTATATGTCTGATTCTAACCTATATGTCTGATTCTCGTTATTAAATATTCCAAACTTTTATTGAGATTATTAGAACCTATTTAATGGCTCATTGAACTTAGAAACCATACAATTTTCCCATCAGCCATTTCCATCTAAATATTTACGATACCAGTTCATATGAGAAATAACAAAAGACACAAAAAATTAGGAAGAGGGTGGGATTTCCTCAGATGCCTGGGAGCAAGATCTATCTGTAACTCTAGCATAAACCAGTGGTGCAACTTAAAGGAAGCTAACTGAGAGACACAAAGCAAATCTGATGATGATGAAAGGAGAACCCGGTCATGTCTTTAAGGGAGTCTGCATAAATTTGGATACAAGGTTCTTTTCCATGATTAAAGAGAATATTTGTAATTACTCATTTCATTTCTTTTGGGTGTGGTAAGGAGTTTTCCAGTCGAATTACTGTCTGGTATAAAGTGATGTATCCATTTCAAACTAGAATATAAGTCCAAATTACAACATATTTTCCATCAGCATACTAAAGGCACAACTGTGGCAGAGGAAAAAATCATTACAATTTCTTCTTCAGAAGAAGTATTGATGGAATTATGAGAAGGACATAAGTTGTGATAGCTTGGTAACAAATCAATGTAACCTCTATCTTCAGATCCTCTAAACTTATATTTCTACATACTCTGGGGTCTGAAAGTTATCAACAGAGAAGAAACAAAGAGAACAGAACTAATCTTTTTATCTAATTATCAGAAAGGACAATCCTACTGCCAGAATTCTTCAGTCCAGGTTGTCTGAATGTAATTCTGTACGAGTCAGAAAGCACAAGCAAAGTCGGTGCGGGGCAGAACCCTCAGAAGAAAGTGAAGAAGACACTGAAGGCAGTCAGGGCCAACACCTCCATCCTGCCTCTGCTCCCTGCGTGTTCCATGAAAACAGGCATGTTTCAGTGCCATTGCAGCAACGTGGCACTGAGCCTGAGTTAGATGCCTTGTCACTAGAGAGGAATTTTGGCCCAGGCTAATACTACGATGCTTCTAGACAGGATCTGGCTTGCATCCAGCTGGCTTGCAATACTGGGAAAAAGGACATGAAAACTTTCTGACCCATCCACAGAGAAGCACTGATGTTCAAGGGCATAATCTTCAAAATTGCTGCCTCATTGTACAAACACCTCTAGTTTTCAGCTTAAGGTTGTGTAGGCTTCTAATGTTCTGCTTGAGGGCTCTGTAGGAGTGTTGCATAATACCAAGAACAGCGAAACTTGGCACCTAGCTGTCTCCTAAACCTGATCAGGAACGTCAGAAGCCAGCTGGTTTTTATTTTGGAAGAGAGAGAAGATGACAGTGTGCACAACCTACCACTATCAGAAAGGTGAATCAACAACAAATAATGTGAGTTTCAGTGTTCCCTTGTCTTTTTTTTTCCTTCAAGGATAAAAGGCTTGAGCAGAATATAGAGCAATTCCCCCAGACTGCTGTGAAAGCTCATGTGGGACTGGTTTTGTGCAATATACATAAGTATGACTGGGAATCTAAATATAGGAGTGACAAATCACTAGGCCTGGGAATTCTCCACTGACGTAGCCATTGTGATGCTAAAGAAGAGCATGGCTCCAGCTAAATTAGGTCATGAGATATTAGCACCTTTCTCTTTATGTTCCTTTTTCATAAGGAAATAAAATAACACAGGACCCACAGATAATAAGATTATAAAGCCAGTAATTCGAAAGACAAATAATGGAAGAACTGAAGTCACATAAGTGCCTCCTCATACCATCCACACATATATTTAAGGGGCACTCCTTCTCCAGGAAGTTTAATCCCCAAAATTATTTCTCAGGAACCCTGTCATGGCAATGCAAGAAATAAAAAACATACAACTGTCTTCTCCTCCCTTCTGATGGAATTTGCTGCTCCCAGAGTAAAACCACAGGAAAATGCACCTGTTTACATGTAAAACATAGCAGCCTTGGTAGGATCTGTTGTAAGCCAAAATGCCAAGTCTTGCAGAAAATGGCAGGATATGAGCACTCATTTCTGCTGCCAGTTCTCAGTAAGCTGGGGAGGGGTGGAGGTGTGGAGGTGGCACTCAGCAGGTTCAGTGACTCCGGGGAGCACAGTGACTGACGCATGTGCACTTGTCAGAGTGCCCCAAGTGAGTAAGATTCTGGGCATGAGGAAACCTGAGCTTTTCAGAGAGGAGCCTCAGGCAGGGGAAGGTGGACTAGCAAAGGAACAGTGTGTTCCCTGACCTACACTCTGCATTAATATTGCCAGCTAAAGAACATCAGCAATTAGCTGCCTAAAAGCTCCAAAATGATTTGCTGCATGCCTGCAGCGCTGGAAGAAAGAAGCCCATCCCACTTCTCCACTTGGCATCAGCTCTCTGATATCACAGGATGGCACCCTGGTAGCTCAGCTGAGCCAGCACCACCCTAGTAATTCCCCGTGTGGGCAAGTGTCCCAGAGTGTGCACTGTGTGAGCATGGGGGTTTCAAGCTTGAGCGTGGAACTTGGTCTGTGCTCAAAAGGAAGCATATGGACCCTGACACCAGAAGAAAGACTGTGATGTCAGAAAACAAAGTATCTCTCTGTGGAACAAGTTTTTCTCTTTTACACCCAAAATTTTCAACTCAATCAGGATGGCATCACATTAACTCAGGATAGGGCCTGTTTCTGTAAGGCTCTCCTCTGTCCATCATGTGTTGCCTAATTGTCCGTTTTTCTCAATCAACTCAATAATGAAGAATTTGCCATCATTTGTTTTGCTTTTAAAATACAGCAAAGCTGAAGCAAGAACTTTATCTTTCCTTTTTTGTCTATGACAAATGACAAACTTGAGTAATAAGCTATAGTATAAATAAAAGCAGGGTATCATAAGCAGCATACTGAGTAACTACTGGTTTTCAGGCTATCCCTTTATTAGATAGCAAATTAGATATAAAGCCATTTAGTTGAAAGATAATAAGGTTTATGCAACTAATAAGTACGTCTTGTAAGGAATATTGCTGACTTCCTTGTCTGTGTTAAGTCAATATCAACTTGTTAAACCCCTGACTCTCCCCTGGGTCTCCTTCTGTAACCTAGGAAGAATGACTGGACTTTGAAGTACCTCCTCCTCTCCAGTACATTTGGAAAACAGAGGGAGTTAAGATAACCAAACACAAGAACATAAGAACAGCTACACTAAGTCAGACCAGAAGTCTGTGGAGTCCTAGATCCAGTTCCTGGCAGGGGCTAAGAACAGGTAGAAGAAAAAAAGATGACAAATTGTGCATATGGAAATGCCTTCCCAGAGCAGCCCTGCAGCCTGCAGATTTTTACCTCAGGAGTTTCTGGACTGAAAATAATGATATGTTGTTCAGAACTGGTCTGCTCCAGCACTTCTGGTCCTCATATCTTTGTTATGGTGGCACTGCCCTGCCATGCTCCACACCACCTCTGCTCAATCTTGGACATACACATGACAAGACACCAGAAAGCTGAGCACCCAGCCAGATGAGAGATTAGAGATGAGATGGTAACCAGAATCACCTGGAGACCTGGAAGCAGAACATCTCCTGACTCCCTGTTCCATGACAGTGTAGTCCTTCCCAGCACCTCACCCTCTCCATGCTTTTGCAAGAGCTGTTCAGCAAACACACATGGTCATTTTCTCTTCTAAAGCCTCTCTGCGACTTGACACCTTCAAGACAAACACAATAAATCTCTACAGACAGCTACAGTGAGCAGTGCTTATTCCTTGTACAGTTCCACTGAAATCTAGGCAAAGCATTGCCGACATTGATGGAATTTCCCCTTCTGCTGCTGACTGCAGGAACAGAGCCCAGCTTTGCTACAGGAGGCTGATTTCTTGACACCCAACTCCTGATGCTTTCTGGGGATAGAATAAAAGAAAAACTCTTCTGTCACAAGAAAGGGAAGACACAATTTTCAGCATTCTTGTATGAACACCTGTGCCATAGCAGAAAAACAGGGGAAAGAAGGAGATACAAGTGACTAAAACCCTCCAAATACAGCATTCCATGACATACACCTGCACAGGGTTGTATATGTTTGTGTCAAAATCCAAACAGTGGCCACAGCTCAAACTATTGCATTTTTCTCCCTACCACAGACTGATGTTCAAGTCATGGTTGTTCCAGCCCTTTTGCCTCTCCGGCAGCTTTGGATAATGCCAGAATTTGTGCTGTGCCACAGTAGTGCTCCTTAGTGGGTCGGAGCAAATGGCACTCTGATTTCAAATGTGGTTAGGCATTCAAATGAGATACAGACTTTGAGAGTTTGGGGGCTATATGTTAACACTGAAAACCAGAAAGTATATTCTCTACCTCTTTCCCAGTTCTTCCTCCTGATGTAAGATTTTTTTCCAGGCATTTTAGGACCAAACAGATTGGAAGTAAAATGGACAGTACAATTTCTGCTATTTTCATCTTTCCTTTTCCTTTCTTTTCTAGGATATGCTATATAGACTACTACTAATAATAATATAAATTTAAAGCATAACACAGCATTATATGAGACAAAACTGTGAAAATCACAGGAAGCATAAACACACAGTAGTGATAATCATTGCATGATATTTCAGTGTACAGCAGAGAGCACTGTTTGTGTCTCTGTTACATTCAGTTTCCTTGCTGCCATTGAGGAGTTTGCTTAATTGCATCAGTTAAGACCCCAGCCTTCGAAATCACTGTTTTCATTTGCAGAAGAAGGAGAAGGGGAGGAAGATCAGCATGGAGCTTAAGTGAGAGGCACATATATAAGTTCTCTGGGATGTAATTTTTAGGGGTGTGAAAACTGCTGGAAAGATAAAGGAACTTAAAGGAAAAATATGTACATCAGCAAATAAGTTCCATCTTTCAGTTGACAAGCATCACAATTAAGAAGGAGTAAAGGAAAGCAAAATAGAAGAGGACTTTCACCCATCTTTTGCTACCTTTTCAGAAAATAGACCATGTGAGAAAAACTTGTCACACACAGGAGACAGCTTCACTGTCTGAGCAGGCTGGCTGTGATGAGACAGCCATGGTGCCTCTGGCCTGAGTGCACAGGTCTGCCCAGAGCCCTCTCACAGGGTCCCTGTTGGTAAATCAGGACCTCACAGCACATTCTGCACCCTGGGGTGTCATTATGTTACCACTAACACTTATTTGTACTGGGATAGCTTCCTAAAGGTCTGCCTTTCCAGGTCAAGGACCTCATTGGGTTTGGCATAGTACAGAGAAAATCTGTTCCTGAAGAGCTGACACTTTAAACAGAAAGCAGCACTGAGAACCCAAACTGAAATTCAGGAGATATTTCATTTCTCTATCAAATCATTTGACTGTGAGAAAAACAGAACTGAAAAAATATATACACAGAGATATACTATAAATAATTTAATTCATAATTAAATGTTTGTGTTTCAGCTATCCTTAGATGTGGGTCTTTCAGCAACCACTAAAAACAGGAGTCTAAAAACAAATCTGTTAACACCGGAAGGCTGTAATCTGCCCTAATGCAATACTTAGATTAGTAAATTTTTTCATTTCATTGTGTTAGTTTATATTCATTTTTTTGAGTTAAATTGGCCATGAATGATGAAGATATTTTAATTTTATTTCATACCAGAGGTAAATGGACCAACAAGACATCGTTCTGTTTGTCACTGTACACAGTGCTGCAGAAGCAAATAATAGGAGAGCACTGGGATTTTGAAGCTTGAGAAAATGCTGGCCTGAGAAGTACATGTCTTTGTCAGTCCTAGAGCTCAAGAGAGGCTTGGATTTAGTGTGACATTTCATGTGCACCACTAATACAGGCTCCTCACTACTCACTGGATAAAATCTATTCAAATGCATCAACTTCACAAACATTTTTATTAAAGCTCAGGCATGGACAAATTCAAAGGTTAACTCTGTCCTCCAGGCACAGGGGGACAGGGAACAGCATCATCTAATCGTGCTGCAATTCCTGAGGATCAGGCAGTTCAGCTGTTTCAGAAAATGTAGCATCTCTACTGAAATTTCAGAGATGCTTAAAGGGACACTCTTAAAGGTGTAGAGTACAGTATTTATATTGAAATATTACTTGGTCCAGCTTGAATAGAACTGCATTACTTGCACTTCTTCCCTTTCTCTAAAATTTCTTCACCAGAGAGACCTCTAACTTGTGGCATCCATGCCATGAAGATAACCAGAGTGAACAAAAGTCTACCATGGTAATAAGAGACTCAGCTGGAATGAGAACCAAATCCATGTTTTCTATTTTTAAGATTTGCAATGTGTCACTGACATGCCAAGAACAAACATCTCAGGTTTTCAGTGAGATACTGAGGAAACACTTCATTGCTTGTCCTTCTTTGTCTAAAAGCCAAAATACATCCAATGGCTCTGAATATGATTCTTTTGTCTTTTCAGCAGCAAACACAACTGCCACGGCACAGTTTCCCAAAGCCAGTTCTCCCCTCCCATGGAAATCACCACCTGCCTTGCCAAGTTCACTCTTCGAGGGTGGCCTTAGCTCTTTGAATTTTCCATCAGCCAACACCCGCAAGCAAGGAGACTTGCATCCCAAAAGTCCCATCCAGCATTTTACTTTCCTTACTCTTTTTGCCCCCACATCTCATTCAGACATCAGAAAAGACCCTTTACAGCAGGTGGTGGTAGTAAGTGTCAAGTCACTCACCAGGCATCTTCTCTACCAACTTGTTTCAGAAAAGAGCAAGTTTAACACTAAGAGCACTGCATTTTAAAGCCAGACACCTCACATTAGACTTCTGAACAGATGGGTTAGTTCTCAGGCTTTCTGCATACCAATTTCCTATCAGCAGGTTATATTTTTGCTGGATATAATTCATGGAGTAGATGTCTCAGATAACATGGTCCTCAGTAAGCAACAAAGAAAAAAAGAGCATAAAACACATATAAATCCCTTAGCAAACTTGTTCAGCTCCTTGTAATAAACATGCTTCTTTAAAACTCAATTTCTCTTTTATTATTTCTTTGTGGTGAACTCTGGATTTATTTTTAATTATTTTTTTTCTAGCAAAATTTTGTAATTCTATAACAACTCATTTGTTGGATGTGGTATGAGTTTGGGTGTTTTGGCCTTCCTTTGCAGTCATGGATTAGAGCAGAGTTAAACTAAAGATTAAACTTAGCAAATTCTCTCCATTAACATTCCAGACATGATTTCAAATAAGAAAGCAAATTGTTGGTAAGAAAAATTTAATTTATGTTATTGGAATTACAATATTTGTTGAAGAATAGAGTCTGAGTAGAAACTTGCATTTACCCCTGGGAATATCAAAATACAAACCTGCATCTGCTTCTACAGTGTCACAATGTTTCTTATATTTTAAAATAATTTAAATAAATTAAATATAATTTTGAATAAGAATACTCTAGATGTTGTGAGAGGGACTTTTGAGGTCTCAGTATCTTCAAGTACTGCTGAATCCACATAAGGATGTGAAATTACCAAGGAAGGATAATGGTACTTCCCTCTTCAGTAAATGGTGTTGAGATCTTGTGATGAAAAGCACTAGATAAGTGAGGTACTATCTGTGCCACCAGTCAAATCAGACAGCCTTGTGCACAGTCTGTTTATTTTTATAGTGAAGTATATTATACTGTCAAAAGGACACTTCATCATCTATAATAAATATTCATCTACATGTATCATGCACTTGAGCTGCATGAAAGTTGAGTTCAGAGCAGAGAAATGAATGAGAAACTTGTGAGACAAATGTTACCTTTCAGTGCTGCTCTTGTGGATAAATTGCAGATGGGTATAAACAAAGTCAATTATTTCATACAAGTATTTCTTGACTCAACATAAGTGTTCCTTATGCCTAGACTAAAATCCTAAACCTCATCATTTACCTTTTGTCAGAGAATGGCAAGAAGAAACAATATGAAATTCCACTAACTGAGGATAATTATGTACAGTAACGCACAAACATTATCAGATTTATTTTCTCAGAAACAAAGGTTACACACTGTGGTGTTGAACAAATTCTCACCTATGCTTACTAAACAATTCCATTAACTACTAAAGAAATATTTTTATTAACACTAGCAGAGAAGGTAGCATATAAATTGAATTTACACATGCAGTTATCACACAGCAGTGACTCTGAAGCATAGCAAAATATCATTTCTATGACCTCAATCACACAAGGGAAAGCAAATTTAAAGTAATCTTTGACTTTGCTGCACTTCGAGTTTGGATTTGCTGTTTTTTGAATATATGGACATATATTCTAATTAATTTACTCTTATCCTTAATTTTCCAAGGAAATAAAATATTTTTCCTGGAATAGTCTTTTATTCAGTTTTAAACTATATGACTAGCCCATGACTATGCAACTGCTGCTTTCTATGAGTAACATGAAAACACTAAATGAAAGAAATGTATTTTGTAATATACTCAAAGAAGCAAAGTTACACAGTGTGGAAGGCCCTGTTTCCTGCATTCTGTCTTCTGCAGATAAAACAAAACAAAATAAAATTGTCCTGAAGAAGTAGTTTTACGATTCAATAACTTTTGAGTGTTAATTCTCAAAATGTGTTTTATGCTCATAGGAAGCCATGGATGGTGGTGTTAGGGAACTGTCACCTCCATTACAAAACATTGCATTTAATAGTTATGTATAACCATTCAGATGATAATTTGGATTTCTTTTTCCCTTCCTATAAGGAGTTTGATGTAATTTTAACAGTGAAGCCTGGACAGCACCTGGAGGCTCAGCCATCCGTCCGGATGCAATCGCGCTGAGGCTGCCCAGCGAGCTGAGCGCCCTCCTGTCCCAGCACAGATAAGCACCCACACATCACACCACACAGCCCCAGCCACGAGGCCACACTTTAATTCACCTCAGGTAAGGCAGCTCAATTTGCTTTGTCTTACAGCCAAGGCAGCATGGAAACAGGGCAGGGTCACTGCTCGACCACCTCCAGCTCCACAGCTGCCCCTCAGCCCAAAAGTTTCTTTTTTATTCTGCGTCTAACAGCATAACCCAAAAATCTAAGAAAACCAGGGGTCTGCTCTTTAAATTTTCCTTGCTTTCCAAGTATGCAAGGAGCCTGTTCTGCCAGCACTTACTGACTCCAGTGGTAATTGAGTTGCTTGTTCTGCCCTGGGGGCTGCAGGGTGCTGCTCCCTGAGTGTCTGCAAAGGGATCTGAGCTCCGATCTCACTTGTGCTTCTGCACCAAGAGCCAGCCAGCTCTGCCTGCACTTTTAGTGAATTGTGCCCTAATGAAATATGGGAGAATAAACAGAGGTGCTGTTTCCTTGAAAGCCACTACATCTGAAAACTGGCAGGCTGCAGTACATTATACCACCAACCACAGGGTCATAATATCTAAATACATTGTATATAGAAAATAGTTACTGAAAAGTAAGTATAGTCAGCATTTGTAATAAATAATAGCTAATAAATAGTGAAAGCATTACTTTGTAGGATGTAGGACTCTATGTCTTCCACTATTTAATAATTTATCATGTGAAATCCACTGACCTTTCCAAGCTTTCCTTTTTCCCTTTCTGTTTAGGTGAAACAGGAGTGTTAATTATGCTTTCGCTTTTTTTATTGAGTAACATTAGCATACAAATAGGCCATCAATAAGCAATTACAATCTCCATCTCAGAAAGAAGAGAACTACAATATTAAGTGTGGCTACTCACGCAAACACACAAGTCCTTTTTAAAAAAGAAAGAGCAACTCACAGTTGAATAAAATAGGAATGCACAGGAAAAACAGACAATGATAGATGGATAAATATCAGGCTAGCTCTCAGGCAAAGAATTCAGAAAGGTCCTTCTTATTCATCAGACAAACATAAGACTGAAAATAACCTTAGCTTTCCCCATACTGCCCTGCCACTGACTCCAGAGATTAAAAATCTGTTCAGATCTCATGCCGGTAACATTTATGAATTTCACTCAAGTGGAAGCTATCAGTTGTGTCAAATGGCACTGACTTATGTCTTCAGCAGCATTTGACTTATTGCCAGTGAAACACTAAATCTGCTTGCTTCTATTTTATAGTGGGGGACCTATACGAGAGAAAGGATGAATTTCTTATATTTGACACTCTTAGGGTAGGTTTGTGCTAAAGATGAATAATAAAACAATCACCACAATATTTTTTTCTGTAAGAACAACACATTGCTGCTGTGCCTTTCATCCAAGACCTGTTTTAAAGCTGAACTTACACTGATTTAAGTAAATATGTTATTTTGAACCTTTTTAGTTGAATCAGTTTCGCTTCATACTAATGGCCTAAAATTGACTTTAAATGCAAATAGGAGTAAATTAATTAAGTGCCTACACAAGATGCTTCCACATTTTTACCTAACAGTTAAGACTATTTGATCTTAAAATCAGTTATGTCTAATGCCAATTGGCCAATGCATTTATAGAAGTCACTGACCTTCAGCTGAGATGTTGTAAATAACCAGATTTTGATTCACAGACCATTGGGGAAAATGTAAATAGATTACTTTAAAAGCATCTTTGACTGAAGGATGGCCTCTTACACCACTATGTCCTGATCTGTTGCAAGCTTTATGTCTGAAGCAGTTTGTGCATATTCTGTTCGGGGAGTACAAGTTCTATGGCAAAAAGGAAACACCTTGAATTAATAAAACCAAGACCTTCAAATAAACACCTTGAATTAATGAAACCAAAGCCTACTGAAGAAAAAGCTGCTTACAACTTTCATGAAAGTGATCTTGACCTCCTGCCCTATGTTTTGTTTTCCATTAAAATTATAAATAAATCTTTGAAAACTGCATAACACTGGTTGTCTAGGAGGTTTTCTTTTGTTTAGGACTTCGGCAGACAAGCTCAGCCAAATCCCACCTTGCCAGCTGTGGAGACAATTCCCTTGGCTTCCCACCTTTCCTGCCAGCAGCAAACACCATCTCTGGCATGGAGACAGAACCACTCAGCAGACACCACAATTTCCAATCTACCATCTCAGTTTAACCAAATAACAGATTAAGTTGTGAATTTCAGCTGTCAACGTTGCTCACTCCACTTTTCCATCTCCCCTGTGAGGGTATTATCTTCCCAGCTGCCCAGGAGGATTCAAAGATATTCATTAACAGCAGCATTCCCTTAATACAGTTTAACAATCCCCCTCTTCACCAGGTTTCCTCCAGTGCAGGTAAGATATGAGCTGCTAAAATCCAATCTGCTGTTGGATGATTTCTCTGGTTTTAAAATACAACTAGAGAGTGATAAATATATTTTCACTTCACTATTTTCTTCAGTTCTTGTAAAATCTCAATTTTTTCCTCAGGTATTTTAGTGCTTTACCACTGAAACTTTGCATGGCATTTCCTGATGTCTTTTTCTGGTGGTGGTACATGGGATTAAGACACTGTTGAGGACCACATTGAAAAAAAAAATTGATAGTTTCATATGAGCAGTGAAAAGAGCAAGGAAAAGACTCGAGGGAAATGTTCAGAGGAGAAGTTTTAGGGTGCAGTCCCATGAGCTGGGATGAGCCAACCTGACAACTCACTGTCAACACCTTGGTGTGACACTATGGTGCTCCCATCTTCCCTCTCCTCCCTATGCCACTTGTCCTCCTCCTGTTCTTATCTCGCGTTGGCTCTGATGCCTTTGAGCCACTCCTTTCACCAATTCACTTCACTAACCCAGCACAAACCATGCTGTGGGTTGGGAGGAAAGGATCAGATAGCAGTTTCTGTAGGATTAGTGAGCTCACTGGAAGGATACTCAAGGACCAAAGCCAGTGAGACAGAGCAATCACAGTATCTTAGATTGAGAAGGATCTTTGAGATCATCAAGTCCAAACATGAATCTTGAGGCTGTAACCAAGAAAAGGGGAGTGACACCCACCTTTCACAGAAATGACAAGGCACCTGAAACCAAAGTTTAACCCAATTTCATCTAACATGGTAGGACATTTCCAACCATTCTCAAGGAGTTTGCTGACCTGTTTGCAGGATCCTTGCTCTTGGTTTGATTGTCCATGTGATTCTGTCCAGGGAATGGTGCAGACTGGGGAATCTGCCATTGAAAAGGAACATTTCATACACAGACTTCCCTCCTGGTTACCTTCATGATATCAGAAAGCAGCTAGAGAATAAAGCTATAAAAATACAAAAAGGGTCTCAAATTCTCAAAAAGGCAGTAACTTATTCTATTAGTTGATTAGCAATGTGCTAACAGATTTTTTCCTCCATAATTAATAGCACAAGAGTAGCATTACTAAAAGGAAGGGCACTTTTCAAGCCCAAGTTTCCAATGTCTTATTTTGGATTTCTGAACACTAAACATTTATAACATGAAATGTGAAATTTCACTTTTATGTGTTGTGATTTTCTCCATTTAAAAATAAGTAAATTTCCTTTAATCTTGTATATAGCCAAAGTAGAAAACATAATCAAAATTATATTCCTTTCTGAAAAGAAATTGGCAGAAAATCTTATTTCTAGAAAATATGGGATCTCCCTCTAATTAAATAAATGTTAAGACTCTTGTTATAACTCTCTTTATAACACTGTACAAGCATATGCCAAGGCAAAGCTTTTAAATTATAATTTTGCAAGGTAATATTGCAACCCATTTTCAAGATATTTCAAATCAGCAGCCCAGCCCAAAGGCATCCATTCCAATTGTTCTCTGACTCTAGGATTGCTGAATGTTCACACTTAATCATAAACACAGACTGTAGAACCACAGCTGTCATTAAAATGGAGATAAGATAAATTTTAATTAACTGATTGTATGTCTGTAAATAAATAAACTAATCCTATCTCCCTGAATTGCAAGTGGCAGCTTTGCATCAACCTGAGGAGAAGAGATTCCTTTTTTTTTTTTTTATTTCTTATTGGTGGTTACAAATCTCAGTAATAGAAAACATAGAGTTTGAAAACAATAGATTTCACAGTTCTTTTAAATTTATCTTGATAGTTTAATCCAAGAATGAAGGGAGTTAATGCACATTCTTATGCCTGTCCTCCTAAAACTGAGATATAAGTTGGACTAATAAGTGACAATGTATTCAGCTCTTGTGCTCTGTGTGGCAAATCTATCACTGGGGCAGGTCCACTGACTTTAATGTTCCTGCCATTTGTCTGAGAAATAAAGTTAAATGGAAAAGTTCAGATCACAGCACTGATGCTGTCTTGGCTTTGCTGATGACCACTTTCAGATACCTGTCATAAGCATCATTATTTTCTTGCAGTTTGGGTATTCTGACATGATCTATGTCTGTAGTTCAAAATCTTGCCAGTCTTCAATAAATGTCTACATGTTACACCTCTATAAATACAGAATTCCACATCAATATTGCTAGCAGGCTATCCCAGGGTTATTTCAATGACATTTTTATGCTTCTTATTGCTAAGTCAGTAAAGGGAAAAATATTCCTTTAATTTTCTTTTAAGTTGACTAAAACTTACCAGTTCTGTGGTGTCTCAGCAACTCCACTAAAATCACCAATTCATTTCACACAACCCTCTGAAAAAACAGCTGATAATGTCAATTTCTTGGTCTTGTGTTTGGTCAACATGCAGTTGACCATGTTAAGTCAAGAGGTTATGACTTGATATTGCTCATTCTCACACAAGTCAAGAACTGGAAGTGTGGATTCTATCCGATTAATTCCCTGGTATTTCTGAGATGACTAATGGTTACTCACCAAACAAAAATCTTATATTACGAGATCATTTTTGATGATCTGCAATGGAGGAAGAAATGGGGTCATTTTAGATGCAATGGAATTTCACTCAGCCTAGAAGTGAGGCTCACTAGTCTATAGTTAAGATAGAAGAGAGGAAAGAAGAGAGGAAGAATTTCAGGCAAAACTTAACACAGCAACAGAAATTTTGTGGTTTTTATTTAACCAAATTTTTCCAACAGAAAAACATCATTCCTCATGCTATGTCTTTGAATGTAAAGTAGGTAATCTGATATTCCTTAAATTACCAAAATGTTGATATAAATAGACCTTTCCAGGAAAGATAAAAGTACTGGCCAAATGTTAATCACAATATTGAAACAAGATTAGACAGCAATGAATATTTGTATTTTTTAAGATATGAGGTTCTAATCTTACACAGATAATTTCACTCAGGATTTTTTAATTGCTAAAGTGAAAGGCTGAGGTGTAATTTTGGCTTTATAACTCACTGGGTATTTAATGACAGCAAGGAAGGAAAAGTTGCCAAGATTTCCAGTGAGGAGCAGTTAAAAATATTTGTCTTTATTATACATTTAATCATACTCTTTACAGTTTCTACAAAACAGTAGATTGATTCCACAAATTAACAAAGTAGTAACATGATGGGGAGAGGAGGGAGAGAGTGTACATTAGTAGGAAATTCTTACTAATATGATAATCAGCCACCTTTGTTTGTCATATATACATGTACAGGGGAAAAATTTTCCTAGATTAAGTCTGAAAAAGTTACTACAATAATCCCAAGGATACAATTAACCTGCTCAGCCTAAACAAAAAAAAAAAAAAAAAATCCTGAGTGTCTCTCCCTCTCTTCCACCAGCAAAAGAGATACCAGAATAAAACTGAGTTGGGAAAAAATTGAAATATTGAATAAAACCAAAGGAGATATATTAAATGAAAAATTTCCAAGTATATATTTTAAAGAGCTGTTTGGATGAAAGACTTGAGATAAAGCTACTTATTCCTTCTCAGTTTCACCCCCTCTTTCCTGTTTGGCTTCACTATAAAGCAATAAACACCATCTGGTTTTGGAATTTTCTGCTGCTTTGCCTATGGTGCTACTTCTACAAAATTTCCCTTGGGCCAGAATTTGCTGAGCAACCTTATCTTCCCAGAAGTTAGTGGTTTTAGGAGGGATTCAGCACCTCAAAATCTCAAATTCCTATCAAGTCTTTCTGCCTGCTGACGTGTGCCTGGATCTCATTGACTTGCCCTCCTCTCAGAGGGCTACACCAAGGATCTCACTTGTGCCTCAGCATTTTAGACCAAGGACAAGCACCTCCAGGGGATTTTGGACCAGGGATAAGTGCCTCCAGAGCTTGGGTCTGCACCCACCATGTCTTGCATTTCTCTTTTTTCCCTCTCATTTCCCAAATGAGGTAGGAAGTGTTGGATTTCACAGGTTTTCCCTCGCCATGAGAAGGGGACTTGCTTTTCCAGAGTCCTTACAAGTTGCTGCCCCCAGCCCCTGGCTGGGACACAGACACAGAGCTGAACCTCTGTGGCCAGCCCTGGACCTGACACCAAATCCTCTCTGAAATCAGGATGTCCCCATTTCCAGGTGACAATATTCTCCTGCCATCCACCTGCAGCACGCCCAGAGAAACTGAGGCTCCAAGGAGAGAGACTCTGCCCTCCTGATCTCATTAGAACTGTCCCCTGGTTGTCTGATCTGAGCTTGCTCACCCAGAGCTAAAAGCACCCCTGGCTGAGGCACCAGCAGCAGGACATCCCTTTTAGCACAATATGGCTACTTTCATAATAAGTAACATGAAATTTTACTGTAGGTAGTGTGTCCTCTGCAAAATATTTTTTGGAGATAGCACATCCCAGAAATACTTTGTAGGATATTATCTAACTGGAGATTTTCCTTCTATCTGAACTTCAATAGAGCATTTTCAGAGTAAAATGAGCTAGAGCTACCCTTCCCACAGGGTAGCACAGACCCCCCTCAGTCCTGGAATAAATGTTATAGTATCTGTGGTGCCTTTATCTAATACATCAATCAACTCAAATGATCTGGCAACCAGTTAATTTTGGAAGAAAAATTCTCATCTGCACATGCCCTCAGCAAAGATCAGGTTTCATTTTTTTGTCTGATCTCTCTCTCTCTGTTCTTTAAACTCCTCCACCAGAAGTGTATCACCCTTTAGCTGTTCCCCATACACAGCCTGCTGCTGGCATGCAACCAGAAAAACTCCAACCCATAACAACATCAAGGAGCAATTGCTGCTCCTGCTATCACAGGAATCCTGTTCAACTCTTGGGGTGGGTGGCTCAATCACAACCTTTACAACAGATCACCCAGACCAAGGAAAAATTTGTTTTGGAGCTACAGATGAAGAAATCATAAAGGGATGAAAAATGTCACCCAAACACCTTTGAGGAATTATTTTCCTTACGTGGAGATTTACTTATAATACAAAGAACTTTACTTATTAAAGAAAGTATTTCTTACTGTAGCCTTATATCTTTAAACTATTTCTAATACATATTGAACCTTCCTCACATGCACACCATCATTGTGTCCTGGGTTTAATACATTATAGGCTGTGGAAAACTATAGGGATGCTTAAACATCAAACAAGCTGTTAATTTTGTGATTATGAAAATGAATAGTTCGTAGCTTGTTTCCTGGAACAGCTTCTCCTGAGTAAGCTGAATACAGTGCTTGGAAAATGTTTAAAAAACAACAACAACAAAAAAACCAATTAAAACAAATAACACAAACCAACAAATTACAAAAACAAACAAACAAAAAACCCACCAAAAAAACCCCAAAAAAACCAAAAAAAAACCAACATAAATTGTTACTCACTGAGTGACCAAAGCAACAAGTTTCTTATTATCACCCCAGACATCTAAATATGTACAGCACAGACAAAAATATTTTTAAAATCCACAAACAGAAACAAAAAAATAAACAAAACAAAACTCTGGAGCTAGAATGCACAAAAGCTGATGTGTATCTACCAGAGTATGTGTCTGTATCTGGGCAGGTCACCTGAAGATGTCTTTACATGCAGCAAAGAATTAGGCAAACAAATTAATGAAGATGGTGACACAATTTACCTCATTAGTTTCCTACATTCTTAATTGCATCTTTCCAGTTCTATTAACTGCTTTGACTATAACTCCCTTGGCTACATTAGATGTTCATGATGTGGAGATCTAAAAATCATGGACCTCACCCTGATCTGCTAGATATTCCTAGCTCTTCAACAGTAGAGGAACTTCATTGTGATCTAAACATAATGAAGTTCGCTTTCACATCTTTATTTAATCTGAACCTTTCCCACACTGGAAAATTTTCTTGAAATCCTCAGTTGAGGGCTCTTCTAACCCATACCTAACAATTTGAGAATCAGAGTGTGCATATCTTTAAATATTATTCATGTCAGTGTGCCTAAATAAGATTCACAAGCCTGAGAATTCTTTATTAAAAATGTGATTTAGGGACACATGACACATAGTGACATGCCAGCTCATCCACCACTAAGCCAACTGCTCATAAATCACCTGTTTGAAAATGAACCAGAAGAGTTTACTTGCAAGTACCCAGTGGCTCAGGAAATACAAACACCATAGAGGGTGGGTACATTTAAGAGATGAAATTATTTGCCTCTATCCCATAGTTTAGGTATAACACAGCTGAAGAAAACAAAAACAAACAAAAAACCCAGACCACCCTTATGATGCCATGTGTATATCATAAAGATTGTCCAGAAACCTTCCTGCTGCCCTCATCCCTGTGATGGGCCTGTCCCACTGTTGCTGGAAAAAGGAGCAATGGCCACTCCACCTCAACCTGCCTGTGAGTGAGCTCTGAATTCTACAGAGAACAAGTGGGAATGATCAGAGGGATGGGCTATCTGCACAGGGATCAACCTCCTCACCTCTGCCTCCCACTTTTGGTTGAATACAAACTTTGTCTCCCTTCTCAGGGCATAAGCTGTGCCTTTCTTTATCAGCTTGATGTTAGTGACCCTGGTGAGCAACTCCCTTGATGGTGCACACTAAACATTGCATAAGAGAGCAATAAATCACAGTGCTGTTCAATGGTGACCACAGGCTTCCCCTCCATACCTACCAGAAGGAAAAGTGCAGGAAAAAGTAACACAAAAAGACACAAGTAAAACTGAAAATTCAGAAGTTGGATATTCAGGACTTGCCACCTGAGTCAAATGAAGCCTTTCCACAAATTTCCTATGCCCATTTAGGTGTGTGGCCAAGCCTCTTTGTACCTTATCCTCCCCTTCTCACCAGCAAAGCAGAGCAGCACTTCCCTATCTAAGGCTCAATACACACATATTTTGGCAATAAAGTTGTAGCAGTATCTCAGATAGATAAAATCTCCTGCAAACAAAATACTGGATTCCTTTAAAAGAATAACTTTTTCTCAGTTCAATCAAGCTAAAAGAACAATGTTCATTATACAAACAGGTTTTCTGATGTAATTACCACAGTTTCAAAGTCCCCTCCTGTACTTAGCACTCAGGGTTATGGAACTTGTTGCCAAGCAATTACCCCTTAGATTTGCTTTAATCCATGCCGATCATTTCCCAGAGTTGATCATTACTGCAGGCTTTAATTGCCTTTGTTAGCTTGCATGTTGTTTGGGTTCAAACAGAGCAGATTAACAGGAGGCTGCCTGCCACAAAAAAAGGCGGGAAGATGACTTAAGAAGTTTACAGTGTACTTTATTTCAAGAGCTTCCCAGAAATTGTGGTTCACACCTATATTAACCTCAGAAAAGGTCTTCAGGAGTTATATCCTGATCTTGCTGCTATCAGTTTTACAGTGGTACCAGCTATCTGTGTTGTATGGAGTTGCAGGCAGGGAAGTCAGGAAGGAACTGGAAAAACTGACTGAATTAAGGAGAAAGAAGGATAAGAATATTTTCTGTGGATAGTGCAGTATGCAAAACAACCAAGATACCCAGTGCATGTAAATCTCCAGCCCATGTCAATGGAACAGACTATCCCACACTATTACTCCTGTGTGGTTTGGGTTTGCAGGTCACTGGGAAAGAAGGACACTCACATTCCTACTCAAAAGATGCAAGCTGGTTCCCATCCCTTTAGATCACATCATTTATCTAAAGGAAGCTGCCAGGTGCAGCAGGAAGCTGGATTGAGTCTCTGATAAATAGATCTTTTCCTCCAATAACATGGTTTACCTATTAAGTGAGGCTGCTTTTAGAAGAGGCTCAGTATGTTTGCAACATCCCCCCAGTAATGAGGTTAATGCACTTGATAGAGCTGATACTGTGGAGCATTCATCAGGACCATCTTCATTTAAACACCAGATACATTTGCAGCCATTCATTACTTTGTCATCTAACCCAAACTCACAAATATTTCTGGTTTTCAGTTTATTTCCCACAAGAGCATAAAAACTCTTTCTACATTTGTTACTTTGAGCACAGATTCAGACTAATATAAAAGAGAGGAAAATTTTGTCCACACTGTGCATTTTTCTTCCCTCCCACACCATCATTATCTCTTTTCCTTTGTAGCTCAGTAACACCTAAAAGCTTTGGCAGCACACCAGGGCTTGCACCAGCTCTCAACATTGTGCAGCTACCTGGCAGGCTCAGGCTCAGAGTGGAATCACAAACCCAAAGAAAAGTAGGGACAATGCATATGTATGCCTGGAAATGAGCAAATCTGGGAAGCAGGAAGTGAAGGAAACCAAAATCACATGAAAATATGATGAGCAATAGGTGGATTTATGGAAAGTCACTGGTGAGAGAGCATCAGAGGGTGACAAGGTTATGTTTGTGTAGTTGATGTGGCAGGAACGTGTTGCTACAGCCACCAACAATCATCAGACATAGTGCATGTTTACACACAGCTGTGCCATGACAAGAACAGAATTTACAGGGAGAGAGAGAAAGAAAAAGAGCTAATTTCATGGGAATTTGATATTGCAGTGCATGATCAATACTGGGAGCCCATTATGCAGAAATAATCCTTAGATCTTTGGGATTATCAAATGTTCTAGCATGGCGTGTTGTTATAGGACAAAGGGTAGTGATTTTAAACTGCAGGGGGGTTGATTTAGACCAGCTGTAAGGAAGATTTTTTTTTTTTTTTACAATTAGGGGGCAAAGCACTGGAACAGGTTGCCCAGAGAGGTGATAGATCCCCCATCCCTGGAAACATTTAAGGTCAGATTGGATGGGGCTTTGAGCAACCCAATGGCAGAGGGTTGGACTAGATGATCTTTAAAAGTCTCTTCCAAATCAAAATATTTTATGATTCTATGTTCTGGACTCGTGAAGAATACTTTCTTTTAAATCCCAGTAGAGATACCCACCACAATCTCAGGATAAAGCCTGGAGTGAGAGGCACATTCTTACAGTCCCTTTGAAGACAGCCTGAGGTGCTCTGCAATGGGGAGAGGCTGTAAGAGCCAGCGCTCCAAAGTCCTTCTCTTTCCTCCTTCCTTGTCCAGATAAATAGATATTCTCTACCTGTGAGAACAAACAGCCTTGTTCACAGAAGGTGCAATTGTGCTGTGATACTCCCAGAACAACAGACAACATTTAGCATGTAGCTGCTACCTTGAAAATTATTTAAACTGAGCAAAATGGGAAATGAAAAAATAAGCATTTGCACACTTTCATTTGCTGTTTTGGGAGAAAAACCAAAAGAATATGGTAAAAAGGAAATTTGAGAAATGCAAATAAATTGGAGTGGAGATGGACTGGAATGCAATAGTATAAAGGTGAGGTCCCACAGCTGGGAATAAAAATCACAAGTATTTGTCATGAACAGAGACAAAATGAAAGAGACAAAAAAAGAAAGAGTCATGAAAGAGAGACAAAATATTTTGTGTATACAGTCAATAAAGAACTATAGGTAACCATTATGATATAACTTTGAAGAGGAATAATGCAGTCCTAAACTGTTATGGGATGTGATATTTCAAGGAAAAATGAAGAGGGGCTAAAGCCAGCATGCCAACATGTGAAAATATGTGTGCAATTCCAGCCACACATTTTCAAAGCTAATTAAAATGGGAATGGACAGGAAAACAGATACGTTTTTTGCTCATTCCAATAAAACAGATTGTCAGGAATATAACTTTTCTTTTCCTTATGCCTGTAGATGTGAACTATGGAGTAAAAAAAGACAATCTGAAGGACTTTGTTGACTTAAGAGGGAATCGAGTACACACCAGCCATAAATGCAGTCAGCTTGCAAATTGGAAGAAAAACATCTATCTATCTATCTATCTATCTATCTATCTATCTATCTGTCTGACAAATTAATCTCTAGAAAAACCCCAATACATAAACAGAATTATTATGGAACTTGATAAATTTACTAAATACATTTTTATGGTATACTTGCCTCCAACAAAATAGGAACAGACTTACTGAACCAGGAGATGACTTTCCACTATATGCCTAAAACAGAATTAATCCTTTGTAGAAGATGCAAAATTCAAAATATAAATACCCTTGAATCTACAATCTGAAAATTTACAAGAGTTTTAAATAATTTTAAGATCCTAAAGTTTCAGCCACGGCTCATAACTTGTGTATCACACATCTGTTTGGCTCTTTGGTTTTTAGATATAGTTTAAAGAGACATTTTTTCCTTTTGTGGGATTTTTTCTTTTTTTTTTTTTTTTTTTTTTTTTTTGTCTGTGGGATCTTCCAAGCACCAGATTGAAAGCATCTGCATCAAACCCATCTCAGACATCACTGCCAACATTTAGTCCTTCCTTTGCCATAGAACAGGATTTTGTTGGGTTCCCTCGGCTTGACAGCAGTTTTACATCTGGGAACACAAACCAAGAAAAGCTTAGGGAAAATATAACAAGAACTAATAATACTCATTCTGGCTGGAGGAAAGTGCCAGAACTTACTGCAGAAAATGACTGGTTATGTGCTTATGTAGGCTTTTCCTGCCCAATTTAGAAGGACAACCCTTAGAAAAAGTTGAGATGAGAAATAGTTCTGTAGAAGGAAAGCTACAAGTTAACAAAGTAGGAAAGACAGAGGCAGCTGTTCTGCAGGGCACAGGTCAGATTTTCTCTTCAATCAATATGCATCAATGAATTGTAAAGAAACTGCTGAAACTGTGCTGGCATCACAGGATGCACACAGGATGCACACAGGATGCACATAGGCTGCACACAGGATGCACACAGGATTCACACAGGATTCACACAGCTCAGGGCTCACCCGTGGCTGAGGCTTGCCCTGAGCCCCTGCTGATCTGGGGCTACCCAAGGCTGTTTCAGTAGATTTAAAGTCAAGGTGAGCATCACAGGAAACTGGGAAATTCACATTTGGATTGGACCCCTCCAATTCACCTTCAGTTGCTATTTTGTTGAACCCAGATCTTCTCAGAAGACGAACCTGCAGGTCCTGATGCATGCAGTCATATTTAAGGACAGGAGACAGAGATGTTACACATCTTCTTTTGCTTCAGAGCATGTCAACAGAACACCAGTACTCCTGAGAGCTGATTTCTGCGCCTTGTGGCTGGCTCTCATTGCACCTTGTGACACAGCTGAGGGTGAAGGTTTCCCATGTCTGACGTGCCTACAGGACCCCTCTCCAGGGTGAATTCTCTACTTCTCCCACAGGTGAAGACATGTACAGGATAACTTTTTTTAATCTAACCAACAATTTTCACTACTCTTAGAAGGAACTAGTTATGTTTACAGTTTTGTTCCCTTCCGCTATGACCAAAGTCAGCAAACAGGTCCAAAATGCACCAGCATAAGACATATGGACACATTTAAGCAGTACCTTGGAATATATGCTTCTTTTTCTTTGAAAACAAGGCTAGGAAGCCTGATCTAAAATCTAGAAAATAAGTTAGAATACACAAGAATATTTACTTTTCAGGGCTTGGGATACAAAGAGCTTTACTTCCACTTCATGGACTTCTCATCTATCTGATGGGCACAGGATTAATAGCTGCACGCACAGAAGCAGCAAGGTTTGGATTCATCCCATCTCATGCAGGCTGGAGACTTAGGTCTGTACTTAGTGGAGATGGAAAAAGTCAGAATTGCCTCCCCATGACACTTTCCTCCCTATGCTGGTGGTACAAAAAGCCCAGAATTATTTTGTTCCTCATAACTCCAAGTGCTGACTCTGGCTGGAGCACTGTGTTCATCCCACCACAGCATTTCCACTGACACAAATTGTTCTGGAATTGCTGCAAAAGCCTGAAAAAACCCTTAATGTAGAGCCATAACTTCTGCAGAGAGCTCTGACTCTGAAATGAAGGGGGCATGGTGAAAAGGTTTGTGTTTCAGGAAACCTAAACAAGGGTGGCAACTGCATCATTTGTGCTGATGGCAACAGTTTGCCTCTTTTACAGCTATTGCACAAGGAAAATATCTACTGCCCACTTTGCAGTGATTTGCCATTAATACTGTGCCAAAACAAGGTTTTATAAGTGTCTCTGTCTTTGCACATTAAATCCAGGGTGTGTAAGACAAAAAGAATGTGGGGCTGGTAAAAAAAAAAAAAAAAACTCATAGGATTTCTTAAGGAAATTTTTCATTGTGTGGCAGAGAAAAGAGAAGCAAAGGGTCTTTTATCTGTAAAAGGAGAGAATTTGAGAAGCAAATTTTAGGCAGAAAAGTCTAATGTTTTTTCTACTTCCTTTGGCCTCAGGAAATGGAGAATCACTTTAAAGATGAATTGTGAGAGAACCCTTGAATTTCTTTTCCCATTTCAATTAAAATGGGTGCTAACTCATAGGTATTTCAAATAAAAGCAACACTTTTGAGCAGCGCTCAGTCAAAGAAATCAAGGGTTGGCTCAAAGGGGAAGGTTAATCACTAGATAGTGTGTTAGAACAGAATTTACAAAACCTATTGCAGGACAGGGAGTTGAATACAAGCTTCCTACATGACCTTAAATTACATGGCCTTTCTCTACCTTGCTTTTATTTTCATGTGTACTTGAGGTGTTCCCATAGTCCAGTAAAAGCAGGGACTGGACAGAGACATGGATTAAATGAACCAAACTTCAAATCCAAGTGCTAAACCAGCTTGGTTGAGATGAGGATAAATAAGTGGAAAAATAAGTGAATTATTTCAAGCTTCAGGTCCTGTTACAAATATTTTGCACAAGTCTTTGAATGAGCACCCTGCCTTGCACATTGAAAACATTTGTGGGGCCAGGCATTATCTAACAGGAGAAGGTGGATGAGGTCTTCCTCAGTGAGGAAAGTTTCTTGGGGAAAACGAAGCCAAGGGTATGAAATCAGAGGAAACAAAATCCAAGGTGCCTTGCCAGATCTCAGCTGTCAGGTTTGAAGTTAGTGCATATGCAAAGACTTGTGCATCTCTGCACCATCAAGGCCTACTGAATCAAGTTCACCACCTTTGCATTTCACAAAATACTTTAATCCAACAAATATCTTATTTGATTGCATATAGTAACCTTCTCTAGCTAAAAATCTGTGACTTGGTTCCAGTTAATCTATCTATCTATCTATCTATCTATCTATCTGTCTGTCTATCTATCTGTCTATCTTTTCTCCTTCCTCACATTGGTGTTACCTAGATGTTACATACAGGAGCCCCTTCCTGGCACAATTCTGTGTGTTTTAGTCATATGCTCCAGTATGAATGAGATGTTTGATATGTTAATCATAAAAGAACTATCCGTCCAAGAAAAAATATCATTATCTGACACTGACAAAGCAAATGTCAAATTGCCCTGAAGTTGGAGTATTTAAGGCTTTTAATTTCTGAATGCAATTGTAAAAATGAAAGCTTTGCTCTCACCTCAAGCTTTGTTAATCCACAATTAAAAATCAGACAAACAAATATCATCAACAAACAGCTCCAACTGATCACAGTTTCCAACTTCATCCAGTGACGGAACAGGTTTCTTCATTTCCACAGGACACAAGAATGGAAATTCTTTTAAAATGTTATAAATAGCATTTCTACTTAATCTGTTTTAATCTTATTTTATTTTAGTAATCTGCTGTTTACTCCTCCATGCACTAGCAAATCAGGAGTTCAAAACATATGTATTTCTTTACATTATTTTTAAATATTGCTGATTTAAAAAGCTTCTCCTCCCTTAATATACATTTAATAAATCCATTTTTCCATCAGCAGCTTCTGCTTTGGCCTCTGTTTGAGACACCACCCTCTGCTCTGATGTAACTCACTGCTCTCACACGTTTATTTCCAGCTCAGCTCAGGCAATGGCAGGGAATGCTTTAGGAAGACAGACAGGCAGATCCCTACATCTGAGCACATTTTCTGATTTCTTGCTATCAGTATCCCATAATCCTGCTTCATTTCCTGCTTTTGCTATCCATTGCCAATCACAGCTAATTGCAGGGCCTGACCATAAAGCCTCCTCTGCCCAGATGGATTCCTGCCCCTCTCGGGGCCCTGGCTCCTCTGTTCTGCTCCCCACTGCTGTGAAGGTTTTTTACAGCCATGCAAAAGCCACATTAGGGCTGCTGTGGATGAACTCTGTATTCTGCTCAACAGTGAGACCTCAGGCATGTTCACTAATACTCTGAAACAGCAAATTCATTTTCCAAAATAATATTGCATTAGGTCTGCAGATTGTACTGATGCCACCAATACTTTCATCACTGAGTATTAAGATTTCTTTTTTTCCTTTAATCTTCGAAGATACAACTTTCCACCTGATAAAAATCAGCAAAGTATGTTGATAAGCACATCATCAGCCACGCCTTTAGATTAGGTTATATTTGATTTAACATTATTAATTATTCTGCTTTCCAGTGAGTAATCAGCCAAGTGATTGCCTACCCAAGCCATAGCAGAACATCCACACATATTGTGTAACCTGCAACTGTGGTAACCTGAAGGATTCCTCACAGTATAAAGATCTGGATAGAAAACTTGATGAGCTATGTAGGAATTTATTCAATAGTTAGACATCTGTAGGCCAACATCTGGACACCATGTGCAGGTTTAGGATGTACAAGAACCAAAGCAGAAATAAGACTGAATTGTCCTGAACGCACTTTAACTTCAGTAGCCTTCATCCCTTCTGAGCAATAAAATGTTTGAGCTGAAGTACAGAGTAGAGCAGAAGAAACTAAAGGTGAGCACAAGAAGACAGAATACCTGCTAATATAACGAGATACGTCAAAGCAAAAAGACAAGAAGCTGTGGCAAAAGGAACTACAAGATTATGTGCCAACAAACCCTGCAGCGAGGAGAGTCTTCTAAGCACACAAAGACACCAAATATTTCTCCATAAATTTAAAGCCAGACAGGCCCATTAAAAGATTAAGCCCAGCCTCTTGGATGACATTCTCCCTTAAACCACATACTACACTCTTGGGTTGAGGATAAGAGTTTAGGTTTGACTAAAGCTTATCTTGCAAAAATGCATGCAGGCCTGATTTGAAAATGTCAATAAATGTAAGATCTAGTAAGTACTTCAGGACTCTACTTCAAAATAAAACAAAATTTTAAAAAGACCCAAAGCAAAAACAAAACACACAAAAAACTCAAAACCCAGAATAGAACAAAACAAATAAATTATTTTAGTGGCCAAATCTTCATTTGGTTCGGAGTCCTTGTTTCTGGTTAAGTCTTTCTGTGATAGACTGAGCAGACTTCAAGAAACAGTATTTTCTCTACTGGAAATATTTCTGTTTCACAGTAAAGTGATTCCTGTATCTTTCTTGCTATATTAGGCAGATGAGTATCCTTAGGTGTCTCTGTTATGTCTGCTTAGAAGAAAGTGTTTGCTAACTAGATTGAAATTACAGCTCATGATTACAGTTTGCCCCTAATAGTGAGTAAATTAAACAAGTTAATCAATAAAACTGACAATTTTTTAAAGATCAAAAGTGGCAAAGAGGAGACAAATTCTGATAAAAACATCAACAAAGACACACAATGGGAAGTTTCCCTGTGGTCTGTTACTGAACCATCAGATGTCATCATGTGCCATCAGGACAGGACGCTGGCTGGGCAAAGAAAAGGGACTAAACAGCCACACAAGCCTGTGGGTTTGTAGCATTCACTGTGTGTGTGGTTCATACACATTTACTGCTTGAGAGCAACAATGATTTTCTCAATGTTGGTAATAACCGAATGGTTCCAGAGGGAAGATTCCAAGGCTGCAGTGACTATGACAAAACTCTCACAGGATCTTATTCAAACAGCCACAGGTTGAACCTCAGTTATTAAAGTCAGTGGTCTCTGTAAAAAGAAAGAAAGATTGCAGTAGAGAACAGAGGCCAAGTTATTGATGGATATTTATTTACCTACAGATCAGATCTAATCATTTGGCTCTCCTGCACTAGAGGACAAATTCAAGTGGCCTCTCCACCAGAACCACACATGACTTTAGAAAGCAAACAAGGCAAGACCACATCTTCAACTGCTGTAAATCAAAATTTATGATTAGTACCTTCATCTCAAAGACTAGTGAGATGACTGGAGCAGTTACTGCTCACAGAGATTGCCAGCCCTGCCACTGGGGCAGCCCAGCAAAATTACCCACAGGCACTGCAGTCCACAGAAAGGCACGTGAAAGTAAACTTTGGGTTGGGCTTTGAGTTTTGTGTCTCAAGATCAGCTTCACCAGCATTTGGGCAAGATGCTGACCACCAGGAGAGAAATGGGGAGGACAGCTAGATGCAGTAATTTCCTCAGTCATCTCAGTTCCATCTACCTGTGCTCATGAGTGACCTCTTCCCTTCAGTGACAAGCACAAATATCTTCAATGACATTTCTTAGATGAAAAGCAGGTGCTTGAGAACAATTGTTTTGCCTTTATTTATCTATCATTTAGTTGGTTGAATGCTGAACTTGCAAATCTAGTTAATCTCCTGAACAACCCAATTTTTTGCTTATTTTGAGCAAAGCACTGTACTGTTCTAAGCAATATTTATTCTTTTGTTCACAAAATTATTTCATTTACTAAAACAAGCACAAGGACATGGTATCCTTTTTAGCCCTACTAACTATCAACATTTCCTACACTACAACAGATAATCACACACAAACACACACAAAAAATAAAAACCATTAAGGAATGCATTGATAGCCAAAGGATCATTTCTAGATTTACTTAGTCAACATGCAGAACATGGAGACACTCCCCTTTTCATTAACTGAGGAGCCAGCTTGGAGATGGCACAGGGAGTTTCACAACACTTCTTTTCTGACAGATGAAAGGCTGCAGATTATTCCGTAGTGAAGGTGAGCCAGGGGAAGACAGGAACATCCAGGATGACAAGGCTGTCCACACCCACTAGCAATTTTTAACCAGAGGACCGAGGTACAAGCAAATATATGCCAGCTACATCTGTAAAATTATTCCTTTTATATGTTCAAGGACAAGACTGCAAAGGCTGCAGAGGAAAATTTGCTAGGAGCTCATTTGAAAAGCCACCACCAAAGGGCTGACATTTCAACAGAGATGTGGAATGGGGCTGGCCCAAGTACTTTCAGCTGGAGTGGAGTCAAGACCCTGTGCACTTAAGGAAAAGTTTGTTGAGGTATTTGAGAACATTGAGTTTTTCTGTGTCTCCCATGCTGTGTGAAACATTAAGCACTATATTCTTTACTTGGAAAAAACCATTCATTTCATGGCAATAATGAATGTACAGTCAAAAATGCCTTCACTCCACCACACACATTCCTCCCACTCCCTCATGCTAACCAGCAGGACTACAAGCAGGAGCATATGCTCTTCCTTTCTCCCCATCCGTCTTTCCCTGCTCTGGTGACAGAAGGTGCCTACCCTGGCAGCTCTGGAGCAGTTTCACAGACACGCTTGGCTCATACCACAAGTGGTTAACCAAGCCATCAATAAACTACTCAGCAGAGGACTCCAGGGACTCTACCTCCCTCGAGTTCTCCCTTGTGGCAGGATTCCAGCAGTGTGAAGCCAGCTCCTGGCTCCAGGTCCGCTAGGAGATGGCTGGAGCCCTGCACCCCATTCCCTGGCTCCCTGCAGGCTGCACACAGAGGTTTTGGCTCAGAGTCCCCAGCACATGTTGCCTCCTCTTGGTTTGCTTTGGCCACTCTCAGGCAGCTGGCCTGAATCTTCCCTTGTCACTGTTGCAATAATGGTTTGAGGAGCTCGGGGTCAAGGCAGGCCAGGAGACCTGGATGGCTCTGGCTGGAATAAAAAGGGATTTGTTCAGCCAACAACAGGCAGCAGGTTTGACTCTTTTCCCAGGACCAGGGACATTGTAGAAAAGGTCTGAGGTTTTGACTACAGGGCAACAGCAGGCAATTCAAAACCTCTTCCTGTAGATGCACATTTTATGGGCCAAAACAAGTCCATATAAAAGGAGTTTCTGCCAGAAGCATTTCTTCCAGGTCTCCAACTAGAATAAACAAAGCACTCCTGTGAGAGGATAAGGACATGCCTACAACAGTTTGGGTCAATTTGGCATCATTGCCTGAGATCCCAGAGCCCTGCAGGAGCTTGGGACACTGAAAAGCTCCTTGGGTGAACCTGGCCACCAGTCAACCCCAAAGGAACAAGGCAAGTGTTGTGCAGCTTTTGGGGTCAGTGTCACATCATGGAACCAGGGGAGCCCCAACCCTCTTGGTTGCACTCGTGTCCATCCAGTCCCTTTGGAGACCTATGAGCAAGGATGACTGATACACCAGAACGTAGCACACTGAGCTGCCTGGGGAGGTAAACCCTTCTGTCCAGCTCCCTGTGAGCACAGCTGCTGGCTCCCAGAGATGGAGGAACTCCCTTCTCTCCATCCTGGCTAGTGTGCCTCCTCTCAGCTCTTGCCCTCCTGCAGCTTGGGAGAACATTAGACCAGTGCAGAGGTCACTCCACTGAGCTGAAGTGCTGGGCATCTCAGAACAGAGCTAACCCAGCTCCCAGGGAAGCCTCCTCCTAGAAAGTCAAGTAAGGTTTCAGTAGCTGGAGTGGAAATGTGATAACCTTGACCTTGAAACAAGATGCCATTTCCTGGGGGTAAGAATGATTAAACACCGGGACAGTTTGCCAAGTGAGAGGAGGAATCACTTAGATCCTCTACAACAAGATTAGATCTCTTCATCAAACCTATGACTTAATCCCATTTCTGGGGAGAAGTTCTACAGTCAAAGTGAGCCAGAGGGGAAAGGGGAGTGAAATTTGCTAATCACTGCCTCCTTCTTAACCTGGAGTCCATCTGTCTCTGAACATACCATAACTAATGACAGTCATGGTGCAAGAAGATCAGAAAGATTTATTCCTTCCTACAGCACACCCTGCTTAAAAAAAAAAAATAAATTAAAAAAAAATAATAAAAAAAAAAAGAAGGAAACAGGTGAGGATTATGTTGGAGAACCTATGGATTTCTGATTCCTCTAATCATACATGTGAGATTTCAGAAGTCAGATAATTTGACTAGTAGCATTGAATACCATCCAACAAGTCTCCTATGGATGTGAAGTCACCCTTGAGTGCACATAATCTGGTTTCCAAGCACTGCATCTCCTAATCCTGATATAAGTGCTAGCTTTTCCCAGTAAGGTACACTGGCCCTCTAGGTCCCACTGCAAGAATGAGGTTAGGTCACTCTGCTGCCAGTGTCAGGGATGAGACATGAGGTGAGCAAGTGAGACACTCTCCCAGATAATTCATGATACTTGACAAGTCTAAATGTAGCCAAGTAGGTTTTGGACCTTCCAGCGATTGCCTTCCAGCAAGTTGATTTCCATCAGAGGTGACACAGCTGATCTCTTCTCCCCTATGCCCTTCAGGGAAGAGAAGTAGAAATGGAGCTTGGTCTACAGAGTAGTTCATGTCATGGCTCACAGCTCCTACTGCTTTTGGCCTCTCTGCCCTATGCCTGGCCTTCTTTGCCAAAAACACATCAGCTCATGCACGAAAGAAGACTGAAAATTAAGACAGAAGAGGAAAATTACAAATTTCCTAGTCAGTAATCCCTGCAAGAATTACTCTTTTTCAGGCAGCGTAAAATTTTCTAAAACTCTAAATTTTGTAGTTGTTTGTTTGTTTGTGGCATTGCTACAGCATCCATACCAGCACTAATCTCACTACGTATGGTTCACAAGATTTTAAGGTCAGATGTTTGGGTTCATCCAGGCAGTATAACACAAACTGCTGAATTTCTGCCAGAATTTCACCCACATCAATCCCCTACATTCACTTCAGCAGATTGCTTGGGAAACACCTTCTTTCAGCTCAGTGAGATCTCTGATTTATGTACAGATGGCTCCTTTCTATTGCCTTTGAAAACGATGGCTAAGGTTAGAGGAAAACAGGAGACAGCAACAACAAAACCATCTCCATCAATGCAACTCCCCACTCCAGAAAGTTAGTGAGGAATTCTGAGTAATTTGCACCAGAGACAGTCATGTTTTTTGCAGACTGCCATGAAGTGGAAAATACCAGGTGACAGCTCCATACTGGAGATGCTTCAGCACTCAGTGGGCTTATATAAAAAGCCACAATACATATAAAGGTCTAATGTGCCTTCAAAATTACCTCATCTTTTATTTAGAGATTATTTTACCCTTGTCTTCCTTTATCACTCTTTATACGAGTGAAGTGGAGAGGCTGGACAAAATTGAGGCAATTTAGGTTGCTAAGTGGAACTAGAGTTCATGGTCAAAGTCAGGCTCTGGAGGAAGAATTCCCTGTCACCACCCCCACAGCCAACCCAGCTCTGCTCTGCAGTCAGCTCTGTTCAAATGCCTTTTCCCAGCTCCAGCCCCCACCTTCTGCTTGGTGATAAGGCTGTCTAGTAAAAGAGGAAAACACAAACAGAAGTCTGTGGAGGGCAGCTGGATGAGGGATACAAATAGCAGTGGGGCTTTTTGTAGTGGCACCCTTGGTACCATTAGAGTGAAAATTCTGGCAGCATTTCTATTTCATGGGATTGGTATCACCAAGGGGGAAAACACACATATACCCTTCTCCAAGGGGAAAAAAATTAAAAATAAGGCAATAGTTTGAGTTTTGGCCATGTCAGTGACAGGAATTAGAAAACAGCTAGAACTGCTGAAATACAACACTCAGGAAACAGTGGAAAACCCCTCCTGAAGCACAGGGTGATGGAGGATGCAGGAGAGAAGTCCCAGCCCCAATCTGCTTGGCAGCCTGAGCTCTCACTGTTGTCTCTGTATTTCTGTGGTCCCCCCTCCACCCTTTACCTATTTTGAGGCTCTTTGGAGCAGCCTGCCTTTACCTGTGTAGCACCTGGAAGACTGATTGTGATCTCTAGGCTCTGCTGTAACATATCAATAGTGAGACTCCAGTTGGCTCCTAGGTCCACATGTCTCACCAACTACTAACAAGTTAAAAGTTCCTACTTGGGGGAAAAAAAGAAAAAGGAGTTGTTATTTTAAAAATTAGTAGCAGTAGCAAATCTGCAGCTTATAATTTCCCATTTAAAACAGAAGTAGTGCTGAAGAGCAAGATGGAGTATTCAAGGAAAGAAATGCCAATATTAGTTTTTCTTCCTCTCCAGAAAATTCTTGGTATCTCTCCTATTCTTGCTGGTATAAATTATCCCTAAAACTATTTGGAATAAGACAACATTTGCACAGAGATTTATTGTCTCCTAATGGTCTGCTGTAGCCTTCTAGTGAATCTGCTAACACTGGGTATCTTCCAAGACCAGATCCCAGACCCTTGTCTGCAATTATCACTTCTATTGTATTCTGTTCCTCTGAAGGTCTTCTACAGCAACTGTTATAATGTATTCTGCCAGTGATATCATTGATGCTCCCCCATCATCTGGCCAGATTTGGAAAACTTTCTGCAAGCTGCTGAGCAAGCAGACTTTGCTGGCTCAAAAAAAAAAAAAAAAAAAAAAAACAAAACCAAAAAAATCCCCCCACAAAATAAGCCCCTAGATTCAGACATCCTCTAAGTTCTGACTTTCAGGAGAAGCAAATTATGCAGTGAATTCAAATCACAAAATTACAATAGGGATGTAATTTAAATGCAAACATTTGGCTTTCAGTCTTTTGATATTCCTAAGTGGCACCAAATCAAATGTTTTCTGAAGTTGACAGAGAATTGAATTGGTCCCTTCAGGTAGATGTTCTTCTGTTTACTTTAGAGGATGACACTGATGTAGCTTTACTCAGTAACTAATCAATAATTTAATTTTGATCCCTAACTAAATGAAGCTCAATAAATATCAAACATTTTTAAATTTGGTTTAATTAGTGTTTATGCATGTATTCCAAGGCTCTGATTCACAAACTGTGGCAACTGCACAATGAATCTTGTCTTTCTGCTACAAGATCCTTACCCATGCTCCTGTCAGAAGCAGCAGATAGTCCTGAGACATGCAGGCTTTGGGTGCCCTCATCCTAACGGGAAGTAATTTCATAAACCTTATCAGGATGTCGGTGTTCAAAGGGAGCGATGGAGGTGATGTGGAGGGGGAGAAAGGGACATCAAAGCAGCAGCTGTGGAGGGGCCTGGCTTTGAATTTCCAACTGTGGGTTAGATGCAGCTCAAGAACAGCTGATGAGAGTGATGAGCAGCACAGAAAGACGTCAGCACAGGGAGAGATGGAGGAGATTGCATCTGCTTCCTTCAGAGACTATGCAAACAGGGAGTGACATGGTGCCAGGGTGTAAAAAAATTAATGGTCTAGAGAAGTTATGTCTGCCAACACACAAGAGCTCCTAGCACACCGGAGGTAATTGCAGTTCAGCACATGGATATTTGAAGAGTAAAACAACGTGCAGATCTCATTCTTACCACTGGTCAACACCAGAACAGCAGAAAAGGAGCAGAGCCATCAAGACAGCTTCCAGCTGGTCTTGTAGAGAAGAGTGCCCTGTGAAGAAGGAAGGCTTGACTCCCTAGGTACAAGCCATGCCATGCCTCTCACCCTCTGGGCTGGAGCAGGTCCTGGCCTGCTTCGTGTGCCAGTGCAGGCATGGCCAGTCAGGTGAAGAAATTAGCAGGAATCCAAAAGGTGCAAGATCCTTATCAGAGCCCAGCATTGCACTCAATGGGAAAGGAAAACACAGAATCAGAAGCCAACCACGTGTTGGTAGAGATCACATAGAAACACACTCTAGGGATATGCTCTTCCTGACCCTTTCCTACTCCTCTTCCAAAGCCACTGATAGCAAGGTTTGGCTGATCATTGGGTCACTGTGCTTCTCAGGCTTTGGTACCCCAAAAGCGATGTTAACAATGACCCCCACCTCTCAATGGGAGTGATCACAGCCCCACCAGCTGAAGAGCTCCATCACCGTACAGCTTTCCTAGATGTAAACACACATAGTGCACCCTGGACTGGGAAAACCACATCCCATGGGCAAAGGAAGATGCACTCCTAAACATGCAGTTCTGCCAGCACAACCACATTGGCCCTTAGGATGTCTGCCTGGAAAGTTGTGGTGCTGGAAGTCCACGCTTCTTCATGCCCTGACATAATGAGGGTGTGCATTTATCTATCATATTTCATTTTAAATAAATATCACTGTTTTTGCCCTGGGCTCTCCTTTCTTGTTTTGTCAAGAGCAATGATTGTATCATAGCCAACATTATGATGCAAAATTAGAGGGAAGAAAATGCCTTAGAAAGGTGACATCATCGGAATAGATGTGATGGCTGCTTGCATTAGCTCAAATATCTTTCTCCCTGAAGTCTGACCCTAGGTGTAAATTGGAGAGGCCTGATGGAACATAAAAAGGAGCACTATCCTGTTGACCCAGTTTTCATAGAGAGCAGTGTGTATAATTATTTTGGACACCTGCAGCTGATAAACCAATCCCATGTGAGGTTAAAAATTATCCAGGCATTTACTGGTGACACAACAGTATGTTAGAAACCTGCACAGCAAACCTGCTCAGCCACACTCTGCTGCAGGGAGGTGTGGTGAGGCATGAGCCAGGACTGAGATAGATCTGCTGCCAGATATCCTCAGCACAAAGAAAGCTCTACAGAATTCTGCTTAGGTGGTTTATGTCATTCAGGAATGGTTAAAAAAAAAGTGATATCACAAATACCTCATTTTGTGAGAGGATAGGAGCTGCGCAAGGGCTGTCTGTATGGTGCTGCAGCCTGCAGGAATATCAGTAGTTTTCAGCAATAATAAAGCACTCTTGGAACTACTGCATTGCTGCAGGAAAACCACTCCCTGTGGGACAAGTTATGCTACTGAAAGTGCAATTCTTTTTTCTTTAAATCAGTGCAAATATTTTCTGCCAGAAAAGCTGGCAGAAAAAATGTGAGTGCCCCTTCCACAGGCCCCAGCAGATGTCGGTGTGCTGGCAGAAGTCCTCGGCAGGGACCGGGAGGAATTTGCTGAGGGGGCATCCTCTGTGTCTGTGCTGATGACGCCACTCCTGGGCATTCCCAGGCTACGATCAGGGATTGCTGTGAGGAGCTCCGGCAGCTCAGCTTCACACAGCTACAGGAAAAGCTTGCCTGTACTGGTGTTTTCCCAGAGATGAGGCTGCTGCTCCAGGCAGCACAGCAGCACAGGTTAGGCACTCAGGTGTGAAATGACCTCCAGATACTCAGAGGGTCCTGCAGCCCCGGGAAAAAGGTTCTTGAAAAATCCAGCATGGTGCAAATCTAGCCCCTCACAAACCACTTACTCATCACTCCCTTTTGGGAAGAACTAGAAGAATTATTTATAAATACAAAAACATAATTTTCGGCAGAGTGCATAGCCTTCTTAGACAACCCAGCTGGGGTATGAGAGACAAGGGTTTATATGCTTTCATTTTTTACAACTAAAACATGTTTCTCTTTTTCCCCCTTTTTTTGTTTTCTTTTTGGCACCTGATGTGTTACAGAGCCTTAGTGAATACCCAGAAAAAAATAGTGATAAAAAAAATTAGCTGCCACTAATTGTTCTAAAATTAGGTTACCTACTTGGGAAAGCATTTTCCCTGTAACTTAATACAGAAGTGCAAATGGCAAAGGGATATAATTATATAGGCATAACTTCCTATTTGTCTTGGTTTTGTTTACATCATTTGAGAAGGGATTAAAATTCAGCCCAAATATCCCCATTTCTATGGGAAAAAAAGGGGGATTCTTAAGATAAATTATAGTTATACTACACAGTCTAAAGCATTGGTATTAACGGTAATTGAATAATGCACCCCATAAAAAAACTTAATTCCCATATCTTCCATTAGAGTTATATCCTGATTTCATGCAAAATTAGAGTAAGCTATTAATAGCAGTGGACTTCCTAAAGATTTACTCTAGATTAGAAGATTCTTATCTGCTCTTCATGTGGAAACTGTAAATATTACTTGAAAACAAGCACAACTGAACTGTAAACCAGCTCATTATGTCTCAGGTCTTTACTAAGTAACAAATATTCTCTGTTAAAAGCACCAGTACAGGCAAGCTTTTCCTTTAACAAGATCCCCTCAAGACTGGTCAGCTAATGAACAGGGTTTAATGATTATACTGAGCCATTTTTGAGGAATTACTGAGATTTGCAGTCAAGTACAGAAAATGCACATCAGGCAAAATCCTATGTGTCCGCACAGTTCACCAGGTCTGTGTGTTCCCCATGAGATATCACATTTATAACAAATCTCTTAGAGCCACATCTGCTGGGGAAACCTAAACAGGGCTCCCTTTGCCACAGGTGAGTGACATCTGCTGTCATAGGGACATTTCTGTTTAGCAAGCCAAGAACAGCACAGGTTCTCTGCTGGGAAGATCCACTTTCCCTACCTCCAAAGCTAACCAGAAATGGTGCTGTTGCCCCTGTTTGCCACAGAGGTCAGGCCCAAACACAGCCCAAACCAAGTCATGTGTGGTGGCTGAAGCAGTGCCACAAGGTCCAACGGTGGCACTGCTGGGGTGGCCCTGCTCTGGTGGCACTCAGATGGCAGCCAGGGCCAGCTCACTGCTGACAGCCATCCTGTACAGAGTGCTGTGGGTGGGACAGGCAGGTCCAGCTCCTCCCTGGCTTCTGCTTCCATCCTTCAGACTGTGCTTTTCACAGCTCGCTTATCAAGGCAGATGGCTGCCTGCAGAGCCCCAGGCACACGGACAGATGGGCTCTCCTCAGCTCAGAACTAAGAGCAGGACTTTGCTGACCTTGCCTCTTTTCTTGGCTGGAATCAGTCAAAAAACTTTTCTGTTGCTTCAATTCCTGCTTCCACTTGAAACAAATCAGAACCAATGCAAATCTTAGATTTCCTCAGCTGCCTGCAGATGCAACACCAGGTTGGGTCTTTGCACTCCAAGAGGAGCCTGAACTATTCCTAAACTCAATGGTGCTTCACCTCCACCTGAACTCAGATTGCTCCCCTGCTGCCTTTGTAATTGATCTGATCAGGCAAGGAAACATTCAGCACATCATCTCTACATACTCCAAGCAGAACATTACCTTTGTTCATATTCATGATTACATGCATTTATGATACCATAAATGCTCAGAAGAGCCTGCAGGATCCATCTCGCTTGGGAGGAGGGAAGAAGAGACAGTAGGGGGAAAAAAAATTTTGTATGGGAACATCCTGGCCTGAGAACTAATTTAAAGTGATGTTAGTACTAACTACCACATAGCCTGGTAACTAGTTTCATCTGACATTGTTACCCTGGAGGCAGAGGTGAGGGTAGTGAGACAGTGGGACAGGTTGTCCAAAGAAGTTGTGGATGCCTCACTGGGGCCCTCAGCAACCTGATCTAGTGGATGGCATCCCTGCTCATGGCAGGGTGATTGGAACAATCTTTAAGGTCCTTTCCAAGTCAAACCATTCTATAATTCTGTGAGAAATCATAAAGGGAGGGAAAAAATAGGAATAACTGAGCACTGACACATTTCAACCCCCACCCTCCAATGCCAAGATGGGAGTACCTGTGTGGAAAAACAATACCGAGTTTTGGGGACTACTAGATTAATTCAGGAAGTCCTTTCTGATATAAACTTTCCTATAATTCAACTCTTAAATGTAGGACAGGTGGAAAACATCCCCAAATGTACCTCATGGTAAGAGATAAAAAAATCCATTGGGACCCTTTGCAATCTATACAACCCTTTCTCCAGCCTCAAAATATAGTTTCAGATATCAATGCTGTGGGAGCATAGACAGCAAGAAGACAAGCAGGTACTTGGTGGGACATTGATGCCTTTGCATTTGGTCCAGGAAGTGTTGCAACAATCTGAAAATTGCACCAGAGTTGCTGAAAACAAGCTGTAGAAACTGAACATGACAGACCTGCCCTTAAGGCTTGGAGCTTCAGCAAACCCTTCAAAATCTTGGTTTGAGGGAGGAATTCGAGAGAAAATTCCAAACCAACAGCTTTACTGTAAATATTTTACACTGAAGTTGATCTGCTTTCCTTCCTGCTTTTATAGTAATGTTCCCTCATGTTCTCTCCTTCTCCCAAATATCTGTTCTTTGCACTGCTTTGCTCCATCCATTCAATTCTCCTAAAACACAAGGAGTATTGCATCCAATAGAAAAAGGAATGGAGGAGAGAGGAGATCTCATGGAGAGTAATTGCCCAGCAGTACATTTTGATGCCATGAAGCTGGTTATGATTTCTCAGTAATGACAGCACAGACCTGATGAACTGAGGAGGACAACTGTTGGCTTTTAGCTCTCAGAGCTCTTGATTCACTGCTCAACAACCCCTCACCTACTTGCCAAGATCAGTCCTGCATCCCCCCACCTGCAGGAATCACACAGTGGCTCATTACAGAGTGAAAACTCCTTCCACCATCCATTCAGCCCCTACCTCAGGAGCTGGCAGGTGAAAATGGAAAGCAGCCTTGTCTACAGGGCTTGCTCTACAAAGGGGGCTGCTCAGGGAGAGGAAATCCAGCACAGAGACTGGGAATCTAAGAGCTCCTCTAACTCCCCACCAGAAGTGGAACCCACAATGACATCACTGTTCTTGCAGAGCTTGCAGGCACCTGCAGGCATGTCTCTGAGCTACCAGCTACCTGCGCTTCCATCTCATTTCCAGTAGACTCTGCCTAAAGCAAAGAGGGTCTCCAACATTTGTTCTCAGGAAAACTATCTATTCACATGTCCCCAGATTTTCCCCTCCCCACTCTCCTTTTGGATACTGGCACTCTACAACCTCTTTTCATCTTGTCTCCAGAGGAAGCAGCATTTGCACCAGCCCAAACCCTCCAGCTCACTCATGCGCAGGCTGCTGGTCTCTCCTTATGCATCACCTCCAAAGCCTTCATTTGGCAGGCAGTCTCAAAACTGCCAGCGTGCTACATTAACCTGCATTTCTCTCTTCATTCACCACTCTTAATTAGTGTTTGGGAATGTATTAACGTGGGGCTAAGCCACAAGGTTTGCATCTGGGCTTGCCTCTTGTTCGGAGGAGCTGAGCTGGCACGAGAGCCTGGTGAAGAGTCAGCCCTTCCTCACGTAGCAGCTGAAAGCAAGAGCATAGAAGTGACTCCCCATCACAGAATTCCCTCTTCTGCTTGAATATACAGTCACTGTGATTTTTTTTCCCCTGCTTTCACAACTCTAAGTCACCGAACAGTCATTTGGTCCAATAACTGAAGCTGTTCAGAAACTACCAGCATTTCTAGCTTGACCAAAGTCATTGCCTTCAGGCAAGGATGTAACAAAAAGTGATCAGTGATAGTGGATGAGTTAAGCAACATCAAATCTCTCTGCAGCCACTTTAGGAATGAAAATATGAGCTAGTTATTACTGAGTTTCATGTATATGTGAGATAGATAAGCCTAAGTTTGCAGCAAGGTAGTTACTCTGATATCACAGGCTCTGAAATAGCTGCAAGGTCAAAGAGAGGTGGCAGAAGAGAAAAGAGGGTCTCTTCTACTCTTCCTCAAGTGGGTCACCTCACCAGCAAGGTGCTAGGAGGCAAGTTGAGCTCTGAATTTTCCCTGTGCATGCTTCTCCCACACGCTGCTATGCCTGGGACACAAGTGTGCTCACTAAGTCTGTGGATATGCAGGTCTGAAAGGGTCCTGAGTTTCTTGAAGCAGTTGAAAGGGACATTGAGAAATCTGCCCTCATCACTGACCTCTTCCAGGGTCTTTGTGTGGCCACCAAAATCCTGCTCCTCTTTGATGGTGTAAGGAAACCTGTAAGTAACAACTAGCATTGCCAAGCAAATGGCCTTGCTAAGGGTAACAAACCAGAGGCAGCACTGTGCCGAGGACAAATGTTGCTCAGACAAACTACCAGTCCACACCTGAAGAGGACCACCTCTATTCCTGCCCCAGATCCTTCCCTTAGATTTCCAGCAGCACCAATCCATGTGGCAGTAGGAGTAGGTGTGCACAGCAATGCAGTGGTTCACTCATGTTCCTGAGACATATCAGAGCCACCCAGCTTATGGTACAGCCCCTTCCCCACCAACTGCTGATCTCAGAAGAGGATGTAAAACCTCTATGGACAAAGTGAGGTAAGTGAATTTTGTCTAAGGTCTGAGCTGCCATGGGACCCAGGTACTGAGGTTTGCTGGTTTAAAGTTGCTTGGTATCTGTATTAATCATAATATTGCAGACATGCAACACACCTGCAGTCCATATGCAGTATTATTTTAACTGAGCAACCTACAAATGGGTTCTTCCATTTTCCATGTACAGAAAATCTGAGGGTAGTTGGGAATCTTCATCACATAAAATAATCCAGGGCATTTTCCATTTTGGGACTCCTCAAGTGTTTGGCAGACAGCAGCTTCTGAAACTCTGAGGGAGGGAGTACAACTCTCACATTAACTGCAGTTAATGCAAGAGAAAATGACCATGTAAATGTAAGGATGTAAGAATATAAGAATGACCTTAAACCTTCCAGTTAGCAATATCATGACTAAATTCCACAGCACGCACACACACAGCCTTTGGCTTCATAGACATAATATCATTTTCTCCCTGTTTAGCAGAGAAAATAACAAGGGAAGCTGAGAAGAACATGAGCTGAAGGCAGAGATACCTTCTGGTTAAATATCAGAGCACTGATGATGCTGTAGCTGTAGATATTATCACATTGTTTGTGGGGGCTGACACATGTACCTATCCAGCCTTCTCATCACAGGTATAGACAGAACTTGGTGTTCTGAAGCACACAGTAGTCTCACTTCTAACTCATCCATTAAAAAAAAAAAAAGAAAACAAGAGGAGAGAAAAAAAAAAGTCCAATCCTTTTAAGGAGCAGCAGCAGATAGTCCTAAAGTGCATATTTTAATTTTTTATCTCTTTTCTCACCAAAAGTGAGATGCATCTCTCAGTGCCCTTTCCCATGACTCAAACAGGAGTGTACATCTACTCTAGAACTGGACTGGAACTACATTGGCACAGGAGGGTTACCCTACATCCATTGGATGGTTTGGGTCTGCAGATAAGTCCTAATGGAAGTGAAGAGGGAGAAGTGATGTTCCCTGCTCCCCAAGCACACAGACCAGGACAGGTGAGAGAATCTGGGGCTTCCCAGATTCCTTCGGTCTATACCTGTACTTTGTCCTTCTGGCCCTCCCTCCCCCAGCTCTGCTGCACATCTCCAGCCCTTTAGAGCTCAGGCAGGCAGTGCAGGCACCACAACATCCTTGGCCCTTCGGGATGGGATCTGAGCACGGTGAAGCGCCTTTGCCATGCAAACGATAACAGAACAATAATGGTTGTAGCTCACTGACAACCTCTTCTTTCCTTTCTAAGGCTGGGTGTAAATAATGTTCTTATCTACTAAGAAATACCTCTGGCATCCCTGACTAAGTGATAAGTAGAAAGAAGAGAGACACTCTTAACTGCTGATCAAGAGGGAGGAGAGTGATTAGCATCCTCTGGGGAACACCTTGTTGATGATGGCTGCTTTGCATTGTTGAGGCTGTAAGAAGCACCCAAATTCCTCCTCCACAGAACTCTCAGCTGCTGATGAAGTCAGTTCCACATTAATCCCTCAGCACACTCCTCATCAGGCCCATTTCTGATCAAAGCTTCTCTTGCCATTGCAGTCATAATTGCAACCCTCGGCTCCCATTTGAGAAAGGGATAGAGTGTGAATGTCAGTAGGACATCCTGGCTCTGTCTGGAAGGATTGGACTTAGGCAACACCAGGAATCTATGAAGTCAGGAAATAAAACAAAACCAACCTGCAGAGGAAGCAATTAGTAGCAAGGCTGAATCAATTTTGGGGGGTTTTCACACTAAGGGTTGTGGCTCCAAGTCTCTGATAACTGGGTTTGATATGCTGGGTGTCAGCAGACCCCTGGAATTGCCCATCAATGCACAGAACACGGTGATTTTTGGAGATTTAGCCCAGTTTCTACCATGCACAAATTTACCAAAGCAAGCAGAAACCAGCCCAGTGAAACAGCATTCCTCCTACAAGGTCAAAGCTTGGACTAGCACACAAGTGTCCTGAAGCTCAGACTTAATCTGGAGGAGTGGATCAATGCAGATGTGTGGGCACAAGCCACTGCATGGATTTGCATTGCTGAGTACCAACAGACAGAGGCTTTCTTTGGCCTCACCTCCCTCAGCAGAGGAAATCAAGGCTCTGCACCCACACTGGGATCCTGTAGGACAGCCTGGCTCTGCATTGTGCTGGAATGCACCCTGACATCCCCTTGCTGAGGCCTGCCCAGCCTGGGCAGCAAAACAGATAAAAGCAGATGTGCATTTAGGCTCTGTCTGTGCTTTAAACACCTCAGAAAACAGCTGTAACAGGAGATTCCTCCATCCCAGACATGCCTGCTCTCATGGCAAAGGCGTGTCTCAATGCTGTATTGTATTTTTATGCACAATATGAAAAAAAATGCCAACGAGTACAGAAATACACCTATACCTAACAATAACCTATATTTGGATGGTGTAGGAAGAAAACAGAGGCTCACTTTCAATTACAGACCACCTCTTAAATTGGGCAATCCTAGCCCAGAGAAGTGATGTCCTTTCTCCCTTCTTCTTACACTTTTTATCTCCCCATATTATTGCTTACATGAAACATCCATTATCATGCATGATATTTCCCTTTCTAACAAAATGCAGCAGGAGGTTCCACAGGTTAATTATAAATTGATTTTAAAAGCATTTACCAAGAAGTTATTTAAATCTATGTCCCTTAATTTCATTTGATGCAGCATATGTCTTGCAGTGCAAAGGGGAGATGCAGCTTTATTGCCACTATCTGCCAGATGAACATGTTCATCATCAGCAGTGCAGGGAGTGATAAGTCACTTATCTGATACAGAGAGACAAAACACTCCCTCTTTCTTATCAACAAATTGAGTTATCAGCCAAGTGAAGTAGTTTTTCGGTAGCCTTTCTGACTGGGTTTTGCTTTTAAATCCATACTGGCAGCAAACCAGTTCATGGATGTATTTGCCTCTCTTATGCTCATTTCAAAATGCAGCAGCAGCCACCACAGATAAGAAAGCTTCATCTCCCAAAGATGTCTGGCCTGAGTGTGGTTAAACAGTTCAGAATTTACTCTGATTGCTGGAAAGCTGAACTAAACTACACCAAAAGTAGCACAAGTGATGCTAAAACAGTCATGCAACGAGCTTAGAGGAGTGCATAGCTGTAACATTGCATGCCCAAAGCCTGCTGACATGACCACCACTGATGGCTTAACCCATATTCCTCAATGCTGTCTGTCCCTTATATCTAGGTGTTTGACCTGAGACAACCAGGACCCAGAAACCTGGGCAGTGCAAGCCCTAACCCAGCCAAGGCAACACTTTAGCTACACTTGACTACATATGCCCCAATGAATTCAGAATTAACTGACTGCATAACAAAGCTGGAGAGAAGTTAGGGTTATCAGCCAGGTAACATTATTAGAAGACTCTAACTGAATGCATGGAAAGGTTTTAGGTGTGAAGAGTTAGAAATTGTCTGATGCCTTTTAGGGACTCACTTTGGAGATGAGCAGCTACTCTGAAAGGTTCTGTGCAGAGTGCTGCTCATGAGAAGGATGTCAGCATCACACTGACTTGAACTGCTGAATGCCCTGAGCTGTTCTCAGAAAGTGCTCAATGCTGGAATCAGCATCATTTTGGCTGAGTGTGGCTGGAAAATAAATTTCATTGGGATAGCACTGAAAAGGATTTGCTGTTGATTACAGGGGCCAAACATTATCATTCACCAGGATAGTTTGTAAATGTGACTCTCCATAAACTGGTCAAAAGAAAACATGACTTGATAAACAGAAACCCACAGAGGACAGAAGTCAGGAATGTTTCTTGTAAATACTTACAAACTCACTGCTACAAGTTCATCTTCCTTCTTCCCATAAAGACGTAATCAAACAGGACCTCCAAGATTAATATAAGGATTGACAATGAGAAAATCATCATTTCACTTGCTGAACAAGACAAAAAAAAAAAAAACAACTTGTGTTTCTGAGCTTGCTCAACATGGAGCCAGAAAAGGGAGCTTTGATGATCTTCACCAGAAACCTGAACATTGAAGAAAGCATGGACTTTGCATTGGCTCAGATAAGTAGATTGATATAACTTTCCACCTCCCCACAAACTCAGATCCAACCACCTACAAGACCAGTAACACCCCGAATCTCCAGTGCTTTCTAAAGGCCACACAATTCCTACTTTTCCAGATATTCTCTTTCAATGGGGCCACTTTCTTTCTTGGAATGTGTTCCTGTGGCTGAACCTGTTAATTTGATAGCAATCAGAAACCTCATCTCTAAAGCATCCAGCTGCATAATTCCTAGAAGGGTCCTTTGCTCTCACCTGTTTGCAGATGGGACAGGATTGGTGAATATTAATTCTCAAAGAGACAAGAGACATCTGTAAGAATGGCCCAGCTGACAATTGTTTCAATAGTTTCCAGCCTTGCTGTCAGCTGACACATTCCTTCCTCCAGATAATATCTGATGCACTCAGATGTTTCTGGAGCTGTGCCCCCACAGGATGTGTGGCAAGAATGACAGCGAGCTCTTTGCTCCTCTGCTTTCATACCAATCCTGCAAAGATGTTGCTATAGGAGGGTTTTTTGTTTTTTGGGTTTTTTTTTTTTTAGCATTAATAAGAAACCTGCACAATAAGTTTCAGTCCTTCTTTCCAGCTGCAATCCAGTTACAAACCTCCTCAGTGTCGGGCCAAGGGGAGGGGGATTCTGCACTTGCAGGTGTGATGTGGAGGTGGCTTCACATGCGTGGGGAGGCGGGAAAATTCATTCCTGTGCCTCACAGCTGACAGCGAGTCCCGTACAGGGAGCACCAATACTGAAGGGCTGGAGCATGGAAGAGGCTCTGATGCCATTACAGCTCCAAAGATCAGGGCTTGACGGCGTTGGTACCTAAAAGGATCATTAAGTAGTTGCAAATGACCGTAACACTTTAAAGAGGACTTAATCAAGCAGAGCCGGGATGCCTTGACAATCTGATAAGTGCAGCATACAATTCAGAGAACGCAGAGGCCAGGGATGTGTGACTGGCCTTTGGGACTGATTGTTTTGAAACAGCTCTGCTTTTTCTTTTCGAAGAGAAATTTAAATTACCCGGCCTTTCAAAAATAACTGTTTATCTTTAAAATCATCTCATTTATCAAACACTTAAATCAGTGCAGATTTCCTGTAATTCATCCTTAATCCACAGCTGAACAAAATTCTTTTCTATCAAGGAATGCCGAAACTACTGGTGTTAACTTGGTGCCTTCCAGTTATCCATGTCAAAAGGTGTTAATTCGTGTAGGAAGGTAAACTCAAACTGCTTGTATTTTTAGCGTTATTTCTTTGGAACTTAGATCAGTTTACAGGTACTGTATTTAAGCAACAAAAATAGCTAGCAGAAAAAAACCCAAAAAACTTTATTTGTGATTTTAAGTTAGTTGTATGCACAGATAAATAGTTTCATTTTACATAATTAAGAATAAACTCATCAAGGGCTGCCCTGTTTGAAAACAAACTAAAATTTGATACCAAAGGTGCTGTGATGGTTTGAAAGAGCTGCAAAGTCAAACTGTCTGTAAACAAAGTTAAATTAACAGCTGTTGCAATTTTACCCCAAAGCAAAAAAAGGTAAAGGCCGCACACCGTGGAAAGACCAAACCTGGTGTAAAGGCTTTTATTCTCCGAATTCAAAAATGTTTGTTACTGTTAGTTAGCTAATGTCAGTTAATTCCTGTCTTCCAGTCTGATGTCTTCTTCAATTTCGTGATCCCAGACAACAGGACAAAGCAAGACAAATATATATCAGTACATATGTGCCTAATGGCAGACCACCTTTAAAAATTGCTAATACTTCTGTTTCACTAAAGACTTGCTTTCATATTCAGTTTAAAAATCAGCATCTGAAATATTTGGTTTTAGCAATTACAAATAATTTTAAAAGTCTTATTTCACATGCACTGCCAGATTGATAAATTAAAATCTGAAGTGTTTGGTTTTAACAATAAAAAAAAAAAAAATCTCTGGATCCTAGGAAGTATCATTTTGAATCTCCTTTGGTTTGCCCAAGCCAGAGGAACATTTCAAGTTCTTCCTGATTCTCTTGATGACAAAACTTACTTTTCTGGGACTTCCATGGATTTCCGTGAGGGAGGTGATACTCACTGTAGCTCTGGAGAGAGTAATTTAATAGAAGTGTAATACTTTCAGTGCTCTCCCCATTCAGTTTTCTTCAGTTTCCTTCTCTACATTTCCCTTTTCCTGTTGGTAGTAAACCGCTTGAGTTTTTCCATGGTGAGGATCACAGGCTGGCATGATGCCGAGGAAGAAGCTGCCATGATTGCTGCAAACACTCTAGGGCACATAGCTGAGAGGATGAGGAAGAGAAAATAAATAAATTACACTAGATACCACTTTCACTGACCCCATGACATCTCTGCCTGAAGAGGGACATCCACAGGGTGAGGGTAAAAACAGCCTTGGCTTCCAACAGCAGACAAGACTTTAGTATGTGATATGTGTGAAATGTGCTACCTCTGGTTTAAAACTAGCATATTTTATTTTATTTCATTTCATTTCATTTCATTTCATTTCATTTCATTTCATTTCATTTCATTTTTAATTTCTATTTTATTGATGATAATTCTGTTATTCTCTTATTCATATTTACTGATAACACATCAGCCATAAAACCCACTGATTTCTCCTGCATACTTGATGGTCATTCTGAAGACTCATGGACCATGGCTGCTGTACTGATCTAGCTGGGTGGAAACTGCAGTGGTGGGTCCTGCCCATCTTTGACAGGAGGTGCATTTCAGTCTCTGTTTTTCACCCCAGTAAACAGACAAGGACAGTGGCCCTCCCAGATGTCTGCATTTCTCCCCTGTGCTGGGGGAGTCCACTGAGAAAGTACTCATTAGCACAGCATATGAGTTTCCCTGGGCCTGGAGGAGGGGGTTAGGAAGATGTTATTAATTTAGTCAGTGCTGTGCAGCTTGCAGAAACACTGTCAGATTCTGCCTACACATATCCCACCTCCTATTGTTAAAGAAATTACAGCTGCTGAAAGAGATGAAAAAGTAACTCATTTATTTTCTGGCTTTCACAGTAATAAGGTAAATCTGATTCTCCTTGAAGCTGTGGTATGTCTGCTTTTCAGACTGGGGTCTTTTGGGGTAGTGGTGGGGACATGATTCTCTGCACAGATGCTATCAGTGAAAGTGTGCTAGCCTATTTTAGTGTCTCTGACTGCAATGACCACATTTGTTTGGGTATATCACTCATTCAGGGACTTAGGACTTTCCAAGACTAATTAATATCTAGTTAGTACTTTCCTGTTTCTCACTTGTGAAAGGCCAGAAACCTGCAAAGCTTTGGAGAGGTCAAGCGAAACTTTCAGCAGAAATTTCTGGAGATAGCTCTGAGTTCATAGACATCTAGAATGGTTTGGGTTGAAAGGGACCTGAAGGATCATTTAGTCCTGATCCCCTGCCATGGGCAGGGACACTTTTCATGAGATCAAGTTTTCAAAGCCCCATCCAATGTGAACTTGAACACTTCCAGGGATAAGGCAGCTACAACTTCTCTGAGCAGCCTGTTGTAGTGCCTCACCACACTCAAAGAGAAGAATTTCCTCCTGATCTCTAATCTAGACCTACTCTCAGTTTAAAGCTGTTTACCCTCATCTTATCTCTATGTCCCCTTGTCAAAAGTCCTTCTCCTGCTGTCTTATGGGCCCTTGTTAGTTACTGGGAGGCATTGTAAGTTCTTTTCTCCAGGCTGAACTACCAAAATTCTTTCAGCCTTTCCTCACAGCAGAGGTGCTCCAGTCCTCTGATCATCTTAATGGCCTCCACTGGACTCACTCTGGCTGGTCCAGGCTTTTTCTTAGGTTGGAGTTCCCAGGCTAGACCCAGTACAGTGTTCATGGTGACCCTATGACTATTAGCCAGCTAATTATTGTCCTCTGAAAAAGAAATTGCAGATGTCTCCTGAGAGCAAAACATGCAGTAGGTGGCACAGGCACACAGCACATTGTGTTTCAGGGGTTTCCAGACAGGGGAGTGCAAGACCTTTTCCCACCAGCTCTACTTCTCTCTCACGTTTTGCTTTCATTTCTGCTTCTCACAGGTTCCTACTCTGTGGGTGTATCACACACATTTCACCTGGGGTCCCAGCTCAGCCCCCTCCCATTTCCTACTGATCACTAAACCCTTCCATGACAAAACAATCACATTGACTCTGCTGTCACTGTCATCTTAATGTTATACTTGTGCATTTATTCTTTCTGTGTAACAGCTATTTGGTCAAAATGGCCATTTTACTAGAAATTGATACTGATTTCACCCCTTGCCTCTGTTCTTTTTTATCTGGGGTTGAACATAAGAAATCAGAGCAAAATATTTTTTCACCTACACTAAAACTGCCTCATAAGATCCATGCTGGTGCACCTCAGAGTGGGCTCCTCAACAAAAAGTGAACTCACAGTCTACACAAACCAGGAGAAATCATGTAGAATATTTTAAAGACTGTTTCCTCTGAAGGCTGTATTGTTTCAACGGCACATTTCTCCCAGTCTTCCCTTCCTGTTTTTCCATTCTTGTGAACACAGTGTATTTTAAGAGTCCATCTGCTCATGTTACTTATTCCTCTCCACTTTAAGTCATAACCCTTTGTGATATTACAGTTAATTGCTCTGTCTGTGATTCTATTGCAACCATGAATGGGATCATGATTTTCAACCCTATCTCTCCTGGAGTAATTTCAAAATATTTCACCTATTATCAGCTCCATCTGACCTTTAATGGCTTTTACAATTTTGAGGACATTTATTGTGTATCTGGCAAAAGTGATGCTATTCCTAAATAGACAGGTGCCCACATTGCATTTTACACCAGCTGTAACTAGAGTAATTTGGATCTTGCACCTTTCTGGCCTGCCTTTAGTCGTGTTACTTCCATTTACAGAAAGAAGGTTTGCTACGGGCAGAGTGGGATGTTATTTAAGAATAGCACATTGTATTTTAAGCCATTTCTGAGCAAAGGTATGGACATCCCAATCTGGAAATGTCAGTAGGTGAAGCATCTACACCATGCCTATGTCACGGCTCTTGCTTTGTCACCCTCTCCACGTAAAACTGTCCTTCCTTTAAACAACAGGACGTGGGACAGAAGATGGCCCGAGGTTCCTTGCGACCCTTTGCTCCGTGAGAAATGTGATGTTTGTATACACTCCGCTTGGCGAAACGCTTTTCACCAGACACGATCGGAAACAGCAGAACGAGCGGGGTTATTTTGTTTTGTTTAGTGGTGGCTGGGTGCGTTTTGGCGGGGTTTGGCGCTGTTTTTGGGGGGTGGCGGTGCGGCGCAGGGCGCGGCGGGCCGGGGTCGCGCTGGGCGCGCTGGCCGGGAGGGGGCGCGCTGGGCCCGCGGAAGCGGCGCGGCCACCGAGGGAACGCGGGGCCGCCCCGGGCTGGGCACGGACGGGGTCCCCGAGCCCGGGGGGCGGCACCGCAACCCCGAGGGCTTGTGCTCGCGTGTGCTGTGCACATTGCTGGGAAGCGGGGAAAAAATACACATACAGGCAGAGAACATCCCAGCGGGCTGCCCGCGGTGGGAACGGGAGAGCGCCGGGAAGCGTTCAGGGGGGCACACCGGGGTGTCCCTCCAGCTCCCGCGAGTGCGGAGGCCGGCGTGGGGATGTGGTGGCAGGATGCGCGGGGCGCAGCTCGCTGCAGGCTGGCGGCTGCCCCGGGGGACGAGAGAATGGCAGGCGCGGGAGCTGCGGGAGGAGGTCGGGGACGCCCGGGAGGGTCGCCGGCAGCTGAAGGTTCCTCGGAGCCGGGGTCCCCGCGGGACCCGCCGTGATGGAGAACAGGAATAGGAGGGAGCGCCCCGTCGCAGCTCTGCAGCCGCAGCAGCCCCGCTTCCCTCGGGGATGACTGAGAGGAGGGAGGTCACCAGGGGGCGAGAGGAGGTGGTCAGAGCGGGGGCGGCACAAGCCGGGGCGGGGGCACACGCGGGGACCGCCAAAGGGAGAGTGGCTGCAAGGTGACCCCCGTGGGGCTCTGCCTCCGCCCCCTCCCGGTTTAATCCTCTGCAGACGCCGGCAGAGGCGGGATAATCAAGCGGAGACCGGGTTGGGGGTGCCCCAGCTACACACGCTCCTTTGTGCCGGCAGCCCGCGCCTCCTCCGCTGCCCCTCGGGCACCGCTCTGCGCTCTGCTCGCCCCGAGGTGCCGGAGCCTCACCCAGGGGGGCGAGGGGCGGCTGAAGCCCCTTCCCCGCCGCCGCCATCGGGGTTACCGCGCTCTCCCTTGCGAGAACGCCAGCGGGAGGAGGGGAGCGGCGAGGAGCTGCCTTTAATCGCTGCTAGTAATTTCTTTTTTTTTTAATTTTTTTTTCTACTATGTTTACTTCCGACCTCTCCGTGCGAGGCTCGTAGTAAAAGACAACAACAAAAAAATAGTAAAATAAATAAAAAGGGCCGCGGAGCGCGGCATCGCCTTCTGCCGGCGCAGCTCGCTCTCTCTCCTGGCCGGCGGAGGCGGGGGCAGAGCGCGGCCGCGGATCTGTGCGCGCCCAGGAGCGCAGGGGGCGCGCAGCACCGCGCCCTCCCGCGGCTGAGTGCGGAGCCTGCGCGGCTGCCGAGGGCGGGCGGGAGCGCGGTGGGGCCCCGCGGTGCTGCCCCCGCCCCCGCCACCGCTCCCCCGCCCCTCGCCGGCGCTTTAAAGGAGGAAAGCAACTAAACTTCTATTGTACCGGCCAGCGCGCCGCGCCGCCCCGGAGCAGCGACCGAGCGAGCGAGCGAGAGCGCCGGGAGGCGGCAGCTCCGCCGCTCCGTGGGGTTTATCAAACCGTAGTGGGAGGAAGAGACCTACGTTCTCCCGGCGTTTTGCCTATTTTTTCTTTTTTTTTTTTTTTTTTTTTTTTTTTTAATTTTCCCTCCGTCCTTTCTGGCGGTTCTTTTTATCATCTATCCATTTTCCCTTCGTTGTTCCCGCACCGCCTGCAATAATCGCCTCGCTACGTCTCGCAGCTGGCGCGTTGGAGAAGCCGGTGAGTTGCGGGGCTCTTCGCTTCCCATCACTCGATTCCCGCGGTTGTGGCGTTTGGATTGACACGGGCTGGTGACACCCCGGCTGCTGGCGGGGCTGCGCTCCGCGGACGTGGATACCGACGGTCCCTCCCGACGGACGCTTTCCTCTGCTGGGGCTCCGGCGTTCCCATCCTTTTTCTTGCGCTCGGATTTTAATTTAATTTTTTTGGGGGGGGGAGGGGAGCATTTGCTTCTCGCGTATGCGCGGGCAGGGTATGGTTGCTACATATATTGCTTATATGCATATATATATATATATGCCGATATGTATATATATATATATATATGACAAGATTTGGCAAAGTTTGCCAAGGTCGCTGCTTGTCCCCGCGCAGTGCCAGCACGCCCAGGTGGGTGGCTGAGGAACCGCCCGGCTCCCGGCTGGAGCCGCCGGGCGCTCGGCACCCGTTCCCGCCGGGACGGGGTGCAGGGATGGCGCTGCGGTCCCGGGAGGGAAGGAGCTCCGTGCCCCGTGTGAGCGGCAGCGAGCTGAGCTGAGCCCAGCCGAGCCGGGCGGCCGGGCTGCCGCAGCCCCTCCGGGGGAGCGGGGAGGGTGGTCCGGGAGCTGACAACCGATCCCTCGGCGGGTCAGGTCGCGCCTCCCGATTGTTCCGCTGCGCTTAGAACGGAGTGAAGGAGGGTCGTAGTTTTTTTTTTTTTTTTTTTTTTTTTTTTTTTAATTATTACTATAATTATAATTTTTTTTTTTTACTAAACGCGACTGCGCATTTCCCTGCCGGCGCGGTGTGCGGAGCCGGGAGGGAGCGCTGCGCGCCGGGGGCCGGTAGCTCCACCGCAGCCGGGGAGAGCCGACCCCCACGGCTCACCGGGTGCCCCTCTCTCCCCTCCCTCCCGCAGGCACCAGCCGCCGCGATGCCGCTCAGCGCCGGCTTCTCCAGCAAGAACTACGACTACGATTACGACTCTGTGCAGCCCTACTTCTACTTCGAGGAGGAGGAGGAGAACTTCTACCTGGCGGCGCAGCAGCGGGGCAGCGAGCTGCAGCCCCCCGCCCCGTCCGAGGACATATGGAAGAAGTTTGAGCTGCTGCCCACGCCGCCCCTCTCCCCCAGCCGCCGCTCCAGCCTGGCCACCGCCTCCTGCTTCCCCTCCACCGCTGACCAGCTGGAGATTGTGACCGAGCTCCTCGGGGGGGACATGGTCAACCAGAGCTTCATCTGCGACCCGGACGACGAGACCGTCAAGTCCATCATCATCCAGGACTGTATGTGGAGCGGCTTCTCCGCCGCCGCCAAGCTGGAGAAGGTGGTCTCGGAGAAGCTGGCGTCCTACCAGGCTGCCCGCCGAGAGGGGGGCCCCGCCGCCCGCCCCGGAGCGCCGCCCGCCGCGCCGCCGGCCCCGCCGCCCGGACTGGCCGCGTCCCCCGCCGCCTCCGGCAGCCTCTACCTGCACGACCTGGGCGCCGCCGCCGCCGACTGCATCGACCCCTCGGTGGTGTTCCCGTACCCGCTGAGCGAGCGGGCCCCGCGGGCCGCGCCGCCCGGCGCCAGCCCCGCGTCCCTGCTGGGCGCCGACACGCCGCCCACGACCAGCAGCGACTCGGGTGAGTGGGAGCCACGCGTGCTCCGGGAGGGCGTGGGAACCGAGCGGCGCCGGGGGCTCCCGGGGCGCGGCTGGAAGGCAGCCGCACCCCCGCCTCCCTCCGCTGCCCCCTTTTGCTCCCCTCCCCGCGTGCGAGTTTTTTTTTTTTTTTTAATGCCACGTTTGCGAGGCGCGGAGAGTCCTAGCCAGCTTATTTCCTGGAAAACCAGCCCAGTTTTTCCTCCGGGGAATAAGGGAGTGAAAAGCGGGGGGGAAAATATAAAGAAAGTATAGGAGGGATAAACTTTCATCGTGGGGTCCCGATAAGGTTGGCTCCCGGTTTCACCCGTGGGCCGGGAAGGAGTTAACTCCAGCCCGAGAGCCGCGGGGAGAATGTGCAGTCAGGGAGGTGCTAGTGAAAGTGACTGCAGGGGAGTGAATGGGGCTGGGAAAGTTTTAGAAATGCTTCCTTAGGTATGTGACAGCGGGTTCCGCTCCCTCGTAAATCTGGTTTGTAAGTGAGTTTCTACCCAAAGCGCTACAGCCTTCCCTTTTTCCTTTTTTAAAACTAGTTTTCCTTTTTTTCCCCCCCAAACTCCCTCCTATTTTCCACAAATTAACAGATCATGAGAGATTCAGAAAATGTCTCTGAATACCCATGTGTGTTAAGTAAGCTTTCTTTTAAGGCGTGGCCAAAGCCTTCTAAATCCATAATTAAGGGCAGCTTGAGTCTGGGAGCTTTATTGCGCTGTACTGCTGACAACCGAGGTTAAACTTTCCTACTATCTTTCATGCGCTCGACATTACGCAAGATCATCACAACTTTTTGAAATCAGGCAGCCAGGGTTTGGACTGCAGTCCATGTGTCCTATTGCACTTGAAGCATTGCTTCCTTAAAGGGAAGGCTCTTGGGGAAAGCCATGTCCAGCATCGTGAAATAGATTTAAGAAGGGCTTGTCATTGGGTTCCTGGTTGTGCAACTCAGAGTAGCCTTCCCTTTACATACAGTAGTCTTGAGAGTGCCTACATGCAAGTTATTAATTTTTTTTTTTTTTTTTTAATGGCAGAAGAAGAACAAGAGGAGGATGAGGAAATCGATGTTGTTACATTAGCTGAAGCAAATGAATATGAATCCAGCACAGAGTCCAGCAGCACAGAGACGTCAGAAGAGCACAGTAAACCCCACCAAAGCCCGCTGGTTCTCAAACGGTGTCATGTCAACATCCATCAGCACAATTATGCTGCTCCTCCCTCCACCAAGGTTGAATACCCAGCTGCAAAAAGGCTAAGGTTGGAAAGTGGCAGAGTTCTCAAACAGATCAGCAACAACCGAAAATGCTCCAGTCCGCGCACGTCAGGCTCGTCAGATTCGGAAGAGAACGACAAGAGGCGAACACACAACGTCTTGGAGCGCCAGAGGAGAAATGAGCTGAAGTTGAGTTTCTTTGCCTTGCGTGATGAGATACCCGAGGTGGCCAACAATGAAAAGGCTCCCAAGGTTGTCATCCTGAAAAAAGCAACAGAGTACGTTCTTTCCATCCAGTCGGAGGAACACAGACTGATTGCAGAGAAAGAGCAGTTGAGGCGGAGGAGAGAACAGTTGAAACACAAACTTGAGCAGCTAAGGAACTGTTGTGCGTAGGAACTCTTGAGCATCACTTAGAATAATGCAAACTAGACTGAAACTATGGTAAAATATTAATGAATCTAATATCTCTCATGAACTATGTGGTCCATCAAGTATGGAACTATTGCAACTGCATGCTGTGCGATTTAACTTGAGACTACACAACCTTGGCTGAATCTCCCAAGGGTTTGGCCAGAACCTCAAAACTGCCTCATAATTGATACTTTGGACATAAGGGATGATGGGACATTCTTCATGCTTGGGGATGAACTCTTCAATTTTTTTTCTTTTAAGATTTTGTATTTAAGGCATTTTTTCATATGAGAATCCAAAAGAAAAAAGTTGTCCCCAGTTTGCTGTATATATTTACACATCATATTGCCATGTAAATACCTTTAATAAAGCCTTTATAGAAAAATGTGCAACATTAATACGCAACAGTTGTGGCAACTGGATTTATACTTGTCTTGAACTTCTGTGCCATAACATTTCACAATTTTGTTTTTTATTTAAGTACTTTTTTTCCTTTTAAAAATGATTTTTATTTTGTTTTTAGATAAATAAATATTTGCCCAAAATCTAATTAGCTAAATCCTGTGTAAAGACTTCACTTTGTCTCCCACTGTTGTCATTAGATGTCCATTTCCATGACATTCCTTTTTCTGTCATCCTGGCAGTGAACTGACTGAAGTTAAAGGGGGGTTGGATGAGAGGAAATGGTGATAGTTTTGCAGCTTTGTAGGGACCAGTTTCTTCCTCCCACTCCATCTCTAATTCCAGTGGATAAAATTGTCAGTGTAATGTGCCCTGTCAATTCAACTTGCCTTGCCTCCAGGTCCTCCATGCAGGTGTGGTAGCACTGCCTGTGTTGGTCATGCTCAGCTGCCTGCTGAAAGTAAAGCTGGAGTGGTGCATTTTCTCACTGATCACCCCAGTATGTAGGCTCTGCATTCCTTCCACATACATATAATTACATTTTCAGGGCATGACCTTCATTCTGCACTAGGACATAGCCATGTACTTTGAGGGCTGCTTTGTAGTAGGCTCACCTTAATTGCTTCCTGTTTGATTTTAACAGAAGTTAAAGAGGATAAGAAAATAAACTGAGATGGTGAGTGTTGAAGTGGTTAAAACAACAGAGCGGTTTCCCTTTTTAAGTGCTGAAATCAGCAGAGCCAATCTTGGTCAAACACCTTAACACTTTATTAATGTGAATAGTTACTTGGGATTTCAAGGGATACAAAGTTCAAGGACACAGAAAAGGGAGCAAAGGAAAAGGAGAGCCATTTCTCACTTGAAGATTCCTCAGACAGATTCCTAACATTTGCCAGACATATTAAAAAATATTTACATTCAGGACTTGTCTCATGATCAGCCTCAGATATGCCATAAGGTACTTGCTTGACACTGCTCCAAAGATTAGATTTGATCTTTTCTCCCCTTTTCACCCTCTTAGCACAACTTCAGTCATGACTTCAGTAACAAATCAATGAGCCCTTTGATGTGGAGGAAGAATGTGTTCTTTAAAAACTTGGGCCTTGCACTTTTCTGATTTTCATAATTCTGTTAAATACATATTTTCTTGGCTTTTGACCATTAGAGGAGCAGAGCTGCCAGATAGCACCAGTGCCAGCCACTGAACAGGGACCAAGGGTGCAGGTTTTCTATTGCTTTTGGGTTCAGAGAGGGAAGAATGATTGGGTGTGGGTGTATGTGGGATAGGGGCAGGTGGCACTATGCAGGCAGGGTAGATGCCAGAGGTCTCTGTTCTGCAAAGCCCTGGGTAACCACCCCAAAAATCTTGTGTGAGGGAGTTTGGAAAGAAGGTAAGTGTGTAAATCCTATTTGATGAAGGGCTTTAGGTGTTTGAAGGTTTCCTGGGGAAAAAAAACCCCATTATATTAGAAAAAGAGGACAAAGCAAGGCTTTTCTCTTGACTTTTTTTGTATCATCCCCCATAACTGGGTTTATAGAAGTGGTCCGCAGTTTTTTTCTAGCGTGTGATTCAGATATTCACTTATGAGGAAAAATAAAGTGAAATGAAACTGTTAATTGTATCTGAACTGTAAATCAGGACAACTTGCAGCTATGAATAACATAAAAGTTCTGCCTTTTATTAGACAGGATATCTAATTTTAAAAATACATTCATTTTATGTGCCTTTTGGTGTGCTTCCTATTTTAGATATTGCTTCAGAACAGAAGCAAGATGTTGTTGAAGAATTTATAACTGCAATCCCATCCTCCAAAATAAACCAGGAGGTGTAGATCCATCCACAAAAACTGAAAAATATGTCACCTTTGAGTTCCAGTTTCACGTGTTAGCAAAGCCCCCTGGCTTCTTCCTGTTAAATGAGGCTAGACCACAATGATTAATGAACCTCTTCTTATTTGTCAGCTTCTTATATCATTTGGAGAACAGTTTTGGGGTTTTTCTTCTATCTGCAGAAGGTCCTTAGTATTTTGATGAATAGGATACTTGCAGTTATTTAATTTCTTACTCTTACTTTTAATTGAGCATCATCTTACCACTGTCCTACTGGAAAACAAACCATGAACGTGATCTCAAATTGCCACTCTAAAAAATAAAGTTTTGTGGGGTGTCTCTTCAAAATTATGACATTTCTTACTTTGTTGTAGGATTGCAAAGTACCTGAATAATGCAATTAAAAAAAAAAAAAAAAGAGGTGGGTACAGGGTTAAGAAACCTCTTCTGGTCATTAAATTGCTGCTGGAATAAAGAGGAATGTGGCTTCCACTTTCCAACTCCTCACCAGAGATTAGCACATTCAGAAGACACAGACATCTCACAGGAGCTTCTGGGCTGGATTCAGTTAGCAGTGCGCTGTATCTGGATAGGAAGGTGTTGGGGTTTGCTGCTGTTTTGGAGCAGTAGGGGAGATAAGCTTACAAAAGCAGCATCTGAGCCTTGAAATGAAATGCAGAATTTACAGTGCTTGCCAAACAGCTGTATTGAAGCTCTACTTGAAATACAAGGAGCATTTTTAACTTCACTTCTCTGCTCCTTTACTTTCACAGGACACTTGAAGCTACTTCTCTTCCAGAAGAACTTTAGGCAAAATGCGGCATCAAAGAAAATTGGAAACAAACCATCTGGTGAAAATAAAACTTCCTTTATTATTTACCCTCACTGATATAATTTAATTAAATACCAACTTTGAGGATTCCATCTTAATTTTTATTCTTGTACTTAAATTTTGTCTTTGCAGCCAAGTTTTCATGTGAATGGCTTCAAAGTTTCAATACAGAACATGCTAGGGGAGAACTGGGATGTATAAAAGAACCCATGTTGCTTGATTCAGCTCCCACTGGAATCTGTAGAAATTCCACATTTCTTCCAGAGAAACAGATTCGCGCCAGTGGAGGATGCTCTTGAAAATTTTATCACTACCTATAAAGAAATCACTTTACTTGTCCCTACGTAAGCACTCTTGCTCATGAAGCACTTTGCAACCCTTGCAGGCAGTTGAGAGATGGCAAACATTTCATCAGAGTTGCATGAAAGGGAGAATTTCAGGTAAGTGGACTAGAATAACGTTAAACTGGAAACAAGCCAGGTCACTGTAGTTGAAATCTGAATTTATTCAAAACAGAAAGTGGAGGTGGTTGTTTCATCTACAGAAATGAACCAACTTCTAACATGGTGGATTTTTTTGTTTTGTTTTGTTTTATTGATTTGTGTTAGAATCATCTGCCAAGGAATTAACAGAAAAATAAAACTGAACTATAAGTGATCTTAACACAGGCAGGCAGCTTGGGGAGAGATTCAGGATTTACTTCCCAGCTTACAAGTTTGCTGTTCCTTCATTTTAAAAGGACATTTATGGGAGCTTCTGAAAAAAGGCTCTGCTGAGACTGAGAACTAAGCCCTGGTTTCCCCTTGTCGTTGTTTTCACGCAGATGAGACCTAAACTTGACTAGAAAAAGTGAAATCAAGAAATCAGATAGATAAGCTGCAGAAACCAGTTATCATTTCCAGTACAAAACATTTGATGTTCAGCAAGTTTTACCTACCTTCGTATCACTTACTCATCTCAGGCATAGCTGTAAATGTCAGTGAGGGCAGGCTGTAAAAAAATGTTATCCAAGATTCAGAGTAGCTGCTAGAAAGTCAAAGGGGATTTTTTTTTCCTAATTTAACCAATAATCTTCTACATGGATCTCGAGCGAAGGGAAGGCACAAGAATTTGGAGCACCTTGCTTATAGCAGTGGACTCAGCCGTGCAAGCAATTCCCTTTATAGAACCATAGAATTGTTTAGGTTGGAAAAGTCTTTCAGATCATTGAGTCCAACCACTAGCCCAGCCCTGCCAAGTCCACCAGCAATCCATATTCACAAGTGCCACACCTAGACATCCTTTAAATCCTTCCAGGATGGTAGCTCATCTGTCTGTCAACCAAGCCCCAGGTCCTGTTCCCCTGGGCAGAAAATACTGGCCCCAATACTGGGCCCTGGGGAGCACCACTTGTAACTGGGTTTAAGTCCACTCACCACCACTCTTATCCAGCCAGATTTTTACCCAGTGCACATGTCCAAGCCACAAACACCCAGTTTTTCCAGGAGAATGCTGCGGAAGATGCAGTGCCAAAGGCTTTGCTAATGTCTAGGCAGACATCACAGCCTTTCCTGCATCCATTAAGTGGGTCACCTTGTCATAGAAGGAGATCAGGTTGGTCAAGCAGGACCTGCCTTTCATAAATCCTTGCTGGCTGGGCCTGATCCCCTGGTTGTCCTGTACGTGTCAGGTGATGTCACTCAAGATGATCTCTCCATAGTCTTCTCTGGCACTGGGGTCACACTGAGGGCATGTGGGTCCCCAGATCCTCCTTCCCTCCCTTCTTGCAGATATGCCTCATCAAAGAGTTGCAGTCCCTGTGCTTCCAGGGGGGAGCTGGTTTGGGTGGGACCCTGGCCAGGCAGCGGCAATATCACCCTCAATTGGTTTGTACTATAATACAGGCATTTTTTTCAAGTCACTTCAAGCCCAAGCAGCTTGTCTTCAAGTGTGTCCAGACTCCACCTTCCTAGCAAATGAGAGTAATTTTTTCTGATAATGATGAGTATGACCTTTGGTGCTGAATAATAATGCATAAGAGAAAGCATTATTATTTGCCAAAACTATTTAATATTTGTAGTTACTGAGTAAACCTTGCTTCAAGTTGCCACCAATGCATGGGAGCCCAAGCTACAATGCATTTCTCCATGGTTGTGCTTGAAACCATGAGACACAAGGGAGAAATCACTGGCTGAGAGTGGAACCCACAGCTCAGGCTGACTGAAGGATCGCATTCCCACAAGCCCTGTTTCCAGCTTCCAGCTTGACACAGGAATTGTGGAGCTATTCTTTTTTCTAGACAAGTCTGGGAGAGAACAGCTAGTTCCTGACATTATGTGTTATGGTGATTACATTTTATTGCTAAATTCACCCTTCACATATGTCTGTCTGTGAATCTTGCCATGGCTACTTTTCTGTTGAGTACATTTCCATTCAAGGCAAAATCTTTCTTGTCACCATGTGTAATTTCCATTCCATGTCCCAATTACATGGAATTATGTTTTCCAGATAGGATCAGAAAGAAAAAAAAAAAAAAGTAGAAATAAGGATTAGGTGCAATAACTGCAGATATTTGAAAATACAAACTGCAAAAACTTAAGCAATCTGACTGGGTCATAAAGAGTTCCAATCAGAGAAATTAACACTGCTTGGAACTAATTAGCTTCATCAGCTTCCTTCATGCTAATTTATCCATGAAGAAAGAGGGGAAAAAAATTACAGGGATTGTGTTCTATATACAGCAACTACGAGGAAAAACACCCCAAAGTTCTGCAGGCTGAAGTTCGAATGTGCATGACCACATACACAGCTCCAAAATACAGAGCCCCAAAATACACAGCCCCAAAACACACAGCCCCAAAATACACAGCCCCAAAACACACAGCCCCAAAATACACGGCCCCAAAATACACAGCCCTAAAATACACGGCCCCAAAATACACAGCCCCAAAACACACACCCTGGATCCCTCGGGACACCCCCTGCATCTCCGGGCTCGCAGTTGCACAGCAGCGCTCCCGTTTCCCGGCACATTTTTCTTCCCGGCACCACACGTGTGCAAGGGGCTGCTCACAGGGGTGCAGCTGCCAGAGCCAGAGCTTCTTTTCACTCCTTTTTCTCCCATTAATCTGCTCCGTGACGACAGCAGAACCAAACAAAGCCTCTCGGTGCAGGTAGTTCCTGTGATCTAGTGCCCGGCTGAGTGTCTGACAAAGCCTTTTTTGGCCTGGGACCAAGGCCCTGCTGTGCTGTGGATGAGTTAGGGGAGAGGGATCAGCGCTGCAACCCTGTGGATACAGCAAATGTGAGCTAAAGGTTCGTGTGCTTCCCTCCCTGGGCAGGGAAACATGCCCACCCTCCCTCTCCTGAATGATGGTGCTGTCTGCAATACCAGGTGGGGTTCTACCCCACATCATTTAGGTTCCAAATTTATTCAGTCTTGTTTTATGTAGTTCATTTAGGTTTATCCAGTGTGATGAACTGCCAGTGCTTTTTCCTAGAACTATTTATGTTCTCATTTGACTGCACTACAATAGCTCCTTAAGTAATTTTGATTTATTCACGTGTGTCCCAGGAAAGAAAACCTGCTCTGTTACAACTGGTATCAGGGCAAGGCTTTCCAACAAGAGCTCTTCAGAGAAGCTGATGTTTAAGGATCTAAAAATATGGTGAGGATGCTGGATCAGACAGCAGAGTTTCTATGAGGGCTGTCCCACTATTCTACACTTTGCTAATTTACTTTTAGGCTACACTTTGAAATCATGAATAGATTAATAAACTGAATCTATATTAAAAGGATGCAATAAAATATATAGAAAGCATTTTGCTATAAACCATGTTCCACGAACATAAAAAATCCAGGGGAACCCAATATGATCCATTCGTTTCTGCGGAACTTGAGCAAAGATACTTCTGGACTGGGATGGCTTTTCAACAGTGAACAGCATCACTATAGAACCATAAACCAGACCTTTTAAATATCAGAGTGTTTATAGTGTGTAAGTGTGATGGACAGGAGAGGAAAAGAGAGTTTTGGTTTGGTGGTTTGGGGGTTTTTTTGCTTTTGTCAACCAAGTATTTTTCATAGAGATTTTACAAGAAAATTCCATCAGCCTCTAATAGTTCACCATGTACTGGCTGCAGACACTGAGATTCACAATGGATTGAGAGAAGAAAAGCTGTATTATTTTGATAAATTGTGCTGTTTTATAATATTAATTTGATCTGAAAAATTCCTCTCATCTGGGCTAAAGCAGGTTTTTCTTTGGGCACACATAAAATCTTATTATGTGTTCCCATTATCGTTCATCATTATGGTAAAGAGTAAGATAATACTGTATTGTGCCTAGAGTTGAACACTTTAAGGGAATAAAAAGGCTATATGAATATCTTATGAAGTGATTGCAAAATAAAATTGACATCAAAGTGATTCGACTATGTAACATATTATTCCCTCCCTGTAAAATTGGATTCCTGCTGAAAATCACTTTCCTTTTTTTGCATTTGTGAAAGAAAAAAACATAGGCCTCTTGCTCTTATGGAACAATACAGCATTTTCCCATGTCTACAAGGGCAAAAGTATGCATCCTTATGTGTACTTTTATTTGAAATTTAATTTTTGGTGCTTAATTAAAATGAATTCAACCATTTCCCATTCATTTCAGTGAGCTGTCCTAAAACTGAGACCTGATTGTGGCAGCTGAAACAGTCAACACATACTGCAAAAGCATTAAGGCAGCTCCAGGGGCCAAAATAATCACCAGATATTAATGCCCTGCTTAGCAGCTGGAGCAAAATATCTGGAAGGGAGGTGGCTGCCCCAGAGGTCTGTGCAGATGCTCTGTGTGACTTGGCTGTGGAGGTTGCCCCATCCTCCAACTCTGTTTCAAGCTCCTTTTTGTTGACACTGCTAGCCAACTTCCCATGCATGTCATGCATTCATATTTGGTAATGCTGCTTTCCAGAAGATTTTAAGCTCAGCTGATGTTTCCATGAGTTTCCTCTGTAAATGTCCCTGCTGGTGGCCCGTGGGGACCTTGCTTGCAGGAACAGTAAATCCCACCGGAGAGTGCTGGCCCCCGGCAAGTCACAGTGTTTCCACACAACACCAAGTACTGACCTGATGTGAGCATACTTTGCCTGTTCAAATCTGTTTAAAAAACTGTGAATGATAAAGTTCCTGCCACAATTTATGATAAATTCAGTGTTCTACCACAGTTGCCCTAAAGTCCTCATGAATACCCCACAGTTTGCAGATTAGTGATGGCATTGATATGAATTGTATTAATCCTCCTGGATGCTCCAGCCATGCATGGTTTCAATTTTGTGACTATGAGGCCACTGTAACTTATTTATTCCCTAATATAATTGGCTCTGTGTCAATCAGCTTTCAGCTGATACCTTCCTTTGTCTTAGTATGCATTGGGAGCAACATTCTGGCCTCTTCATGAAGCACCACACAAACCAAGAAACACTTACTGACTCCGGCAGGGACATGATTACAACCTTAGTTTTGCAATCTTTCTTTAATCTTCTTTTAATTAATTTAATTCTGATATCATTATCTAGATTGCCCCATTCATTCAGCATCACAGCATCTAGATCTTCATTCTCACTGGCAGGCTTTGGTAACTTTGCAAATGGGGCAGCTCTATCTCCCATTTCTACCTTTTGATCTTTACTAACAACCTTCCTTTAATGTCTGCTGAGCTCAGCCTTTTATCAGGCAGAGCACTCCACCCTCCCTGGTAGAGGGGCACTGCTCTGATCAACGTAGGCATGCAGAGCTGAATTTCCACCCTCTGCCTCTCCAGCTGATCCTGCTGGCCCATCTTGGCTCTCCAGCCAGTTTTAAAACCAGTTCAACCAAATCCAATTTAAAACTGAAGGGCAGACAGGATTTAATAAAGTTTTACAGCCCATTCAAGTTTAATGAGTTTCATGAGATGACCTGTGTCATCTCTGCTGGGGATTTCTTCTGGTAACTTCCTTGGGTGGGCAAGCATTGTAACCTGGAGCTTGCAGCAGGTATTGTAGGTTAGAACATATATAATCCATACTGGTTTTATTGTTCCATTTACTTAGGTTTATGAAAAGACCTCAGCTGTTGCCTTTTTTTTTTTTTGCTTAGTGTCATGAAAACACCGTGCCATTTGTACAGTTAAATGGAAAGGTCCAAAGTATTCCATGTTTCTACAGCTCAGTAGAAAAGCTGTCCCCTCTTCTGCTTGGCCCTGATGTGACTGTGGCTCAGCTGGTGTGTAGCAGGGACCCAGTGAAGAGCACAGGCACTGCAGCCAGGTCAGAGCAAGAGAAACCCAGGGGTCAGGATGCAGACTGGCATGACTTGTACCAAGATCCCAAATCCATCTCATGTCATTAGGATAAAAATCCTTATTCTGGTCTAATCTCATTCTAAATTGAAATAGTTTATATTAGCACACCTCTGCCCATACTGTGTGGCTGTAACTCATTAATTTTTTTAATTGTGTAAATCCTGGTCCCCCTGTCAGCTCAAGCAAGGTCATCTGGTGCAGACAGCCCAGGACCATGACCTTCTATCTGTGATCATGGCTTCTGAATATCTTCAAGGATGGAGACTCCACATAACCTCCCTGAGCACTCTGTGCCAGTGGTCAATGATCAACATCCTCATCATGACAGTTTCTTTCCATGGTGTGTCTTGGTGTTACACAAGATTTAGCATGGAGTGCGTAAATTTTCAGAGATGTTGAGCAGCTCCAATAGCTGGGATTGCTCATTACTTTAAAAGATCAGGCAAAAAAAGTGCTGTGGTTTTCCTCTTCTGGAGAAGTAACAATTTCTGGATGAAAAGACAGCAGAGAAAAGATAAATCTGGGGTACAAACAGATACAAGTGCGCTGCCTGCCCTCTGCCATTTTTTTCTGAGTAACTCTAAACTCTGATGCACTCTGGCTTTCAGGCAAGGCACATTTTCAGAAGCTCTCAGATGTCAGTGGTTGCAAAGCTCAGCTGAAAACTGAGTACAAATGGAAAATCCTGTCCTTTGGTCTCTCCTGGCATGTCAACTATTTACTTTGACTTATTTAAAACTTACCTGCTCTGCCCTCATTTTCTCATTTCCAGTCACTTGTACCAATCAGCATTATTTGGCTGAAAGACAAACTATCCAAACAATGTGTTGCTTCCCTGTCAGGAGCTAACAAAAAAAAAAAAAAAAAAAAAATCCCTGAATCCTGAGTGCAGACAACAGACTGGCAGGAAGGCAAGTATCAGCACACAGCCCTGTGTCGTGCTGGTTTTCTGGGGTGACACTCTATTTACTTTGATGTTTTCCATACAACCCATGCTTTCCCTATCCATCACTGCCAAGGTGAAGCTGCCCAGCACAACAGCAAAATAAGCTGCTCTGCCTAGCAGTGGAAAGGTCTTTTCCCAGCACCTACTACAGCTTGCTTAGATGGGTGTTTAAAGATAGTGTGTTGATTTTAATGAAGATTGATATTCAACATGAATATGCTGCCTGCCTTGCTTCTCTGCTGGATGCTCAGCAGAGAGCCTGGTGAACCTTAAACAGTGGGATCACCTGTTGATTTGGGGATTAAAAGCTGTCTGTGGAAGGCTGTGCTGAAAAAATGTGCTCAGAGCTTCTGCTGAAGGGGCTAGTTCATAGTTTAGTCAAGTAGCTTTATAACCATGTCTATCATGAAAATTTGTTATCAGCACATTGTTTGAATCACAGATCAATGCAGACTGATTTTGGCAAATCTAATTAGATTTGATGGGGAAGAACATGGATGCATTTTCTAAGGCTCCATATTTCCCATCTTCCTATGCGTAATTTCATTTTGAATTTGTTTAAGAGCAATTAAAAGCTGTGAATGGTGATACTGTGGAGATGCCAGCCATGGTTATCCCACTCTCTTAAGCAAGGCCATCTGTCACCCACACTCACAACAAGAGACTGGGAGTCAGAACTCCAGTGCCTCCCAGTTATGCCAGTCAGTCAATGTGTGCTCTCTGTATGGCCACAGGCAAGGTATTTTACATATCTGCACCTCAGTTTACATATCTGTGAACTTGGATATAGCATATATATGCATCTTAAGGGCATTTTAAGACTTCATTGATCACTACTACTCAGCTGTTTCCATTTCTTCTGCTTCCATGGCACAACACAACATTGATTATCATAATGTGAGATATGGCAGGGGCACAGCCTGGTGCTTATCTATCTTTGTGAGTACTGTGGCTGTGCTGCAGTTGCTGAAATCTCTTCTTGGTACAGCAAGGATACCAGCAATACAGGTGTTCATCATGATGTCAGGGCTTAAATGGGACATTCTCCAGGACTGCACTGGTGAGCAGCTTATGCTCACCACAGATGCCCACATCAGATACTTCTGCCTCCCTGTAGGTCTTTTCTCCAGTGTTGGTGGAGTTTCTTTAGTGGATGTTAACCAGTCTGCCTACCTTCATATCCTGTGCCTTGTAGCATAAGAGCAGCAGCATCATGACTGTGAAATGGACTTAAAATCCCAGGGCAGAGTCCTGCTGTGGTGCACATCTTTATCTTTGACATAGGAGCTGGAAAGAAAGGGGCCAGCAAGGCCAAAGGCTCAGGGTACTGCCACTCTCCAGGCAGCAGAGAGATGCAAAGGAAGGTGTTGGACCAGATCTCCCACTTAGGGCGGTGCTGGGTCTTTGTATGAAACATGGGCAGGGGTGCCACTGTCGCCAGTGTGCTAATGAGAGCACAAGTCTCCCAGCTGCCTCTGAGGAAGATCCCATACCTGCAGCCACAAACCAGCCTGTCCAAGCCCCCAGAGGATCAGCCCCAGTGCCTGCCCCATGGCTGTGCCCACACAGGCACTGTGGGAAAGTAGAACTTTATACATGACTGCATAAATAGCAACTGGTCTTGAAAGGAGGAGGACACCCGGTCCAGCACAGGTTTCACACACCATCGCCCACTTCCCTCCTGCTGCTGGAGAAGCACTGTGCATTGCTGGAGGAGCACTGTGCATTGCCCAGAGCTCAGGCTGTGGCTTGGATGCGTCAACAGGCCTGTCATGACAGTCCATGGGCTGCCAGTGTCACTCTCCCTTGAAAATTGTTCACATGAATGCTGTATATTTGTTATAGATGAAGAGATTAGTGTAAAGGCTAAAAAAGGAAAGTAAACAGAATGGGAAGGACCCTGGGGATACTGCAGTGGTGTCTGCCAGCTTGGCTGGTCCAACCTGTTTATAATGTCTAACACAATCACAGGTGCCAAAGAGTAACCGACAAGTTAAACAGTTTCCTCTTTGAGATTTAGCAACAGGATCTCTGTGTGAGGAAAGCAGAGATCTTGCTGTTTTCCCTGGAGCTGGATCCTTCAGAAACAGAGAAGCAGTCCCCAGGCTCTCCTCTGGAGACTGGTGGCATTTCACCTGCTCTGTGCATCCTCTGCTGATGTTGAGACAGCAGTTCTGTGTGGGCTCAGGGCTCCCTGTGACCAGACCTATGGCCCTTATCCCTCATCCAAGGGTATCTCCATGTCCATGGCTTTCTATCCCTGCTGACAGCACCACTTGCCACTTCCTCTCCCAGGCATGTGACTTCCCTTGTGATCTTTCACCCTTCAGACAAAACAAACTCCTTCTCCCCAAGGATTTAGTCAATGCCTTTCTCAGGAGCTTCCTGGGAAATTTGGCTGGGACCTGAATGGTGCTGCCTCCCTCTCTCTTGAAATCTCTCTTATTTCTTGTTCACGGGTTTTATTTTATTTTTTACTAATGATGTAAAACCTTTGGTTCACAGTTTTGTTATCCCTCCCCCAAACTCAAGCGTGGTCATCTCTGAGTCTACTTTCCAACTTTAGTAATGCAGACTTTGGTTTCACTTTATTCCAGGGTTTTCTTCTTTCTTAAATCATATTCAAGATAGTAATTTTAAATGCTCTGCATAATCTCTAATGGAGTTTTTGTACTTCTCTACTAGTTCAGTCTTTCTGCACATGCAGAAAGACACCTCTTTGAAAAGTCGTGTTTCTTTCTTCTTCTTTTTTTAAATTATTTTTTATGCCACAAACTTGGGGAATATATGGAGCATCTGAGTCCCATGCTTCTGTAGCTGGTAGCTGGGCCATCAGTGATAAGTCTGTTATTTCTGTGTTTCATACCAACCCTGAATATCCCCTTTCTCTGCTCTGGAGTCACATCTAAGCTATCCAGAGTCTGTTCTTCATCTCACATTGAACACTGAGAGGGCACAGAAGGCAGTGCAAGCCTTTCCAGCAGCTTTATAAACTTTCCAGTCTTTATTTTTTCTGTTATTGCCTCCTGCTCCTGGCTCTTGGAGCTTCCCCACTGAAATCACCAGTGAGTCACCATCACCTAGAGATGGATCACTCTTGGGGTACAGGAACGCCTTTTCTTTAAATTGAGTACTTAAATTTGAAGACTGGGAAAATAAATTAATTACAATAAGCACCATTGCATTTTACCATTGTTTTCTCACAGAATGAACTTGATACTGGTAAATACAGCAGAGAGGTATGTGTAAGAGTGAGGACAAGAGCTGGTGGTATCAAGTCATAACACCTGCTGCAGAACAAATGGGTGTAACTGGCTGTAAATGCATTCAGGATGACAATTAGGTGGTTTCTAATCTTGAGAGAAGAAAAGCTCCAAGATAATATCCAAGAAGGTGAAGTGAGGACAAGACACTGATGTTCAAGTTAATGTCTTTGTGGGCAGGCTGGTGCAGAATGCTGGTTTCTGTTGGGAGAGGAGCAGATGCAATGACCTAACCTTTCCTCCTGAGCGTCTGAGATGACTGAGGGTTTTTTGGAGACCTCTGGAATTAACCTGGAACAAGCTTAATCCCTGGATGAGGGAAGGTGTAATTACTGCTATGATTACACACTCAGCTGTTTTTTTCTGCTGTGTCTCTCCGTGGCCCATGTGTGCAGGGAATGTCTGGTGCTTTGCTCCAGCCTCTGCTGCACCTACCTGTCCTGGCTGATGGCACTTCACTTTCCAGCTGCCCGTGGTGACCAGCTGGGAGCTGTCACCTCCACACTCTAGTGACCCCAAAGGACACATCACAGCTCCCCTTGGCTCCACTGGCACAGATTAAGAAGCACACATGTGATGCCTGCTGCCAGCAAAGCTCGCGGGGTCACAGGCGGGGAAGCTGAGGCAGAGTGCTGGAGGGTGGAATGCTTCAGCTGCCACAGCCTCGTTGCAGCCTGACCCCTGATCTTTGCCTCAGATCTTCTTTTGGCCTCGAAAGAGCATGTTGCATCAGTTGGCCTTGACTTTGCTCTGTTTAATTTGCAGAGGTGAACTTAGAGCGATGCAATTGCCTTGTGTAAGTGTACTAAGCTGTCGTAAGAGTGATTACACTTGAGTGCTTTATTGATATGAGACTATTCAGATCACATTACGAGAGGATTTTTATAGTACAAACACTAGATAGCCTGCAGGGTTGAGTGATAAGAGCACAAGGCATATTCTACATGCCTGTGGAAAGAGGGTCTTTTTATTTTTCCTGCACTGAGAGAGCCTGGGTGGGATGGGAACTGTGGGTCTCCCCCAGTTACTGAGGCCCCAACTCTGCCATCACAGGGGGAAATGCTTGGTGGTCAGTGCCATCCCCCTGCCAGCCTCCCTGCAAAGGTATAAGGGTGCTCTGTGAATTTTTATGGGATGTGGGGTCTGTGACTTCCAAACCGCAGGGCTGCCTTGCAGGGGAGGGGAACAGCATGTCCTTGTGCCACAGGTCACAGAGGAGCCACATCTGGGTAACCTCCTGTGACCATCATCTGACTTCTCTGTGTGTCAACAGGCAGGCAAACATTTTCACCCCTCTTCATGCTATTTTCCTGGCTTTGTCATGCCTTTCCTATCTCTTGTCGTGGCACTCAGAGTTGTGTTCACAGCCGTGCTGCTGGTGCTTGTAATACCTGGGCAAGTCTGTGGCATCAGGAAAACCTCTATTAATTTGAGCTGATGTTTTAACAGCAGATTCTCTATGTGTTTTGCCAAGGAAGAAAGGGAGTCTTAGGGAGAGAGGAATGAAAACTCAATTTTCAGAGCTATTTGATTCATATTTCTCTTCTGCTCTGCCCACCAGGAGCTGTGAAGGAACCATCAGGGCCCCATTTAAGGGCAATGCACATGTGAAAGCATAATAATAGTTTAATGCCACTGCTTCTCCCAAACTCTGGAGTGGGAATGGACTTGGAGAAAAAAGTGTGTCAGACTGCTCCAGAAAAAAGTGTGTCAGTGTGCTCCACAATAAAATGTGTCGGGTGCTCCAACACCTGGCCCTTTTCAGCTGATAAAATGAACCTTTGGTCTCATGAGTAACCTTAGATTTTGATCTTTCTCTTGAGTTCACTGACCTTGGGAAGTAATTTATTCAAGATTTGGTCTCCAGCCAATTGTAGGAGTATGGCCCAAAGTGATCTCCTCCACCTCTCCTCCTCTGCAGCAGTCTGCTGAAAGGGACAGCATAAAACCTTTAATCTACCTGCTCAGCAGGGCTCCCACCTCTCATACCATGAGCATGGAAAGCCTTTTTTTTTACAACCCAATGTTGTATCTTGTTAAATTGCAGGACCACAGAGTTGCAGCTTGGATTTATACCCTAATTTTGTGCCTTTTGCACTAGCACTTGCTTCTCCTGTGACAGGGTAGGTTTTGCAGATCAGCTCTTTTTTGAAATAGCCAAAGCATTGCAGGGGAGCTGGGAACATATTTAGTAATTGAATGAAGCAGCATGTGTTACCCACATGGGGATGTCACTATGCTGGGTAGACAGAGACAGGCTCTGTGCAGAGGCTGATCAGGTTGGTGTGGCAGTGGCAGCTCCCAGGCTGGGCACCACAGCCCACACAGATGCCAGCACCCTCTCAGGTTGTACACACTGCAGAAGTGACACTGCAGCTCCCAACTGGCTGCAAAGGTGCTGGCACAGCAGGATTCTAAGTTCCCTCCTGGAGAGAGCAATAGCAGTATGGAGAAAAATCTCACATGGCATTGCAGCTTCTATTTAATTTTTGGGTCCAGACTGGAATCAAGGGGATACATTTTGTTTTTTTCTTAATTTGTAAAAAAAAAAAAAAGTAACAAAAAATTCAAATAAAGCTTGTTCCATCCATATACTGGAGATTTGCTCTTTTCCTGTTTCAACAGTCTGCAGCCTGTTCTGTATTCTCAATGTTCTCTCTGAGTTCTTGGAGGGCTACAAAGCTACTTTCTACATTTGTATGTGGGATACTTGTATGCTTCTCTCCTGTGATAATTTGGAAACAGACATGATATGTCATCACTTGGGAGAATGGTATTGAAAAGAAAAACAAATGAATTCTATAGGAAGCAAACGCGCAGTGTTTGGGAGAAACGTGGCCAAAGGCTTCTCTTGGGGTGAAAAAGATGAGCAGTGAAGGCTCCCGTGCTGCCCATCCGCTGATGCTGAAGCTGATTCCGCTCTTCCTTGTAACCTGCCTGTCCGAGGCAGCGGGACAGGGTCCCGCAACCTCCCTGTGCACGCTGCACTCCTCCACGCCGGCTGCCCCGCACCGCGGAGTGCCGCCGGAAAAATCTGTTTTTTACTTAAACAATTAAATTTCAAGGCGCGCCGAGGCTCGGCAGTACTGGCGTTAGGGTGCCGGCAGTGCGGTGAGGTGCGGTGCGACGCGGGCGGTGCTCTGCCATGCCATGCGGTGCGGAGCCGGCAGCGCTGTTCTGTGTGGTGCCGGCGGTGCGATGCGGAGCAGTGCCGCTGGTGGGATGCGGGGCGCTGGGATGCGGGACAGGAGTGCTGAGCGGGCGGTGGGATGCGATGAGGGGACGTGGGATGCGGTGGGATGCGGGGCAGGAGCGCGGGGCTGGCGGTGGACGCGGGGCAGTGGGATGCGGTGGGATGCGGGGCGCTGGGAATCGGTGGGATGTGTTGGGATGCGGTGGGGTGCAGTGGGATGCGGTGGGATGCGGCGGGATGCGGTGGGATGTGGGCAGGAGCTTGGGGCAGTCGGTGGGATGTGTTGGGATGCGGTGGATGCGGGCAGGAGCTTGTGGCGGTCGGTGGGATGCGGTGAGATGCGGTGGATGCGGTGGGATGCTGTGGATGCGGTGGGATGCGGTGGGATGCGGTGGATGCGGCGGGGCTGACGGTGGGATGCGGTGGGATGCGGGCAGGAGCTTGGGGCGGTCGGTGGGATGCGGTGGGATGCGGTGAGATGCGGTGGATGCGGTGGGATGTGTTGGGATGTGTTGGGATGTGTTGGGATGTGGTGGGATGCTGTGGGATGCGGTGGATGCGGTGAGATGCGGTGGGATGCGGTGGGATGCGGTGGGATGCGGTGGATGCGGGCAGGAGCTTGGGGCGGTCGGTGGGATGTGTTGGGGTGCGGCGGGATGCGGCGGGATGCGGTGGATGCGGGCAGGAGCTTGGGGCGGTCGGTGGGATGCGGTGGGATGCGGCGGGATGCGGCGGGATGTGTTGGGGTGCGGTGGATGCGCTCGCCGCTCCCGCCGCTCTCTCGCTGCTGTCGCTGCCCCGGGCTGCGGCCGCGGGCGGCGGGGGGCGGTGACGTCACAGAGCCGCTCGCCAGCACAACGTTCCATTGAGGCGAGCGCGTGCTCGGGCGAGCACATGGGCAGCGGGGCCCGCTCCGCTCCGCGCCCGCCGCTCCGCCCGGCCCGGCCCGGCCCGGCCCGGCCCCGACCCCTGCCCACAGCGGGGCCGCGGTGAGTACCGGGGCCGCAGCGAGGCGGCGGGGCGCGGGCACAGGGGGTATTTATTTGTTTATTCTGCTTTTGCCTTTACTTTGCCCAGCCCCCCCCCCCCCCCCCCCCCCCCCTCCGCGTTGTTACCCGAGTCCTGGCGGGGCGTGCGGGTCCCGGCGCGGTTCGGAGCCCGGGCGCGGGGCAGCGCGGATGGGGGAGGGGAGGGTGCCTTTCGTGTTATTTATTTATCTTTGTTAAAGCGCTGGGTCGCCCGTGGCCTAAAAATACCAACTGCCCGCCGCGAGCCGTGCGGATGGGGAGGAGACGGGGCCGGGGCAGCGTCCGACGGCAAACACGGCCGCGATGGGGTCGGCGCGGCTCGGAGTGACCCGCAGCGATGCGCCCATCCCCCGCAACTCCCCCATCCCGGCTGCCAGACCCGGAGAGGGAGCGGGGACGAAGAAATGGGTGCATCCCGCGGTGTGGGGAGACCCCCGGGGCAGGGAGGTGACAGGGGGGCCGGACGAGCCCTCTGTAACTGCGCGGAAAATGCGCGCAGCGCGCAGGCCGGGACGCGGAGCCGGCCTGCAGCCTGCCCTGCAGCCTGTCCTGCAGTCGGCCCTCCTGCCTGCCCTCTCTGCCTGCCCTGCTCCCTGCCCTGCTCCCTGCCCTGCAGCCTGCCCTGCAGCCTGCCCTCCTGCCTGCCCTGCTCCCTGCCCTGCAGCCTGCCCTGCAGCCTGCCCTCCTGCCTGCCCTGCTCCCTGCCCTGCAGCCTGCCCTGCAGCCTGCCCTCCTGCCTGCCCTGCTCCCTGCCCTGCAGCCTGCCCTGCAGCCTGCCCTCCTGCCTGCCCTCTCTGCCTGCCCTGCAGCCTGCCCTCCTGCCTGCCCTCTCTGCCTGCCCTGCTCCCTGCCCTGCAGCCTGTCCTCCTGCCTGCCCTGCTCCCTGCCATCTCTGCCTGCCCTGCTCCCTGTCCTGCAGCCGGGCCTCCTGCCTGCCCTCTCTGCCTGCCCTGCTCCCTGCCCTGCTCCCTGCCCTCTCTGCCTGCCCTGCTCCCTGCCCTGCTGCTCTGCCCTCTCTGCCTGCTGTTGCCTCGGCATGCGGGGTCACTTCAGCTTTACCCGCAGCTCTCGGCCTGGTGTGCTCGGCCTGGTCCAGAGCTGGGTGTCAGGAGGGCCGGAGGAATGGACCGAGAAGATTCTTTGCATGTTCCATAGACCATTTCTACAAACGTTTTTTTAGGCCATCTTTTCATCAAAAAGTTGTTTGTGGCTTTGGAGTACGTTAATAGGCCTCATTTTATTTTTATGCCTTAATAATACTGATGTGTTTCCATTGAGAGGATGGGTGCTTTCGGACTTGGATGTCAGTCTATTAAACTGTTGGTTGCTGCATCTTAAAATATCGTGCAGAGAAATCCAAGCAGAACTGAGAATTGAATCTGAGCGATGCTGCAGGCCTTCAGTGAGATCTTTTTAATCCCATCCTTGTTGGCAAGTTTAGACATGTTGTCCTGGCCACATATCTGGTCAGACACAGTGAGTCATGAGCCCTACACTAGTTCCTCTTTATCAATATGTTGAAAAAATTGTGTTATTTAAGTCATTGATTTGGAACAAAAGAGCTTTCCTGAGGGTGTGTTAGAATATGTTAGCAAAGAATACAATTATGTTACATACATGTTACAGCTGCATGAGATGAGAGTGTTTATTTCTTCACGAGAGCAAAAATGCAATCTCACTAATGCCAGTTTGCACCGACTGCAGTCCACTACTGTGGATTATTTTAAGAGTACTTAAATACATCGTTGCAAATTAGGAGTGTATTAAAAAATGCAGCTCTGAAGTGTGGACATCACTAATAAATAAGCATACAGTATTATAAACATCCAGTTTTCTTTCAAATATGTTTTTTAAAATTATTTAACAAATATGTGTTTTCCAAGCACATGAGGCAGTTAAGATGCTCTTTTGTGCTAGGGGCTGCATATCTCAATAAATGCCAGCTTGCAGCCTCAGGGGTTCAAGTCATTTTATATTCACTATGCATCATTTTAGGAATGCACCTCTAATTTTATTCTTTCCTCCTCTCTCTTCCGTGTTAAGTCAGGAGTATGGCTTACAGCTACTTTAGGATTGTTGTATTTCAGATTGGTTTGACTGTGCCTCCGTGCATTTGAAGTTACATTAAGGTAATTAGTGGTACAGGTGCAGTTTGTCAGGCAGTGGCAACGCCTCTATGCCTGTTTGCAGTGAAATGTACATGAGTGTCTCGCATCCCTGGGAGAGGGGCTGCATGCACAGGGGCAGCAGGAGCAGTGCCAACCCCTGCCTGCACTCGGCCGGGAGGATCTGGCATCGTTTGCCTCTGCTCGCTGATGGCGTGGAAGATCTGGAGGATCTGGCATCGTTTGCCTCTGCTCGCTGATGGCGTGGAAGATCTGGAGGATCTGGCATCGTTTGCCTCTGCTCGCTGATGGCGTGGAAGATCTGGAGGATCTGGCATCGTTTGCCTCTGCTCGCTGAGGGCTGGCGGTGTCAGAGCCGTCTGCAGGCGCAGGAATAAGGAAAGGCTCAGGCCTGCCTCCATCAAAGGGCCTGTCTGCTGCAGAGAGGAATTGTGTGTTTAGGTAGTTTATAAATTGGAATATTGGCTTCCCTGGTGAAAGTGCACACTTGGAATGTACCTTTGGCTAGAGGTGATGGATTTCAGAGGTGATGGTGAGTTGTGTGTCCGGATGGCAGCACGGTTCTGTGGCTCTGTGTTATGGTGTGCTCTCCTCTCTGTGCCCCTGCACAACCAGAGCCCAGCTTTTTGTTTCATTAAGGACTTTGGTGTTCTAAGATTGGATCTTGTGCTTAACTCTTTGAAAGATTTGAACCATATCTTCCTGTTTTTAATCAGAATGCTTTACAAAGGCAGCCTATGCTTCCTGGCTGTATATATTTAATTCACTGTTTTTGCATGAGAAATTGCTGTCAGGGGAAGCTGATGTGGAGCAAGGCTAGGGGGAGGAAAAGTGTATCTGTGCTTTCAGGGTATTGGTGCATCTTGTGTTCGTTTAGCACATTTCAGCTGAATGTGTTCAGTGCATTATTGCAGTATCACATTTTCTACAGGCTCTTTCTACACGCTTTTTCAGTAATTATGCTGGTGCAGCTCTACTCAGAATTGCAAGGTTGTGCTTACAAGTGTGACAGCTTAAATAGTGTTTTTTCCCCATTGGTCTATGCAGACAGTAGAGCTGGCAAACCATGGGAAAATGGTGTTTTTTTCTGTGGCATGGGAGGCATTTCTGCTGCGTGCTGGATTACTGAGGGTTTGTCTTTTTCTCCCAGCAGATGAATTTAGCAAAGTCTGGTGTCAGGAACTTGTGGTGCAGTGTGCACTGCAGCTGTGTGCCAAGCAGTTCAGCAGTGCAGATAGGTTCATCAGAGCCTCAGTGGAGTCTCCGTGCTGCTCTCAGTGCATCACTGCTGGGATGGAGATGCTGGGATGGTGGGCACGACACCCTGACCTCTCAGTGCTGGCCGGGGGTGGTGTGATGTCCTGCTTTGTGATCCAAGAGGGATGCAGGGCTGCAAACTAAGCTAGCAGAGAGGAAAATGCATCCCTGGCCAGGAAGCTTTTGCCTTTCTGCAACAAGGTGATACTGATCTTATTTTGTGTGTTGTTTTCTGTCTCCTTGGTGGCTGGTAGCTTTAGTTCTGAACACCTGCAGGCTCCTGGTGAGATTTATGATGAGTGAGGAGGGAATAAAAACATAAAAACATAGTCTGTTTCTTGGACTCAGTATCACTGCATCTAGGCCTGTTTTCCCTCATCACAGCTGCATCTGCTCCTGAGATTGTCCATCTTCTTATGTAGCAACGTGCTCAGTGCCCTGGGAAGCAGTGCTGCTGTGTGCCTGCTTATGGCATTATTGAGCCTGGGGGTGCAGTGCCTGCCATTTGCTCACCTTGTGAGTACAGTTCTGTGGAGGACAGCATTTCTTTGAGCTACCGGTGTTGCAGTTCTCTCTCTCAGGAGTGTTCTCAGTTCTCTCTCTCTCTGGCAAGTGCCAGAGATTGTTTAAAACACGGCTTGCTGGTGGTGTTTTTTTCCCTGTTGCTTCAAGGGTGGCAGATAAAAGCGCTGGGATGGTTACCTGGAGCATGAGCTCTCCAGGTAACTCAAACACTGGGACTGGCCAGGCATTTGGAGTGGTCTGGATGTTTGTGATCTAAAACATCCAGATGTGTATGATCTGAATGCCTTTTAATGCATGCCTGGATGGTCTCATTCATTATGTGAATTCAAGGTATAGATGTGAACATTAGTGTGGAATTCTATCCTGCGAATCGGGGTAGGATACCGTCAGTACTGGGGCTGTACTGGTTGAGTATCACCCAGGTTTTCCTGTCAGGTTTGTCCCACCCCTTCTGATGCCAGTGCTGTCTCATCTTCGTTGCTATTGGTATCTTACATTTGTCAGCAGATACCACAATTGAATCTCCAATCACCTCAAAGGAAAAATGATCCATGAATTCCTGCTGATACAGTGTATCATGCAGGAAGGAGCTCTCGAATGCAGCAGTGACAGGCAGAGCTAGAACCAATGCCTGGTAAATAATTCAAATCAGAATTTATGGTGAATTAGAAACTAAAGGCAAGAGTGATTAGCTGCTAAAACAAATTGCCAAGACAAGGGGCAGGTTCTGTCTCAGTCATTTCCGCCTTAAAACCTGAGTTGGAAGGAGCAGTAGAAGCAGGTTTGTGTAAAAATTACTGGGTAGGTTCCTGCAAATCTGCTCATTACAAAGTCCCTGGACAATGGAGGGGAGGTTTGACCATGCCCCCACACTATGAGGTTGGGTTGTGCAGGTGTTGGGAGCCCACCTGGCTGAGCTGAGCTGCAATGTGTGGAGCACTCGGACAAGTGGAGCAGCCCAAAGCCCTGGAAGGACTGTGTCTTTGCATGGAAGGGTGTCATTGCACAGCAGAGTATCTTTGGCATGAGATATTTTGGAAATCAGCCTCTTGTCACCTCTTTTGTGGTCTCAGACAAGAATACCGAGTTCCAGGTCATGTACCTGGCCAAGAGCTGCAGGATTTTGGGAACTTTTGAGGCATGAGGTTTACATCACTATGGTTGTCATCTATCAGCTGGGGGCTTTTCCAGGCATGGGACCCAGCTCCTCTTCTGAAGGTGAGAATGAATGGCAGAGAAGCCCAAAGAAAGCCTGAAAAGCTCTCCTGTTTTGGGGAGAGGAGGTCCTTACTGCAAGAGCAGTACCTGGAGCTGTAGGCTGTTTCCTTAGAGGCAGGTACAGAACAGAGCTGAGTGGCAAGACCATATCTCCTCATGTGGATTTGTAAGCAGCTTGTAGAGACCCTCAGCACAGTGTGGGTTGTGTTGGGAGCCCCCAGACTTTGAATGGGTCTAGTGCATGGATTTTAAGGTGGAAAACTCAGGTTTCCTAACCACCCATCATCATCATCTTCCCTTTGTCCTGCTGGATGGTCCAGTCTGCTTTTCCCGGCTTTCTCTGAATGGCTGTTCTGGGCTGCCTGGCTTCCATGATGCCTGCTGGCTGCCTGCCTCATCTGTGTTTAGCTTTACTGCTGGAATGGGGCTGGGTAAGGGGTATGTCAGCCCGGTAACACCTTTGGTGTGGAAGCAGCATCCTGATTTTTTACTTGGTATTGGTAGAAGCCATCATGTTGGTACCCACTATAAGCTCTCCTGCTCCAGGGGATTTCTGTAACAGGTTCAAAGTCATTCCCAAGCAGGCAAAGGACCGATTGTCTGCTGCCTGCTGAAGTGCAGCATGCCTGTTGTCTAGGATAATTTTGTGCCTTTCCTGAATTCCCAACAGCTGGATTTAAGAGGTTGTTTGCCTCATTTTTTTCCTCCCTGTCAGGAGAACAAAAACTTTGTATCTTTTCACCAGAGCTGAGAAAGTGGTGTTCTGTGAGGTCCTGTATGGATCTCAGCTGTTTGGGGAGCTGTTGCCAGCAACTTAGAAAGGAGAAGAAACATCCCATTGAGGAGCATATTTTTTTAAAAAAAAGCAGCAACCTGAAACTCTTGATTAGCACTTTGTATTTTGAGGCCTAGAATTGATTGTACTGCAACCATATCATCTTGAACATGTTGGCTGAGCAAAGTCCCAGCAAAAGGAAGATACATTGCATTGCTTTGCACAGTTCCCTGCCCAGGCTGGAAGTGAGCCCTGAATGCACAAGTGGAAGGGGCATGCTGGCTGTGCAGGAGGCTGGAGACTCCTGCAGCCTCTGTGGCTTTAGGAAAAGTGGCTTTTCCTAGATGAGTTTCAGCAAGGTGCTGTGTTGTTGCAGCTTAGTGTCAGATCAGGTATCACTGTCCCTGCCTGTGGTGCAGCTCTGGGTTTGTGTGGTGCTGTGTGTGCTCCTTCACATGGTGGAAACAGCAGTCCTGGGCTCCTGGCTGAGCCTGTGCGATGTGGAGCAATCACAAAAGCCCAGACTGTGCTTGAACCCTTGACATCTCCCTGATGGATAAGGCATAGGTCCCTCTTTGCTGATATTGATGTTTGTATTATTATTATTATTATCCTCATCAGTGTAACTATCATTACTGTTTTATAAGCTGTGTTATAAAGATAATGTTTATTGTACAGTTGTGTAGTCATGCTATCGCAGTCTCTAGTACCAAAACCCATTAATGCTTCAGCTGAGGTTGTAAATAGGTAATCATAGCTATCAGTGACTAATTTAACACGCAGAGCAGAAGGCTACCATCCTTTTTAGAAATCTTTGCATCCTTTTGGAAATCTTTAGCAATCTTTCCAGACCTATTTAAATAATGATAATGGGTTTTTTAGTTTTGATCCTCCTTCATAAGAGTAGGAAAGTCTGAAATACATTTTCCCAGAAGTTCTTGTTGGGGGAGCAAGCCAAGAGCTTCATGCTGTGGCACAGGCAACTGGAATACTGCTCAGGGGTTTTAGAAGATGATGTTTGCTGAATCCTTGGATTTACAAGTATCTCCTATCTGGTTTTGGTTCTTCTTAGTTAGCTTTTGGGGGTGAGCAAGGCTTTATACATTTCTTAACTGTTAAAAAGCTGCTATTGGATTATTTAAAAATGTTAACAAAAATATACATGTGTTTGGTGTTACAGAAGAAAATAATCAGCCTTATTTATGAGCTGGGAGGTTGGACTGGAGACCCCAGAGGGTTCTTCCCACCAGCATGTCTCTGTTTTTTGGTAACTGAGGCAAAACTGAAAAGCTAAGCTTTGGGTCTCCATTTGTGGAAAAAGATGGAAGGAGGCCCAGCTTTCCTGAATATACAAGAAGAGTGAATAAATATGATTAAGATAAACAGGTTCAGAGGGGAAATTTGTCTTGTAAATTTTTCTTGATCTTGAATCCTTAGTACAAAGACCCACCAGTGCTGCTTGTTACAAGCATCTTGAAAACATGATGGGGTTCCCAGTGATGGGTTATGGGGGGAGTTTGGTGGCTCAACAAGCCATCTCTCTCCTCCCAGCTTCTACTCTTCTGCTTGACTCTTTCATTTGCACATGTGTCAGGACAGCCACTCTCTCCCATATGGCTGTTCACAGCTTAGAGTAGCAGATTTCGAATGTCAGCTGGACCTCAGAGCCTCATAGAAATGGTTGAGCTCCTGTCGTTGACATGGTCAGTAATTGCAGTGGTGACTTGTGTAGGCGCTCTTTAAGGGCCAGGTCTGGTGGGAACAACCAACACAACCAGCACAGAAAAAAAGCTTTTGAAAACTTCTTCCTAAGCAGCTGCATGTTTCAAGTGCAAATGTTGAAGGTCTGGAAATAAGATCTTCCCTAGCTGCTATTTTACTGTGGCAGGTGAGAGTGAGTACTGGCTTTTCATCTTTCATAACACAGTCAATGGCTATTCTTCATATGGAGAAAAAAAGGAAGGGAGATTTGCAGTGATTTTGTAATTTTAAGTGTATCAAGTACAATCTACAGGTTACTAGGTATTAATTTGGGTGTAACTATCTTTGAGATAGGTTGTAGCCTGTTCAGAGATGTTGCTATTAGCATAAGGCACATAGCACAACATTACATTTCTGGGGGTTCAGCCTGTACCCCTCTGTGGGTACCCACTGTTCCTGCCTTCCTTATAAATCTTAATGACCTGAGAGATTTTTACCGAATACCTTATTTTGCAGGATATTCTTAATAATTTTTAGTGATTATTTTTCTTGGCTGCTTTTGTGAGACAAATTACAATAAATAGGATTTAAATTCTGTACTTCCCTCTGTTAAGTAACACCGTATCATGGATCACAGCAGAATGGTAGGGGAATGGATGGCAGGAATCCAACAACCTTCAGTCACTTGTCCTGATCCACTAAGATAGAGAGAGCTTACAGTTGTTCTTGATAATGCATTTCATCTTCTTGTAATAATATCAGGAGTGCTTATGTTCATGGTGATAAATACCTGTATCTTGTTCTGCTTAGCAAATCTGGATGCTGAGCAGGTAAAAATGTTGTCTCCACTGTGGCAGCAGAAAGCTCAGGCTGTGAAGGTGCGAGATACCATCAGGGATGGGCTGACATGGGATCCATGCTCTCTAGAAAATCAAGGCTAAATCTCTTTAAGGTTTCCCTGAAGTGTGACAAAGCCTGTAGACCCATGAAATATTGCTTATAGCATTAATATTTTATTTGAAAATATTCAGGGATTTCGATGCCCATTAGAAGCTGCCAAGCACTAAGGCTGAACTCCTGTGGCTGCAGCTTCACTGGAGGCTTGGCCAGCAGAGCAGTTCTGCACAGAGACTCCTGACATCTTTCCACAGTGGCAGGGCACAGTGGCGGCAGGAGAAGGAGCTTGACGTCACCTATGAGTTCTTTGAAGTGTCTGGTACCACAGGAAAAATTATGAGATTGCCTCCTCCCACCAGTCTTGGCACGTGGAGCCCCGCACTGCCCTGCAGGAGGTGACCTGGCCAGGCAGCCCAGGCCCAGATGGCCACAGTGTGAAGATCATCTATTTAAACCTTTTTTGTACCCAGCTGCTGCCAGGGAGCCAAGTTCCTGAATGCTGTTGGGTCACTGATGAGGAAGAGCTCTCTGAGCTCCAGCAGTGCCCAAGAGCATGGGGAAGGGGTGAAGAGCCTGCTGCTGCCGTGCTGTCCACAGGTGGTCAGTTGAGTGGGAGGGTTAGGAGTGCTCTTGACTTTCTCCTGGTGATAAACTTTCTTCTTCTGTTGTTTCTTTCATCTCTGGTTGGTTAGCAGGTCCAGCACCTCTTCATGGCCCGAGTCCTGGTCTCATCCTTGACATTTGCTGTGTCCTGGTTTGACAGCAGCAGTGCCATACTTGTGCAGGGAGCCTGTGAGTGAAGGGAGCATCAGCCCATCCAGGAAGCTGCAGCCCGTCTTGGCTGTGTGTCTTTCTTTGCTGGCTTCTGTTGGAAATACAGATAAAGTTTTGTGGTCTTTTGATCTCTTGTTAGTGTGCTCCCTGAATTGCCTCAGGTAGCAGGAAGATTGCTTAAAACTTTGTGCCAAAGGCCACGGGAACTTTCTGCAAGGATATGAAGCTCTGCTCTCTGAGGGTCCAGTTTTGCATAAATTGTGCAACCTCAAGAGATAAGGATCACCACAAACCTCATAATATTCTGCTCCAACTATGTTCAACTGACGATCCTTCTCCTAAATATATAGGATTGTTTTTTGTGATGTTTAAAGGCAGTTAAGGAGCACACAAGCAGACCAAGACCCTCCACTGCTGGGTTGAAGGAAGGAAGAGAAAAGAATGTATCAGATGGTAGTTCATCAGCTAATACAGTACCCAAAAGATAATATGGTAATGACTGCAGTGTTTAACCAGCATTGAGAAAAATGCCTTTGACTGCAGTTCCAGTTACCTGCAGTGGTTTGAGACTTTTAGGAATATAAAAAATAGTTAGGAAATTGCAAGAATAAGGTAGGGATGTCCTTAACTCTGCCCTCCCTTTCTTCACCCATTTCAAACTAGGATAAATTTTTATAAATTTTTTGCAGTCACAAGACTGGTTTGTCGCACCTTGTTGCATTAACAGGTTCAAGCAAGCTCTACTATTTTGCAAATGTGTTACATGTTAAACTTTTTTTTTTTTTTAAACTATGTTGCCTCATTTATCACCGGAGATGGTCTCACAGATTCCAAGTAAATTGATGCAGGACTCTAGTCCTCATCTGTTTTATGTGTCTCAAAATGTGATATTTAAACAAACTAGCAGTTAGAAAAGGAATCTTGAAGTCAAGATCATGATGGACATTGTGGCCACTTCAGTTAGGGGTTGTTTCTGTGTGGTTTGATGGATGTGGTGGTTCTGATGTGGGCTACTGCTTGCTGCTGGTTGTTTCAGTAGTGGGGGATCTTTACACCAGACCCATTAGTGGTTTAAGCAGGAGTTCAGAGAACAGGGAATAGCTGGGTCTTTGCTCCCACTGTGTTGTGGTTGATCCCTTCCCAGCTTCCTGTCTAAAGCAGGATTCTTAGATGTGCCCATCCAGGATTGCCATGTATGGTGAGTTGACAGTGTCTCCTTTGGCATGGCTCCATTCTGGTCAGCCTGCCTTATTTGTTTCTGCTTTCTATCTTTATCTTGGTTTTACCCTAGGTCATTGGGTCTCTGGGACAGGGTCTGACCTTTCTGTTCTATTTTTACATAACATCCAGCACAGACTCATTTGGTATCTCAAGCTCTTGGTGGTGCTGTATGTAATGCCAATAACTAACAGTGCTGATATTCCTCCTGGGCATCTGTGGCTGTTTGTGCACACGATGACCATAAACATGCTGCTGTACAGTGAGTTTTCTTTGATAGCTCCTGTGTTGTTTCAGCTCTGAATAGAAGTAAAACTGCCAGCCAGCTTAGTACAAGAAGTGTACAGAAAACATTTCCATGCCACTGAAAACTGTCAGTGCTGACTTGGCTGGTGGTGAAGATAAAGAATCACTGTATATAGATATAGAAAATGTAAAATGTTTTGGGTTGGAAAGACCTTAAAGATCATGTAGTTCCAACTCCCTTGCTGTGTGCAGGGTACCTTCCACTAGGGCAGGTTGCTTGAAGGCCCATCCTATATGACCTTGAACACTTCCAGAAATGGGGAATCCACAGCTTCTCTGGGCAGCAAGTGCCAGTGTCTCACCACACTCACAGAAGAGAATTTGCTTTTGTCCAGGGCAATGTAGATAAAGCATGGCAGAGTTTTTCTACTTGTGTTTGTATGAATATATCTATATACAAGTAACATTACTTGTATTTTATATGTATATGTGAAAGCATAATTGCCTGTGTATCTCTAACTTTGCTTCTTTCTCATAGCTTCTCTCCGCTTCTTTGTTTCTGTTCCACTTTGTGTTGGAGTGTTATGCCTTTGGTGTTTTTCATAGGCCTGTTTCCCTTGTATTTTCTTACCTTCTTTCTCCTTTCTTTTCTGTTCTGGCTGTTCATTCTTTACCTTCCTGTCCACATATTTCTTCTCCAGGTTGGTTTATAATTTCTATTTTGCATGGCATCTCCTTTCTCTCACCAGGACAGGTTGGCCAGGCACCCTATTAACTTCCTCAGCACACCCCAAGAGTTGATGACCTGAGAATGACAGCAGCTGTGCCCTTAATTCTTGGAAAAAAGTGATAGGCATAGGACACTTGCATGGACACTTGCAGGACACTTCTTTCTTAGAGTTGGAACTGTTCTCATTTCCCTTCTTTCTAAATTATTCTCAGCCTGAATGTTTTGTTTTCCCTTGTCTGCTCTGGATTGCAGCTGCTGTGGCTGAGCAGGTATTTCTCAGATCTGATGGTTAACAATAAAACTGAGGTTAATGACCACAGTTTCCCTGCACCTCAGGATCAGTGGTTTCCTTCCTTGCTGGGTGCAGTCTGCACTCCAAGCTCCAAGCTCTGCATTCCCTCTTATCTTTCTGCCACTAATTTTAGTAGCCTTCTCTGTCGTGCTGTAAGCCCAGGGCTTTTCCACCTGTTTCCAGCTGTGTTTGTGCCCTGCAAGGGACTGAGGTCCTGGTGTGTGGTTGGTTCTGCGAGGGCTGCCATGCCCTGATGGCAGAGCTTTTGGCTGTGGGAAGAGTTGAGCTGGTGGGTTTGTGTGTGCATTGGTGATGCTCGATTTGAGCAATCCCCATCCCCCTAAGAAGATGCCACATGGGAGGAGCAAGGAGGCAGCACTGGGAGCTGGGGACGGGTCCTGTGCAGCACTTCCCAGTCTGTGCAAGCAGTGAGTGCTGCCAAACTGCCTCTTTTAGGGGTTGACTTGTCGACAGTAGAACAGCATTTCGACTGCTTTTGATTATAGAGACAGAGAGATCTGAAATGGGAAAGGCTTTGATGTTGGTGAGCTGCAGAACATGCTCAATATCATTTGACAGCAGACATTTTATTCTCATCTGCATCAGCCTTGCAGCAAGCGCATTGGTTGGGCGACTTTGCTTGCACAGCTGTTTTGGTTTTCCTCCCCTCCACCAAAAATGTCAGGACTCAGCACTGCATTTCCCATCCTGAAATGCTTCTAAGCCCCAGTTTGTGGCATTGGTTATTCTCTGTGCACGGCAACTCCTGAACGTGCCCAGCCAGCCCTCCCAGGGGATCAGGGCAGGTGAGCTCTGCTGAGCGTGGTTTAGCCTCGCAGACCTGTGGAGGGGCTTTCCTTCCAAGAGATGGAAAGAGGGTTTTTTTGTTTCTTGGAAAGATGTAATCCGAGCAGAATATTTCAAGGGATGTCATCAAGGTGAATAAACAGAAATCATATTCCAGACTGTTCCCTGCATGTGGCTGATGATAATACGTGAGGCTCCTTATGTGAAATGTGAACACTCAGTGTCGTGTTTCAACCAGGATGACTCTTCATTTTTTTTTCTTTTTTTCCCCCTCTGCAGTGCAGATTTTCTCAAGTCATGCAAGTGTCCTATGCCTATCACCCCCACCCCTCAACCACCTTAGATGGATGAGGGGCTATTTCAGGTCATGCGTATAACCTGATCCTGCTGATGCCTCTTGTGCCCAGGGATCATTTAGTGAGAATTGGTGTGATGTGCTATTTTCAAGACACTCAGGCCCAATTCCGTTTCCCTTGCTTGCCCAAATAGTTGCTTCTTTTTGTTTTTTCCCTGTTTAGTTTGGCTCAGGAATGGGCTGTTTATCTCATGAGTTTGTTGCTGTCAGTCCACTGAACAGAGTAGTGGTGACACCTGAACTTCTCTAATAGCTGCAGCCTCAGGATGGGACACTGAGTGACACTGGTTAACTTGGGGGATGCCAAGGACCTTGCCTTGGAAAGCATAAGGAGCAGATCATGGCTGAGGTAACCTGGCAGACAGCTCAGAAAATTTGTTTCTACAGCCAGGTCTGCTTAATGCTGAGCTGTCACTGTGCAAGTCCTTTTAGATTCAATGCTGAGGCTTGCAATGCTGCTGGTCCTAAATTTTTGGGCTCAAGTGGGGTAGACTTGCTATACTGGGAGAGATGCTGATGTTGTTCTTAGCCAGCATCCTGTCTCTGGCCCTGGTCAAAAGCAGGTGCTTCAAAACAAAATAAAACAAAACTGTGTGTGAAAGTGTAAATGTAGGCTAAAATGTAAATGATGGCTAAAATGTAGCCAGGTCATATGAGAAGCTTTCTACCAAAACATTTCCAGCTCATGTTGGCTTGTGCCCGAGTCATGCCTGCTCACCAGAGGGCTTGTCGACGAGTTGTAGGTGGCAGATTCCAGCTAGTTTACAGCATCTGAACATATAAATCTTTCCTTTCTTCCCCTTCAGTATCCAAGTGTGTGGCCTTTCCTGCTTCAGTGTCTCTTTTAAGCAGCTTAAAAAGTTTTTCTAAGTGAAATATGCTTCTATGCTGCAGTTCAGAGATAAATATAGCTGATGAGTTGAAAGAAGACCATAGTATGTGTTATGTTGCCTTACCCAGTATTTTTTTTTCTTTTTGTGGTGATTCTGTGCTAACTCAAAATGGAAAATCTCCTGAAAGATGTTATTTTTCCTTTTTAAAGAAATTACAGGCCAGAATACCATTCAGTGCCTTAAGCTGCATCCAGTAAAGGATTAACCCCCCACCCCTCTCCTCCAGCCCAGCGCCGCGTGTTTGGAAAGCGAGCGCGTTTGTAGCTGAGCCAGCTCTAATAATAATAATTAGTGTTGAGAAGCACAGAGCAGCCTGTGATTAGTAAAATAATTATTGCAGGGTATATAAATTGAGAGGTGGGCTTTTGACAAGGCAAGAGGAGTGCACACTGCAGCTTCCTGGGGTGGCAGTGGATTCCTGTCTTCCTGTTGATGTTCTCCCTGTGAAGTTGGGTGCAGGAACTGTGCAGAGCAAAACATGTTTGTAAAATGATGATTGGTTTTGAGTTTTTCCAGTAAATTCTGGTGATGAAAGAACAGCCAAAAAACTTGTAAATAAGAGTTTTACAGTGTGCTAGGCTCCCTGGGGTAATTTTTTTATTTGGATGCAATTATTGGATATGATTTCTTTGCTTGCTGTGAGGCCAAACTTTGACTATCTGTTGGCTCTGTAACCTAAAAAATAGCCTAGGAACCCTTCCAGAACTTCTCCTTCATGGGTTCTTGTTCAGATCCTGGTCAGTGGGATAGAGAAAGATGTCTCTGTTATAGGAGTCTGCTCTGGCATGTATGAAGGCAAGTTTTTGGCTCATAGCTGGTGACTTGTTGCCTTAAAATCTAATCTGTCCTGCTGCCTAAGAGTGAGCAGAGCATTTTACACAGAGCTTTCCCCTCTGTGCTTGGTCAGCAAGGGCAGAGTTTCTGTGGGGCAGCTGCTGCTGGCACAGAGCAGGCTGGGAGGTGGCACAGGGCACACACTGTTGCAATGGGGCCATCATTGGTGCAAAGCTTTGGGGCAGAGCTCACCCCAAAGGCAGGCCCAGCATCAGGGGCTGTTGGGCTGATCTAGCCCAAAAAAACCAGCAAGGCTTGGGAGATGCTTCCTAAGGATGGTGGCAGGACAGACATCCCCAGACACCTGTGGATGGACCCCTGCCTGGGTGCTGCCCAGCCTATACACCCTCCCTTTTTGTAACATAATCTGTCTGCAAATCAGTATTGTACCAATAGAAACAAGTCTCTAAACAAAAGAGACTTCATTTTGGCTAAAATGAATAGGAGGTACTTTTATGTCAATCTAAGGAAAGCCAGATGAGTCTTCCAGACTGCCTTAAGTGTTTGCATCAGACTTGTACAAATAGGGCTTGAATCTTCCCCCACGATGCTTGCTACTGTAATAGACAAATATTAATAATAATAATAATAATTTTAAAATAGTGCCTTAGTTAGGTTTGTTTTACTTGTGACAAGCAGGTGGAGTGCATCCTTTGGTCCTTCCCATCCTTTGTTGTGATTTTGAGTTTTTCTTTCCTGTATCTTTTTTGACAATGATCAGAAGGATGTGTGTATCCATACATGTATGTGTGTGTGTGAATACACATGCCACACATTCACACACTTACCTTAAGCTCTTTTTCTGTATTATAAAATGCATAGCTGCTTTTTCCCCTGTGTCAGAGACAGCTGGTATTGCCTGCATCCAACCAAACAAGCCACTGAGTTAATACCACCATGTAGAGTTCAGGAAACCCAGTGAACAATTTTCTAATAAGAGGATATTCTGGCCCTCTTGATAATCAGCCCCCCATTGTAAAGTGATTTTTGAGTCAGAGGCTTAAATCTTTGTTCCAGTGGAAAAGATTTTTATGGGCAGCACAAACAGGCATTACATTCTGGGTATTTTTTTAGCATAGTTGCTTAAAATAGCACAGATTCTGAATCCAAGGGAAGAGAGAAAAGTTGAAACAATAGAAATCATGGTCTGGTGGCACAAACCTCGCCCCACCCCAGCCCCTGATAGAAATTTGGCAGAGGCGGCAGGCTGGGTTTCCTTGCCATGAGACACTGAATCACATGCTGGTGGTTGCTTTGGGTTTCTGTCTCTGCTGGTGGTCACCCTGCTTTCATTTAGAGGATGTCATAATATGGATTTGGAAGTCAAAATTGTGCCAGTTCTGTGCAGATTTATTCTCCTGCTTCTTGCATCCCTCTTGTATTTGCAGACAAAAGGCTTTTCTGACAAATGTGCATTTTGGAAACATTGTCCCCATGATTTTGGGTTTTGACCCCTTTTCCTTTCCCTTCTGCTGTGAGTAGGACATCCCCAAATGAGTCCAGTTCCTCCCACCAGTCCTGCACAACCAATTCATTGCCTTTGTTTTCAGCGGCTGGGGTTGCCATGGCAGCAGCAGCCCTTGGGACAATGATTTTGTCAGGGCAGAGCAAAGGAGTCCACACCTCAGGGAAGGTGTGACTTGTGTGCTGATGAGGTGGCAGATGGCTCAGAGGAGACAGTACCCAGGTCAAGGTGAGTTGGGAAATCTCTCTGGATTTCCTGTGCTCCTGGGTACATGGTGGGTTTTGCCAGCAGCATTGCAGCAATGGAGCTCAAAGCTCTTAAATCTCCTTTTGCTCTTCGTTTCTGAGCAGTCTGGTACTGAATGGTGGCCATGCATCAATTTCTGCTTCCCCTTCTCATCCAGATGCTGATGCTGGTGTTGATGCAGCAGCTGGGTACACTCAGATGTGGCATCAGCCTTGCACCTGCTGTGCTGCAGGTGATGGATGTGCTGCCTCCAGAGCAGCCTCTTCCTTACCCTTGCAGTCCTTGCTGGAACCCTGTCCTGGCAGGTGGGAAGGGCTCTCTGTTCTTATCTGCCCCCAGCTATCTCGGTGCATACCTCTGCTGTAAGCACTTCACCTGAGCAAACAAGAACAGCACTTGGATTGCTGCTTTATCACTGGGAATGGCAGCCTGGTGCAAAGAGCTTTTACACCTGGCAGGGGCTCAGATTGACAGGCCTCAGTCCCAGGCACTTCTTTTGTTCTCCTGACCCTCATACTAAAGCATCTTTCCAAAATTAAAATGTGACAGCAGTCTTACTGTTTTCCCTAAAACAGTCCCTGAGGATGGAGGAATGGGGAGGTTAGCATCTGGAGCTCAGGCATTTATTATTGATGGTGCCTTTAAATGATTAAACTAATTTTCCTTGCATTATTTAGGGAAATTATGATATTCATCATTAATGAAAGATGTCTGGGGAAATGTGTGATTCAGAGCTGTAAATACCTTCTCTCCTCCTTTTGTCACTTGCTGCCTGTCTTCTCCCAGCTCTTGTTTGACATTTTGGAGTCAATGTTTGTCCTTCTGTCAGTACCTCCTGCTGCCTTCCTCCTTGATAAAGGTGACTTGTGGTTGCATAAGGGTGAAGTGACTTTTATTCTAGACAGGTGACTTAATTTCCAGTGTCACCAGGGCTTACATAAGGGATGTAATAATCTGGATAAGGAAATAAGGTTTTGAAACTCTAAAGCACATTTAAGAGCTCTTTCTAGCAAATGTTATTCATAGCTGTGTCCTATAAAGAACTTTATAAATTTATAAATTACTGTCAAGGATAACTGGAAGCAAGAACAACCCCGGCATTAGTTATGCTTATCTCCCTGCAATATGATGCAGTATTATAGCTGGGGTTTATTGCAAAATGAGGCATTGTTAACAGATAATGTGGCTGTGTCCGGGTAGATTTCCCTCTGCACAATATGGGAGTCCTTTTGCACCAATTAGTTTTACTAGATCCTTTGGACACAGCAGAAATACTGTTTACAGGGTATGATTTTAAACATGAAAGTGAAGTTTTTAGCTTACTTGCTGTCCCACAGGACATCAACATCCATCAGTGAAGCTTGGGCTGACCTCCATATAGTAAATTCAGTCTTCAAAGGTAGTTGTCTTCAGTTATTAATCTTAAAGCTATTTTTTAAGGAAGAGGGTATTTAGATGGAATCTTAATTGTTGATATTCAGTCTTTTGGCTGAAACTGTGTCTGCCTCATGCAGAGAGGTCCTAAGAGGTGAGGTGGACAGGAGGGAGCAATGTGAGGTGCCTCCAGGCTAGGGAGGGGGGAAGCTCAGCTTGGAAGGGGTTTGTGGAAAGGTTGAAAACTACACTGGGAGCCAGTGCCTTCCTCTAGAGCAAGCAGAACAGAAATAGCCTTAAGCAAAAAAGAAGAAAAAAATTAGGCAAGAGGTTCCACTTCTTCTTCATGCTTCTTCCTGCCTTTACTAATCTTTATTTCTGGTTTTCAGACTTAAAATCATTCCTGTAGGAGCCTGGAAAAGGGCTCATGCTTTTGTAACTTCTCCTCATACAGCTCTATAAGGGAAAACAATTTCTTTGCTGCTTTTTCGTTGTGATTCATTCATGTGAGGGGCAAGAGGAGGTAGGAGGTGCTTCTCACCTGACATCTCAAGCTGGAGTGCCCTTACAGTGCCTTTCTGGTGTGAGTGCAGGCAGCACAAGCAGGGACCTCACAGGGTATGGCAGCCTGGGAATACAGTGATTTTGGAGTGGACCTGGATGAAGGTCTCTCAGCTTTTTCTGTACTCTGTGTTTTGTAGCCCTCATCCTTTGGACAGGCAGCTGAACCCCAAGTACTTGGTTATGCAGGGCACTGTGCGAGTGCCGGGGCCCCACTCCCTGGCTTTCCCTGCCAATCCCTTCAAGTCCAAGAACATAAGGATTTATTGTTTTTCTTATTCCACCTAATCTCTGTACAGAGGGTCTGTTTAATATCTTACCCTTGTTTGAAATGTGGAATTCATCTGCTGCTATTATTATCCCAACACAGAGGGGCCACAAAACTCTTCTGGTTCAGCCTAGCCTGGATCACTTTGTGCTGGGGCTCAGGGCTGTGGGATGAGGCTGCCCTGGCTACATCCTCTGCAAAATAATGTTTTTCTCCTTATTCTGCAGCTACAGAGCCTGTTCTCTAAAAATTGTAAGGTGGGAGGGTGCACAGGTTCCTTTTGGGGGCCTTGTTAGCTGAGGAATCTTTCATCACCAGTGATGCAGAAAGTGCAGAGGAGATAGAAAGTAGTTTTCCTAGCCAGAAACCTCACATGTAGCCCCACCTTGCTTCTGGATTCCTTCCCAGTAAACTCTAACCCATCCCAGGAGGTAAACTGGGTCATTTCCAGACTCTTCTTGTAATCTTGTTACCTTCTTGTGACAGACAAATGACTGCCACCTCTCTGAAGTCACAGCCCTGCACCTCCCGGGAAGCACCTGGCAGCCAGCTGTCCCCCGTGCCATGGATATCATCACATTTATTTATTATAACCCCCTTGGGCTGTGCCTGTGCTGCAGCTGGTCACGGGGCTGTGCTGGCTCTGCCAGTGCTGAGCATTGTCACAGGCACGTGGTCCCTCCCTCCAGCCCCTGCTCTGATGGGGAAGGAAGGGAAAAATCCCCTGAATTCTTCACCACTGACTGCAAAGGGCAATTTAATGGGATTTTGGGCAGAGGGAGCCCAAAAAGGTTGGGCTGTTCTGAATCTGTGCCATGAGACTGCACCGGATGAGTCACAGGGAGAGGAATAAAAAATCTCTGAGTCATAATCCCTAATACTACGGAGCAGATTTGCTCTGTTTTCGTGTTCCTATGTGCTGACTAATGTGCAGAGAAGCAGTGAGAGCCCTTTCTCTGATCCTTCACCCACGAGGAATGCAGCCCATGTCCCCCTCCTTGCTTCCATGACTTTCCCAAGCCTGGAGTCCCACTGCTTCCCACAGCTGAGCAGGACTCTCCCTCCTCAAAACCCCCAAATTCCAGTGGCAGCAGGGTGGGCTCTGGTGCTTGCCCAGCTGAGGGGACATGCCAGGGCAGGACCATGTACCAGCACCTGTTTGTGCCCCTGCAGCTCTGCCACCACTGGCAGCAGGGGCACAACCTTGAAGTGCAATGGGCACCTGGGCTTTAAAAATCTCAAAGTGATTTATGAAGGAGGTTCAGTGTGGTGGCAGCCACCCAGCACCTGCAGCTGAGTGATGAAAATACACTGGAGTGAAGTGAACTAGCTGCCATCTCCCTGGAGATATTCCTGCAGCCTACCTGAGTCTAACACCTCAAGAAATTTGAAATTGATGTATTTTTAGAGGACATGTCAATTTTGCCTTTTTATTCTGTCAACCAGCTCTCACTGTACTTTTGGATTCAGATGGCACCACGATTCCTCCTGTCTTAATTTTGATTAGATCTCCCCAAAGACATGTATAAAATCAATATTCATTTAATAAAATGTACCTGCCCCTAGCCCTTTTCTGCACTATATTGGGGCCAGGGATAGAATATTAAACAGAGTCCCTGGGACTGGTCTTGTCAGCAGTGGCAGCAGCATTAAGAGGCATCAGACATCCCCAAAAATGTGGTTGAGAGGCTGCAGGGGATCTTAGGTTATGGGTGACAGAGTGGGTTCCCCCAAGAAAGGGCAGCTTCCTTCTTGGGAGCCAAGTTTTGGCCGTCTTGTTATTCTAACTGATTAAGTTAATTTCCTGGATGTGGAAACCGATTGACATTTTTTGTTATATTACTGATATAAACTGCTGGTTTAGACTCTGTATGATTTAAAAATATTTTTTTAATATATTTGCTTAATGAGTGTAGAATTGAAAACTGGATGCACAGCTGTACTTGCTCACACACAGAAAAGTGTGTGAGAGATTGTAATTTCAGTGAGCAAGTTGTCTGTTGGAATATGAGGCTGTTCTTTTTCCTTACGATGTCCTTAATCAGTTTTTCATTATCACAGGTATTGGTGATAGGGTAAATGCTCCTTCCCAGAGAAGAGTTGAGAGGAGCCTCATCCAGGAGTGGCAGCTGAGAGCTCCTAGTGATGGATCTGAGTTCCACTTCCTTGGGTTTTGTACACCTTAAACTGCTCAGATAGAATGACACTGTGCACTGTGTAGTTCCTACATTGTTTTGTTTGGTTTTTATTTCTGTAAAGTTATATTTTGTTTCCCTAATTGTATTTGCAGCCTCTCTGCAGGAAAAGAGGAGGCAGCATTTGGAGGGCAGTGCACAATCAGGTGATGCAGGTATCACTTTTGGGAGGTTATATTATCCACTCCCCTGTTGATGGGTACCACCCTTCTGCTGTGCAGCCCAAAGCAGAAAAAAAAAAATTCTTCAGCAGAAAAAAACCCATTTTTTCTGTTTTTTCTTCCCCACTACCTCTTTAGTACTCCTTCCAAATGGATTGCATTTCCTCAGCAGAACTACAGAGGTTGTGGCTGTGAGTGTATTCTGAACTTTATTTTAATTTATTTTTCATCATTTCACAGGCTCCTGGGACATCTTAAGTATGGGTCAAGCCAAGGCAAACATGAGATGCCTTGGTTGCTTGTCTGTAGAAAGGACCTGGTATGCTTTGGGTGTGAGGATAGAGAATTTGCAAGTCTCTGGATATGGATTTTTTTTTTCTTCTGTTGTGCTTATGAGTTATAAGGTGGAAAGGAAGTCCTTGTATATTCAAATGATTTTTTTTTTTTTAATACTACAGCATTTCTGTATATGCAAAGTCTTCACTGACTTGATATTTGATTCTTTATCTTTCTTAGCCACATTACATGTAGCGATGCAGATGTTGGAGTAAGTGCTCTTACACTGCTGTGCTGGCCTGGAATGCAGACAGATATTTTCCAAACCAAACCCAGCACTTTAACCCAGGATCACACCCCCAGCCTGTCTGGTTGGTGCCTTGGGCTGCAGCCTCAGCACGCCTTGCCTGCTGTGACCTGTGATGCTGTGATGGCAGCAGCCCCTGCCTTGTGAGCAGGCAGGGTGGGTGATAATGTTTTAAATAAATATCCATCCAGCTGAGCCTGGTCAGGGGTCTGAAATGGGAGGTGGATTCCCTTTGCAAACATCCCCATCCTTTATAGAAAATGTGAATGAAATGGGGATACTAATTAAATTCATGCCCTCCTGGCACGTCTAAGGGCAAAGACTGTGTTAAAGCAGGTGACACAATCCCAACAGCTTTGCTGGAGGAGGGAACACATCACTGCTGCTAGGCTTTGATAGAATGAGGGCAAACCTCTCTAAGATGCTGATGTTTCTCCTTTGTCTTATATTTGCATATTTCCTGTGCTTTCACAGGGCTCCTCGCTTGCAATCAGTTATCCAAGCACTGAGGAATCCTCAGCACTGTGGAGCTGTCACTGGCTGTAGCTCCTTGTCTTGAAGGCTGTGAGGGCCTCCTGGTAGATGAGGTTTTGTTGGAGGTGGAGCTTCTCCAAGAGATTGGACAACCTCCACCTGGGACAGCCCAGCCATGCACAGCAAATCCTGTCTAAAAGCAGACTCCAGAGTAAATGTGGGTGCTCTCTGAATCTGGATTAAAAGCAGAACTCCTGGTTATTCCTGACCAGCTGCAGCTGAAGCATTAGGGGATGGTATCCTGTGGTTTATTGTAATGGGGTGGCTTGAGGTTTGTCTCCAGCTGGTTGCCCCTGAGCTTCCTGCAGGCTGGAGCACCTGTGCTCAGGTTTTCCCCTATGTCCTCAGTGCCAGTGATACATTTCAGCTTAGGTGGAGGCAGGGCTGCAGCAGTGCCTGTGTACAGACAGGCTTTTCTGTTCACTTGGCTGAGAGTAGGAAGGCAAAACTGGGGTCCCACATTTTCTGGGAGCCTATGGGACCCCTCAGCAGATGTGCATGGAGAGAATCCCCTGCCTTGCAGGGAGCTGGGGGTGCCCTGGCTGATACAAACCCACTGGTCCCATGAACACCTTTGCAGCTCCCAGTCAAGCCTTACATTAGAAGGCACTGGAATACAAGAAATGAATCCATTTGTGTATCCTGGTAGCTGTATCAGAGCCACTGGGGTGTCCAGGAGGAAATGGTGTCACATGTTGGCAAGGCAGCAGCTGCATTTGCTGGCTTAGCTCAGATCTGGTCATTTAAAATCTGCAGCTTAGCTCAGATCTGGTCATTTAAAATCTGCAGCTGAAAGGCTGAACTATGAATCTTGGACTTGAAAGTAATTTTAATCTAAACACAGGGATTTGAAAGCTGGAAACCTATCAAAGGTACAGGCAAAGTATCTGAGTACCTTTGAAAACAAATGGCTTAGGAGAACACTGTGTAATAATCTCCAAATACAGCCCAAACAACTGCTGGAAGTATTTAGAGAATAGGAAACTAGAGTGTCTGATATAGCAGAGGGACTTCAGAGCATTGGGCTGGAGATGCACTGGGAGGTGGTAAGGACAACATCTCTCTATATACATTGAGGAGATACTGGATTTATTGCAGCATGCATCTGAAGGGCATTCAGGAGTGGACAGGTGCAATGGAGCCTTGCTTGTGGTGACCAAAATAAGAAAAATCAGTGGAAAGCTCTGGGAGTTCTTGTCCTTGGAGGAGTGGGGTTGCACTGCTGCATGAATCATGAAGGTCTCTTCCTTAGCCTCATGAGCAACCAAGGCATATAATCTCATTAGCAAATTTATCAAGCTGCATCTTAAGACAGATTGGGCTGCCTGCCCTGTGACTGCTGAAAGGCATCCAGAGCTTGGAAGGGCCAGGGACCTTTGTGCTGCAGCCTGATGTCATTCACAGCCAGCTGATGCTGATTAGTTCTTGTGTCAGTGCTGTCCTTAGCTCAAATCCCTGTTTCCATGATGCAGACAGCATAACTCATACCTTTACAAACCCCCTGAGCTGCACATCTGACACAGGCAGCTCGCTCACTCTGTCCTCTCCTCTGAGAAGGGTTTGTCATTCCCCTCCTGCTTCTCACAGCTGGGTCCTCTACCAGGCTCTGTTCAAACACATCCTGCTGCTGCTGGGGCAGCCTGACATCTTTAGGTCTCCCAGAAATACTTTGTCCTCCAGCTGCCAGCAGAGCCTCATTGCCCTTGAAACCCTGTGTGCTGACGTACCTGTTAACCTGCACTCACCTGCAGAGAGAGGTAGAATTTCTAGTGAGACCAGCCTTAGCTAAAATCAATCTTCACCTAGCTCTGGTACTAAGCCCCAAGCTTGGTGGCTGTGGGAAAGGCAGTACTTAAAAGGACCAACAATGAAAACTGTTTAATTTTCATTATTTTGTCTTCTTTAGCAGGATTGTTCATCAATGTCATAGAATCCTGGAATGGTTTGGGTTGGAAGGGACCTGTAAAGGTCATCCTGTGAAGTCCATCCCCCTTGCTGTGGGCAGGGACATCTTCAAATCTATTGAGTTGCTAAAAGCCCCATCCAACCTGGCATTGGATGTTTCTGGAGATGGGGTATCCACAATTTCTCTGGGCAAACTTTTCTAGTGCTTCAGCACTTTCTGGGGAACCTGCTCCACTGTTAAGTATCTTCATTCTAAGAAAACAACTTCTTTAATCTATATCAATCCTTTTTCAGGTTAAAACCATTGCCCCTATCACAACAGGCCCTGCAAAAAAGTTTGTCCCCAAAAGGAATCATAACAGGTCTAAAAGCCCCAATATATGTTATACAAAGTACATGTAATAAAATAGCTTATTTATTTATAGTTGCACTCCTGTTAGTGGTGACTAAGAAAATGCAGTTGTAATTCTGTGATGGTTTTGTTCATAATAGACTTTCTGCTCCTAAGCTGAAATTTTTACTTCAAATTTTCTGCAGATTTTGAGTGCTTCAGTTCTTTGTTTAAACTAGTTGTGTCTTCTTAAATAGGGGGCACAGGGGCTGGGATGAAACACCAAAGCTTTTAGGCAGTGTCATGGTTCACTTGGCTTTCCAGGGCGCTCCTCAGCGCTGTGGGTTTATTGCAGCTTCAGCTCTAATGCACTCGAGTCAGGACTAAAACCTGCTGTGGAGGGTCAGAGAAGCTTTTTGCAGTGGTGCAGTTTGCAGTAGGCATTACTCTGTCATAGATAAGGGGTTTATCTGTCCAGTTGTACTTTTGGTGGCTGTAGTTTGAGGCCCATTGCACTGACTGGCCCTGAGGATTGAACTGTCAGTGCAGAGCAGATGCTGACAGGGGCCCTTGCTTTCCATGCTTCATTTCATCTGTGTGGAAGGAAAGGGGAAACAAAAAGGGAAAAGCCAGCAAAAACAAAAGCAGAATTTCTGCTGCAGCTGTTTGAATCAATGAATGAACTGTTATGTGATGTTGTGGTGTTTGTTTCATTTTTTCCCTTATTTCCTCATCCAACTTTTATTATCTCTCAGTCTTGGAGGTGGGAAGATCCACTGTCATGACCTGGTGCCTTGTCCTGAATCCTGAATCCAGACATCCCATCCCCCATTAGCTAGAGTGGTGGGGCAAACCCACAAGAATAGAGATATCTGAGATTTTAAAAAATGCTTATATATCTATCTGGAAGTAAGTGGCTGGTTTAAGCACTGGCCTCGTGGTACAGTGGACCTCTGGAGGCTGTAGCAGGTGATCTCCCAGTGATGCAAGCCCCGTGGTAGGTGTTGTCATCTCTGTCAGCTGCTTGCCCTGCATCCTGGAGGCTGCTGTGCTTGCCATGGGTGGCAGAAGGGGAGCTGTGTCAGCTTCTCAGCTGCTACCAGTCAAAGCTGAGGAATTAGTTTAAACTGTTGATTTAATTAAGCTGGAGAACACAGCAAATAGTTTGTGCATGCCAGTAATGGGTGCCAGCAGGAGTGTCCTCTCCCTCCTGCCAACTCTGCTCTTCAGAACATCTGAGAACCGGATGCTGACTAAGGGTGGTGGTTGGGTTTGATCCCCTCTGGTGATTTTTGTGTCATCATGTTTAAAAAAACATCCCTTTCACTGGGAGGCTCATCACATGGTCTTTGAAGGGTTCACATTCTTCAGAGTTATTCCTAGTGCCTTTTGATAGGCAGAGCTGTGATCCTTGGGTATTGTGCCCGATGTGCCTCAGGCCATCCCGATGAAGAGGACTACATTAGTGCAAAGGAACCACTTAAAATAGTGTACAATAAACTATCACAGGCTTCTGGGCTTCCTGCTTGAGGGCTCGGATTTAGAAGGCAGTTTCACAGAGGTCCCTTTCTTAGGGCATGTGGAGAAGGAGGGTGGCAGGAAATGGTGACATTAAGGCATTTCAGGATCACAGACTCTCTCATCCCCCAGTACCCCACAAATGGGGCTGTTTGTAACCCTTCATTACGCTATGTTAGGGCTGGGAGAGAACAGACTCCTTTCATCCTTCCCAATCCCTGTGTGCCTTCAATGATTTTACACTGTTGTGAGTGTTCATGAGAAGACAGGGAGATTGGATGACCTCATATCATCTTGGGTGCATTGATGCACATCTCTACAAATGGAACTGCTTCAGTTCAAAGAAAACCATCAATTTCCCTTGGTTTCAGGTCCTTACTAGTGGTGTTTCTGGTACTTGAACTGTATGGGGCAGCTGTGTATGTTTCCAAATGTAGCTGAGAGTAGTTAGACCTCCTCAAATAAAGTGTTCTCAGAGCTGATGCAGATACTTAGCTTTTGCTTGCAAGAAGCTGTTTGAATCCAACTTGAGTAGCCAGGTGAGCTGAGGTTGTCAGCTGTGAGGAAATGCAGCCCTGACAGGGTGAGTTCTTACAGACTTGCCCTGTGTCAGTGAGAACAACAGCTACCAGTTAAATGGGCTTTGTTAACCCAAGGCCAGAACTTCGGTGTGGCTCTGGAAAAAGCAGGCTGGCTTTGGCAGGTTTGGATATCAACATGATGCATTTCCTGGTGGTGGATGGTGGGAAAGCCCACGTGTGCTGTGCAAAGAACACTCTTTCCTTGGAAAAGTATTTACTGAGATAGCGGTGATGGACAAGTCTCTCATGGTAAACGTGACTTCACAGATTGTGTTTTCAGCCTCATGGAAAAAATAGAAAAGGTCTGGAGGTTTGAAGGTAATGTGTTCTAAAAATAAATATTAAGAATTATTCTTGATCTTGGGCCAGGTGGTTTCAAGATCAAAATCAAGGCCAAGGCACTTCAGGTTAGGTTTTCAGGTCATTCTTATTGGCTTTGTTAATTCATGCTGCTTATGAAGTAGGAAAAAATGGTAATATCTAGAAGGATCTTGCCACTTTCTTCCTGAAAAAATGCTCATAAGGTGTTCTGACTTTTCTGCATCTGTTTTGATATACGAGTTGGTATATGATTGGAAAAAAATAGTTTTTTGTGCTTTTTGTGTAGTCAAGAGTCTTGTGACATTGTTTTGGTATGGTGACATATATATAAAATGGCAGTATGTGATTGAATTTAAAGGGTTGTAGGAGGACTTTAAAAGATAGCAAAATAAATAAAGAAATTAGAAATTGCTGTTAATGTGACCCCAGATAGGCAGACCAAAAACATAGCAAATAAATAGCTGGAATAATTTCTTCTTGGGTTTTTTGACATCTTAATGGCAAGCTCCAGCACTTCTGATAGCTTGGAATTCCATCCAGCTGGATGGCAGAGCTGCAGTGAGCACATCAGTGGAGCCACCTTGGCCCTGGGGAGGATGTGGAACAGACCAAAACCCCATTTGTGACCAGGCCTGCACATTCTGATCCAGCACAGGAGGCAGTGAGAGCATTTTGATGGAACCAAGATCAGATTTGGCTCTAAACACTGCTTGGTGGTGGCTTCTGGTGAGTGCCTCTCAGGCTGATGATTTCTGATGTTTCCTCTCTGAATTTCCCAGTATTTTGTTGCTGGCTCTCAGGTCCCGAGTCTGTCATGCTTTGTTCCTAGGCTGGAGAACCAGGGAATTGGAGCTGAGAAAACCACTGGAGCTTTCTGAGGTGCTGATGCTGTACCCTGGTGCCCCTTTTTGGGAAGGGAGCATCAGTCCCCTACCTGAGACAGCTGGGCTATTGCTTCCCCCAGCATGGAGCCAGCCTCTGGAGGGGTGGATAGGGCTGAGCCCTTCAGGAGCCACCGGGGATGGGGAGAAATTCTCTTTTCCTGGGAGAACCTGCTCTGATCCCCTATCACTGGGGTTCGCTTTGGGCATAGGGTCCCCCTCTCCTTGGCTTACTGTCGTAGAAGGGCATAACCCTGATCCTGGGAGCAGCTGGAGCCAGCAGCCATGGCAGGGCTTGTTTTCCCAAGATAATCCTATCGGGAACGGCTCGGCAGATGTAGGTGAAAGGTGATGCTGGCACTGCCCAGGCTGGCTGCCGCTCTCCAGGCTGAGTCCTCAGCTTTTTATATCCCTGCTGCATCACAGTGCAGCTGCCACCCTCCTGCCTGTGCTGAGGATCAGTGGGCAGGGGATCTGAGCACCGTGCCAGCTGCAGGAGCAGTGCCACACACCGCAGTGTTTCCGCAGGCTTGCATCAGCCACAGACGTGTCTGACCTGATAGCCCGACTCCCAAACAGCCAGTGCTGGGTCACAGGAGGGCAGGAGTGTCATCTGCTTGAGAGAAAAAGAAATATTAAATTTAATCTCCTATAACATTTTAATATTGTTACTCTTTTTTAGCCCTGAATCATGAAGTTTACTTGTCAGTATGCCACTTCCTAGTATATTCTTGATGTGTTTCTTATGATACTTTTGATGTATTTCAGTGTCCTCTCCTTCTTCCTTTTCTTCTTCTTTAACCTTGGAGCTTCTTTACCAACTATATTCCACATTCTGGTTATCTGCTGTGAGTACCAGCTCTGCACTTGCCATCCTAAGTAAATGGGAAAGAGGTCTGGAAAGGGCACTGATTTCTGCTGCAGCATCATCCCCTGGAGAATTGAATTCAGTCTAGGAAGCAGACTGGTGAAAAGGGTGTCTTAATAAGCAGTCTTCAGAAAGAAGTTATTTCAGGTATTTCAGCCAAATAGCTCTGAGGACTTACTGGGGCGAACAGTATCTTCACTTATGCAAAGATAGTGTCACTTTCAATGATCTCTCTCCATTCTTTATGAGAAAAAGATGGACATGAAAACAGATCTGTCTCTGGAGCAGATTATGCCCATGACAGAGAAGTCCTGACTGCACAGGAGACAGAGGCAGAAGTGGAACTGTTTGCTTCCAGCAAGGATAAGTCAGATGTTTAAGGAAGGCTGAGCTTCTCCCAGGCAGCTCTTGGGCAGGAGAGACAAAAGCTCAGGCAGCAGCTTCTCACCTGGGTGCAGTAGCAGGTGGATCTGCTCTTGGTGTTAAGGGTTTGCACAGACATCCCTGGCTTCACCTCTAGGTTTGGTGGACTTTTTGGTGGGCCTTCCTTCTGCAGGGAGGCTGTGTGGAGGCCTTGGCTGAGCCTTGGCAGTGGAGCCATGGAATTGGTGTACAGTCTCTGCTGCAGGACCAGTTGTACAGACTCCAGGTTTTCCCTCCCTATTTAGTCAGTTCAAGTTGGTGTTTAAGCAGCTTCATTGGACCCAAGGGTTTTTTAATTTTTTTTTTTTTTTTTGAGCAATCAAAGAGCACTCACCTGCATTGCTACCTTTGGAAGGGTGGCAGTGCTGCCATCAGAAGGGCTGTGGCAGAGCAGAGAGGACAGAAGTGCCAAACTGTGGGGTGTGTGGGTGGAGAACCCTGCACCCTCCAGGGCAGCATCATCCCTGCAAAAGAGAAGAGGCCTTTTGGGCTTAAAACATTGATGAATGTGACTCTGAGCAACTTGATGGATTTGAAAATGTCCCTGCTCATTGCGGGGGTTACACTAGGTGACCTTTAAAGATCCTATCCAACCCAAACCATTCATTGAACCTCTGATTCTCTGACTGGAAGTTCTCCTGAGTCTCACAGGCTTTGTATGTAAATACACTATTTAACTGCATTCCCTATAGCAAATGGTATGTGGCAAGGAATTCCTTTGATGCCTTTAGATGCTAATGCGGTGATAAAACAATCCCTTCTTTTTCCCTTGTTTTTTTCACAGCATGTAAGCTCTTCAGAAAATCATGTCATTAAGTATTTAAGAGTCTAGAAGTGGTTAAAATAAAAATATTATTAGCAATAAATAAGTGAGAAGAGGTGCAATACTTTGTCAGTCTTGGAATAAAAATTTAGAAATATTCAGGATACAGGAAGGTAAGTTGAATTTGTGAGCACATTCAGGCATCAAAATAATGGGGATTATTTTATATAATAATATATAAACTATTTTATAGAATAATATATAACCTCCATCCTGGGGAGGTTATCCATCCATACAGCTGAGCTGGACCCTGGCTGATGCCTTGTTTGTGCAGGGTTGGTGGGAGGCAGATCCAGGGTGAGGAGCAAACAGCTGATTCCCTGCAGCTCTGTGCTTGTTTTGCAAACCTGGAGAGGGTTGTACAGGAGCCAGACTTTTCAGAGGTCTTCTTTTTGTGTTTCTATTTTCTTCCTCTTGAGGTGGTTGCAATAATGTTCACTAAGGATGGAGGTGAAAGCAGAGTGGTAGGAAAAGAGACTTGTTAGGACTGAATTGTTTTTGTTTAGCAGAATTAAAACTAAATTGGTGCATGGTCAGGAGTCTCTGTGAGTATAAGACAGTGAGTAAAACATCTGTTCACAAACACATGAGATGGGACAGGTAGAGCTGGAGTGCAGCCCTGATTGGAATCCTTGCATCAGCAGAAAAAGGATTTACTCTTGGATATCAGCAGAAAAATGAGTCCTGGCCTGTAACTTAATAGTATAACTGTGTGATGCAATAAATAGTACCTTTCCATGCTGATTTAATTAAACCACTGCAACATCTATGTTTAGATGAAGCCAAGTCCTACACTGTTACAAAATCTTTTCTAATAATAACCTCATGAAGGTCCTGATCGCTGAGCTGCGCGTTAAAGCTGCCTGTGACAGCAGGGCAGGCATTTATTTGGATCTGACAAGTCAGAATGAGTCAAGATCATTCCATGGGCTTTGTTATTATTTACTGAATATTGAACATGTGCCCTTAATAAGAAGGACCTTTCAAAAAAGTAACAGGAAAACAGAGCCCAATGTGCCAAAATGTTTCTGTGCTTGTATTCCCAGTGCTGTTTTGAAATCTTCACCTCAGTTGCCTTTGCAGAGCCTTGTGCCAAGCCCGGAGCACGTGGGGCTTCTCCTGGGCTCCACAGGGCTGCTTGGACCTCAGGCCAAGTGTGGCAGTGCCCAGGGAAAGTCATTACCTCTGGGCTGCTGTCCTGGTCTTGCATGAGGAGGCATCCACCAAGGATTCAGCTTTTAAAGGAGCCAGATATTAAGCTGGAAATGCGTCAGTCCTGCAAGGGGTGACTTAAGCTCATTAAAAAATGTCTTCTTCCTTCTTGGCCTCTACCCCCTCGCTGCTTCTCAGCAGCTTTGTGCTGATTTGCTTTGCCCACAGTAAATACTCCCAGCAAGAGCAGAGTGTGGTTTCCTTTGGGTTGAGGAGTTGAGCTCCAGAGGGATGCAGAGAAGGGTTCAGCAATGTCCCCTTCTGGCCAGCAAATCCAGTGCCACAGGGATAAAACTTCACCAGCGCTGGAGCCATTGGCTTGGTTTTGGTCCCACCAGTGCCTTCAGAGGACCAAGCCCATCATCCCAGCTCTGCCTTTTTGGAGCTGAAGCAGGGGCAACATGGATGTTGTAAGTTGGATAAGTAATCACAATGATGGTATAAATGGGGACAATTGTGAATCCATTTTAATAGAGGGATTTCAGGAGGCTGCACTGGTGGGGGAGTTGATGAAAGCAAATGTCAACTGCGACCAACATGCCTGGAGTTGTTTGGTTTCATCTTTGAAAAGTAAGGGGCTGGTGTCTTTTGTTCTGTGTTTTTTTTTTTATTTTTTTTTAATAGCATCCAATTAATCTCTCTGTTAGCCACTTTTATAATTTTAGCACAACTCCTTTGCTCCTGGAGTGATGTAGTCTTGTGAGAATTTCAGCATTTATTTGACTACAAAGCATGTTGTTAGCCTGCATGGTGACAGCCTAGATCCTGAAGGCTTAAAGAATAGGTCTAAGATAAAGAACTGAAAATGTAATGAGCAGGAGGATTATTTTTGCAGCTGGCATAGTGATTTTTCTTTCCTTTCATTGTAAGCTGGTAACTAATGCTGTGCACTGAAAATCATAAACAAAAGGTAGCAAAAAGAGTCTGCAGGGTTCAGACTGAGCCCTGCTCTGGGCAGCCAGGATGGTTCATGGTGACCAAGCCAGGTGTGGGAGCTGTGGGTCATTTTGGCCAAGGCACAAAGTGAGTTTGCAGTGAATTTTCTCCCAGTTTTCTCTGAACTGCAGCAGTGCCCAGCAAGGGAACCTGGCACTGGGTTCTGTGTTGATGTGCAGTGGAGCAGCTCTGGAGAAGGAGCAGCAGCTCCATGTCATGCCGGAGCACCTTGGTGCTGGACATGGGATGGTGGGAGAGTCCCTGGGGGCAGAGCTGCTGTGTGCCTGCATTAGGGGCCAGGGAAAAGAAAGAGGCTCTTGGATGAGCTGCTGGCAGCATGGGAGGGGGAATCTGCTCACCTGGGTGTGAACAGCAGGATGGAAGGGCTCTTCCTTCACCCAGGTGTGGGAACCTGACTTTGATTTTGATGTACAGGTCTTGGCTTCCTGTGGTGGTTGAAGCTAGTGATCCAGTGGATATAATTGAGAGACTATTTTAAAAATGCAAACAAACAAAAAGAGTGCAAAAATCCATTCCCTCATGCATTTGAAGGGTTACAGCTTATCTCTGCAAGATTAGCATTGCAACCAGCATTTCTAAAAAACACCCTTTAAGCCAGAATGCAGTCTCCTGTGAGAGCAGGAGGCATGAAGTGCTATCCTGAAGTTCTGTCCCTTGCATTCCTGCATCCACTTCAGTGGACCTGCAAGTCTGATTTTCCCCTGATGTACATCTCGTGCCATAAGTGTTCAGCAGCTGACGTCAGACTGGTCTTTTTTGCATGTCTATTACTGAGTATCCCACACTCTTGGATCAGTGAGTGATCAGGTGGATGTTCCTCCTACCCAAGGAGCCTGATTGCATCTCAGAAGGAGTGTGGTCATTGGCTTGAGCTGCAAGTGGTTCAAGGCTGAAATGGTCTTTCTTTGTGGATTTTGTTTCTCAGTGACCTTTCAGTTTTTCTGGTTGAGGCAATCCAGTATCTCTTAAAAATCACACTCTTCAGCTCATTGTAAAAATCTTTTTCCAAGAGAAGGATGTATGGAATGCTGTGTTCCATATTAGAGGTGATTTTGATAGCATGGAATAGAATGTTTTTGGTACTATCACCCAAGTTGGGAAACATTCATGTCTTGAATGCTATAAAAAGGCAAGTTAATATTTATCTTACAGTTTGTTCCTTTAGTCTTTTTATCTAACAGTCTACCATTTATCAGGAGAATATCTCCCCCCACTTCTCCTTAGGGAAGGTTTTCAAGATTTTTTTCTCTTACTCTATCTGTGTCAGTTGGTGCAGATTGAGAATAAGGTTATGAAATTTTGCTTTGAAAATGGTCCAAGGTGATGTGAGGTGCTTAAAATGTCAGATCGCGCGACATTTGCTTAAGATTTTCCTTTTTGTCTTCAAAAATGGTTAAAAGAAGGAGGTTAATTGTAAAGCATCTCATCAGTGCTTCAAATTGTAGCACCTCAGCTTGTGATCCATCCTCATGTGGAGTCACTTTGTGAAGTCAGAAGAGCATAGTCATGACCTGCATTTTGTGTGAGAGCTACAGCTGTAAATATACAGCCTGCTGGTCACTTGGCTGTTGGTTCAGGTTGGTGGGCAGACCCATCACAAGTGTGGGTGAGGAGTCCTGGGTCCATTGAGAAGGACACAAATTTGTGATGATTCCTTCAATGGAATAGCTAGACTTACACTTTAAAATTACACTTTATTGTGAAACTATTACAGAGTTCTTGGAAACATTTTTGTGTTGCACTTCATGCCTTACCAAACAATGCTTCTTTTCTTGCCTTTTTCCAACCCTCCCCTTTTTTATTGGAGTTTCCAGAAAGGAATTGATTTTTAGGATGAAAAATGGTAGGATGAGGCAAGATGAGTGACTCTTGCCTCCAGCTTGTTTTCCTCAAAGACTCAGGCTTTGGACATGGACTTGTCTTTGCCTGGTCACAGACTGGTGGAGCATCTGCAGTGCCTCTCCTCATTAATCATGTTCCAGCCATAGCTGCTTTTTCTTCATCTGGGAGCAAAAGCCCCAACTCCAGGGTCTGCCTGAGATGTTGACCAAGCCCTCAAAAGCCGCCAGGTTACTCCAAAAACTTGGTGTTGCTAAGTGAGGAGAAAAAGCCACAGCAGGCTTTACAGTTTTTTTCCTTTGTGTTTCTTTGGGAAATAATTGGTTTTGTTTATTTATCTTTTATAAGGACTTAAATATTGTGGGCACATGATATAAGAGATTGTTAACTGGTGTCCTGCCATAATTCCATAAAGCAAACAGGTTCATGTTTCCTCACTGATACAAAACACAAGTCCCATTGACCCAGAACTCTGTGATTTTGCCACCCTCACTTCTATGTCAGATTCAGTCTATAGCTGTTCTAAAATTTCATGGCTAGGAACAGAAAGTCAAGGAGAGGTTTTGGAGGTGGCTTGAGCTGATTCATCAGCTGGATGTTATTGGAGAGGACAGTCTGGGCTTGATCCTCTTCTTCCTCCAGTGGTGGTGCTGAGCCTTCTCACTAAATCAGGAGAAATGCAATCCCTTGTGGTAGCTGAGAGCAAACTGCTGCCCTTCAGGAAATACACCTGCAGTCATTTTCTGGAGAATTTGTAAAAAACAGGTTGAATTGTTTTCTTTTTTTCCCTTTTAATTCTCTGTTGGGTAACATTGACCTTGATAAGCCATCTCAGTATCTGGAGATGTTCTTCTGCATGGAGATGTAACAAAGCCATTTTGGGATGCTCACCTTGTGTTTAGTGATTTTGGTGTTGGCAAACTGAGCACATACTGTTCACAGTGCCTGGTGGCAGGAGCAGCAGACATGAATACCCCAGTTTCATTCTTGCCCACTCTAAAGTCACTGCTGGAGCTTACTGAAGTGATCCTGAGGTTTAACAGGTCCCTTACTGCATTTAACTCACATGGCTGGGTTGTAATGAACATGTTTGAGTGTAAAAAACCCAGCCTTTTCCTTCAAATAAAACACAGTCACAGAAAACATCCCTTGTTTTTTAAAATGAGCCATTGCACTTGGGACTCTTTTAACATTCAAAATTTAACAGGTGGGACTCCTTCTCTCTTCCTCACGTATTTTTCAACTTATGAGGAACAAGTCTTTTCACTCTTTTTGTGTGTTTATTAATCATTTGGGGTCTCTGTATTGCAGGACACACTTTGCTCATTGCTGGCTCCCTAAAGCTCATGTTGACAGGCTCTTGCTGCCCTTGGAGAGGAGCCATGGCTCAGGGTGCTGCTCTCGTGTTGAGGGTGATGCTTTGTTTGCTCAGAGCTGCCACGTGCCCAGCCCGTGGTGTTTCTGTGTGTGAGTGATTCAACCCTTGTTGTGTACAAGTAATGGAGTAGTTCTTGTCAAGGGATGGAGAAGATGAATGTGTTTTTCAAGTGCTGGCCCATGAGTTGAAACACCTGGATGTGTTTCAGAGCTCTGCTGCCAACCTACTGCATGACCTTCAGTGAGCTGTTAAGGGCAAGCCCTCTCCTGTTGGGGTTGGAGAGCACTCATGGACAGTCTGCAGGGAAGACCCTCCTCCAGTCTGAGGGGGAAGCAGCAGTGGAGTGAGCTGGAGTGATGTTCTTGCTAGCAGGCAGTGTGCTCAGTTTTAAAACATCTGGCACATTTTAAGGGTAGAGTCCAGAGAACGGGAAAGTTGTCTTTTCAGGCATGTGCTGGGAACAAGGCTTTGAACTTCATCTGCCTCTCAAACAGGGTAGCAATGAGACAGTGTCTTCTCCTTACATCAGGGGGTGAAGTTCCTCCATACCACAAAGGAAGATGCTTAAAATGAGCATTAAACATCTGCAGTTGGTTTATCTGTTACAGTCTAACTAGAAAAGCCCATATGTTTATGTAAAAACACAACTTGTACGAGGTGCTGGTCACTGAGCTCTTGCATAGTCCGTGAGTCCTGCTGCCATCCAGCTGGCCTTGAAGGCAGATGATGGGAGTGCTGTGAGAGGTGTGGTATATGCAAGATGGGGGGAGATACAAAAGTTAGAAAACAAAAAAAAAAAATTACATTTTCACTTGTTGGACTGCGGGGCTCGTCTCCCAGGAGAGCTGAGCAAAGTACATATTGACACATCCTTGTTGGAGCCTGGAGAACGAGTCCTGCTGGTGCATCAGGCACAGCACAGCAAGGTTGGTGGGACAAGCCTCATTTCTCTGGAAGCAGAGATTCATCTCAGTTTGCATGCTCATATTTTACAGGTAATTGGTTTATGGAGAAAACAGTTAGCTCGAGGATTTTGGGCAGGTGTTCTTGCTGTAGAGAAATAGGTTTTACAGGCATTTTCCATGTCATAAAGTTATCAAGAGTGGCTGAGATTGTCTGTGTAATTAGTGTGATGGGAGTTATTTTGGGAGATACAAATCCTTTTCCAAAGTGTTTTCATCAGCTCAGGGACTTGGGTCAGACCTTCTTCAGCTTAATTTCCTTTAACTGGCAGAAAGTTAGGGAATATTTCATTTCCTAACCCTCCCTATCACTGGGAAAACACTAGAAGCAAGGACAAGGCAATTCAGATTTCTTTTTCCACAAATTAGCAGGCTTCAAGTCTGCAGACTTCCAGTTGCCTTGTACCAACCTGCTTGCTGGGTTTTGTAACAACAAAACACGTTGGAGGCACACCAGATTTTTTTGGGTTATGATGTTGTCCCCACAAGCCAGTTTAGCCTGGGTTGTACTAAGGTAATGGTGCATCTTTGCTGCAAAGAAGGCAATTTTTATTATTTTCCCAAGGGAAGAAGTAGTTTTGGTTCAAAGTAGATTTTGTATGTGAGATGACTTAAACATGATCAAAGTCAGTGGAATTTTATTTCAAATAAACATGTGATTCTCCTAATCAACCCTTTAAAGAGAACATCTGGGGGAAAAATGTCAGGGTTTTGTACATTTAATTATTCACTTGATTTTTCCCTTTTAAATATCTGATGACGTTTCCGCTGTTTGAGGGTAGATAGGACTTTATTGACACAATTAGCAAAACAAATGATTATCACACCTTTTCCTTAGCCCTGTCCTATTTGATCTATTTGCTTGCACTTTCATTACTCCTGTGCTTGGTTACATTACACACAATGTTATCACCTTCCTGTGCTTCTGTAGCTAAAACAAAGTAAAAAAACCTCTTTTGGCTCTCAGCTGCTCTCTGCTGTTTTCTTTTTACAGATGAACTAGAAAGCAATGTCAGGCAAAGAGTTATTTGAGTTTCCTTTCAGCACTTGTTGGGCATTATATCCGGGCCTGGCACTTGCCTGTGTTTATGCGACAGCATTCATATTTTAAAATAACAAACAGAAATCCCAGCAACTCTACTCCCAGCACAATTAGTGAGATCAGATTAAAAGAATTGAAAAAACAAACAACCAAAACCCCCCAGATCACGATGGGTTCATATACGTCAAATACTAGAATTTTTATGACTAATTCCTCGGGTATTTTGAGCCACTTTGCTGGGATGTGTTTATTTTCTCTGAAAGCAGAGGTGGGAAGTGTGGCTCTGTCTGGTCGGAGGTCACATTGGGCTGTTGTGCTGAAGGGCAGAGTGTTTCTGCTCTGTCACTGGTGGGTTGTGCCAGGCTTTGCTGTGGGTTGCTGAAGGTGTGATTCTCCTGATGGTGGAGAGACATTTTCCACTGAGGTCAGGAAGGCAGATGGTGCTGCTGGCCTGCTGCCCTACAACCCTTGCCATCCTTCTCTTCCCTGGTAGTGGAAATACCTCATTAGGTTTAGGAAGTGTGGCAAAAAGAGAGGGAAGGAAAACTCTGTTCTTTCACCTGAAAAAAAGAAAAATAGTTTTGAATAGTTTTGAAAAGATCTGTTGGCTAGGTGAGAACTACTTTCAGTTGCTGACTTCTCCTCCTCCTCCTTTCACATCCCCTAGAACCCATGAGGCAGCTGGAGGTGGTGATCCATGCTGTGTCTGTGGTCACTGTTACATTAATTTAAATAAATCATACAAATAAAAAAAAAAGAAGCAAACCCTAAAACCTTCCTTCTGTGCAAAAATAAATCAAGAGATTGGAGTGGGAATAAACTCTGTGCAATGTGGTAAGAGCTGTAATGTAATGGCCTGTCCCTTTCTTCTCTCTGAAGGTCCCAAGCCCATGTGTCCCACTTGTCTGGAAGAACATTTGGAGTCTGGCAGCCTGGTCCTTTTCGTAGCTCCAGAGGATTTTTAGGAGCATGGGGAGCATGGGATGCATGGACCTGAGGACCCACAAAACTTTCTGGAGAATGTTCGCTATGGATAAAAGCATCTGGAAGTTTCTACCATCTTTTTACCCTGTTTTTTCCTGGGTCACCCTGTGTCATTTGTGGCCCTGTCCTGAGGATTATAGCACACAGTCACTTACTGGAATACCTCCCCATGCATCTTCTTGAAATGGAGCCACTGCTTTACCCAGCTGGCAGATATTTTCTCCTCTTCCAGAGCTTTTCCAGTGCAGCAGCAGCACTCCTGTCCAGCAGGTATGTAAATGGTTTTCTCATTGACTGCCCAGTTTGCTGTCTTGATCTTCAGTTCAGTCTTTTTTTTTCCCCCTACTAGCGTCTGCTAAAGATAAGACCTACCAAGGCCCTGGTGCCATATTCTAAGGGTGACTTTTCTTTGTTGGGGCAGACCCAGTTTGAGATGTAGGTTCTCATGGATCAGTAGTGTCAGCTGCTCAAGGTTCTGATGGCCAACCACAGCCTCATACATGAGGGAAAGGATGGATGTGATGGATGGATCTCTTCATTCCTCCACCCGGGTCCTCCAGGACCCTTGGGCAGCTGTGTTTGTAACCCACAGCTGCCATCAGCCATGTGTGCATCAGCTTATCAGGCTTCATGGTCTCCTTTCAAAAAAGATGACACAAGTGGTTTTTCTCTTCTTGGTTCAAGAGAATTTCTGCTGAAGAAAGTAAGGTTGAGGATGACTTATCCCATAAAAAATGAGATGCTTTTAGCTCTAAAATTAAACTATTCCTATTCCATATAGACGTGTATAACTCAACAGCACTAGTAGTAACTACCAAATTTGCATTGTTAGAGTCATTTACAATGAATCAGATGTTTTTGTGGAGGTGAAAAGTTTTTTTCCATTCTTTCTAGCAGAGAATTATTGTTTTGGTTTCTGTGGGTATCAATTTGCTGTGAAAATCATTCTCTTTGGCACTTGTGCTGTTTTGGTCAAATGCTCGGGTGTGCTGGTGTGTTGAACAGATCTCTCCTTCTTACAGGGCAGATAAAAAATTTGCTCTTTGTCTCTAAATTTTATTTTCACCATACAACGAGGAGGTGCTGAAGGAAAAGGGCTGAAAATGCTCTGATGTACATTTATTCTGCATTCCCCTCAGCATTTGTGAGGCATTAAAAGTTTCATCTTGCATTGTAAGCAAAATTTTGCATCAAAGGAAGGAAATGAGAGGGGTAGGGTGGATTGATCATGTTCAGTGGGAAACACAATCAGTTGCCTCACTCTTCAGTTTGCCTGTGACTCGTAGGCCAGATGGAGATGGTAGACAGAGATTGGGGATAGAGATGTTCTTTGCTTTATCAATGAGCAAAGTCAAGTGCTTGCTGTGCTTGTAGGAGAGGCTGGAGCTAACAGCAGGGATTTGGAGGTGGAAGCAGCATCCTGCCAGGCCGGTGGGGATGGTCCATGCTCATCCCAGCAGTGTGGTCATGTGCCAGGGCAGAGCCTTCTCCAGCCACACTGCCTGGAGCTCTGCCCAGCAGGGCCAGACCATTTGTGTGCTTGCATGGACTCTGCTCTGCTGCAGACATCCCCTGGAACCAGCTCTTCATTTGCACATGGTTTTCCTTCCTTAACCTGAATTAACAGCTTTCCCATCACTGAAGTCCCTAGTGTTTCATTAACTAGCTCCTAACAACTTCTAAAGCACCTGAGAAAGACAGATCACTTGCAGTTGTTCTTTTTATCTACAATTAAAGCAAGCACCATTGATAATTTAATTTTTTTTTTTGTGGTCAGCTGATTGACAAAGACATTGCAAACCAGATCTCCCCTTGTTGCTGTAAGATGTGAAAGGGTCTTTTGTCAGCAGCACATTGTAGTGGAATGAGCTTTATCTTTTATAAGTAACTGGGAGCAAATGGGGCATCCGTTGCTCTGCTCTGGTGCTGCCAGGCCTTTTGGTGCTTCTGGACACTGAACAAAACCTGCCTGTGACCTGGATAACCCAGAGCAGCCCCAGGGTGCTTGACCTCTCATCGTAGGGTCAGCACTGACAGTGAGCAGGGAGAAAGGCCATGGTGGATGTACCCTGAATTTTGTGTTCTGCATGGCCCCTTGCAGGGTGACTCCCCAGTCACACTCAGTCTGGCAGGCACCTGGCACATCTGGGCCACCTGGGATGGCCCAGGAATTAAGAGTTTGGCCAGGAATGATGTTTCAGTTGTAAATGTGCAGCTGTCCTTTACAGGGAGGAAAAATCGTCTCAGCTTTTCTTCAGAGCAGGTCTCACCCTGCACAGATGTGGGGCAGCTTCAGAGGGTAAGCAGTTTAAGGGATTTGCTGCCGGTCAGCTTGAGCATCCAGGCAGGGGGCTGCTGGCTGCATCCCTAGGTGCTAATTAAAAGATGAACTCCATTAGCATTCAAGATATTTGCTGGTAAAGTAGCAAAGATTTGCTTTGAGTCAGGTTGTGGATCCATGGATCAAAATGTCCTTTAGGGGGCTGGTCTGTACACAGATGCATGTTATTAATAATAATAAAAAATACAGAAAGCTTCTATTTGGCTGCCTGAGAGGGTTATGTATGTGGGTGTGTGTTTCAAAAGCACATAACTGATTATAAAAATCATTGATGGTCTAAGTCAGTATTAAGAATGGTTGGATGACAGTGAAAAGCAGCCCTGGCACATTGCAGGGATGTTCTTGTCATGACTAACCCTTCTCACTCTCACCCCTGTGGAATTTTTCAGTGCCCAGCACAGACCAGCACTGAAATTGCAGGTTTGCAGAAGTTTTTAAATCTCTCCCCAGCTGGCAGCAAATTAAGGAATTGCAAGTATTTATTGGTTTAAGGATAAAATATAACCTCAAAAGCTATAAAAATTTTTGACAATGAGGCTTTTTTAAGGGAGTCTTACTTTCTTTATGGTTTTGTGAGTCAAATGTGTCAAAGCCTGACAGAGGAAGAGGTTTTAATCTACAGGTGCTGTCTCTTGCTTGATGGTTTCCTGCTTCTAAAATTACTTCCAGGTTTTTTGGAATTGGGTCTGAAACTAGTTTCAGTTTTCAGTTTGTGGGCAACCTTGCTTACCACTTCAGCAGGCTGGATTTGTGAGGGGTGGGGGCAGCAAATGCTGGCGCTTTTAAACATTCTTATTTTGGCTGCCAAAAATCCATTTGCCACTTTTAAAATATTTACAGCTGAATCTTTGGATTCACATCTTCTTTTGCTCGAGGAAAATGCTGAAGCTGGCAATGCTGAAATGTTGCTTTGATCTTTCTTCCCCTGCCGTACATGGGGAGTTTGGAGGAGAGCGTGCCCAGGGTGAAGGATGGTGATTCACCTGTGCTCATCCTGCACAGGCTGACTTTACTCATCGTGCAGCAGTGAAAGTCAACATGAGCAAAGCAAATTAAAGGTGGATGTCAGTCCTTAGTTTATGCTAAAAACATCAACCACTTTTGAAGTGTGCATTTTCTCTCCTTAAGGGCTGTCCCGCCTTTGGGGCACCTATTAATGAATGCCATTTGTGCCCAAACTTTGTGCTCTTACTGCAAGGCAGGTAATTGGGTATACATTAGGCCATATTTCTGTTTATTCATATAAGTAAATAAATATTCATATATTTTTAAAGATCTGGAATAATCCTCCTAGTATGTCTTTAATGATCCTCTATTGATGACTTTAAGACCTTGCTTGGAATGTTGTATTAACCGAAGCATCCCAATCATTGCTTTCAGAATAAAAAATCTTTCTTTATGTGTGATCTTTGCTTTTCCACAAGCACCTGCATCTGCAGGTACTGACTTACTGTGCACAGTAAACACTGAGCTATCTGCTGACTTTCTGTGCTCTTCAGGTTGCAAAGAAGCAGTGACCTAACACAAGACATATTGTTAATGCCAGCAAGAAAGCAAGAGGTGTCTGCTTGTCTTCTGAATCCTTAGTGTTGCTTTGAGTTGTTCTGTGCAGAGCTGGAGGTGCTGACAGGCTGTTTTCTGGTGCTCCCAGCTGCTGGGCAGTGTTATGAGGATTAGCATTGAGGAACTCTGAGCAAAATTTGTCTCATGCCACGAAAATGTAAAGCCTCCAAAGCTGGCTGGCATCCCAAGGCTCTGAGAGGCCCTTGGAGGGGCTCTTGGTGAAGGTGGCAGGATTTGCACTGTTCCCTCTGTGAATGGGACATGATCTGAAGAGTTTCTGATTAAGCTTTAATAATTTCCAAGCTGGTTTGGTTGCTTACATAGGGCAGCAGACAAAAACTGCTGAGCAGGAATGGCTGCTATGGGACCAGTCTGCCATCATAGGAGGGCTTCTACCTAATCTTCCTGTCCTGCACTGTGGAGCCCAGTTCAGAAACACAAAATGCCATTTTGGGCAGTATTTTGTTCTCAGGGTGTTTCCTGAGCTGGGATCAAACCCAGCCTCCTGGTTTTTCCCTGGCAGTGTTTTGGGTATCCTGTGATTTTGCTGACTCTACTTTTGCAGGGTACCATCAATGTGCTGCCTCCTCTTTATTTTTTCAGTGTCAAAATCAGGAGGTCAGATTAGAGACCTGGGGCTCCAGCAGCAGAAACAGGGCCTGAGTGTGTGCAAAAAAACAAAGTCCCTATATTTATAACAATTATTGTAGACAGCTTGGGGATGAGGCACAGCTGCATTGCAGCCCTGGTGCCTCTGGAAGGTGGATCTCTTACTGTCCTGATTAGAAGTGTATCCTCAGCCCAGGCTCAGCAGCCCAGTTTGCCTGGCTGGGGGCATTCCCTGGGGAGCTGAGTGATCTGGAGACCCCACACTGCCCTGGCTTGGCCCCTTCCACAGCTTGGATGTGCCCTCCTGCCACTGGCAGCATTCTTGTGGCACATGGATGTGGGATTGCCATCATCCTCCCCACTGGCACTATCTCTTGGCTTTCACTGACCTTTTTGCACAGAGCAGCTCTTTGTGGTGGCCCCTGTGCAGTTTTATCCAGGGCTCCATTTGCATCACCATCAGGTGGTTTTCGTTTGACCTTTGCCTTGCTTAAAAATTAAGTACCAAGGTACTAGGGAGAGAAGTAATTTCCCAGATAAGCACTTCTCCCCTGCTCTTCTGTAGTTCATGGGGGAGCTGGCTTACCCTGCCTGTGAATGACTAAGGAGGAAATTCTTTTTTGGTTAGGATAATGCTGACAGTTCACTGGAATTTTTTTATCATGGGTTTATCATTTCCTCCCTACGAATTCTTATGTTCAGGGCAGGAAAAAAAATTAGTGGTGATCACAAGTTATGGAATTTGCCTTCTGTGGAAAAGATGCTGAACAGGTAAATCGTGCTGTCAGGTTTGCCATGGTTTACATGGAGGATTTGCTTCATATCCAGTTATATAAACAGGCTGGTGAGAGTCATGAATATTCTAGCAGCTATCATCTTTCAGATGTGTTTTTTTAATGTTAGAGTTAATTAATGCTCATATCTGTTGAATATAGGTGAGTGTATGCCTGCTCATCTTTCAGGTGGGGAGGAGGTTTGCATTTATCACTTGTCTCTCTGAGATGGCAGGGTCAAAGTCGATTTTATGTGTAAGGGGCTTCTGGGTCACCTTGTTAATCTCCCTACCTCCCTTTTTTTTGTAGAGAGATCTGGATGTGTGTCTCTAGAGAAGGCAGATGGAGTTTGGCCAGAGAGACTCTGCCTTTTGGTTAAACATGTGTGTGTTCTTGCAGTGTTTGCTTCCCAGTGATTGCACTGTTGATCTTTCTGCAAAGGCTTGACACTGCTGCTGAAAAGCTTTGACACTGCAAAGCATTGTTTACTTATGAAAGTGTTATTATGTTTTGAATATCTATTATTCATCTCTTGTGCTAAAAGTGACATTATGTCATAAAATTGCTCTTAGATTTCAGAGCTTTGAGGAAAAGCTGTTTTTTTGTCCCAGACTCCCTGTGACAGTACTGGAAAGTGCCTTACCCTTTGTATCTCTGTAGACCCCTTTTATGAATTGTGAGTGACAGCAGGAAAAGTATAAAAGAGTGCAGAGGAGCTGGTTTTGATGTTTATAAAGGGCTTTGATAAAAGATGCAGCACACACACTTGATGTTATTTCCTATTTTTAACTTCTTAGGAGCATAAACTGCTCAGATCCAATATTTATGTAAAAAGGGAAAGAGGGGGGGCTGTATTTCTTCTTTATTTTCTCCTTTATTTTTCTTTTTTAGGGCCAGGTAAATTAAAATAGAAAAGTGTCTCTCTTCTATGCCCTAGTAAAATTTTCTTCCATGAAGCATCAGTAAAGCCAGCTCCATGGTGCTGAATGTGTGGATGGTGCTGGAGGAGACCAGCTGCAGTTTTGAAGGCTCCTTGTTTGCAGGCTTGTGCCTTCAACCTCCCAGCCATGGCTGGCTCCAGTGGACCCAGCAGCTGTGGTGATGTGTGTGGTGATTCCCCAGTAATGGGGAATGAGAGTCAGAGAAATCAAACATGGAAGAGCTGGGGCAGTTCCTCCCCTTTCTCTAAAAGTCAGTTCACAGTAGAGGCATCTCTCTAATAAGTAGATTTGCTTGCCCCACAGAGGTGCAAGGCTGTGCTGGCTGGGTAATTGCAGTTTTATTGATGAGAGTGCTTGTCATTATTTCCAGCTTTCTTGTTGCAGTCTCCTCTTTGGTCTTGTCTGCCAGCATGGCTGGCTTGTGGTGGGCCTATGTACTCCTGCATGTGAACTCCTGCATATTCCCATGCATGTGACACATCAGGAGCTTCATGGCACTTTCCATGTGTGTGTGCACAATAACTTCTGGATAGAAAACACGTGTGAGGGTGGGTGTGGGCTGTGAGTGCATGCATGGCATTGGCATGGATATTTCCACGATTGGTCCTTCATCCATGCATGGGCCTTCATGCTGGAAGGTGAGTAATGAGAGTGCAAACCTGTCCTTGAGATCTACCTGATGACAAAAGTTATCCTCTTCCTTGAAACACCACATTTTCTATTTTATTTGGGCTAAATTCCTTGTAACACCCTGTGCAAGGACTTCTACTCTTCCTTGGAGGGCCCCAGGATGGAGCAACTTTGCTGAGTCCCATCTTGCTGCAGTGGAAGAATTCCTCTTGATGGGATAGACACAGCAGCAGCTGTCAGTGGGGGTTTTGAGTTCTTCAGCAACCTCCACCCATCCAAGGGGCTGTTCAAAGCAGGTGCTGGTTTGAGGTGGCTGGACTTTAGCAAACACATCCCAACTCTCACCCATCTGAGGGGAATAAGCACTTTCTGCTCTGTTCTTCATGCAGGATCTTGTATGTGAAACCATTAAAAAAGGGAATTACCAGCCTTGGGTGGTCATTGGGAGTGTGTTTGCTTGGGTGTTGTCTCCCAGCCTCTGCTGTCCCTCTAGAAGATTGCCAGGCTGGACACTGAGGTCTGCAGAGTGGGATGTTCATTTGGGATGTGTTGTTGTAGAGCTGTGCCTGTTTGGTAGCCTTGCATCTCCTTTGTGGTGACGAGTCCCCAGTTACATGCCAAAAGGACGACTCTGGTTGCACACAATTACAGGGGATGAGGCACAGTTTTATTTTCTTCTTGCCTCACCCATGAAACTGTGTAACAGCATAGGTGAGCAGCTGACTAGGTGGACTTGGCTAGCTTATAGCAGCAGTGTGTCAGCTCATACAGGTGTCTTTTCAACTTCTGACAGGCTGTCCAGTTAGGCAGAAAGTGTGGCTATCCTTAGTTCTTTTGTAAGGTATGGGAGGACTGTTTTGTTCAGCTGGAGTGGACACCATGGTAAATTGGAAAAGCTGTTGCTGAGTCCAGAAGAGATGAGTCGGGGTAGAGCTTGTTCAGCTGAAGAGACAGATGCTGCCTGTGCCCCAGCTCTGGCACTGCTGTTGGAGGGTTCTTGCCGTGCCTTGGTGCCTTCTTGGTTCAGCAGGTTGGGTGCTCCCATTGCATTTCCAGCAGCAATCCATATGCTCCGGAGCCCAGTGGGGGCCCCCCAAAACCTGGGGCTCTGTGTCATTGAGCAGAGCTGTGCCAAAATGTCTGATGAAACATGGATATTGGCTGGCAAGAGCTGCAGTTCTTCTTCTTTTGAAAGAAGCTGGGAAAGGCTCCCCAAAACAAGCAGTGGAGGAAGTGTCCAGATGAAAGATCTGGTAAGTCTCAGTGTCCCCTCTGTGGTGTTTTCAGGCTCTTCTGTAATCAGCTGTCATTTCAGGATCTGGGCATATTGGACTTCAGGGAGTATGGATTGAAACTTAAACAAACAGTGATTCTTCTATAAATATTTAGCTCACACTGTTTAGGAGCTGCTGGGAGTTGGAGACAAAAAATGGTTTAAAGTTCATGACTGTCTGGAAAAGCTATCGGAGGGAGGCACTTGGTCACCAGATGGCCTGGCATGTCGGTTTTGAATATCTAATCCTCCTTTCCCCCCCCCCCCCCCCCCCCCCCCCCCCGAGGAAGAGGATGTGTTAAGCATCCTTTGGAGAGGCATAAGGTTGCATTTTTCCAGTGCTTACATGGGTGCACTGGGGACTCAAATCAAAGAGGTTTTGTTCAAGAGAAGACAATGCATGGAGTAAATGGATGGTGCACCCTGGCAGTACACATCTTTTCAAATCTGGACTGGTCATCTGAAGTTCATACATCTGCATGGGAGAGGGGGGATGTGTCTCCAAGTGTGTGCTTTTGTCTGGCCACCTTGATAGCAGGACAGAGGTTTGTGCCTGGGCCAGCTGCTGCTGAAGGAGGTGGGGTCCCTGATGGGGGATACCATGGATCTTGGGCTGCCACATTGTTCCTGCTCTTGCAAAACCTTGATAGTGAGGCAGACCTTTCTCTGCCAGCCTTTTTTTTTTTCCTCTTAAATATGGAGATAATACACTTTTTTTTTTTAATTGCAAAGCTCTTTAAAGAATAGAAAAGAACAAAATGTGATGATAAGAAAGGCATTGATGAGACAGGCAGGGGCATACAGGCTTTGAATAAGCAGGGATCTTCACCATGCACAGGAGTCTGGGGTTACTGATTAAAAAGAAGAGAAAATAATTTATTATTTTCTCTCTCCCCCGTCTTGCTCTTCTAACACAAAGTACTTGCAGTTGAACTAGATGAAGGTTGTAGGTCTCTTCCAACCATCCCATCCCATCCCATCCCATCCCATCCCATCCCATCCCATCCCATCCCACTAATATAACAGTAATCATGAAATGTTTGCCATGTCCTGTGAAACATTTTACAACTGTTTGCACCACCCCTGCCCCTGATTACATCTTGGGTCTTTTTGTACCAGGATGATTGGAGTGCCCTGTCCTTGTGGCCAACTGCTTTGCCTGGAAGGTTAATGGCAGAGGAGAAAATGTTAAGGAAGGACAGGTAAGAAAAATGTAAATTTATCATTTGTCAGGTTGTTGAAACTACTTTTGAGGTTTGAGAGAAAATGTCAGTATTTGAGTTGGAGGTGGTGGCAAGCTTGATGGTTTTTCCCTTTCAATAGTTTCTTTTAGTGCCCTTCCTAATTTAAAAGAAGGTGTTTAAATTATTAATGTTTCAGCAGAGAAACAGAGGGATTCCAAAGCCTTTGGCAAATATCTGCTAAAGCATCTATCTTAAAAAAGAGCTTCATGTTTTTTTCTGACATCATCTTTGACAGAAGCTCCCCTTCTGTGAGAAGTACCGAATTCACAAAGGTGGACAAAGAACTTGATTTATGTAGAAGGTAATTTTCTCCAGTGGTGTTTGGCCAGAAAACATAAAGTTGATAATGATTTTTATTTTTTGGCATAGCCTTTACCAATCTCTGTGTTTCTGCCTGTGCCTGAAGCAACACTGTGCCATGGGCGAGTGCCAGCACACTGTCTGTGATGCTCAGGTGCTGCCTGTGAGAGGTGGGTACCCTTATCTGGTCCTTCTGGCTGCAACATCCTGGACATGAGAGGCAGCTGAGGCTTCAGATACTTTCCCCAAAGCTGTAGTTTGAGCTCAGGCCTCCCATTAGATTTACCACACATTTTCCTCCCTATTCCCTTTAGGTATTTGTACTGATTTTGTACCAAATCTCCTTCTTGCTACTTGAACTGAAGAATAAAGTATTATAACTCTGGCTTGGGGCAACTGTCCAAGGGATATATTGGGATACACTTGGCCTTTGAAAACAAGGACTTCAGTCTCCAGCCCTGTCAGTCCTTCTGGCTCCTGGAAGTTTTTCTTCCAAATGGTTATTTCAAACCTCAGAGAAGAAGTTTGTGTTTTTTTCAGAGCTATGATTAATACCATTTTTACGCTTCATTGCAAAATGCCACACAATGAATGAGACCAGCAGGGTGGTGGTTTATGGGTGGCAGGAAAAAAAAAATCAAACAAACACTTTTAAATGCTGTTTTGGAAGAGTGATGTGTGTGAACATGTTTTATAATCTTCTGTGAGCTGTGGGGTTACGTTCCTATTAAAAAGAAAAGAGGAAAAATGGTTTAAACTTCATCTGTGGAAAGAATGTCAGAAATAGTTGAGAAACTGAATAATTACAGTCTTTTTGTGGGTCAGTGAAAGCAAAGGATTGCTATGCAGTTGGCTTTGCAATTAAAAAGTCACAGGATGGTTGAGGCTGGCAGGGACCTGTGCAGGTGGTAGGTAGCTACAGCCAGTTGCCCAGGACCATGTCCAGATGGCTTTTGCATGTCTCCACAGATGGGGACTCCACAATCTTCCTGAGCAAGCTTGGTCACCCTCATGGTAAAATGAGGCATAGTGCATGGTATTTCAGCACATTGGCCACCGGTTTCTGCTTGCTTCTGTTGCAGCCTGGGAAGTTTGTGGGGGTGTGTGGTGTTGGGACAGAATGTGTTGAGTGCAGGGGAGCCTGGGCTGCAGCTGAACCCCATGGCTCGGGCTTGGCAGTGCTTGGCTGCAACTTGGGAGAGTTGGGCTTGGCATAAGATGGCAAAAATTATCTCTTCAGTGGTGTGCAGGGAGTCTTGCTGCCTGGTGGCTGGGTCTGGGCCACTCTGATTTGCTTTTGAGGCTGCGCTTATACCTGAGCCTTCAGCCAACTCTGCTGTCTTTTGCTTCCCTTCCATTGACAGTGTGCCTATTCCCAGCTGGGGGTCACTTTGCCACTGGAATCTTGGACTCATTTATCAGCATAACATCAGGCTAATTACACCTTTGAAGTGTTCAGCTTCAGTAGTGCTGCAGCATCAGGTGCTTCCCACAAAACTCCTTGTTAGTGGCAAACCCTGGGGAAAAGAGGCCTAGAGGTTTCTTGTGGCTGTGTGCCTAATGTGTCCCCATCCTGAGGACAAAGAGGATGCCAGTGCATGTAGGAGGTCACCTAAGCCCCCATAGAGACATTTGGGTTGGCAGATTTGCTTCCTGGTGGCTTCATGTGCATCCCTCACACATGGAAAATAAGCAAAGCCTAAGACTACACTCAGCCTCGCATTGGTCTCTAGTGTTTCCTCCTGTCTTCCATCCATGGAGAGCAGTAGCCCTTGTTCGTTGCCCTGGATGCATTTTGCTTTTCCTCTAAGCCATGTTCTTTTAATCCTGTTTTTGTTGCTGATAAGTGATGGGAATAGCAGCAGTGAGATGATACCTCCCAGTGCACACTCCCACTGTCCACAGACAGATCCCATATAGCCCTTGTGCCAGTGATGGGTATTTTCTCATTAAAAATAGACCACAGACAATGGCACTTCTTAAGGACTGTGATTTATCATTTAATAACAAGTGGTTACACATTTCCTTCAGAAAACTTTCTGAAAGTGTTATTTTTCTTTTCCCTCTTGCTTCCCATTTTTTAATTTCCTTCAAAACCCTTCATTACCCATCAGAGCCACTGTGTCTGTTAAATGAAGTGTTCCCTTTTCAAGTGGAAATTATATTTATGATTTAAAGTTAATGAAAATAACAACTCTTAACCCGTTGGGCATGAGCTTTTCTTTCTAAGTGCCTGGAGCCCTGAAATCTTAGCTCAGCCTCAGGAAATAGCAACAGAGAGCTGGGTAGGTAAGACTTGAAAAACTGTGATGCTGATCCTAAATGGAGAATGGATGATTTGCTTGAGCTGACTTCAAAGAAAATGTCAAGAAATTTTAGAACTCATATTGTCTTGAGTTGCCAGCCCTTAGCTGTGATACCTCCAAGTTCTCCTGAAGGATGGAGAGCCTGCAGAACTGCTAGGCAGTCTCATACCAGGTCTGGTATTATAGTGACTTAAGTTTAGAAAGGTGTAGAGTAGTTCTTGAGGAAATCCCAACAGCTCAGTAAACAAACTTGGGAAATGTGTTGAAGATGAAATCATTGTAAGTTGGTATTTAAGAAGCTAAAAGAAATAGTTCTGTGTTGGATCGGAAGTCATTTGCAGGGTCAGTAGCAGATCATATGGTAGATTGCAGATGATACAGGAGATGAAATGCAAACAGAGACATTGCAGGTACTTCAGGTCATAACATCTTCCCTTACAGTTGCCTTAATGAGCTGCAAGGGTAGTTTAAAGATATGAAAAATAAATTCAATAAAGACAAGTGCAAAGCAGCACTCTTGGAAAATGGATGCACGTACCCAAAATGAGCAGTAACTCTCAAAATGAGCAGGTTAACTACAGAAAGGAATCTGTGAGCTGCAGTGAATCACAGGCTTGTTGTGAATTGCAGTCAGATGCTGTTAGAAGACAGGTAGATCTTGAATAGCCCAGACAAAAATGGCAAAGGTAATAATTTGTCCTATAAAAACCCTGTTTGAAACACAGCATCCAGTCTCAGCCCCTCTATTTTAAATATGAAAGCAGGCAGCTTGGGAAGATGAAACTTCTGTTTGGGAAAATTTACTTACAAGGAATAGCTGGAAGATTTGCATACGTTAAACCCGGGGAAAAAAGCCCCAAACCAACAGCCCACAGGTGTCAGGCTGTGGTTTGATGGTATGCTGTCTTCAGCAGTAGTTTTGGGGCTAAGTATCTCTGCTCTCCTGGTATTGACTGTGCTGCAGCTCATTGTGTGGTCAATTGTGTAGTCACAACTTGTGTCCACACTGTGAGCTGGGACAAGGAATTTCATTCAGTATAGAAAAAAGCTGAAGTGTCTCCAAATTTATTTCAAAGTATGGCCATGCAGACAGCAGATGTTATGCAGGAGGAAGGAGGGCAAGGAGAAGAACTGGAGACTGTGAGCACCTGCTAGAGCTGAGACTTGAAGGAAACACAGCAGATTTGAGACATGCAGGAAGGTGGTGTGAGGAGCCCACAATGTCTCTCCATGTCTGAAGACAGGACTAGACAAAAATTGCATTACAGGAATTCCTTTTCTGGGCACGATCTTCCCGTGCATCGTCTCTGTCACGCCTGGTATCAGCGGGGTAGGCTGGCATTTCTCAGTGTGGGTTCCAGCTCCTGGTGGTGGTGGTGAAGGAGAATGAGTGAGGCTGGAGCTGACCCAAAAAGCATTAGAAACCTCTTTGTTAGCAGCACAGCAGCCCTTCCTGGGTGGTGGGGCAAGCGATACTCATTGCTGGGAACTGCAGCAGAGTCCTGCTTGCTCTTGGCAGGGCTGTGCCGGTGTTGCCTTGGAGAGCAGCACAAAGACAAGCCAAGAGAGGGTTCAGGGCTTGGTGGCTGCTTGACTTCCCTCCTGGCCCAGCATTTCTGCAGTCCTTGCATCCAGATTTTGGCATGGCTTCTGCCCCTGTCAGTCCTGCTGAGGCTGAGTGTCTCAACGCCTCCTGATGTTCTAAATCCAAATTCCTGTCATTACTGCTTTGCACTTGGCTTTTTGGCTTTTGGAAGTAGTTTGGTTGACCACAAATTGGTCACTCTCTGCTGTGATGTAAGCTGATGATCTCCTCTGCTGTGGGTGCTAAACCAAATATCCCTGCAACTGCTGGGATGTTACCAGGCTGGTGTTTGCAGCTGATGGGAATGTGCTGGAGCTGTGCAAGCCTTGGTGATTCAAGCTGATACTTAGGTTTATGATGAAATGCTAAATGCCTGGTCTGTTCTGTCCAACCAGCTCTACCCCTAGGGAAAAAAAGGGGGTTTACTGCAAGAAGAAAGGATATTCCGGTATTGGTTGGTTGATAATGAGAACACAGAGCATCAAAGCTGAAACAGTATGTGCTGGGTTTTGAAATCACTGGAGGATATAGAAGTGCCTTGAAGAGGAAGATCACAGATAGGCAGACCTACAGGATATGCTTGGCTGATTTTTTGTAGGCTGCAGAGCTTTCCCCTGTGGTTTGCAGGGTTCCCTTGCCTTGCTGCATCTCTGTACAGCTCAAAGCACAGCATCTTTGTCCATGATCTTGGAGGATATAGATGTGAGCCTTGCTAGGAAGATCTAGGCTTCAGTTCCAGTCTTGTTGATGCTAAAATACCCTAAGGAAGAAAAAAAAGGCAGTTTGCTATGTTTGCTTGTGACATGTTTGACATTTTGTCACTAAATCTGGCTTGTGCTGATCTTGGTTCCTTAAAGAATAAAAGAAGCATGGTAATTTGTCTTAAGATGGATACAGAGAAAGTGAAGAAGAGAACAAGTTGTTTACTAATCATTGCCTTTTTCAGACTGAAAGGCTGGGGCTTACTCTGGGAAGAAGTCAAATCCCCAGACAGTTAGTTCCATATAACATCACCAGATGAAGGGGTGGCCACCACATGAAGCTGACTGATGGCAGGGCTGGTGTGGCAGGACTGCTGAGAGTGGAGCTGCTGAGCTCTTCAGTAGGGCCAGCAGAGTTGTAGTGGCATCTCAGGGATGTGTCTTTGGACACACAGAAAACCCATCTTTGGTGGTTTGGGTGACGCTGAAGGCTTCAAACTGCATTCCTGAAACACCAGGGTGCTGTACGGGTGACTCAACAGCATCAGCTCTAAACGAGGAAGTGCAGAGTCTAGCAACTGCTGGACTTCAGAGGACAGGTTAAAAGGACTGCAAAGACATTGGCACAAAGGATTTTTAAAATATTTTTAAGGAAGACAAACTAATAACAACTAACTTTCTCTAGAAATCCCCTTTCAAGGAACAGATCTATTATGTTAATGACAGTGGTGAATATAATTATGTGTAAGGATGAAATCTTGGCTTTGGTGACTTCACAGGACTTGTATTTCATGCAAAGAGGTGTTCTTGGAAGGCAATCTGGAAGTATAGTCATGGCAAGAGGATGTAGGGCTGAGCAGGACTTATCTGACAGCCACAGGAAATGTTTAATGTTGTTTTTACCTTGATGTATTTGTTCCAGGGCTGTTGGTACTGCAGGGCATTCTGAGCAGGTGGACACCAAACAGCATTTGTGACCAGGTAGGCCACCCATCTTCTGGTCAGTTTTCCTGTAAGAGCATCTCTCAGGCAGGATCAGCACCTCTCCTGGATGGTACCCACAGGGAGCTGTGTGGCACCTTCCTGGGGTGGGTGCTGGTGTGTCAGGACTGCCAGAGCTTTGCTTTCACCTGCTCATCTCCCCACACGCTTGCTCAGGGTGCTGAAAGCAGAGAACCTCAACAGCCACGGAATGCTGACAGAGCACACACACCTCTCCACCCCAGCTCTTTTTCCCCATCATTGTTCCCAGTTTTCTGTTCACCTCCCTCCAGCAATGTGGCTGGGGGCTGCTGTGACCGCAGTGAAGCCTCGCTGGCATCTTCCTCCTCCTCTCTTCTGCCTCTCCTTCCCTCTCCAGCTGCTGGGTTGCTCTAAGCAACTTTGGCTCCTGTCCCAAGAACAATCTCTCAACACACAAAAACCAGGAAGGCTAAAATAACACTTTAAAATTGTTAAATAAATAGTGATGGAGCTCTGCTTAAATGGGAAATGCAGCGTAATTTGTTAAAGGCTTTTTGTGCTCCCTTGGACAGGGATTGGCCGTGTGTGTGTGTGTGTGTGTGTGTGTGTGTGTGTGTGAAGCATTTCTTGTAGCTTCTAAGCTGCATCTCGTGGCCCCAAGTGGGCAGAGAGGGTTATGTGAGTCTGAGTTACTAAACACTTACAGTAAAAGTGTAGTCATCCTGAACCTCAGCCAAAGAGCTGGAGGTTTTGTAAGGCTTTTTTTTTTTTTTTTATGTTTTCCCTTCTCGCCCTGCAGGATACTGCTGCGTCACTTGCATTCTTCACCCCAGCCCAGCAGTAACTCTTTCCAGACTACCAGCAGCAGTCCAGGCCCTTACATCCTGCTCCATCCCCTCTCCAAGGGCTTTGTGCATAGGGCAAGTGCATCCGTCCCCTCTCCCTCAGCAGAGGAGCTGCTGCCAGCTCAGACAGAGGTTCCCATCTTTCTGAAACATGAAAAACACTCATTTCTCTCTCACACTTTTTCAAAACTGGAGCAAAAATAGAATAGCAGTTACTGCCATATGAGAGAGTGAGAATGGGAGGCTCTGGATAAGCATTTGTAAAATATCCAGGGGAAATGGATGCCGGCAAAGGCTCTGCTGAGTGGGAGCGGGTGTACCAAAATGTATGTGTCAGGATGAGAAATGTATTTCTTGGGAAGGACATGGAGAACTGGCTGCTTCCCAGCACACAGCTCCTCCTGGGGCTCTTCCTGTGGGAGCTCTCTGCATTTCTTTTTTTTTAACACATGGACTATCTCCCCAGCCCACTCTTCTGAGTAGAAACTAATCTGTGTTTTGAGAGAGTTGTTTCTTATTAACTCTCTGAATGGGGAAAAATAACCTCCTCTCCCTGTAGTGGGAATTTCACAAGTCAAAATTTTACATTCCCTTCTCCAAACTCCAAAGTCATTCCTGGAAGGATGAGCTGTGGGTCAGAGAGGGGCTGTGCCCTCCTGCCACACCTGCTGTGAGAGCTGCCAGGTCTGGCTGTCAGTCTGAATGCATGATGAGAGCAGAGTAAAACTGCAGTCATGGCCTGAGCAGGGATACCCAAAATTAGCATCAAAAGGAAAGGAGGGAGTTGTCCAAATACAGCCTGCAAACCTTTAATTCTAACAGTAATACCCCGAGCTAGGTAATCTCCAGCATCAGTGTTGCTGCAGTCATGGAAGCAGCTGATTCTGTGGGAAGATGAAGGTTTGATGGAAGGTATAATAATCTATCTTAGATGTTTAAATTTTCCTTTTTCATCCCAAACATAAGAAGCAGAATTTCCTCCACTTTGAACGGGTCTTTTTATGTTCTCTTTTTACAATTGGGTAGAACAAAATCATGTTTCTTCAGTATATAAAATGAATCTGGCAGTCTGGTGTTGTACTTTAGCCTCCCAAAGAAGCAAGCAAGCATAAAGCAAGAAGATACACTGCCTACTAAAATGTCCTACTTATTAAAAAATCCACAATAAAATCCTCTTTGAACATCCTGTTTCAACTCTGCAATAAAACTCACTGGTCAATTAATGGTGGATCTCCTGTTCCCATGGAGAAAGGCAGTTGCAGACTTAAGAGGTTGCTGTGGGAAAGGGGGAAAAAAATAAAATTAAAAAGATCCAGTCTTGGTCTTGCAAACAAAGGTTGCCTTGGATTGCAGTCACATGTTGCAGTTCAGCTGATCTTGCTCATGCCAAAAGGGGAAAGATTTCTAGTGCTTGCCTGAGCCCCACTGAACTGGTTTAGGGAATTAATTAGAAGAAAATTACTCACCTTTTGTGTTTTTTCCTATCTAGTTTCCTCTTAGATTCAACTACCCTGCCTTAGCTCACTAGGTCAGGGGGTCAGGGGCAGCTGGGACAGGATACTTGGCCATTGTGTGAATTTAACAGTGATTTAAAATTACACCACTGACAAATGTCTTCTGGCTTTTCCTAGCTGGGGAAGAAGAAGTCTTTAAGTACCCAAATCTGGGATACCACTGAGCTTTGTACATCCTACCCCTGGTGGCTGAGTTGCATCAGCAATATCAGGGCAGAAGCCCCTGAAAGAACATTCTGGGGCCAATTGCATCCCCAGGCACATCAGATGAACTGATAAGCTGGTGTTGGTAAAAACCTCACCATGCATATGTCTGCATTCAGTAAATAGTTTTGGTCTGGTCAAGCTCCTTCCCTAGGGTGCACCACTCTGTGCTAGGGGGAAATGTCCAGAAGACCCTCATATGGCTCATGTGGACATCATGTGAAATGACACAGAATCCACTGGTTTGGCTTCACAGGGTTGATAGTGAGGTGTGCATTACATGGCTTTTTGGGGCAAAGCCAGCATAACAGGTTTATCTCTCCTCCTGGGTGGTTTAAGGCCTTAGGGCTCATTTCTGATCTTTATAAGGTGTATCAGGCCCCTGGGTTTCAGAGGGTCAGAGGATACTTTGACTGAAGGGTGTGATCTCATCAGAGCCAAGTATTGAAAAACTTGCCAGGATTTTGTCACTTTGCCCATATGTGTTCTGTGTCTGGCTGTGTCTACAGAGCTGCTGGGCTGGCAGTTGCCAGGAGCTCCACTGCCCAGCTCAGTCCAGGCTTTTGCTTCCTTGGTACCATGCCATGTACCTTTATTGTGGTGAAAAAAAAAAATCTAGTGCTTGTTAGATCCCCAGACCTGTTCATTTTTAATAGGTTGGTGTTTTGTTGTTTTTTTTTTTTCTAACCCTGAGACATTATGGATTAGGGCTGCTGAATAAAAATAAAAGTGAAAAATCAAGCATGTTTATAAATTTTGATTTTACAGTGAAAAGGCATATCTCTTCTTCTTGGCTGAGGTGGTATGAAATGCTTGCCCCATCCCAAGTTTCCTGTGCTCCCTGGTGGCTTCGAGGTCCTTGTTTGCAGCACCCCATGGAAAAGATAAAAAGCTTTGGTGTGTGTTCCCTTCGGGGCAATGTGGATTTCTCCTCAAAAACCTCAGTTCTGGCGACTGGTTTTATAAATGCCTAAAAAATGAGGCTTGTGCCTTATCTCTTGAGAGATCGTTGATGGATCCATTTCTCAGAAAGATATTTTATTCAGTCCTTTAATGCCACGCCACTCCCTTCATTCAGATGCCTGGAGTCTTTTATCACGGCTCCTCTTACTCATTGCTTAGCCAGGTTGGGCATATTTAGTTCTTTTAATCTTTCCTGCACCTCAGCTGTCTTTAATCATCCTTCTTGATGTCAGAACGTTTGATGCCCACTTCTGCCGAGAACAAGCCTAGGTTGGTTCTTTTTTTTTTTTTTTTTTTTTTTTTTTTGTGTGCGTGTGAATTGCTTGGGAAATGTCTCTGGCCGCTTGCCCAGGCTCATGGCTGGATTCCTCAAAAGCTCCCTCGAATGTCTCAGTGGATACTGAGGAAAATTTCTGGCTCACCATGTACACCACTGGACTTGACACCCTCTGGGATTAGTTAAAATGTTTATTTGTTGGGTGTGGGCAGCAGCACATTTGGCCCCCCCCCCCCAGATGTTGCATGGATTGTGTTTCCAGGGGCAGATTTCTCTGGGCATCTGGAGAAGGGTGCAGGTGCTGATGGTGTTTATAGAGAACAGGTCCAGAAAGGTTACTGTAACCTTTGTTTCCTTCCTGTACCTGCCAGCAACAAGGAGAGAGAGGTTTAATTGTTCCTATGATCTCAAAAGCAAAGCCTGATGGTAACTTTGTAGGTGCCTGTGCTTCAGGTCAGGGCAATGCTTCTGTGGAATCGTGACCCCTTCTTGCTGCAGGTATTGGTGCTGTCCTTCCTGAGCAGTTAATCTGTTTTGCACCCAAAAATAGTCATTCAGAGCTTCCTAAATGAGTTTGAAGGTGAGGATTGCTGCTAGCTGGTACCAGGCTGAGCACTGCATTCCTTCAGGGCAGGGTCTTCAGACTCACTGTCTGAAGCTGATGTGTGGAGGTGTCCAGAATTCTGTCCATATACCTCCTGGATACCTGCTATTTCCGTGGGAGCTGTTTCCTAAAGCCTGATTCAATCATTTTCTTCAAATAGGCAGGCTTAGATGCTGACTGGAAGGGGTTAAGGCACTGATCTCCAGGTTTGCTGGGTCTAGGCCATGGCTGTGCAGCCAGGGGTGGCTTCCCTGACATGGACTTTGAATTACAGAGCACTTGGCAGGAGTTAAAGAAGGCCAGAAGCTGCCTCTCCCTCCCCCACCTCCCATTAGGAGGGAATGCTTCTCATACTCTCCCAAATTTAGCAGTGCAAATGTGGCTGGGTTTAAGTAGGCTGAGCTATGAGGAGATTTTGATGGTGATAAAGGTCCCCTTCCCTCCTCTGCCTCACACTTACACTGCCTGTGTGATAGAAAGCTGTTTGATATATGGCTGTGTGAATTGTTGGTTGTGCCAACAAGGGCTTTGTGGCCTGAGATGGAGAGGATGGGGACCTGGATGGTGGGATGAAAGTCTGTGAGGACCACCACCCAGCAGAGCTCTGGGAACCTGAACATGCTGCTGCCTGATGTCCATGTGGCTGTCCTGTTTGACTCTTGGGCAGTATTGAGAGGGCTCAGCAATGTCTGGAGGTCACCATGAGGAACAGCCACATCCTCTCCATGGTGACACTGGGATGCTCTGGGTCATGGAGCTGCTTCCATTCCTTTTCCTCACAGCCCTGGGCCACCCAGGCTCCCTGTCACTCCTGTCTGTATTTCCTCCTGTTACTCCTTAGGAGTGTTTGAGGGATTGCTCTGGAGCTGGCAGTGGACATCTCAGGAGGACCTTGACAGGCATTTTCATGCCACTGGGTCACTGTGGGAGTCCAGCATGGGACAGGCTGTAGGGCTCCATCACTGATGCCTGAACTTTGCTGGCTGCAGAGGAATATGCTGCTGCTTCAGCCATGTCCCTTCACCAATTTATATATTTATACATATGTATGTATATATGTATATATTTAAATAAGTAATATGCATTAAATAGATATATAAATATTATAAATATTTAAATGTATACATAAGCTGCTATTTATATAAACTATAATTTATATATAACTGGTTTCCACTGCAGCCTTATGTTGAAAAATTAAGGCAATTGAAGGTTTTTGGTTGGAGGGAGGGGACAAGATTGAGCTTGCTGACATTTCTTTTGTTGCAATGTTATACAGGTCTCGATTGACTGCAGAAAGGAGAAGGGAGGAGCGTGTCAAAGGGAGGACAGATCCTGCCAGGGTTTCCTGGCAAATGAGGTGAGTGGTGATGTCTTTCAGCACTCATAAGCCTGGAGATAGAAGCCCTCTGGGTCTTCCCTGCACCCTTTGTGTGAGACCTCTCCTGTTGATCCTCCAGATTTCCTTTTGGTACAGGTTTCACTGTGTTTGCCTCTCCAGGCCTGATGGGAGGATTGTAGACTGCTGTTGTGCTTGGGAGTCTCAGAAGGGCTGGAGACTCTCTGGAATATGTTGGGGTTTGTGCATCACACAGGACTTGTTTTGGGCTGTATTTGGGCTTCCCAGCAGGGGACTTTACTCATCTGGGTTTAGAGAACTCTGCTGCAATTACCTGCTACTGATCCAGCCCCCCCCCCACCCCCCCCACCCCCCAGCCTCCTTTTACAGTCACTGGAGGGAAATGGGTATTTTTAGGAAGTGCCTGACCCTGACCTGCTGAAGGAGGCATCTGAATGGATTGAATCATTCCCTACAATACCTGTTTCTCTGCATTGTCAGCACAGCCGGGGCAGCTTGTTTGGTTGTAGGGTCTGCAAGGCATGTGTAATGTCTGTACCCTGCGTAGGAGGGCCAGAGTTCAGGGTGCTTGCTTGTGGCTTGGGGTGTCCAAAGCCACTGCATGAAAGCTTGGCCTCTCCTAAGCTGCCCTTAAATTTTCTTCAATGTTTGGACACAGCTTAAATCTGTGAGCCACTTGTCTGAGCCTGCTCTCAGCAGTTATACACCCTGACTGGCAGCATATGTGCATTCCTGAAGGATAGGGTATGATTGCTGAGGAGGTTTCAGTCCAACTGGGTCATCTCACACTGGTTGTTGCAGCCCCAGTGAGAATCACCAAGAGATTCCAGCCTCAGGAGTTTATTCCAGCTGCACTAAGGCCTAGTGAGGCTGCTTGGGCTGCCCTGTAACCTCCTGGGAACCAGCCCTGGAGCTGCTCTGCTCTTTGGCTTTCTCAGTGATGTGGCTTGTGGCTTTTCAGCCACAGGAAGGTTTGGAACAATGCTTCCCATCTCTCCATGGGAACCTGACACCTGTAGAGGGAGCATCCACATCCTGGTACCTTGGCTAAGGTGCAGAATCCCCCAGGAGTGGTTCTGTGAAGAACTGGGGCCTGCATGTCAGCTCTCCGTTGATTAGAATCTCCATCCAGAGCTTTTGTGCACATCCCTGCATCTCTCAGCCAGGGGAAATCCTGCACAGACATCTGCCTGACTTTGCTAGGCCACCCCCTCTGCTTTCCCTCCTAGTTCTTGGAGGTGGAGATGTGTTCTGCTAGTGTTTGCAGAGTGCTCAGCCTGGGCTGGCTCATCCCTACTGCAGTGAGGATAAATATTGACACTGGTTGAAATTTAGATGTACAAGGTGTTGTACCTAAGCAGAGGTAACTCTGGAAGATTTTTGGTGTGTTTATGCTTCTGCTGATGCCCTCAACATGTTTGTTCTCTGAGGACAGTCTGTTCAGAAATTAGGATTGATGATGATGGTCCGTTATCAAGATTGTCACCTCTAAGTCAAAGAACAAATATAATTTGCTCTAGTATGTCACTCTTGTTTAGTTGTAATTGGGCAAAGGAAATGTGTCTGTGTGTGTGTGTTATTCTTCATTTATTTAATGTTTTCTCTGCAATTTACTGTTAGCTTTTCTGTATTGCTGATAATTGGGGTGTTTTCATTGCCACCCTGAAGAGAGGAATCTCTCCTTTTTATAGCACGGGAAACTGTCACAGTGAAATGATGGAGTGGTTATGGTGTGGTTACTGCTGCCCTTTGCCTGAGCCTGACACATCTCTCTCCTGCCTTCTGTCTGTCTGTCTGTCTGCCTTGGGGACCAGAAGATGTTGCAGGGTTTCACAGTGCCCTTGTATTTGATGCTTGCTTCTCCCACTGATCTCTTTGCTCTGAACTGTGCCTCGATTCTCCATCCAGAGAGCAGGAATAAGCTGATTCTTTGGAGTTGGGAGAATTGGTGTTAAGGATGAGCAATTCAAGCGGAGATGCAAGGGCTGTGTCTAAGAGGGGGGATGCTTTTTGCAGTATCAGTGATTCGAGGAAACAGCCTCATTTTTACTCGGCTGCTGGACATCTCTCTGGGTTTCTCACAATTAAGTTCACTCCATCTGGCTTTCTTTCTCTGTCACTCCATTTTTTTTGAAGCATTTTTGTGCTGGGCTGACACTGTGGATATCAGCAAGGATATTCAGGGCTCATGAAATGCAAAGCCAGGAAGCTTTCTCTGCTTTTCTCTGCTTTCTTTGAGTTTAGGATTTCCTTGAGCTGGGATGCTTTGGGATTCTGGGACATGGTAAGCAGGAGAATGTTGTCATCTCCATCTTGACCAATATGAAATGAGCAGCCTGCCTGAAGTGAGGAGGGTTTTGCAAGCCTCAGTGACACCATTTAAGTACTCGGAAGGGGTGTGAATTGGGGGTGGGTGGAGAAGGAGGTTTCTTGTGTGCTTCCCGGCAGCTAAAAGCAGGTGTTCAGTCAACTGAGAGTTACCCTAAAGGCAGAGAATAAGGATGCAAATGATCTGTGAAACATAAAAGGAACCATCTGAATGCCCCTTTTCTTGGTTTACCTCCACCCTGGGTAGTTTGCATGACACAGGTTGATCAACCCTGAGAAAAAGCAGTTCTGTCCAACTGGAGAAGATAACTTCGTCAAACCTAACGACCTTGCAAAGAGGCGAAAAAAGCAAAGCCCAGAGGCCAGGACACAGACGGAAAAGTGTGGGCTGTGGCCGTGCTCTCTTGGTGGGGATGTGGGGCCCTGGTTGGCACCTGTGGGGTCCTTGCTTCCCCAGCTTTCACGGCAGCCCAGCTGAGTCAGTGGCGGTCCCAGAACGGGTCTGTGATTGCATCTTCAGCCCTCCTTGATGAGTCAGTGTGGGGAGCACTGGGTGAGCAGAGCCCACCCAGCTCCTGCCCCAACAGGCAGCACATGGGACTGGCTGCTTTACACCCACCTGGAGCGGCTTCTAGGCCGAGCTTTGCCTCATCTCTGATGCAGCAGCAATGCACGAATCCAAGGGGCTGCTGCAGCTCCAGGGCTGCCTGCTCAGGTGGGGACAATGCCTTAGCTCGAAACTGGTGTGGATTTAGGATCCTCCTTGGCCAGCCTGGAGATGCTGAGTGCAGGGTGGAGCAGTGCTCAGCTGTTGCTCTGCTCATCCTCCTCAGTCGAATTCTACACCCAGCCTGCATTTGCACCACATCCTAAATGAACTTTTAACAGAGTTTATTTCTGTGCTGTGATTTGGACCTGCACATGTGTCTCTTGGGTGTTGTCAGCTCAGCTGTAGCTGCAGCTGGCTGGTCTTCCCCCACCTCTCACCTGTGCTCTCCTGTCATGTGGGTGACCTCTTCATTTCATTGATAGTTTCGCTAATTTTCCCAGTGTTAATGAGTTCTTCCCCAGCTACCATCCCCCCCCCCCCCCCCCCCCACTTCCCCAAAGCCAAGACGTTGACTCTTGCACTGTGAGGGTTAATTGCTTATTTATTTTGTGGACTGCACCTCCCTCTTTCTGATTTCACTTGATATGTGCAGGATGTGGCGATAAAAATCTGTTTGAGCTGTCTCCTGTTTCAGACATTTTTGCTTCTTTAAAGAAGCTTCATGGGACAATGAGTGTGTACAGGGCTGCTTGGATAGGAAGGTGGAGAGGGAGCAGCAGGCTCGACCCTGTGGTCTCTGCATGTTCCATCCTTGCAGCCAGGTGCTTGAACAAAGGTTTTGAGGTGTTCTGTCCTCACAGAGCCACTGTTATAAATCTGGGGGAAAATTGTGACATTGTTCAGTCTGCTCTCCCTTCAGCTCCTTGCAGACTTCTCTTCAAGATCCAGCTGCTTTCCATCAGCAGCTCCCGGGGTTGTCTGGGCCAGCCGGCAGCTTGCCACGTTCAGTGGTGACACGTCTGTGTCTGGAGAGAGCACAGCATCCCTGTGGATCTGTGCAGTCTCCTTTGCAGACTGCCTGGTGTGTATGGCTCTGTGGCCCCTTCCAGCCTTACCCATTCTGTCATTCTGTGCCTTTCTCTGTGTTCATGGAGGCCATCCAGTTGCAGCCTGCATATATTTAGCTGAACCAGGTGTTTTCTGCCTTTTTTTTTAGGTTTTGCATCAGTGGTTTGTTTGGTTCTGCTGTTTCCTCTTAAAGTTAATGTGGTTTACTCGCATAAGTTAACAGTGTCTATGGGTGGTTTACTCACATGCATGAAAAAGCTGGTCTCAGAGGTGGTTTTTATTGTCTGTATTTTTATCTTGAGTGTCTGATCTGCAGCATGTCCTGCAGAGATGGCTCCTTTAGGGGGATGTTGCTGGTGTTTGGATGCTTTTCCGTAATAAATTTGAGCCATTTGAAGAAAACTGTGTTCATTTTATGAATTATGAAGTTGTGTATTGAAAACCAATATGGAGTAAAGGGGGCTGATGTCAAGAAGGGTTAGTTATGAAAACTGGGGTGTATTCTGCTAACATCTCAGTGCCCCAGGGGTAATGCCTCTGAGCTGTAACCCTGAGTCATAACTGCCTGCCCCAGTGCAACTTCCAATCAAGGCAGTGTCACATTAGAGAAGCTGGCATGGAAACTGGAGCCTAGAGGCTTGAGGGGCCTCAGTGATGGGGCTGCTGGGTACATGATGCTGATATACCCCCGTGGAAAGGGGGATTAAAAATTGGGCAGGAAAACACAGGGTCCGAGCTGCCAAATGGCTGCATGTGTTGCATTTCCTTTTTTTTTTTTTTTTTTTTAATTCTTTCTCTTTTGTTTGTCTGTTTGCCTGGATTTGGATTCCTCCCAAAAAGAGTACCTGAGAGGTCTCTAATAGCAATAAAGGGAGCTCATCTGAGGAGGAAAGGGGTTACCCTTATTGCATCAAGCAGACAGACTGGGAGCTGCTGACTTGGGATGAGATGGGTGGTGGTTTTCCATCTTGTCTTTCCGCATGGTCGTGACAGGGAGAGATGATGTTCGTTCTAATTGGGAATGTGTAGGGACATGCCAGGAATACATCCTTGCTGGATTGCATTCTTCTGTGGGAAGGCATCAGCTATACATTGTGATGGGGATTAGACCTTACTGTATAGATAGTGCTTTGCAAATATATTTTCCTGGGAAGTTTTCCTAACTGGGCATAGTCTCAAAGAGCGTGAATTGGATGGTTCTGACTTTTGTATGTTATTCCCATGCCATGGTGTTTTGAAAGAACATCTGAGGCTGCAGCCCTTTCCATGTGCTCTGCTGTGATGGTCCCACTGGTGTGGGCAGGGCTGCTGGGCAGTTGGGCAGAAAGGGCATTTCTTGTGTTTGATTGCTGGCAAATCCCATACCATGTAGGTTATCCATGGAGAGATGTCGCAATGATGAAGGAAAATGGAGAGTCTTGTTGAATTAAATTTTCATATTTCTTTAACAGTTGTGCTAAAAAACAAAGCCCTCAAAAAAGCTTGACACTTCTTGGGATTAATTTTTGTGTGTTTTCTGAGAGCACAGATAAAGGCTATAAAAGGAGTTTCATTTTCCAAAAGGGAGAAGAGCTCAAGCCTGAGTGTGAACTGCCCTGCAGCCTACATCCCAAGTGACCTTGGGCAGGTCAGACAGCTGGACTAGGAATATCCAAAAGTGTGACTGGGCATCCAAAATGCTGACCCACTTGGACATGTTGTACCAGCATTACTGTGCCAGTCTCAACTGCTGTTTGGGGAACTTCATGGCTCTTGAATGCTGTGGTTTGGAGTCAGGTGAGGTTGGGTGTGAAATAAAAAAAAATGGTTTTTCAGTGTAAACACCACTTAATTCTGTGGGAAGAGCGGGAACAAATAATGCTTTGGACCAGGATCCTCTATGGATCATGAAAATTTTCTGAACATTTGTCTTATGTTAGATGACCAATTTCCAGACAGCTAAAATTAGGGAGAGAGCAGTAGTAGTTGTAGTTTCTTGATATTTCTGTTGCTTGTGTGTAAAATGAATTCAGTATTAAGTCCTTGTTTCCCTGAAACAGAGAATAAATATAAAACTTGGAGCTGTTTCCTGGCTACAGCAGCAAATGAATGCCTGTGTTTGGGATAACAGGCTGATGTTGGCCATGGGTGGCATCTTTGAAACTGCCAGCATGCTGAGAGTTAATGAATGTGCTTGTATTTCTCTTGATGAGCTGGAGTGTTAAGGCTTTGAAATCAATTTTACGGCTGCACACCACCACAAACCTTTTTATTTAAGGTGTTCATTTCATGAAGTTCAAATAGCACCCATGTTGGACTGAATTCCAAATCTCCAGGAGAGTTTTGGACAATTTTGCTTGAGGTTTCTCTTGTGGTTGTTTGCAGGAGAAAAAAAACAGGGTAAAGTAACAAAGGTCAGCACCTCACTTCAAGCTGCCAGTAGGACTCCTCCAGGGAGAGAGGGATTGAGTTACCCTCTGCCTGCAATTCATCCCTCATGCCTATAATCAAATAATCCAGTAAAACAGCGCCAAAAAGGATGGGAAAGTTTGGAAAAATTTTTGCTGTAAGTTGAGCTGGGCAAATGATGCTCAGAGCTGTGTTGGTGTCTTGGGCACAGATTTCTCCTCAAAAAGTGCTGCGGTGTTATTTTACCCAAGGTATTGCATTGAAGTCCTGATGTCCATAATGTGTGGAGCCGAATGGATGCATCTTCAAATCACCATACTTGCCCCCATCTTGGTAGTAAGTCTTAATTTTTGAGTGCTGTGATTCTGATTACATTTTGCACTTATTATTGATCAATATATGTAGTGCCTTCATTTGAATTTAATTAGTTCATGTTTAATATTATAGTAGGCTTTATTACAGATAAGTACTACCTTGCATTTATTAGTTTTTCCATTCTAGAGGATTTGTAAAGTCTTCCCAGGGTTGATTCCTAACCTGAGGATGCTCCTGACCCCTTCAATGCCCTTGGAAACATTATCTAATTGTGGTAAAAACTGTCCAGCCCATTTTCATTTATTTTCCATCTCCTTTTTCCTCCTTAACTTGATTGTTATGAAGTCATTCAGCTAACAACAGTATTATTTGGTTCCAATTTACATTATTGACATTTCAGCTTTCTCTGGGTTAAATGGCATCCTGGTATTCCCTGCCAACATTGCTTTTTGTCTCGTTAATGTTGGACTAACCTTCAAGGAATAGATTTAAAAAAAAATATTTCTGAGGTTTTGCTAATTTTTGCCATGTAAGGGCTGTGTGACTCTCAGAAAGTTGCAGTTCAGCAGCAGGCTGGACTAGACAGAGCACTGGTGCACTCTGTGATGCCAAGGAAATAATTTGCTGCAGCGCCCTACCACATGCAATCCTTGTTTTTCTTGGGATATCTCCCATGGACCTTCTGGCTGATTTTTCTCATTCTTCAATCTGATGTGATTGTCGTATGTTTTGGTATGTAGGGCTCCAAGCCAAGGATATCCAATATTTTTGAAATGTGTTCATTACTGTTTAAAATAGGCCTTTTTTCCATTCTCTTATAAGATTGTGCCACTTCTCTAATATGCTAATTTTACCTCTTCTTTGACATCCATACTCCTTGGTGTTATTTTGGTGTGTACTGTATATATATCTTATGTATAGCTCTGTGTGAGTATGCATTACTGTATATGATTTATATAAAGCTTGTCTGTGCTGTCAGAAGGAAATAACTCTCACTTTTGTGGTGGGATCTTGGCTTGGATCTGCTGTGTATAACCAGTCCATTGCCAGGTGTCTCTGTCTTGCTTCCCTTCATTCCCAAGCAAGGCCATTGCTCCAGCCAGGCAAGGGAAGACTCAAGCTATGGAGCACCACTGCAGGTGACTGCAGGTGAGGGATGTGGGGGCTTTGGAGCTGCTGGGTGGAGGTCTCCAGATCCCTGAGTTACACACATTCCTGTGTGCAAATGAGCACGAGTCCACAAATGTGGTCAAGGTGTACATGGAGAAAATGGCTTTTAAAATGGGGATAAAACTGCCCTGAAATAGAGAGGGAGACATATTGGACCATGACTGGAGTATCACAGGTATGGATGAAGGCTGGACACAGCAGCCAGGGCAGAGGTGGAACGTGTGTGTGGGTGGAGAAGATCAGTGTGAGAAACTGCACTGGATGGCAAACTTGAAAGGAAAGTTCTGATTTAGATGGGAAGATCATTAATTGGGCAAATTGATTCCCCTGTAGTTTTTTGAACACCTACCTTACTTAGCTATTTTGCTTTCCTAATGTACCTACTTGGGTCACATGCATGGACCCAAAAACTGGGTAGAAGGACTGTGACAGTGCCAATATGTTTGGGGACAGGAAAGGAGCCAGAGTTAACTGTGGCATCCAGTCATGGAGGAAGAATGAATCTTTGTGGTCAACTCTGACTTGAGGGAACCAGTGGAGCAACGTGACGATTTAATGTTGTTCATGTCTTTTGGTTCTGCTTAGAAGAGGGTGATCTCTATTGCCTGGACATTCATGGTCTTTGTTATATGATGGCATCTCTTTTAGGACTCTACATTGTCATGATGGTGTCTACCAAGGGGATGGAGACCTGGCTCATTGTGGCTTTGTCAGTTTTACGTATTTGCCCAGCTGAATTGTGATGGTCTTTGCTGTAGGCAGGTAAAGGTTTCCAAGAAGCTGTGGAGTTCCTGGACTGATGACCTGAAAACAGAGACATAAAATATGTGAGGTGAAAAGTGGGAGGATGGGTTGTTCCTTTGGGACAGTTGGGTGTTTATTAGGAGGAGGATGTGAGGCTGAAGTGATTGCAGGTAAGTTCACTGTGTACCTTGGCTGCCAGTTTCTAGGCTGTCAGCTGAGGCAGGTGTTATGCCAAAGCAGGATATTGCCACCTCCAGCAAGGGTCTCGATGGGTCTGGCATGACAGGGAAGGCTCTAAACTGGATTTCTGCTCAGTATTACACCAGATTTCTGGGCTGAAGGGACAGCTCTTGGTCTAAGGAGCACCAGGCTTGTCACCAAAAGGGCTGTGCCTGATTAGTGCTGATGGAGCTGTTATTGGTGATGGTATCACAAATACTGATCCTTTCCTACAAAGGAGGACATCTTACAGCGTGATAGAGGCCAGAAAGATGTTAAACTGTTGGACCTGTTTTGTCACTAAATGTGAAACCATCAGTCAGCTAGAGCTCTGAAGATGGAAAACTTTCATAGGGTGAAGTTACTGAAGGAGGGGAGACACTCAACATGATTAGCTTCATTCACTGGAGCCTTAGGAAGTTGAGGATGGGTTGGTGACTGTATGGGTGTGAGCAAGCCTCCTGAATTGGTTTTCTTTATGTCAGCCAAAGGGGGATTTTCCAAGATTGGTCCTGATGTTCTCCAAGCGAAGCAGGCTGAATGTTGTTGTGTCTGACTCTGCAGGAAAGCTGACACAGTGGCAGTAGCACTCAAAATTGTGTATTATTCCCTTCACAGCCAAAACTAGAACAAGAAAAATATCTTATGTCAACCTGGCCTTTGAAATACAAATGAGTGAGCTCAAGCTCACTTGTAAATGTCACTGTGTGCTTTGTGCTCTCGCTCCCTAATGTGGTTGCTTCGCTTTCCCAGGTAACACATTTTCAGGCTTTTGCTTCAAGTGATGCTTTGACAAAGGGAGAGGAGAAGAGAGTCACTGTGCTTTGTGTTGAGTCCTTCAGGGCTGTTTTCCCAGTGAGAAGCTGCACTGACCCTGAGCCAACTCAAACCCATCAGCACAGGCACTGTGCTCCCATGAAAGCCAAGCTGCAGCCTCAGGTTCTTCTGCTGTCAGACTTGGGGGCATGGTGTATGAAGGGGCACTGTGCAACTCCGACAGCCTTGGCTTTCTTTATGTGCTGTAAGTCTTTCTTAGGCATTTTTGTGTCCCTCTGTCAGGGAGTCTGTGCTTACTTGCTGAAACTCATTCATCTTGTTTTAAGGGATGAGTTGTCCTGTACTGGACCACCAGCAAACAGCTGTGCCTGGCCAAGCCTGCTGCAGGTCTGAGGGAGCAGAGGGGCAAGCACTGATCTCTTCTCTCTGGTGAGCAGTGATAGCACTTGAGAGAATGGCATGAAGCTGAGTCGGGACTGGAGGGGTATAGGTTGGTTATGAGGGAAAAGCTCTTCATACAGAGGGTGTTTTGGTACTGGAATAGGCTCCCCCAGGATGTGGTCACAGCTCAAAGCCTACCAGAGTTCAGGAAGTGTTTGGAGAATGCTCTCAGGCATATGGAGGGACCCCTGGAGTTGTGCTGTGCAGGGTCAGGAGCTGGACTCAATGATCTCTGTGAGTCCCCCTCAGCTCAGGACAGTTAATGATTCTGTATTTCTATGGCAAAGCATTGCACCTGTGCAGTCATCTTTAGGGTCCTCTCTACTGCCTTTTGCAGGATGCACTTCTGGGATTTACACTAACTCCTGCAGCTTCTTCGTGAACTTCTTCCCCTCCAAATTGAATCACAAGGCATGTAGAGAGCCACGACTGCAACAGGATATGTTGCGTTGGTAGAGAAGCCCAATGTGGAAATGAACTGTGCTATTTTGGGTTATACCACGATGGGCTGGCTGGGGTTTGGTGATGTTTCTGTCCTGTCTGGGATTAACCTGATAGGGACAGTTAGACAGAAAATAACATTCAAAACTTCAGAATTGCATTTTGGAGTGCTAGAAGATGCTCATTCTCAAAACCTAATTGTTTTAAACCAATTTGCTGATTAGTTCAAGCCAACTTTGAGACTCCTGTCTGAGTAAGAGGCATTTCTGTGGAGTTAATCAGAAAGAACTGCAGTTTCTTTTACCATGAGCAAAAATGTCAGACTGAGGACAATGTGTAACAGCAATGACTGGATTTGTTGTCTTAGCCAGAAATATGCAGCCAGTAAAAAATAAAATCATGTGGAAATACCTCACAGGCCTCTGAATCAGTGCTGACAATTCCTCTGAGCTTTATTGCAGTTGATGAATAAAGTTGTTGAGAGGAGTAGCAGGAGATTCTCTCATCTACCAGCACTGGTGAGGGTCTTCTTCACAGGCTGCAGGTGGATCTCTGTTCCCCTGTGATCCTCCATGGGCTGCAGGGGCACAGCTGCCTCACCTTGGGCTGCACCACAGGCTGCAGGTGCCTGAAGCACCTCCTGCTGCTCCTCCACTGACTCCACATGGAGTTCATCACTAATCCAACTATGTGAGTTTGGCATGACATTGGGGTTCTATATGGCGTGGAGGAGGCCGCTACAGTGTAATACCCCTAGTTTGCAGGGAATCTACCCTTGCCCACACCTCTGCTTTTACCATTTTAGTTAAAAACATAAACAGCCTGGTGCTGTGTAAGGCTGCTGGGCTGTTGCTCATTCCCCACGATGCTCAGCCACACAGCGTATGCACAGGGTCTGAGTTCTGCCTGAGTTCCTCCCCATGCATGACTGTGATTTAGAAATATGTAGTGGGAGACTTCCCAGACTGAAAAGGGCTTAATCTTCCCTGGATGAGCTCAGCTTTTTTTTACAACACTCCATTTACACCAGTTGATGTCTTTCCAAGAGTCTGAAATCAAGATAGTGACCCACAGCTGGAGCATTTGCCAGAGCTCCCTGGGCAAAGTGCTGAGTGTGCTGCTCTCTGGGCAGGAGGCTGCCAAGAGGTTTGCCCACAAACCTGGTATTTAGTGTGGTAAAACAGGGGTTTATAAAAAGTTTTAGAGGTGGCAAGGCTGTGCCAGTGTGCTTAGATGTATTCATGAAAAAGGGTTGTTGTTTGAAGGAAGTTACTGAAATGGTACCCATGGCCCCATACAAAAAGCTGGTACAATCAGGGAAGATCTATCTTCTCTCCATTTCTCCTTCTGTTTCCTGCCCATCTCTTTTGATAATTTTGAGTCTTTCTGCTTTGTGCTTATTTCACTTTTTGTTTGCTTACAAACCTCCAAGGTGTGCTGGTAACTTCACTGAGTTTTAGTGCTTTTGCCTTTGCTGTGGTGAGCGGTGCATGCTGGTTGGATCACTGCTGTTACTTTGGGTTTTCCCAAGTCTTCCCACAGGCTGCTTTTGGTTTCAAAGGTACTTGTTGAAAAAAGGAAGATTTCCACAAAAAAGCCTCTCACACCTCTGATGCATTCAAGCACGACTCCTGTTGAGCATCTGCACTGGATGTACTTGGCAATTAAAAGCTGATTAAAGGGGTAGGAGTACTGATTTCAGCTATTTTTATGGCACATATGTCACTTTGATACTATTGCAGTGGGATGTCCAGCAGATTACTGGGTGATGGGTGCAGGGACTTGGGGGCATACCTGTGAGCCCCAAAGTATTGCTGCCTGTCTGTCAGGGCACTGCAGTGCTGAGCATTGGAGTGGCAGCCCCTTGGGGCCATCAGCAGCAGAGGCTGGGAGTTTGGTGAAACTCTGCAGGAGCAGCATCTGCTTCATGTGATTGAACCCTCTCCTTTGGAAACTGGCAATAGGTCCGGATTTCCCACTTGCTGTACCTTTCCTCTGTGCAAGCTCTCCCCGCTCCTCCTCCTAGATTGCTTTCCATTTCCCAGCACTGCAGCTGACACTGATCTGGGTAGGAGCATCATGGCCTTCTGTGCAGCACATCAGCCTGGTTCTGCATGCTGACTTCCCTCAGTGGGATAGGGACAGCAGTGGTGATAGATACCTGCTCTCACTCAGAAATACCCCTCTCAGTGCAATCCTGCTGTATGGGGTGTGTTTCCCACCCTGCATGGAGACAGCCAGAAGAGTCCTCTGAAACCTAAGCATCACCTTGTACAGGTGGAACCTCTTTTGGGTATGAATCAGGAGGCAGCGTCCCTAATTTGGACTGACATTGCAGTGTTGGAGCCACAGCTCAAATCTGTCAGAGCCTTTTCTGGCAAATCACTTCAAGAAGGGTGAAGAGAAAGCCCAGCACTGGACACAGACAGGTTGCAAGGTAGGAGTTACCAGCTACAGGTACCTCCAGGAGCAGCCAGAGCTTCATGGTACCATAGCCAGTGCCCAGGCCAAGAGCAACATTCATGTCTGTTCATTTACTTTGATTTGTCACCTGAGTGTTTTGTGCAATTTTCAAAGCATTGTGTGCATATCCACATTCTCTTCTCCTGGACTAAACAGGTGTCCTCCTTTCCCTTAGATGGTTTCTTCACACAGGGGTAGCGACTGGCAAAATATTTGTTCAGAGATAAAATGAATGTGTTTATCTGATCAGGAAACCCAGGTATGGGCAATACCCGAGTAACATTTTTGTTTGTTTGAAGCAGCTTGGAATTTTTAGGAAAATCAGAGGAATTTCCCTTAGGTGCCAACCAAGCTGATAAATGCCAAGCTAATCCAAAACAGAGCACAGCACTGTTCTCTCCAGCTGCCAAGTTTGTGTTTGCTTTGGGATTTTAATTAGAGGCAGTTCCCCAAAACAAAATGTTTTATTTGTCCATCTTCCTTTCTCTTTCTTCCTCCTCTTCCTTGTCCACTCCTCCCTTCTGCTGCTGTTGGCTGTGTGCTTAGCTGTGCTGGGCTTTGCTGGGCTGTCACCAGTCCTGCCACCATGGGGATGGCACTGCTCTTTTCTCCAGCTCTCCTCAGCCCCTGCACTTGCTCCAGCACTGATCCACCCACAGCTCACTGTGCTGGTAGGAATTCAGCATGTGTCTGTACTGAGGGAGCTTCCTGCTGGTCAGTGAAGTGCGTCAGCAGCTGGAGAGGTTTGGTGAGCACCAGGACCAGCAGTGGCTTTAGGAAGTGAGAAAGGTTACTTAGTCTTTTTCAGTGATGAAGTGTTCGAGTTGCACACATTGTGAAGTTTTCAACCCAGTCCATCTCACCCATCAAAGTTGCATCCACATCACTTAGAGAGATGAAAAGGTTTTGTGTATTTTTTCCCCTCTCCAAATAGGATTTTTCCTCTCTCCAACTGCTTTGAGAGTCCCGAAAGCGCCAAGGTATAGAAAGATGGTCATTGATTTTTTCCCCCTCTATCTTCAAAGTAACCCAAGTCCTCTGCAGATAATCCTGGCATATGGTAAAATTTTATTTCAATAGAAGGGGAGAGCTTGGTAGACCATCAGCTCCTTTCATTTCAGTGTAGCACTGTTTTGTCACCCTCACAGATGTAGAAATATGCTTTGTTCTCCTGTTCACTGGTGCATCCAAGCTAAATGTGATTGAGCCTGGTGGCTGCTTGGATGGTTTCCAGGTGCCATTTGTACATGAGGACTCTGGTGATGCAGGGAATAGTTGTTTTCTCACTGTGGCTTTTAATGATCATTCAGAGTATTAAAGCATTTCTGTGTACATTCATGTTTATCTTTGTATTGGCTAAATTTCAATTCACTTTCTTCCTTCTGAACACTTTCATTTTTGTTGAATAAACTCTTCCTCACAAACCATACTAGTGAGGTCCCTGATGTTGTGAGGGGTTTGGGTGATTGGGTTTTTAACAGCTCTTTCCACCCTATTGTGGATTTCCTTTCATTATGCACGCTCTAACTGGTTTTCCAAGCCTTTCTCACCTTGTGAGTTTCTAAATGTGTTGTTTTTTTTTGTTTGTTTGTTTTTTGTTGTAATGAAGATGTAGGATCCTTTCAAATAAATTGAAGCCTTCTGACAATAGAGTTGCATTTTTTATGTTATTTTCCACAGACACATACAATATGGAACATTGTTCCCCAAGGACCAGATGGCTTGAAATCCATCATTCAACCAGGGTAGAGTAGCACACTTGTTCTCTTAAATCTGTTCTTTCTAATAGTTACCAGTTACGGTTATTAGGAATTTTCTATGCTGTTGGTGATTTATAACCCTTTCATTCTCATATAACTGTTGTGGACAGCAAAATCAAAGGTCTTGTTGGTGTTTGCCCAGGGCACCCACTTTGGTCATATGAGCTTGGGCAGAGTGCTGTACTAATGTGGCTCTGTGGCTTTTGTCTTAAGCTGGATTGAGTCCCAGTCAGCTTTAGGCACAAGCAGAGCAAGCCCAGGTCTGTCTGCACATGTCTGGGTGGACACATCCCACTTGGGTCATGTGAAATCCCAGCTCATCAGAGCCTTGGAGGGACCTTCTCGCCCTTGGCTGTGCCTGTGAACTGTGTAGCACTGGATATACAAAGTAATCACAGGGAGCCTGAAAACGCCTGTGATGTGAAATTGTAACATTAATAAAAACAAAGGAATTGTTTGTGTTCAACCAAGCAGAGTCTTGCCTGTTTCTCAGACAACAGTTTCCAGCCTTGCAGTCCTTGGGGAAACCCTGATCAAGAGCGCTGTTGCTGACCTGCAGCACAGGTGACTAAAGGTGGCAGGCACAAGCTCTTGCCCAAGAAACTTTTTCATGTGCACGTGTGCAAAATGTCTGAGGTGAGCATGGGAAGTGCTTCCTAGCAGGGAAGGCAGGGCCTGTGTTGCTCAGTGCAGATGCTGTGGTGTCTCTCTGTATGGGGCGAATCAATCCCGAATCTGCAGAGAGGCAGCCCAAGAGATGCAGCCCAGCCCCAGTGAGAAGCACTGAAGGAGGTAGGCGAGCTCTCCCTGTGTGTCTGAAGTCTGTAAAGTCTGTGATTTATGCCTGGCTTCTGTCACTGAAGCGTTAGTTCAGGTCAAGTTCATCTAATGGATGAGAGCAAACCCATCCCTGCTGTGTGAGCATCTCTGTCTGGGCTGCAGAGCACACGTCCCATGTGGCTGCTGGATTCTCATCAGAGTGTCCTGCTTGGGCCTGCTGGGTCCTGCTTGGGGCTGCTGGGTCCTGCTTGGGGCTGCTGGCACTGGTGGCCGAGCAGGGCAGGCTCAGCCCTGCCCACAGCATGGCCAGCACTGGAGCCTGGTGGAAGAACTTTCCTTGCAAGTCTCTCCTGGGCAGTGCAGGGAAAGTCGCCTCCATGTGGGTTTGCTTTTTCCTCCTGTGTCTTGCAGTTTGGTAGAAGCTGTGTGTCAGAGCTGCCCAGGGTGTGAAATGTGATCTTCACAGGTTGTCTTCCTGGCCGGTTGGGCATCTCCTTGACGGGACAGCAGAGATGCCAGTGCACATGTGGATGTTGGAGCTACTGGCAGAATCTGGACCAGAACACTCTGAGGTCCTTGCTCAAGGCTGCTTCTGCTCCTGGGGCCAAACAGTAGCAAGGGATGCTGGTGTTGGTCACCTTTAGATGACAAACATGGAGGGATGGGAAAGATTCAGGGACCCAGACCAGCTCACCCAGTCTCAAAGTGACCCTGATGAGGACAGGCTGAGAGAGCTGGGGTTGTTCAGCATAGAGAAGAGAAGGCTCCTGGGAAACCTTTTTTGTAGCCTTTTAGTACTTAAAGAGAGTTTATAAGAAAGATGGGGACAGACTTTTTAGCAGGGCCTGTAATGATAAAGGGTAATGGCTTTAAACTAAAGAGGGTAAATTCAGACTAAATAAAAGGAAGACAGTTTTTTACAATGTGTGTGGTGAAATGATGGAACAGGTTGCCCAGAGTAGATGGAGTAGATGCCCAATCCCAAGGTTGTTGTAAGTAGATGCAACAACAGGACACTGGGTCTTGGTGCACTGTGAAGTGTCCTCAGGTAACTTGTGCCTCCCTGACATTATGCAAGTGAACTTCTTGGTCATGTTGTCTGCTGTTAGCCTGGGGATCATACCTAGTATCTCTTGATCTTGATGGGTCTTTAAAAGTGTTATTTTCCACTGTGATAGTAGGAGCACTAACCATGCCCCTGGTCTATTGTCCTTAGTACAAATGTTGAATCAAAGGCTGTCCACCCCCCAGGGAGCTCGTGGTCTGGATCAATGACAGGAGGTTGTGATTGGTACATGCATATATATAAAATAAAAACGCCAGGACACTATTGATCATCTTGACAGATGTGTCTCAGAACACCAGCAGCCTCACAGTTATTGAGTGTTCTTGTAAATATCACACAAAGAAGAGTTTTGATGAAGTCACTGAGGTAGTTTGGCAGACATTTGAGATGAATTTCTGCCAGACAAGGGGCAGGAAGGGAAAACATGTCAGTCAATATCAAAAGCATTTTCCATTGACTGGCCCAGGAGAACAAGTTCCTGAGTAATAGTCAACAATATAAGAGTCAGCAGCAGATAGTGGGTACTGTAGGGCATGGGGTAAGCATTGAGAGTTACAGAGCTCTTGTGTGATGAGACAGGGAAAGGGGCTATCCTTGGGAAGATGAGGTGGGATAGAAGCCATGACCCATGTGGTAGTACTCTTGCTGGTCAGGAGAAGTTAAAAGTGTCTCAGGGAAGGGTATTGGCTGTGATGTGAGAAAGCAAGAGCTTCAATGACAATGGCAGATTTGGATGCTGGATGAAAGAGCATTCAAAAGATGTCCTGAGACTTAATTTCAAACAGAAGGAGACCAGTCTGGAGTAGAGTCTGCATGGAGGAGGGCACAGACCATCATAACAATACAAATTTCTGGTGTAGGTGAAAGGGAGGTAGAGAAGGATGGGAGCATAGGTTGAACCACAGGGCCCATGGGGAGGGAAATCTGAAGTTGAACTGGAGGATGATGAAGAGTAAGGAAGGGAGAGATGAGAGATAGTGCTGACAGAGGCAGGTTGGAGAAGTCAAGGCCAAGCAGAGGGACATATGGATTTTGACCTTTGGCTAAGGAGCCACTACTTTTTTCAGTAGAATCATGAATAGGTAATATTATTGCTTCCAGACCCAGACAGGATCCTCTGCAGATAAACCAGTGCAGACAGGGAAAACCTTTGCATGTAACATCATTCTGGGGTGCATCAAACACAGATGGGCAAAAACCAGATGGGCAAAAGTGGTGATTATCCTACTCTGGCCCGCATTGGGGTGTGTGGCTTCACCTGGACCTCTGTGTGCAGTTCTAGGCCCCACCAGTTTAGAAGGTTGTGAAAGTCCTTGAATGTATCCCAAGGAGGGCAGCCAAGTTGGTGGAATTGCTGAAAGTCATGTCATGTGAGGAGTGTCTGAGGGCTCTGGGCTTGTCTGGTTTGGAGAAGAGGAGGTTGAGGGGTGACTTCATTGTTCTCTAACAGCTTCCTGAGGAGGGGAAGGGGAGAAGGCAATGCTGAGCTCCTCTCCCTGGGATCCAGTAGCAGGATGTGTGGGAATGGTCCAAAGCTCATCAAGGAAGGCTCAGACTGGACATCATAAATCATTTCTTTGCCAGTAGAGTAGTCAGACACTGAAACAGGCTTCCTAAAGAGGTAGTCAGTGAGCCTGCCAGTGTTTAAGAGGCATTTGGATAGTGCCTTTGATTATATTCTTTAACTGTTGGTCACTCCTGAATCAGTCAGGCATTTGGACTACTGGTTGTTGCAGGTCCCTTCCAACTGAAATTATTTATTCTATTTTATTCTATTTTATTCCATTCCATTCAATTCAATTCAATTCAATTCTAATCCTGTCCTGTCCAGTGCTATGCTATCCTATCCTGCTCTGTCACCAGAAGTGGCTCTGTGTGTGTGCTCTGGTCAGGGACCCCTGCTGCACTCCTGCCTGGGAAGGGATCTGCCTGGCTCCAGTGCTTTCTGTCCCATCTCTCTGCTTGTGATGGGGATGCTGTTCCCATAAAACAGGCATATGCTGATGTCTCTGCCTGGCTACACAAGCCAGCTCTGGAAAACCTCAGCTCCTAGATTACCAGCATAGCAGGGCTCTCTGTCTGCAAAGGTGTAAGATTACAAAACACACACTCAAAAGCTTAACCAAAACCACCTCATTTTTAGCAGTTTGTGAGGGTTTATTCATTACACTTCAGCAGAGGAATGCAGGAATGTGAGCAGCATTAAACCTATTCATTTGGCAGCGAGGCATCTCCTCTCCCCTGCTCCAGCCTGCTTGGCTTTAATGATAATTGCACCTCTTGAGTTGTTGAGTTGGCTCTCTGCCACAGGGCCCTCCCCACACAGATGTGTGTGGCACAGTGCTGGGAAGGAAGGCTGGAGCCTTTGGGAAAGCTCAGATGGATGCTTTGGAGCGGGGCCGTGCTTCCCTTCCCGCTGGGATGCGCTCCACCACTGCTCTGCATCCTGCCCTGCATCCCAGCCTGCATCCCAGCCTGCATCCCATCCTGCTCACACCTCCTCCCAGACTCCTCTGCTCTGGGCAGCTGCCTGATTCAAAAAAAGGCTTTGCTTTCTCCCTGACAAGGCCTAAGCCCTGCAAATGACTTAGGCTGAGGTTTGAATGGTCCTACCTTTCCAAAGAGCCTGTTCTGCATGTCCTGGGCCACCCTGCCTTTCTGGGACTGCCCCAGTGCCAGCATGGGCAGAGACTCATGGATGTGCTTCTGCTCCTGACTCTAAGCAGGGAAGAGAGCAACAGTCACTCCCCCACTCTTAACATATCCTGCTGGGGAATTCATGTTGTTGTCGTCATGATTATTATTATTTCTTTAATGACTCTGATTAACCATCCCCAAACACACCTAACAGTACCCTAGCATCTAAAATTTACCTATTGATTTTAAAAGCCTTGTCACTTTAAAAATGGGAAATAATAATAAAAAAATAAAAAAGCAGCAGTAATATTTGTTGGCTTGTTAAGAATTTGAAAGATGCAATAAAATCGGATTTTGGGTTTATTCGTGTTGCCCATTCCCAGAGGAGGAATGTGGTGCTCTGCATAACCTGGCTGCTTGCAGCAGCTGCTGCTGTCACTGCAGTTTCACAGAAAGGGCCTGGGAAGCTGAGGGAACTGGTAGCACTGGATCCCTAATGAGGAGACAAGTACTGTGTGAGCTGTGGATGCACAGGCTGGGCAGCTGGAGAATTAGTCAGCAGAAGTGAGCACCATGGCTACAATAGCCCTGTTGACCTATTAGAAGCTGGTACATTTGAATTTGAGGCACAGAGACATGGAGGAGGTTTTATTGAAAGTAGCTTCAAGGTCTCTGTTTAAAGGACGCTGTTTTGAAGGGTCTGTAATGAGAATGAACCAGCCTAATTCAGTTAATTAGCTGGGGCCCAGCCATCAGCTGGGCATCCCAAGGTTTCACCTGCTGCACAGGGCTGAAGAGGAGACAGCCTGTTCCTAGATGCTGAGATGAAACTAATTGTGTTTCAGCAGCTGGGATGAATTTGGACAGAGTCTATTATTGCACTTGTGCTTGAAACATTAATTAAACCCTCTCTTGGCAGGACTGAGCAATGGAAAGTTAAGTGGTAAAGAGGTTTTTTTTAGCCCCCTGGTCCCATGTTTGGGATCCTCAGGTGCAGTGCTTTGATACCCAACTCCTGGATATTGGTCAAGTCACTAAACTGCTTCATGCCCATGCTCCACAGCTGTACAGCAAGAGCTAGGGCAGAGGTGGTCTTCCATGCTCTGGATCAGCCTCAGTTTTGAAACTCACTTCTGGGTATCATCAGTAGATATACTGACAGTTCCTGTCCAGTTTCCTCTTGGTTAAGTTGGAGCTCTGTGAAGGTGTGACTCTTGAACACATAATCCTCAATGGCTAGATGATAATCCCTTAATTGTTCATTTGTACAGTAATTTTAGCATTTACAAGAAGGCCAAATGAATTAATCTGAGGAAGATGAGAGGATGGGATGGACAAGATGGGTCCACTAGAGCAAGTGAAGGAATTAAAGAACAACAAATAAGTCTGTGGCAAGGTGAGAGACTTTTCTGTCTGCATTCTCCACTTAACACATTCACTGCCCTGAGCTGAGAAGAGGCAGCTCCTTGTACTACTTGATAGTACACTGCAGAATATATATAGCAAATAGAAATACTTAGTATTATCTTCTGTCTTAGTGATCCTCCAGTCAGGGTGGACTGCTGACTATGGTGTGTCCTCCATGGTCACCTGTACAAGTGATTCAAGAAGTCAAGCACCATTAGAGCCATAGCCCCTGGCAATGTGTCTGCTGCTGCTGGAGGGATCCAACTTTGCAACCTTTGGGCAACTCTTAAGGTCATGTTTGCTTTAACAGGGACTCTGTATGGCAAGGTCCACACACTGGTAGCTCCTGGTTCACTGAAATGCCCTCTCCCAGTCACCTTAATGTGTAGTTGTATAACTCAGACCTTGGACACAGGGGGTTTGGGATAGTAAGCACAGAACAAAAATCCTTGGTGATTTTTTGGTGTTTTGTTTTGCTTGTAAACACCTGCAAGTATCTATGTTATTCATTAATGGAGAAACTGAGCCACATGTGCTACCTGCCCTGACAGCCCTTGCTCCCTGCAGGAGGTCTGCACTTCTGAGCTTTAAACACAGAAAATTTATAGTGAGGAAAGCAACAAACAAGCATGAAACAAAAGAAAAAAGTGATGCCTTTCCGATTAGCCCCTTAGCAGGGACAGTGCCCAGTGCTTTCCAGCACCTGTAAAGGTGGGGCACACCCTATCCTGGGAAATGGCTGTGCCATGGAACAGCCCTGCCCTGCCCTCCTGCCGGTAACTCATACCCTGCAGCGAGACAGCGCAGAGGGATGGATAGACTTGTGCTCAACCAGTCCTGCTTTCTCCTCGCCCAACGGGTTGTTGGGCAACTTCAGGATTGCTCAACCCAGTGGAAGTTTCTCCATCGGGATGATGGGTGCTAACAGCACTTAAGTAGTTGTTAAGTGCTTTGGGATCTGCGGTAGCAAATCAAAAGATACGGAGAAGAGGTGGGGGAGAGGATACAAGTGTCAGGAATTTAATTGGGAAATCCTTCTCATTATATCACCTTTGTATTTATTCTGAACCTACTGCTACTGTTGGCTTTCTAGAGCTAGGTGAAGACTGCGGTGAATCCAAGACCCTGAGCCTTGCTGCTGCCGCTGGGTTATGCTTGACATCATTACCGTGCTAACAGCAGCGGTAAGGCTGATAAAAAATATTTGTGTCTTCTGGAGCATAACCTCTTTGGGATGAGAAGAGGTCCTGGCACTGCACTCTGCCCAGATTTAGCTACAGATAATGGAGTTTTTCCTACCGACATCTTGGGACGATGGGCGGTTGTACGACACGGTCCTTTCGTGGTGTCCTTGCAGTGCCAGCTCTTCTCCGCGGTCTGTCCTGTCCGATGGCGGGTGCTTGGCTGCCATGTAGGGCTCAGGCTGTGCCAGCCATGTGCTGCCCAGTCAGGCAGGGCACAGCTGGTGACTTGCTCTGCGGTTGCTGCAACCCTCTCCCAGGATCTCTGGCTGAGCTCAGCTCTGCATGTATGCACATGCAGGGGAGCATCGCGAGAGCCGGCGGTCCTTCCTCCTCCTCCTCCCTGGTGCCGGAGCTCGCTGACGAGCCAGCATCAAAGCAAAATTTCCCACTGGTGTCTCTTTTCTCAGAGGCTGCCTGTCTCCATCGCTGGCTTTCAGTGGCATTGAAGCCTGCCTGGGAATGGGCGCCACTCCCACATAGCTCCTGGGTCAACTCTCATTAGGAAGGGCGTATTCCTTGGAGAGCGTGAGCTGTGCCTCTCGTTTTGTTTCTCCACGTAGGAGCTGGGCTGCAAAGCCAGGACACAGAGCTGTGTTTCTTCCCCAGGGCTCGTTCTCACTGGTGCTGGCTGTGGCTGGCAGCCCTATCAGTCGTGGCGTCGCGATTAATGCTGGCACAGTGGCAGTGCCTGGGTGGCCGAGCCCTTCCTGCGTGTGTTGGGCTGCTCTGCTGGACCCTGGGCAGGTGCCCCACTAGAGCCATGCCCTGTTTTGGGATGGGGATCTCATCCCATGCCCTGAGTTTCCCCATGGACTCTGGTGGTAAAAGGCATCTTCAGGGAAAATGTTGCAGTCCCCAGCTCTGTGCTGCTGTTCCCCAGGGTTCTTCCAGAGCTGCTGGCCCTGGTGTAGCTCAAAACCCCAAACTGAGTACTTTGCTAGTAAAAGAAGGGTAGCAATATGTGCCAGAGACAAGGAGTGAGTTGTTGTGCGCTCTCCAAACCAAGTGAAGAGATCTGACCTTCAGAATCTCCCAGAGTGCCATCTCCTCTATGGCACTACCTGGCGTTACTGCAGTTACTGGATAAAACACCTTTATGTGTTCAACAATGATCAACAATGATCTTGTCCCCACATCTTCCCACTGACTGTCATCATCATTTATACTTTGGCTTTATCAGGGTGCAGCAACTGATGTAGCTTGGGTGCTCACTGATCTCTTTGGAGGAGAAGAAGAAGGAGGAGGAGGAGGGCAGGAAGGAGTGGGTTGCCCAGAGAGGTGATAGATGTGCCATCCCTGGAAACATTAAAGATCATGTGGGACTGGGCTTTGAGCAACCTGCTCGAGTTGATGTCCCTGCTCACTTGAGGGGTTTGGAGTAGATGGTCTTTAAAGGTCTCTCACAACCCAAATTATTTGATGAGGGCAATCCCCAGCCTGGCTAACCCAGAGGGGCAGGTTGGATTCAGGGCATCCCCCGACCTTGTTGCAGAGCTGCAGGAGTGGAGAACAGAGGCTGAGCCAGCAACAAAGGGATAGTTGCATGCATTGAGGGGAGATCTGAGCACTCACATTGCTCAGCTACAAATTCCTCTCTAAATGGGTATCGCAGGACCTTTTTAAAGGCTAGTGCTAATTAATACAGACTCTACCTGTGCTTGCTCTTCAACAGCAGGATATGTCAGTCTGAAAGCAGGCTGGAGAGGCAAAACAAGTTTTGGGTTTTTTAAATCTTCCCACAAGACATGCCTTTCTGAGCACTGAAGGACATATTTGCATTTTTTGGGACATAGTGTGAATACTTTCGGCAAATACTGAAATAAATACACACATCCATCCCACATGAGTACATACAAAGCAGTAGAAGATAACTGCACTTGAAGGGCTCAGCATCTTGTTACTCCTGCATAGCTTGTTGGTCAGGGAATTTGTCATGTCCTTTGACAGTGTTTCAGCTCACCTGTATTGTCTCTGGTGTATACCAAGCTTCAGCTGTGGGCTTCTCTCTTCAGCACCTAGTCCAAAACAGCTTGCCTTGGGTTTGCAGTCAATGTTGCTAGCTGGTTCCTCTGGTGCTGCAGGACCACACAGTAAGCCAGTCACCTGAGAAATGGGATCACTTCAGCAAATTCAGTCCAGTTTTTTGATAGCACATAAAAATACAGCTAGTCACTAAAAACCAAAAAGCCCAAGGTGGCATTCGGTGGTTCATCCCTTCAGCAGCTGAGCAGTGTTACTGTAATATCTGTCTGTCCTTCTGCACTGCTACACCCAAAACCAACCTCAGGCTGCCGACAACAAAAGATGTTGCTGAACACACTCACAGCAGGGAACCCGTCCAACTGACATTTTTTCCCTCCCTTGGGTTGCTATTCTGTAGATTTGGTTGTCCAGTCCAGTTTGCAGTCTCGCATGGCAAACTGGCATGCACTGGCATGGCTGAGAGGGAGGAACTAATAGGAACAATATCATGGGCTGGTCCCAGTGCCAGAAAGCTTGTGGGGGAGAGTCACCAGCCTAATCACATTGAAACCTTGGGAGTTGCTGCTGAACTGGGAACCTCCTTAGGCTTTGTGCCTGCCCTACTTCCCAGGGCAGGTTGGTTGATGGTGATAAATGGTAAAGTCTCAGTGCCCAGTTCCCTGCACACGCAGGTTGTTCCTTTGTGCTCTTGCTTTTAAAGTTATCAGCACAAAATGGTAGAGGTTGGGAGAGTGTTTGATAAATCTTTTCACATTCTCATCTTTTTCTATATTTGCTTCCCATCCTGATGCTCTCTATTAGCATCAGTTCAGAGCAAGGCCAGCTCTGGTAGATGTGAGGCTGGGAGGAGCTGGGCGGAGTGCCAGGCTTGGGGCTGGATGCCACATGTATGTTTTTTTGTCCTTCTTGCCCCAGATAAGCCAAGATCCCCCTCCCAGGAGCCATGTTTCTGTTTGGCTTGTGTGGAGCTGGGTTTTGAACCTTCTGCTGACTGATCTCAGCAGTGGGTTGCTTACCAGCATCTTTGCTGCAGCATGAGGATGGAATTGATGTCCGTGCTCATTGCAGGGGCCTTGAACTATGTGACTTTAAAGCTCCCTTTCAACCCAAACCATTCTGTGATTCTATCACCCCCAGTTCTGTGGTCAAGCAGGTGAATATTTCTAACAGACCTGAGGGAACCCCTTTTGGAGCAGGGGAGAACAGGCACACCCTTCCTCTCTGCAGCCTTCTTCCAGCATGTAGTACTCCTGAGATTTGCTATTTCCCTGACTCAGTGTGCAGTAACACTAAATCCTCTCTTTCCTTTGATCCAGGGCTTTTAAAAGAGCAGCATGATGCTCCTGTGCCAGCCAAACAGCTTTGATTCTGCCATGCAATGTGGTGTGCATGTGTCCAGGTTGACAGGAGCTGTAAACACCCATTTCCTTGCAGAAGTTGAGAGTAAATTAAACCAAAGCTCACAATTGCATTTTGGTTTATTTATATATTTATTTATTTATTTTTCCTAATGGTCCATGTGTTTTTAGCACTTATTACTGGATGCAAGGGGATGCTGCATCAGTGTGTACCTGCAGCATCCCTTGTTAGCTCACAGCTCTCATCTCTTGTGCAAGAGAGGATGCTAAAAACAGCTGAGTCCCCAAAAGGTGTTTTCCTGCAAATCCTGGAGACAAATCACACTAATGGGAGGTGACTGGCTGCAGACTTGTGGCCAGAGGAAGATGGATGGTTTTGAGCAGGGGTGTTGTGACCTGAAACTTAAGCCTGTAGCTGGGTCACTGCTCCTCTTTCAAGTTGTTTTCACTGGGCTGGAAGCTTTCTTGTTATGCATGGAGTTGCATCCAGGGAGGATCTGAAAGGTCGCTTAACCCTTTGCCTTTGCCTCACAGGGAAAGCAGAAAAGAAATGATAATACAATAAATCCAAAGCAATCCAACCATCCTTCAAAAAAAAAAAGTCTGAAAGCTGAAAAAGTCCACAAAGGAGGATGCTGGGTTTATATTGCTTGTTCAGCAAACAGCCTGCATTGGGTTGAGGTTGCAGTGAAGGTTTATACAGAAATTCAATGCCACCTGGGATGTAACACAGGTAATAGCATTTTCCCCCCTCTTCTCCCTCCTCCTTCATCTTTGCTCTAATGCATTTGACTGAATTACAGTGCAAATCCATGGCTGTATAAATACCAAGTGGGGGAGAAAAAAATGCAGCAGAAGCCACAGGCATTGTTTAGGTGGTTCTTTGATGTATTTCACCCATGAATATAAACTGTTAGCCTTGTGGGATGGTTTTGGGCTAAAAGGGGCTTGAGACTGGTTTGTTGGGTGCCTTATAAAAACACTTCACAGACATTTCACTTCCCATCCTTTCTCTCTTGATGTGTGTGCCTTGCAAAAATGTACTTATACTCTCAGTTCCCAAGATTAAACCACTTTTACTGCACAAATACTGTTTGAGATCCACAATTTGTTCATATGTTGGGATGCCTTGAAGGATATAAGTCCAAGTTCTGGCACTGCCAGATCAAATTCTACATGAGCACCTTCGGTTTCACCAGGTTTGTTGGGAAACACTTGTTCCTCAGGGCAGATCCTACAGCCTAGGCTGGAGTCAGGAGTGGGACCGTGCTGGGAGTGGTGGGTCTGCAGTGATGAAGGAAAGGACAGGGGGGTTTGGCAGCTGGGCTTGTTTGTTTGTTTGGGAGTGCAGGGGGAGGACTAGTCTGTGATGCTTGGCATTAAATTTGGCCTGATACTTAAGTACCAGTTCCCAGGAAATTGCCATCAGAGTAATTAGCATGTGCTGGCTTATTTGTACAGTGATAACAGCAGGAAAGTATTGAAGCAGGAAAAACAAACACATTATTCATTTGAACCTTCAATCCACAGCCTTTGCTTGACAGTTCACTCTTTGCAACTCTTTGCAATACACAGGTCTATTTTTAGGCTTCCAAGTCAGGAGAGCTTTTTTTTCATTTTTGTTTTGCATTTTGGTCTTTCTTTTGCTGACATAAATTGGAAATTAATCTGTGCTTAGAGATAAACAAACCCAATTTTAAAATAAACCTTTTGAATACCAAAGACTCTGTGAAAGTGCTGAAGCTTCAGTACAAGGCTCTTGAAACCTGTGCCCATGCAAATGGGATGAGCTGCAGATGGCAGCTAGGGTAGGCAAGAGGAGCTCTCTGTGCAGATGCAGCTCTGGGTAGTGGAATGTGATCCCTGTTTCTATCGGATGTATTTGCTGTGAGCATCTTCTTCAGCCCAGGTTTCCCTGCCTGGTGGTGAGTGCTGCTTAGCCAGCCAGGTTAGAGCTGTCCTTTGACAGGTGAGCACTGAGGAGCAGGTTTAGTAACTTGGGTAATAATTATTGTTAACGAGACTGTGGGAGTGTGGCACAGGGTCACAGGAGTTTGTGGTTGTGAGGTATCTGAGGAGGATATTTGGGGAAAGGCAGCCTTGTATGTGTGAGTATATGGAAGAGCTGGTAAGAGAGCAGAACATGTTTGGGGGTGGGGGGAAATGGGTGTGGAGAAATGTGTAGCTTCACCTTGGAATGGAAACAATGGGGATGAAAGTGTTTGCTCTGCCTTTCCTTTCCTCCCCTCTTCTGCTTACCAGCCACCCGCAGAAGCAATTCCCTGCCAGGCACTTGTGCTAAATCCTTTGAAAGCTCCTCTTCTCCTTTGGCTAATATAAATTCAGAAAAAAGGGTGGAGGCAGAAGACAGGCTGTCTGCAGGGGAAGAGAGGCTCCAGGGTTTCTCCTGGAGATGGATTTGTGAACAGCTGAGAAAATCAGGCAAAGCATCTCCCTCAGCCAGCAGCTATATCACAGGCACCCCTGGCCACAAATGCAGTGCAGATAAGTCAAAGTGCCCTTTTTAAATACCAAAGGCTTTTAAGTATTTGAACCAGCCATCAAAAAGGTGACTTACCATCTCCATATCTTGAGCTCTTTGCATGGAGCCTGCATGCCTCTCTGGAAGGTGGGGCTTAGGCAAACACTAGCAGTACTGCTCAAATCAAAGGTAGGAATGAAACTTGTGACCTCCCTTATGCAAGATTCAGACTGGGTGACCCAATGGCCCTAAAGTCTTTGGGAGTGATTGCTGTGCTTTGCAGCCCCAGAAGTTCGTCCCCATCCCTGGTTCCCTTTGTAGTTTCCAGCTACCAAGTGCAGGTTTAGGGTTGGTGGAGGTTGGTGGATTCTGACTGCAGCCTCCAGGTTTCTTAGGAAGCAGTACCAGCTCCTTGATTTTTGTGCCACAGGTTAGTTACCCTTTTAATCCTATGGCTGTCACAATGAGCCCCCCACGTTTTAAGCCCTAAAGGAAGAAGGGGCAGGAATGAGAGAAGGTATTGCAAATGCACAACCATGAACCAGTACCATGATGATGAAAACTTTAAACAAACCAGGCAGGAGCTGAAATTTGCTTTCTGTTTGAGGGAGGGCTTTCCAGCTCTTTGAGAGACTATATCCTTGGATATGCCTTTGAGGCTTAGAGGAACCCAGCAGATGTGAAGATCCTGGAATCAAGAAGCACAAAGGGAACCTGCAAGCATAATTATGATAAACATCAATGGGTGGTTTCAGAGTGTCAGTACTGGGAGCTTCAGTCCTTTGGCTCGAGTGCTTGTAGTCAGGAAAGTCTTGTGTGCCTTTCGTAGAGCCACAGACCAGCCCAGACTGGAAGGAATTGTCTGGTTCAGTCTTTTGTGGGAAAGGGAGCCAAGGTGATTGCAGCAACCTTGTCCAGTTGTGTCTTTGAGACCTCCAGTGATGGAGACTTTGCCATCTCCCTGGGGAGGTTATTCCAATGAGTGACTGTTCTCACTGTAAAATGCTTATTTCTTACGTTATGCTTTGTTTCTGGTCAGTGGGGGTATTTTTTTTTAATTCACTTTTGCCTGGATATGATTTTTCCTGTTGTTTTTAGCTGGGAAAAAACATCAGAGTGGGTTTCTTGGTTTAACAGCATTTTGTTTTGCTGCTTGTGGTATGGATCTGGCACTTTTGCTGCTCTTCAGAATCCACACGTGGGTAGTCATGGGATACAGAGGACCTTTGGATGGGGCAGGGATGCCTGGGGCTGTACAAGCCCGACCACTGATAGTGGGGCAGCTTGTTCTTCACACCACCAGCAGCTGAGCCTCTTGTTCTTTGTTCCTCATGGATTTCTAGGCTTTAAGGACATTGTGCTTGTTTAGTCTGACCTGCTGTATAACAGAGATTCCTTGAATTAATTTCTACTCTGCAGTCAGCAGTTGTGAATGCAACCAAGCATACATTTTTGGGGGAGCAAGAGAAGCAAGGTGGAAGCATCCCATCTTATTTTGAAAATTGCCAGTACTAGATCCTTGGCCATGCCAGTTGGAGGACTTTTCTCTCTGTTAATTACTTGAAGTGTAGAAAAATGGTGTCGTTGCTTCTGGTTTGTTTTCTGTTGCACTTCAACTTTCAACCTTTGGTCTCGTTATGCCTTTGTCTGGCAGGCTGAGAGCACTCTTCTGACAGGTACCTACAGGCTGCGAGGTGCCTTTTAACTTTCTCTTTGATTGACTTCCTTGAGCTCCATGCTACAAGCCCAGGTTTGTTCTTGTGGTTGTCCTCTGAACTCTCTCCAGTTTTTCCAGCAGTATTCTTGAAGTGTGGGTACAGGTATGAAACCTCACACTCCCATCAGCTGTGCCAGCCCAAGGCCTGCAGATAACAGGGCCTCTGCTGGTACGTGACATCCCTGGTCTGTGGAGCCAGGCACCATGGAGCTGCCTTGTGAGCTCACTTTGGGCTAATTATGCCTCTTAGCTCAGCCAGTCCTGTACGTCTTGTATTTTTAAAAAGTTTCCATGCACCCCTTTCTTTAATATGCCAAACATCTCTTTAATCTTTTTGATGTATTAGTATTTTTTTTTATTCTGAAAGGAGCTTTAGTCCAACCTTTCTTCCTGTACCAGCCGCACGTCAAAAATCTTTACAAAACTGGGAGCTGCTAGGAATGTGTTTTACAGAGCTGGAGGAAGGAAAGTAGTTCACAAGGGGGAAATAACACTGAGATCTCCAGTGGATGGTGGGACAGGACCGATGCCTACCACTGGCTCCAAAGTTCTGCAGGCTTTTTTGACCTCTTTGGATCTTCACAGATTGTTTTCTCCTGTGAAGATGGTTAACCTGCAAGCACTGTGCCAGTCAAACCTGTCATTGCTGGCTGTGGAGTGTAGCACCAAGCTTCTTGCCTGGGGGTCATGGACTGGCTGCTTCCATTGGGGTTTGGGTCAGTGCTGGTGAATTTCTAGATACTAGACACAGAGATTTAAGTGTATTTCCAACTGAAATGTTTTTATTATTGGTTCTATGTTGTTTTTTATGTGTAATGATTCAGAGGAAACAGAGGTGTTGATCTGATGGGGAACCTAGAAAGCTTTTTGGTAATATCATCCAGATGTTTCCTTAGCACATCTGCTTAAGCCACTGTTGAAGTCAATGCCTTCAGCAGTGCTGCTGCTGTGTTTTACTGCCTGCTGCTGTGTGTGATGCTAATTTATGAGTAATGCAGAAATGGAGGAGGGGGAAGTTTAGCAGTAAAAGCAAGGACAGCCAGCTGCCAAGGAAGCGTGGGAAAGGAAGGCAATCCAGACTGTAACCCAAATAATTCTTGCTTTTACCATTCATGCAGGGTGTTTGGAAGTAATCTTGCATGTAATTTTAAGTACTGTGCCCCAGGTTTGCCTGGTTACAGGTCACTGTGTACCTGTGCTGTTGCAACTCAGCCATGTGGCCAAGACATTTGTCTGTCTGAACACTGACTTCAGCTGAGAGCAGGGCTCACACAAGCTCTCCTTGTGTGAGGAGATACTCCTGCCTGTCCCCTCATTAGTGGGAAGCTGTTTCTCTCCCTGGTTGTATCTGTTTAGCACTTCAGCACTGCCTTGCTAATCCCTGTGCCAGGATTGTCAGCATGTGCTGTTCCTCCAGGGAGGGTCAGCTTTGGGACAGCTCAGCTGCCTCATGCCAGGGCTTTGGGCAGCCAGGATACTACTGGGAGCTGTACTTTTAATGTCACTGTGTCAGCCTTGTGCCCTGCCCACAGGAACATTGCCAGCAGCCTGAGGATAATGTTCCATAATTCCCAGTGCCCTGAGCTGTGCAGTCTTTCTAGGCTGCACACTCCAAGCCCTGGGTCACAGCCCTTTCAATATGGACTCAGATCTGGTGAGCAGCTCCTTACATCACTCTGTTCTTCCTCCCTCTTCCCCAATGACTTCTGCTGCTGGCTCATTTTCTGTGTCACAGAGAGCACGTCTTCAGAGCAGACCAGTTTGTGGTGCTCACTGCAAACTACTGATGTGGAAAGGTCATGGCAGCCACAAGGTCTTTGAAGAAAAGAGAATCTCATCTCCCCATATGAAGGCTGGTTTGTCACCTCCCTCCAGGGATGATGGGGTGATGTTGGAGGTTATGCAGGTTAAAATGGGGGAAGAAGGTGGAAACGTGTGGTTGGGGTGTGGCAAAGCCCTTCTGCGAGGAGATGTTGGTGTGGTAGGTGCCTGTGAGATGAATGGCCCAAAGGCGTAGATCTCGTCCTATTTCTGCCTCTTTCTCTCTAATGAGTGACACAGCACAGTGAGCTGGCCAAGGAAGGGCCATCCAGTGCTCTTGGTTACGTGTCAGAGAGCGGCCCAGCTGGGTGATTCACAGGATAGAGGTGGACATTGCACAGTGCCAGAGGAGCCTGCAGCACCTTGTTTGTGTGTGTGGTCCTTCAGAGAGTAAAGATGCTGAAACAGCACTGCAGATCTTGGAGCAGGAGAGACAGTGTGGCTTCTAAATGTTTGTCACGTGAACACAGAAAGCAGCAAGAGATGGTCAGAGACACGTTTCTGGAGCTGTGGATGCATTACCACCCTCATGGCTTGGATCCCATCTTGTTTCCAGTTGCCACCTTGTTAGCTGTGCTCCCCATGCTCCCAGGCAGTGCAGAGCCATTTGCTTCCACCATATCAAGCTATGATCTTGTTTCTTCTGGCAATGGACCACGCTGCTTGGCTTCCCTAGCCAAGGTGTGTTTGAGCATCAGTGGCTTTGTACCTCCTGTGCCACATCCTGCACTCAAGGAAGAGGTTTCTTCTGCAGCATAGACCAACTTTCCTGCTTCTCATAGAACGATCTCATAGAAAGGCCTGGAAGAGGCTGTAGAGATCATCTATTCCAACCCCTCTGCCATGGGCAAGGCCCTTACTTCACTGTTAATCTCTGTAACTAGGAACATTAAATCTGGGTAGGACCAAGTTTCCATTAATATTAGAGGGCTCTTCTTTTATGAGGCTAAACTACAAGTTATTCCCAGCTGCCTCCTAAACCTGACTTTCTATGTCGCTGGCCCACCCTGGCAATCCTCTCTTTGCTGGGTTGGAGTTAGTTTGCAGGTCCTCCCTAATGGGATAGGGCTGCTGGCCTCTTCTGCAGCTCTTCCCACCCAAAGAAACCTTGTGGACATCTCCATTGTGTTTATTTTCCGTCTCTTTCAAATGTCCCCTGAACACAGATGAAGGCTGCTTCTTTCTTGCTCAAGTCCTTTATGTTGGGTTGCTTGTGCCTGGCTAGTGTCCAGTGGAGGAGCTCCTGGATATCATGAAAGTCTTTAGTTTAGATAAAGTATCTAAATACCCAGCAGAGCAATGTCTGCATTAGTGTTAATCAGCACACAGTGTAGTCATTTTGCTGGTTTGTGACAGTCTGCACTCGAACACTTATGTTGTCTTAAGGCAGAATTTACATGTAAAGCTAACTGTGTGGTATTGTTTATTAAAATACACTTAATTTGATTACAGTACCTTTGATTACAGTTTCCTTTGTCAGCATTTGAGCTGACTGTTACTTTGTCACTAATCCCCTGTGATGTTGCAGTTGAACGCACCCTCAGGAGACAGTCAGCCTCAGTAATCCTCCTTTTTGGGGAAAGTGTAGTAAAATTTGGAGAGGGTTGGCTACTGACAGTACACCTAAACTTCCTGACTCCATTTTGGCTTGTATTTGAAAGGAGTCTTTGTTTCTAATGGAAGTTATAATACAAAATGTAAAAGTCTGTGACTCCAAAGGGAAATTTTCCAACTGCTGAAACAAAGTGTTTCAAGTCAAAATGACTTTCAATTCAGCAACTTTCAAAATTTCAAGTTTTTTATATTTCTTTCCACTTATTCAGAATGGTAGAAAAAACCCAAGATCTTTAATCTCACAAGGATGATAGAACTGTATTTTTCTTTGACATCTCTTATTCATCTCAGTTAGACAAGTACCTTCCATTGGCTGCATCTTGAGGCAACAACAAGATATTCTTTTGTCAGTACTGCAAGGTCAGGGTGTCCTTTGATGGGTGAACCAGTATCACTCTCTTGATACTAATAGAAATCTTGTATAAAACCTGAAGATTTGTCAATCTGTCCTGATCCAGATATTAAAACTGTGTTTTCTTTATAGGTCTATCCACTGTTTGGAAGATGAAACCTGATGAGCTGCAATTTGGGTTGGATTACAGTATTTCAGAAGACTTTCTGAACTTGCCAGGCAACCCTTCCCCTAGACTTTGGGGACAGAGGAAATTAAATTTATATTTCCAGTGTCACACAAGGAGATAGAATGGAGTTGGCTGCTTTACACAAGTAATGAAAACCAATGCTGTGCTGCTCTTGGAAGGAGTGCTCAAAAGGAGAAAAGTGTGGCATACACATCTTGGTTTAGAGACAGATTTTATTTGGGAAAGTGTGCCCAGGGGAAGATAGAAGAAAGAGAAGAGGTGAGGCTACAAGCCAGCTTCCTGACCTCCAGAGTGGGACTGAAGCTTTTTAACAAGGTAAAAAAAACAACAAACAAATGCAAAACATTTTCTTTCCTTCATACCTCACTGAAGTATCCATCAGACAAGAAATGTGAAGAGTAATGAGCCCATGCATGGAGTAGTTTCTCCTACTGTCCCCAGTCTCTGTCCTGTTCCTTGGCCACTTCCTGTGTCCTGCATCACCCATGCCTTGAACAGGCTTCATGTAAAAATCATCAGCAAATCTTGACTGCCTTAATTGTCCACATATCTAAGACTTAATTTTTCAAGCATCTGTGCTCACACACACACACACACACATACACACACACACACACACACACACACACACATATTAAATGTGCTGTTTCTGGAGAACACTTGTGCCTTTGCTTTATGCCTGAGGATCTTGCTGCTCTGTTGTTGGCAGTGAGGATAAGTCCCTCACACTGTTTGCACTGCACTCTTTGTAGCTCTAGAGCAGGACAGTGATGTGTTTTCCAAACTGACGAGATACAGAGGGAGCTGAAATGTATGGGCTTTCACATTGCTTTGTCCAAAGCCACAAGAGGAGAAAGGCAGAAAATAGAGTGAAATTATCTGTTTCCAGTTTACTACCTTTAGAGAACTGAAAAACATAGGTTGTGGAAAAGAAAGTTGAAGCTTGATTTAGTTTTTAACTTCTTTCCTGCTGCAAATGTTTTTCCTCATAAACGTGCATGGCTCCTCCCATGTTGGACCCTGGGCTCTGGAGTGCTGGAAGCATTCCTTGGAGGAGAAGGCTGGCCAGGATGACAGAGGGGTGCCAGGCTTGGTCTGTTCTAGCAGTACAGCTCCATGGGCATGGGGGACATTCAGCTTTCCTCTGCTGCACTTGGTGCACTCCGTGCACTCTGAAGGCTGGATGGTGGTGAGGGTGGAAAGGGTTCATCAGACTCTCCCTCTGAGTATGTGTGGTGTGTGTGATGGTACCATGAAGGCCATGCCAGTGTGTGCATGGGGACCTATACTGTCATGGCAATAGGCCCTAATAAATTTGGCAATGATGAAAAATGCTGAACTGAACTCCACTGAGGTGAAAATCTCCTCCTTCTCCTCAGATCAGAGATTTCCTGGCTGTCCCTCACCCTCATGTCTCAGCACTGAGCTGGAAGGACCGTCACTTTGTATCAGAAGTTTTTAATCTCTGTGACTCATTCAGCTGTTGGTTTAACTGCTGATTTTTCCAGTGAGAATGCTAGTGACATGGGTAGATGTGGTGGTGGGAAGGTACCACTATCTGGGAAGCAACAATAGTTTCACATCTATGAAGAGACTATCTATGACTAAATGTGTAGCTGCTACATTTCTAAAGCAGATTTGAATCAGAGAGATGAAGAACTCTTTCAAAGTCTGGCTCTGGCCCAGTTCCTTGGAAGAACCAAATTTAAGTATTTGTTCGTTAAGCCAAAGTTTCTGTTTCAGAGTGGATGTTTAGATGTTAATCTTGCATTGAAATTCCCCCATTTAAAGGTGAGGTGACAAAATGTGTGATACACATTGAACAGCAGCCACACTGTTGAAGATGAAAGGGAGTAGAAGTGGCTGTACAGAGCGAGACCATCTAGTTTGGTATCTCTCTTGGTGATAGCTAAGAGAGGAAAGAGTATAAGAAAGAGTGCTTTGGGAATGAGCTTTTCTCAGGAGATCCTTGCAGAATCCAGTGGTTAAATGTGCTAAGTGTTTCTTAGGAGTGTCCTTTATGTCCATTTGTCCCCATGGATCAGATGCTCCTGTTGTGCTCAGGTTATGGAGCTCATTACTCTGAGCAACCCAAGCCATGCAGCCTCTGGCCCAGTGTTGTGTTTATATGGATTAGCCAAGGTCATCTAAATCAGAGGTGCTAAGTTGGATTCAGCCAGGGGACATCACAGCACCTGGTGGGCTGATGGTCCTGCTCCAATGACCAGGAGATTGGAATTCACCCTCACTCCTGTGTAATTCTGTCATTTAACCCCTCCACTTCTTCCCCTGGGAAGCATCTACTGGCACTTCACAGAGAGCACCAGTCCTATCTGTGGGTGTGAATTCCTATGTAACAAATGGGATTTAATGAGAAGAACAGACCTTAGAAAATGCTGTGCAGCTCAGTCTTCAATTAGTCATGTAGGAGGGACTGTTGTCTTCTTGGTGGCTTGATGCTTAAAGGAGAGAGATAGAACCCCTTGTATCTCACAGGAGCCTCTTCCAGGTCTCCAAAGAAGAATAGAGTGTAATTTGGCACTTATTATTTCATTGCATCAGTTTTTCTGGGTCTGGGAGTGCTCTTAGCACAAGCAAATAAATTACCCGTCTCATTTTGCTGCATGCACTGCAGCCAGCCATATGTTTGAGACTGATAGAGATTCTTATCTCATGGGCTAAAATTACTGAATGGAGGATGACATTTCTTATCAGGGGCTTTGCTGAATCAGAGAGTGGCCCTGGCACCCAGCTCTGAGACACCACTCCTCTTTGTCCAGCCTCCCAGCCCAGCAATAAATGGATTTGTGTCTGTAGGTCAGAGGTGCTTGTGTCAAGGTTTTGTTGTTGCAGATCGAAGCTCTGAGGATTTTCTGTGTGCCTGGGAGGATGTGGGATTGAGGAGGGGAAGGGAGACTGTTCATGTGTCTAAAACAGGGCATCTTAGAGCTGTGCAAATGCATCTTCACTTAGAAGTCCTTGTGTACACAGCTGATAACTTTAGGCTTCACATCCAGGGACTCTTTTCTCCCACTGGACAAAGGCTTTGCTTCCAGTTCTGTGGTGTGAAAAGCCATCCCCTCCTGCTGACAGCAAGAGCTTTTCTCCAGACTTCGAGCTTGCATCTCTCTGTCCTCCCATCTCTTTCAGGACAGGTTCTTTTCCTTCCTCTTTCCCTTTCTGTCTTTGGAGGTTAACCTGGTAGCTACTGATGAGTCAAGGAGTTGTCTGGGTGTTTATCAGGTAGGAGAAAGACAGAGAAGCTTCTCCCACCAAGCCCAAGCAGCTTCTTTGTGCCTTGTCTTTGCCTCTTAGAGCAGGACTGACAGCATGGGATGTTCAGCTTCTGCAGTGCATCTGGGCAAAGCTCTTGATGGAGAGTGGCCTTGGTGAACTCCCCTAACTGAGCACTGTCCACAAAGGCAAGTTTGCTCCTAGGAGTCCTCCTGGGCAGGAAGCAAGACTGGCTCCCCACCCAGCCACCCAAGCATGGTCAAACTTCCTGTAAGAGGTTCCTAGGAAGGGCACTCTGAATTACCATGTGGTTTTCCTCACAGGGGAGTGTCTTCCACACAACAATACTCTTGTAGTGTTGTACTAAGGGCAGGGTCATCTTCACAGATCAGAACAAATCTGCTAAAATGCCATCCTTGATGGAGAGAGACTCAATGTGCAACATCAGTTTCTTCTGCCAGGTGGTCCCAAAGGAGTTTTTCAGTTTATCTGTGACCATCGCAAGGTACTTCACTTCCCCTTTAATTACAAGTATCTTCCAGCTGGCCTGTGGCAGCCCTGTAATGCACAGCAGGAGGTCAAGCCCCAGGGTCCAGCAGAAACCATTCTTTAGGTCAGTATAAGAATGGTGGCTATGGCCAGCACAGTCAGTGAGGACATTGTGGCTGAAAGTCCCACTGTTTGCACCCTTCCTGGCTCAATCCTGGCATGCTTTTGCAAGCATGGGACTCATCTTTGAGTGATGCTGCCCACGGAAGACCACTTTATTTCAGAGCCAAACCACCAGCACTGCTTTCTGCAGTGCCCCATGAGATGCCCAGAGATAGCAGCCCTCTGTGGTGTGGCTGTGGGCCAAGGCTGTGCTCTGAGTGGCTCCTTGAGGAGGCTCCTCTGCCATCTGCAGCAGCTGTCAAGAAATGCTGGGGCTGATGGGTGCAGCATCCCCGGGGCGCCCCATCCCCAAGGTAGGGCAGGGCTCAGAGAGCAGGACAGTGCCACCCTTCTCATGGATGGCACCTCTGGGCATGTGCAGTCACCTTCCTCCTCTTGAAACAGCACCCATAGCCTGATTTTCAGGTGTTTCTCTGTCCTTCCTCCTGCATTCTGATGGTGCAGCCCGGCATCCATCACAGCTTGCAGCATGGGGGTTCCAGGCACCTGCAGATGCTGTCACATGTGGGCTGGGTCTTGCTTCCTTCAGACCTTTTCACCATTTTCCCCCTGAATCATGCTGAGTCACCCTGACCTCAGTGAAGCAACCTCAGGCCTGCCCATCAGCCCTGGCCCTGCACCAGCAGTTGAGCAACCACTGCCCTGAGGTCATGCTGGAGTGGAGGTCTCCGGGGCACTGGATGACCAGCTGGCCCTTGGGCTTTGCTCCCCAGCAGTGTCTGCATGCCATTGCACCACAGTCATGCTTTCCCCCATTACCTGGCTCCTGCTGAGGTGGCTGTTTGTTGCCTGTTTGCCCTGGATGCTGTGATCTCCTGTCCTGTGGGAGTAGCCAGTTGCCTCAGTGGGGGATTGGGGAGGTTATGGGGAAGTGCTGTGTGTAGGGCTAGTGACCATCTGAGGTGACCAGCTGGTAACTCCCACTTGTCAGCCTGGCCTGTCCAACTGGATGCCTGCCTTTAATAAAATCACAGGATCATGTTTGATTTGTTAAAAGAAAGAGCAGAGGGGGTTTCCTCCAACTGCCAAGTGCTCGCACTGCCTGACCATTGTCTCAGGCATTGTGTCTGCCTGTGACTTCTGAATTGTCACAGATAACCTCGGTGAGCTGGGTCTGGCAGCATACCCACCATGGAGTTCACCCCAAATGCCTGTGGGGTGCACCCTGCATGTGCACAGCATGCACCCTCCACACTCACAGTAAGCATGCTGCACACCCCTGACATGCAGCCCATGCACCCATGGCATCATGGCATGTGCCCCACACAGCCAGCATGCCCAGTTCCATGCACACTGCAGCCTTGTCGAGGTGATGTGCTGGGTGGCAGTGCTTGAGGTGATGAGAGCTCACATCTTTGCTTTCAGTTCCCAGACCGAGTTTGCAGTTGGAAAAAAAAGCAAAACCTGTCATTTTATTTATCAGCTGAGGTATTTTTTTTTTTCTAGAAGCTGCTAAGGCACAGTCATCCTGGAACCCGCAGGCTCTTACTAGAAACCATTATCTGGGTTAGACTGACACACATAATGGGAAGGATGAATTGGCCCTAACACATGGTTGGAACATTGTTAGTGCCCAGTGCTGCTCCTGCTCTGGTGCAGCCATGGGTGATGTAGTAGCCTGTGGAGCAGCTACAGCTCTCTTGAAGTTGATGGTGGCTGTCGGATGTCCCATGTGTAGCTCTGGGAGTATGGGAATGGAGACTGAACAGGCTGAATTTCCAAATATTCCCAAATACTCATATCCATAAATCTGTTCATCATAGATACTGCCAGCCAGGTATGAGTTGTGGAGTGCAGGGGAGCCTCCAAAACTTCTGCTCCATGCTCAGGGCTTCCCAGTACCAGCACAGGCCTATGCAAGCAGAGCAGGACAAGGCAGCAGAAATGCATTACACATGGGGGAAAAGCAGACTGGCTTGGTTCCTACCATTTTAAGCAAGCCAGAATACATCTTTTAGAAGGGGAGTCTTCAGTAAAAGTATCTGGGAACCTCTCCTTTCTGACTTTGGTGTCTTGAAAACAGCCTGTTTTCAGAGGTGCTGTGAGCAAGCCCTGTGTCCTGCACCTTGTGCTTGCTCAAGTGCCAGCTTTTCCCCATCCAGTTTCTGTCCTCGTGTCTTGTACTTGATTATCTTCCCATCTGATTTGCCACAGTAACAAGCAGTTCATTTAGGTAATTTCCATCTAGCTCTAATTAAGATTCTCCATGCCTTTTTATTCCAATGAAGAAAGGGGTTCCTCTTGATTGCTTTTGCGCACGGAGCGTGCAGCCGGGTGCCCTTGACTTGGGCAGTTTTTAGGAGCACGTGTAAGTGCTTTCCTGATCTGAACCAAAACTGCAGTAAATCTTGACAGCTCTCAGCAGGAGTCTTTCATCTGCATGAAGCCCTGTAAGTGAAGGAAGTGTTGGCAACTCTTGGAGCCAACAGAAAGAATGTGTAAATCCTGGCAAGGAGGTGAATTACCGTGGAGTTCAAAGCATGACATGCTCCTTTATGTACTCTATCTCCGTTGTCAGGAGGGAGTTAGCTCTTAAAATGTGGTGCTAGGGATGGGGACTGAGTTATTTTGTGCTTTTGTTTTTGGATTTGCCAAGCATTCAGGTGAATGGGTGCTGCCCCATCCCACAAACTCCAGCTGGCTGAGCATTGTGGGAGGAAGGATGAAGCTGCTCTGGAGTTCTTTATTTACTTTGGTGCTACAGGAGAAACTTTACAAAGCAGTCAGTCCATAGCTCAGGAAATATTTTTCTGCTGACCACATCCCTAGCTAGCAACTGCTCTCCCACTCTGGGAGTGAAGGCAGGAAGAGCAAAGTTCTGGCTGAAAGTCCTCTTTTTTCAAAATTAGTCTGATTTTTAGTTTTTTAAGTACTTGATTGCTGGGTTATTCTTGGAGGTATCTTTAACTAGGCCTTGCAGAATATTTCATGTCTTTGGCAAACTTTCAAGAAGGAGGTGTCTTAGTGATTCTGTACTACTCCAGAGAGCTGCAGAGGGTGCAGGCAGGTGGTAATGCCAGAAGGAAGGGATTAGAAGTCAAAGTAAATGCAATTTATGCAAAGGCTTCATGAAGAAATTCAGCCTGATGAGGGCATGGAGCAGCAAAACACCTTCTTAAGGACAGACAGAGCATCACTGCTTTGCTCGTGTGACACAGGGAGGGATCCAGCTCTCTTCCCCAGGGGATGGGCTGGTGCATCTTTTCCATCTCTAATGTCTCTGCTTGCTCATATCTGATGTAAATAATTTATAAGGCTCGAAATGTGATCATGGGGCCGTCTGTGCAGGAGGAAGATTAAAGCCTGGGGCCAGCAGTGTGCAGGAGACTTGCTACCTAATGCAGTGCCTGTTCTCCATGGGCAGTATGCCAGGTGAACAAGTGCTGGATTAGTGCCTGAACCATACCACAGTCATCCCACCCAGTCCTTTTGTTCTTTCCACCCCTTTTTCCATGTCTCTTTCCCTCCCCCTCTCCCTTATTTTCCTTTTTCTTGTCTTTTTTTTTCCATTCCTCCTTCCTTTTTTTTCCTCTTCTGTTTTTTGCTGTTTTCCCCTATTCTGTATATGAAAAGTCAGCATCTCTTTTTTCTAGGTAGTAGTTTTTGGCTGTAATTGAGCTGTGGGTATTCTGACCACATTAGAACTAAACAGAGGGGTTCTCACTTCTGTACTAGTCTGGCTTCAACCTGGGGATGAAAAATCACCTGTGGACAGAGAGTGGAAGTCTGTGGAAAGCTGTGCCGGTAGTGGTCTGAGAGATGACTTGAAGTGCCCAAGTTCAAGACCCTTGAATTCAGCCTAAGTAGCCAGTGAAGGTCAGTCAAACCTGTAGGGCAGGCTCTTGTGTGTGTGAGTACTGCAGAGCAACTGCAGCACAGTTTCACTGGCACATCCTAGGACAGCTGCACAGGTGTTTTAAACTTTCTGGAAAGCAACACAATGTAGAGACAAATTTTGCTGGTTGTGTTGCTCCCTCACTTGGCAGACTTGCTCCTCGCCTAGAGCTCCAGAGACTGAAGACAATCAGAGTCCATTAGCCATTCTGAAGCAGCAGCCAGAGGTGTTGATCAAATATATAAATAAACAGAGCCCAAACTCAGAGATGGGCTCACTTCCAGGAGAGCTGCCTTTATCTACTCTGGTGTCCCAATGGAGCACCTCTTCTGTGAGGTAAAACAGAGACAGCTTGGGATGTTCAGCATGGAGAAGAGAATGTTGTAGGAAGATCATAGAGCACCTTCCAGTACCTAAAGGGGGCTACGAGAAAGCTGGAAAGGGACTTTTTACAAGGGCATGGGGTGACAGGACAAGGGGGAATGGCTTCAGACTGAAAGATGGCAGGTTTAGGTTGGACATAAGGCAGCAACTTTTTACTGTGAGGTGGTGGGATGCTGGCAACAGATTGCCCAGAGAAATTATTGATGTCTCGTGGCTGGAAGTGTTCATGGCCAGGCTGGATGGGGCTTTGAGCAACCTGGTCTAGTGGAAGGTGTCCCTGCCCATGGCAGGGGGGATTGGAACTAAATGAAGCTTTGAAACTCCCTTCTTACCCAAAACACTTTGTGATTCTTGAAATCCTGCAAGTTGTGATCTCCTATTTCAGTTGATCCATTTGCATTAATTGAGAGGGAAGAAATATGACATTTTCAGTCCATTCAGCAGCAGAGACATGCTTGTGCCAAGACACTGCTGGCAACTGCTGAGGTGGCAGTTTCAGTAGAAAAGTGGAGGAATGACTGAGCCCAGAGCCTGAGTATAGCATCCCTTCACCTACACAGGTGAGCTGGATCAAAACACCATAAGATACCCTGATAAAATGTTAGTGAACCTACAGAAATATTCTCTCAGAATATCACTTCTCTCTGATTGTTGAGGGAAACAGGTCAGCCTACCAAATGCAACAGGAGTCAACAATGATTACATTTATAAGGGGCATTTGCTGACTTAATCTCTCCGTGGCTTTGTCTTGGTATCTCTTGCTCTGTTTGTGGAGAGCTCATTTAAATGGATAGTTGCTTGTCTCTGTGCCTGGGTGGCTGGTCTTGTCAATTCCCCTCGTATCACTCATGGAAGTAAATTGTAAATACATATATTTTTTAACTCAGGGCTTTCATTACATCACATTCAGCAGCATGGTCTCCTTTTTGTACCATCTCAAATTTATCCTTCAAATAACGCACATTATTTTTTAGCATCATTTCAAAATGCTGCAATAATGTTATTGTAGACACAACTATTGTAGCTATTTATAAGAACAGGATGCTCTCCGTTTCCTGGGACTGTACACAGTATTTTCATTTTTTGGCTTCTCTTTGAGAATTGTGCAAACCACTCTTTATTTTCAGCAAAGCATCTGTTTTAGCTTCGCCATTACTTTGTCTTTCAGACTGAAAGGGGCCTCAGAGCGTTTTAACCTCCTGCTTCCCCTGCCTTGTAATCCCCCCAGGGCTTGCCAGGCTTCTTCCCAACATGAATGGGGGCCGGAGGGGGAGCAGGGGAAGGGGGATTCACTTCCGATGAAGTCAGCCGCGCTCCGTGGGCTCCGTGCTGGGAGGAGCTGGGCAGGACCCCCCATCCCGTCCCGGCTCCGCGCTGCCAGGGCTGGATCAGCCCCGAGCTCGGGAGCCGGGGGTGACTTCACTCCCCTGCCCCTGACCTCGTGGGAAGCTTTTCCCAGCAGGAAGATGCATAAGGTTGTTAAATGCTTCCCAATGTCTGGCTGAAGTTTCCCCTTTCCTATTTTAATTTCACTTTGCTTAGTTTGATTTAGGTGATGATTTAAGAAAAGGAAAAAAAAATCATTTTCATTGACAGTTTATATATTTTTTTTCAGTTTGAAACATCTTGCTCTACTTTTAAATAGATAAAAATCCTTTGGTCTGTCACAGGTGCAATGGATATTGGCTTTAGAGAGCATCTCCATCTCCACAGATTGCTTTGTCCCAATGTGAAGGGATATTTTAGAAAAAACTAAGTCATAGGTTAGAAAAAAAAGAAGAGTGTTTGAAAAAGAAGGATGCACCATATCTGTTCTTTTTTTCCCACAGTCATAATTTGGTGCTGCTTTCTTTTCATGTTTCCATTGGTGGTTTGTGGAGTTCCACCCCTGAGCACCCATCAGCAGCAGACACTCAGTGCTGGGCAGTCCTCGTGTGTCTGCCCAGGTCCTGGGCTGCAGCAGGCCTGCAGATGAGTTCCTGTGAGGAGCAAAATGCAGAAGAGTGGGTCATTCTTCCTTCTTCTGTGGAGTTCTGTGGAATGTAAAACACCTCACCCAAATCCAGGGAGGGTTTTGGCATGGTAGAGCTGGAGCTTGAAGCCCTGCTGAAGTTCCAGCGCCTCAGCCTTGGGCTAGGTCTTCTCCCAGGGCTGTTAGTGCTCAGTGGGAACTCTGGCTTCATTGGGCCATGCTTGGCTCTTGAAGCATCTTTGACTTCCATTGAGCTTCTGCTCTTGAGGGTGGTGAAGGAATTTATCCCAATAGAAAACACAATGGGTGGCAGAAGCCTGGAGAGATTTTGTATCACAAGAGCAAGGAGGAAGGAGACTGCTCCTCCTTCCTGTGTCTCTTCTTTCCCCTCTCCATCCTTCCTCTTCCTGCTTGGCACTCTCCTCTGGGACTCAAACTCCACTTAAGGGGATGCCACCACCCCTCCTGGTCAGGAAGCCAGTTGTGCAGCTGAGAGGTGCTGATTTTTGGAAGCACTGTTAGATGTTTTTGTTTGCTCATCTTGCAGATTAAGTGTGGGAACAGTTGCAGCCTGAGATGCCATTAGCTTATAGTTGCATCTGACATATATTTCAATTTTTGTAATCTTCCTGCAGCTGTTTTCACAACACTCATATGAAAGGTCCACTTATCTCACTCCTTCCATGGTAGAAAAGGCTTAAGAAAACATTCCTGTTTGTTTGTATTGAAACTGGTATGGTCTGTGGCTTTTATGTTTTCTTGCAGGGTTTTTTGTTTTGTTGGGCTTTTTTTTTATCATCTTGAACTCTTGACCAGAAGGTAACAAAACACTCAAGGGCAGAGTCTTATCTCTTCTACATCAGTGCAAAAGTAGAACTGTCACTGACTGTGGGATTGCATTGTCTTGTTTCAGAGGCATGACCTCTGTTTTAAATAAATATATTAATCCCTCTGCAAATGCACATGAATTTTCCACTCCCCTTTCTTACTCATTAAGGTATGTTGCATTATAGTTATTAGGAGTCACACAGCTCTCCTATAACACATCAGTTGCATCATTATCAAGACCTTTTGTTTTTTCTCTTCATAGGAACAGCTGTATCAGAGGGATGTAGAGGGCTTAATTTGGCATCCTGGAGCAGTGCACTGATCTGCTGTATTTGAAACTCAAATACAGCTTTGCATGTATGGACCAGGGGTTGCACACATCTCACTGCTCTGCATGTAGCCAAGCACTGTGAAGTTTCAAAGAAAGTCTGGGAGCTGGGGAGATGGAGCTTGCATGGTGCCTGCAAGCCTGGCCAGGTTTGGCACTGGAGCTTCTCTGGGACATGAGGGATTTGGGACACGAGCTGTGGCTCCTCACGTCCTTTCCTTCTGATGGCTGGTGTGGTCTCCTGCTGTTCAGGAGATGTTCTCCAACGCAGCAGTGGTATTTGTCCAGCTTGGAAGGGTAGTCAGGGTCCTGTTTGCTCTTGTTATTAGATTGGCTGAGAGGCTGCAGACGGGGGGAAGGAAAAGCTTGATTTCTCATGTGTGTGCTCTCAGGTGCTGGGCTGAGACTGAGCTTGTCTGGTGGGGGATGCAGAGGGGTTTATGGTGTCATTGCTAGTCTTTGTGCCTCTGGTCATTAGGAAGATGCAAATCATACGATTTTTTAATTGGCTAAAGTTGGCATGGAATAAGTGAGTCAGATGCTTCCCCCTTTGCAATGGTTTTCCTGTCTGCAGATCGGTGGCGGGCACTGAGGGCTTCACTTGCTGCTCTGCTCCAGCAGCCCCAGGTCAACTGGAAACCGTTTCCAAAGGCTGCATTCCTTTGATCAGTGACTAGTGAACTCAGGTATTTAAGGTAAATGTTACAGCTTTCTGGGAACTGTCACCTGAGTTGCCACATAAATGGCGTGAAATTATTGTCACGGAGCCAGTTTGGCTGACACAGGAATGTTTTCCACTTGTGTGGAGGTACAAGAGAGGACCTCTCAGTGCTCCAGGATGCTGAGGAATTCAGCCTCTCAGCCTTTCTGAGAAGAGGTTTTCCTGCCTGCTTTGTAAGCTGTGAAAACAAAACACACAGATGAAGAGAATTACCCGGGATCACGTAGGATGCTGCTGCGCTCAAGATCAAAACCGTCATCTTCCGTGTCCCAGTTTTCACTCCATCTATTAATACACCACGCTATTTTTAGCCCTCTAAGTAGCCATGTTGTTTGTAATTAGCTTCACTAATAACTGCTCTTCCATACGCTGCAGGACCCACCAGCGGAGCAGCATGCTTTTCCGAGCCAAGCTAAATACAAGGGCGGCTAATAAAAGGCATCCGCATTTCCAGTTGGTTGCTGCTGAGCAGACACGTGTCCTTGCAGCTCTTGTGATCAGTCAGCTGCCTAAATACAGCTCCTGTACTTGGGTTAAGGACGAGGTGTTGCTACTCAGGGTTTCCGGGGCGTTCCCCTGCTGACCTTTCAAGAAAGTGAAGCAGCACGGCCTCTCCCTCTCTCCGGCGTGTGCTGAGTCAAGGCTGCTGCTTTCGAAGAGAGGTACGCAGTACCTAGAGCAGGAAATTTAATTAATGGCTGCAGACATCTCAGGTGACAGCTATATTTCCACCCCAGGAGAATTGCTAGTTACTGTAGGGATTGGGAGGTGCACTTGGAGCAGTTGCATGGAGCTGAGTGACCAAACCAGATGCAAATCCAGCAGAGGAGATGATGCTGAGCTGCGCTTCTCTTGAATTCCACCAGTGACTGCAATTTTGCTCCATTAAAAACACAGTTGCTTCACCAGTACCAGCACAAAGCTACCTAAGCAAACAGACACACTGGCGGTTAGGAGGAGCAGACTGTTTTCACACATTTGCTTTTAAAAATCCAGTCTCCAAACTTTCAAGCCCAAAATAAGGAATCCAAAAATGTTCTCCAGCATGCAGAAAACAAGGAGCTAAATGACTGCAGTGCTGCACCACCTCACCACGTGCTTGCTATGTGACTTTTGCACCAGCTTTTTGTACAACAGCAGTTGTAGGGGCAGCCAAATGAGGTCCCCTTTCGGAAAACCCACGTCAGAGGGTTATTAACTCCAGAGCTGTGACCTCTTGTGAGAACGCAGCTCAGTTGCCTCCAGATCTGCAAGATCTGTGAGAACGTCACCATGTTTTGCATGTGAGGTTTTTTTCGCTCTCCCTCTTTGATATAAATATATTGAGATGGTTATCTTTAACTGTGCACACACACATGCAGGCCAAGCTGGTTCACTGAACACTGGCACAAGCCTTGTGTGCTCAAACCAGCGATCTTTATTCAGGCAAAGCCCCTGTTGATTTTTCCTTGCTTCTGTAAATTCCAGAGCCTTGGTCCAAAGCTGGCAGTGCACATTTGTTTGCCTTTGTATCGTAATACAGATGGGCAATCCTTGTAATACAGCTAAATTTATTTACTGATAGAAATGTGCAGAACTGTGATAGGTTGCTACATAGGTTATTATTGATTTTGTTCTTTTTATTCCTACAAAACTGGCTAGGCTAAATGCTATATTAGACCAAATAGACCTCTCTTGCTTTTTATCTTTTTTTTTTTTCACTGAAAATTGAGCTGGCAAAGTGGTCTTTTCATTTGTAAGAATCTCCTAATTTGGGTCTAATATTGTATCACACATGCTCCAAAGCACCGACAAGGCTAGATTACATCTGTGACCAGTTCAGTTCCTACTCAGCACTTCATTTGCATCTTGGCAAGAAAATAGGACAGTTTCCCCCCGCTCTTCCCTGCATACTAATTTCATATGTAATGCATCTTTAGCCATTTTAAAGGCAATTAAAAGGCTGATCATACAGCATAACTGAAACAAAAAACACCAAATCAAGCCCCAAACCCAAAATTAAAAAAGGCTAATAAGAGGGTCTCAGAGGAGAACCTAGAAAGGTTCTGGGTAAGAACCAGGAGTGCTTACTGGGTCCAGTTCTCATGTTTATCAGATAAATTCACACATGGGAAGAGGTGGACAGGAAGATCTGGGATGGGAAAGCCTGGAGCAGCAGGTTGCTTGTTCAGCCCAGTGCAGGTGTATCTGGGAGGAGATGGATGACCTGCTGAGACAGAAGGATGCTGATGCTTCAGGAGCAAATGGGTCTCACCTGTTATGGTGGTAATTAGGCTGAACATAGAAAGAAAGTTTCTAATTTTTGGGGAAGCTTTTTAATAAAAGTGTTGGGATTAAGGTGTTTGGTTTGTTTCTGGGCAGGATTATGTATTTGTCTGAGGTGGGTGCTTATGGAATTCATGCTCCAGTGAGGCCTTTCTCAATCCTATTAAAAAAAAAAAAAAGGGAGAAAAATATGTATATGAAAATAAGTCTGAGGTTTCAGGAGAGACTAAGTTGTCCTGGTTTTATTTCTAAATGGCTGTTCCCATACAGAGCTTGTGCTCCAGTGAAGGAATCAGTTTTATTATGAGGCTGTTAAAATTAAGTGCTGAAAATGACATGTGAGGGTGGGGTTATGTAGCCCTTCTCACCTGGTGTGAGTGTGCCCTGCTGGTGGTGCCTGGGTGCACATGATTTTACAGCACTGCAACACTGACTTGAACAAAATCCATCCCAGAGAAAAATCACAGTCTAGCTTGTTCTTGATTGTGTCAGTTCCTGCACTTGTCTGACGAGAGCCTTTGTCCCCAGGGCAGGGAGGGAAAGCAGAGATCACCCTGAGCAGTGCTGGGGCTGCAGTGTGAAATGCCCAGCAGTGGGTCCCCAGTCTGAGAGGAACATGGACCTGTTTTAGCAGGTCCAGAGGAGGCCATGGAGATGATCAGAGGGCTGGAGCATCTCACCTGTGAGGAAAGGCTGAGAGAGCTGGGGTTGTTCAGCCTGGAGAAGAGAAAGCTCTGGGGAGACCTTAGAACACCTGAAGGGGCTACAAGAGGTCTGAAGAGGGACTTTTGACAAAGACGGGGAGTGATAGGGCAAGGGTGAATGGCTTCATACTAAAAGACACTAGGTTTGGTTTGGACATGAGGAAGAAATTTTTTTATGATGAGGGTGATGAGATGCTGTGACAGTTTGCCCACAGAAGTTGTAGATGCCCATGCCTGGAAGTGTACAAGACCAGAATGAGGCTTTAAGCAACTTGGAAACTGTCCCTGCCCATGGCAGTTATTTGGACAGGATGATCTTTAAGGTCAACTTCCAACCCAAACCATTCTGTGATTCTATGAAATGCTAGCCATGACAAGAGCTCTTATTTTCCAGTCCCTTCCAGTTAGGAGGACATTAAGGTGGCCATCTCAGGCTTCAGTATTGGCTGTGGAGGTCTTGGGGTTTGGTGGATGTGTGTTGGTTCCCACAGCCATGCCCTTGTGCCTGTCCCCACTTGCAGGCAAGCTGACAGGAGCATTGTGCCCACCCTGGGCTCCCCTTGCCCACAAAGCCCCACAGCTGGGCTGCAAGAACAGCAAATGGGCTCCTCTGTTCTGGCAGGAGGCTGCATGGCAGCCTGTGTGAAACACTTTAGTGGCTCTGAGGTATCAGCACAGGGTGATTCATACATGGGGTTTTCTCTCACTTTCTGGCATGTGAAGTTGGGGAGGTGTTTGGTATTTTCTCCCCTCACAGCCCCTGCTCCCCAGCTCCCCTCTGAAATTTCTGTGAGGCACCCATACCCCCTTGGGAGACCCTTGGGGTATTTCCTCCACCTCCCCAGCAGTAATTTCTCTGTGAGAAAGTTTGGCCTCGCCTCTTGTGGCTCACCAGAGTCTACAAGGCGCAGGCAGGCAGGGAACACAAAGGTCGCAAATGGCTGGGTGCAAACGAGCCTGTGTGGTCATTCAGAGTTGCTTTCCTCAAACAGACTTGAAAGAAGGTGTCTTTATCTTTTCCTGTCATTATTTTCACCACTAAATTATTTGTAATTTAGTTGTTGTCCTTTAGTAAAAACTGGGGGAGGTGGGGAAGCATCCCCCATGTTTAGGATTGTTTTGTACCCAGTGTGTGGCTGGGTTGGGGTTTCCCTGCTGTTGGGGATGTTAAAGACCCTGACCCCAAGCAAATCTTCCTGAGCACTGTGTCCTCACTTGGACAATCACTGCCAGGCAGGGAAGTGATGAGCACAAACCCCCAGGCTGACACCATCTGTACATTGGAGTCCCAGTCCCAAAAGCTGTGTCATGCACAGTCCCTGCCATGGGTGCTGGCTGAAGCATCCACCAGCAGGAAGGGTCACATTGTGGTTGATTTAGTGGTACTTCACTCATATGGACCCTGATGTTTGTCTTGGAGCTCCTGGTGTGCATGTTTCATCCAATGACCCCCAAACCACCTTTTCCTCTGCCACTTTGTGTGCTGTCTTGCTGACCAGATACCATGCCCTACATTTTATTTCTCTGATAACATGTTCTGATAGGTTTTTTCTTCCTTCTTGTTTTCTTCACAGATTTATCTGGAAAGTATGACTGACAGGAGCAGCTTACTCACCATTAGATAAGTATTGCAGATGACTCATGCTGGAGTATTGATAGCTGCTGCTGAGATGGATATCCTGTTTTATAACAGCTGTAGTGTGATGCCAAGAGCCAGAAACCTGAATTTCACCATCCATGCTTTTCTGTGAATGTGCTTTGGGTCTCTGGCACCTTTTCTCCTTGGTTTGTCGATCTAAAGGGTTCACGGGGAGGGGAGGTTTTGCTTCCCTCAGTGGGGTACAGGGTATGGGGCAGTTCATGTCACCTTGAAATGAAAGCTAGTATTGAAAGGCTGCAGCTTTTATAGCTGTTCTCCAGGACATGCAATATTTGTCTTTTTAATAGATGCTATTAGTGTCTTTCCTCGATTCTTTGGGTTTTTTTGTTTTGTTTGTGTTTTTTCAGAGCCATTACACCCCTTCTTCAACAGAACAAACCAGAAGGTGTAGAAACAGGTAAGGCAGCTGCTGTTGCAGCGTGTTACTTTTGAATCATTAAGGGAAAAATACTGGCTGCAGTAAAGTGCAAAAAAAAAACCCCGTTGACTCAATGGCAAGTGAGAGTTGTACCCGATGAACTCAGCTCTATGAGAGGCCCTGGAATTGCTACATTCAGGGACAAATTTGCTACCTGAGAGCACCTGAGAGGTCTGAACCTCCTTCTGCTTCCAAAACCACTGGCCTCAAGGCTGTGTGAGCAATAGGTGATGAGATTTAAGAAGTGATGAGCAAGAGAAAGGAGCCTGCCCTTGGGGGAGATGCAACAGGAGCTGAGCTGTGAAGGTGGGGGATATGTGCAGGATGGCAGGAGCTCCTGGGGAGGTGTTAACCCACGTGGGATGGCAGGGGACTGAGGTGGCTTTAGCTTGGATGGGTGCAAAGGGCCATACAGCAATGAGGAAATTTGAAGATAAAAGGAGAAATTTTTCAAGGGAGCATTGCAGCAAAGGCCATGCTGCCAGTGATGGCAGCACATGTGGCTCTGCCTGATGTACCTACCTGTGTGTGGGTGGTGTCACTGGGGATGGCTGGGACCCCACCTGTACCACATTCTTGGGCATCACCTGTGGTTCACACCATCTTTAAACTGCTGAGGATGTTTGGTTTCCATGAAGGTGCTTACCATGACTGAGAAGCTGTGGCTTGAGCAGTGTGTCCCTTTCACCAGCAGGATCCTAGGGCAGGACCTTCCAGTGGGGCAGTGGAGGCATGTCAGGTGCTGCACCTGATTTCTCAGCAAGCATGAACCAGAGCCTGGAAGAAAAATCTGTGCTGTGTCCCAGCAGCATGATTTGGGTCTCAGCAGTTACTGTGAGAGTGATGAGACACTAGAGCAGGTTACCCAGAGGAACTGTGGATTCTTCATGTGGAACACTTCGTCCTTGGAAGTGTTCAAGGTTGGGCTGGACAGAGCTCCAACCTGATCTAGTGAGATATGTCCCTGCCCATAGCAGGGGGTTGGATTAGATCATCTTTGAGGATCCCTTACATCCCAGCCCATTCTATGGTTCTGTGTTTTTGATACTTTGCTGCATTCATTGGAGCTTGTGTTCTTCAGGCTGTAACAGCCCTTTGGAGTAAAGAACTGGATCCTGATCTTGTGTAAAATAAAAAAAAAATTATTGCATCTGGCTCCAGCAGAAACTCCTGCATGATGGCTTGTAACATAGTCTCAGTTAGGTCCCTGCTTCGTAGAGTAGAAAATGCCTTTAAGGCCTCCTCTGTTTATGCTCTGCATCAGAGATATTCACATGCTATGAAACTACCTCAGGACTAAATTTTTTTGAGTGATAATCTGATGTTACTCTTGGTAGAAAGGATGGGAGTTTGGCATTTGGGGATCATGTAGCATCAGTCAGTGAATGCAAGGGCCAGGGCAGCAGGAATTTACCAGCAGGTTCTTCCACTTTGGCCATATCCTCCCTCACTGGCATGTCTAAAAAAGCCCCAAAATTCTGATGAATGCTCTTAACCATCACTTAGTGGAAATATTTTTGGGGTAGAGAAATGAGAGCACTTGTCCCTGCCCCATTCACCTTGTATCACTGGAGTCAGGGTGGCAGCTCAGAGGCAGGATCTGTGCTTCCCCTGTGGGTGGTCTCAGCTCTACATATTCAAATCGAGCACCCAGGCATGTCACCTCAGTGCAGCACGAACTGAGAGAGGCACAGGGGCTTTCCAGCCCTGCAGGCCAGTATTAGTAAGATGGTTTGTGTGTGGTGTGTCTTTGGGTTCAAGCTGTGAACTGCCACTGGGCTCTAAAAACTGCTGGTGAGCCTTGGTAATAGCATTGCAAAAAGTTTCCGAGAAGCGTAATAACTTCCCTAAATCTATATATTTTTTATGTCTAAAGATGTTTGGGCATTTGTTTGTGATGAAAGTTTGCTCACCCCAGTAGAGGGGCTTTGTGCTCTTGCCATCATTTGGGAAGCTCAGGCAGGTAGTGGATGAGGATAAGGAGGTGATTGTTGGGATTTTGCTTCTCTCTCTGTCATTTTGGGATGGTGGATTTGGGGGCATATTTGAGGGTTTGGTGAGTAGGTAGAACAATTTATAGCAACGTGAATGGCCTGTATGGTAACTTCAAGATTGTGCCAGCTAAGCAACTAAATGAGGGATTACAGATCCCAGGGCACCTGAAGTCCAAATAGGTTTTTAAATCACACAGGTCATTTTAAAAGAGATAATTAAGTTTCTGAGTTCCTCCGTAGTGCCTACAAATGTTCCTGCAAATGGCTCATGAAGCACTCGCAGTCTATAACTTCTGCCAAAGGAAAATGTGCTATTAGGTGGAAATTAGCTGCCCATGTGGCATTTTCTGTCTTGGAGTCTCAGGGAGTTTTATTGAGATGTGTTAATACAGCTGTGCTGAAGGTACTACTCATCTGCACGCTCTGATAACCATCCTCATGTGAAATGAATCCCTGTGGAGCTGTTTGAGATCTTGCTGCTCCTAGTTCCCAACCTACCTGGTTGCCAAAAGCTGCTACCCACAGAGGCAGGGCTAAGGATGAGCTAATGTGCATCTGCAGCTTACCCCTTGTTCTGTATGAGCACAAACCCATCTTTGCTTACTGGGAGAACTGGAGCAGCAGGTGGGAAGCTGAAATGTGGCATATCTATTCTGCCTCCCTGTACTGGGGCAGTGGAGGATTAAGGGCTGGAAGTGCACTGAGGTGGAGGCAGTGACATGTGAGGTGCTGAAGTTAGGCTTTGAGTGCAGCTTTGCCCTCTGGAAGTGTCTGCTTTTTTGCACTTGACTGGTTGGCAAGGGAGGAGTCATCTCCCCCCCCCATGTAGGTCAGCAGTGCAGCTTTTGGTTTCTGCTGCAGCCAGGGGCAATCTAGTCAACGCTATCCACAGGGTTTCAGGTGTGATGGGCCCCTGATGGATGGGACAAATTGCACCTTCACCTTCCTTGGCTGTGTGGCAGATTCTTCATCACCTGCAGAAGCACCCTGGATGCAGTTGCCAAGGCTGCAAACACCTTTCTTTGATGAGATGTGGCGTGCCCCAGCCAGCTCACTCTGACTAGATAGGATACTTGAGATGGCCCGAGGGTGGGTGAGATGAATCCTACACCTGCTGTAGCAGTGCTCATGCCCTGGGCTGTCTGGGGAGAAAGCGGGGTGATAGAGCAAGTTTAGTGGGTCCTTCTTGCAGCAAGTCTGACTTGCCATCCTTTTCTGAAGAAGATGGTGGTCAGATCAAGGCCAGCTTGGAGAAGGGAAAACTCCTGTAGGTCACTTGCAACTTGGCAGTGGCTGAGTCACCCACAGTCTGTGCACCCACTGCATCTGTGACCTGTGGATGTGGTGGGGAGGCAAAGTAGGACTTGAGGGCATGGCACAAGAACAGTGCAGAATCTTTTCAGGAATAGTGTTGTTTGAGGCAGTACAGGGACAGTAAATACTGTCCTTTTCCTCAAAGATTCAATTAGTTTTGTGGCAAATGTTGCTTTCTGTCTTGGCTCAAGGATTTCATAATTTTAACACTTGCCTTCTGGAGATCCCCGGGCCATGTGAGCATGGGGAGCACAGGCTGATGGGTGCTTGGTGAGCATCCTTACACTGGTGCACAGGGAGGGGTGTTCCATTGAGCTCTGCCTGTGTCTCTTCCCAACTCCCAGCACCTTCTCCCTTTCAGATGGTCCCTGGTGCAGGTGTATGGGGCTGGCTCTGCCATCTGCACTGGTTATGGTGGCAGCAGATTTCCCCCCTGCAAAGGGGCTCTCCCTGGCTGCTGCAAGGCTTGAGCAGGAAGCTGCTTCAGCTGACCCTGCTATTGCAGCAGATCTATAGATGTACTATGAGCAAGGAGGAGGGGAAGCACCTGGAGACACATCTGCATTGGACCATGTCACACAGCTGTCCTAAGTGGGCAGCAAGCCCAGTCAGTAGGTCTTCACAGTGCCACTGTCCTGCCCGTGTGGCCTCACCAGCCTGGCTGCCTGTCCCAGGCAGTGTCAGCCTGTGCAAGAGACTGGTGCTTGTTTGGTTGTGTCTTAAAGCCTTGATTGCTACCAGACCACTACCCTGAGCCTCCCCCAGCCTCATTTTTCTCTTTGCATTTGGAGTTGCAGTCTCAGTTGAGTGAAAACACTAAAGCTAAACCCTGTGCCCCAACGGCTGCTCATCTGAAAGTGCGGAGCCAGCTCTCAGCAGCTGCTAAAATAGCAGAACTGAAGTGGGGAATGAAAAGTGAGCTGGTGATTAAGACCCAATTTCCTGTCGTGGCCCCGCAGTGTTCCTGCCGGCAGTGGAGACATTGGCAGCAGTGGTGTGAAATGTCTCAGCCTCTGCCTTGGGCTGGCTGAGCACTTGCACTGCCGTGTGCTGCTAGCTTGTCTCAGTGCTCTGTGGATGCTGGTTTGTTGGTTTGTTGGCTCCCCTGAGCTCAAGGGGATGATGAGGATCCTTTTAAGGAAGGGGGGAAGGGTAGGGAGTCCATGCAGGCTGGTCCTGGCTGAGTTGGACTTGGAAGCAGCCGTGGTGAGACCCAGGCCAGCCCTGAAGCAGGCTGATGTTAGCTGCTTTGTGTTACCTGGAAGACATGAAAGAGTGCACAGGATTTGGAAACACTGGTAACACTGGTCCTCTCAATCTTTTTCTCCTATCTCTGCCAGTAATTTTCCTTGGACCCACCATTTAGGACTGGGAGAGAATAAAATGCAAGAAATTGCTGCTAAAGGGGTGGTGAAGCTCCCAGGCTGATGCTGTTTGTTCATTTGGGTTGTTCACCTGTCCTGCTGTTTGTTCATTTGGGTTGTTCACCTGTCCTACTGTTTGGTCCCTTGTATACTAAATGTTGTAAAAGTGCAAATGCATTAGAATTAATTTATCTTTTTGGACTTCTTGAATCAGAAGTTCATTCAAGAGAAAACATGAAAAATTGAGTACAAAGATGATGCTGAGCTGATGGTTCTTCCTCTAAGGACACTGTTCCACTTGCACTTACTAACATGCTCTGTGTGTATGAGTATCAAAGGCAGCTTCTGGTTTCATTCTCACCCTGGAAGTGCAAATCACTGCTCTCCTGTCTGTGCTCCAACAGCTCCTAGGTCTGTGTTGTAGAACCTGATGTGTTTCAGCAGTCCAAACCACATCATTGTAAACTGTATCCTTACTGATCAGAGCAGTAATGTGCAGCACAGAGATGGGACTTTCTTGTGCCTTTTCATCCTTTGAACCCACTGCAAAGAGCCCAGAACCCCACAGACCGTGGTGCTTGCTCTGCACTTAGTGGTTACCCCATTTCTTTCTGTGTTTGAAAGTCAGAGCAGCTCCCATCACCCACCCCTCTTAAACCCACCAGAATCTCTCACTAACTTTTACTCTGCAAAGGTGAGTTACTGCTTAATTGGGCAGCATGAACAACGACTGCTTGAAACTGTTGGCTTTTGCTCTTCCTGGCTTCTCTTGGGGTCACCTGCATCTCCTCCAAGGCTGCCCCTTCCTCTGCATTCATGCAGCTCACAATGTTACTGGCATGGCTGGGAAGGCTTCTGTTGTATGAGGTCACATAATTGCCCTGCTCTAATCTGATCAGTTTGAAGGAAATGTAAATAGAAATGTAAATGTATTTTTCACAGAACAAGTAGTGAGCACATGGGAGAGACTCTCACAGACAGTGAGGGAAGATGGGAGGGAGGCTGTTGGGGCAGATGTGCTGTTTCACAGCAGCCAAGACGATTGCCCTGCATTGGTATCCTCTGCTGCCACTACTTTCCTCCAGCGCAGGAGTACTCCTGCAGGTGTGCAGCCTGGGGCATGCATGGCCAGCATGCAAAAGGCAAGGAAGGGGTGAGAGGGGACTGTTGATCCTGAGCCTGGCAGAGCATCATCACACATCATCTTTCCTGTGTGAGGAGGAGCAGCTTTTTTGTAGCGAAAGGCTTCCTGTGCTCGTGAAGAGACTCGTGTGACATCCTCTGCCATGGAGGAGAGGGATATTTTATACTCTTCTGGTACCTTTCATACCAGAGGAGTTCAAAGTGCTTTTAAGACTATTTTCATAGTCCTGAGGAAGGGATCAGCAGTAGGTTTTGCATGAAATGTCCTTTCCTGCCAGGAGAACAGCACCCAACTGTGCAGCTGCAATGCTAGGAGCCAGAGCTTTTCCAACATACTGACTTCTGCTTGCCAGCAAAGCAGCACCTCAGCACAGTGTCATTTCAGGAGTCTGGAGGAAGAGCTACCCAGAATTGTTTTGAGTATTTTAGGAGCTATTTTGAAGGAGAATGGATTAAAGGAGAGGAAATAGTGCAGACACGGAAGGTAAACAGCTGTATTTTGAGCAGGCAGGACAAGTATGGCTTTGAGGTGATAGCAGGGAACAGACTGCAGATTAATTTCTGTGCATAATGCCACCATACAGATGCAAAACACTCCCCTCTTTGACAGAAAGATCTTTCATATCAATCTATGGAGGAAACAATGCTTGGTTGAAAGAAACTGCATGGGCTTGGTCTCATGGTACCTGGCATATTCCCTAGTCCTGGGTCCCCAGGCCAGCAAGGCTATAGAAAACATGAAAATATGGAAAACCAATAAACTTTCTTCTAGGATCCAAGCCAGAAGGATGTTCTTCTGGGATGATCCAAATGTTTTTAACTAAACTCCTGCAACTGAGAATGGCAGTTTTGTTGGCATCTGTTAGTCACAGCACAGAAAGGCAGCAGGTTGTGTCACCATCCTGACTTCCAGGTGATGGTCATAGGACAGAGAGGCCGTGGCAGAAACAGAAAATCTGGTGGAAGAGGAAGGATCTGCTGTAGTAAAGAGACATGAGAGGTTGGACAGGATGATCCCAGTGTCCATGTCAGTCTGTGGAAGAGGACTGGTGTGGGCAGCTCACCAGTGTGTCCTGATGTCACTGAGGATGGCGTGCAAATGGCAGCTCCTCATGCTGTGGTCTTTGTCTAGAGCTCTGTAGCCATCCACTAGCCTCTCTTGGATGGCTTCTCCAGTGTGATCCCATGGCCACATCTACCAAGCAGTGCTGGCATATGGTGTAAGTCAGGAACTGCATGGGAGAGCAACCAGAGGTGACCCTGGCTGGCATGAGCCATTTCCAGTGGTCTCCCTGCTGCTTTCTGGTGGTGGGAGATGTGCTCCCACCTTGCAGTGTGTCCAGCCCAGCCCAGAGGCTGCAGGTCACACTTTGATGTGCCCGCCTTTTGCCAGCTGTGCCAGCTTGGGTCGCTTGCCAAGTCCACACTCATCATGGAAACTGTCAGCAGCAGAGCCAAAGGATTCCCAGGGTGTGTTGGATTCTGTTTGCAAAGCCTGCAAGGAGATGGAAAAGGTCATTTTGTCTGGAGCAGGAGAGGAGGAAAGAGGCATAAGGAATGATGCCATGTGGATTTGTTTCATTCCCTTGAGGAAAACACAGCATCTCTGCAACAACTTGATGATCCTGGAGATCTTTTTCAACCTTAATGATTCTGTGATTCTGTGATAGGAGAGCAGCATGGAAATAAAAACTGAGATAAGGAAGAGATAAAAAACTGAGAGAAAAAAAGAGATAAAAACTGCCTTGCTCCTTAGCAACCTTCTCTTGCATCTCACCTCACTGGGTCTCTTTACTACCAACAGTAGGGAATAAAACAGCAGAAAAAAAAAAAAGCCACACGATGAGTTTTGAATGGATGCCAAGGTTGATTTAATTAGATGTATTGAATTTGTTAACTTCTGAACGATGTGGCTGTCACGCAGCACAAGTGATGAGCTGCGAGTGGCGATGGCAGCGTGGCACCGACCTGCCAAAAGGCTCAGCAAAGCAGAAGGATTGACCTACTTCCCTGGGCTCCATGGAGAGCACAGGCGACTGCCTTCCACTTGCTGTTGCTGTGCTCCCTGGAGGGCTGTGCATCCCTCTGCGCAGGGGAGAGCTCACCAGCCCAGCACTGCCCATCATCTCCAGCACAAGCCTGGGGCTGGGTAAATGTCCATGTGCCCCTGGGAGGCAAATCACTCAAAGCAAGGGCTCCTGCTTTGTCCTGACTTCTGTCTTCTGGCTAACACTGATTTTCAGCTTCTCCCACTTAGTTCACTCTTAAAAAAATACCAGTGTGCTCTGATAATGGGACTAAATGCTGTTGCAGCTGATAAGGGTGATAAAATCACCCATGCACACTGCCATGGCAACCTACGGCTCTTTGGTCTTGATGTGTGTCTGCTCTTTGGTGTGAGCACAGATATGTGGGTTTGTTTGAGACTCGGCCCGGGAGTCGCCTGAATCAGGAGGATTTCTTTTCTGTTATGAGCTGTGACATGGATGTGGAGCCGCCTAACAGCTCCTTGTCTTGCTGGCCACGCTCAGCATGGAGCAGAGCATGGAGCAAAGTGCTTCCCCTTGCACTTTGCTGGGGCCCTGGCAGTGCAAATTGCATCTTGAAAGATTTGTCAGTGCCGGGAAAGAGGCTTCTGAAAGAGAAATTTGTTTCTAAATGAATTCTGTAATGGTTATCAAGAGGAACTGCTGAGTGTCTGCTCCCAGGTCTGCCATCATGCAATGCACGTGTAGATCCCGAGTTCTTCCTGCAGTGACCACAGGATCCCTTTGAGATCAATGTGGTGCATCCTGGACAGGTAACATTCCAGCTAGAGAAGTCCCAACAACCAAGTGGCATGCTAATGTTCTGCCCCTGGTACCAGCCATGAGCCAAACTCCACGCATTTGTTTGACAGTCTTCTCTATCACTCTCATTAGTGTAGATGCAAGAATATGTCCTGTCAAACCATGTCTGTTAATTGGTGAAGAGCGAATGTGAATCTCCTAAGCTTCCAGCACAGAAGTGGTGCTGTTGTGATAGGGAGTGCTTGCCAAGATCTTTGGAGCACAAAGACACTGACAGAGGTATTTGTGAAGTGCACAAGTATAGAAGTGCTGCACGAAACCATGGTCTGGGTTGTGCTGAATATCACTGTGTGACCAAATGAGATGATGACAAGTAAGGGAAGCTTTGGCACGCCATCAGCCTCCTCTGATTATTGTCAGTATTAAAACCGTATTGGAAACACCAGGCCAGGTAGTCACCCAGTATGGGTGACTATTGCTATTTCAGTGGGGAAATGAGACAGAGCAGCACTGGGGAGGTTGTCTGAGGTCACGCAGAGAAGACAACTGGATGTTCTTTCCCACCACCCAAGCTCAGGCCTTCTCCTCTTCTTGCCTCAAGTGTGCCTTCTTCTCCTGGCCCTGCAGCACTGCTCAGTTTAAGGAGAGAAGGGTTGTTTGGATGGGGAGATGAAAGAAGAAATGTTATTTCATTGAGCAGTGTCAAGAAGTTATATGGGAAGAAGAAAAAGAGGATGGATGGAAGGAATCCAGCTGTCTTCTGCAGAGAAGAAATCTCATTGTAGCATTGAGACTGCTTTCAGGGTTCATGATTCAGCTTTCAGGTTGGTTGTTGATAGTTGAGATATTTTCATTTTGACTTCATCTGTTGACAAGGCAGTAAGAGCTCTGTGAGGACGCGTATCTCTCCATCACATATGACTAATTGTACTGGGACAGCCGTGAGCACAATAACACTTCTGTTTTCCTCCAGAACAGCTCCATTACAGACTGCCTGGTAGCTGAGCCCCAGCAAGTGTTTTTGCAGTTTTGCTGATTGTGCAGCCCAGATAACCTGTGAGAGAGCAAACATGGAAAGTGTTGAATATTTAGCTCAAAACCCAGAAAACAGCCTTGTTTCACTGCTTGTCTGAACTGAGCTTTTAACTGCGTGTTGTCAGTGCTTTTCAGGAAAGTCATCTCGTCTGGGACACGTCATCTGGCAGGGAAGTGCTCCCATTTAGGGACAGCCATCAAGAGTTCTGCAAAGGCCAGGGCTCATGGCTAGGCACTGTTGTCTTTGCAGCTCAGTTTTGTGTTTTACTTTTCCCATCTCCTGGAGAGCAAAATTCAATCTGTGCAAAACAGATGCATTTTAAAACAAAATTTGTCTTAGTCTTACACTGAAACTGTCTCCAAAAAAGCCAGTACATAGCAGAAGCTAGCAGAAGACTTTCTCCAGATGTTTTCTGCTGTTCATCCTATTTCTGCAGCAACCCAGGAGTTTTGGTACAATGTAAGTACTGAATTTAAACTTCTTGGCATTAAACTGGTCACCCCATGCTCCTCAGGGTAACAGCTGTATTTATGCATGAAAGCCATACTCTCATTCCTCAAGAAGTGTGTCAGCACAGATAAGCCTGTGACCTGAATGTATCAGCTCAATGGTCAACAGCTTTATGCAGAAAGAGCTTTGGTGTGCAACTCTTCCACTTGGTGAGTTTAATCTATGTATGGATTACAACAGAAAGTTCTCTACAAGAGGCCATGCAGGTTTAAGGCTGCCCTTGCCTTTGATGAAATCATTGCTTGCTCCTCAAGGAGATTTGTGATATCTGGAATCTGCATGCATAGTGTGCAGGTGGGCAGTCTGTCCAACACAGGAACGTAGTGGAGATTTTGTGACTCTTCCTCTGTCCCTTTTCCCTAGGAGAGAAGCCAGTGTTCCTGCCTGCAGCAAGGCACTCCATCTGATTTAGGAGTGCAGGAGTACTTCTGTCATGATGCTGTGACAAGGCCATGGTTTCTGTCTGGGTGTTAGAGGAGAGCACTCCTAGTCAGCAGGAGAAGGATGATGCACCAGGAGGCAGCCAGTCAGTGCAGACCTTCTGAGGGCTTTGACTTCTCATAACAAATTCACTGAAAGTCCATTTCAGTTTGTTTCTCCTCTCCTTGCTATGTTGGCTTTGTTGTTTGTTGTTGGAAGACAGGAGTTACCTAAGGAGCTCTGGGCAACTGAATAGAGGAGCTGAGCTTGGGATGTGAACTTGGCAGCTGCAGACACCAAGGAGGAGACTGCTGACTGCTCTCCTCAAAGTGTGAGAAATCTCTGGACATGGACAGAACGTGCATGTCATTATGGCTGTGATCTGCCCGGGATGAGTGCTCCAAATGCAGGGGCTAATGCATGTGTCTGCAGCTCTTAAAAATAAGGATGTTTCCCAATGTCCCCTGTCAGCCTTGAGCAGAGTTCCCGTCATTCCTTCTGGATGCCCTGTGGTGGGAAGAGCAGGCGTGCTGGCTGCCAGTTCAGGTCTAAAAATGATGTCTGTGCAAAGTCCATCCCTGTCTGGACTCCAAGGGGCTGCTGTGCACAAGGCCTTCACACAGTTTCCTTAACAGGCTCCTTTTCACTTTTCCAGGGACTTGCACTGTGCTTCATTTCAGAGTGATCCAGTGAATTAACATATTGTTGCTGCTGCCTGGGTAATTGCATGCCCGGGGTCTGCTCTGCTCCAGCACAGTCTTCCCGGCTTCCCAGACAGAAAGCATCCTTCTCCTTTGGCAAACAAAGTTGCAAAGTATTGCCCTGAGGCCTAGCTCAAAGACTGGAGGAATGGAAGGGTGGAAAGAAGAGAGGGAATCTGTTTCTGAAGGTATATCTGGCTTCAAGAGCTTTCTTATCAATGAGGTGCTGGAGATGGGGTTTTTCAGTCTTTATTTCTGTACAAAAATACTAATTTTGCCTGAAGCTGTGGTTTTCCTGCTGATATATGCAGATATTGGTATGGGTGCAGTTACAGAAATTTAGTTTAGCACAAGTCACCATGAGGACTCAGAACTGCTTGAAATGAGCTGTCCTGGGTCACACAGGAATTTCAGCAGAAGTTGAAACTGAGTGGTCTGATACTCTCTTTGTACTGAAAATAAAACTCTTTGAATAGTTAGGTGTAAAAATGCTTGCTGGTCTCACTTCCAAGTGCAAAAAATGTCACGTGTGGATAAACCCCTAGAGTCTCTAAGTTCCTGTGAGACAAGACCACATCTCAGAACACTTTGGTGAGCATATTATCGAAACAGGGTAGGTTTCTTGATGCAGATGCAAGTTTGCATTTTTGAAAGATGATACTTAGTCAGGACTGACTTCTGGTGGGGAGCTGTCATCCCTTAAGCAATGGTCTCCAAAAAGAAGTGTGGTTATGTGCATCATGAGGAGGGCAACTTTACCTCCTAGCACAGCTTGGCTATCAAACAGATGCATTAAGAGGATGAGGAGCATCCAAACTCAGGGATAGTGGGGAGGAAGTTGATTTATGGCTCTGCGACTGACTTTCTTAGTGACCTGGGGTAAGAAGATGAACCTCTCCTTTTCTACCTTCTCCTCTTCTGCCCACCCAGCACCTCTGGCAATCGCCTTGTAGTTTGTTTAGGTCCTTCTAAAAAGATGGAATTTGGTAGTGCTATCTGTAAAGTCCCTTTTCATCTTCTCAGTTGTGAACATTTCCTGTCTGTTAGCAACATAAGCTATTTTGACTGAAAGGAAGACATTTTTCCTACACTTTTTTTTGACACAAGGGATGGAGAGGATGATGTGGACATGTTGACAGAGTAGCTAGGTCATCCTTGCACCAGAGCTGTGCAGTTTGTGGGGCAGAGGGAAGGCTTCTTGAGGCATCTCCATCCTGTGGAATAGAGGCTGCAGCCTTGTGCAGTGTATGGAGAGCCCTTTTGTGATTGGCCTAGCCATGGGGAATCCTGATTGATCTGTAACTGTGTGTGTGTATTTATGCACATACATAAGGGAGGAAGATGGATGTGTGTGTGCTGCAGATGGGATGTGGACAAAGGTTCCTTGGCTGCTGGCACCCCAGCTGAGATGAACAGCTGCCTGTGGGCTGCTGTGGGACTGCATGCAGGACTGGGGTTTGTTGTGTCATGAGAGGAACATAGACAGAGTGCCCAGGGGTGCCTTCTGGGCCTTCATGGCCTTGGATGTGGTTGTTTCTCAAACTCTTTCACTTGGGGGATATCTCAGTCCCTGAGCACTGAGTGATTCCCACCCTTTCCTCCAAAGCCTTTGCACTGGTGGCAGTTTGGGGATGGCCAATACAGGCTGGAAGGGATCTTGGGTGGGTCAACTGTGAGATCAGACTGGGTTGTTCATGACTGTTTGGTCAAGTCCTGCTCTCAGTGAACTCAGTGTGTTCCCAGTGACCTCCCTGCAGGCGTTGGGGCTGCTGCTGCATCCCTCAAAGCCATCCTTTGCCCTGGCTGAACAAGCCCAGCTCCCACAGCCTCTTCTCTTTGGGCAAGTTACCAATGCTCCTCCACTGCACTTGCTCTAGTTTGTCCATGTGTTTCTTGTACCAAAACAAGATGCAGTGTCTGGATGGGGTCTAATGAGGGCTGAGATCTGGCTGTTTCTGCTCCTGCAGACCATGCTGTTGGTCTTTGTTGCAGTTTCTTTCCTAAGGTCCAGTTAGCCTGTGGTCCCAACAACTGTCCCAGCCCTTGAGGAGTGGCAGAGCTGCTGGGACATGGGGCTGTGCCTAGCTGATAGTTAAATAGGACCTGTGTAACTGTGCTTGGAGAGCCCTGAGTGTTTCTCCACAGCCAGGAGAGAAGAAGAGCACAGAGGAGCCCTGGGGTGGCAAAGTCTTCTCCCTGCTAATGGTGTGGGCTCCTGTAGGGAGAGACACAGAGCCCAGACAGAGGAGGCAATGACCTGAGTTCTGCAGGAAAAAGCAAAGAGGTCTAGTGTTATAACTACCACTGTCTCACTTACTCATCTGGAAAGCAAGATTTTACTCGCTGCTCTGCTTCCCGTGGGGCTGTGACTGTTGATGGCCATGGACAGCTGAGGTCCTGCAGTACCAGTGCACAGGGCTGTGGAACATACCTCACTGTGCTCACTGCTGGGCTTGAACCACCACCCCTGGAGCCATGAGTGAGGAATATTGTGTATCCATGTATGTATACCACACTCAAACAAAATGCTGCGATTCTGGGCTGCGCTGCCAAGTTGGTGTGTGAGTTTTAAAGCAGCAACCTATATTCTTGATGATCCAAGAGCCTTGGGAAAAGATCCATTTTTTAATGCTGTACTAATTTAATAAATGGCTTTTTTTAGTGTAGGAAGGCAGCAATAAAAGACAAAAAGGAGAAAGAAGACAGAAAGACCTGTACAATAATTTTAAAGGTTTTCTGCTTTTCCGTTCATGTTCTTTTCAGGAAATTAAACTGGCTATATATGGTATAGGATTGAAACCACATATCACAAGCCACTGTCAAGTTCATGAAGTGACCACATTGAAAAAGTCGTGAAAAAATGGGTTCTTACTGGTGCCTTCCTAGCCTGTAGGAATCCTGGCTGCGGCTAGTGATTGTAGTAGGGTGAAGATTTGCATTTTCAAGTTGGCGGTTTTCCTTTTTGCTCTTCCACTTCCTACAAACTAATTTAGTGCAGTGTTAATTGTGAATCTAGAATGCAAATCAACTCACCTGCTTGTTTTTTCTTTCATTTTCAGATTTTCTAAGTATGGAAGCTCTCCTGAGGAGCTGCATTATGTGCTGCAGCCCCTGGGATGGGATGCAATGCAAGGAGTGAAGAAGAGCTGCAATGTACCTCTGTTTTTGTGAGGAGAGGGGCTTTCTGGCATATCATATGGTGCCAAAAGACATTTTACTCTTGGCAGCAAAAATCCTTATCCTTCTTGGGTTTTTTTTTTTTCCAGGACAGATGCTATTTCCTGTTAGAGATGCTTTGTATGCAAATCAAGGTTGTACAACAAGAAAAAAGTCCTGAAAGCAATCACACCGATAAACTCAGCCCACTGGGGAATTCTTGCTTATCATTTATCTTTTGTTTTTTCAGTTCTGTACAAGATACTTCTTTGCCTGTGCTTTCTTACAGTCTTTAATGTTTGTCCTGCCAGACCTCTTGCTTGTGAACTACAGTGCTTGCATTTTGCAAGGCTCCATGTCAGTCTGCACAAACAAAAGGCAGTAAGTGCTGGAAATTGGGGTTAACAGTCCCTGTGTTTCAGCTTGATCTTGCATTGATCTGGTGCTTTCTTAAGTTCAAACCAGACGTGAGCCTCACACTAGAGATTGCCACATGCCTATAGTGATGATCTACTGGAAAGGTGATCCCAGAAACCACAGGAATGAAAAAAAAGAGATAAAAAGCAAAAAGAAGCCAGCAAAAAGTTTACCTAGTAACTTAAACAGGAGTAGGATTTGACTTGAGGCACCTCAAGAGATGGTGTGGGCAGCACTGCACTAATGCAGTAACATGAATTGATCACCTCAGTGCTCCAGCAGAGCAAACTCACATAGAATCACAGACTGGTTTGGGTGGGAAGGGACTGTAAAGATCATCTAGTTGAACTCCTTTGCCATAGGCAGGGAGACCTTCTATCAGACCAGGTAGTTCAGGGCCCCTTCCAACCTGTCCTTCAACACTTCCAGGGGTTGGGCATCCACAACTTCCCTGGGCATCTGTTCAGCCTGTGCCCTACAGGTGTCCCTATAAGTGGATGGGGCTGATAAAAACCTGCAAAACCAGGCTGCCACCCTGCTGATGTTACAGAAGGATGTGAGGGTGAAAAAAAGACTCAGAAGCAGAAAAGGATGTGTCAGAGAGGTGCAGAACAGCATTGCCAAAGAACGTTCTCGTGCGTGTCCAGAGATAGCCACTGCAGCCAGGTCCTGTTGAATCATGCTGTGGTTGTTCTGGCCTTTGTGTGGGTAACAGTGATAATCACTGTGTATGGTGTTGGGTTTTGTTATTTCTTTTTTTCCCCCTTAAATGTAAAATTAACAGTCAAATTAGCATTGGTGAGGCAGCAAGCCTGGTGCAGCTTTTATCTATCCTGAACCTCGGAACAAAGGAGGGGAGGAAAATGGCTTGGCCAGTTTGGCAGCTGTGCACGTAACGGTCCCGGAGTTCAAAGCAAAGGGCACAACAGTCAGATACCCCAACCCGCCTGGGCTTGGGCTGATAACTCACATTTCAAAGTAAAACGCAATCCTACAGGGGCTCTGCTGAGTGCCTAAAGCTCCAGTGCCGAGTCGTCTTTAAAAGGGGATTTCATAAGGAGTAATATGAACAGAAATGGTTCTTTTGTGGTTTTACACATTCCAGGCATGCCAGGACTGTTCGTGTCAAGGATGGGCAGTCTCTGGGGTTTTGGGTTCTTTTTATTTTTTTTTTTTTTACCCCAAATATTTGCCACAAACTAGCAGCTGAAATGGTGAAAAATAAATTAGAGTTGCAAAATCATTACAGTAGCAGTAATGGAAACTGTGAGGCTTATACTTAAATTGGCTGTGGGGTTTCACTCCATCTTCTGCACTATTGCACTGTGGGGATTACTACTTTTACCTGCTATGACCACTTCAGGGTGGATGATTTGAAAGCAGAGCTTTAACTGTTGGTTACCCAGGACCTCAAAAAACAATGCTTTTGGATTTTTCAGAAGCAATACCTTTTCAGCTGAACCACTGTTAAGTCTGAATTCTTTCAGTGTCAGTGCAGTTATGTGGCCACACAGCACCTTTATGTGATGATTTCTGCAGGGCTGTGTGGACAGAAATGGGGCCCAGCTGTTCCTGCTTCAGGTGCACTTTTGTTTCACAGAGGTTATGCAGGCTTGGGTTTTAATTGATGTAAGAGTTCCAATGCACAAAGTTGTGGTGCCTGAAATCTTAAAGGAGAGCACCTTTGCTCTGTCTTAAGACAGTCTGAAATTTCATATGCAATAAAACACTAGATGGTTTGTGTAGACCTGCCCTGTTAGATGAGTGTCTAATTCATAAGCCTGCATCTCCTGTTCTTCTCCTGGATACTGCTCCTGTTGCCATGTCCTGTATCTGGTGTAGTAGGTGGACCTCATGGACAGCTGGAAAAGCCACAGCCAGAGGTGTTACTGCTGTCACCTCACAAAAGATGTGGCTGTAACAATGTGCCATTAAAAGTAGGCCTCAGCCCCCCTGAGACACCCTACACAAACTCTCAGTACCTTTATAAGCAGCACACACTGACCATAGTCAGCTCAGCACCCTCATGAGCTGGAGCTGCACCTTTACCTGCTCTGCAGGTGACACTAATCCTTCTGTGGGGGAGCAGGAAATGGAGCCAGGCTCATCCCAGCAGAGACTGGACCATGGGACCATAGATATCCATCCTGAGAAGTTGTTTTCAGCCCAAGTTTGACTGGGTCACAAAGGCAGGCAGAAGGAGAGAAAGAATCTCTTTGAAAGTGGCAATAAAAGAGACATTGTTGGAATGAACCTTCTGGCCTGGTTTTATTAAATGTGAATATGGTTACTTAGTGGTGAACAGGGACTGGAGTGGATTTAGGGGATGGTTCCTGAGGCCCCCTCCCATTCTCCAACATGGGCTGATGTTACAGGAAGTCTCAAGGCTGTTGCCTGGGCTGTTTTGGGTCTGTGGGTGGAGGAACTTAATCACCAGGGTTGCCATCAAATGCTGCACTTACATGATACTAGGAAGAAGTGCTTGTGTTAATTCTGTCCTCAACATACATATTTTTCATCTTGGACAAGTCTGGTCTTCCAGCCTTCTGGACTGCTGCCATTTTGGGTTTGGGAAAAAAGTTTTTTTCTTTCTCCATCAGTGCTACCAACCACAGAATTTTGGAAACAAATAGTCAGAACGGGGCGATCAGTGGTGAGCTCTCTTTTTACTAAGCTGATCTTTCAGGAGTTGGTTTTGAAGTGGATTTCGTTCTGTCCACTCAAGGTTTCTGCTGTGGAAATATTTATTGCTGTGAAACTGTAGTAAGCTTTGTAAGTGGCAGGAAAAACTGCTTTTGTAACCAAACAAGTGTGCTTTCCCTACAAGTCACACGGGTGTACATTTGGAATTTTTCTGTTTTACTTTGTACCAAAACAATTTTTGCACTGTGTTATCTGTAGTGGGAAGATGAGTGGACCTTGCATTTTAATATAGATTTCATCCATTTAATCACAGCAGAAGTGTACATAGAGATTCTCTGTTATTCTTCTTTTTCTGTGTATTTGCTTAGTGTTTTGTGCCTTAGAATCTCTATTTTCCTTCTTTTTGATGGTTTGAGGGTTTTGATAGAGAGCAAAATTTTTTTGAAATATTAATGTCCTTGGGAAGACTACAAAAGTAATGCAGTGGTGAAGAGATGCAGGCAACCTGTAGAAGAGCCAGATTTTGACAGCATGGGAAGTGGTTAGCGCCCCATTGGACATCCTCACATCAAAGCTGGCCCAGTGGGCTCTTGAGATACTCTGTTTGAACCACAAATTGCTGGGCTTTGGGCAGAAATCACTGTATGAAATTCTGTGGTCTTTATTAGGCAGGCGGACAGACAAAATAATTTTGCTGGTTTCTCTCGGCTCTTAGAATTTATGAATCACATAGTCAGGGTGTTCTGGGGGGTTTGAGTTTCCATGAAAAGTTTGCTGTGGCAGCACGCAGACAACAAAACCCATCTGTTCTCTTGTCCTTTCATCATGCTGTGTTGCTTTCGAATTGTTCCAGAAGGAGGATGAAATTTGGCTTGTTATTTAAATTTCAGTATGGGTGGCCAAAGCAACTCTACCTTGGTTATTATGGGCCTCCTGTGACCACAGGAATGGATGGTGCCTTATGCCAGCCCTGATTTAACAAACACCTGAGGACCAACTCAGCACTGCAGCAGAGCCCATGGGAATTGTGTGCCATGGGATCCTGCAGCAAGGCAGTGTCTGGGAATATCTCCTCACACTCTTTAGTAGTAAGGATGTAATCAGCCTTGTAGGCTGGTATCTGATTAAATAGCACAGTGTGGAAAAAAAATCAAATCCACACTCATTTATGGCAGTTTGACATGTGTAGTTGGGAGGAAAGAATTGAGGTTCTGTCTGAAGTTGTGCGAGCCCATCTGGGGAGCAGTGTCAGGGAGGAGTCCGTGGGATCCTCGTGTGTGATCGTGTGAGAGTGAGCTCCTGATGGAGCTGTGAGACAGAAAGGAACCCTGCACCTCTGGAGAGCCAGCAGGAGCAGGGATGTGACTCCTGACTTTGTCCTTTTAAAGGGGGACACGCTGCCTGCTGTCTGTACTTGAAGAAGGGAGGGGAAGTGCCAGGAAGAATTCATGGAAAGCCACAGATGACTTGGGTTTGCTTTGACTGAAGGTGTGAGGAGTGCAATTTGGTTAACTGGGATGAAGGCTGGCAAGGGGGTGACTTGACTGCCACATCTGGAGGAAGAAAGTTTTGATCAACAGGTTTGGTGTAAGAAGGAACCCTTAGAATTTCTATGTCCTTTTCCAGATTTTAGAGGAAATGCTTCCCTAGCATTGCAGGTTTAATTTAAAATATTGGGATTATTATGTGGATGTCTTGGGTGAAAGGGACTGATAAGCAGTGTAGTGAAGGCAGGATGGATTATTTGGATCTTTCTGCATTTATGCTCAGTACTCTGTTACTCCCCAGTACCTTCTTCCCTCAAAGAAGGGAAGCCCCTTCTTCTACCCCTCCCTGGGGTAGGGAAGTTCTGCCACAACACTGGGAATAGCATAAACTGTCAGCACTTTGGAGCCATCTCATCACAAGACAGGTGTCTTAAGATATCTGCCTTGCCCTCTGGTAATGGCTGTTGTCCTGCAGCAGCTATGTGGGAGACCAGAAATCTGGCTGAGATGTGGATTCCTGTGCTTTGGATGTCTGAAGCTGCATGAAGGGAATGTCCCTCTCACTGCCTGTGTGCATGATGAGGAGTTAGTGGAATAAAGAACTTAACAAAGAACCATCTGACACCACCTGAAATGAAATAACATGGAAAATTTAATCAGCTCTCTGCAGCTGAGCAGTCCCTGGAGGTCCTGAACCAAACCTGACCCACTTGCTGAAGCCCAGCAGTGCAGCACTGGGCACTCCTCTGTCTGCCTTCAGAAGAATGAAAGGACAGCAGTATGAAAAGAGACAAGTACAAGGGACAGCAACCAGTGGTAAGTCTTTACTAAGAAAGAGCTGGGGTATTTTATTTGTTATTAAAAGCAAACCCACCTTCTGCAGCATTTCTCTCTGTGAGGCACTCAGAAAAGAGGGAGGTGTTGGCAGAGGTTTGTTTCCAACTGATTGAATGTTTTCCCAGTTCTTTCCCTGCACTCCAGCTCATCCCATCCCAGTCTTTCCAGCCATGCCATGTTGGGAAGTGGCTGTGAGCTCAGACTCAGGGCTGAGTTCTAACATGGTAACTGTGCTGGGCTAGACTGCTTTGCAGGGGTGGAGGGAGGGCTCTTGCCACTGGCAAGGAGCAGCATGACTCTTTTGCCAGTTGTGCCAGTTTGCTGTCAGGATGGCTCATCATGAGCCCAGCCTCCCATCTCTAATCTCCCCAGAGATGGTACCACTTGGCCATGGTTTCAGATTTGGACGTCTGAAAGGATAAACTGCAGTGGGTAAAAATCAAATCCAAGACTTCTGGGCTTTGAGAGGATGATAGCAGTGGACTGTAACCCACATCCCCTTTCCAGGTAGATGTTGCTGAGAAGATGATTCCCCTGTGCTCCTCAGAAGGGCTGCTGAGCTGCCAGACCAGCACCAAGCTTTCCCCTTCCTGTGTGTACCCATCCTGCTGGCTGCAGCCCTTGCTGCACCCTGGGAGGATGCAAGGCTCCAGCTCTTTGAATGACTGTCCAGAACAGTGAGGGAAAACTGCCTCCTCCCTGGACACAAACCACAATGATTTGGTGGTGTTTTTTCTTTCTTTTTTTTTTTTTTTAATTTATTTTCTTTTGGCTGTCTGAATAACTAAGTACAAACCTCTTTCAACTATTTGACATTAATTCACTAATGGATGGCAGAAGGTTTCATGTTTGGTTTTTAGCTGAAAAAGTGATGATGCAATTATAAACCTCACATCCATTATGTATCTTTGAACCATGTGACAAGTGTGAATTTTTACAGAAAATGTGAGAACGGTGGGAGTTGTGGAATAAACTTTTTTGCCTGAATTTTATTCTAAGTCTTGAATGAATGAATGAGATGTATTTCATGGGACTGAGAAAGCTGTGATTTTTTCCCCTTTTCTTCCTTCAGTGTTGGGCTTGTTTGTTGTTATTTTTGGTTTTGGGTTTTTTGGGAAGGTTGTTGTTGTTGTTTAGCTTTTTTTTGTAATCAAAATATTTACTCCCCAAGTTATATGATTTTTCATAAACAAGTTAATGTCTAAAGAAAAGTGAGGATGAGGAGAGGCCAGACATTGGGTTTTAGTTATCGCCTATTTTTTCCTTTTAAGCTTCAGAAAAATGGCAATTGTTTCATTTTGACCCACTTTCAAATCACATTAGCAAACGAATACAGAATGGAAAGGACAATCACATGAACTTCAAAAATGCAGCAGGTCAGGACAGGAGAGAGCAGCAGCAATCCTGCTCTGACTGTCTGCCCAGACTGGGGTCTTTTAGTGTATCCTACAACATTTTTTGTGTCACCAATAACAAATTTCCAGTGATTGGAAGGGGATAAGGAAAAAGAAGCCCCTAGTGCTCATTTTCCCATTTTCCTTGGGTCCCTTTCAGGTGTCAGCAGTGTGCATCTCAATCTCACAGTCACTGCAGCTGCATCAGGCACTTTGTTCTTGTGTAGAACACATCAGTGCAGGTAAGTGCATGAGGGTGCTTACTCTGGTTCCAGAGCTCTGGAGCCTGCCATTAGTGCCAAGGCTGAGCACAAAAGCCTCACCCAGAGGGAGGGCACATCATCTTCAGTTTGCAGCAGGGAGCTTAGTTGCAATACTCCCAGGGCCCACTGAGCTCACTCACATCTCTCCTGGCTTGTGGGAGGATGGACCTTTGACTATGATTTATCCAAGGTTTTGTTAAGATGCTCTTCTCCACAACAGGTCTGCCTTTACAGGGAAAGCATGGCAGCAGCTTCCTCTGGGTTTGGAAAAGTCAACTCCCCAGTTACTCTCTTCCTGGAGAAGCACATTTGATTTACCTTAGGAAATTAGTGCTGCTGCATTGGCCTTGATGAATCTGGGCTGTGTGGTTTGTGTTCAGTTCAGGAGAGCTCAGTGGCATTTCTTAATCACTATCAAAACAGTTCACTGTGTGATAACTTCAGCATTCCCAGCTTTGGCCTTACAGCAGAAGCAGCAGTGCTTTTTCTTCCATGAGTCCCTGATTTTTTTCTGGCACTTGTCAGGTGTAGGGAAGGGTGATCTTGGTGTTGCATCTCCTGAGACCTTCCTCACTGTTATCCTCAGCCAGTGCCTAGGAAAGATGAGCTGGTTATCTATGAAAAAGAATTGTATCTGAATGATTTGTTTGTGGGAATATTCCAGTCTCTGCCTGTCTGCTTTTCTCACTGTGAGACTGAGGCATCACCTCTGTCTTCTGTTCTTATTCCCATTTTGGGGAATGGCTGGCTGAGCAGCTGCAGAAAAGGTAGCAAACCCAAGAGATGTGGGATACTGATACAGCTCCCCAGTGTTTGGCGAGATGCTGCTGGGGGTGTCCAGCCTCAGGTGAGCATGGCAGTGGCACGCTTGGAGTGGCTCTCTCCTGCCTGCCTGGAACCTTGTAGCCCCAGGGTATGAGTTACTACCAAAATTTAACTGTCTCAGTTAAACTGTTAACTGTCTCAGCCTGGTCAACAAAGAAATAACACTCTCTGCTCAACTGGAGGGAGATATGGCTCTGCTTGGCTTCTTGAGAGCTGCCTAGAGTTTGTGCACAACCCCATACCAAAAGCCTCCCTTTGCCTGGTGCCTGACCAGCAGGTGACAAGCAGAGGTACAAAATCCCTGTCCCCAGCCATCTGCAGAGAGAGGAGTTACCCTGGGACCAGCTCTGGCATTGCTCCCTGAGGCTCATGGAAGTACCACTGCTTCCAGATGTCCTGCCTGTCCCCTGCATGTCCAGTCATGTTTATTAAACCTCTGCAGCATATTGGGATTGGGAATCAAAGGGATGTAGCACAGTTTGGGGTCTGTGAATGGCTACAGAAATCTGGGCTGGGGAGATGGGAGCAAGGAGTGATAATGTGCTAAGCCACTGCAGGTGCTGGATCAACAGAGGGTGAAGCAGCCCCTTGCTGCCCTCCCACCAGCAGGCTCCTGCAGAGATGTGCAATTCAAACAGCAGAAACCTGGGGGGGATTTGCTCCTGACTTGTGGCACCTCCTCTTGCCCTGCTTGGCAGCCACCATTGGATGTGTTGCCTCATGCCAAACTTATTCATGGACGCCTAATCCTCTGCAGCCAACCAGCTCGGTGTTGAGAACTTCCTTCCAGGAGCCAGATATGTCAGTGCCATTATGCATGTGGGTCTTGAGTGACTTGTGCAAGGCCAGGCAGCAAGCTTGTGGCTGAGCAGGTGTTGAAAACAAGCTCTCCCAAGCTTTGAGTTGGCAGCCTTTGCACCAGGAAATCCTTCATTTAACTTTCCACCGCAGCAGATGGGCTGCATCGATGTAGGAGGGAAATCTCCATGCGCTCGTGCATTGCTTCCCGTCCTTCTTCACCTCCTCACACTTCTCCCTGAAGGCATCTTCTCTCAGGGTAAAGAAATACTGTTTGGTGTCCAGTAGAAAGCAGAAAGGGAGCTGGATTGCCTCTGGCACCATGCACTGAAGAAAAGAATGGAATCGTTTTGGACAAGGTTCAAGGCAGGTCATGCAAGTTTGCAAAGGGCTTCTGCAGGGCTCCCTCACCAGCTCTTATCCATGAGAGCCTGTCAGGTGTAGCAGCAGATTTCTCTGCCACCCATCACATCTCTCTCCTTCAAAGCAGGAACAAACTGCCCTGGAACAGGCTGACCTTCAGCACAATTATTTCTGCTTTTTTTTCCCCCCAAGTCAGGGGCACCTGAGTAAAAGCTGAGGAAAGCTAAAGCAACCTCAGCTTTTTGTCAGCTTTCCTTGCAACAGTGACAGGGCTGTTGTTCTGGTCTTGGCATTAGGTAAGAAATCACTGTTACCATGGGAGCAAACTCCCAAACAGGTGGCGATCACACACATATTAACCTGAACCAGTGCAGGAGGCACCACGTCCCCCTGCGGATCCGCCAAGGGTAGAGGAGATCTCATTACTCTTTGTTTGTGCTCAGAGTGTGGCTGTCCAGAGGACGGTGCCCAAATAGATAAGGCTCTAGGCACAGATGTCCAGTTTGATTATTGCTTTCCTTTTGCAACAAACCATATGGTGCTGTGGGCAGCACAGATATCTGGCAATCAAAATTCCTGGGCTCCCTCCCTGACTCTGCCATTCGCTCCTTTAATTTTCAAAGCGGTTTTCATGCATCAGCAAAACTTGCGGCCCTTCAACTGCAAAACTTGACTCTCCCCACCCCCTTAAAACAAGAGCTCCCCCACATCACTGGAGGTGCTTTTAAATATAGTCACCATGTCTTGCTTTGCTATCACAAAATTAGGTGCGCTTAATGCTGCTAAACTACTTTGCCACCAACAGATAAAAGGCACTACAGACAGGTTGCTAATCAGTTTGATTAAGTAAAGCACCTAAAGTTTGCCACTGCTGCTGGAGGATTGCAGGCTGATCCATCTCTAACCCGCAGGAGTAAGATGAATTAGGCACGATAAGCATTGTTTGGTTTCTGGTGCGTCAACCAGTGAGTGAAATGAGTCGCTGTTTATATGCCAGGTCACAGAGAAAAGTTTCTTGTGATTGGAAATGATTAGGCACACTGATTAATGCTTCCAGTGCTCTTTGATCCAGAGCTGCCAGTTGGAATGAGTCTTGCTGCACGGAGACATCCCAACTGCTTGGTAACAAAAGTGCAGGGGGTACAAAAATTGACTGAAAAAATGCAGGCGGGGATGGGAAGGCTCTGCTGTAAAATATGCTCTTTTTCCATGGGGCTCCAGGCCTGCATTCTTTGAAACTATCCTCTTATTCCTGGAAGTCAAGGCAGTGTGTTACTCATATTGTGCTTGTCAGGTTTATTCATTTTAAAGAAAATGTTCAGGAAGATTGCCAAGTCATCTGAACTTCCAGCACTGATAAGGACCTCAGGGCCTGCTAAGTTAAGAAGACAACATCCCAAGTCCAAGAAAAGCTTTAGAATAAAGCACTTTCTGAGTAGTCTCAGCTCTTGTGAAACAGTTGTTTCTCTCAGTGTGCAGGTGGCATCTCCTTGTGATCGATGTTTCTTCTTTCAGCCATAGGAATTCCCATTTTTAACCTTCAATTAGAATACCTCCCTTTTATCATGGATGAAATATTTGAAATAATTTCCTATGACAAGACACAGGAAGATTTGCTTGAGTAAGAGGATTCCCCAACACTTCTTACTATTCCCACACCAGCACACCGTTTGTCTTCATTATTTTGCATCTCCTTCATGCTTTGGGTTCTATGGTTGAACCTTGAGCTAGCTGGGGACACAAACCTGGCTGCATTGCCCACTACACTTTCTTTACAGCCAGGACTGCATTGTTTTTCATGCTCACTGTCACACCTGCCTATCCGCACTTAGTCCTTCTGGAGTGATGTCCTTTTTTGTGTGATTTGTGTATATCAGGATGAGATTTCAATAAAAATCAAGCATAACCTGTTAGCAGGTGGTGAATGTTCACTCAAAAGAGCTATGGAAAATTAGGAGTGAAGACTCTAAAATGTCTGGATTTATCACAGGGCTGAATTGTGAGTTACCACACCCAAGGACATTACGCCATTCCCAAATCACTATCTGCTCTCTATTTTAGGAGAGATCCATAGCAAATTACCTCAGAATTCTTCTACTGCAAACCCAGGTGGTTCAGCAGCTACAGCTGCTTCTGTTCAGGGGAAGGAGGAGGCAGGAGCTGGGGCTGCCCCCTCCTCAGGCTACCCAAGGACATCCCTGCTGCTCATGGCCAGCTCTTGCCTGAGCCCTGCCTGAGCACTGAGCATTCTGGCCATCCCATGTCTCTCATGTTTGTGCTTCAGACTCCTGATTTTGCAAAACATGGGATAACTTTTGAGATACTGGAAGTGTTCAGGAGCTGCGAAACCAGTGGATGAAAACTGGTGCCCACTGGGGATGTAGGTCAGTGTAAGGAGGAAATTCTAATGCTTTTTTGACCAAACTTCAGTTTCTTTGGGTATGTCTATGTTTTCCATGTTTTGCCAAGCACACGAGCTTGCAGAGAGCAGCACTGATGCTTCTTTGACATGGGAGGCCCATGTCCCATGTTCTACTTGAGTCAGTTGCCTGCAGAGACACCTGGCCAGACACCTTTCCACCACCATATCACATATCCAGAGATTATCTGTGCCTTCCCTGAGCTCGTAGGCCTGGGACCACAGCTGGTCCCCATAAAGAGCCTCTGATCTCCAATAGCACATGAACTCACCCAAGGCTGGGCTGGCAGCTTTGGGATTTCTCCTTTGCTCAGCTGTTTTCACAAAATGCATTGAAAGCTGACCATCTTAACTTACTATGTCAGTTCTCTGACATGTTTGGTTCCTTCCAGCCAATGCATTCAGCAGAGGGAGGATGGACAGACAATGAATTCGTGGATATTTTTATGTGGGAAGTTGGTATAAATATGAGTATACATCAGTTTCCTGCCTTTGTGAAGTTGTGCTTCATACCTGTTTTCAAGCCTGTGTTGTCTTCCTGTGCATGGTCTGAATCAGTTAATATCTAATTGCAGATCATTTTCATAAAAATAGATGCCTACTCTGCCTGTTTTCCAATTTCCAGGTGGCTCCATGGTGGCTGCTTGGCTGCTGCCTGCCCTGCTGCTAATGTTCCTGTTTTCCGCCCCAGCTTGTGTGGCTGCCCTGGCATGCTGCTGGGACAGGGAGCAGTGACGCAGGGTCTCCTGGAAGCCTGTGGATGGGCCAAGTAAAACACAGCTGGGCATCATCCCAAGTGCCTCAAAGTACTGCTGCACCGAGTAGGTTCCCATTGTCTGAGACATCTCATTGTACTTAATAGCAATGGAGGTGTCTGTACCGCCCTCATTTACAGCAAGTTGGTGACTGGGGCCATGAAAGGGAGGAGTTTGGGGTTAGACATGCCTCCAGCTCCTTGGGATAGGAATTGCTGCTTATCAGAAGCAATTTTGGAAAGGTATTTCAGGTGTGGCCTCTGTGATGGAGACAGTTTCACACTGATGGATGCCATCCCAGGGGTGTGTGAGAGCACTTGGTGGCCCCAACACTTCCCCAGCCACATGGCCCTGGCACTGCTCCAGCTCACTGCCAGCCTACCTGCTGCCTTGCCTGCCTGCCACATGCAAGACAAGAAAATGTTGGCATGACTGATAACCCCATCCTCCTTATCATGTTTATCTTGGTATGGATCCTGGCAGGGAGGCAGTGGGTGGGATGCTGAGTTCAAAGGTGGCTGGCCAAAAAGTTAGACAGCTCAATCATTTGCCTTGTTATTGCTACCATAGTTAACCCTTTGGCTGCTGGCCCTAGAGTAGGGTATCTGTGAGGCTCTCTTCATCTCATGGCTCATGGCTCAAGCCATGCCAGGTATTTCTGTTAGGTGAGACCTTTGGTTGCAGCCAGTTTTGCCTTTACTGGTAGCAGTTTCTTTTTTTTCCTCTTTGGTGAGAAGTTGCTGCTCCCAGTAAGAGGCTGGGCCATGCATGCCTGACCATGCCCATGAGGTGAAGGGCAGGGCTCATGCTGCAGGCTGGCATGACGTGGAGCACAAAACAAAACCATAGCTGGGGAGGCATGGCCAGCAAGCAGCATGAGACTCACAGCCCCTCTGGGCAGGGTTAGACTGGGCAGACACCTGGCAGAGAGTGTCTGCCAGGTGTCCAGGTTAGGGTGCAACCCAGGGCATTAAAAGTATGGGTGTGTGAGAGCTGGAGCTGCTGTTTGAGTTAGTTAGAGATCTTAAAGATCTTTGTATGTTGGACATAGAAAGAAATTACTGTTGAATCTTCCTGCTCTCTATTCCAAATTGAAAAGCTCAGGACAATTTTTTCCCCCTGACCTAAACACATAGCAAAGTATCTCTTGAGAAGATATGGGAAGGAATCACAGAAACAGAGGCAAGACTAGGTTAGAAGGGATCTTCTGACACCATCTGATACAACTTTCCATTAAAAACAGGGTCTTAGATTAGGTTAGCTGAGACCAAATCAATTTACACCTTTCTTATTTCTAGTGAGAAAGAGTCTGGTCTCTTCAGGCAACTGACCCTAATGTTGCTCTCACAGAAAAAAGTTTTTTGATATTCATGGGGAGCTTCCCTAGAACTTCCCTAGAAGTCAGTTTTACCCATTGCTTTTTCTCCTAGAATAGTGCATCCTTGTGAAGAGATGTGTCTCCTCCAGAACTACTTTTTAGGTATTGAAAGTCATTTGATTTCCTCACACTAAGCCTTCCCTGCTGAAGTCTGAGCAAGCGAAGTTCATTTATTTGTAAAGTTTTCCACTCCCCTAATCTTCTGGTCCCTTCTGGACCATCTCCAGGCTTTCAATGTCTCTTGAACTGGGAAGAAAGAAACTGAGCAGTGTGTTCCAGGTGTGGCCTAACAGGTGCTGAGCTGAGTGGAAAGATCACATCTCTTAATTTACCAGCGATAGTCTCACTGACTCAGCCCAGGATGCTGTGGGCCATCATTGCTGCCAGGATACTTGGCTGGCTCGTGTTCCTCTTGCTGCCTGCCAAGACACCCTGTGCCTTTTCAGCAGAGCAACTGTCCAGCCAGCCAGTGCCCAGCTGGTGCTCCTGCTTGGGATTATTCCATCATCCCAGGTTCAGGACTTGACATTTATCTCTGCTGAACCTCATGTTAAACTTCATTCTTGTTGGCCAGATCTTGACAGCGCATTGAGGTCTCTATATGGTGATTTTTTCTTCCAGCACTGCTACCTCTTCACCCAGCTTAGGCTCATCCTCAAATTTGGTGACAGTGCATTCAGGCCTAGCTTCCAGACCACTTATAAAGCTGAATTGCATTGACTTCAGAAGAAATTAATTTGTACCCAGCTGCCAGCATGACCTTGAGCCTTTTAACTTTTGAGCCTCTGAACTCAACAGTTTAGTCAGATCCTCAGCCATTTGTGTTTCATCTGCCCAGACCATCTCTTACTGACTTGACAGAAAGGATTTTGAGGGAGGCTGTGTCAAACACTTTGTGAAAATCAAGTTGATGATGATATCCACTACTTTCCTTTCATCCACTGAGCACAATTTTTGTTCAAACAGGATTGACCCTTCAGATTTTCCATGCTGGCTTTTCACATTCAGGTTCTTGAAATGTGTTTGCATGGAAATAGCTTTTGTAGTTCCATAGTTCTCTCAGGGGCTGAAACAAGGCTGACTGGTCTGCAGTTTCCGGGATCTTCTTTCTGGCCCTTTCTGTAGGTAGATATAGTCTCCAGACTGGAAGATATCTCTCCACAAACCTGTTTACTCTTTTGTTTTTCACTTCCCCAGTATGGGGAAATAATGTGTTTGACACCAGACAAATGGTTTAAAGCACTGTGGATGTCAACATGCACAGAACAGAAGATCCTTGTGTGTGTTGATACCAGTGCAAATTAGTTAAAGAGAACAAAATCTGGGCTGGAAAGGACAATAGTTCATGGTGACATTTGGTCATCACCTAAATTCTAAAGGTGCTCTTGTTGATGGTGAAATAATCCTGTCTGCAGATCTAGGTGAACTAAAGTGCAGTTCTCTGTAGCTTGAGCCAACTTTATTACTACTCTTCCAAGTTTTATTTAGCAGGGACTGGTCTCTGGTTTTGCATGCATTCAGCAGTCAGGATTTTGGCCTCTCTGCCAGCACATGTAAGCAAGGTCTCTGCAAGGAGTGAGCTTGGTTTCAAGGCACTGTTGTGATATTGCATGCAGCTGATTCGTACCGTGATGATGGAGTCCTTAGATGGAGTCGTCACCTCGTGAGATGCAGCTAGATTTCTTTCAGGTGAAAGGTATGTGTAAAGTTTGCAAAAACCAGAGCAATAAGTGGCCTTTTGAACTTACATCGATATCAATAATTATATATATCCCTATATACATTGTTTAGTCCATGCAGTTATTTGGCAAAATTACCCCAAAATACAGCAATATCCACTCTCAGACTTATATTCCTCTTTCACATTCCAAAACAAGATATAAATCTTTAGCTCAGACTTTCCAGTTTTGAAATATTAGGAGTTACCCATTGATACCATAGTAGATGTATTGGAACCTGAGTTTTGCATTTTAATAATCACCACATTAAATAGGAAATACCTTCTCACCACTGCCAAAGGATGAGTTTTTCTGCTCCAGCTCAACAAATGCCTAAGTCCTTCATATATCAGCTGTTGGTGGCTCACAGTCTGGCTTCTGAGAAGAGCAAGAGGAGGATAGCAAGGGCTGAATAGGAAGTTGTTGAAAGACCAGGAAGGTTCATGTGAGGCCTCTGAATGGGACTATCCTCCCAGCCAGTGATTTGTTAACATTCAGCTGCACATGGGTGTCCTTCTGCACCAATGGATTCAAATTTTAAGGTGTAATTGTAATTACAATTGTAATTGTAAGGCAATTGACATGACATTGCTTAGCACTGTTATTAATATTCAAAGAGCAGGTAGCTAAGTGTCTTCCCTTTAGGAGGGTGGAAGCCCAGCATCCACCCAGACTCTGTTAATACCAACCCCAAGTTATTTCAAGATGCTAAGAAGGAAAGTGTTCTTTTATTCCTATTTTTTCTATTTTCTTTTTTTTTTCCTTTTTTTCCCTCCTCACTAGAATTACCTGTTTCTGCTCTGTCTGGAAGGGGCCAGAAAACCCCTGTTTCTGCTCTGTCTGGAAGGGGTCAATAGAAAACAAAATTCCATTGGAACATTGAGACAAGTCATTGCAGCACCCATGGTCAGTGTTATGTGAGTGTACATTAATAGTCAGCTGAGTCTAAATAAACATGCAGAATGCCTGGTTTTGACCAAGCAAGAAGTGGCAGCTGTTTGCACTGGTGTTTCCCCCATGCTGTGGGCTACCTGCTGGCTTTGCAGAGGTGGAACAGCTTGGGGTGTCATTTGCCTGAAGTACTTTGTCATGCCCTCCCACAAGCCCTCCTTCCCTCTGTCTGGCTGCTTGCAGGTTTTCAATGAAAGGCCCTGTTCACACATGCAGCAACCCAAATTATCCCTAAATAAACCAGTGTATGTGGAGAGTAATTCATGAGCACTTCCAGCACAGTGATAAATGGCAGGCAGGGCCAGTGGATACAAGGTGGGCCCTCAGGCATGTGTCTCAATCAAGTTGTGCAGAGATACTGTAGACGGGTTTGGAAACATGACCTTAAAATAAGAGCTGTGTCTTTTGGAGCTTTAGAGACCAGATTGTGAATGACAGACATGCACTATTTGATCTGTCGCCTCTTGTCCACATTTTATTTCCAGAACTTGTCACATGACTTCAAGTTTTACTCCCTATTCCTCCCCATGTGACTACCAGTCTACTTCCTGAAAAAACAGCAGTCACCTTAGCCTCTTAAAGACAACTTAAACACCCAGATGAGATAAATAATTACAATTTGAAAAGTTTATGTACTGACCAGCTGTTTTCCAGCCCTTGCTGACAAAATTCTTGCAGTGCAGTTGAGCTTTACCTTAGCAGATGCTATTCTTCTGTGGTGACCAAGAGAGAGAGGAAAAATCTGCAAATGCAGGAGCTGTAGGAGCTTGTGGCCAGGTTTATCCCAGCAGGTTAAACAGGGACAAAGCATAACCCTGGGCACTGGTGTGTCTACCTGTCCATTCTGTAAACTGTTAGCACAGCTCCAGCCCCAGCCAGAGCTTCTCCAGACAGTGTCTGGGCACCATCTGTGGATGCACACTGGCCAGAGGCCATCACCAGTAGTAATTAGGCAGCAGGCACCTTGCTCTGGTGATGGGAAAGAGCTTGGCTATCTGGATATGAGCAGCTGGGTGGTTGGTTCTGGTGCCAAGGGATGGAGCCAACTTGTCTTATTTACATGTATGGACAAGATGAAGGTTTTGGAGTACAGGAGCCTCGGTGGTGAGGTAGAACAGATATGAATTTTGCAATTTCTATTAAACTTTCAAGTACTGCTTTCAGATACTATCTCTCTTGAAAATCCTGTGCTTACTGAATTTCAGTTATTACTCTGACATGGCAAGGAAGGGAAGAAACCCTTGGACTTCAGATAGCAGACATAAAATAATGTAGAAGAAATGTTAAATGAAGGGAGGAGTTTTGTTCTGGTCCACAGACAAACTATAGGAGATTCATAGATCACTGATGATATAATTAGAAAGTGCGGTGGATCTTCCTATTTGTGAGAAGAGGAAGAAGGCACAGAAGGAAAGACATCTCAAAAATATGGGAATATTAATCACAAATAGTATGTAACCTGATGTGCAGTGTCTTGCTTGTCACATAGTAGTGTCTGTGCTATGTCTGTACACATCTGTACTAGTGTCTGTTTTATTATTAGGAATAATAAAAGGCATCCACTGTAGTCAAACTGGTCAAATTCCAACTGAAATTGATCTGATTCAATGCTGTAAAGTTCATCCTTCATAAACCAGCAGTCCTGGAATCCAGCATAGATGAATTATAGATGGAATGTATTTTTGCCCATTATGTCAATGCATTGCCTGTACTGGGGAACCCAAAATTGAACACAATGCTCCAGATGCAATCTCACAAGTGTCAGATAAATGGGAATTGAAACTCCTTTAACTTACACAGTTGTCTCACCATAGGAATAGCCTGGTTGGTCAGCCAAGAGATCAACAGCTCTCTGCTTGTCTACACCAACATGATGGGTTATCTCCAGAGGAGCTGGCATGTCTTTGGCTAAGGCACTAAGCTTGGAAATGTGTCTGGCCTGAAAAGCAGAAGGTGGACCTTGGTCCTGCCTGTTTGCACCACATTGATGTATCTTTGTGTCCTGCTGAAATGGAGTACCATGAGCATAAGACACATGTCTAAATAAAGATGGAGGCAACAGGGATTATTTTGGTATCTCAGAGGGCTTAGTGTAAAGGATGGTTCTTTCTCTGTCCTGAATGTTCTTTCAACCTATTTCTGTGTTCATTCAGTTTTTTGAATCTCCTGCTTTTTAATAAAACCAGACTTGAAGTGACATGCAACTTGACTGAGGTGCTGTGCTGTAGCTGAACTGCTCTGGTTAGTGGAGCTGCAAAAGTGTTGGCAAAATGTTTGCAGGATGGTGAAGTGAAGAGCCAGGTGAATTAATTAGTAGCCCTAAAACACTGAAAATGAAAACTCTGTGATAGATTGAGGGGCTGGGGGAAAAATCCCCCCTTCATTGCCTTGCATCCTCTCACCCGCATCCTTTCATTATGCTCACCAGGGTGGCTGAAGGGGATCCTTACAGGGGGAGCTACAAAGCTCTTGTCCTGTTCCCAAATGTGCACTGAGCTGCCCCAGTGCCTCTCCTCTCAGGCTGGGAGGTCTGAGCACTGCCAAAAGCTTCTGGCCCCCTCTGCCAGCCTGATGCTTTGAAAGAGTATCGTTGGCTCCATGACACTGCGGGTCTGTTGACTTGTGTTTGTATGTTTGTGCTGGGATGTGTGCACAGCTCAAAAGCAGGTCTGAGGTTAAGTAAAGCCCCTTGCTTGGTGGGGAACCTTGATCAACATGTCACAGAACATGACAACTTCCATAATGGTTTTTAAAAAATGTGTACAGGGTTAGCTGCCAGCTTCCAGGGAGGGATATGTGTAACCACTTGAAATATTCAACTTATGAGCTCTGCCGTCTTCTCCACAGCAGTTTTGAAGACGTTGTTTGATTTCTCTATGCCAGCCAGTTACTGTACTATTTATCTGACATCTCTGAGTTTTGTGTGGCTTACTGAAGGGTTTTTCATGTCAGAGACTTAATATAGGCTTTAGTGTTCTGATTTTTTTGCTAGTGTTCTAACTGAAAAAGAATTGTTGGCTTTTTAAAAATTTTATATTATTTCTGTCTCTATTTATGTGTCTCTTTATGGGCCGATATTTAATACTTTTGAAAATTTACTCCTTTTATCATGTCTTAATTCAGGCATCCAAAACCATGGCCCACTTTGAATTTAGGCCAGACAGCCCTGCCATGACATGACACAGTTTTCTCTTTGGGCACACAAGTTAGCGCAGATGAGTTTGGAGGTGAGTGTGATAAAAAGATACCTAGGCTGCAAGGATATAACAAAGTTTTGTTCTATGTACATTACTTGTAGCATACTCTTATGTCCCTCCAAGACAGAGGATGTGGATTGTGCTCTTTATGAAAAGCCTGTGTAAGCATTAAATACTGAAAATAAAAAGATGGTTGAGAATGATTTTGCAGTCATTATGGACTTCTATTTCAAGAGTAATGTGACTGCTTGGGTCAGTAATAAAAACCAGAGTAGGCCTACCTTTCACATGCACTCATAAACAAGTGTTGGGGTATTTACATGGAAAGAGGAATACTTATGATGCACCAAGAAAGATTTTATTAGAGAGGCAGAAACCCAGAATGATACCATAACCTGCCCACTACCTTCTAAGGTCACAGTCACCTCTTCTGCTGATATTGGAGTAATTTGCCACCATTCCCATTCGCTACATACTTTTCAGTAGTGTCCTTCTGCTATACATCTTGAAAAAGTTTAGTGTTAAACTGGTTCTCCCATTCCCTCTGGACCTCAGTGCAAATGAGAAATGAGAATCAGGTGAAGGCTTATGAAAACAACTATTTTTGGCTTAGCCCTGATAGGACAACAATTCCGTTGTTCTGCTCTGATATTGTCAGTGTGACTCATCTGTAGAGGACTTTCTGGCCCATTTTCTTTAAAAATGTGCTCTATCCAGAGAACTGACTGGGACTTTCTAAAACTGGAAACACTGAAAAAGAACAGTTGGCCCGTTTGTTGAATGTTGGTTAACACTTTCTATACCACCTGACCTCAAAAGGTAGAACATAGCTGTCTTATGCAGGAAGGTGCTTTCAACCAGAAATGTGTTTTTATGGACTTTTTTCCCCTTTTTTTCCAGGTGGATGGGGATTATGGAGAGATCAGGTTTTAAGGCTGTTGTGGAGACTTAGTTCAGGTATTCTCAGAGACTGAATAGCTGATGGCTGCTTCAGCATGGGAAGAAGGATCAAGACTGGATAATGCTACTCTGAACCTCATCTGGCCTCTGGTGGTACCTTGTAAGCCTTGGGTTTCAGAGGATTTTCTGGTCTTTGAGATTCCCAAAGCAGGAAGACTCCTGCTGAGCTTTCAGGGTGCCACCACTGACAGAAATGTGATGCTCAGCAAGAGCCTGGAGATATTTCATCCTTTAGTCCCTTGTTGTCTAGGATGGAGAAATGCCACTTTTCCCCAAACTGGGAAAATGTTTTCTTCAGTCACTCATATACCAGAAGACAATGCATTGGAGAGCAAGGGTTAGGGGAAACTCAGTCCTGCCATCCTCCCAGCAAGGATATGTCCCTTCCTTTTCACTTGTGTGTTTTCCCTGAAGCTACAAACTCAGGTTGCAGTTGGATAAGTGTTTAGTTGGTGTAACACTGAATAATCTCTCTTTTGAGCGTTTTAAGTACTACGTTGAATTAGGACTTTGGAAAGGTAAAAGCCAAGCTCCCTTTGCCGAGAGGAACTTCCATTCATAGAGTCAGGAAGTGATCTGACATGGACATTGATGACCTACTTTGTTATCTGTATGTGAAATCTGGCTCTGCTGAAACCAGTGGCAAAACTGCCATTGATTTTAAGAGTTCTGAATTTCATTTTCAGTATGTTTATTTGCATTACTTTTTTTCCTATAATGTTTGATATGTAGGCATAGAGGTCAGGGGGAAAATAATGATATGATTGAGACACACTTTCCATTATGGTAACTGTGGGAAGATACATTCAGAGTTTTGCCTGGCACTTTGAAATGCTTTTAATTTTTTCCTACCTACCATGCTTCAGCCTTCCAGGTTAAACCTGTGTGTGAATGGCAGGTCTTATTATTTTGAGTGTTCTGTGTTTTTCCTCATTATTTAGATACCAAACTTGCAAAACATTCCTCTTAGCAGGGCAATTCATCCTCACTGGATCTTAATGAGACCAGTGCTTCCTTTCCTGGGAAGGTATGTGCCTCTGGTGAGAGAAGCCCACCTTTCACAAACCACAGCTAAAGCTTGTTTTTTCACTGAAGCACAAAGCACACAGCCACTTGCAAATGTCAGTTTTCTTAGCATGAAGCAAATATACATTTTGTAAATGTGGGAGAGACATGTTTTGATGTGGGTCTTGAACAGGGCTTCAGTATAGAGATAGCTCATCTTTAATTTATAGTTACATGCAATTGAACATTCCAAGAAAAGCCATTTTGTGGTTCTTGGGCCAGGGAAGAAGAAGAAGGAGGAGGAAAATCCTTCTACCCTAAACAGTAACAGACAGGACAGGCAGAACAGATCTATGTTCCCTAGATGAAAACTTAGTAAAGAGCTCTTAAAATGTTTCTCATTATTAAAATCACTGAGAGATTTGTGCTAAAACTCTTTCAGGTATCAGCTCTTCTTTCTCTAGGAAAAAAAGAAACACTCCTTTTTTTGTTTGCTACCTCTGTTGCCCCAAGCAAATTTAGTTAAATTCATTTGGCAGCCAGTCAGGGCTCCTCAGGGCTCAGTACTGGGGCCAGTTCTGCTTAACCTCTTTATCAATGATATTGATGAGGGCACGGAGGGCACCCAGTAAGTTGTGGACAGCATGCAGCTGGATGGGACTGTTGATGTGCTAGAGGGTGGGAGGGCTCTGCAGAGGGATCTGGGCAGGCTGGGTTGATGGGCTGAGGCCAATTGTGTGAGGTTCAACAAGGCCAAGTGCCAGGTCCTGCACTTGGGTCACAGCAACCCCATGCAGTGATACAGGGTAGGGGCAGAATGGCTGGAAAGCTGCCCAGAGGAAAAGGATCTCTGATCAGCAGTGGCTGAACATGAGCCAGAGTGTGCCCAGGTGGCCAAGGCCAGTGGTGCCTGGTCTGCATCCAAAAGAGAGTGGCCAGCAGGGCCAGGGCAGTGATTGTCCCCCGTGCTGGGCACTGGTGAGGCCACACCTCAATCCTGTGCCCAGTTCTGGGCCCCTCACTGCAGGAAAGATGCTGAGGGGCTGAAATGTGTTCAGAGAACAACAGAGCTGGGGAAGGGCACAAGTGTGAGGGGCAGCTGAGGGAGCTGGGGGTGCTCAGCCTGGAAAAAAGGAGGCTCAGGAGGCACCTTGTCACTCTCCACAGCTCTGTGAAAGGAAGCTGTAGCCAGGTGGGGATCAGTCTTTTCTCCTAGGTAACAAGTGATAGGACAAGAGAAAATGGCTTCATATTGTGTCAGAGGAGGTTTGAATTGAATATTAGAAATAGTTTATTAATTTTTTTCACTTAAAGGGTGTTCAAGCATTAGAACAGGCTCCCTAGGGAATTGGTGAAGTCACAATCCCTATGGAGATTTAAAAGACATGTAGATGTTGCACTTTAGAGACATGGTTTAGGGGTGAACTTGGAAGTGCTGAATTAATGACTGGACTCAATGATCTTAGAGCTCTTTTCCACCCTAAAGAATTCTATGATTTGAAGATGCAACCACAGGTTTTAATCTGATTATGAGACCTGCTGCAGGAAATTTTCTGTGCCTCTCATGTGCCCAGTTTTGACTTAGTTGATTCAAAATGGCTTTTTTTTGGCCTGAAAATTCATCAATCTTTTGAGTCCAGCCAAAAACTTTAGTCCTGTGGTATGTTTATAGAGAGAGTTACAGTCTTTTAGGAGTCAAAAACATTTTATAAGCAGTAATTGGTTCATACTTTCCTTCTACACATATGCAGCCACCAGCTAGCATGAGGAATATCGTTGGTTTTTGTATCAATGGCAAAGATGTATGTAGGCAGCACAAAATCTTAAAAAAACCCTGAATTTTATCATAACTTTGTATTCATGCTTCTAAAAGAGCTATGGGATTTTTAAGGGGTTTGTACCTGTTGGTCTGAAGAGCACCAGCAGTAATCATAGAATTATAGCATTATTAAGGTTGGAGAAGACCCTCCCAAGATCAAGTCCAACCTTTGACAGAACACTACCATGCCCAGTAAACCATATAATGATGTTCCATGTGTACCCAGGGATGGTAACTCCACCACTTCCCTGGGGAGCCTTCCAATGCTTGACCATTCCTTCAGTGAAGAAATATTTCCTAATATCCAACCCGACCTTCCTTTAGTGCAACTTTGGGTCATTTCCCAATGTCCTATTTCTAACTTTGATTGTTCTGGGGTTAGTGCTACTGTGCTAAGAATGGTAACACATTGCTGGATTATCATTACCTTGGCCTGGAATATCTCAGTGCTCTTTGATCAGCACTTGGGTGAGAGAAATTTCATTGTAGCCCTTGTCTGGTACTGCAGGTGCCTGTGCACTGCAAATACAGCTGCGTGTCTGGCAGCACTGCCTGTGTGCCTGTCCCTGCTCAGAGCAGCTGCCTCGGGCTCCTTGCTGAAGGCTCTCACCTCAAGCAGCAGGGTTGTTCTGCACTGTGGTGTATTCAGCATTTACTGATGCTCACCATGGCTTCTCCTGACAGGAAAATGGGTCCTTGGCTAATCTGTCAGAAATTGGCTTGTCCTAAATAATAGGAACAAAGAAAAGCTTGTAAGGAAACCGCTGCACTATCTCTATCAGTCAGCCTTTCCTTATTTCTATTACATGCAGCCTTGCTTATGCCTCTGACACTTTAAGGAATACTCAAATTCCGCTCTTCTTTTCTTTTTCTTCAGACCAACTGTCTTTGGGTCTGATCCAGACCCCAGCCAGTTTGAGGGAAGTCTTTCTAATGCTATTGGCTCTCTTTGGATCTTCTCCATCGCTTGCATTGCTCTTTAGTAAATCCAAGGCACACGTTTGACTTCTTAGAAAGCTGATCTCAGGAAGGTAGAAACCAAATAATTCCGGTGTAGCACCTCAATGCCCTGCTTGAAACAAATCTGCCAGAGGGTTGCTCACCTCAAAGAAGGAGATAACAAAGGGAGGATTTTCTCCTGAATATAGTATGGTTTCTAATATTTTCTATTAAATATAATCCAATGGAAAATATAAAAGCGAAAGAAATCTTTTTGTGCAGCTTGCTTCCTCTGCCCCCAGACAAATTGCACAGGATCAACTACTTACACCCTTACTTTCTATAATAAAAGACCTAAAAATGTAGTCAGATCTCAGCCTTTAATATATGCCAACAGGGTGAAATGGATCAAAAGTCTAAATCAGTACTGTCAAATATCTGTAGGAACTAAGGAAATAGGCTTCAAATCCTTACCCCAGAATCAGCAATGAATGTGGATTTTTGTTTTAGAATTCTTTTTTTCTGGGGATTATTATTATTATTATTATTATTATTACCCTTATACTGAGGAGAAGTCTTTTATGGAAATAGAAATATTACTTATTTCTGACCTACTGGGCTGAGGTCTAAATTAAAAGAGCAGCTGATTTTCAGAAATCCCAAAGGGATAGAAGAGCACAAGGGCAAAGGGTCCTTGATGGTGCTTCATGGAGAAACAGGAGAAGCACAGAGTCAGTCCCCAGGGAGCAGCTCCATGGTGCCTCCTCTGTGGCAGGGCTTGTGCCTGGCTCACAGTGCCATTGTACCCCAACTCTGGAGCAATGCATCACTGAAGAAGACATCACATCACATGAGAGCTCCTCATGTCTGGAAGCGTGTCTGGAGAAAGGAACAACTGCCAGAGTCGCTCCAGGTGGATGGGATCAGCTGCTGAGGGAGGACCTGAGCTGGAGATGGGGATCTCTGGAACCCCAGCTGTTCTCCATCTGGGCTGCACCTCTTGGTGCCTGCTGGGCCACCTGCACAGAGTGGTTCTGGTCCTCAGTTCAGATGGGGCTTTCCACCAGCACTCAGGAGCCTTCACTGGAAGAGGGCAAGCTGAGAAAGCTGCAGAGTCAGCTTCTACTTGGGCTGAAAAAAAATAAAATTCAAAGAGAGCAACTGTATGGGGTGGATGGCAGGTTTGAGGGGTAGAAGGTAGTGTGATAGTGAGCGTGGCTTGGTGTTCCCCTCCTTTCTCTAAAGAAAGGATTTCATGTCTTAATTTGGTACTTTGTAAAATGAATCTTGCCTGTGTCAGAAGCAATCTCAGCTGTTGTCCTCAACATATGGGCTGAGACGTGTGCTGATTTTACTGCTACTCTTCAACAGAGACCTTTGGAGGCTGAACCTGACCCTTTGAGGCTCAGCAGAGATGTTGCAGGTGAGTTGTGTCTTGGTTTTGAAGGCTTTGCTGGAGCCTCTGGATGCCACTGAAATGCTTACATGCAATAACAGCAACAAGGGCTTCTCTTCATCTCCTGGTGCTGAGTGGGGTGTTCTCTTTTGGAGATGGCAGCTGTGTCTGCCTGGGAGAGCATTAGATTTAACACAGGGGAACGATTGGAAACTGGTCACAAATGTATGGATACTCCAGTCCTTTTCCATAGAAAACCTGAAATCCAATGAAAATGTTTATTTATTGTTTTATTTTGGCTTGCTTTCAGATCTTATTATATTACAGCTACAGAGATTTAATTAAGAAAAATATTGAATGTGGTCAACTTTGTGCACACTAAGAATGTGATGAGAACAGCAGATACTGTAAAAACCCTTAAATAGTTCTGTCAGTCTCCTGAAAAAGAGGAAACTTGGTGTTTTCTAACCAGTATTTTCCTATCATGAAATAGGATTGGGGGATTTTAGAGGATGATAAATTGACTATGAGTCAGTGGGGCAACATTGTGCTAAAGGAATCTGCTCTACTGTACTGCAGATAATGTGGTGTGTACTTCAAAAACTAACTAAAAACTACCCAGACACTCAATTTTCCACTTTCTTCAGCACTGACTGGGCCACAAGATGCAGTTTAGGGCTTCATGTTGTAGAATTGGACAAGTGACGGTGCAGAGCTGAGACCACAGCAGTTGTGGAAAATGAGAATCAGTATTTTTGCAGAAGAGGGTGTTTCCCTGACGGGAAGAGAAAGGAATGAGGGCACCTCATGACAATTACACACATAAACACTCAGACTCTGCAGCAAGACACCTGATCATCAGAGATGCTCTGTCTCCAGAACCCTGCTCTGTATGGGATTAGAACTGCAAAGAAACAGCAAATAGAATAGCATGAGACCATCTCAATGTGAAAGTGGAAACCCAGCTGGTTTGTTCTGTTGTTTTTGCATCTGTTCCACATTGCAAGAAGGCTGATAGCAATTCCTATGCAGCCAAATACAGTCAGCAAAGAATCCTGTGTGGTTTAAACCCAAATTCTTGGGGGAGGATTAATCTGAAGGGTGCATTTTTATTGTCTTGACTGGCAAACAGCTGATCTGATGAGAAGCCTGTGGTAGTGCTGAAAGCTCACAAAAGTATTTCAGAAGCATCTTAATTCATGGCTCATATCTCAGTTTGTGCCTCCGCATTGCTCGATACTAAATCTTTCAGCATTTGGGCCCAGCTGCCTCTGCTCTTTTCAACAATAAAGATGAGGGTCACTTCTCCTCATTAGCCACTATAAGCTGAATTTAAAAATAACATGCTGATGTTGCTGCACGTAAGTGTTGAAGTTGGATTAAATATGAGAGAAAAATAAATCTGGGAAGAGCAAGCTACAAAGGGAATTGCAGATTCACTTTCCAGTCTGAAAGATTTTTAGGGCAGAGACTGTCAATTATTTTGTTTGTACAACAATCTCAACATAAATGGGGCCTCTAGCTGCTTCCACAATGTAAATTATTGATGCTGTTAGGATCCACAAAAGACATGTGCCTAGCTTTAAGCACAGGGATAATAAAACTGACATCTAAAGGAACCCTTTAGCTGAAAGTTAAATATGTGCTTATGTTCTTTGGGCTTCTGGTGGCTGCTTTAGGGCTTATGTACCTGATGGGATCTTGAAGTAACAAAGCTTGCCATGCTGTGATAGGGGATGCAGGTTTAAATAGACACACTTGGGAGTTCCAGATAATTCTTCTGACCTCTCAGAGAAACTCAGCCCTGTTGACTTCGCAGGAAACCACTTGAAATAGATAGTCCTTATCCAAAGTGACAGCAGGTACACGATCCTAATAAAAGAAACATGGACCCGTTGCACATCATCCTGTCATTGCGTTACCCTGCCTGACAAAGGGAGGCACCACACCGTGATCTGAGAGAGATCTGAGGTGACACGGCACCTGACAAGGCATCCTGGCTGATGAAAAGGGAGCTGGGAGGCAGGGAGGGTGGCAAGGAAGCCAGGCTGGAGTCACCTGGAGCTGTGGCTCAGCACTTGCTGATCCCTTTGTGTTGGGTGGTCTGTGCCTGCACTCCCAGTGACAGATGTGAGTTCCTGAGGTGCCAAAATGAGCCTTGTCTAAGCAGAAATAACAAAAAGGAAAAACTGAAGAGAAAAAAAAGTGAATAATCCTCAGCCTCTGGGGCCTTTTTGGGTAGCTATTTTTCACCCCAGCCTTTAAACAACCTGTGCCACAGCAGATTGCAAGCCCTTACAGATTTCCTAGCCTTTGCCTTTTGGAAAAAGCCTTGCTTTCTTTTTGGCTCAGTTTACATTCCTTTTCAGCCATCTCTCCCTCTCTTGGAGGTGGAAGTTTGCAATATATTATGCATGATGTTATTTAAACCTCTATGTTGATTGTGGTTTCTATGGAGGCTCTTTTTTTGATGTTGTTCTTTTTGAATGTATCACCTGCCTTTGGAGCAAGACACTTCTGGCTTGGCTGTCCTTGCTGTGAAATGTCAGAGGGAGCAACATGAGAGGAGACCTAAGCCCTGCAGAGACAATACCAATACCATGGTGATCAGCAAAAAACTACCTGATCACACCTGTCTGTCCTGCCTGGGGCCTCTGTGCTCTCTGCATCCTTCAGTCTCTCTTCTCTGCTCTCCCTTTCACACACTTGCCCCTTCCTGGGGGATAAGTTGCAGCAGCCCATTCGAGGCAGTGCCTGTGCTTCCAACCGGAGGAACAACCTTCAGGAGGGTGAGCATGCATCAGAGGCATCCATGTGCTAAGGAAGGAGCTGTGCATTTTCCCTTTTCTTTCCTCTTCCTGGGCAAAAGGGAAAGGGCCCGTGTAATGCCTCCTATCCATGTCTTTATCTTCCCTCTTGAAGTACAGAGCTGAGGGGCAACTTTCCATTCCTTACAGTTGTCACCATGTGGTTCTTCCTTTCAGGAACAAGGTGACACAAAAACCTTTGGGAGATGCACAGCAGGAGCCCATGAGGGATCTACCCCTGATGAGCACAGAGAGGTGGGCTCTGACTCCTGCAAGCAATGCTCTGCTCATCCCAATGCCTCTGGTTCCACCTCAGCCTCCAAAAAATGAGATTGTGATTCAGTGAGAGTGAGCACAAGTGATCAGGAGAAGGTTTGGCTCTGCAGAAGGAAGGTCAGACTTAGGGCATCCAGTGCAAGGTGGCAGCTCCTGCTCCTTGGGCTCAGAAGGAGACCTTTGGCTGAGCCTGGTGGAGTCCATCTGAACTCTGCTGGTTCCAATGAGCCCTCTGAGCATGGATGGCCACCCATGGTCCTGAGACTCATGAAACACTGAGCCCTCTCACCTGAAGAGAATTCCTTTCTTCCAGCTTCTGGCTGCATCCTCAAAGCCTTTCAGGAAGAGCCTTTTTCAGAGCAGAGGTGTACATATGTCCTCCATGGAGTCAGAGTCATTGTTTGGACTGTGCTCACAAGGCACTACATTATGGGTGGAGCAAAACTGGTATTTCAAACTGGAAGAACCAAAAAGACAAAGGGAGTTACACAGATCAGGAAGGCTTGGATGAGTGAAAGACACTTTTGCCCCTCTGATGAATTGTGTCTGTTAAGTATGTTGCCTTTTTCCCAAGCTGGAAATGAAACTTGAGATAAGCACACAATTTGGTTGTAGTCAATCAACCCTACCTAGGGCAGAGACCTAAGGGGAGGAGATGCCCTTTAAACAAGGAAGATGTGGGAACTGTGTGCTCCTCAAAAAGCTGTTGGAGACCTCAGGGACATTCTTGCAAAAGGCAGTGCTGCTACATCTTCACAGCTTCCCCATCACCAAGCTCCATGGGCTGCAGTGGCACTGCTTGGTTGCAGTGGAAATTGTCTCCCAAACACAGAAAACTCCACACTCTAGTGTGCCAAGCAGCCACGGCCTCTGCTGTAAGGCCATCAGCCACTGATTGCCTGGGCACTGTGTGAAAATGGACAGATTTCAACTCTTGAAATCAGGTTTTGTTCATTAATCTTCACACTGGGCTGACTCCCAGTCTTACGTGACCTGATTAATTTAAGGTGGAGAACCAAAGAAATTTGAGATTTAGAAGGTAGGGGTTTTCTGACTTTTGGGCTAAAACTTTCTTGTTTGTCTGGAACAAACTGGGGTTCACTCCTCTCTTTGTGATGCTTCTGTGGCCCAGGCAAGGGTTAACATCTCTAAGTCACCCGCTCCACTGCCCACCCTGCAACAGGCTTAGCTTGCCCTTCCATTGTTTGGACTAAACCTTCCCAGATTTACTTACTTCCTTTTGATGTCTGGCAATGTTTGTTTATTAGCGCCAGTGGCCTGTGTTAACTCTGAGTAAGTCTTTGACTAAATCCCATTCTCTGCCTTTCCTCCCTTCACGGGCTTGTGAGCTGATAAACTTCAGTGCTGGCTTTCAAACCCAGTGAGGTTAAACATGAACTTCTTTTACACCTGCCTGCTTTCCCAGCTAATGGACTCTGGTGGCTGCTGAGAGAGGAGTCCTTTTATGGCAAAGAGAAGGCTGCAAAAGTTCATTTCATTTCTGGTTTGTATGTTTGAGAAGTGGGGTTTTAACTCTTGGAGAGGAAAGAATTATTGTAGTGAATTCCCTTCTGTCCTGAGGTCATCTGCTTAACAGTAGCAGAGAAATAATAACAGGACAGGTATTAGCCCATAAGTCACATAGTGTTATATATAGTCCACCAAGCATTGTTTTATTATTCCCTTTTTTTTCACGGTGCTTAAGTACCATTTTGGGGCTCAGGGTTTAGGCAGCTTCAATCTACAGTATGAATCAAGAGAAAGAAGATGAGAGCTGTTTGGGAAATGATAAGTACTTCCTATGGAAACTTTTGCAACACTTCTGGTTTTCCTTCAATCATGGGAAAATTCCATTAAAAGAACAAAGCCTACCAAAAAAAAAAAAAAAAAAAAAAAAAAAGAAGAAAAAAGCAAGCAAAACTAATCCCCAAATCCACATACTTTTTTTCACATTTTTTATATTTGAAATTTTTATTTTTGCCATGGGTCTGTCTTAGGAAAGAAGGTATTGAAAATCCCCTACAACTATTTGTGGCTTTTCATTTTAAGACAAGCTCCTGACTAGATTTGCTCATGTTATTTAATTACAGAAATAAGCCCTACTCTCAAATTCTATGTGGGTTATGTACTTTATGTATATGCCCTAAGTTTTATGATTTATGATTACAAAATAAGGTTGCATGATAATTTTAAACTAAAGAATCTTTGGATATTTATTACTCCATTATTTTGTCTCATAAAATTCTCTTAATCAGCAGTGATTAATTTTTGAGTCATCAGTATCTAAGAGTCCTAAAATGCCTTGTGGGTGCTTAAATATTCTTTTTACAGGATTTACAAGTTCACTGATTTTTAAAATGGTGTTTCAAGGGTCTACAGATGTTCCAGCATGGAGAAGTATCTCTGTGGTGCCAGTCTGAACTTTTCTATGCCATAAAAATATCTTTGCCAAAAAGAATTAATATTCAAACTGCAGGTGATTGACAGATGGCAAAGAGGAAGGATTATAGAATATGAATTGCAGAGTGAATCCAGATTGCACTGAAAGGTTTTAAAAGCCTAGGGATAATTTGTGGTCATCCAGAACTGAATTTACATGACAGTCAGATGACATAGTAACAGCTCTCCTTTTTGTCTCCAATATTTTTTCTTCATACATTTTCTTGAATTATAGCTTTTGGTGGAGGAGCTTTTAACTCATTTTACCCATGATTCTTTGGCAGTGCCTTTGTTCTCTTTCAGTGTGATGGTGGAAAGACCTCTGCTGAAGGTTTCTGACATCGTTGAAGAAATTGACTGAATTGTCACCAGTTCCTCTCTAGTCCTGTCAGAACAGTGAGGGGAGTAAACACGTGCCTTCCCACCCCTCCTATTCCTACCCTAGACTCCATCCCAGCCTTCTCCATCCCAGCCCCACAAGAGGTTCTTCTCCAGTGTGCCACTCCAGCTCAGAGCAGACATGTACTGAGTGGCTCTGCAGGGGAGGCAGCAGCAGGGACCACAGGGATGCTTCTGTGCCCGACTTCCACCTCTCTCCATGAGCATCAGGGACCTGGTCACCAAGGCTGCAACACAGACTTCTCAGAGACACTTAAACACTGCAAAGGAGAGCAGACTGTTATTTAACTTTAAAGATCAAAGCTTGACCCTGTCTGCCTGTAAGAGCTATTCCTGTCTATGTAGAAACCTTTTGGTTTCAAGAGGTCTCTGGTTTGCACAACCTGGGTTTTCTCTAGTCCTTTCTGCAGCCAGTTTAATGCTGGGATGTGCACAGAAATACTCTGCAGATGCCTGAAAACAGCTCACTGTGAGTCAAGGGGCACTATTTTCCAACAGGTCAATACTTCTGAGGTTGTTATGATAACCAGTGACAAAAAACCTGTTTACATGGAAAACAGTACTGATGGAGCTAATGTAGTTGCAAATACCATGTGCATTTCAACACAAATCTGCATATAGACAGTTCTTTGTAAATGAATGCCCTAGTGCCACAGCAGCCTTCAGAACAGGAACAGCTTTGCCTTGTCTTTAACTAGGATTGTGAGTCGCAGAAAGGTTTTGTTTCTCATTTCTGCATGAAAAAAAAACGGCCTCTTATATGTTCCAAATATCTTCCTTGAAACATTTATTTGCCTGGTGCAGTGCTGAACTGCTTGTGCCCTTTGCCTGAGCAGTCAGGCAGTTCCCTTTGAAGATGTTTACTAATTAAATAAGAACAAAGATGGAATGAATGTTAAGGACCTTCAAACACTTGGTGTATGCTGCAGTTCTATGACTGTACTTCACAAGCTGCTGTAAAATCCATACAATTTGGAATATGCCACATTCCTTTCATGAATTCTCTTTGTTAAAAAGGTTAAGGGGAAACAAAAGGAATTCTGGCTGGTTTATAGCCTGTTTTTTACATCTGCAACTTTTACAGTAGGAAAGGTGTAGAGTTTGTTGGATCTGGCAGAACACTGAGACCCAGCATGGCAGATTCCAGCTCTAGCTGTGGCTTTAAGAAACTTACTGGGTCTGCTTCTTTTCCTTATCCACCAAGCATAGGCTGGTACCTGAAGGCACAAGTGCAAATCAAACCCCAGCTACAAGCACTGCCAGATTCAGGAGTATCCAAACTCTGAATAACCCTTATTTTTAGGATCTGGGGTAAAGTTTCTTTCTCACTCATTTAGGTGTGACACACTCGTGCTGATCTCAATAGCTGGAGATCTTTTTAATTAAAGAACAATGATAAAAAGCCACATAAAATAGGTTGCATCAAAGCATCATCATACCACAAATGCTAATTATTATAATTATACAAGATTGCTCACATTTATTTTCTAGGTGGGAAGGCACACCAGCTGACTGGGTTTCAATGTGTGGCTATTTCAGCAAAATTTTAAGGAGTCAGATGTCTTGCCTAGGAGTTGTCCCTTCCAAGCTGCATAGCTATGGTCAGTCTCTCACCTAATGTAAACATCTCACTCAGTGCATGAGAATTGACATAAGGGACTGTCTTTGAGTGAGTTCCAGTCACTTTCTTTGGTCTTCCTGTTTTAGGGACCTCTCCCAGGCTGACAAACTCTACGTCCTCTGGGGAGGCTGTAGGTACATGCAGTGTCCTAGTGGGCTGCTTGTTCACAAGTGGCCCCATCACCCCTACTTAGCCATCCTCCTGGGATTATGTCAGGGTTTGGTCCCTTCCAGAGGAATAACAGGTCCAGCATGACTGGTCCTGCTGTTGGTGCAGGAGCTGGGGCGTGGGGCAATAGCAACACCCTTCTTTTCCCCACCAAGAGGTTTCCTGGGACAGCAAATCTGCAGCCATAGCAGAGACTGTTTGGTTGCTCCAGATAACTTACCAGGGCAATCTTTGTCAGAAAAGTGGGAAGACACAGAGCTCCAGAAGCAGGGCTCTGGTGTAACAGCCAAGGTGGAGAGAAGGAGCCATGGTGAGCTGGAAAAGGTCAGGAGACAGAGGAAAGCAAAAGCCTCTCAGGGCACAGGAGGAACCACTGCTTGGTTGGGCTGCTCTTTCAAAGTCTGCAATCATATTTGTTTTACACTGACAAAACTATGTTAGAATATACTTTTGCTGAAAAGGCAAGACTGGAGCCCTTGTCTCTATATAACAAACTGTGAGAGAGATAAAACATCTTGTTAGGAACAAACAAATGAAACAAAGCAATTTTAAACCATTCACAATTAAAAATAATTAAAGGCTGTTAAACATCCAGTCTAAAGAGGATGGGTTTTTTCAAAAAAACCCACAAAACCCCAAAAACTCTAAGTGAGATGGCTCCAGAATGTAGTGTAATTTTAAAATCTAAAGCAGTTCAGTGGGTTAGAGAAAAACTTGTGAAAAAAGGAGCTGCCAACCCCAGTTTGTGAAAAAAGGAGCTGCCAACCCCGGTTTATATTTTTCTGGTTAAAAATACCAACCACCACCTCAAAACCACATTTGGTTGAAATTTTTACTTATCTCTTTTTCCTCTGGGGCTAATGAATGGAGATGTGCAAGACAACTAAGTTGGCATCAGGTGATTGTTACGGCTCTTGAGTAAATATTTGCATGATCATAAGATGGATTGGCTTGGAAGGGACCTCAGGAGGTCTCTGGTCCAGACTTCCTCAAAGCAGGGGCAGTGCTGAGATTGGGCTGCCCAGGGCTTTATCCCCAAGGTTTTGGATACTCTGTGGAAGCCCATGAGTTGCTGAATGCAATTGTGTTCCCCATGTGTGCCTAGAGAGGGCTGTGGAGTTGCTCCCTTTCTGTTCTCTGCCCAGGGGTTGGAGCCTGACATTCTACTGTACGTACAGGTCTACCTTCCTGGGGGAGAGTAAAGTTGGGGTTTTTATTTACTGTTTCTGTTCAAAAACTTTTTCCTGGGACAAAAACAGCATCACACAGCTCATCCAAAGCCAGGTACAGCATCCCATTTCAGATCACCCAAAGCTAAGGGCACTGATTTCATAGGTGAAAGTCAGACAGTGGGCACATCTGATAGGACAGAGAGAAAAACCTGGGCACAGGGCACTAGTGATGTCTGCACCTTTCTGTTACGGTGTTTCCTTTCCTGCACGTGAAATGAAGACACACACCCTAACATTCCATAGGACTTGTCTCCAGGACTTGAAGCTGCACAGCAAAATTACTTTCATCTTTTAAGCAGCAGATTTTCACTGTGAATTAAGTTGCATTTTCTTTTTGTGCCTAGTGAAGGGAAAGCTAGCATGTATTTCCAGTCTTTATTTTCCATTATACTGCTTTAATACAACTTTCTCTTAATAAAGGCAAAGCACTACTAAAAAGCTCAGATAGTTCCATAAGTAGCAAGGCCAAGGAAGTTTCATTTCCTACAGATTTGTATCTTAAGGTTGCATTTTTATGTGGTGTCTCTGGTGTCTAATGATAGATGAGTCACACACTATGATTTAGGTGGGAAGGGTCCCCTTCACAGAATCACAGAGTCACAAAGTTGGAAGAGACCTTTAAGATCACAGAGTCCAACTCATGCCCTTACACACCTTGAGGTGTCTAATCCAGCATCATGGTAAGAAAAGGTCTAATTCTGGAGGCAGATCAGATTTCTTGGGATCTCATTCATCAAGGTTTGGAAATCTCCAAGGCAGGACAGTGCCCACCCTCTCAGGGGTCTTGTTCCAGCACTGAACTCCTCTGAAGGTGAAACAATTTTCTTCTGTCCAGCTGGAATAGCCTCCAACATAGGTTGCAATTTCTTCAGCTTGTCCTTTCACTGTGTGTCTTCCAGAAGGGGCTGTCTCCATTTCCCCCATTTTCCTTCCATCAGGCAGTAAAAAGAAAGGAACCTGATCCCCTGCCCATCCTCTCCTGGTTGAACAAAGCCAGCCATCCCAGCCTCTCATTGCTCATTATGAACTTCAATGTCCCTTCCATCCTAGTGCTCTTCACTTGGGTGCCTTCAAGTTTTTGTGACTCTTCTGACTCTTGGGTGATGGTCCCAAAGCAAGATGGAATACAGGGGTTTATTTTGCTATGTGATTTTTCTTTTCTTCCTCGTCCTTCTATTTGCATAGCTTTTGTGTCTTTCAGTCTTTGACCTCTCTGTCAATGTATTTAATAATTTTTAAGCCTGATAATGGGTTTAAAAATTATTTCTGGAAAGGGTTAATATACAGGTACACCCAGTCTTACTCAGAGTAATTACACAGACATGATATTCTTATGAAAGGAGGCTAAAATGCCAGCAATGACAATTTATTGGTCTTACGTGAAAAGAGGGAGGAAAAGCCGGTGATGATGGGGCAGATGTCATTCCAGAGCAGTTGTGTCTATAGAAAATGTTTCTTTTCTGAGGTATTTGCCATATTTTCTTCTTGGTATTTATTGATTCCTCAGACAAAATCGTTTCTTATAAAATCAGCTGTGTTAATCTAGACACAGAGTTGAGGCTGTTTTATCTATCCTGGTGGACATTTCTTAATGCAGAAGTGCCAGTAGAGTATCAGCAGATGTTTTGAGGGATGCCCTACTTGGTACTTACTCTAGGTGACCTGAGAGGGTGCATGGAGGGAACTGAAGAGCCATCTCATTGCCCTGCACATGGGAAATCTAAAAGGACTTGCCTCTCCAATATTGTATCTTAAAAAATTGTATTAGCCCAAATGAGACCTATACTGATAAAAAACCTGGTTCCCACCCAAACAATGTTGGTTTTCTCCAATGAACATATTTCAGGCATGGAAAAATGCGGTACAGGTTACATGGGCAAAACTCTTTTGCCTGTGTGGCTTAGTGAAATGCTCTGCCCAGGTTAAGGCACAGCCATTTGGAAATCCATGTGGGCTGGGTACTCAATATCTGTCACACATCACAGCCTGGCACCCCCAGGATTGATTCTGTCCAAATCTGTATTGTAGACATGCTTTAAAGACAACTACTGCAAATATTTTTGCACTAGCATAGCTGTATTGATTCTTGGAGGGTCAAGGATTCTGTTTTGCTCATAAGATTACAGCTAAACTGGCAAACCTTCCTGAGAAGTCACGTCTGCTCGATGGCAATTCATTTTGAGCTTCTCAGAGGTTACCATGAACATGGAAAACATCCAACAAAGGGATTGCAACAAATGCAGATTGAATGGCCCTTGAGTAGGGCTGAGTTTTCAGATGGCAACAGAGCACCATGCCTGTGTTATATTAGTTTTGCATATTTATGAGCTCGTAAGTGTTACACATTTGACAGGGCAAGTCATTGCTCAGCTTCCAAGGGCTCTTTCTAAGACAAACAGGCACTTTCACAAATCCACAAAATTTTATTTGATTTCTTTTTAGAGGAAGCTGGAGGCTGAAGCTGGAAACATACTTTTCAAAGGGCTAAAGCCAGGGCCCTTCCTCTTTTAAAATACTGGATTTGCTTTTATTTTCTTTAAACCAGTTCTTTGTCTCTTTCCTTTGCTATTTCTTTTCTTGCCTACCTGCAAACTTCTGTTCTTTATTCCTCAGGTCTTCATCCAATAGTTAATACTTGAAGGGGCACCTAAGATGGCAGTGGATAATGAAGCCAGCCCTTTGAAGAAACTTTGAATAATGAAATGGTCTTGCAATGGTCAAGCTGTGGGATATATTTCCCAAAGACTATGAAAAAATGAGCATGAACTCTTCACATTTGTCAATGTTCTGTACATATTTATTTTCATTTTTTCCTCCTTTCCTATGTTTGGATTATGATCACAAATCATCTCTCTTTACCATGCAGACTTTTTCTTTGTGTCTGGTCTCACAGTCTGTCTTCCTCTAAGTAACTGAGTCATCTGGCTCATCCCTACCTCAGACTTCCCTAGGTGCTGAGTACTGTTCTTTCACAAATTAAAGTCTGGTTTTTTATGACTGGGGACTTTTCCACTTTTTAGCCCTTCCTTCTTTTGGACAGTCTGTACTGGGTGCCTTTTCCTGTTCATGTACTTGTTTTTCTTTCCTGCCCTTCAGGAAGAGCACTGTCATAAAGAACTTACTTCCCCTTTGCTTTGTGTTCCTTCTGGACAGAAGACAGTGTGTGCTGAAGGTCCTGACAGACAGTGGGTTTTCCCCAAAATTCTGCATTTCGATTTTAGTGACATTTAACATACCAGCACAGTCAGAAATCCCAAGCTGGCTGATGAAGCTGGTTTGTATGCACCTACTTACCCACACACGAACTCTGTACAGAGTGCTCAGTGTCAAATTGAGCATCAGTGACCTGAATCCTGATGGCTCTTGGATTTCAGTGGTAGCCAAGCAGCAGTCTCAGTTCTTCTCTGGTCATTCCTCCCAGCAAGGAGAAAGTGCTTTTGATGTGTTTTTATTTATTAAGGTTGCCATGCTGAAAATGTAGTAGCAGTTGTTATACTCTAGCTTCATGGGTTTTCACTGTCAGTTGTTAACTAGGGGCAGAACCAGAGGTGGGTTTGAGATAGGGCAATCACGATGGCTCAGATCAGAACCTGCCTGCCTGCCAGTAGGGCTGCTGCATCATCTGTGGTTGGATTTGTGCCTTAACATCAACTCATATCACATATAAAGCTAATGCTGTAGAATGCTATGATGCCTGCCCCTAACATTCATGTTTTGTCACCTTCACACCCACTTACTAGAAAAAAACCTTAAAGTTATGGTTGCTTCTTCATTGCTCAGAAAAGGAGTTTTTCTGAAGCAGAAATGAAATGTGCAGCAAGAGCCCACAGGGTCTCATGGGAAGCAAGGTTCAGGTCAGTCACATTTTTAAGTCCAGCGCTGCCAAGCAGTTGAGAAGACCTATTGTGTTAGCCCTGTATTGCCCTGTTGTTAGCTTTCAGGAGATGACTAATGTGCCTTAATTAATCCCTGTGTGAAAAACATACTTTGTCGGCAACACAGACAAGGCCAAAGCTGTGAGCAAGTTATTGGGAGCTGCATCTTTGTGATGTGCTTTTCAGCAGGGAAATGTTGGCCACATAAGGAAACCAGCACAAACTGTGCTCTTTGCTCAAAACCTATTTACTGAAAATGATGAAAACCTGACCCTAGTTCAAGAAAAAGCATCTTCATAAGTAGAAAAATACTAGTAAAAATTGCAATTAACCAGGAAGACATGATCACAGGCTCACAGAGAATGGCAATGAACAGTGGTAATGCCACAGCATAGCAAAGGCACAGTGAGCTCAGATGTACTGCTCTGTATAATCAGGACCTGATTTCTGTATGCAGTGTGAGTGCTGTAGTATTTTTTCTTTTTAAATCTTGGTAATAAAGTCAAATCCTGACTTAAATCAGGGCATTGGTAGTGATGGCAGATAGACACTGTCACCATCGGCCAAAAGATCTCAAATCTCTTTGTAGATATATATTCAAAGGTCATTTTGTCCAGAGCTGAAAACCAGCCCTCTCTGGAATAAAAATTAAGCAGAAAGTAGAAATGTGCAGAAATATCAGGCCAGGGAGTGAAGACTTCCCCTTCCAATTGAAGGGCAGAGGGATGGTTAAATGATTAAAATATTAGCCATAAAACTGACATAACAAAACTGCATTTTCCAGTCTCCTGTAATACTGATGAACACCGTAGGAAATTGAAAATATCTGATCCAAATCTGTGGTGCATGAAATCTTCCTTAGTGTTGGATATTTTCTTGATTTTACTTTGAATATTCTGGCACAATGTGATAACAGCAGTGAGACTGACTACGAGATTAGCCCCTGGTCCAGACTGGCAAAATGGAAATTCAGAGTGTGAAAATTGACTCCATAGGGCCTAAAATGCTACATGTATATTGATTATGTGCTTGCATGGGGATATTTATGTGAGTGTGCTGGTCACACATGTTATACCTATAGGCACCAAGGGAGGTGAAACACATCCCCCTTTCAAAACACTGGGTTTGAAAGGAAGGCTGAAGTAAAGGCAGAAATATTGACTGGGGGATGGCCTGACCGTAGCAATGCTTGTGAAGCTGAAGAGTTGTTCCTGAGTCTGATCCTTAGCTAGCTGTGGGTATGTCACCACACTGAATGAGGCTGCCTTGGGCTTGTTGGAGTTTGACCCAACTTTAATATTTTATTCCAGGCTTGAGTCAATGGTCTGCCATGGGAATCAGTTAAAATAAACACTAAAACTAGGTTTGGAGTAGGGGAAATTCAATTTGGGAAATGCTGTGTATGGGTGGAGGTAAAAGCAAGCAAGAAAAGTAATTGTGATGCTGTGAGACAGGCAGTGGTTTAAGAGCAGAGCAGAATGAGCGCTGAGGTGGAGAAAATAAACCCACATTACGAGTTAAAACAACACCTGAATTTGTCTGAAATACTCAGACCAAATCTCCTACTGGGAACACAGTTTATCCTGGTGAGGGTCAGCTTTGCCTTGTGATTTAGGCCTCTCATTTCCATCATCTCATCACCAGTAAAACAAATTCTGCAAGCAAGAGCACTAGAGCTTCTTTCATGCTTCTGGAGCTAGCACAGCTATGCCAGTGCAAATCTGGTAAAGTTGGGATGGCAAAATCTAGCAGCCTTAGCCTGACCTCAGATTCCATCCTCTCATCCTCTTTACTCTCTTGGATGCTGAAGCCTCCTGGTTGTAAGGCCAGATGTGAGATTTCAAATGAGAACATGGGCTGGATCAGAATTTGCATGTTTCACTGCTGGGAGAAGATGGTTTATGGTGGGCTCTGTGAAACAGCTTCTCCCTGCTCTGGAAACCAGGGCAGACCTGAGCAGATTGCAGAATCTCTTGGGGGTGTGTGTCTTGCACTGATACAGCTTGAGGTCTAAAGAGGATTGTGAGCATCTGCATATTGTAGTCCTTATCCTGCAGGTTTCAACCATTATTTTTCATAGGAAAGGGACTTCTTTTTACACACCCTGCATAGCTGCTGCTTGACATCCCCAATAAGGTGGGCAACTAGCTAGGAACTAATGAGAATTTTAAGGTAGTGGAAATCTTTGCTGACCTTCCAGTAGTTTCTCTATCAGGTTCAAACTTGGATTCTTCTTAGTAATTGGTAGGTAGCTCTGTGGATGAGAGTCTGATGTTTTAGGGATGGCACCATGTGCTCAGGGAGAGCCTAATGTGCTCTAAAAGACTCATCTGAACAAATGCATGTCCATAAACCCAGGAGCACTTAAGTGATTGCAGCCACTTGTTGTTTTGATCATATTTTCCCAGTTTTAGCCCGCATTCTGTATTCTCAAGGATATTGAGGTACTTGATTCCTATTGATTTTCTCATGATCAAGGTAGCATGTAAATACCTGTAACAATCTGGATAGAGATAAGAGAGTTTCTTTTTGAAGCTGCACTGGATGTTAAACACAGCAATGACTCATATGCTGGAAACAAAGCTGAAGAGCAGAAGAGACGTGATTGCTTGGGGCCATGAGACAAGGCCTGAAGGACAGGCAGGGAGGAACTGCTCCCGGAGAACTGAAGGCATTCTGTGCTGGCAGTTCATCGATGAAGGTTGCTCATTATTTGCTGATTTTGAACGTGTTGTTTGCTGAAGGCCAAAGCCTGTCAGATCTTAGGAAGGTTCTTTTTCAAGAGCATTTGTTGCCTCAGCAAACAGGTCATGAGTCCAACCCACCCACTCCACAAACAAACATTTCTCCAAATTATCAGGGGAATGGAGTTCATTTGACAGAGATGTCAGTTTGGTAGAGACAGATCACTTAGGGTGTGGGGAGTTTTATTGTGCGTGTGTGTCCAAGTCTTTGCCCTCCACTCTTCAACTTTCTCCCCATGCATCCTGTATAATGACTGTGCGTGTGTGTGTTGATTTCATTCCTTTTGGAGCTGCTTACCTTTCTAATTATACTCACTAAGTATTCAGTACTTCACTTGGCTGTGTTCCCAGAACAAAGGCCATAGCTGAATACAAATAACTGAATTAAAATAACTTTGGCTTTTAATCAGAGGAAGGCCCTGTGTTGCTTAGGAAGTTTGAGATATCACTAAGCAGAAAGGTAATTCTGCCAGCTCTTATGTAAATTGGGTGCCTGTATGCTTCCCAAAGCAGCTTCCACACACACATCTGCCAGATCACTTCTCCTGGTGAGCTTCAAGGGTGACTAAAGGGAGGTGATGGCAACAATTACACTGGGACAAGAAGGAACTCTAAATGGGTGAGAGCGTTTTTCAGAGACAAGAATTACTCACAGAATGCCCCAGCTTGAGTAGAGGCCATCTGAATCTGTTTGAATTGTTGAAGAAAAAGAAGGGCAGGAAAGATGGTATCTAGTGGTATCTAGAAGACACTTTAGTGGGATCCTGCTGCAGAAATGATGTCTTAATGATGTTCAAGAAACCAGTTTGGTTTTGAGAAGAAACTGGGAAGAAGAATAGGTGAGAGCAGCTTTTGGAGAATGTCAGACATTGCTCTTGCTCTTCCAAGAGAACAGAGAACAGAACTGACATGTGCAAAGATAAAAAGAGCTCATCTCTCTGCACTGATGATAATATATATATATTAAAAAAAATACTGGAAGACTTTGGTCACTGTTTTCATGCATATAAATCCATCCAAATTGTCAATAATCATTAATTAGAAACTATTTTTGTCAGATTTTAACCTTCTTTTTTTTTTTCCTTTTAGGGTTGTGGAGTTCATTTTGTGAGAATTTTTGTTTGTTAGGGCTTTTTGAGAGGGAAGAGGGAGAGGAGCTTTTGGATTTATTTTATTTGGTTTTGTTTATTATGGCTGATGCAATCCAGACTTGAGGTGCAAAAAAATGTTTGTATTTTTTTCTTTTTGGAGCAATTTCGATGATGTTATCATGAAATGAAATAATCTGAGATTATTATTATTATTATTATTATTATTATTAACAGAGAAGTTTTGTCTTTGACTTTTTATTTGTTTCCCTGATGACTTTGATTTCCAGTCTTCACCTCTGTGCTACTGTTTTCTATCTATTCTTTCTTTCCTACAAGCATCAGATGTCTGTCTGCAGAGAGTACTACCATATAACTTGAATTTGAAGAGCATTGAATTTTTAACACATTAAGTGCCCAAAGCTTAGGAAGTTCTTTGTAGTCTTTTGCCACAAATCCAATTGATAAAGAGATGGGGGTGTTAAGTTAGAAGGACACTACCACTGCTGTTGGCTGGTAGTGTCACATGGGCGTCCTGGCATACCTGAGAACAGGTATTTCATGTAGAAGGGAGAGGAGCAAAGTGGCATCAGGGACACTTCAGCCCTCTGGGACACAGGCCTTGGAGGTGCTGGAGTCTTGCCTTGTTGCTCTAATGATCAAGTTTCTCCCAGGACCTCAGGCAGTAAAGGAGTAACAGCAAAAGCTGTGGAAATAGATCAAAAGAACTCAAAAGAAGTATCTGTCAGCCAGGGGTCCCTCAGGCATACACCCTTCCCTCACAGAGTCATTCATGGTATCATTCATTATGGCTGGGAAAGACCTTCAAGATCATCGAGTCCAACCTTTGACCAAACACCACCATGCCAATTAGACCAGAGCACTGAGGGCCACGTTCAGTCATTTGTTGAACATTTCCATGGATGGTGACTCCACCAATTTCCTGAGCAGCCCATTCCAGTGTTTAACCAGTGAAGAAGTTCTTCCTGATGTCCAACCCAAACCTCCCCTGGTGCAATTGGATGCCATTGCCTCTTGTCCTGTCCCTTCCTGCCTGGGAGAAGAGGCCAACCCCACCTTGCTCTCTCCTTTCAAGGAATTGTAGAGGTCTCCCCGAGCCTCCTTTTCTCCAGGGTAAACATCTCTATCTCTCTCAGCCACTCCTAATGTGACTCACTCTCCAGACTCTTCCCCAGCTCCACTGCCCTTCTCTGGACACACTCCGGCCCTTCAGTGTCTTTCTGGTTGTGAGAGGCCTAAAATTGAACCCAGGATTCAATGAGATGTGACCTCACCTGTGCTGAGTACAGAGAGACAATCGCTGCCCTGGTCCTGCTGGTGACACTGTTGCTGACACAGTTCAGGATGCCTTTGGCCTTCTTGGCCACCTGAGCTCACACTGGCTCAGGTTCAGCTGCTGTCAGCCAAGACCCCCAGATCCTTTTCTTTCAAGCATCTTTCCAGCCACTCTGCTCTACCCTGTATCACTGCAGGAGGTCGTTATGACCCAAGTGCAGGACCTGGCATTTGGCCTTGTTGAACATCACACAACTGACCTCAGCCCATCAACCCAGCCTGCCCAGATCCCCCTGCCCAGAGTCCTCCTGCCCTCTGATAGATCAACACTCCCACCCAGCTTGGTGTCCTCTGTGGAATTACTGAGGACTCCATCCTCATGTCCCTCCAGCTCTGGGGCTGCCAGGGTTGTCAGGGTTGCTTGGGTTCCTCTCTATCTGTGGACCTGGAATATGCTGGGAAACCCCTCTGGGAGGCTGTGGTTGGCTTCCCTTTCCTTTTGAGCTCTTGGAGCAGATAAACTGTTGAAGGTAAGCCCTTGGGCTGTGGGTGTTGTTACACAATTCCCAGAGTCCTCAGGGCTGGTGGGAAGAGCATCTTCCAAACATGTGTGACCATTCCCTGCTGTCTGAGCTGGGCTGTCAGTGTGTGTGCACAGATCTCCCACAGCCTCCAGGAAGTATCAAAACTCATCTGCTATCAGAATTTGTCAGAGATGGTTTAGGTGCTCCTGATCCTGCCAGGGACTGAGCTGGATGTCTCTTGAAGTCTTTGCCAACACAGTATTTCAGTAGTTATCATTAACAACAGGATCCTGCTCTGAGAAAGGCTGGTCTGCACTCCAGCTAACTGGAATGGGGGAAGAGAAACAGCAAAGCAGGCATTGGTTTTTATTAAGCAAACAGTGCAGATGCTCCAAATCTAACCCGGTGCTTTCTGAGCTCTCCTTTTATCCCTTATCAGTGTAAAATATGATGTATCACTTTTCTGGCTGCATGTGTTGTTTGGTTTTTATTTTTCCCCTCTGGCTTTGGGCTCTGCTTGTGAAACAAAAAGAAGAGAAAAATTATTTTTGGAATAAAAATAGTTTTAGTGAAAAAAGAATTCATGAATAAAAAAGAAAGCTGCACCTTTCCAGATAAGTTATGCATGAATACAACATTCAGAGTGGCAGCTTTCTACTCAAACATTCAGTAGTTTGTAATAACTGTTTGTCAGCTTTACAGGCAGATTTCAGAATTTCTTCTGTGATCCACATGCACTGGGTTTTGCTCAATCTCAAAACACAGTTTCTTCTTTAGGAAGAAACTGTGTTTTGAGATTGAGAGAAAAATAGAACCTGATGACTCTTCACTTTGTTTGCTGTATTCTTGTGGGCAAAACCTTCACCTTGTGGGCAAAGCCTTCACCTGTTGTGCAATCCAAGAGGAAACCCACCAGGGCAAAAAAGTAAGGGAAATTACTTTACCATGTTTTTTGCTACTAACATATTTATATATTTTTTTCCTCATGAAAGGAACTTCTATTTTATGTATCAATATCCACACTTGTCTATGTGGATAATTGCTTTGGAAATAAAAGAGTTTGGGGAATATGTGGGAGTTGCTATTGCTCTTTTTTTTTTTTCTTTCAGCAGGAAAAGGTGAAGTAGTGGCAAACCAAATCCCATTTATAGAGCATTTGGTTCACAAATTCTTTTAGATCCTTATTTTCTGGTTAATGGAAGTATTTGATCTGATCCAATGTCATTATCTAGTCTTCAGTGATAGCAGATCTAAACCATAATGAACTCTGTTGATCCAGAGAAAATTAGAGTATAATAGCAGAGGAATTTAATTGTGAACAGCTCTTCAGTTAAGTAGAAAATAATATTAAAAAGTCAGTGGTTGGAAGCTGAAGGCAGAAAAATTATACCTAATTTCTAGTGTGATTTATCTACACACTCAGAATAAAGGAGATTAACAATCATAATAAATGTAAGGATGCTGTGGACCTTGGGATTCTTGGCCTGGGACATATCTCACCCAGTTCTGGATGCCCATGATGCATCTATATCCACTTCTCAGAGCTTTGTTTTTGTGTCTTGTTTTTTTTTGGGTAAGGATTCAGTCAGCACCAGGGTGTGATTCAACCAACTAAAGACAGTCACTTAATTTAGGATGAAATAAAAAAAAATTCCAAGGCTCCAGTGGATATATTGACCTTATCCCCACCAGATGCAGAAGGACAACCAGGTGACATGACAGACACCTAGATGCAGGTGGGTTATTTCTGCCTCTGAAGAACTCAGCCTAAATTACATTCTCCAGACCAGACAGTGATGAAGAGCCTGAAGGAAATGCAGTTTTAATGGCCTGTTGTGCAGGAGACCAGAGGGTAGGATCACCAGCCCCTTCTGAGCATAGAATATATGAATCACCAGTGAGTAATTCTCCAACTGCTCTTAAAAACTCTGCTGATCATTTTGGGGCTTTCACTATGATTTCCTCCATTCCCAATGATTCATCTCTACCCTGGCCATGTTTTTGAATGAAGGCCCATGGGGAAGCTGCTTTTCTTGTTTTGGGTCTTAGCCTGCTGCAAGGAAAAATGAGGCACAGAAATGTGAAAGCACTTTTCTGCTCATCCTGGTGCTTTTTTCTGACCGATGCCAGCAGAGATATGAGAGTCATTGAAATCAGTACCATTTTGAGCAAGTTTAGGGCCCCAGCAGAACGACTTACAACATTAGGGCCTCTTTTTCTATCATGCACTAGATAATGATCTTCTTGGACTTGACCTCCTTAGTTATTTGTTCCTTGCAGGCTGTTTGTGTCCAGTTTCACACAAGAGCTGTTTGCCTGATGTGTGTGTTTTTGTGAGGGTTTACTCTGTGCCTTGAAATGGCTCCCCTTGCCAATGCACCCTGCCTGTTGTGTCCCATCTGGTTCCCTTGCTGTGGCCATACACAATTCCCCACCTGCTCTGGACACAAGAGACTTATCAATGTGTGCAGAGAGCCATACTGAGACACTTTGCTCCCTGGACATTTCCCCATTGTGCATTCTCTCCAACCTTTCTTTTACAGATGCTCTTTTCAGGCCAGTGGTGTGCCTCCCACCCATGCGTGGTTTACCCAGGCATCCTTATCCCTGATACCATGATTTTTCCTGGCTGTCACCCTGCTGGTTCCCTGCCACCCTTCCAGCTGGGATGCAGTAGAGCCAGTTGGCATCAGAAGTATTTGCCTTCATTCAGCACCAACTTCCCTTCCTGTCTTTTTTATAAGAAATATGGACAAAAACTTTTTAACAGGGCCTGCAGTGACAGGGTAAAGAGTGAAAGTTTTAAATGAAAAGAGGGTAATTTATATTGGACATTAGAAATTCTTTACTATGAGGGTGAAAGGGGTTGCCCAGGGCAGTTGTGGGTGTCCCTTCTCCTGAAGTGCTCAAGGCCAGGTTTGCTGAGGCTCTGACCAAGGTCTAGTGGAAGGTGTCCTTGCCTGTGACAGGGGGTTTGCAACTGGGTGACCTTTAAGGTTGCTTCCAACCCAAACTATTCCCTGATTCTGTCATAATATATCTTTGCTAAAGTTTCCATCAAATCTGAAGAAACTAAGTGGGGTTTTCTTCCTGGCTCTTAATTTTGCTTTTTGTTTCCTTTTCTTCCTGCATTACCTATTGTCTCAATGATATACCAGATAAAAACATCTTGTGCCTTGCTTTTCTTCTCCACTAACACAGAAGTTAAGGTCATCATTGTGTCCTACTTTCATTGCTGTCTCCTGACTCATTAGTTTATTGCCAAATTCTCTTTAGAAGTTTGTAATTCTTCCCAGTGCTGGCAACAATCCTATCACTACAATCGAATCTCTAGCAGTTTAGATTTCTTTTCTATCTGCTCTGACCTTCACACCTCGTGGAAAATGTGTTTGTTTTGCTGTTTTCTTTTTGTGAGTGTTGCAACAAATACTGCCCTTTAATTTTTGTTTCTCCAGGGACTTTTCAACGTCTTCTCTGTTCTGCCAATAAATTGTGTCACATCCTGTGAGGATTTAAACTTGTCTCCTCTGCTGAACTCTTAGTTTCTCCCAGACTGTTGTCTGCATCTGAATTTTACTGGTCTTTTCATTTAGCATTTTAAGAAATTTTCCTCTGAAAAGGTATTCTTTGAGTCATTTTGGTTTCTTTCCTTCCCCATGACCTATGGTCTTTGTTTTTCACATTTCTTGCTTTCTTCAGTGTCTTCCTCATTAAATGGACTTCATTCCCACCAACTTGCCACAGGCACCAAGCTAAATTTTGGGACAACACACACTTGGGGGTCACTTAGTTCTTCCTTCCCCTTCCTTGGCACTATCAAGTTTCCTCCAAAGTGCTCCAAATCCTTCTGACTGAGACCAGAGCACACTGTTCCTCATTTTTTTTCCTTCCAGTGCTGAAACCACAGTGATTAGTGGTATTGAATGGGTTTGTTTCAACACAGCTTCTCTGGGCCATGGGAACCATAAGCATAGAAAATTGAAGTGCTCACACCAACACTCTTCCTCCAGTTGTGCTGGAATAATATGGCTCGCGTTGGTTCAGCGCTCACTCAGGTGTCTGTGTTTTCACCTGTGTGCCTCAGCCCAGATACATATTCTCTGCTCTCCTCGTTCTTTCACCATTTGTCTGGGTGTTTAATTGGGAATTGATGCAAATATTTCTTCAGGGAGCTCTGTTGGCAGTAAGATCTCAGCCATGTGATCGCAGTTGCCCCACATGGGCTGGGGGAAGGCATCTCCTGGAAGATTCCCACATGGAATATATGTTGCAAGGTGGGATGTTTGAGAAGAAATTCCTCTGTTTTATTCCACTCTTGTTTGTCCATTGATAAACAAAGCATGTCTGATAGTCAATCCATTTGGAAGCCTTTATTTGTCGAAGGATGTTTTACTGTCTCTTCAAATCCTCATAAACCATCGAAGCTGAGCAAAGCAGCACAGTTAAACCTCTCAGTCCATGTTGTTCTGTCTCCAGTGAGTAGTGCTCCTGAGCAGGAGCAGCAAAATTTCCTACCACTTGAAATATGCAAAGAGTGCCTCTAATATATTCATGAAAAATAATAAGCTACCTGCAAATGGAGCCACACCTGTTTCCTCCAACCAGAGGAGAAAGTGGATTAAGCCCTTGCCTCGTTTTTCCACAGCTCTTACAAAACACTGAGTGCCATTTACAGTTGGGAGCCTGATTATAGTTATGCTTCTTTAGCTCAGGGAAAAACAGCTTTTCTTGGTGTAGATTATATTTGCATGTATATTTATTCATTTGCATACAGATTTTTGTACCCTACTCTTGAAAGGTAAAGATATTCCAGCTCTTTTAAAGGCAATAACAGTTCATTTTATGCCCTGTTCTCCATAACAATAATTGCTATAACTCTGAAGGTCCCCTGGCATTTTAAGGGCAATAAAGAAAGGGGCGGATGGAAAAAGAGAAGAAAATTCTCCTATTAATTGGTGAGACTCCAGGGTTCTGCTCTGCAGTGTTTTACTCCTGTGAGTAATCTCATTATCCTTGGTAGGACTGGTTGCACAGAGGCAGCAGGATCATGCTCCAGAAGTCCAGCCTTTAATCAAATCTACCTGTTTAAAAGGAACACATGGTTGCCTTTCAGTGGGAGCCTTTAGCTCTGAAATGAGGATGTAAATTAGCCAAAATGCCTCAGAGGATGGAAAACTTCATCTGCCAGGTTTTTCCTCTGCTCTTGCTAAAATGAATCCATTGGTTATGTGTGTGTGTGTGTGTGTGTGTGTGTGTGTACATGTGCAGGGGAGTGATTCTTTGCTATTTTTCCTTTCATAGAGATTCAGATCCCCCTTTAGAGAAAAATATCTCACTATGTGTTTGAAAAAAACACGTATAAAGGGTTGTGTTGTATGAATGCAGTAAAACACATAGAAATCTTTAGTTAGGAAAAGAAAAGAATAGAGGGCTTAAGACAAATTATTTAAATGCTAGTAAATGTATTCAGATCCCCTAAATGTGAGTTAGAAAAGCAAGTCTGAGATAGTCTTCCATTCAGAAACAGATTTAGCCCAAATTTCAAATTTGTTGCATAATAAGAAAAAAAAATCATTGTGTTTTTTATAAATATCAACAAATGTTACCACATCATCTGTAGCTATCAAATGGGGTAACACAGAAAAATAACACAATCTTTCCCATACTAAGAAATAAAATGCCAGGTGAAAAACAGAAAAGATGCAGAAGAGCACTGTTTGTCTCTAAAATAAGACTCCAAAGCAGCCTTGATATTTTTTCTCCCACAAGAACAGACACAAACTCAAGTAGAAAATCAATGAGTCACAGCAGAACAGCTTGGCTCTTCTTCTACTCTCTGTCCCCTGCCTGCCACCTCACCAGGCATCCAAGGTTCTGTCCTTCTTCTGCCGCCTCCCTGGTGGCCTTCAGGAGTAATTTGAGGGAGAGTAATCTCATCCCACGGAGATGACCCCCTACATTGATTTTCTACTGCTGTGTGTAAAGCAGCAAACTACAGAGAGAGGTATTGATCCCCCTCTGAGGCATTCCTGCCATAGCAGAACTCTAGAGCTTTTTAGAGCATTTTGCTGCTGATACACTTCCACTGATTTCTTTGTGTTCCAGCCATCATCAGGGATGGCAATGCAGGTGTCCTGTGCAGGAGAGTCAAGAGGAGAGCAGGGGGGGTTGTGACTGACCTTTTGAAGCAGGACAGGTATTATAAGGTGACTTTTAGTGCTTTGCTGCTTCTCCTGGCTTCCTCTTTGAGACCAGTTTAAGCCATACCCACACCAAATGAGGATCTGACCTCCATTCTTAGGAAGAGCACCAAGCTTGTTTACAAAATAATTGACTTGGCTTCCAACCCAAGAAAAGCATCTTTTTCTTTTGGTTTTGGTCAAGCTCAGTTCCTATTATGGTTAGCCAGGCTTGTACAGTAAATATTTGGCAACTGGCACTGTGGTGTTGCTCAGTGTGAACCTTTAGTGCTGCGGTTGCTTACACAAGAGCAAGGCTGGGCCAGCTGAGCGCCTGCTGCTGTGGGACGGGGCTGGTGGGAGGGCAGTGAGCTGGAGTGGCCACACCAGCCAGGCTGGCTCGTGCCATCGGCCTTGCCTGACTCCACACCAACCACCCAGACCCTTTTCATCTGCGGCATCCTGTAGGAATCTGTGGATTTGGAGTGGCTTAAGAATGCCAGTGGTGCAAAGCAGGTGGGGTGTGAACTGCGCATCTGGGAGAGGCTGGAGAGAAGCTGCATGGTGCCATGGCTTGGGTTTGCTTTACCCAAGACTGGTGTGTAGGTCCTGGTTGCTCTCCAGCACTGAGCAACATGACATCATCCACTTTCACATTCAGATTAAAGTGGAGCATGTTAAAGCAATGTTTACCTTTTTTGTTTGTTTGTTTTTGAAAAAAAGATATCTTTTCCAGATTATTCTTTGTATGCTGAGTGTGTGTATTGAGTGAATTAGATATGTGCTTCAAAGAACCAGACTGTGCATAGCACATAGCATTATTCCATTTATACCACGTCATTCCCATTCACAAAGAAAGAGTGTCAACCTCCTGCAGGCCCATGACAGACCTGGCTTCTCCCTCAGTCTGTAGAAATGACAACTTTCTGGGCAGAAGTAGATTCAAGTTTTAAACAGATTTATTTATTAAAAGTTGATGCAGTTTTAACACATCAATGACTTAATTTGGATGCAAATATGTTTGAGAAACATCTGTCAGGATTGAAGAAGGCTCAGATAACTCTGTCTTCAGCATGGAGATAAAACCATCTTAGGAAACCTCCTAAGGTGCCTTCCAACTCTTGATTTCAGTGGTAACTTGATCCTTTAAATTGACAGTAATTCCCAGGTAAGGCATGTATACACAATCCCTGGCATCTTGAGGGCAGTTTTTTGCTAACAAAGAAGGTGAAGCTGACTGAAGTGCAGCTCTGACATGCAAATGAGCTCAAAAGCCACTGCAAGACAAAATATCTCAATTTTGCTAGGCTAAAATCTGAAAGCTTTTGGGTCATTACCTGCTACATCACTCCCCTCCCTGATCTCAGACCCATCCTCTCAGACTTTCAGTTCCTCACTCTGATTTGGTTATGCCCATGATGTTGAAACACTCTCCTCTGTGTACCTCCTCCTGCTACTATTAGTTCCTTATTTTTTCTTCTGAAATCTCTTACATTTGTTTATAGATAAACCTTCTGAACTTCCTCTAAACCACCACCTCTGCTTGTTTTCCTGTGGAGACCTCTTTCATAATTTTACTTTTCCCACTAATTTTCAAGCTTAATATTTCCTTTGGTTTCTCTCCTACTATTTCCCTTCACCCTGGAGTTTTCCAGTGTATAGCTCATATTCTTTTCTTGCCTTTCCATTTTCCTGGGGCTGCCTACTACAGAAGTCAATGTCTTTTCTCACAGTTTATTTAATGGTTTTTTGTTCACACAGAACTGTTTCTTACCCCTGAAGCTCATGTGGGCTGTATAAGTGCAAATTGTTTCAGCCCATGAAAGAAAGCCTCCCCAGACTGAAATCTTTCCTAGCTGCACTAATTTTCCTGATAGTTCTCTAAGGTTTTAATCTGTGCTTTTCATAGGGATTCTTGATATGAGGTTGTATTCTTTTAGCTAACTAACCTTGCCTTGCACAGGACAGGTGTTTATGGAACTTGCTTGGCACATGAAAAACCTGAGCCCCAGCCCATGATAGGGAAAAACAAGGGACTTGGCCTTTGGTCATCCCTGTCCAGAATGAGGGTCCTGCCCATGACATTTCTGACCCAGCTGAGATGGGAACTTCTAAGAGGTCCAAGAAAATGTTCTAGATGTTGCAGAAGTGTCCTGGTGTGAATGAGAGAAATCTCAGAAGTGGAAGTGGTTTGGGAAAACTAATTCTCACAGAGCTGCCACAGGGCTCACATCCTCAGCTGTGCAGAGGTCATCACAATGTGAGGATTGGGCTGCTTGGCTGCTAATTTCAGCCTTCTCACAGAATGGTTTGGGATGGAAGGGACCTTCAAGATCATCTGGTTCCAATCCCCTGCCATGGGCAGGAGCATCTTCCACCCACCCAGGCTGCTCAGGGCCCTGTCCAGCCTGGCTTTCTCCCAGGCTTCAGGACCACTTGCAAAGTAGTAACCTGAGATTTTTCCCTAATTTGTTCATGACACCAACTTTCAAGCATAATTTGCCTCACTACATAGGATCACGACTGCCTTCACACTTTTTATTTCTCCATGCTAGGAATAATCTCAACTTTTCATTGCTATTACTTTTTTTAGATGAACATTTCCTTCCTCTTTGTCAGTTTATGCAATAGAGTAAAATTACTGTCAGGATCAGTAACACATCCTCTGACAGACCCATACAGGCAACTTCACTATCCTATCTCCTAAAACTAAAGTAATTAGGAAAAAAAGTGCCCCATTTTTCATCAGCCACTGGAAATGAACCTGTGTTTTAGATGGAAATATTGAAAGTATAAGTCTCCTTCTTTTCAGTTAAAGCAAATCAACCTGTTCTTCCTCTTTATTTACAGGTGAAACCATAACTTTTCCTGCCAAACAAATATCTGAAATACTATTCTCTTTAGATAGTTTTTAATTTTGTTTTGTTTGTTGGGGTTTGTCTTTTTTCCCCCTCTGCATTTCTGTAATGTTCCAGTTTTGTGTTTGTTTTGCACAGGAATAAGGAAAGACAACTCTAATTTATTTTTAAAAGGTGTAAAATGCAGTGCAAGATGCAAAGGACAGAAGAACTGGTTTATGCATGATTGGTCCACTCACAGGTTACTGTGTTTCTGCTCCATGTCCTTAAATTTTTGCGTAAGTACATCTTCTGTTACTGGAACTGGAAGGATGCAAAGGTTCTGCCTGTGTTACATTAAAAATCAGTTATTTTTCACTAGTGTTACTAACTTGCAATCTCATTCCTCCTTTTGACATAAACTAATCCTTACATAAAACTCTGAGTCTCTGTAAAAATATGCTGATCATTAGCTAATTTTTCTTTTGTTTTCTTCTCCCACTTGTTTTACTTTTATTTTCATGACTGGAACACATCAGCCCTTTGCCTGTGGGTAAACAACAAAGTTGTATAAGATCGAAAGAAACAATATTCATTGCAATAAAAGTACAAGCAGATCTTCTGAGCCTCATGCATCCAGAGTGAGATGGCTTCATCCTCCCCTTCAGATTGCTCCTTTGCTGTAGCTGTGTCACCCACTGGCGAAACAGAATTGCATGTGCTTCCCCCAGCAGCATCCCACTGGTTTGGTGCAGACTGGCAGGAGGAGCGTGGAGTTTGTGACCATTGCCACCAGGACTGGGGACAGCCCAGCAGCCAGTCTCAGGAACCTGCTCATCCTCATTTTCCTCCTTGTCCCCTGGCTCTGAGGCTGCTGGAAGTCACTGTTTCTGCTTCACCTCTCTCCTCCATGGCAAGGGAAGGGTGCCTTGTCTGCTGCAGGGTTTCGGGAGCTGATGTCTCTGAAGGCTCCTTCAGCAAAAAGCTTTTGGCATCTGCAGAGTGCAGCTCCATCACTGAGCTGATGCAGTAAAAAGGTTTCCAGAGGCTGCTCTGACATCTGCTGTGCTTAGACTTCGAGACATTTGCAGAGGTGAAATAAACATAATATTATCTGACTAGAAAGCAAATCCTTTCTCTTTAAAGTTCATGTTAAATGCAAAGTGCAGTGGAAGAGGAATGGAAAGCATCAATCCAGATCATTTACTGTTACCCCTAAGGAGCAGATACATTGTCTTTTTTGTTCAAAGAGTTGCTGTACAGCTATTAAAGAGCATTCTTGGCTTCATGGGAAGGAGGGGAATGTACCCGTTGTCATTAATTATTGATAATTGATGGCATATTTAATGAGTTCAGAAAATGATCAGTTCATTCACAATAATCTCTTCTGCTTGCCCTCTTCAGATCCTCTAGGAAAAAAAAAACCAACAGACAGCAAAATGGAGCCACTAAAATTAAGGATGACTAATGGGACTTACATAATAAAAAATAGCAAGATGAAGACACAGTTTCATTCAGTGAAGGTTGTTGCTACTTAGATAATTTTATAAATACATGCAAGTTTCTTCAATGTTTTTTTAAAGAAGAGACAGAGACAACAATAAAATACCACACCTACTGAAATGTTGTTCCGTTAACTTAGATTTGAGCATGCAAATAAAGGAAAAGAATGAGGAATTGGGTATTCAGAAGGTGTCCCCATAAAGGCTGGTTAAAGTCAGCATCAAGAATGAGGAAGCTGCTCCCAAAGGGGAATCCATGCTGAGAGAAGGGGGAATTGCCCTCTGAATGTCTTTAGTCTGGAGCTGTTTTGGGTGCAGCTTTTGTGCTACATCTTTACAGTCCACAGTAAAATGGGTCACTGGCTTGTGACTAGGAATCCTAATAGTCATCCCAAACAGCAGTCACCAGTGTTAAAATGTTAGCAAGGATGATAAGAAGTATCAGATATTTGGGGGTAGTGGGTAAGGCAACAACTGTTTCTTCTCTTATTTGCAAAAATGGGTTCTGGCAGTTACACACCCGCTGAGGATTGATTTGCTCCTTAGGAATAGAACAGGAAGGAGGAATAATAGGAAAATATTTTATGAAGTGTGACAGCAGATGGGCTATTAGGTCTGACTCACTGTGTGGCAAACTCCTGCTAACAACCTTGTGACTGGCGGCCACTTGGGCAGGGGTTACAAACCTGACAGCCTTTGCCACCTCTGCCTGGCACAGGTGAGCCTCAGCCTTGCAGGCACCACGCTGTTCTGAGACTTGTGGTGCCAAAATGTGTTATCTGAGTCAGGGAAACTGAATTATGTGAATAATTAAAATCCCTATCAGAGCTGACTGTTGTGCACTATGTGGATGGTGAAGTTAGCTCTGCCCACAATGACTTCATCAATCTTTTAAGTTATCAAACCATGGGGCCCCTGCTACAGGTGGAGATGTTAAGTAGGATATCTTACCCCATGTTAAGTAGGGGTAAGTGAAGGGAGGGTTGGGTATATCAGAAAGGTGACAAATGGAGTGAAAATGCCAGAGCCATCTACAAATTGATAGATCCATGTTTAATTTGACCTTTAAAAATCAAATGAGAAGACCTCTGTGTGATGCACAGTAGGGAAGGCCCCTGCCATAGAAAGTACAGACTGATCTAGTACTTCTTATCTGATTTTATTTTCTGTATCATGGATGACATCTTAAACATCAAGTCTTCATGAAGCCCAAGGACCACTGCTTTTAGAATGACTGCACCTTCCCACCATGGGCACAGGAGACTGTCAGGGGAAAAAGAGTTGTAACTCGTGTCAAAACTCATCTTTGGTATAACAAAGGACATAAATCAGCCTTTCTTCCACCATCAAGCAGCCAGAGTTGTAGTCCTGTAGCTGCCTGTGATATTTTCAGTTCCAGGTGCATTTAATTTTGTTTACAACTGCACTGCACTTGCTCAGAGAACCACTTGCACCTCTTGCCAGTGCTTTGGAGATGATGTAGTTGTGTGAAATAAGGAAATTACTCTTCTGTTATTACTTCAGACTTTATATAAGAAAATATAAGAGGCATGAAACAGCTTGTATCTTGCTTATATTTGGTGTATTATGGAAATCAAATACTTTTACTTTCTGTAGACTGGGGAAGTTGTGTGTCCTTTGCCTTAGAGGTGCAGTTGCTGTGTAGGTTGCTCCAGAGGCCACTGGTGCTGAGCAGAGGCAGAAGTGTGTCCTCTCTCCTGAGCACATTAATATGTGCCATTGAATTATTGTGAGGAGCCTGAAACTTGCTGGAGAAACCTCTTGGGAGGATTAAGGATGAAGCAGCTGCCAGTGAGGGCAAACCTGAGGGCACATCTCTGCTGAAGGTGCAGCACAGAAATTTGATGTCAGGGCAGGCAGGTGAGGGAGGTTGGGAACAGCAGCAGCACCTCTGGTCTCCCAGTTCTTTGAGAGAGGGGGGAGTTTTCCTGCTCTCCACAGATCATCTACAGGCCTCCAAGAAAGAAGGGAGAAAATCTCAGCATCTTCCTCCTCAAAACTTACTCCTGTAGTGAGTTCAAAGGGAGTTAGAAATATTCTTTACAACACCTATAGGACCTGAGGATTCAGAAAGCTCACTTTGGCAATATTTATGAAGAGTGAGTAGCTTAGTGAAGCTCACATGCCCTTAGTGAAGCTTCACATTAGTGAAGATCCCTGCACCAGATGGATATTTGGATAAAATGCAACAAATCAGAGCAGTCTTAGTTCAGTGAACCTCATGAAGCTGTGACGTGCACTCCCAATGCATTCCTGGAGTTAGGGATTATTTGGAATGGTGCAATAGTGGATGTCCTCCTGCCATTGGGAATTCTCACAAAGGTTGCCCCATAGCAGTTGCAAAGCACAGCAACAAATTTGGGCTGTGATATTCTTGGGTCTTACCCCTGTTCATAGCTAAGCAACCCAGAGGAATATAGAGGGGTGTGACGGTGTTCACAGGGGTCTCAGGTTGAGGGAAGAGATGAGGAGCTGACTCTGTTTCAGAAGGTTTGATTTATTATTTTATTAATTATATTACATTAAAACTATACTAAGAGAATAGAAGAAAGGATTTCATCAGAAGGCTAGCTAAGCTAAGAATAGAATAGGAAGGAATGATAACAAAAGCTCTGTCTCAGACTCTCTGCCCGAGCCAGCTGGGCTGTGATTGGCCATTAATTAGAAACATCTAACATGCACTAATCACAGGTCCACCTGTTGCATTCCACAGCAACAGATAATCAATGTTTACATTTTGTTCCTGAGGCCTCTCAGCTTTCCAGGAGGAAAAATCCTAAGGAAAGGATTTTCCATAAAAGATGTCTGTGACAGAGGGGCAGAAGGAAAGATGTGGCTCTCCTCTGCCAAGAAGGGACTGAGGGCCTTTATGAAATAACCCTGCACTGTCTATTTTCCCGAAATTTTATAATCCACTCTTGCACAAAGTGAAATTAAAATTATCTTGGGACAAGCACCAGCATCCTGATGTAGCCTCCTGAGCTGCCTGAGGCCAGTGCAAGTGCCTGCTTTTCCTGACGCAGGAGGATTGCCTGTGTAAGCTCCCCCCTGTGACTTCAGCTGTGTAATCTGTATTCAGAGAGATGCTCCCTTTGGCTTCCTGTGTCTGGCTGCTATCTGTGCAGCAGTGGCAAGGGAAATGCAGCAGACACAGCTGGAGGTGGTGTCAATGGGGGTGGGAAGCCATCACAAGTGCAAGGCAAGAGTGAAACTTTAACTGAGACTCTGTAAGGTGCTGTGAAAATGCTGTGTCCCTTCAGCAGAGCATGTACGGAAAATGCAAAAGGTTCCCTGTCCTGCATTTCATGCTGCCATGTGTCTCTGCAGGTTTCAGTTCCTTTGCATGTAATGATTCCTCTTATTTTGGCAAGAGGGCATCCCCATGTAGGATGTTATATCCTAGGGAAAACTGGGAAAACTGGCTTGCTTTCCTTTGGCTTCTTTTATGGACTCCATAGGAACCCGTGGTCCTTGTAGGACCCCAACTTTCCCTGGACTGCAACCCAGCCACCATCACACTTGCAGGGAGCAGTCTGCTCTGTCCCAGCTATGAAACAGGATTTGAGCATCACCAAGGCCTTAGTGAGGCTCTCTCAGCCCTAATACAAACTCCATTGCTCAACAAGAGCTCTCACACTCTCCATCCTCTCAACTTTTGGACAAATACAAGTACAGAAGCTAAAAATTCTTACTTTAATTGGGGTGAATAAGTACAATTTGACTTTTATCTCTAAGCCAGGACTGGAGCAGGACCTGGCAGCCGTGTATCAGTTTGGGCAGCTCCTGACTCTTTGACAGCCAAACCTCTTTTGAGCAGGTTGGCCATGTCCTCACCCCTCCCTGTATCCCCACTTTGCTCCCAGCCTGGAGGTGATGCTGACACTGAGCCAGCAAGACCACCTGAACCTCTCTGTCTTTTAGCCCTTTCTCCAGGGCTTCTTGTATGTGAAGACCTTGGAACTGTCAGAGGTCAAAAAAAAAAAAAACCAAAACCAAACAATTGTTCATGTGGTAATCCATGCTTCATGCTGATAAAGAACTTTTATTTCACCCAGCTGTTGGAAACAACATCTCTGTTATGTCCCATTCCTACCAAAAATGGGACATCTGGGCTGGATGTGATTCCCAATAGTTGAGAGTGACACAGGTTGAAATTTGTAGAGGTAAGGATTTGACCTATTTGGGCATGAAGAATGAAAAAATCATAGAGTAAATCTGTGAAAAGTTCAGAAAGATTTCTCTTGTGAAAATGAGGATAGTGCAAGGAAACAGCTTTGCTCAGCATTTACCTTCTGCAAATTTCCACCCCAGTCAGCTGCAGTCATGTAAAAGAATGAGTAAACGGAATGAAGGACAACATTTTTGCACTAAATTCTTGCTTATCTGAGGATTTCCTCTGGCTTGAAAAGATAGCTACAGCCATCCATTCCAAGAATATTTAGATGTGATCAGGTAGGAAAAAATAATCTCTAACAAATGCAGCAGAAAGAGCTTTAAATTGCAGTGAGTGTCCTGACTGAGAAAAAAAAAATTCACAGGGGAAAAATCCAAAATAAAACTGCAAGAACAATGCTAATTAGAGATGTGTCAGGTGCTGGCTCTGGATTGCTGTTATGCTACTCTGTGTATTTCAGGGACAATTGCCAGGCAAGAACTGGGTAGATGTTGAAATCTCCCTATCATTTATTTCCTTGAATTGACCCAGAGAAGTCCTTGGGAATGGAAGCTGGAGTGCAAACCACACTGAAGGCTCCCTAGCCCCAGCTGGTATGTTATCTGCAGCTGTTTTCATTACTGGCTCAATTGCTGGAAATGCAATCCAGAATGAGAGGGAAAACCGAAATCTGTGGTGAAAAACTGGCTGATACTTTTTTACCTCTGACAAACTGGTACACTTCCCAGCTTCAGCAGGGCTGAGAGCAGTGGTGCTGTCAGAGCAGACTGCTGCTGGCTGTGCACCCTGCCTCTCTGCAGACTGACAGGAAATTTAGCCAGAGATGTTGAGCCTCACAACTGTGCACGAGATTGACTCCCCAGGGTCCCCACCAGATAATTAGTGCTCTCCTGCCATGAGCATGATCTTTTCAAAGTCCAGCCTTCTTTTTCTGTTAAAACCAAAAGGCTTTTGCAAGCAAGGGCATTAGTTACAAGTGAAAGTTTCTTTTTAATGAAATTGACACCAAGTTTCTCCCTGAGATTTTGAACAACTGTTTTTTCTATATTTTAATTTTAAAAGTTTCTTACAGGTGTTCCTTCTTGTGTCTCATCATACACTCTTCAGTGTTTGGTCTCTGGGTTAACCTGCACATTGTTGGAACTCTCTCTCCCCACTTTCAGTATATATGAGACAATCCCACCAGTCACCAGTTTTGCTTGTGCCTCTTGTATTCCAAGGAGTGATATCTGTATATTTTTTTCCTATATACACTGTTTATGAAAAAACAAATGTCAGGAGCTGTTGGCTATCTGTCCTAGAATAAATTCCTTCTGCTCAGAAGACTGGCTTATTATTGATCATGCTTGGGAAAGACCCTCAAGGGTTTGCTGGGTATGGTTTACATTGTTTTCTATTGTGCTCACTCAGCCTTCAGTCATTTGCTTTCTTATTGCTTTAAGGGTGTGATTTTTGCTTAGTATTTGACTCAATGTTAGAATAGAAAGCAGTGGTAAAATGGGACAAAAATACTGAATTGTGTGCACATGCACATATATCTATGCATCTGAATACCAGTCATCAGATGTATAACACGATTAATAAATGAAAAACTGGTTTTTTTTTTTCTAGCTGAGCTGTTTTTTTCAGACTCTGTGATTTACAAGGGTGTTTAGGGCACTGATCCTCACAACTCCTCTCTCTGCTCTCTACCTCTCTGCCCTGCATCCTACACATGTAAGGAGGAGCTTGTCCTCAGTGGGGAGATATCCAGGCAGGAGAGGGATCTCATGTCCTGTCCTGGCACACACACCCAGCTTTCACCCCCTCTTTCACCAGCCTGTGCACCTCCATTTTCCATGGCTGTGGGTGAGCCCAGGCCTCACACCAAACCCTCTCTTTTACAGCCAAACTCAGCTCTGCACTGACTGCCCCACTGCTTGGTTCTGCTGTCATTTTGGTCTGCCAGGAGATGAGAAAATACTCACATGCAAAGCTGTAAACTGCTTGCAGATCACCTGTCTAAGCTGGTGAAAAACCCAGAATATTCTGCTTATGACACATCCTTTTAAGAGGGAAATATTTAGCAGGTGGATTAAGGCACTGAAGTGTGAGCACCATTAGCCACACTTGCTAAAAGAAAGAAAAAACAGGTATAGAAAGGCAAAAATCCTGCATTATGTAAAATATTTCCTGACCATCCTACCTCAGCCACACAGTAGAAAATCTACTCCTGTTAAAATTCTTCCCATGTCCTTCTAGCATCATAAGGGCCTCTAGCTTTATACACCTCTTATGAATAGCTCTCCAACAACTTATATTGCCTGCATAAGTTACGTTTTTCTTTCTTTTCCTAATATTTTTACTATGTGATTATTTTTTAGTAGAGGGCTCTTTGTATACTAATGGCATTACAGAGCTGATGAGTAGTTTGATTTACATGAAGTAAAATGGGGAAAATTGCATGAGTAAGACAAGCTAATGAAGCATTGAAGAAAGAAAATGTTACTATGCTGTCAAAAATAAAGGTACAACAAAACCCCTCTGTAGGCTGACAAGAAACCAGACAAGTAGACTTTCTGAGTAATAGATTTACCAGCAGTTGTAAGTCATCTTTAGTTTTGATAACATCTTCACTGGGAATGGGCCTGAACCAAACTTGAATGTTTGAATAACTTAGCATTGGGGGGATGTGGCTAAATAGGAACTTGCAAGTGTGTCACTATTGGTTCAATGGATTGACTGAAAATTCTGGGCCAAATGAGTCTCAGCTGTTATGCTCAGCAGTAGTTTTAGATGTTCTTTTTCAGTGGAAGCTTTAGGCTGATAAGGGGCAATTTCCCTTACTGGAGAAGTGCATTGTTAACTGCTCAGGCATATTTGTCTTGTTTGCAAGAAGCAGTGGAGAGTGGGAAATCTATGGACCTTGACTTAATTTCCCTGGAGTTGAAATGATAGTGGTTTGTTTTTTCTTCCTTTGCTTCTACAATATTCAGGCCGTAGATCTTGGTGCCTGCAATTTCCTACATTCTTGGCACAGATTAAAAACTTGGTGTGAATCACCCTCCATCCCTCCACCCAAAAAAATAAATCACATTTAAAATTATTTGCTTAAAACCAGAACCAATGCTAATGCTAAAAAAACAGTTTGTAAGACAAAATTCAACCCCTCTGTGTTTTATGCCTTAAGGGGAAACACTTCAGGGTTGGATCTGCTGGCTTGCACTAATGCCCAAGGGCTATGATCCAAAACTGCAATTTATTCTGCCTGATGGAAGCCTGCAGGTGTGGCTTTGTGTTTGTGTCCCAGGGCAGAGGCTTCTGTACACCTGTCAGAGCTGTGTTTCTCCCAGATAGAGCATTCATCTGTGCGTGTGCCTCCTGCATCCCCAATGAATATGCTGGGTGATATTAGCAAGCATTTCCAAGCTGCCCAGCCCTGCAGCATGTGTGTGCCAGGCTTGCAGGATAAATTGGTCCAGTGGGTGCCTTGGGATTTGCTGTCTTCTAGGCCAGATTTTTGATTTTTGCCCCCTGTGAGACTGCCAGTGGCTCAGACAGCAGGGATTAGTGATGGACACCTGGGTGGTGTTTCTGCATTCAGCCTTTTGGCAATGGCTTTGGGACCCACCCTCACAGGCTCTGGAGCATCCTTTTCTCCTCTCTGGCTCACTGGCTGTGCTCTGACACCCTGCTGGGACCACTAAATCAGGGATACTGCCCTGTCTGACCTGTTCCTTCTCCCATCTCTCCCCGTCAGACCTGTCCCAGACTGACTGAGGGGCGCAGGCCACTGGCTGCAATGTCCCTTGGCCCCTCCTAAGTGCCCCTAAACTCTGTCCTGTGCCTTTTGCTTCCTTCTCACTGAGGGGATAGTGAAAAAGGAAGGAATATTGCACAAAGACACTAAGGCCAAAAAGTCATCAGCACAAAGACAAGTCCCAGCCCTTGATGAGTTGCACTGCAGCCTCTACAAGGTAATGATTTGTGCTTCATATCACTGAAAACACCTCTCCATAGAAAATGGAGAAAGTTCAGAAATGTTTGGCTGCACATAGGGCACCACTGTCCCCAATTATTTTCAATATTGGTGACTTTGCAAGTCAGGTCAGCCCTTAACTGAGGTGCTTGTGCTGAGGCCAATTTATCTGACTGGTTCATCTCTTCCTTCAGACTGACGAGCGAGAAACTTAGAAGGATGCATCCATATTGCTTCAGATTTGCATTAATATTCCTATACCATTGATCCACATATCCTTTTTGCATTTACTTGTAAGGGAAATGCCAAATTTGTTCTGCCTCTTGAAAGTCATTCTCTTTCTCTTATGCCCATCACTGACATTATTTGCTGCTTTCTGTATAATTTCTTCATACTTTTGTTACTTTATTGATAATTTTGAATATTTTAAACTTCTTATCAGCAAATTCTATTTACAACTGGCTTTGGTTTTGTTTTTTTTTTAGTAATGCTATTAATGAAATTATTGTCACATCAGTCTTGAGACCAGTCCTTGAGGAACTCCAAAAATATTCTCTCTAACCCAAAAGTTCCACTTTACGCACAGGCCACTGTCATCTCCCCATTAGTCAGTTCCTTCTCTCCAGTTTTGAATAGTGCCTCACATTTTAAATTTGCATTGCCACCACTGGAACACCCAGACGTTTGAACATGTCACAGCCAAAGTGTGATGAGGGCAGCTGGATCCTGAAGCACATCCATATGTGTTTGATACCTTTTGGCCACTCCTTGGTAGCAAGATCTGCATGCATGTTTCACACTTGGGAAAAAAACTGCCTAAATCTCAAGTTCCTGCTTCCTATTCCAGCATTAATAGTCTAGGAATATGAAAGAGATCTTCATCCCTGTCAGAGTTTTAACTTGGTTTATATGGAATTCAGTAGCCCTAGCTGGTGTGTCACTTATGCACTGATCACCGTGGGCTGCTGCATGGTCCCATTCAGGCAACATCCATTTAAGTTATTTTCTCTGACTTTCCCACCAGCTGACTTCCTGCCCACCTCTTTTGGCTTCTGAAGAAATTTTTACTTTGCTTTCACCCTCCAGGAGTGATCCTCTTACAAAAGATTTGCAGTCAAGCTGAGAGTAAGACATTCATATGAAGTCAGTAAAGAGGTGATCTTTTGAAAGTCAGGTCTTCTCCAAAGATCAAAGAGTTACACAAAACCCACTGAAAACGTCAGTGTGAATTGACTTCATCTGGCCTTTTATATACGACTTTTTCTATACTGAGCCCATTAAAGGTTGAATTCAGTGCCAAAGCATCGCCTGACTCAAACAATTTTCAATTCTAAGATTTATACCAGGAGAGGTTCTGGAAATATAAACTTCTGTAATCTAATTCTTAACCAAAATAAAATGACATAGCTCCTAATTTCAGTGAAGCTTTGTTAATTCATACCAGCTGAAATTTTTGGTCTTTAATTTGATTTTTTTCTTCACCCCACTCCTCCCACCTTAAAACTTCCAGTAAGTCCTCTCCCTGAAGAATCACATGGATCTGGTAGATCACAGAATTTTATTGAGTTTCACTCAGATATATTTGGCTGGGAGAAAGGTTAGTCAAATATTTGTTAGAAGAATGCTGTATCTCCTGTGTGGAGTGACTGATTGGCATCAAGAGCCTTATCTCCCCCCATATCACAGAGGAGTGCACCCGGCTCAATTGTCAATAAAAGCAGTATAAAGGGAAGACACTGATGCTTTGACTGCATGAAAGCCTGTTCAGAGTCAGAAGAATAAGAAGGAGTAAAAAATGTTCATGTGGTGGAAATGGAAAAGCAAGTTGTGGTGCATTGCAGAACAAAAATTCTACTCATAAGAAGACTCAGTGAATTTAGGATAAGTTAAGTACAGGACAATTTTATCCTACTGAGCTACTGAGTGGGACACCTCTGCTCTTAATGCAGGGGCTATGAAACTGAAACATGAAATTTGCCCCAGCCAAGACCATGACCAGATACTGATCAAGAAAGCAAAATAAACTAAGTTCTATGATAAAAATGACAGACACAATTGGGGTGGAGGGACAGAAGAAGGATATGTGGGTATGTGAAATTCTAAATCTACTGTATACTTCCTCCTATGATTATTTTTCCCTACAAGTGGCAACTTTTTCGTAACTTAGAACTTCCATGGTGGTAGGATTTATGCTAAATACATTGAGACTAGCACTAAATGAAAAATGTTTTAGTTTTATTTCTCCACTTGCATTTCTGTATCTCTTTCATTGTGCTCTGGCATTTAGTAGCCCTCTTCCTCAGGCTTGCTTTTGCTCACTTCCACTGAGAGTTAATTTGATTTTATTAGTGAAAAACAGTTTATTTTTCTTTTCTCCATCTTGAATATCATCTCTGCTTTTAACTGCAGTTGTATTTTAACAAACTCCTTCACTGTCATTAAATGTTTGGTTTATTGGGAAATAGCAAATGTATTGACACCATTTCCTTTAAATTAGTACTGAAAAATGAATCAAACACTGGGAGTTTCTCCATTGAAAATAATGAGATAATTGATGTCAAATCAGAAAATTCAGCCACACTGAGGAAGTCATCAGTGGGTTAATGAAAATGAGCATGTTACATTGTTTAAGGCCCCCTTGCAAAAAGGTACATTTTAATTATAAGTCAGAGAAAATGTTTTCCATTTGCAACATGTATGATGGCATCAGATCCTCTAGGTGCTACAGAAACATCAGTGATGCTCACAGAAAATGAAGCTTTGGTTTTTCATAGCCATATCTATGACAAAATATTCAGTGGTGGACACTTGTTATGTCAAAACAGTGCTGGCAAACAGGAATTCCATCAAGAAATTGTGAGGCCAAGTTCAGAAAAAACATCCTGAGTGCTGGGAACTAGAATGGTCAGGTAAATCATATGAGGTTTCCATAACCAGAGGCACCTGAGAAAGTGCCTTTTATTCCTCCAGCTCACATTTATGTGTAGCTACATGGATGTGAAAAACCTTTGATACTGACCAGAACAGAAATCCATGTATTTATTGTATTTACGTGAGCTTGAACTCACATCTTGAGCCTTGCATCTAAACTTTTTTGCCTTTGCTGTCTCTAGCAGCAAAGTTTTGAAGTATAATCCATAGGATGATGAAGTGAAGCTTGTGTATAGGTATGTGAAAATCACAAATTTGCAGGAAAACTTATTGGAAATATCCAAGACTAAATGTAGCAATATAGTAATGACATTCAGAGAATAATAATAGGGCAACTACAGGAAAAACATCAAAATCTACTATTGGACTAGTACAAACTCCCCAAAGAGCTGGTGTAGCCCCCACTGCATGAGAATTTTAAAAGGAGATCAGACAAAACACTCAGAAACACAGTGTGGAAAATGTGTCTTCTGTGATGGACTGGATGACCTTGCTGCTTTTTTGTTCTGCTTGTCTTAATCTTTGAACAATAGTGCAGTGAAGCAGTCACTGCTTTTCAAACACACTTCTGAGGAGGATACAAGAATCCACGAGTGTCCTCTTGCATTATGGCTCTCATCCCTACTCTGTAAAGCAGCACTTGGACCCAACAAGGAATGTTCCTCAGCCATTACAGTACCAGGTACTTATGAATGTCCTGATGAAATTCAGGACTGGTTTCCCTTTTTGAATCCAATAATGACCCAAGTTTCCCACAGATGAAGGGAAAGGACTCCCAGCCTTTGTGTGTTATTCAGAGAATCACAAAGGTGATGCTCTTTACTCCTTTATGATCTGGAATATTCTAATCTCAGCAAAAAGACCATTATCAGAAATGGGGGGGAACCCAGGCAAAATGGCATGCTACACATGACTCTTGAATATTGCAAGTGCTAAATATTTGGAAGGATTTTTTGTCCCTTGCAACTTCAATCTCATAAAAGCCAAGCATTTTAAATACAGTAGTAGTTAATTTGATGTCCTTCTCTAGCCAGGAGAAGGAGTGGTCCTCAGGGGTCACTGGTCCTGCCCAGGAGTGTTGCCTTCTCTTTCCATTGAGGACAGAGCCTAGAAACTGCCTTAGGTTTGTTGGATGGTGGCCTCTTAGATGGCTAATCTCAGGTAAAATGAATTCTGCCCACCATGATTAGTTTCTTCCTGTGTGTACGACCTTCTTCACTTGATTTCCACAAACAGAAATGAATAAAATTGTGTCTGGTTGAAAATACAATTTTTTTTTTCTTTTCTTGAATTTATTTGAGCTTAAGCTAAGACTATCATTCTGTCCTACCTTGATCACACCCAAACCTGTGCATGAATGAGGTCTATGGATATTATCTTATTCATGAAGAAATGCTACAGCCCCATCCAAAATTGCACATATTAAGGTTCATAAAATATCCTGAGCTGGAAGGGACCCACAAGGATCATGGAAGTCCAACTCCTATGTGTATGTATATGCAACTTGCAGGCTACTTATGAGATGGTATGAAGCAAGGTCTGAAGGGAAAAAGGAACTGCTAGGGCACACTTCTCTTTAATATAAAGGAAGTATGAAGCTGCACTGGGGTGACAGCAGCAGTCTGACCTCTGGCCACCCTTCTTAAGAAAAGTAGAGCCAGTTGGCCATGGTTCCACAGCAAGCATCCTCTCTTTGACTGCAATCATGCCATATCAATTCTGTGCCATTTGCAGACCTCCCAAAGGCTGTGTGTAGGCAATCACATTATATAATCCCTTTTATGAACTGATTAAACTCAGACTTAAAAGTGGTTAATATGGTTTATGCCCAAATGTTCTCACATGAAGATTTTTCTAGTAAACTACTGCCCTGATGTTTACAGGTTCCTCAGTCTTTCATCAAAATCAGCTTACACTCATTCATTCTTGAAACACAAGCAGATTTTGCAGTGGACATTGTGCAAACCAGCAAGTCCACAGGGACCTTGCTTGAACTGCCTGTAATGTTGAGGTTGCAGGGACATGACTATTTTTTTCTGTAGAGTAAGCAGAAGGCAGCCTATAACTCAGCTCAGATCTTTGAAAAACAAAAACAAAAAAAAACCAACAGCCCTTCCATTTTTACCTTTTTGAAATGAAATGAGGGCACTATGACTATTCAAGAAAGTAGATTGCTGAGTAAGTTGTCACCTTCACAAAGCAACCTGGACTGAGTGATTTGCTGCAGTCAGAAAAAGTCTCTATTGTCATCTGTCTATGTCAGTCATTCTGCTTATTTATTCTGACCACTTAAGTACCTGTGCACCTTGAAAATCATAGAGAAAATGAAGCATGTCCTGTGTGATGTTTTTTTCTTGGGAACCTTTGCTGAAGAGTGAATGGGATCCTGGCTGTTACTGCTACCAGGATCCTTCACTGATGGCAATGGGTACTAGATCAATGCCTTGGTAATTCAGATTTCCATACCTATATCCTTCATAAATTTTACCAAAATGGGACACACCAGCTCACACAGAGAGGTCACAGACTCTTTTTGTTTCAAGGTACTAAAACAAAAGTGTGGGGAGAAGTTTTACTGCAAAACTCTGTTCAGTCATGGGAGAACAAAACATGATGCAAAATCTGTAACAAGGGAATAATGATGGTGGCAAGATACTAAATTTCCTCCAAATGTAGTGCACATGACTGGAATGCCATGAATAACACTGGGAGAGGATGTAGAGTTCCTTTCTCAATCCCCTTTCGTTCTTTTGGAATGATGGCAGCCTGATTTGCCCCAGACATGAAATATTTGGATTCTGTCTATGGTAGGATAGTGCTAAGGAGAGATGAAGGAGATGAAGGGATGTGTGATGCTGTAGAGGAAAGTGAGGCAATAGTGACCACAAGGTCATCTCTATCTGCTCTGCTTTGGAGGTCCGCTCCATCACAGTGGTGACACAACCATGGAATCCATTTCCCAGGACATAGAGGTGAGGATGTGAAATCCTCAGTCTGTTCAGTACTTTAGGTGAACCAATTCACTGATATTTAGAAATTTTCATTTCACTCAACTAAAATATCCAGGTAGGAGAAAATATAAACATGAGCTCTAGGAAACACAGCCTGTTTCAAAATATTGCTTCTGAAATTGCAAAGGCTGCCAGTAAAATAAGATAGGTAAATGTAGCACATTTGTCAGGAGTTTTAAAACAAGCACCAGCTAGATGCTGCCATTTTAAAGCTAACAGTGAAAATGATTTACAGAAGCAATGTTTGGTTGTAAGTGACTGAAAAGCATGTCACCCATTCCACTATGGATGGAGGCTGTTTCTTGATCTCAACTGCTTTTATTTAATTTCACTTCAAATAATCCCAGCATAGAGCTTTTTCTCATGCTTTCATTTTAAACTTTTTTTTTTCCCCACTGGCCATTTGCTTACCAATCAGTGTGACAAATTCTATGTTGCTAACTGATAGGCAATATATTTTTCTCCCTTGGAATTCTCCCTTTTTCTCTCCCCTACAGAATTCTATTTGCCAGAATTTCATCAATTCATTAATACATACACTGAGTACTGAAATATTATAAGCAGGTTTAGCTTCAGTGATTTCAGGGAAGGCACACCCATAGATTCCCCTTCACAAGATAGCCTTTATATGGGAGAAATGGCCCATTCTTTTAAGATAGAAAGGGCCATTGTCCTGTCTTTGAAATATCTCCTGTTTGGTACTCAGTGAAGATAAATTTGAGTCTTTCCTTAAATTACTTTTCACTCTGAACTGATGTGACATTTATCTCTGCTAGAGTGTTGACTATATGAAAAGCTGAAGCTTGTTTAAAGAATGCTGCCAAACAAGAAAGATTGTAATCCATCTAATTACTGAGCTAGGATGTGCCAGTGCTGCAAACTTCAATTACCACCATTAGAACTTCAATTGAAAGCTTCAGCTGATTCCCAGAGAGTCAGACACTTGCAGACATTTCATGCATTATACAGATGTTTTACTGCTCCTTCAGTCACTAATGGTTTGCTAGTTTGAACATTTGGGACTCCTGTAACACAAGAAGTAAGCTCCAGATGTAGAGAGATTTCAAGAGAATTCTGCCGCTTTAAACCACATTTTGTCAATTGTTCCCCCCAGTAGGAACTGATGACCTCATGCTGGATGCCTTTTATTTTTCCCAAGTGTTATAAGATAAATTTGCCCACAGGGTTACTTACAATTCCTGAGAATCCACATTTCCATGGATATCAAAAGCCCACTACTACAGTGAGGTCCCTGGAACAAAATTCTGTAGGCACACAGATCTCTTTGTAGTCTGAACTGCTAATTCTTTATATGTCAGTGTTGCTGTCCACACATTTAAAGAATAGCTCCAAACAGCAAAAAAGACCCCCATGTCTTGAGCAAAGCTCTGGAAATTTTGTGGGCAACACCTTTTGCGATAAGCTCCCCCTTGTTTCACTTTGACACAACTGTTAATAGCTCAGTTTGATGGATTCCCTTCTGGCAATGTGCTCTTAAGTCAGACCTGGGTCAAAATCAAAAGAAAAAAACCTTCTGGAGTCTAGCCTTAAAAAAAAAAAAAAGGTAAAACTTTAATAGCTTAGCACTGAGGGAAGTTTCAGAATTAAAAGTCAATTTGAATCAAAGAGTCAAATAATTTTATTTTGGAGACATTGAGACAAAACTGTTATATTTCCAAAACTGTCTTTTTTCAGATGCAAATCATCTAAGAGAAGTCACAGAAGTCATTGCTTCTGTGTCACTTACATTGCTTATATTTGCCGAGGGCAAAATTTGCACCTGTGCAGAACAGCCAGCTCCAGAGTTAAATCAGCATTTGTGGGCTGCCCAGTGACTTTGGGCACTGCTGACTCGTACCCAGCTCTCCAGAGAATATCCCTCAGGAAGATTACACTGCCTGGAAAATGGATGTGGCTGCAGGCTGAGGCCCTCAATCTAAAATGCTGTGTGGAACTTTTGTGCTTAATATTTTCTCCCTTAAGAACAAAATTATTTTCACTGACAGCCAATTAGCAGCTGTCTTCCGTATCTATGTAGTTAATCCCCACTTGGTCTAATCTTTAACTTTTTCCAGGATTTTTCCAGGAGGGCTCCTTAAATAAATACCAATGTTTCTGAGGACATACTAAAAGAATGTGAACTTTATTTTCACCAGGGTCTGGGCAGTGGGAGTTTGTGGCCACAATTATCAGATATTTCTGTTTCCCAGCGCACCTTTCCATCTCTTCCAGGTACTGCTGAAATGGATTCAGAAGATAAAGGGAAAAAACTCCCACCTATGAGGAGAGATCTCAAGTGTAGATGTTTCATGTCATGAGCAGCTTTTACTTTTGGGCAATGGTCCAAAGCAACAAGAAATGCTAAAACACACAAGGCTGCCAGGGAGTAATTGTCTGTTGGTCTCTTACAGAGTGATTTCATGAGGTGCTCACACGAGACCAGTTAGGAGAAACTGCAAGAATGAGCACCCCAGTATTCTGCAAGCAGTGGAAAATAGCATTTTAACAGCTCAAGGACATTGGTAAAGGTATATAAAAATTGGAACTGGTTCCCCAGAGAGGTGGTAGGTGCCCCATCCCTGGAAAACATTCCAAGCCGGGTTGGACGGGGCTCTAAGAACCCTGATTGGGTTGAAGATGTCCCTGCTCATTGCAGTGGGGTTGGACTTGATGACCTTTAGTGGTCTCTTCCAATCCAAACCATTCTATGATTCAGTGGAAGGATGAAGCCCAGTGACTCTAGAAATACTGTGTATAACTAACTATTCCTCAGATATGCCACACAAGGCATGACAACACATTTTCATTCAATCTTTCAATTTATGGTAGCTGAAAATATAAAAATGAGAAATGGTAGAGGGAAAGCATGCCCAACAGCTCTGTAAATGTTCTAATAATATCTAAATAAAAATGGCAGCCACTTTTGGCAAAGAGGGGACGGCTAGCAACTGAGGTTATATCACAGAACAAACAAATGGAAACTATTCCCTGGTAAATGGGTCATTCCTTTATTTAATGACAGGTGGCAGAAGAATTGCCCCAAGAAGAAATGGGTATTGACAGCAGTTGAGGAAATGTAATGCCTTTTAAATAGAGAAATGCAAGAGCAGCTCCACAGCCAAGATCCAGGTATTCCAGGATTTCCATCTCTGACACCAATTTGCTGTAAGTGTTTAAAGACGAGTTACAAAAATGAATCAAGCCTCCAGTTTCATTTCCCCCGGCATCTCCTTCCAGCAACATGTGGTAAAGGAGGTGTATATTTATTTTTCATAGTTGCTAATGGATTTTCATTCAATGCACTTTTTAAATGGCTTTTTAAATACATCCAAACTTCTGGCACCTACAATATCCTGTAGCAATGGGTTCCATTTGTTTAGGTATGCATCACATGAAAGGTACTTCCTTTTGGATTAAATCCTCTACTGATAACTCAATGCTTGTTTTCTAGTTCTTGTTTTAGGGGAAAGAATGAATAATTGTTCCCTAATTGTCTGCTGCTTGCCACTCAAGGTTTCATGCATTGTCCTAAATATACAAAGAATAAAAAATATTCAATCAGCTTTGAGACATATATGGGAAGAAATTCAATGGTTGTTTTAATTCATCCTTCTGACAATGAATGAAAGAGTAATTGCAAGGTTTTTTATGCTCAGCAGCCTGTGGCAATAACTGAGGACAGACAACATATGAAGTTTTCTGGAAGTTCTTCCTGATGTTGAAAGGGAAACACTGCAACTGCTATAGGGTTCAAAAATTGAAACAGTGCTAAACATCAGTGTTGGGAATTATGGGTCCTTCCTGTACCCATGATGGTGAACTCTAGTCTCTATTGTGACCATAGTGTTCTTCCACTTGCCGCAAAGATTGGGACTAAAAATATGTTTGCCCTATTGTGCCTAACCCAGGAGCATCCAAACCCTGTGGATCTTTCTAGTAAGTCAGAATTTAGAATGTGTGTTTTAGGAAACTCCCTCTTTCTCTGCTCTACCCTGTGGGCACCTCTGAGTTAGCTTGAGCAAGGCTGGTTCACACACTCAAGTGATGTAGATATTGTAGCATGGGTATTTATTCTGCTCAGGCCAGTCTGAACCCTGAAATTAATTCTGTGCTGTGCTGTGTGTCTCTGTGACAGGTAATGACTGCAGCTGAGACATACCTCGTGAGTAATCCAGGAACCACGTTTCTGCCTATGGAAGAGAAAGTGCAAGCGTTGGCAAGAGAAAAAAGTCGCCTGTGTAGGAAGGAGGCAGCTCTTCTTGTGGGTGTATCAACAAATGCTAAATTGTTAAATCCCTGGATAGGCATCACTTCAAAGGGCCTATGGGTACTGCAGAAAATTATGCAAGCTATATGCATCTTGCAAATTTTAATCCAAAGGGCAGGGTGACGTTCCAAGATAATGACCTGTGTAAGGACTGGAGGCAAAGAAAATCTTGGTCTGACAGAGTTAAAGCTAGAGATGATCCATGGGACAGAGAAGGATGTAATAACATTGAAAAAAGTGATCTGTTTTCATACTTTTACACACTCCATAAGTGTAGCCAGCTGCAGGCATTCAGGCTCAGTCCAGCTTTGTTGAGCAGAAAGATTCAATCTCATCTTCAAAAGTTGCTTCTGTCTCCTATTGACAAGAACGGGATGTCGAAAATATGAACTGCAAACACTGGAACAATCAGTCCCAACAATCAGAAAATACTTTCAGGTGTGAAATGGTTTTTTGGGTTCACATTTTCATTTATAGAAATTTCTTCTCAAGCACCCTTGGACAGGTGCAATTCAATAAACTGATCTCAGAGGCTTGTGTCTATGCCCTGGGTTGAGGCAGCCTGTAAGTACCTGGGTGGTTGAAGGCCCCTTGTCTTCTGTGGACTTGTTAAAGGAATCACTGTGTTACCAGTGTTAGGAGTATCCTGAGGATTACAGGACGTTTTTTTTGCTTGTATCCCCAGTCTTCAGGACAACATATGCACGACAAAGAACAAAAAGCATTAGGATTGTGCTGATAGCTGAGGCCCTGCTTTTTCCAGTGATTTCAAGTTTGTCAGTATCTGACTTTGCTGGAGGAGAGAGAAAAGTGAATGTTCGTAAATGGCTCATAATGGGCAAAACTACATAAATGAAAAAGTATTTTCAGTAACACTGGCTTGTAACTCATGAGAAGGACCCCAGAAATCTATTTATTTCTAAAATCCCTGAATGGTTGCCACTATTTCTGTGTATTCCTAACATTATCAGAAAAGAGTTTCCCTGCACTGAATGGCAGCACCAGCTTTCTGAGAGGCTCTGAACTGGTGGGAACTTTTATGAGCCTATTGCTTTGTTGAAGATTCCTCTGCTTAAATATAATAAAACGATAATGAACAATTGTTGTCTCTTAGACTATGTGGAGGTTTGCGTAAGCAGGTTTACTCATTTTACTCTGTTGGTTTTAAGGCTTGTGTGTCTCTCCTAGGGCTTGTGGTCTGTTTGCATGGGGTTCACAGCAGAGAATTCACACTTCTGTAAAACTGTGCTCTGCTTTAAGATTACTCTAGTTATTATTAACAATGAAAGTTAAAAAGAAAACCAAACAAAAAAAGCAGAAAAAAACCACCTTACTGCAAGTCATTAAGAAAACCAACTCATTGAGTAAAAAAAAAAAATCATTATCTTTGGAAAAGGAAACAGCCAATATAACTGCAAACTACCGGTCTGACCACTCATTTTTCATTCTTACAACCATAGAACATACAAGAAAAAAAATCCCCAGTCTCAGAGATTAAAGAGAACTCAGACTGATGGCTTATTTAAATGAAGTCTCTCAAGCTGTTTAAGGCTGAAAATCATACCTGGACTGAGAGCCTGGCACAGAGATGAAGGGCTGGGTCTGATAACAGGCACAGGGCTCTATGATTCTTTGATTTTAGGTCATGGACTAGATTTTAAAATGGATCAGCCATTTACCTCTGAGGATGTGCTGAGAACCCTCTGAATATGTTCCATGAACCAGACTCCTGGGCTGATTCTGCAGAGCATGAATCCAGCATGGAGTGCCTGTAGAAAAGTAAACTCATGTGTGACACAGATATTTCAAAAAAAGGTAACGAGAGGAGAGCACGGGGCTACTGCTCTCAGTCTGGGAATTTGGCACTGATATTCAGCTTCAATCAGAATCAGTTTGATTCCTAAATCCAAACTATTTCTAGGTGGCCAGCAATGATTCAAGGCCAATGTGAAACCATTAAAATTGTCTGAGGTCTTATGTCCTTGGCTGTCCTTCAGGGGATTTGCTCATGGTGTACTTTGGTGACTAACTTGTAAATCAGCCTGGTCCTGGCTCTCCATCCAGAGCTGAGCAAGTCCATGCTTACAGCAATAAACTGACCACAGAGGGCTGAAATCTGCTGGCAGATACACCCCTACTAGTCAGAGGATATCTCATTAGCTCCATCTGGGGCTGCTCCTGATTTGCATTGGTTTAACAGAATAACAGACTTTAGCTAGAAATGGACAGGAGCAGCAAATCAGCCCCAGCACAGCACAGCCCCAGTGAGATGGAGGAAGGCTTGGAAAGGCCTTTTCTCATGCTAAAACAAAACATAAAAGTTGCTCCCACTGCAACGCAGGAGTCACTCTGCATCGTTGTGTTTCATTTTTCAGCTGATTTTAACTAGGCAAGAGAATCAGACCCAGGATGATGCTTCCTGGAGTTCTTTGTCCCCAGCCACCCTTTGCTGCATGAGCAAGCTGGAAGGTGATGTTACATGTAATGCAGCTAGAAAAAAGGGGCAGCACATTCTTCTGCTGGTACAAAGTCTTGCTCATTTCAGTCAGTTTGTTTGAGCCATCTGTTCTCAGCCACCAACTATTCATTTCCAACATGGTCCCCATGTCCGCTAGCCAGGAAGGCTGTGTCCTGAAGATAATGCTCAGTTGTCCCTTGCTGCTAGAGGAACGGGCCCGAGAAACATTTTTCTCTGTTCAATCAACCTCAAAATGCTGGTGATGAATTAAGTTCTTTGCCAGTCCTGTATGAAACTGCATTTCTTACAACCACTCCATTTATATAATGCAATATCCATATGGTGATTATTTTATTTATGTTTCCCTTACTTCAAGGCAGAGGAAGTCAGCAGCTGGGGCTGCAAGATAGAGGCACCCACCAGTTACTGGGCTGTGTTGTTCACGGGGGTGATAAGCTTTTATCACCCACTGGGAGTTAGGATCTTGTCTAACTGATAGCATCCATCCCTTGAAAACAGAACAGAGCTCTCACTGTTTGCCTGTCTGAAAGGAAGGAGTTTATAACCCCAGACTTTACAGTGACTGTGAGCTAAAACATGACATAGCTTGATTGTCTTAATTTCTTGACTCATTCTCTTGCGAGTCACAATGTGAGCATTTGCTTCCTTTGCATCAAGAGTTTTATTGTGTTGCATTACCCCTTTCTCTGTATTTCAGACTGGATGTCTTTAAAAACATCTCCCCCTCCTATGTGACTTTGATTCTGCTAATCCCTACCCACCTTTTGAACCAATTAAAAGGCAGTTTATGGTTTACAGAGAGAAAAAGTGTAAATGTGAAGCAATTCCTTTGGTCATTGTGAGTGTAACTGAGGATGTTTCAAACACAAAACAGGAAAAAGGGTTACTTCAATGGCTTGTTTCTTTTGCTCTTTGGATTTCATACCAAGGGAGACAGAGGGTAACTGTTGTTGTTTTGCTTTTCTAATTAAAATAACATCATTAGATTAGCTATATGGTAGCTGGATATCATCTGTATGGAAAGTTATTAAGCTAAAAGAAAAACAGGAAAATTTCAGAAGGTCTATTTTAAACTAATCTAAAGAATTGTCTGCTTGTGTTATTTCTTCATGAGGATTCCCAGGAATTTCAACCTTCTCCATAGAAAGAGATATTTGGCCCATTTCTTACATTAGTCAATTTTATAAGAAAATATGAAGCCACAGGGTATGATCTTAGCATTCTAATTTTGCACCTTTGTGATTCCAACTACAGAAAAATTACTTTGGATTGTCTCTTTAGCTAAGGAATTTCTATACAGCACAATGCTGTAAAATCATAGGGGAGGGAGTTGCCATTTGCTTCAGTGACTCTTGTTTCAGTCTCAACAACCACAGTTTAAAAACCAGTGAGCGGTCAGGCTACAAAAGTAGATGTGACCCAAATGGGAGCTGAGCAAGAGAGAAAAGGCTCTGCTGTGAAGAGGAGCAATCCTCAGCCACACTTTAAGCTTCAGCTGCTGTCTTTTCAGGCACAAGCTTTGCTTTTTGTGGGGCAAGCTGGCTGCTTTGGTGTGCTTGTTTTATTTCTTGTGGCTTCTTCCCCCGAAGGTTCTCTCCTACAGGTATAGGGGTCAATGGTGCAGCAGCAGTGACACAGTAAGCCCTGGTGTGACACAAACTGTGAGGACTCCTGTCTGTAGCCAGACCATTGCACAAGCATCTGACACCCTCACATCTGTACAGTGGGGCTGTACTGGGGCTGGATGTGACAGTTTAAACTCCTGTGATGTCTTTCCATGCTCAGACATCTCAAACTGATGTCTTCACTATAAAATAAAAGGCTTAACAAAAATGAGAACGAGCAACCTTCACCTCAGCCCCAACCTCAATTCCAATGCTTGGTAATTCAATTCCCATAGAATCATTTCTGTTGGGTAATTTCTTAGAAGGATGCATCTTGCTTTTAATATTCTGCATCAGCTTGTAATTATAATATTAATAATACTGTATGTAAGGGATGCCTCTCTTTTTTTGTTATTAAACAAACTCTTTTTAAGGGTAAACTTAGGGAATAGAGTCACATTTGATCCAATATTCATACAGCTCTGTGATCTAGAAATTCAAGTGTGTTTCATGATGTAAATTGCCTTTAGAAAGCTATTTATTCTGATACATTTTTGGTCTGAAGTTAAATATTTCTGGGAATTCCTCACTCCCACTTAAATTTTTCCAAGGAAATGCCTGTGACATATCAAAGGAGGCATTTGTATTTCCAGAGCAGAGCAGGAAGGGAAGCATAATGCTTTTTCCAACTTGATTTTGAGGGTGGGCTTTTCATAAATGCTTATCACTGGAATAGCTTCACTCCCACTTAATGAAGGGGTTATGGGATTTTCAGGGCTCCAGCACAGAGTGTCTGCTATGTGCCACAGTGACTCCTCTCAGATGGTTCAGTTTTACTGCTCCTGCTCTTGCAAAAATTTTAACAGTTGAGGTGAGGAGGAAGAGTGGGATGGGAAGGAAGCGGTGTGGAGACCTGACTCCTATTTGTGCCCTTCTAACAATTAATTCATAATTCAGAAAATCGGGCCTGGGCTGTAATCAGAGGTGTTGATTCTCTATGAGTCTTTGGGATTTCCCACTTAATAATGGTGTACTAAAATCAGTATGATATAGTAAACCCACCATTTCTAAGGTGTTTGAACTATGATTCTCAATTTTTATTTGTGAAAAAGGGGGAATAGCCTTTCCTTAATATTGTGAAGTCTTGTGATGATAGATCCACAGGTACCAAGGACAGGAGGGCTGTTTAGATCTGATGTGTGAATGGCTCTGAGGCTTCATGTCTGTGGCAAGCACAGGGTGGCCAGCTGGCCCACCAGTGCTTCACCAAAGTAATCCTGCTTTGGATTTGGTGTTGGAGGTCCCTTTGGCCTCTGCTGCTCCCCCTGGGAGAAGGGAAGCAGGAGCAGGAGCCCTGATGGCAGAGAGGGAGCGCAGGTGGAGCTGACACCCAGCACTGCTTGGCACAGCAGGGATGCTGAGTTCAAGGAGGAAGGTGAGACAATAATGCCCCCTCCCTGCAAAGAGGGGTGACCTCTGGGGACAGCTCTGCCTCCCGTTGCCTCCCATGGCATTATCTGCTTCTGATGTGAGCAAATGCTGAAGTGAAAGAAACGTCCCTCCGTGGCAGTAAAAGGAGAATGAACAATGACAAAAGTTAAAATGTAGCACACGAAATGTGAGTGGAAAAGCTCTCCTCAGGCCACAGCCAAACCCAAGCAATGAAGAGGAGATTATCTGCACCCAACCATCCTGAAAAGGCAGCAAGGGATGTGGGGGTACAGCTGCAGAGACCAAGGATCAGCCCCAGCTGTGCACACATACTCCAGATATTGGCAGGAGGCTTTCTCTGACATGAAACTCAGGGAAATTCCTCTGCAAAGGGCTGCAGTCCACTGGGTGGAATGGCAAGCAGGAGGGCAGGCAGTCCCACAGAGATGGACACACTGCACCACTCAGACATGCAGCATGTGTGCACATAAAAGGCTCTTCACCTTACTCAGGGTCAGGTTTGTACCCACATTTGACATTGACCTTTAGGAATTTACCTTGAGGTAAAACTGGAATGCTTTGACTGTGCTGTGTTGTTAAATTATGATGTCTCGTCTGTGTTTTCCTAAAGGAAAGCATGACTTGTTACTAGCCATGGAGATAGTCCTCAGCAAAAGAAGAAACAAAGAAGCAAGCCAGAGATAAGAGATGTGTTTTATTTGCAGAAAGTTTTAAAATTTCTCTCACACTGATCTGAAGAAATGACAAGGGGGCAAGCATTATTCTTTATGTGCAAACATAATCAAAAGATAGTTTTGATGGCAGTGATTGTAAGAAATAGGTGCAAATGTGAATTGTTGCACAGTGAATGTCTCCCACGGAAATAGTCACACCTTTTGGTCTGCCTTTAATTCTGGTCTATATTCAGTGGCTTCAGACACACTGATTATTTCTCAAAGGTCACAAATTATGTCTTTGTCACTGGACCATCATTATGAAAATAATTATTAATTATATTTTCTTATTCTATGGGACTATAGAGAACTACTTGAATTTCAGAGATCTGTAAAAATGTGGAAAGGCTGCAGTCTCTGGGTATTTCCCACTTCACCTGTCACTTGAATCAGAACAATCACCAGTGTTACATGAGATCAAGGTTATTTGCAAGGCTTTTTGAAGAGTAAACAAATTCTTATAATTTTCATAATACTGGAAGTAGCTTCTGTCCCTGAAGCCAAATATTTGCTGAGCTGAGACACATCCAAGATTATCTCCAGCTCAATTTTGTCCCCCATTGGCAAAATCTGGAGCTCTCTGGGGCAATAATTTTTATGTTGCAGGTATTGTGCACTGAAATGACTCTTTCAGTCCTACTGGTGTAATTTGAATAAAATGATGACAGTCACCAGTAAACAGGAAGCTGATTTTGGCAGAAACCCTGCCCTGCCCCTGAAGCAGCTGTCTTGCTTCCACCTCTCCTCTGAGTGCCACATTCTCAGTGTTGAACTGCAGCATCTTGTTCAGGCCACTAGCACAGACTTTCACACCCCCTAATCCCCAGTCCCACAGATCTGTGTGGCCATCTCTGTGTGCCAGATGTTCAATTCTGCAGCTGCTGTGGAGCCTGTAAAGTTTTGCAGTCAGATGTAACAGCTTCCACACTTTGGGGGGAGATTGAGCTCAGTCCATGTCTGACCACTGTGAAAGACTTGGGCTCCATTTGGGTCCTGCACACACCTTTCACACTTGTTTGATGTTGGACTTCAGGTTTTTTTCTCCTTTTTGAGCTGGCCTGTATAGAATTAATATTATGTTCATCTTTAGTCCCACCAAGAGAAAAAAAAAATATATCTGCATCAAGAAAATAAAGAGGAGAGAACTATAAAATAAAATGCTGCTACCCTAAAATGTGTAGTGATGAGGTGAGGCAAGACAGTGATCTTTATTGAGGAAATTGTTCTGCTTGAAAATCAGATTTTTTTCCAAGAGTGATGGGGAAGGCATGGGCAGTACTGCCACTGCAGGCAGAGAAGGGCCAGATTTGGGCTTATTCCAGGGCAGGATTGGAAGACTAAACTATGATCACTTTGTTTTGGTAGAATTTATCACCTAGGCCATGGTTTGCAAACCTCAGTTCTAAACTCAGCTAGTACAAATCATGAGGGTTTCAAGCATCTGTGCTGGGTCAATCTTTAAAAAAATGAAAACGAGAAATTCCAGAAGCTTCTGGTATTTCCAGTTCAAGGCCAAATTTTGCATGATCTGAAAAGGTATGTTTCAGTTCTGGTTACCACAGAGAATCCTAACCAAGAAAAACAGAAGAAACTTCTATCTTAAAAAAACATAAAATTATCTTGTAAAGTTTCAGGTGAACAGAATAAACAATAGAAAGATGAGCTCTGGATGAGCAGAGGAATGTGCTCCCTTGCTTTCTCAAGCTCATCTGAAACACACTTCCAACCTATCCAAGGCTCATCCTTGCTGAGGAAAGAAAAATACACATCTATTTAGGCTGGTATTTCTCTGGTTAGGAAACTGGAGAAGCTGTAGTTACTATTTTTACAAGTTTGCTTCCTTCAGGGGAGAGGTATCTTAGGGTTGAGGGGGAGGAAATGTGATCTCTTTTTCTATTTTTATAAAGGGCCTGGGGATGCACCAGGAAGCTGCAGATCTGTGTAGTTGAAAGTCTTCAGCTCCTCTTTTGAGATACTAAGGGAGGAACAGTTAGAAAAGCATGGCCTAATTAAGGATATCTAATATGGTTTCAGGAAGGGAAGGGCATGCCTCATTAACTGGCTGGAATTCTTTGAGGATATTGCTGCTCAGGGAGACCAAAAAAAGGCAACTCACTGTGACCATTGTGTATCTCGGTGGTCTAGGAAAGAATAAAACACATTTAGGAAGGCCTGGGGTCGATACTTGCATTTACAAGTAAAAATATAACACAGAGTTACCTGGTATTTAAACCTGCAGGGAGTTAGTTCTTGAAATCCTGAGTGCATTATGTCTTTTAATATTTTTCTCCTTAAAAAAGTAAAATCATTGTTATTATTATTATTATTATTATTTTTGATCTAATTGTCTTTTGTGATTTAGCTGAAATGAAAGGTGCAGTGTTTCCAAATGATCTTGTGCTAAATTTGGAGAACAGCGAGGAAAATTGCAATTAGTTACAGCAAGAGTTAAATGTTCTTTAAAGTTTCTAGCATGGCAGATGGCATATTCAATAAAGGTCAGATAAATGTAGCATCATGATAATAAGTCAAAGGGCCTAGAATCAGGAGAGGGAAAAGGTGGAGTGGATGGAGGTTTCCTTGTAGGTTGACAGCTTTAATGTGGGAATGGCAGGAGATGCAGTTTTCCCACATCTTCGCAGAAACAGAACCTAAAAATGCTTAAAATTATACTTGGGAGAGAGAAATTACTCATAAATGCACATTATGACTGAGGAAAAGTAGAGTTTTGCATGAGCCTGCTCAGTGCTGCAGAGCAGGGCTCACAGCTGAGGGACAGCTCAGTGGAGAGAGGGTGGATTATTGGAGAGAGGGTGGATTATTGGAGAGAGGGTGGATTATTGGGGTGTGGGACTGAGGTCAGTGGGGATGTGGCAGCAGAGAAGCATTTGAGCTCTTCACACCTGAGGGTGGCACGGGGCCAGTTTGGCCACTCACCTGGTGGCCTGGCCATCCCAAGGGCTACAGGACCAGCTGAGTGCAGTGCTGTCCACTTGTAAGCCTTCAGAGCCCTGTTGCATATCTGCATGCTGGGAGTAAGGGTGCTATCCTCATAAGCTCTCCACCACCTGGAATCTCCTTCAGAGCCAGGGAAACTGCATGGTTTTGATCCCATTGTGCTCCTCAGAGCTTGCAGAAGATCAATTGCTTTTCTTTTCATAGAATCACAGAATGGCTTCTTTGGAAAGGACCTTAAACATCATCTAGTTCAGCCCCCCTGCCATGGACAGGGACAGCCACCAGACCAGGTTGCTCAAAGACCCATTCAGCCTGGCTATGAGCACTCCCAGGGATGGAGCATCCACAACTTCTCTAGACAATATGTTCCAGTGCATCACCACCCTCACAGGAAAGAATTTGTGCCTAGTATTTCCTAATATCTAATCTAAACCTACCCTCTCAAAGTTTAAAGCCATTCCCCTTTGTTCTGCCACTACACACCCTTGTGAAATGTACCTCTTTCTCTTTCTTGTAGGCTCCCTTCAGGTACTGGTACAATTTGGTCACCCCATGGCTGCACAATCCAAATTGTCTTAGCCTTTCCCAAAAGGAAAGATGCTTCATCCCTCGAACCATCTCTGGCCTCACTCCAGAAGGTGAATGTCCTTCCTGTATTGGCGACCCCTGAGCTGGATGTAAGACCTGAGGGTCTCACAAAAGCATGGTTGAGAGGCACAATCCCCTCCCTCACCTTTCTGCTCACAGTGTTTTGGATTCAGCCCAGGGCAGCTTTGGCTTTCTGGGCTGCAAGTGCCCATTGCTGGGTGCTGCTTCTCATCCACCAGCACCCCCACGTCCCATCAGGGCTGTCCATCCCCTTGTAGGGATGGGGAGCTGGTTCCCAGCCCAGCTGGAGCACCTTCACTAAGGGACAGTCCCTTGACCCATTTGCTACATAAGCAGTTCTTGGGAACACCTTGAGTTCTTGGGAAAGCCAGGTACTTTCTTGTGCTTGCAAGAGCTGGACCCTGAGAACTCATTGAAGGGGCTGAGAAAGAGTCCCGTGACTCAGTGGAGGTTTTATTTCTTGCTGAGCAAAGGGACCATTGTTAGAGGATGGAAAACAGGTGTTAGAAGGGAAGGAAATGGGGAAATCCTTGTGTTTCTTTTAATAACCATGAAATTTTAAGTTTTTTGAAAGATTCTTGCCCATATATCTCTGTTGATAAGGCTCCTTTTCAATTTAGCATGAGGCTGAGCATGCATCAATTTCCACTTTGATGAAAGAGGAAGGGCATGTGGAGATGGAGGGTCAGGATGGACATGTGGAAGTGGAGGTCAGGAGTGCAATGAGTTCCTGCCTGAGGGAAGCACCACGCAGCAGGCATGAGAAGAAGCTCTGCTGGAGGGAGATCACTCAGGGCCAAATGTACCTTGAGCATCACCCCTTTCCCACACCGCCCTAGGGTCTGCTCACAGCCAGGGCCCAGGCCATGCCTCTGGACTGTCCCTGCCCCTTCAGACCTTGTAAGAGTCTCTCTCTTGTCTGCTACTCCCCAAAAGCCTCTGCCAGTCTGTGTGCAGAGGACCCACTCTTTCTTTTGCTAGCCTGAGGAAAAAACAGCATGAGTGTCTTTGCTGGGAAAAGGTGTCAGACTGGTGTTCCTGTGTTCAGCTGAAGGCTGGTTCCAGCAAACTCAATGCAGGGAAGATTCTCTCAAGTATCTCCTGAGTATTTGTCCCTATTTTCTGATTTGTTCTGTGGGAAAGGCTCCTTTTCAAGGACCAGCCAATCCTCATGACTCTAAGGGCCGTACAAGCACCAAAACCAAAGAGATCCTCCTTCTACAGAGCCTCAGGTATAGAATGGAGATAAAAACAAGCAGTCAACAATGTTAGTGAGAGAGGGGAGGGAGGGCAGCTATGGCATACCAAGAGACAGGGTTGGTTGCACTGGCAGACCATGTTTGGGGCTGACTCCTCAGCTACCAACTGCTTTTTTAAAGTCTCCCAGTGACAAAGAATTTATGTTCAGGATAAGAAGCATAACTTGTTTTCCAGAGGTTATTCAGTTCTTGATCCCTGGTTTAATACAGGGAGGATATTATCCATGATGACTTTTGTGAGCAATGCATCTGGTTCTAGGGAGCTGGAATATTCAATACATCTTACTAAACCACTGGCTAACATTCAGCAGGGAGGAATAAAGGAAGACTTTGTTTGAAGTGAGTTTTGAGGTGGAGGAGCTTGAATTTTTTGGGTGCACGGATGTATATCAATGTCCCATAAGCAGTGTCCTTCTAGCACCAAATTTTCCATGGGGAAAACCCTAATTTCCAATTGACTGGGGTGAATTTGAACCAGTCACTAACCAGCCAGGTTTCTGAGGCTATTATCTGTTCTTAATAGGATTTGGACCAGGACCCCAAGGTGTTACTCAGCTGAGTGCTGTATGAGTACAAGGGAAGAAATTGTATTCTGCAGACCGGTAACCCAGCACATAATGACAAGTTTTGAAATTATATCTCAGCTGTACTCAATAAGTGTTTTACTACTGATCTAAAAAGGTTGAGAATTTCATCGGAGTATACAGGGATTATAAAATACAAACAATAGGCTATTCAGTGCCCCGGAGGAAGCAAAAGGAGACAGGAAAACAAGGGATGTCCTAGACTGATTTGATTGACTGTATTTTGTGACTAACACACCAAAAAAAAAAGCATTCAAGAAATGCTTACATACACAGTCATTTGTGCTGTGAAATGCCATATCCCTGCAAAAAAAACAGGCAAACAAGGTCTTGCACATTCATTTCCCCACCTGCATGCAGGATGTTTCCTGTGCTCTTTGCGCACCAAAATGCCTTAAAAATACACACATGTCTGGATTAACATTCCAGAGCCCTAGACTGGGTTCCACAGCCACAAAGGACTCAAGTGCAGAACTTGTGCTGGAGAGTGAGCTTCAGTCCTGGGACCTGCCCGTGCCATTGGCAGCCCCCCAGCACCAGCTGTGGCCATGAAGCTCCTCAGCACTGGGGCAGCCCTCTCTGCTTGTGCAGCACCCGACACAATAAGCTGCCAGTCAGATTTGTTGGATGCTGTGTGATCTTGTGATATTAATAATATAATGATAGCATTATAACTGGACCATTCAACTCCGTAGTTTGTTCTTCTATAAATGATTTATAAGTTTTATGCATTTTATATGCCTCTCATTAAAAATGCATTGAAAAATACCATTTTGTGAGGCTCAGTCTCTCTTTATTCTTGTTATAGCCATCTGCCATTAAGCTTTAATAACTGGCTGATTATAATTTATTAATTTATCACCTGTTCTTTATACAGTTGGATAATTGTCAACCAATGTGAAATGGTCTCCTATTGTGTTATTAATCCCCAAAGCAATTAGAAAATCCACTGATTGCACGAGCCATTGAAAGTGGCCAGTAACTCATGTTAGAAATGATCTGCAGTGCTCCCATCAGTGCGTGATTGGTAATGACTTTCCTGTTGCCAGTGAGAATTTGAAAGGGGTAGTTTAACTAGGGAGGCTTTTAATTTTATTTATTTATTTTATAATAAGCCTGGATTTATGTGGCTGACAATAGATATGTAGGTTTCAGCTTGTCTTGCAGATTCTGTGGACGCAATCTGAGAAAGGCAACATCAATTTCATATAGCGTCATGCTTTTGCTCCTCAAACTTTCTTTGGGGAGATTTCTGCCCCAGCTAACATCCCCAGGATGAAAGGGTTATTTAGGGATTGCTTTAAATGCCAAATCTTTTAGAAGATTGACTTCAGTCAGCTTTGGATGAAGACATCAGACTTCAGTATCTCTCCTTTGATTTTTATCTGCCAAGGATTCAGTATGGGTTAGTTGTGGGCTTTCTGGTATGGATATTTACAGCATGTGAAAAGGGACGGAGCCAACGGTTTGTTGGATCCAACAACTGTCATTTAGCAAAGCTGTTTGCTTGCTCTGCCAGTGTGAAGGAGATATGCAGCCCACCCCAGATGTGAGGAATCCTTATCTGCCATCCTATTTGCAGTGCAGACGATGTGTTACAATACCTCTGGCACTAACAAGTTACATTCCCGTAATGCTGTCCCTGATGCAGATGTAACTGCTTTTCTGGTGAAAGGAAAGAAAGGGGAAAAAATGCTGCTGACATCAGAAAGCAGAGATACACCGCTGAGGAAAGCAGCTGTAAATGGTTCTTTGTCCTAAACAAAGCTCCTGGCCCCTCTGGTGTGCGCTCAGTCAGGGGCCACGCTGGTGGGTCAGGCACACTGGAGGTACAGAACTGCCAACTGCAGTGATATTTTGATATTTTGCTCCACATGGCTTGAAATGGGCTGGGAGAACTTTTACTTAAACAAGATGATCACATGGATCAACATTCTGCCATTGAACAGGACTCTGAGCAGACTTAGGAAGAGATTTTTTCGTTTCTCTTCTGTCTCCAGCAATAGCTACCACACAGTAAATATCTATGTCAGTGCAATGTAGTGATTCCAGAGTATAAGAAAGTCCTGAGTCTTCCACCAATATCACACTTCCTCTGCATAATGGTAGGATAGTTGAATTATTGCCCTTCTACCCAACATTTCTGATGGCTGTGCTGTCCTCTTGCGGGTTTTGTAACTTCTCCACAGTTAAACATGAACAAGCTACTTTCACAAAAAGATCTGGAAAAAAATTATGTTGAATCAAACATATTAGGAGATTTTACTTCCTCCTTCTACAGAGAACCCAAAGCAGAAGTAAAGAGGCCATTCTTGAAATTCTTATACTATTTATGACTTTTCTGGAAGTAAAAATCGGAAGAAATCTCATGCAAATATTTGTCCTTCTGAGACATCCAAGGCAAATATGCAGATATAAGGGGTTTAGATAAAGCAGACAGTGAGTACATAAAGTACAGTGAGTTCCTGAGAAAATTCCTCATCTTAACCCTTAAGTATGTCCATAGACAAAATCCAGACTGCAGAAAGTCCTCAGAAATAGTGTGGCCACTGTGTCTTGCATTGAAGGTACCCACTTCTGCCCACACAATCCTCAGCTGGGAGGGTTAGGGTTAGGAGAGAATTTTCCACTCCTCCCCACCTCTGTCGATATACACAAGACTACTCTGCAGTCTTAAACTAGAGTAATTACTGCAACCTCTTCACCTTAGGTTGCAGCAGAGTTTTGCCCTCTATCATGACCAACATCAAACTAAACATGTTTTTCCCAGATTTGAATTTCATGGTTCTTCTTGAGTCTGGTTCTCAGCACCAGCTGGGGAACTCCTGGGCATGAAAGCTGGCTGGAATGGCACACACTTGCAGGTCATTTCTCAAAAGGTGGATTGACAATTGTTACAGGTTGTGTTTTCAATACAGTAGGAGGTTTCCAATTGCAATGTTAGTGGACCCACAATGCATATAATCCTTTCTGATTGTAAGAAGGAAATCCACATTCAAAATAACACTGGGGGCAGTTATCCATGTAAGAGAGCTCTCTGGCTTCTGCTGTCCCAAAACTGATGGTCTATATAATGCACCAGAAAATAAATCATAGCTGAAGAACAGTATCACAAAGATCTCTGAATTGTGAGGCAGTACCAGCAGCATTTCCCCTCCACAAAATCATAATCTAAGGAATATGTCATATATCTATTTGACAAGATTCCAGTTTGGGAATCCATTAAAAGAACCACTATCAATCACACACTAAGGTATTTATTACAGAAATGTGGTTGAACTAGACTCCATTTAGCAAACCTAGGCCATATCCTGAATTTGTTATTTCCACAAAGGGATTGCGTACACCTGTGTGCATCCCTGAACCCATCAAAGTAATATCCCATAATTATTTTTACTGCATTGAGTGATGTTCTCTGGCTACATCTACCCTGCTGAATGCATCCACTAGGTTACAACCCCACTAGGCTGGCTGGCCTCCTTGACACCAGGTCACCTCTGTCCTTTCCTTACTACACTTACCATATGTCCTTCCTCTGGTCCTTCCTCCTCTAAGACAGAGCTGTCATTTTGGGTCCCTTCTCAGTTCAAATTCTGAGCTGTGCTGAAGTCTTGATACTTGGTGTGCTCATGGAATGAAGATGAGATTATACATTTTACTCTTGTACGTATGACATGGCAAATCTGGAGTTTTTGAGTTTGCAAAGCCTGTAGGGAGTTGTTGGAGGATTCTGCAGAGCAGAAGAACAATAGCCTGGTACATCCTCATCCATATTCCTGCTGGGAGATATTCCCAGGGCAGAATAGATAAGACAAAATACTTTGATTTTTCTTTCAAAGGACCTACCTGGTACCTTCCAAAAATAGGCTGAGAATGAATTAATGCTTGTGCCATATGGAAGATCAGTGAATCCAGAACAGGAGTGCTGTGGGAAGTGAGATGATGGTGTAGGCATACCCCCGCCCAGGTAAGTGTATGTAAATTGGAGTGATTTTCTGGGGACAGAGAGGTGTGGGAAAGCACTGGGGAACTCAGCATTCAAATTCTGTGACTGCATTTTCAGCACTGAGAGTGCCAGCCCTCGCTAAGGGATCCTGAGCATCAATTGGTAATCCCGCTCTAAATGAAGAATACGCCCCCAGATTTGGGGTTTCTCTATGAAGGACGAAGACAGAACAGCTTCACCTGAGTTAATTCTGAAGCAAAAACATAAGCTCTGACACACAGGAGCATTTGCACTTTTATGTGGGAAAACATATTATTAGAGCTTGACTGAAATGTGTAGGAGACTAACAATAATGACACCTAACTTCATGTCTCAAATTCTGAGTACTAGAGTTTGGTGATGACTTTCTCACCCTTGTTTAGACTCTCCTTCTTAGGGAAGGTCTTGTGAAAGTAACCTATTTCTTTAAGAAAGCTGTGCTGCAATGTGGATGGTAAAGAGAGTGAAGATCCTCTGGAGATCCTCTGCAAAACACCCTGGAGCCATTTGCATCAATTAACTCCACCACCAGCATGTGGCTGCCTGTAGGCCAGGCTGTTGCCTATTATCTCTTGAAGTGGAGATAATTTTTCATACAGAAAGTGGGAGGCTTTTGCTTACGAGGATGAGTTTACCCAAGGGTGCTCAATTTAAGGGTGCTCCTCTGTAGTCTCTTAATCAGAGTGGGAAATTTATAAGATAGTGCTTAAAATAAAAAAAAATAATTTTCATTTAGTTTGTTGAATTTTACTTAATGTGCTGCAGTTTGTTGTTAGGACTTCTAAGCTCTGATGAGCACATGGTGTGTCACATTCCCAGGATGTGATCCAAGACAGTAACACAGTGGGGTAACTAACCATCAAATGGTGTCCCTGGTTCCAGTTCTGACTTGAAAAGAGCATCACTAACACCTCTAGCCACGCTTTTTTGGCTTTCTTCCAAGGTTTCCTCCCCAACAGATGCTGAAATCCCAGAAGAAAGCAGGGATGAATATAATGAAGCAAATGAACAGCATAGTTAATTAGTAATTAAAGTCTCTTAAAACAGGTAGGATTGCACTGAATCAAAAAAAGAAGGAAGGTTTATTGGATCTTTAACCTTAAAATATTTTTCTATTGTACCTATCAGCCCATTTTATCATGACTAATTTTTAAAGAGTGAAAGATGGGAGCATGTCCTGATGCCTGATACTAAAGCAGAAATACTGCCATCTCCAGTAAGACAATTCAGTTTGCTGCAATGGTAGCAAAAGATAAGTTTGCAGCCAGGCTTCTGCTTTCAACAGAGAACCAGCAAGACAAACAGAAGAAAACAGAGTGCAAGGCTATCATTAAAGGACAGAAAGGACTTTTTAAAGTAGCTCCTGGGGACAGGTCTCATTATGTTTGTGCAGCACCTGGCACAACAGAGTCCTTCTGAATTCTGTTCTTGGAGCTGCAGACACATCCAACAAAATGACAGTACCAAATACTGAGGCTTAAAATAAAATTTGTGACAGATGTATTAGGAGCAAGGTTTGGAGAGGAAGAGGATCCAGGTTGATGGACTCTGACAAAATTCCACCACAGTGAGTCACATTTTAATTGAAAAACAATAAAAGAACCCAAGGGTGGGGAAAAGACATGGGTGAAAATCAGAGGTCACCTGCCGTTCTGATAATTTAACTGAAGTTTTGGAAATGAATCATTGCAGCAGGCAATGGAAGGTTTCACCTTGGGCAGTGACAGGAAATGCAGGGCTGTAGCTCTGTGCAGAGCATTTTGGGCTCTCAATCAGCTCTTATTGATTGGGAAAGTACAGCTGTGCTCAGAAATTCTCAGCTTCTCTCTCACTTTCAGTTCAACAGAAAGAAAAATCTCAAGCCGCCTCTTTCAGGTTCTTTTTCTCGGAAGCAAATGAGTAAGTGGGAGGGGAGTTCACAGGAGGAAGACACAAAGCTCACAATTTTACTCACATCTAATGAAATCACATGCTGTCAATGGCCAAAAAATAGAAAACTCAACCAATCTAAAACAAAGAGCCAATCCCAACAGCCAAACCAAAAAACCCAACCAAAAAAACCAAACAAACCTCACAACCCCATGGCCTTGCTTGAAAGAAGAGATACAAAATGCTGCCCAGGAGAAGACCCTATGGAGAGACCCTTCAGAAGGGCTCACTTTTGTTCATAAGCATGCAGCCATCTAGGATGTTCCTCTATAGGCATCAGACTTCCTGAGATGGGAAATGATCTTGCCCAGAAGTTGATCTTAATGCCAGTATTTATAAGCCAGAATTTTCCAAACTTCTGCTGCCGAGTGTACCTGACACATCCTGTGAGGTCTCCTCAACCTGAGCCAGGTTCCAGTGCACATCAAAACTGTTCATGTTCTACAGTAGTACACTAACTTTGGAAAGCTGCAATCACGTGGCTCTGGATGAATTTGCCCTTGGGTGAGAAAGGAATGTGTAAAGATTGAGCCAGAATATCCACTTGGCGTGGCACAACTCTGTGACAGCCTCAGTAACCTAGGAATGAGTTAAATGTCAATGCCTTAATGTTTCTGAATCTGGTTGCAAATCTTCTGTACAAAGCCTAAAATGTCTTGGGAATGGAATTTTTCTACACCCCAGTAAATGCTGTGTGGTGTCTGCATCCTTTAAGGTGTCTCTGCACTGTTTATTTATCTCATGCTGTGGACATGGTGAAGAATGGCGGGCCTATTAAAAATCATTGCAACCATTAGACACCAAATGGTGTTAGACAGGGTGTTAACCCTGACATCTCTGAGGACCTTCCCTTTGCCTTGATTTCTCTCTGGTCCAAACATGGCCCATTTGACAACTGCTCCCTCAAGAAACGATGGGTGACTGAATGGCCACTAAGAGATGGTGCACAGAGAGAAGCAGCATTTCCATTTTGCTGGTTAAGGACCAGATACTGCACAGTCCTTAAACACATGCATTAATGGATAAATGTGTGCTCGTGCATGTGATGACCCACTGGATTATGGTGTGGTGCATGCTGATACCATGTGGGCCTCACCAGGGTTTCATATTGCATATTCATATTCTACTGAACCTGCAATACCCACACAGCGACTTCTGCGCACGACCTACGGGTGTGCTGGTCACCTCAAAGAGGAATCACACTCTGGGAAAGTTCAATAAAAGTACAAATAGATGTAAGGGAAGGTAAAACTCTCCATGCATGATGGATGCCAGGCAAGAGTTGAGGAGATCTACAGGGAGAAACTTACTCACAGGGTTTGTATGGAATAAAGATTTTAAAAAGTGTGAGAACAGGTAAAACTTAGACACTGAACTAGATTTTCTTGTTTCCTTATTTTGTGCTTAAAAATACCTAAGAAATTATATGCAAAATAAGAATTAACAAATCTCCACCTCAAAAGAAGAGGTCAAAACAAAACCAGAATCCCCTCATCTCCTGTCACCCTTAAAATCCCCCAGCATTTTCACAGTCTGATGCATGTGAGATGAAGCATTGAAAAGCCAGGGACCACTAAAAGCTACGGTATCTCACAAAATTTTTCATGTCTGTAGGAGATGCATCAAATTTTCCTTGCAACTCAGAATACCCAATTTTTATCTTGAAGAAATTAAATATTAATTTATTATTAATATACACTAAAAATGCAAAGAATACCAAGTGCGGTAGCGTGATTTTGAAGTGCAAGATGTAGCCCTTCTACAAATGTTTTACACCCACTTTACTCTGCTATCTGTTACTTTCCTAGATACAGAACCCTGCAAGGCAATGCCCAAGTAAATCTAAAAACCCCTATTAATTTTTTTAACTGCACTATTTGTCATACCTATTGTTTCCAGTGTAAACAACACACATATAGTGAAATTTGTACCAAAAGTTTATTCCCAAGAGAGTCTCAAGGCCCTGAGCATCACAGCAAAATGCCTGTAGATGTTTAAGTGAGATTGAAAGTTTGTTTTGATATCTGAAGCTTTGCCTGGTTAGGGTTAGGGTTAGGGTTAGGGCTCTGGGCTCCTCACTTTAAAAAGGACATTGAGATGTTGCAGTATGTCCAGAGAAGGGCAAAAAGGCTCATGAGAGGACAAGAGAACATTTCAGGAGTGGCAAAGGCAGATGGGTTTGTTTGGTCTTGAGAAGAGCAGGGTCAGGGGAAAATCACTGCTCTCCAAAACCACCTTACAGGAGGGTGTGGTGAGGCAGGGGTTGGTCTTTCTACCATACCAAAAGTGAGAGAACCAGAGGAAATGGCCTTAGGCTGAGGCAGGAAGATTCAGATTACATAATAGATTTTTTTTTCACTGCTGGGATGGTCAGGCATTGGAACAGTTTGCTCAGAGATGTGGTGGAGTCACCACTTCTGGAGGTGTTTAAGAGGTGTCTGAAGCTGGAGTTGGGCAATGTGGTTTAGTGGTTTAGGGGTTATACTGGTGCTGCTCTGATGGTTGGACTGGATGATCTTAAAGGTCTCTTCCAACCTTGATGATTCTATTATTCTATTCTAGGTTGGAGTAGGGTTTTCTATAGTATGGGGGCACTAGCAGGCCATCCACATGCTTATGATGAAAATCTCAGAGCACGTGGAGTGGCTATTTAAACAGTCAGGTTTTTGGCATCTTCCTCTTGGGAAAGAGGAAAAAAATTCTTACCAGGAGTTAGTAGACTTTAGTACATAAAACATGCAAATTGCTGCATTTGGAATGAATTCTCAGATTACTTTGAGGCCACCCAAACCTCTTAGATCATGGAATTATGGAATAGTTTGGTTTGGAAAGGACCTTAATAATCTGGTTCCACCCACCCTGCAATGGGCAAGGACACCTTATACTACAGCAGGTTCCTCAGAGCCCTATCCAATCTGCCCTGAACACTTCCAGGGATGGAGCATCCACCTTGTCTCCAGGCAACCTCTTCCAGTGTCTGGAACACTCATGGTAAAGAATGTCTTCCTAACATGTAATCTGAATTAATCTTTTTTGCAGTTCAAAGCCATTTTCCTTTGTCCTATCACTACGTACCCTTGTAAAAATCCCTCTCCACCTTTCAAGGTGAACACCTTTGTTGGCATTAGGATAAATCTTAAGTGTATGAATGTTGAACGGGGACTTGGGGTGCTGACAATGAAAAATACTATAGCACTGAGGGTGCTTTGTGACCCTCATCACTGGTGTACCTGAGCACCCTGGAGCATCACAGCAGGAAAAGGAGCAATAATCCTTCTGGGATCCTTAAACATCAATGGTCTATGATTCACAAGACCCAGGAGGGACGAGAACTGACATCTTCAAAATCCTGTGTTAGTGTCCTGTTCCTTTTGTCAGACTTGGTGACAAAGATGTGCCAAACTTCTGTAATGCAACGACAATATCACACCAGGTCTGTCTTGTTGAAGGTCATCTATGGGATGAGCATGAGCTGAGCTGGATGAGTGTGGCTCTGTGGATGTGTGGTGGGGTCTGTTGCAAGGACTGCAGAAACACACGAATTCTATGTTACCATCTATTAGTTTGTAAGTGATCAGGCTTGTAACTGCTGTGGTTCAAATTTGCAGTTTTAATTGGCTTCTGTAGATATATAGATTATACAAGATTTACAGCTTTACTGGTATGAATATTAAGGAGACATTTAAAAGTATGGACTTAACTCTAATTATTTTTTACATCTCTCTAAAAGCTGAGGACTGTTTTATAAATAAAATAACCAACACTAGTATTGCTCAATTCTGTACCAAATTAAGTTTAAGAAGTTTGTACATGATAAATAATGTTATGATTTTAAAATGTTCCATTACATTATGTTAATAAGTCTTAATAGGCATGGATCATCACACTCAGTTGTTAGCTTTATTGTTAATCAGATCTTTCTCATTAACACACTGTAGTTAAGAATGAAGAGCCCTAAAACTGACTCTGTAATGTTAAATGTAATTTCTGAAACTACCATATTATGCTGCTATAAGTACCTTAGAATTGCTTATTTAATGGAATATTCAGCCCCTGAAATAAATCCTTTACTTTCTACCATTAACTTCACAAAATGTTTTAAGGACAAATACAAGCACACCGTCCTTTCAGAAGAAGGTTGAAGTTATTAGAGGTTTGAGAGATCCTGATCAGCAAATGCCAAATCTAAACTTGTCACAACTGTACTTATAATAGCTGAACTTTCCACCTCCCCGTGAGTGGCCTGTCTTGTCACACTTATTCTACCTGACCTATTTTCCAGCTCTGCACTTAAACATGTTAAAAAAAAAAAAATCTGCATCCCTTGAATGAGGACAGAAAGAGTTTTCTTAGTGCTGAATCAACAAAAGCGCAGTTTGTGGCTGGGGACCTCTGCCTCCTGCTTCCCACAAGAGATTTTTCTTGTGGAGCCATGAACTCTTTCCACCTGCATCATTCACTGGCTGGGGAGATTCATAATGAGGTGAAGATGTGAGGACCTCATGGCACCTCACTGAACTGATGTATGTCTTAAAGGTAGAGAAAATATGGAATGTATAATAGTGTGTTACAGGTGTTCAGTAAAAGTGTTCGCCCTGCTGCAATGTCTACATTTGCAAAGTGCCTCAGAAAAAAGAGCTACTTAGCAGCAGCTAACATGAAGAGTCAGATCATGGAACAAAGCTCACTCCCACGATCCCCTGGGTGGTTTTTGGCATGTTTGGGGGCAGTCTGGGCTGATGGCTCAACACCTGGGACACTGGTCTGGGAGGGAAGGGGCAGTCCAGCTGTCTGGGAATCAGCCACCCCATCCAGGGTCGGGTCCTGGCCTTTTCTCACTTAGTGCAAACATAGTCACAGAGATATGGCATCAGGATGCTTAAGGATAGCAGCATCTTGTGCATCTATTTCTGTGTCTGCCTATGACAGTGATAAATATGGTCTTAGAACCACTAACAAATTTCTTTGTTCTTCCCTCACTCATGGATAGACACTCAGGCAGGAAATTGTACCAAGTGTACTCATTATCTGGCACTGGGCCCAACTACCCCATCTCCTACAAATAATCTATTTTATCATACCAGATAGATTGGCTGAATCCAAAATGTCTACTGGAAATGGTCTTTGGTCCATGCAAGCTTCTAAACTGGGCTTTGGTATTTTTTCAGGGAATACTACGTGGCACAGAACCTAACTGTGCTAGGGACCATCAACAGTGGTGATAATCAAGCCCTCTTGTCTGGAAATTACCCTGGCACTATTTAACTCATTAGAATAAATGTTGTCTAAAAACTTCCCAGTTAGTCCTTGGTGGCACATAATTTATAATATCACACTAAGGAATAAATAATAGTGTTAAAGTGAAGAAGAAAAAGGTTATAATTTCAGCTTTACATGTCAAAAAGCTAAAGCCCATAGGACTAAATCCTCAGAACTTGTTGGGAGTTATGCCTATAAGCAGGCATTTGCCTATTGAGATTCACACCAAGAAAACCCTATAATGTAGACTTTTGGACTGGATGCAGAGTCGCTTCTCCTACCGGAGGTACAGTTAGCATGTTTCAAAGTGTGCTTTTGCTCTCTCCAAAGAAATAATATAATCATAGAATCATAGAATGTTCTGAGTTGGAAAGGAACCAAAATGATAATTGAGTCCAGCTCCCATCCTTGCACAGGATCATCCCTAAGATTCACACCACGTGCCTGAGATCATTGTCCAAGTGCTTCTTGCTGAGACAGGCTTGGGGCTGTGACCACATCCCCGGGGAGCCTGTTCCAGCGCCCAACCATCCTCTGGGTGAAGAACCTCTTCCTAATATCCAGCCTAAACCTCCCTTGACACAACTTTGAGCCCTTCCCTTGGGTGCTGTCACTGGTCACCAGAGAGGAGATCAGTGCCTGTCCCTCTGCTGCCCCTCATGAGGAAGTTGTGGAGCTCCATGAAGGCCTCCCCCAGTCTCTCTTCTCCAGGCTGAACAAGCCCAGAGTCTCCAGCCATTCCATGTACTGCTTCTCCTCTAGGGAAGAGAAGGGGAGGGAAAGGTGAGGCTAGGGCAAGAGAAAGGTGTTCATGGGGCTGCTAACAAAGAATTGCCACTGTTAGTAGGAGCAGCACAGATGTCTCGTGTAGACTTCACCTACATGTCAGCATTGCTGCCAAATTCTTATTTCCCCCAGCCAAATTTCTTCATCTTTTCATTCATCTGGTCTGTGACAGGGATGGTAGTGTACCTCATCCTCATTTTATACACAGTGGACCGACCCTTTATTCCAACAAGTACGTGGTTTCCAGACAGCTTTTTATTCTCACTGGACTTCCCCAACTTTTAGAAGCCTTGGTAAAAGTTTTATCTTTTGAGCATGCATAATTCTGCTAAATGAAACAAGTAGTCAATGTGGAAACTGGTTTCTGCTGTCAAACTATTACTGCAAGCCCAGAAGGGAGTACTGTGCATCTGCAGCCAGGTCCCCTACTCCTTCTCCTGCTCTGCTGAACCAGCACCTCGTCATCAGTTTATTGCCAAAGGAAAATTGCCTTTTTTTTTTTTTTTTTTTTCCTACCATGGCAATTCTGGGTTTTTCCCAAACAGAGCCACAAAGGTGAAAATTAGAGGGGAGAGGATGTGGTCCTCCCTCAACACCTCAACAGGATTCAAGTACCATCTGCTGGTAGGAGAAACATGGACGTAGCCTGGACCTCCCCTCTCAAATCTGTATTCTGTCTGTGTGAGACAGTTCAGTGTATTTTTAATTAATTACTCATGTCAGTCAGAGCTGCTCTGCTAACACCAGTCATATCTTAACAAATGCACTCCTCACACCTTTCATAAATATTTTCTCTATCAGATTTAGCAAGAGTAGCCCAGTTTTCAGTAAAGGAACGTTTGGTTCAGACATCAAGGTCCTATCTGACTAATGGCATAAATGCATTGAGTTTATGTCTCACATTATTGTGTGTGTGTCTGGGAAAGGATATATTTTGCAACACAAACATTTAGGGCAATATGGCAATGAATCTCCCTTCTGGCAGATTCAGAACTTCCAACTGCACGTTCTTTGGCCACAGAGCCATAAAAGCAATCAGACCCTCAATGGTTTAGTTCTCAAGTTATTGATGGTCTTCTGGAGTATTTAATAGTTCCAGTTCCTCTTGTGAGATGTGATTCTGAAAAGCACATCTTCACTTTTGCACTTCTGCTCCTGTCTCATTGAATTCAATATTTGCAGAGTTTGCTGTTGAGCTGGGGTTATATTTTGGAGCTCTTCCTAACCTTACCTTCAAAAGTCACTCTGGCTTAGTCTAAAGTGCAGGTGTGGGCATCTGCAGAGATACTTGAGCTGTCTTTAAATGGGCTAACATAGGCACAGGCAGAAATTTGTGTTTCAGCATAACTTTCAATATCAATACATGAACTAATTTCTAAAATTAGTTCAAACTCTCTATGTGTGCTACAGCCCCAGTTTCTGACTGATCTAGCTGATAAAACACATTATCCTCTTAGCTCTTTCCTGAACTTACATTATCAGCATACTTCTTGAAAACGTATATGATGACTGGAACTCATATTCTGGCAGTTATCAGTAATGTTGTATATATTACTAAAGTACTTTTCAAGTTCTACTTTATATTGCACATTTTTAGCAAATATGGAAACAAATCTAGGATATTCAAATGCATATCCTTTAGTAAGGTTCAGCTTTCTACAATTGTATGAAAGACATTTAGAGGATGGTAAAAATATTATTTGCTTATACAACACAAAATACAAGTTACAAGATAAACCCTCTTCATTACTCTTCATTACAAGCTTCATACATGGAGATTTTAACAGTTTGTTATCACATAACAAAAACCAGTATCTCAAGTAAAAGTATTCAGCAATTTCTTTTAACATTTTCTTCTAACTCAAACACAAATCTTAGTTTTCTTTAAAATTCCTTAAATCATCCAAATTATGTGTGTTGCAGGAAGTAGGCCCATAGGTACCCTATGTAACATGCGGTACATTTCCTCTAACTGGTATTAATAGTACTTATTTTATTACAGTATCATAGACTTATCAAACATTAAATGGTTAATAAAAGCAAATCCTAATGATAGGGTTAACTTACAAGTAATATTTCTTCTAATACATCCTTACTCCCCATTTAAATACCATTTCAGTCTTTAAATATTAATATACTGCAGATTGATTGTTATGCTTGAAATTAAATTATCTTTATTATATTAAAATAAACCACTAAACACTAATTTCGCTGTAGAATATTCTGATGTGATATAGAGTCTGAAAATTTTTGCTAAAGTTCCTCAAACATTCAGGTTTCTCTTTTTATGTTGAAAAGCCTTATGGATTCTTCAGTAATTCAGCATGCCATTAAGACTTCTGATGATTGCCATGATAAATTTAGATGTGTCACTGGGGATTTGGGGTGCAGTTTTATCTTCAATTTAACCTGATACAGCCTCCTTTTTCCTCTCTGCCCCCACTCACATATTCCTGCCCCTCCCTCACAGTGTCTGCAGGTCATGTGAAGGTGCAGTGAGGTGATGTGGAAATTAACCCCGTGCAAGAAAAAAAATATTTGTTTTCTGCTGGCTTAGCAAACAGACCCATTTGTTCCAGGTGATGGTAGACCTGATGTGAGGAGTGCTGCTGGGTGGGAAAGGGCAAGACCTGGCTGTCTTCTCCTGCTCTGGGTGAGTGTAATGTGAGGTTTGGTCTCTGCCTCTCTGCCTGTTTAACTCTTCCATCACCCCCAGATCCCAGAGTTGCTGTTTCCTTGCACCTGCAACATGATACGAGGCACCAAGTATGTCAAAAAGAACAAAAGCCTGGAAATGGTGATAAAATATTAAATGAAGGGGAGCAAGCATTCTCTGTCTTTCATACACATCTGTGGTAGAATTTGCAAGAAAGCTTGCCCCTTTTTCAACCACAGTGATAAGGAGGGGATGCTAGATGAAGAAATTAGATATAAAAACTTGAAACCTACACACAAATTACTCCTTTCACTGACTGGACTCCAGGATTGCTGCTCACCAAGAGGAAGGCCCAACACAGGACCATGACCAGCCTTTCCACCACCTTTAGTCAACATTAGGGTAGCAAATATGTTTGACACATGTAGCACTGGTATATACAACACAGATATTATGTGTAGTCTAATAAAATCTTTAACCAAAAGGAGTATTGGTGAGAAAAAAAGTGAGAACTTGATAGAAAAATGCAATTCACAGCTGTTAAAGTCATCATCTTGCAAAGAAATCATCAACTCAAGATGCTTAAAAGATAACAAATATCTGCTGAGATTCTTTACCTGAAATTTTTATTCACTGCGGCACAGCCTGGATTGGCTTTTAAATAGTGTTGGTATTGAAGAGGACATCCCTGTACTCCCAGGTACCTGTTCCAGAGGCAGGAGTGTCAGGATGTATTCAGAGCCCCCTGGCCATACTTCCAGAAGACTTTTCTGTGGGAAGCAGGTCTAGTTTTATCTCAAAATATTGGGACACTGAGATCTGGAGCAAATATAACACGTAAATCCTAAAATTATTTACTTTAAAAGAATTCTCATGGGTTTTAATTTACCTCTTGAGCTCCTGCATGCCTACCTTTGAAAGTGGCTCATCTTACAGAAATCCTTTGCAACTTACTGCTTTCAGGAAGAGAAGGCCTTTTCAGGCATCTCCTCTTATGATCTGAAATCAGCAGTTACCTACAAACCTTAAGGCCCATACTAGTGACTCTGTTTCTTAATCCTTCCTGCAGGCCTGTTCCATTTGCAATATATTTTTGTGATCTGTTTGCATTATTAAATTTGCCTCTTCATTCCCATTTGCTGACTTATTCATCAAATGTGTGCTGCCAGAAAGCACCAGAAATGTAAAGTGCTTTGACAAAATCAAAGTTCTTTCTTTTATGTTCAGGGTGTGTATGTGTTTGGGTTGGGTTTTTTGGGGTGTGTTTTTGGTATTTTTTTTTGGGGGGGGGAGTGGCAGGTTGTTCTTTTTTGGTGGTTTTGGTTGTTTTTTTTTTCTTTTTCACATCATCATGTTTGATTTCCCATTCACAGGAAGCCCAAAGAACAATTGCACAAAAATTAAACGTCACCAGAGTACAACAGGTATTTTCCTCCCGCTTTTCCAGGGGAAATGTCTACTCCAGTATATGCAGTTTCATGTAGTGTCTCAATGGGAAATTTAGATTTCTTGTAAGATTCACAGCACACATACAACCTACTCCTAATTTCTGCTCAAGACATGAAATCAAACCTGACAGCTTTTAGTTACACACAGCCACTAAAAGAAACATTTCTGTAGCAAAACAAACATGAAACCTGCTTAAAAACCAAAGCTGGCAGCAACCAATTACCTTTAAGTCCAGCTTTGCAATGCTCAACTTGTGGGAATAACTATTTACATGGTACTTTTTATTGCCCAGGTGCTTCAGAAATGGTAACTCAGACGTTGCAGTGTTTTGCAGAAACTTAAGCAAACAGTGGCATTACCTCCCGAGGCCACAGTCAATAGTAGAGGCAGGGTTTGATCCTGGCATTCCCAGTACTTGACTCTGGGATTTCCTTTGGCTCACCAAGTGCATGAAGTCTTACAATAGGGGACTCCTTGCTTCCTCCAGGTCTTCACAGGCTCCTCAGGAAGAAACAGGAAAAAAGGCCAGCTGCAGATTCACTTCACAGGCTTTGGCCAGGGAGACTTCTGTGAAGACCTGTGTGTTTCTTCTCTGCTTGCTGAATTTTATCAGGGAGCAAAGACTTCCAGAAGTTCTAGACCTGGAGCACTTCTCTCATTCAGGCAGGCTGAAGGGCTGTGCTTTCTAGAGATTATAGAGTCTTTGACACTGTGCCACCACAGATGCAGTGAAATGGAGCTGGTGTGACACCAGGCTGTGGAGCTTCTGTCCATCCCATCACTGCGCTCTTGGTAGTTTGGCTAATTCAAACATCTCAGTTTAAACTGGGGCTCTGACAGTGCCATGGTTTTCTTCCAGGCTCTCAAAAGTCATCAGATGCTATTCTCCAACTCTGAAAGTCTGCATTTGGACAGGCCTTCAAATTTTGATATGAAGAAGCACTAGAACCCTTTCTGAGTAGTTGGTAATATTCAAACATTTGCTTCTTTCATGGTTTCCTCTTTTTCTGCCCACCATTTCCATGCCCCACAGATTCATTTTTGCATTTCTGCTTCTCATCAGAAATGGAACATTTTAAATTTTCCCCGAAACTTTGAGATTTCCCTGGATGTTTATTGGGTCTTAGCCTGTTGTAACTGTACCACTGGACTCTGACAAGCTGCTAACAGTCCTGCTCTTACTGTAATTTTACATATACCCATTTGGAACAAGTCCCAGTGGGCAGACCAGCAGGAGAGGCTTCTGATGCTGATCACCAAAGACCAGGGGAAGCTCTCTTTGATGGGTTTCCACAAGTTTCTATGTTGCTGCTAAGCACAGAAACAAGCTGCCTGCATCCTTCCAGCCACAGATGGCTGCAAATCTGTGGTTTTACTCATGAGTGTCCTCTGCCTGCCTGCCACTAACCCTCTGCCAAAGACAGTCTCCAGCAAAGGCTGCCCATGGAAGGCTCTGTAGGAAAGGCACTGCCTAGTTTGTGTCAGGTTATTCAAAACAGTCCAAGTACTTGTTTTGAAATAGGTCTGATGATGGTCCTGAATTGGAAGAGAAAGAACCAACATGTTCTGCAGCAGCAGTGGAGCAAATTGATGGTCACCCGCAGTTCTTGAGCACAGGCAATTAGCAGAGCCTGAAGAAGGACTACCATAGACAGTCTGGATCAAGCTGCACACAGCATGTCTGGAGATGGCAGGGAGGTCACTGGCAGCCTCCATTTCTTTGGGCTCCTTGTCACTGCATGGGAGTTAAGCCATAAGAGATTTCTTGAGCATAAGTGTGGACAAAAATCACACTTTGCTGTCTGCACAGTAAAATTTACATTAAAAATTAGAATTTTGTACTGGCATCCACAGAATTCCACATATGAATATAGAATGAGGCCACAAAAATGCCCTGGACCTTTGTTGTGGTGGCTGGGAATATGATGAGAAGTGTGATGAAAATCTCAGGTGATGCCTGTCTGATTTGCCTGGCTGTTGAGAAAGGCTAGACAACAAGAGTGAAATTTTCTGGTCCAAGATATGCTCTCAAAGAAGTTGTAAATAATAACCTTCTTCCTGATGCATTTGAGTGGACTGAAGCCCTGCCCATCAGCAGGTCCTGCAGCAGAACATCCCATTCCAACTTTGCCTGCTCCCCCCTCCAGCCCATTGCAGGAGTGACCATGGGTGACCTTTCCTGAAGTGAAATAGCCAGAACTTCTGGACAGAAACATTTTTTTTTTTTGTAAAGGCAATGACATTTCAACAGTATCTCATGGTGTTGCTGCTGCTTAGTGAGCCTCAGCCTAAAATGTTTTGTAATATCAGTTGTACCACCAATATCACTCACTCTCATTCACTGTGAAGGCAGCAGCAGCAAAAACACAATCACATCAACAACCCTCTGCTGCCTGATGAGTGGATTATCAGCACAATTCACAGCACTGCAGGTTAGTTTTAGCAGTGCAATTTTGTTCAGGAACATGGTGCTTTCACACATGTAATCGAATAGCTGTGCTTGATCTTTGTATCTCAGGATGAGCCCAAAGCATATGATGATTTGAAGTTAAATGTGAAAGAACTACTATTTTCACCAAAAATTCCCATTACTCCCCAAACCTTCCCCATCAAGTAACATGAGCAAAAGATGTGTAGTCCCATTTCTTACACTTGTGCATACTGAGAGTAGCACCTTTGGGGCTATTGACAAACATGAGGGGGCTCCCACTTGCCAAGCGGTTATTTTTGCAGAGCAGACTAAAACATTTCCTGTACTGCCCTTATTGAAACAAACGTTCTCAGCTTTGAGGGTAACACTTGACAGTGCAGGGTGGGAGCTGCAAGGAGGGGAAGCAGGGCAGTGGTGGAGCTTGTCACTCGTAGATGCTGCAGAGGTGTCAGGGGGACAGGATGCCATCACACCATCACCCCTTCCAGCTGCAGCAGCTGCCTGCATGTGCACGCTTTCAGACGAGAGCGCATTGAGGACCTGACAAAGCCATGGTCCTCGTGCAGCATGTCCGGCAACCAGGGCATTCCATGCTCTGCAGATGTGGGCAGAGAATCCTTGGGGTGAAAAGAAGCTCATTACACTTCAAACTCTGATATTTGAAGCTTTGCTCAGTACTCATTGCTTATCAGATTTTCACTGCAGTGTGGGTTGTCAGCCAGTTCTCTGGAGATGCTTTAAAATAGTATCACCAGTATCTGATCATCTCACTCTCTCAAGATATCACCAAGATTGCTTTTGCTTTCACTGCAGGGGTGAAGAGCTAAAGAGTGTCAAGGGTCTTCACCTTATCAATCCCTTCTGCTCCCTCTTAAAATGTGTTTTTAAACTTTTCTTATGACCAGCCAGTTGCAGTGGGGGAATTCTGGTGCCGAGACTTCTTCACTCTCTGCCCAGCCAAATTAGACAAATACTTAAACCCCTAATTCTCTGCCAGGGTACGACTCACTAGATTTGATTTGTACTCTTACACAGTGACATCCCTGTGGTACATGAGCTTCCTCTCACTTCCTTCTCCTCTAAGATTCCCTTAGGGTTAGTTTTGAGAAGCAGCAGCGACTTGTATTCCTAATCAGATATGAAATGGGAGAAGAGATGCTTATAGAGCATAATTTTTATATGTCATGTGGATACTTCTGTGTTGTAAATCCCAAATTGTTGTACAGTGGTTGATTATTGATTCTGCTCTTTGAAATTCAAACCTCTGGTCTTCTTAGAAGGCCTGACAGAATTTGACACAAAATGATTACTTAGCTATGGATTTTTTGTCCATCTAACCTACTGAATTTAACAAAATATTGAAAAGTGGTTTCACAAGAGGGTTCCAGAACCAGAAAAGGGGGGGTGAGGGAGTGAGGGATGAATTGTTCTTTAGTAGCTTGTATAGGATTTAGATAATTTCTGGATTAGCCTGTTGAATTTGATTTACGTCCTGATTCAGCAGAGCATTTTAGTACTGCTTACTTTGCTGAATGAATAGGGATGGTTCTGAACACAGACTTAGAGATCATTACATATTAGTGGATGAAATTTTTAAAAGTGTTTAATTGTTTAACTCCTTAGGTATTTTTAAAATTCTGTCTTTAAATACTTTGCTGAATTAGGGCCCTAATTCCCACTGTATTCTCTGTGGGCTGGATTCCCCACTTTGCCAAGTTCATTTGCTCCCTTTAGACTTCCTCCTGACATTTCCCTTAATCAGCAAATGTGTGTTGAAATACACCTTGTCCTGTCTATAGCTGGCATTTAAAACACATTCATTAAACACGTTGGCTAATGCGTTATTAAAGAAACACCTTTTATGCTTCTCTAATCATATTCTTGGTACATCTCTCATGATGCAATAGGTGCTGGGTACATTTCAAAGGTGTGTAATTGTGTCTCAGAGCATTGTGATGTAACAGGCTTCTCAGGTATCATCCTTCCATGCATGAGATAGGGCTGGGTTGGGTTATGGGATGAGAGCATATCTGATATGTTGGAGCTGGGTGGAGGAAGAGGTTGGTGGTAATGCTGCTGGGAGGTCACACAGGGTTATGGTCCATTGCTCTTTCCAGAGCAGCCACCCCAGTGCTGGGGACGTGATGCAGAACAGGTTGGTCAGGTACTCATATCCCATGGGCTGGCCAGGCTATAAAAGCCTGAGTAGCAGACCCAAGGCATGAGGGGAGCACAGGGAGGGCAGTGCTCAGTGCACAGTGCCTGAAGCAGCAGCCCCACAGCCCCAGGAGCTCTGGTGGTCCTGCTCTGAAACAGAGGGAGCTGTGCTGTGCCAGGCTGGGGTGACAGAGCACACGCATCACCCTGCACTGCTGGAGGGGTGTCACAGCCTGCATGTTCCCCCCAGGAAATCTCTGCCTGTCCATCTCACCCCTCGGTGCCTTATTGCTGAGCTTTGGAAGGAATGTAAGTGCTTCATTGACCACGGGGTTGAATTTCGCCCAGATTAAATCCCTTTGAAAACTTAAACTGGCTTGCTGATGAGCTACACAGAAACACTTCCTGTCTCCTGCATTACCATCTCTGAGTTTCGCCCTTTCTGAAACACAAAGCATCCATGGAGGGATTTCAGACCTTGTGGTAGACGGTAGTGAAAGAAACACTATCCTCCTGTAACACAGGGAGCACTCAGTTGACTCAAGTCAGGTTTGGCTGAAGGAATTTCCATCAGCTTTAGCCTTGTACACTAAAACCTTGGCATAAACATGATTGAGCATTTTTGAAACTAGAAAAGAAACCAGGCCTGTGAGAGAAATCATCCTTAGACCCATAACGACATAAAAATCTACCACCTCTCTGCACTTGTGCCATTTATCAGTATTTAATACAAATAGATACACACTGGAGCAAAAGGGAAGGAAGAGAGCCCCACAGGACACGACTTCCAATTAGCAGGGGGTCACATCCCCTGCTGTGATTTACTATTGGAAAAACATGCAAAAGATAATTGAACATTACACTCTCTTCTCCCCCTGCTGCTGGCAGCATTAGAGGGAGAGCTGCTCCGGACCCCTTGGGGAGATGGGGAGAAGGGATCAGGCAATTACATGCAGCGCCACATAATAACAATGATTCATAACCTCGTGGCACTGAACTCACTGGGCCACATCTTTAGCTAGTGCCCGCTGGTGTAGCTCCATTGACTTCAGGAGCGAGATGCTGATTTACGTCAGCTGCAGATCTGCCCCATTTACTTTTTCTCTTTAGGAAAGGAATAAAGTATACAGAGGGAGACCAGGATGTGCAGTGCTCCACAAGGCAGCATGATGGGATTTTGCAGAGGAATGCTAAATACCTGAGAGACAGAGACCATTTCTGCTACATAAGATCAGATTATATTGCCCTTGTGCCTCTATGAATTGACTTAAACTGTGAAATTTGCTATTTTGGACTTGAAACACCCAAAGAAACTGGAGTGCTGTTAATTATAAACTCCATCAAGCAATCAAGGAAAATTGCTTTTCTGTACAGTTTTAGGAACAGGTTCTGTACAGTTTTAGGAACAAGTTCTTGCTAACAATCATTGTCTGGAGGTGCTGGCATTCCTAATATTAGAGAAAATTTGCTTATTCTGATCATTTTCTTATCCTGATTTGCCTTGGTCTGGGTTGGTCTAAGGGAGGTCGCAGTACAGCCTGGGGACTGGGAGTGCTTGTGTCTCAGTCCAGCTCCAGCAGTGACTTGCAGTGTGACCTTGAGCAAGTCCCTCCACAGTCCTGCATGTCTGACTTTCCTCCTTGGCTCTTAAGCAGATTTTCTTTCTTTTGTGTGATTGCCTGGGAATTTTACAGCTTTCTAGGAATAATAGGCAACCCTTCTCTGATGAGGCCCAGGCCAGACGCAGCTGTCCCTTCTTTTTGGGCTGGGACTACACACGATTCACCCCAGTCCTGGGTAGGACAGGAGGAATCTCAGCACTTCTGGGGTGCAGGGGTCTAGGACAGGCTGAGGTCTGTGCAGCTGTGCTGTAGGAAGAAGGAGGTTTGTGATGGGAACACCAAGGACCTGCAGACTTTACCTATCCCCTTTGGCACAGGCTGCAGCGAGGAATTTTCAGTGACAAGGTTTGGAGATGTTAGCAGATTGTGCAGCTCGTGCCTGCTTTCACGGGCTGAGCCAGCCAGTGCTTTAATTACACGTGTGGCTCCCAGCTAGCCCGGGCCGGGGCAGAGTGCTGCATTCCTGCGGCCCGGTGAGGGAAGGTGGGCTGGGCCCGGACCGGCTGCCGGGAAGCCGGGCCCGTCTGTGCCGAGCTGGGTGTGACTGCCAGGGCCCGGCCTCAGCAGTGGGAACTGCGTCCAAGGACACAATCCTTTCCTCCCTAGTGACCAGGCTTGATGTGGTTGCAAGAATGCATAACCAACATGTCTGCTTAATTCTTTTTTCTTTTTATGTGGCTTCCTGTTCTTGTCCCTCTGTATTGCAATGTTGTCAGCTCCTTCAGGCAGGGACCAGGACTTTACACACCTTTGCTAAATGCTAATACACTCATCACATTGCTGCCCAGCGAGCGAGACAGCGCCGTGTGAGCTGGCTTCAAAACAGCAGGAGCTCTGTCTCACTTTCTCAAAGGCTCGGGTGGTGCTGGGGTTGTAATTTAGGTGCCTGTGCTGGAGAATTGGAGTGAATTGTGCTGATCTGATCTTTACTGCAACAGCACCTGAAGGGGAAGAAACAGGAAGAACGAACCTTGGTATTGTCAGCTCTGCACTTACAAATATATTTTTTTCTTTTTAATCCTTAATTAAACCTCTATCATCTTGGAAATCTTGATACTTTTAAAATAAGTAATATTGGGCTGTTCCAGGTGCTCTCCTTCTGCATTCATGCTTTTTGGCATTCATTTCTTTCCTTTCCCACCCCCTTACACTCCAATTTCCTGACTATGAACCTTTAGGCTTTATTTTAATGGGGAGTGAGATTATGAAGAATCACATGAATCCGGGAGCTGAGTGATTAAGGAAAAAGCACACACAACACCACAAATAAATCCCATGCTTGTCACATCAGCATTTGCTGCTGTTAGACAAGTCCTAGGAAAGAATTAGACCAAGGCTGGTGATGGAACCTGGGAAATGGTGTCTCCAAGATTTTTATTAGCATCATATACCAGACGTATCAAAATTAACTTTCTTTACCCATTTTGCAGCATTCAAGTGCTATTATTTCCATTTCATAGCAGGGGAGCTGGGACACAGACAGAATTAACGATTTGCCCAAAGTTGCTCAGGAAATCCACAAAAGAGAGAAAAAACCCCAACAAACATGTTAGAATCCTTGGTCAAAATCCTCATCAGTGGGCTATTCCTTCTTGCAGGTGAAATGGGCTGGAGAAGAAGGTTAGTAGCATCAGCTTAGCCACCCCGGGCTGAGTTAGGGTCCAGAGTAAGGAAGCAGGCAAATGTGTGGCTGTGTGGAGGGTATTTGCACTAATAAAACTGCTGAGTCTGGAAAGTTGAGCATTTTCCCGTGTGATTGCTGCTGTTTCGTTTTCTGGTCATGGTGGGAACAGCCTTTCTGGTTCTTAATGGAATTAGTAAAACATCCAAACATTTCATAACTTTAATGGCTGTAGATGTGGGAGAAACTCCAGCTGGTAGGAGTAGAGATGGCTCCTGGTTTTCCAAGTGAGCTTGCCATTCTTTAGTGAGTTATTTTATTTTATTCATGTAATGTCTTCAAACTGTTTAAGTCTGGTCAGAAGAAAAGGAAGGAACAGATAAGTAGGAGTATAACGTTAACATGTGAAGAGGCATACCAGAAATTGGAAGAGATACATTAAAAATACCTATAAAAATTGTGTCTCCACTAATCTGTGACTGTGCACACAGAGTGGATGAATATCCTATTTGTTTGGAACATATAAAATTAACATTTTAGGATATTATTAAACTACATTTAATATGTGCTTTTGTTGAAATTAGTAAGTAAGTAAAAGAAATAAATAAATAGCTAATTAATTCCATGGGCTAGCAAAAAATGGGAATTTGTAGTGACTAGACACTGAGCAGGAATTTGGGAACACTGTGCTTTAACTCCCACAATGAGTCACCTGCAGCCTCTTTGGTAAAGCTCATGGAGGACTGAAAGAAGATGCTCCAACTCACCTGTAAATGTTTTTAACATTAGTGTGTTCCCTAGTACATCCACACCCACCTGCATGGCTCCCTCACCGTCTGTCTGCAAGCAGAAAAAGCTTACGTTTATGACTCACAAAATCCCATGTGGGAATACTCTGATCCTGCCAGAGGCAATTTTGCAGGTACCCACTTTGGGAGACCAGCAAGCCTGGTCTGAGGGACAGCTTTCAGTCACCCTTTGGAGACCAGTGCAAGCCATGCAGTTTTTCCATTAGTTTAGAACAGAAGTAACACTGTTCTCTCAAAAGCATCCATCATGACACTTCTTTGGTAAATATTCACTTGTCCTTGGTGTATCTTGCTCTGCAAAGAGCTCCATGGATCATTTTTAGTCATGGAGAGAGGGTTGCTGTAGAGTACCACAGGGTTTGACAAAGGGTAGCAGAAATGGGCTCCCAGTGTTTGTGCTGTGCCTGTAATGAAAGGTGAGATGCAAGTGCAAAGTATTATTATTCCAATGATGTCCGACTCTCACTAAGCTGTGCCTTGTGGAAGTGTGTGAACTTGGAGCATGCCCTGATGAATGTGAACCATGACAGCTCTCTGGAGATGCAGGGAAAGCTGGCAACAGCTTAATCAATTATGACAGCAATGGTAAGATTCTGTCCAGATTAGAGCACTTCAAAAACTACAAAGCCTCAGGCTTCTCTGTCTAGGTTTTTGCGAGAGGGGGACAATGAAGGAAGTGGATTGATTTGGGTCCTTTGAAATGTAGTAATACTAACATCTGCTGGCTTAAATGCAAGCACAGGCAGATAGTGTTTTACCTTCTAAAGATGCAGGGTGGTGTAGGAGGCAGTGCTGTGAATTTTAGTTATGCTTGACTGCGAATGGGTTAGATATGATGTTTCCCTGGGAGAAGGGTGGGTTCTCTCAAATATGTTATTGTAAAATAAGACAGGAATGAAAGAAAACAAAAGGAAAACATCACACAGAAAAGATCTGTTGGGGAATGGCTAACTGCAAAAACATCAGATCAAAGGAGGACATTTTCTGTTAGGAATCAAATTATCGTCTTCCTTTCCAAGTCAAATGGACCTATTTGAGGAACAGATAGGCAAGATAAAGCCTCTCAGCCAGAGTGATTTTATCTCCCTCTCAAGTATGTGTGCATGTGTGATTCTCAAATAAACACAGCAGCAGAACACAGAGTTGTGTGAACATGACCAATTATTTGACTAGCTGTGTGTTTTCACAAGAGAAAAGAGAAAACGAAGCCAAGTCAGGCTCAAAGTTTCCAAATCAGCAAATAGGAATAAATAAATTATTGTTGTAACAATATTTCCTAGACATTGTCCTCATAAGCAAGCCACAGACTAGATACTCAGCTGAGTGGAGTATTCAGCTATGTGAATATTTCAGGTTGTATGAAGCTGATCAAGTCACTTGAAAACCACTGGTGTTTTTAAAGGACTTCACAAGTAGCTGCTCCATGAGTTGCCCAGACCTTGCACAGAGTTGACATTTCACACTGGCAGGAGTGGCTGCATGCAGGGATGTCTTATGCAGAAGCTCTGCTACACAGGAATGTCAAGCCACCAAGGTCCCCTCATCCTCAGAGCCTACCCCTATTTTCTGTAACTGTTCCTGACAGCTACATCCCTTCTTACTGCCAGAGCATGGCCTCATCTGGGTCTCAGCAATAGGAAATCTGAATCAAGTGTGCAGGAATGATCCTGAGACACACACACAGAGTGTGTTGCCACTGTTTGCCTCCCAGCCTGGCTGTGCCACTGACATCCCCGGTGATTGATGAAAGCTTTTTCTGCACGGCAGTGGCTCTGCTGGTGTCACCTGTGGCACTGCCCCATCACTGCCCAACGTACCAGGGCGGAGACAGGAGCCAGGCACGCAGGTCTCATGCCTGCCTTGTGAAGCCTGGCAGGTCTTACACTGTCTGTGACAACAGAGAGAGCTGGAAGCAAACCTGCAGCTCTACAATTGAGTGAGCAAACACGGCTGGGCTTGTTCAGGAAACAATGCACTCCAACTCCCAAGGGATGAGTGGCTTTGCCAAACACCTTGGCTTTGGCAAGCACCTCCACCTGCTGCTTCTGTTCCAGGGTTAATGCCTTGTCTGAACCTAGAGGATCACAGCAGACCTGTGGCTCTGACAGCCCTGCATACATGGCAGGGGATGTGTTAACTGCTGATGCTGCACTGTGCTGGGGTGGAGGTTGGAGGTGCAGTCTTGGCTCCAAGCGTTGCTTCAGAGGCTGGTGGCAGGCCAGTTCACAATTCTTCCTCATGGTGTTAGGCAGGACTCTGGGGAGCAACCATTTGGGTTTGACTCTCACTGCAAAATCTTGGTGACATTACTACATTTCTGTTTTCTCCAGAAAAAGGGACCGACAACATTCACTCACTTAAGCAAAGCACCTTGAGGTCAGTCCAGATGGGGGAATGAGGAGTGCCACACGTTGCTGTGGGCTGGCAGCCTGTGCCATGAAACCTAAAAATCCCAATGAAGCATTGCCATCCTTCCTTCACATATTGTTTGAAATGACTTTCTGTGCTTGGCCAAGCTTAGATAAGGGTGGTTTTATTGACAAGCAGGGCCCATAGTATGAACCCAAGCACCTAGAACAGTGTTTGGTGGGAGATCAGAGTACACCACCACAGACCCTGATCCATGCACAATAAAGGGACATAAGTCAAAGTGTTAGGCAGATGGCTGCCTGTGAGTGTCTGACTTTGATGTTGAAGTTCTTTCTCCCTCTTTATTGCGTAGAAAGGCACAGTCTGGCTGTACTAAATGCTAGGCAATGAATCACCTACTTAATGACTGTAATAGGCAGCCAGAACACAATCCACAGCCTTTTGGGGTCTGTCCAGCGTCTACTTGCCTGTCTGTAAGCACACATTTAGAAATAATAATTGACCCCTAATTCATAGGGTCAGGACTTTTGCATACCTATGTTTTTATGATGAAAAGGAAAAAGAGTTTTCTTCATGGGACTTAATTTACAAAGAGGAGAGGATTGAACAGTTGTTGGACTGGGATTATGGGAATAAGAATGTTGTAATTCAAAAGAGTGAATAATCCTGAAAGGGTTTTGACCTTTCCTTACTTTAAAAATTTTTCTTTTCCAACCTTGCTGTTTTAGAGCTGCATAGTCACTTTAAGAAAGTGAATTTGTTGCCAGGGTGAGAGAGGTTTTCATCATTACCCCAAGGCCAGCTGCCACCCAGCTGAATACTGTAATAGAGCAAATAGTTTTTTATTTCCACCATGAATGGAGACCGGCCTGAGTACCCAAGTGCAGCATCTTTTGCAAACTCTCCTCAGTAATTAATGATGTGCAGAGACCACTTCTGCATGTGGTTTATTATCATTCAGGATGACTGGAGATTATCTCCACAGGCATGTCTCCACAGAAAACCCTGGATGTCTTTCCGTACCATGTACTAAATCATGGCATCTTCTCTTTGTTCTTATTTACCTGTTTACTTCCTAGGTTGAAATTTGGCATCATGACTTTCTCAAAGTTTCTTAAAGTAGCTTTTACCATGATTATCTGAGCTGCACTCTGCATTCCCTGCCTGCAACATGAAAAATTAATAGTCTCCAGGCCTTGCTCCTTTCTGCCATCTTCCACAGCCATCAGAGATGTTACACAGGCTCTTCATCTGTGTTCATGCACTCCTGGATGGGGCTAGAAATGAGTTAGAAGAATCTGTTTGCAATTCCCTTCTGGCCCTTGTGCCCAATTTGCCTTCCACTTATACCATGGAGTGGGGAATAGGGAAGGGAGCTGTACAACTTGGTTTGTTGTCTTTGCTCTTGCCTCCTGATGGCCACACTCACTGGGCAAATGCTGAGCTGGGAGGGTGTTGTTGTGTCCTTTATGCATTCTGGCTAATTTCTGTCATTCATTACATGCTCTGTCTGTCACAGCCATGATTACTGACTTTGTGCATGGCCCTGGAAGCTAGAAGGCTTTGGGAAGATGACTTTGGGATTTCATTGAGGAGGCATGTTGTTGTGGACTTGGGTTTACCAATTCCCTTTGAAAGAATGACTGAGCCAAGCCGCCCTTTGTGTTCACAAGTCTGGTTGTAAAGATGTTGTAGCCTCCAGAGAAAGTAAGGACTCCCCATTTTCACCCAGCAGCATTGCCACATTCTTTCTACCTTTTTTGGGTTTTTGTCTCTAAATTTCCACCACTTCCACAAAAAGCAATAATTTCACAAAGAACAAGAGGACTGCAGGAGTGTCGGTAAGGTCCAATGGGCATTTTGAAGCCCATCTTGCCTGCATCAGCTTAAAAAAGATATCTATATCAGCAGGAAACGGTATCTATATCAGTTCAAAAGGATTTGAAACACTAGGTCTGATGTCCCACAGATGCATCGGCAATGAAAATGGTGAACTGAGGAAGAAACTTGGACTAATTCTGGAAAGTCTGTGAGGTGAAAGGTGGCCTTGGTCCCTCCACAGACACAACTAGTTGATTTTTTTTTCCTGGTGACTTCTTTGGAAGGTACTTTTTAAAATTTTTTCATTAAAATGATTCATAGACTTTTAGATACTGAGCTTTCATGAGCAAGAAAGTAGGTGGCTTTTTTTCCAGACAGTGGTATGCTAAGTTTTTCCACAAGAAACAAGTGATAAAGAGAGATGAAAAACATGAGAAATTTTTGAGGGGAAATTTTACTCTATAATAAAAAGAAATCTCTCCTTCTTTGGGGAAAAAAGGCCCACAAAAAGCAGAGAACAGCTGGGCTGCAGGTTCCTAGGAAACAAAAAATACCTTTACCCTGCCAATGTCTATTGGGGAATCCAGCATTTTTCACCAGGCTGAGATTTATGAAGAGCAATAGAGTTAGTAACCAACAAAGAGCACACAGAGGGACTAGCTTTAATGTACCTGCAGAGGCAAGGATTGGACTTTGCTTTTATGATTAATCTAAAAAAAAAGCACTTCTGGTGGTTCTGAGCCCTTCTGCCATGATCTAGCCACATTTGTTTAGATCTGACTCAGATGTGTGACTATCTGCCACGAAATCACTGGCACCAGTTTTGCAGCACAAACCATGACCTACAGCTTCAATTTAATTTTTTTCTTTTTTAATTGGACCAGGTCCAGACTCAGAACAGTTTGGCTTCCTGAAAACCAACAATGTTGGAGCTTAAATCAATCTGGCTTGAGGGGAAGAAATTGGAGCAAATCTTCTCAAAGTCCAGTCTCTGAGGGAAAGAATCTACATTCACATTTCTGCCTCTTTGTGCAAAGTAAGCTTAGAATGAACACAGGTTCCAGAAAAGGATCGTTCTCATTGTATAGAAATAATTTCATATACAGACAAGTGCTGAGTAAGCTCTTTCCCTTTTCTCAACAAGCCTCTTAATTACTGGTGTAGTTCTGAGTCTGAGGTATGTTAATGGCACGGAGGAGAAAGCCCTAATATGTGACAGATTGATGCTGTGATATTCCAGAGGGTGAGTGAATTTTTACCATTTGAGAGTGAGATGTTCACTCATGGAGATGCCAGCAGAGCTGGTTAATTTTTTGTCACCCATTTAAGTCACCGCTGCAAAGGTTTTGCTGTGACAGGAGGAGGTAACTCTGATCTCATGTTAATATTTGACTACATCACAGTCTGAGTGACCTGTTAATTGATCAGTTGCAAAGTGCTGAAATGACAGGTTTGTATATGTGAATGTAGAGAAAACAGGGAACCATATTCAGGTCAGGTCTTAGGGTTGTGCAAAGATCCACAGTGGTAGATTATCTGCAGACAATGTCTAGGGGAATTCTCCATGTTGCATGCTGTGATAATTATCAGTCTTAGAAAAATGCCAGTTAATATCTGAAATTCCTGGATTCATGTAGTTTTCTACTGCAATGTACAGAACAATGTGTTCTATTGCAGCTGTGCATTCTGGCCTTGCTAAAAATGAATACACTTTTCTAATCACCCTTATATAGCTGGTTAAGTCTTAGTTCATTAGAAGATGAACAGGAATTGTGAGGGAGACAAACTAGGTGAGAAGTTTAACTGTGCTGATGTCATAGAATGAAACTTAGTGATGTGTAGCATCTTCCAAAGAAGCAATACAACAAATGGATTTGCATATGTAAAAATAAAATTAAATTATTATTTAAGCTAAATTGGTTGGATAACAGCCAAGTGAAAGACATAGAAATAGATGCTAAAATGATATGTTGAGGTGAAATATCCAAAGATGTGAAAATGTGGTAAGAAACTAATTCACTTAGAAGTTTCAAATAACTGAGAGCTCTTTAACAGTGTTGGGACCTGGCAGGAGCCAGATGTCAGGTGAGGAGGTGAGATGGTAAGGATCTGCCACCTTCAGGGTGACAGATGATGGGGTGAATCTGGGAAGAATTGTTCACCTAAGGATACTAATTTGTAGTTTAGTAGAGAAAACACAACCACATTTGGATATACATTTGAACTACTGCCCTCTCTGTATTTTTAGCCATGTACAGAACAGCAATATTAATTAATGTATTGAACTTGAGCAACTGTTTGGCAGCTTGGCCCTCCTGAGAGCAGCTTCATTTTTTGTGGAGATGATGGATGAATAACATGTCACTAAGTCAGGGTTGTTTTTTTGGAAGGTCTCTTCAAGGCTAGTGAGCAGGAAAGATTTTTCATGTGGATCATTGAGGAAAGCCTAGGAAGCACTTCCAGAGGATTGGTAGAAGACCCCTAAGAATGAGCTTGCTCTTTAGAGACTCACACTGGCTATACAGGGATTTGCTCTTTGATCAAGCAGGGTCTCCTAAATCAGCAAATTAAAACTGGTTGAACACATGGGAGGAGAGAAGCAAGAACTTGACTGAGGAATTTCAAATGGAAGGGAAGATCTGTGCCTTGACAAGGGAAGGGAAGATCTGTGCCTGTCCTTTCTTTCCTTCATGGGGCCCATTGATACACCCTTTTCTCAATTACTCTGACAAGTGGCTGTTCCAGAATAAATGTTTCTTCTATGTAAGGTGTTAGCACAGCTGTGCAAACAAAAACTTAATTTAAGAAAGGGGTGTGTGTGTGTGTGTGTGGATAACACAACCTGTGCATGGATAGAAAATACATACCCAGGCCTATTCCTGGTGCTACTGAGGCTGGTGGGAGTTTTGCTAACTTGGGAGGACAGAACCAGGTTTTGTGATTGTTCTCTGGGGGTGGGACAGACAAAGCACAGTGGACTGAGAGGTGTTCTGGTAATGTGCCACAATATTTTAATCAAGGGGCTTGAATCATTCTAGGAAAGGAGATGCCTAGTGAAGGGTGGAGTGCTGCAGATAAATAAGCAACTGAAAGTTGGGATGTTCATCCACCCCTTATCTGAACTAGCCAGATCTCTTTGTTGTGCAAAATGGGGCTGAAAAGCTTTGGAGGATAAGCTTCCTTCTGACATTTGATATTCTCTGCTGCTTCAGCTGCAGGCACGAAATCAACCTCACAGCAGTGTCCATTTCTCTGCTCTTTGGTTTGGCCATTTCCTTCTCCTCACTTTTTACCATGTGCCAACTGCTACAGGACACAGTCAGCAGCTACAGCTGCTGCTGGAACCAAATCCCTTCACATCCCAGCACCTTTCCTTATAATTCCAAGAAGGCTCAATGGCTTGTAAGTCAATAACAGAAAATTTAAGCAATATTGCTTTTGTGCATGCAAGGAATTGCATCGAAACACAGAGAATTTTTAAGATGCTGAAGGAAGTGAAGCAGGATGAGTTCAGGTCTGTCCAGGAGCTGCTGCATCACTGTGGCACAACATTTCTGTGTTCTTCAGATTTCTAAAATAATTTTCTTTCTACTAAACTTAGATGTGCCATTACTAGTAAGAAATATATGCAGTTTAGCATTAGTTAATACAAATTTCTTAGGCTAATCTCAGTTTCATTCTGTAGTTATCAGCTGCAGAAGTGATGTTCTGGGACAGGTTTTCTCTTGGTTTGTGTTTCCAGGATATTTAAGAAATGGGTCTGGATATGCAATCCTTTTCTGAAGTGTAAAATTAGGGGTTTTATATTAATAGATGGCTGATTTATGGGATTAAACAGTTCTTAGAGGATTAAATGACATAACTTAAAGTAAGAAATGGAAGTCCAGTTAAGACAGAAATAAAAATATGGCCCTGGAAGATGTCTGGATGAAATTTATTTGAAGAATAAATTTCCAGCATTTCAAGAAGGGTCACTAGTGTCACTTTTTCATTGAAAAGTCAACTGAAATGTTTTGATCTTCAACAGCTGAAAATGGAGCTTTTTTAACAAGTATACTGTTGACAAAATTCCTATGTTAGGATGGAAACTTTTTGTTTCCATCAGAAAGTGCAAAATCTGTTAGATTTTGCACTTTCTGATGAAGGGTCATGCTCTTCTGCAGAAGGCTGATTCCTTTTATAAAAGTAGGCTGTTTACCTGAAAAAATATTTTTTTTTTAAAAAGGTTTGATGCACCCAAGGTCAAGGTCTGCTATAAGATTTCATCCTTCCTCATGTTTGACTCTCTGCAGCAATGTGCTTCTGGGTTTCCAAAAGGAGCAAAAACTGCAGGGCCACTTTTTATGGGTGTTTGCAGAGGGGTTTACTTAGCTCTCTACACTATCAAATGACTCAAGGAATCACCATATGTCAGATTAGATCAGCTCAAAAATAACAGCCAGGAAACTGCTGATAGCTTTTTTGGAGTTCCATGAAAGTTTACATAATTGTCATTGCATGTCATTTGGTTTAGCAGCTGCAGGAAGATCCTGCTCTCCAATAAACAGAGATAATTGATTAATAAACTGTATCTGCAGCCACCACAGTTTATTCTGTGCACAGAGATCTGTGTACCCAGGTCTGGAGTCCTGCTCCTGAAGAAACAATTTACACATTCATTTACTTAAGACCATATCTAGTCTGTAAGATTGTGGTAAATCATTTAAAGACCCAAAATTGATCAGACCACATGTACACGTTCATAGGATTAACATTTCAGAGAAAGCTGTATTAAATCTGTGGCAAAATTCAGTTTGGTTTTTGTATGATGTAGGTCTAGAGGTGATGGGCAGGTTGCTGAGTGATAGTGTAACTTCAAATAAATATTTCAGTCTCTCTGCTCAAGTCAAAATTTCCACAACTTGCTAGGAAAAATCTCATAGCTTTTGTAATGTTGTCAAAATGTTGTAATGTTGTCAAAAACTTGATGGTTAGAGAACCCCCATTCTCCCTTAAGGGCATTCACAGGCAGCTTACTTCTTTTATTAAGCCAACAATCATCCCATTACTTGAGTAATTTTTCCATGGAGCTTATCAGTTTGGGATATTTAGATACAGCAAACACATTCTGGGTCAACCTCTGTCCAGTGAAGCTAAACAAAACTTGTACACCTTGTCTCCTCTGATTAAATGGGCTCTCTATCTCTCTCGTCAGTTCAGTACCTTCCTCTGCATCTATTTCCCTTGTAAATTCAGGTTTCTTGCAAAGGGATGGCCAGAATCACACAGGAAGAGTTTTCCCAGGGCTGTGCACTTTCCCATTGCTCTCATCTGACAAACTCCTTTAAGCACAGGTTGCTAATATGCCTGAGCTGTTTCCAAGAGCTAATTTTGGGGGTGGATGCATCCCAGAGGCAGACTCTGAATCTTCCTTCCCAGGCAGGGCCTGGGATACTTCAATGAATGTTTCATTTTATGACTTTTTAGAAGTGAGAGGTAGGATCTGGAAGGCCATGACCCCGGGGGAAAGGAGTGCCCTATCTCCTGCCCGTGACTGGCCCAGGGTGGTGGTGTTTGCAAAACCCAGCTTTTATGGGGCTTTTGTGACATGATGGAAGCCAGGCTGGGAGGGTGGAGGGCGCAGGTACAGCCCTGGGCTGTTGTGGTCTCAGTGTACCCAGTGAGGAGCAGGACCCTGAAATGAATCACCTGGGCTCCAGCAAAGTCGGTGTGGGTCTTTATACCAGCCAATGGTTTGGCCTCTGGGCTTCAGGTTATTCTGCAGAAAAAATATATTTTCCTTTTTCTTCGGGAATTTCAGTGGATTTTGTTCATAAAGAAGAATGATAGTGTAACTTCAAATAAATATTCCTAACATTTTTTTCTCCTTTCCCCCCCTCCTTTCTCCTTGCCTCAGCTCTCTGCATTAGACAGAAAGAAGGCAGTCACTGGGCTGTTTGGCTCTGTGCCTTGGTTTGCAGTGTCCAGGCAGGCTCAGGGCTCCCACAATAGGGCTGCTGGTTGTACTCCCACTACAGCCACCAGTCCCAAAGCTCCTTGCTGAAGCCGTGGTGTCCTTTGCAGTCCTCCACTCCCAGATTTGGCTGACAATGTGTGAAGATCACGAAAATGTGCTCTCAGTTCAGCCAGGCAATGTAACATGTTCCAGGCTTTTGAAAAAACTCTTTAGAGTAGGAAAAAAAAAAAAAAAAAGCTCTGCAGTTAAAATTTATGATATTTCCTTAGTATCTCAACGTCTTCTGAATTTTTCAAAAGTATCAATGATTTAAAAAAATCTTCAAAACTATCTGCTTACAGCAGATTCAGTTTATTTAAGAATTTAAGACATGCAGTAAAATATTATATATTTAGTTATATTCTATAAGCCTGTGGGAGTACATATTACATTGGTAATCAAAACACAGTTTTCCTTCTAATGTATTTTAAAGGAAACAAAGTAATTATTCAAAATCTCATGAAAAATGCACCTGCAAGTATGCAAGTATGTATAATTAAAATTTATTTATATATATATTCCTCACTGGAAGGATTTGGCACTGGCAGTGGAGGTAGTTGTTGCAAACTGTGCTCAGAAATCCCTTTTGATAAGATCCTGAATCACTGCAGAGTTAGACAACACATCTAATTATTTAGTGTGTTTGGGTTGGGTCCGTTCTTTTACTTCCATATACAGCTAAGTTTTACAGTTATGAAAGATGGTCACTAGTAAATGTCCATGAACAATTTTCCTTCATGGAAACCGGAGAAAAATTGGTCAGAATAAAACAGTTGAACAACTTGAGTCAAATTTATGGAATCAAGCAGAAAGGATTTCCTTTAAATATTGCAACATTTTTTTTTCTAGGAGTTATCTATTGCAAACATTTTGACTTTTCAGTTGAATGTGGTGTTTCTGTTTAGAAATTAACCCTGAAAAGAACTCTGAAAGGGGGGAGATAATGCAAAAAAAAAAAATCAGTTTAAACAAAGTTTTTTTTTGTGATTAATGCAAAGATGTTCTTTTCAGAGAAGTTAGGATTTTTTTTCCTTTTGGATTGATTAAAATGAGAGTATTTTAACCACTTCTCTGGAAAAGGTAAAAAATGCCCAAATATAATGACTAATACTTCCTTGAGTAAAAATCTGGAAGATGAAGCTTCAAAGTTTTCCTTCAGTTATTAGGCATAGTGTACTCATGTTACTCCCAGAGCAGTTTAGCAGATGTACAAAAATATTTGAGCAGTTCATGTGAAAAATTCAAATTATGAGTGCAATAAGGCATAGATTTTTTGTGTTTTACATGTACATTAGTCTGTGCCTTCACATTATCCCTGGACATGTGTGTGATTTGGATTAATCTGTGGATGTATTTTATCATATATTTGCTTGGAGGAAATTTGTGCCTAAGTTTGGACATAATCTCCCCAAATATTTACAGATGGAGGGGTAGTTTATTTTATTTGGTTGTTTCACAATTGTTTTTGATATTTTGTGTGCTTGTGGAACAGTAGCCTTTCTTATTACCTCAAGCTCCTCATGGTGGGGTCCTATTCAAAATTCAGGTTGTTTCCTCTTTCCTAGTTGTTTCTGCTGTCTGATGGCTTGATGAAATATGTGTCAAAGCAAACTATAGCAGGGTTTCCTGGCCCTGTGAACATGTTACGGATAAGCACCAAAACCCAGCTCTTCACACTTTGTGGAGGGGGTGACATAATAAGAGATGAGCCATAAAATTGCACCCGCTGCCCTGCAAGGAGCTGAAGCTGTCTGGCTTTGGTGGCAGAGGGGCCCAGGTGCCCTCACCCCGAGTGCTCCTCCAGGGGAACGTGCCTGCACCGAGGTGTTGGGAACAGAGTCTGGTCTGTGTCTGAGTGCACAGAGAACACAGGACTCAAAGGTCATTTATTTGTGCATGCAAGGCCCCGCTGTTCTTTCCTTGTCCTGATGTGAACCTCTGATTACCGTGTCGCATGCTTTGAAGCTGATTAACTTCTGCAGTCACCCCTTGCCCGTGGAGCTGCAGGTATGTGTGTGGGGCTCTGTTCCTGCAGGCAGCCTGGCTGTGCCTTTGGGGACACGTAGGTTTGTGTAACAGCATCACAGAGTGGCATGGGGGGATATTGTGGTGTCCCTGCTCACAGAACAGGGGTTGGAACTTGGTGGTCTTAAAGGTCCTTTTGACCCCAAACCATTCTATGATTCCATGATATTTAAAGAGGTACATTAAGAAAACATCTTAATTGATGCAGGGACAGGAAAGATCTTATAAGCACCTGAATATTCTTGCTTTAGGAGCTCTGTCATCTCCTAACTCCTCAGTGGTGGGAGGAGAGGCAGGTCCTTCACCCAGGAACAAGAGGAGAGGTTTCCTCACTGCCCCACTCCGGGTGGCAGCCAGTGTGGGGACAGGCACGTCCCACACCCAGCCCCTTCCCCTGCCACCAATAACTCCATGTCATTAGGGCTGCCCATTTTCCCCTGTAGATCTAGGAGCAGCAGGGCTTTAGCTTGTGAGAATTCTGTGAGAATATTGTCTCACTGTGCAATCCCCAGAGCAGACAAAGGCAGGCTGTGTCTCTCAGGAAAGCCTGGCTCCCTGCCGTGCTCCTGCTCTGCCGACATGGGAAAGCTTTAGCCTGATGTGAGCTGATGCTGCCTGCAAACTGCACAGGCTGAGCTGTGCCAGCTGCTCCCCAAAGGAGCAGCCCAAGCCTTCATTTCTATTTCCACTCACCTTTCCTGTAAGGCTTTTGCTTTTGAGATCAGAAACTCAGTGACCTTGGCAGGGAGGGAAGTGGAAAATGGGTTTAGTTGGAAGATATTACTCAAAAACACTGTTCAGGGCTCAGATATCTTCCCCTGGGGATTACAGAGCAAGCATTTCTAAAATCAGTGTGTCAAGATGTCACCAAGCATGCACTGGAAGAAACTTTACACTGTGTGATGAGAGTGCTGCAGTTGGGGCTCCAAGTGTAAAGAAATGTTCCGATTCGATCAGTGTCCCTCCCGTTATCCTACTGCCTGCTCCCCATTGAGCAGGAAGCCTATTGCATCCCTTTTACTGCTGCCATGCTCTTTAGAGCTTCCCTCTCCATGAGCATCTATCACAGAGCCATCCCCATCCTCTGGCTCCGGTAGCTAACAGGCACCTGTCACCAGACAGGGCTCTGGTGACGCTCCATCGATCACGCAGAAGGAAATGGTTATTGAGTGGGTGGCAATCAACCTTTTACCTCTCCCTGGAGCCAGAGTGCATCACTGCTTCCCAGCATTAGGCAGAAGCCTCCTAGAAAGTATTTTTTGCATTCATATTTCCTCATGTGTAAGGCTGTCATGCTGGTGCTGAGTCACAGGGCTCAAAGGACACAGCTGCAATTTCTTGCGAAGTTTCACTTTGAACTTAGTGCCAAAGGAAAGAGGAAAAAAGATGGTGCTGGTAGTCAGCATCTTCTGGCAAGTTCTGCTTTCCAAGTCAAACCTGCTATTGAGATCGGGGAAAAAAGTCATGCTGATGCTCGAGGTTTCTATCACCCCTCTCCACCTTTGCAAGCACACATCCAAACTGAGGTAGACTGCAGAGACATGTTAGCCAGCATTACTGCCAGCATTACTGGAGGGAAGAAGCCCAAATGCAGATGATCAGTGGGAAAGAAATAGTTAGTATTTAATCTGGATTGATAATATATACTGGCATAACCCCAGCATTTTCTGGAAAAATTGATTTTTCAGTCTGGAAGAAGAGAAACAGCACTTAGAGGAGACAAATCCTTTGTTTTCCTTACTGGAGTAGGGAACAAACCACAGCCTGTCATGTCCTTAATGGCATTTGGGTAGCTATTTCCTTTAATTCCTGTTGGTGTTAGCAGATAATTGCACTTGACCAGGTAGACTCCAGCCAACAGAACTCAGAAGGACTCAGGGCTGCAGGGCTGGCAGGCACAAAGCATCTGATTCTGGGCTGCCCACACACAGCACTTCACATGTGCCCATGCATTCATTTCTGAATGGTTTTGCAGACATTTTTTAGTGACCTTATGAGTTTTCTAATTGGTTTCTAATCAAGCCCTGCCTTCATTTGATACTGTGTGGCATATGTGGTGATGCACATCTCACTCTTTAAGGCCACAGATCTGGATCCACTCAAGTTTTTCTGCATCAGAGCACTGTGATTTCTAACTAGTGCTGGCAAACCAGATGACCAGTGAGGCCACAGTGCTGAGCAGCACCATCTCCTCATGGCTGGTCTGCTAACAGGGGAGGTCCTGAAACAAACTGTGACATCTCACTTCAAAATGCCATCTTGAAAACGGGTGGTTACATGCTGATTGATAATCAGCTGCAATCTCCCAGCCATCTGGGCAGTGAGAACAGCTGGCTGTGTCACCCCTGCTGCTGGACAGTGTGGAGCCATTCCCACTTGTCAGCTGGAGCTGGAGGTCCTGCTGCATAGCAGGGCCTGACAGTCAACATCATCCCATGGACCAACGCTGGAGAAAGAGCTTCAGAATCCTCAGCTTCTATGTCTATCACCTGTGCTGTGTGTGACAGTTCATTTTGTCTCAGTTGTGTTTATTTGCACTTTTCCCACTGGCTTTTGTTTGTGCTGTCTACTGGGCAAGCTGGGAAGTGTGTGGGTGTTGCTTTTGGATGTAGCACTGCTACCAGCAAGAGCATGGCAATAACTCAAAAGGAGTGATTTGTTTGATGAAGCTCCTCATTTTCTATGCACAAATGGTTCATGAACATAGTTCAAAATTCCCTGATGTGGCCATTAGAAAATGTAATTTGCAAATTTCTTTTGGAAAGTAACTCTTGATCTGCAGGGGATCATTCAAATTATCATTCGTGTTAGTATTGCAGATGTGATTTGTGCAGTAACGTGTGTAACTCACCAAAATATGGAACTAACTTAATGACTCAAATAATTTGAATTCCAACCAAGTACTATAGCTGACTCTAGAAAAAGCTTTTGGAGCAGTGTTGGTCATCTGAATGGTTGCTTGCTGTGAAGAAAGGAACTGTGGCAGAGAAAAGGATCCTTAGCTAATCCATAATTGGTGTTTCCATCCCTGAGCAAGCACCTGGTGCCCTTGGACTGGTCCCCCTCAGAGGGAGGAGGTTCAGTAGCATTCACAGCAGCAAGCAGCAGCTTTGTTTTTGTACCACACATGGATGCATATCGGCAGCAGAGTGGAAGGAAGCAAGGGTTGGTTAGATGCCTGTGGTTCTTGTTGGAAGAGGAAATAACGTCCTGCTCTGTATTTCTAGAAGAAAGACTCTAACAGGCCACTCTAAACACAACACAGATAAAAAGTCCTTACTGTGTTCTTCCAGGAATCAGGTGAACAAAAGAATTTTAGTCCCTCTGTAAGAGGAGGGGAATGTCTGTATCAGCCAAATTGGTGTTTGTGGCCAGGGGCCACAACAGTTTACATGACTTATCAGACTAAAGTCCGCATCACTTCTGAAAATTTTCTCCCCTCTCCCAGAGCTCCTATGGGAACATTGCTGGAATTTATGGAGTTTTTTGCATCCACCTACACCTATAGATAAGCATGCTTTAAATTACTGCAAAATAGTTGCTACAAGCGGTGGCAAAATATCAAGATCCACTATTTCTTCAATTTGCAAATTCTGGCAATTGTTTTTCCCTCTAACAAGGAATAAGTAGGATCACAAAGGTATTTTTTATCAAAAGGCTTTTCACTCTGCCTTGGCTTTAAGACAGCTTCCGATCCAGATCTACTGTAGATATCTCCTTTTGGCTACTATTGGATGCTCCCTGCAGCGTGCAATAAACATTCACTTCATATCACACATCTCGCCCTGACAAGCAAATCCCTTGCATGTCAATGTGGCCCTGTGAAGAGATTTTGCTTTTTTACATTCCTTCCACTCCCAGCTGTTAATTTGCACTGACTAGATAGCAGGGGGTCCCACTCTGCCCCAGAGACATGCTCGCGACTTTCACCGACTTTAATAGGATTTGCATGAACATACACGGAGTCAGGTCCTCAGCAGAATTCAGACGAGCTGGCTAGAAATTTCAAAGTCATCCAGGATTTTAAACAGTGGGTTTTTCTTACCTTTAATGGGACCAAAGTGTTCAAAGCTCAGGCAATCGTTAAAAACCATGGAGTTCGTGATAATGAACTAGGTTTAGTCTTAGTGGCTCACAACCTACTGCCTGAAATCACCTTGATCAAGAAAAAAAAATAAATGAGGGTAGAAATTGGTCTTTCAATTTTATTTGGAATGAATTGCAAAATGTTCATAGGCTTGATTACTGCAAGTGTGAATTACTTCTACAAATATTTTGACAGACCTGCAGAGGACTGAAAACACCTTTCCCTGCCAACATTGTTTGTAGAAAATGATTTATATGTGCTACTGATAACTCCTATTTCAGATTAAAAATGAAGTACTTTAGGTTAAAAGTGTAGGAGAATACTAAACTGTGCAGGAAGCATGTAAGGATATTATGTATATGTATGGCATTCTGTATCTGATTTCCTTTATCCACTTGAGGCCTAATCAGCAGTTATTACAGTTATTTTAATACACAGTGGAACTGACAAAGGCATCTAAACAGTTGGATATTCAATTCCCACAACTTTCAGAGAATATATGTGCCAAGAATACACTCAAGGAATGGGCTGGGATTTGAGAGTATTTTAGGCCCCAGTGCATTCCAGAAAGAGAAAAGCACTTGTGTTTTTTAAGAGTCCATATTTCAAAGATAGCATTTGGTATCTCTGGTGCCTCAGTTCTGGTGTTTCTGTCCCTCTAGAACAGCATGGTGCTTCTGATGGAGCTGATACAGGCAGTGCAAAAGAACATGGTTAACTGTTTGTTTTTTAAATATTAACCAAGTCTTCACTGTTCCAATTAAAATTTATCAAATTAAGCAAATTGCTTGGGGATTGGAAATAAAAAAAAACTCTTTACTTAATTATTTAGCCAATATTTACTGGGTATGAGTATATTATTAACAGCAAAAGAGGCTATTAATTATTATTCACAGCATTTCTAATAAAAAAAGATGGCATCTGCTATTTCTGTAAAAGAAATATTGTCACTAATAATCCATTCTAAATTGTAAATGTGATATAATAAACTGGATGTGTCATTCTCTGTTCTGCACTGACATGCGCTGTATGAGGGAGCTGAGCTTTTTTGGGGGCTGTGTCAAAGGGCGTTTTATTGGTGACCTTTAATCAGCAGATTAAATATGCAGAAGTCTAATGGTATATTTGTGTATCTGCAATATATTTTCCAGCAGACAACTGTGCTTTGATATCATCTTTCTTTAACACATATTATCATAAGAGAGGCAGCAAAACTAGGAATGAAAAAATCAGCCCAGATGCTATTTTCTTTGCTAAGTGAAAAAAATTTAATGTGCCATTTACTGCATACTTTAGATGTACAATCTATTTATTGAGGCAGAGGAAGTGAGAGGAAAGATATTCTGAGGTAAAGAACTGGTGTTGTTAAGGTCAGCTTTCAATTTTCTGCTTGATTTTAGATGCCTTTGTGAACTTTGGTTAATCATCCGTGACCCATGTCCCTAAAATCTACAGTGTGCCATGAAAAGAAAAGATGGATAAAAGGAACATTTTGAAGCCTTTTAGGCTATCTGTCTATTCAGTGTTAGGATCACCTCTACCTAAACAACTTCTGGCAAATGTCTGTCAAATGAATTTTTTACTGTTGGATTTCTTGCTACAGTTAAAATCCATGTGTTTCATCCTGGTCTCAGCATAAAAAAAGAGCTTATTCCTTTTTCCTCTCAAGCACTTAATGAATGTTTTCATGTTTCCTCTCCAGCTTGCCCTATTCCAAGGGAACCCCAGTTCTTTCCTCCTGGGTCACATTTTTCTCCACATTACATTCTTGCTGCCTGGCCAGTCCTTCCTGAAGCTGGGTGCAGCCTTGCAGGGCTGAGTAGGACAAGAGGATCTTTCAGGTGACATTTTTACTTGTACACACCAGTGCCATGTTTGTCTCTTCCAAAACAATGGAACATTGTTGATTTATATTGTTTGTGATTCCCTAATCACTTTCTTTATCTCTACAACCGTTCTTTGTCCTGTATTTGAATCAATTGTTGTTCTCACCTATGTGAATACACTTCATTTGTTCCTGTTAAATTGGGCCTCATTTTTCCTCACTACCTCTCTAACTTGCCACAATTTTTCTGATTTCCATTCTATCATTCAGTGTTTACAGACTGTCTGCCTGAGCTTGATTTTATTTGTAAATGCAATAAACACATTATTATCCCTCCTTCTTAATCATTCATAAAAATACTGAGCTTTTCCAGACATGGGACAGAACACTGTGATTTTCACGTGGGACAATCCTACCATTTTGACACCAAATCATCGATAAATTACTCTTAAAATTCAGATTTCCAGATGTCTTAGCTTGCCTTTTCTCTGTAGTTTAATCTTGACCAGGTTTTCTTAGCTTACTTGTGAGAATATTATGTGAAACAGTGTCAAAAGCCACACTAAAGTCAAGATATATGACATTTTCTTTTCCTCCTCTACCCACAAGGCTCATTACTCTGTTTTAGAGTGAAATTAGGTGGGTTTGACATTATTTCATCTTGAAAAATACATGTTGGCTGCCACTTCTCTCCTTTTTACTACCCAGGTACTTAGAAAGAGCTGGATTATTTGTTCCAGTACTTTTCCAGGAATCAAGGTAGGCTTTCAGCCTGGTAATTCCCTGTCTCCTCCCTTATTCCTTCCTACAGATAGGTGGTTCTGCTGGCACTCCTTCACTTTTCTGACCCTACAGATCTTGCATGAATTCTCCAAGAGATTTGCTAATGCCTATGAGATTGTTTCTGCCTGTTCTTTAAGTTCTTAAATTCTTTAAGTATCTTGGCATAAATGTCCTAATGTCCCACTGAACTGGCAATTGGAACCCTCAGTATTCTTTAATTTGATCTTCCTCTGTTGCAACCTGAGTTGCTGCTCCTTGGTTTTATCATAGTTTTTTCTAGTCATAGTTAACCTTTCCAGTGAGGGCTGAAATAGAAAAGGTGCCAAATATTTCACTTTTCTGGGACTCATCTGGCAGGAGTTTGTTCTCTCCTTTGAGCAGTAAGCCACTGTTTTCCCTCAGAGTTCTTTTTACTGCAAATGTGCTTACAGAAAGCTTTTTGCTTCCTTTGCAGATTTCCTCTCTTTTTGTACCTTTGCCTTTCTGAATTTTTCCCCACATATTTATGTCATTCATTCACATTTGTCTTTAGTATTTCAGTGTAGTTTTCACTTCCTGTACATTTTATTTAGCTCCAGGTCATTGAAGAACTCATGGTTTAGCCAAATTGTTTTCTGATTACACTTCCTATCCTTCCTTCATGTTGGCATGGCTTCTGATTGTGCTCTCACTGTCATTTCTTTAAAGAATTGCCAACTCTTCTGGACTCTTTTGTCACTTCAACTTGTTTCCGAGGAGATCTCACCCACCAATTTACAGTGTTTATTGAAGTCTGCCCTCTTGAAATACATTGCTTTTAGTTTTCTCTTTTCTCTCCTTCCTTTGCTAAAGCTAGTGAATTAGTTTCATGGCAATTATAACTCAAGTTTCCTGATCCATGAATTTGGATAACATCTGTTTGTCTCTATAGATTATAAACACTCTAGGGAAGAAAAAAAATATTCTATTTTTTTAAACTTTTTTTTTTTTAATGCAACACAATGCAAGAGTATTCCAGTACCAGCTGATTCCTTTAGCTTTATCTCTGAGAGATAGCATTGATAGCTCTCTGCTCTGACATCCTGCTGTAGTATCTCAGCGTCTCCTCTCTTGTCAGCTTCCTTATTGGCTGCTGTAAATCAGGCTGAAGAGCACAGGCAGTTGTACTGGCAATTACATCCAAATAGCAATGTAAGTGCTGGTAGTGACAGAAGAAATAGCCATTCTGAAATATTTTATATATATAGTGGGTCTGATGCCTGATTAGAACAAGACACAAGTGCACAGAGATGTGTGTGTATTTCTCCTAAGTTTGTACCCTGGATGTGATGTGAGTGAATGTGGCTTTGCAGGTCAGAAAGCAGCTGTGGCAAAGTCCAGTCAGCTCCTCAGGGGGAACATCCAGGGGAAAATGTGGAGCCTACACATACTCCAGAGACCAGACACAGCATCCTACTCTGCTGTTCAGGGAAGGGCTAATGCTCTATACAGGAATGTAAAGAATTTCCAGATACAGATATCTGATTGAAAACCTTCAATTAACTTCAACTGGAAAGAGCAATAAATGTAGGTCACTTGGTCATCTGCTCTGCATTCACCTATGGATTGTCTGGATGTGGAGAAGACTCAGGAATTATCCACAATGTCATTGTTTTACAATCTTCCTGAGCAAAGCTCTTCCCTTGCACCACAATATGCTGCACAGGGATAGAAAAAGTAGCAGGAGTGGTTAGTAGTCAACTCTGGCCACTTGTCTCATGTTTGAGTAGCTGTTCAGTGAGAAGGGCTTGTGATGCTGGCCAGAGAAATGATCAGTCAGACCTGCAATCTTCTACTCATTGTTTGAGTGCTGTTGGCATCATATAATAAATGGCAGCTGCTGAATTCAGCCACATGTGACACATTTTCAGCTAACTGGAGTTTGCTCAATATTATCTGACAAATTAGGCTTCTACTGGGAAATGTCTTAATATCAATTTATTAGGGAAAGCCTCTCAAGTTCATGATAATATTCCAGGAGTTAAAGAAAGGCAAGTGGGAGATATGGCCTGAAGGATGATCTTGCCATGAAAAATCATTAGTCCAGTACATATTCTTGTACTGGAGGGGTGTAGGTTGTTGAGACTCAGATTCCAAATTCTATCTTCTCTGGATTTGGTCTTTCTGCCTTTTTACTTAAAATTGTTTCCCTTTGTGTAAAACACCTATTTATTAGATTAAGGATTTTAACTAGGATTTACCTTATTTGTGGTTGTACTAGATCCCCTGGATTATAGAGACAATCCAATACTAAGACATGTTATTTCCTTTTCTCCTCTGTGCCAGCTGTTTGTATCACCTCTGTGCTGGAGAATCCCACTGCTCCATGAGAGGAGATCAATGCAGAGCTAGAAACCTGATTTAATTCTTGCAATTGTACTATTGCAATTATTAATTGAATGAATTCTCACACTTTCAACAGAGAAGATTGAACCAAGCTCACCCACAAATGTTTTATAATGAGTAAAAATGGTGTTAAAATTCTTGTTTCTGCTCATAGTCATGTCTGAGGGTGGTTCCTTTGGACTTACATATAGTACCCTTAAAAGGTCTTTATTTCATCTGAACTAAAAGCTTGGAGAGAGAAAAAAGATAAAGAATTAAACTAACTAATATTTTTGCAGAAAATTTATTCCCTCCATGATCTACAACAAACATCTTGAGAAATTCACAAAGAAATTTACACTTGTAAACAAAAAATGAAAACAAACTCAGTTTTATCATCTGAATGCAGTAGTTCCTCAGATGCCAGGATTAGGAGATTTCTATTTCAGAAACTACAGGAACATTAGTCTGTGGATTAGAGCTAAAATACTTTGTGGGATAGTGAGCCAGACACAATGTGTATGAATAGCTTTTCACTGACTTGCTCCAAAGTCTTGAGTATTACAAAAGCCACAATGTGACTCCAACACAAATGTTTCTGTTTAGCAACTCATACTGAGGGATCATAAGAAAAAACTGCTGTGCTCCCAGCAGTGTCTGATTCAAGTTTATGATGTCATTCATTGGTTAAATGCAATCTGAGGTATTTTGTGCAACCATTGCATGTCAGAAAGTGAAGTGATCACTTCTCTTGGCAGTATCAAAAATGCATTTCCCCCCTGTAATTCCTTTAAGCAATGGAGCAGCAACATAAAGAGTGGGATTTGGCAACAATGATTCTCAGAATAAATCTTAAACCTGTAAATTTTACTCATATCTCATACCTATTCTAATTCAATCATCTGCATGGACTAAGGCACATTCTGAAACCACACAGCATTGAGGCTTCTGTTATTGTATAGATGTATCAGTGATGACTCTGATGATTTTCACCTTGTAGAGGATTTTTAAGTTTAAACACAAGCAGGATAGCACCAGTTGTGCAACAGTGAAGATCAAAGTTATGCCATTATATTCTGCAAAGTGAAACAGATTCTGATATTTGAGTATTGGGAACTGAGATGAGAAAACAGCAGAAATATGTCAGAGGTGGTGATCTCTGGTTACATTTTGATTTGGAGACCAGAATAAAATCAGCATTGTCTCCGGAAGTAACTCCTGTACAAATTCCAACTGTGCTGAGATGGGTTAAAAAATACCAAAATAATTTATTTAGGTTTTAGTTTATTAAAAATGTATAATATCAATCATGACATTAAAATATTATTTTCAAGCATCACAAAGCTTATTTTAGTAATTTTTTTTCCTGTTCTGCAAACTAAACATCAAAAGTTGATGAGATTTCCTGCAGTATTTCAGTTGTCCTGGAACTAAATTTTTTGGCAAAGGTGAAGCTTAAAATTGATGTAATGCTACAAGTATACATTCCTCTAACAGTCAGTATTTATTTGTAACTTGGTCCCTGAAGTTGTTGCCCTAGGTTTTTTGTTGTTGTTGTTGTTTGTTTGTTTTTAAATAGTCTTAAAATATGTAAGTTCTAGAATGTTTCCTAATATTTTTTACCCTAGAGTTCATCAGTAAGAAGACAGAATTCTTTAAACTACGTGATTTTACCTGAGCCACTATATTCCTTTTTTATGCAATCTTCCTCAGTAGCTGGAAGGTTATGTTGCTAGCATGTAGATGAAAACAAGCAGATATGTAGTAAACTATTTTTGTGAGGCTAGAAAGCATTTCTGAAATGTGCTCTGTTGCTGCTCCAGATCACTTTCTACATTTGCTATGAAAATGCTAAAGGGACTCTTAAGCATCCTATGACTCCTTTCACAACTTCAGTTTCTTGACAAAGTCTTTTCTGATTTGACACCCTTAGTTTCATACAGCTGTTTCTTTTATTTATTTTCAGAGCAGGTACAAATAAATTCTTATTGCTTTTTTTACTGTGAAATTTTTTAAACATATTTTTTCCACTGGAAACTCAAAATCCTCTGAGGAGGGCCCAGATTATGGCAACACATATATAACATTTTCTCTTTTCCCTCTTGTGAAGCTGATATCACCTTAACCACCCTGAGGAGCTGAGGAAAACCTCTGCCTCATTTAACTACAGCTCTCCCAACATGCAGGTGTATTATATCATTATATTATTAGCTCCACATGAGCCACTGAGAGGATGTAAATCTGCTGCATGAATATCAAATGGGCTTCAGCTGAAACTTATGTTTATGCAGAATAAATTACTTGTATTTACAGATGCGTCTCATGCAATTATATGTGTCAGGCTGGTGAATTATGTGTGCATGTGGCTGCTGTTGGAAGTCGTGGTGACGTACCCAAGATGAGGTCAGTAAAGATGCATGTGCTTTATATGCAACCAGAGGCCTCCTACACAAGTGCAAACAGGTGGGAGTTATTTTTATTATAGTTTTGATCAGCTTTAGATGGAGTAAACATGCTAGATTTTAAATAACTTGTTGATCTGTGAGCTTGACTGTGATTATTGCCGGTCATTTCAGTGGAACAGCTATATAAATTAAATAAGTAAATACTCAGAGGCAGGATTTGTTGATGTTTGTTTTGAGAACACAGGTATCTACAGCTGAACAGCTCACTTCAGCCATCTCAGAGCAGAGTCTGAGTCAGCCAGTGGAGAACTGTGTTTGTTTTAGCCAAAAGATGTCATTTCCTTTCAGTGAAAAGTATTTCTCCCTGAGACCATTGGCTCTGCTGGTTTGGTGTCCTCTGGCTACAGGAGGCACCCAGAGAGCTGCTTCAGAGACAGATGTTTGCATGATGGGGACCTTGGGAGAGATATCCCAGGCCTTGGGTGGCTGAGCCTAATTTTAGGGAAATGTTATTTGTTGTGTAGTACCTAAGCCAGCTCACTGTGAGTTTAAATAGCCATGGATGAATCTGGCTACTCACTTTGACCTCACTAAGAGACTTAATATTTGAAAAAAAAAATATTTCAATGGGTCAGAAGAAACCAGGGGTAAGACAGTGAATTGTATTCAATGAAGAGTAGAGATGGGGTCCATTTCATTGACACAAGCCGGGACAATGTCTGGTTTTGGTGCTGATAGTAGGCTGGCATGTCACATGGATGCGTGTGTATGGATTGATGACTCTGATTTTGCTGTTGTGAAGAAGGAGACCTTCACTTCAATGGCTGCAGACAACCAGGAATGACTGCTGATACTACCTGATACCTCTCTTGCCACTGTTGATGTCCACAATGATTTTTTTGGTTAAAAATGGCAATTATGATGGAAACTGCTTTTGTGGGTTTTGTGGGTTCTGTAATGCTGAATTATTTCAATAGATACTTAGCTGGCTGTTGTGCTCAGTTGCAACCATGGCAGAGGGAGAGAATTCTATTTAAAGAGCAGAGTCAGCTCCAGATTCTCTTCTTTTTTTGACTAATTAGTGCCAAACCACAGAGCAGAATGTGAGACTGAGACCATTCCTTGCCTAACTCACTTCCTAACCCTGAGTGAAGGAAAAAAGCTGAATGTATCCTTGGTGAGAAAGGCATAGAGGATTTTGCTGGTTTTCTTATGAATCTGAAATACAGGTGTGTTTTTATGGTGCATATTAGTGAGTTAAGCAACTCTTGGGAAAGGCCTAGGCTAAACAAAGGGTGAGGAACCTACTAATTAATCAGTGCTTATTGTGGAAAAAATGGCAGAGGGGAAAGGAAAACTCTGCATGAATAAATGCAATGAATTGGATCCAGAGTGCTAAGCACTGGGGTTGTGGAGACAGACTCACATCAGATTGACGAGGGAAAGTGCTCTTGAATGTGATAGAACAAGGCCTGGCTGCTTGCCTTGGAGGCTGGTGAGATGCAAGGGTTGATGCCCATTATTTCTCACAGACTCTCGACCTTCCACTGGTGCAGTGTGGGTCAGCTATATTGAGCTTTAGTTCATAGCAGAGCTCTCCTCTCTTTCAGAGCATCAGTGTATGTTTCCATCTGGCTTCACCCACTGTTTCTCTCTGTACTGAAAAGCACAGAAAATTCCAGACAGGAGATGTGAGCCTGGTTCTGCCACCTCTGCCTGCCCTGCAAGGTGGTTGGGCCAGCCTGCCTAGAGTTTCATTACACTGGGCTTAGCACATCAGGGTGGCAGAGGGGTTGTTAAGGGTTGCATCTCTTCTCCCTGATCTGCTCCTGAGTAGATGTTACTGACATGTTGTAGACTAACCCAAGCTGATCTGTCAGTGTTGCCCTATTTATTACCATAAGGTGGGTATTACCTCTGTGGGAGGAAACATCTGTGCACCACTTCAGACTAAGCTGATATCGGTGCAGTTACCTGCCCTGAGCCCCTTTCACTGAAAGAGATTTTCCCTAAGCACAGATGAAGCTGTAATTGAGTCCCCATGACCCTCTCTGCAGAAGCTGCCCTGGTTTTGGGTATGAGCCTCAAGCTGTCTCAAACTGCTGCCTAGACTCTTTAACCCAAACAAGACCCATCAGACAGGCACTGTGTTCAGCAACCTGGAGCACATTTGAAACTGAAATCTGGGAGTGAAAGGCTTTATCCCAGCAACATCCAGTCCTTCCCTGTTGTTCACACTCACACCAAGGATGAGATGGTGGTTATTCATCTGAGAAACAAGCCCTGTGCTTCTCTTCACTCTTCTGATTTCTTTTCCCCTTGTTTTCATAGTTTCCTTGCTTGGAATAATGGGCTAAAGTAGGTTTCTCAGTGTATCCTTTATCTGGTTATTAATGATGTGGAGCAATTCAGGACCCTTAGGACTTCTGTGTTGTTGCTTTAATAAACATATTTCAAGATGATGAGGCCACTGGCACACTTTCTATGCTTTTATGGTACAATGGTCTTAAAGTAGCATGGTGCATTTTATTTATTAGCCAGCCCATTAATCACACAGGTATCAGTTGGCTTCAGGGAAATTTTTAATTAGCGATATTTAAGGTTGAGAGAAAGTGCTTCTGTGACAGACAATGAGAGCAAGCAGAAACAGAAGGCAGGCTATCTTTGTGACTCTGTGATTAATACAGGATTTAAATAAAATATTCATGAAAGGAAATTGAAGTTATAGCCAAATCCAAATGTTGAACCTCCTTTAAAACTCAAATATAAATTCCTTGGAGATTCATTCTTTGTATTCATTAGTGGAGAGTGAATCTGATGAAGATGAGAGAAAAGGGAATTTGTTCCCTAATGTAATAATTTAGCAATATTTTAAAATGTTTTTACTAAATCTTCTTGAACCACAATTTAATGACATTTTAAAAATCTACACCCTTATTTGAAATGGCTCACAAGTCACTGAAACAAGTACAAAGGAGATATTAGGGCTGGAACTTGGGACATCCCTGGCAGAACACTCACGTGTGTGAGACAGAAAGGAAAGATTGTGTGGATGGCAACTACATCCTTCTGGCAGTGTTGGTTTAGTGGTTGCTAACACTTAAAGCCTGCATTGTCACATGAAAAATGAATGGTACTGGCTGTGCAAACATCTCCCTTGTTAGGTAATTAATCAGGTGTATTTTGTTTTGATATAGCACCTCTCTGGTGTGCTCACAGCCATCTCTTGAAATTGCCCTGTAAAATGGATTGTTAAAGAAGGGAAAAAAAAGCCAAACAAACCCTGTAGGAAATATTGCATGTGTCTCTGTCTGCACAACTGGCAAAATGGAACATCAAATTCTTCCACGTGCACAAAGCAAATTTTTCAGTCTTGGCTGCCCACATTTAACAATTTAAATATGTAGGGAAATTAAATTTTCTGAGTTGTTGAGCTCCTTTGGCTCCATTTCTCTGTTCTCCTCACCCTTCTTTTATGCAGCATCTGTTCTCCCTAAACACAGAGCACAGGAAAGTCCTTTGGCCTTCAGATGCTACAAACTTCATGTAGACATTCCAGAAAAATATCTTTGGTCTGGATCCCTGCTCTGGAAAGGAAAGCTGAAAGTTGGTGCCTTATTAATTGAGTTTGTTGGAAAGGAAGGAACATGAGTGGTGCAGTCAATAATGAGTCATGCTGCTCCTGGCTAGCGGCAGAAAAGGATCAGGAGTCTCCAAGGCTGCCATGAGCCTGTACCTGACAAGGGGAAGCAACAGCCAAAAAAGCACCATCAGGGTCCTGCCTACGGTGCCTCTGGGACCAAGAAGAAGAGTTGGCTCACATCCCTTTTCTGCTGGCTTGTAGGGGAACAGGAAAAGCTACTGGTGTTGCACTGGTGGTCTTGTTGGGAAAATGTGGTCCATACGCTTGCCAGCTTTCTCAGCTTTGAGAGAACCTGTTTAAGATTTCTGTATGAGAAAAAAAAAATCTGGGATTTTTCTATGTTCTCATCAGGAGACATCCAGGCAGGTGGAGGGAGCTCATAGAGGCTTATAAATCACTTAAACCCCTTCAAATATAGACCAAATAGTTTGCACGCACAGAGTCACACTAAGGCAAGTTAGGGCTCTGGGTAAGTCCACAGCTGGCTGCTTCTTGCTCAAGCCCAAATGTTTGTAATGCACTCTACTTTGCCTTGTGTGAAAGTGGGTCAAATTGTCTTCCCATAGCCACTGAGACCTTTTTTCCATTCTACTTTGTCTGCAGAGGTAAGGGCTTCCTTTAGTGATAAAAAATTTCAGCCTTTACCTTTCCTTTACCTTCTTAGGTGCACACACATAGAAACACAAAGTGCTTTTGTATTATTGCTGCTCACAACATCAACAGGTTGCAGAATTAAAAGCAGATGTTCACACCTCCCGGGAGTGTAATTTTAGATGCCTCCTGATCTTTGCAGGCATAATTTTTTCAATTACAGCTTCATTAATTTTCTTTGTGACTATAATGGCTACAAATAAATGATGGAGAGGTTTTCATTAGACAAAAAAAAAAAGCGCACTGAGATTCTGAATTTAATGCTTGACACCAAGAATCAGGTTTGATGTGCTCTGGCTTTAGTCCAATTGCATTTGAATAGGATGAGCATGGTGTGTACTGTTGTCCAAGACCACAGAACTTCTTTATGACCAAAAAAATAAAGGTAATACTGCATTTTCCCAAAACTTTGTGGACTATTTCTAATTGTCTTACTTTTCTTGGAAAAATAAGACTACCATGTGGATATCCTCTTTCAAATATCTTTACCTATTCCCTGGAATAAGCTGTTAAATTTGGTAAGAAGCCCATCTGAAATGTCATGTCTATCACTGTAGAGTTCTAATTAGCAGTAAGGTTTATTAGCTTAAGAATTAGCCTTAGAATTTGAGTAAGGGCAAAGCTATTCATAGGGCTCCATGCAACCTATGCCTTGAGTAGCTTTAAAAATTAGTTTTCCGGCCAAACTAGAAGAAAAATCCATCACTCTTCCATGTGCGACTTAAGCTTTACCCATTCTTGTTATTAAAACATTGTTACCAAGAATTTAACTTAGGGATTTTTCACCATTCACAAAATAGGCAGTTGGGAAGTAGAGACCATTGGAAGAGAAGTAAAAGCCAAGCCAGGATCTCAGTGACCAATGAGAGTGTCTGTAAGTCGCTGATAGCTCTTTTGTCCCCTTGAAGAACAGTCCCCTTTCTTTGCACCCTCTGAAGTACAGATTGTGTGAAATTCAGAATTCACTTTCTGCTCCATTGTAATATATGCTTCACATTGAAACATATTTCCCCTGCTCTAATTTTTCACAGGCCATTTGGCAATCCATCTTTCCAGGTTGTGTTGTGCAGGTGTATGATTGCATGTGAGATTCCTGCGCCCATTAATCACTGCTCTGTGACCTGCTTTACTCTCTTCTTACTAAGCTCCCTTCCTCAGTTCTAGTCTGCCAGTGCTCTGTAAACTGTTTACTTTTCTGGTGCAGCATTTGCTTAGCATTTTGGCAAGCTCCAACAAAATGTTCCCAATTGTTCCCAATTGACTTTTGGCCAGCAAAGGCAATAGACTTTTTTTTTTTCATGGAATTTGATGCCCGCATATGTTTTCCCTTGTTCGCTGTTTCAGGCAGCTCTTTTAATGCTGTTATCACCTGGTCTCACCTTGCCTCTGTTGTGACTGTAGAATGGAAAATATACTGTCACACACGCCTCAACATGATTTCCAGCTCCTGCTTCTTTGAGGTTTTTTTGTTTCCTACTATATATCTTTTGGTTCTCAGGAGGCTCATTTAACTCTTGTACTGTTTTCAGTCAGACAGAAGACAAGGTTGCTTTTGTGGAACAATGAGAAAAAAATGTACAGATCAGAGATTAAAAAAACAACAAAAAATTAGAATTTCCACTACATGTTTTTTTTTTTTTTAACAATGAAATAGGACCAATGCTTTAAATATTTTCTCTACAATAGACACACAGCCTTGTGCAAGGTTGTGCTACAAATACACTGAATAGAAATATCTAGATATTTAGAAATGCCTAAAGACCAGCCCATCTGTCTGTTTTATGTTTTTAGCTATATTTAGCTCACTGCTACACTTTTGTATTTGTGTATTGTATAATTTTGGCTCTTCTGCTTTGAATCTTAGCCAAAATAAGCCTGGGAAAAAAATATCAAAAAACTGGAAACCCAAGCCCCATTGTGCAAATATTTTAGAAAGTTAAACAAGGCTTATTCCTATTCAGGAGAAAAGGACTTCAAGAGTTTTATTATGGCTAGTGTGTTTATTATTGTTATTCTGTGCTGGTTGCTCATCTATCCTGCTGGAGCATAAAACACACTTTGCACTCTGTGTCTGGTGGATATCTCAACGCTTCATCTTCAGGCAGAAGAATATATTTGGGTCACTTGAGGACAGCGTGTGGGTGGTGCTTGACAGTTTTTATAAACAAATCAAAATACCTCTGTTCTCCCCAGTGCCTAGTTAGCTGTATGCTTTCCAAGTTCTCAGTGCTGAAAGTGTGGAAAGTTAGATTCTCTCCCAGCAAAGAAAGAGAGGTGTGTGTAAGTTTGATGTATTTCATCTGACTTCTGACTTCCTAATGGTCTAGCTCTTAAAATTCCCTCATCCCTACTCCACTACTGCGCAGGGAAGTGCAAAATAAACATGACTTCTATCTTGAGAAGACAGCAGATAATTTGTGAGACCACAGATGACAGAGATGTTTCCAGCCTGCCTCTGCCTACACCCCTTCTTGAAGCCTTGATATTTAAATTGCACCCATTTATGCTCCCTTGTGCAGTGATGGAGTAGGTGTCAGCAGGCCCACAGGAGATTGACTGGTGATACAAAAGTACAAGGCAGAGGAAGGGAATGTAATTTTCTCGACTTTCACACCAGTTGTGAATTTGGCACCTGACAAGTTTGTCAGATGTTCTTGCTAGCTTATCCCATTGAAAGCCACATAAGGCACCACTCTTGGAGAGAATTTCTGTCCAGCTGTGTCTGACTGGGAGTATTGCTGTCAGCCACCATGTCTTTTATGTTTTCTGTGCCTCATGGACCTACCTGACTAGCAGATGCCAATATAATGGGCATTTACTTCTTTGCTTCCTATCTACTTAGGCAGGCTTCTTCTTATGTTCTAGTGAGAGGTACATTTCACTACTCTGATATTTTTTAGTGGTTGCAACTTCTTTACTCACTTAACTGCTTCAGCAGTAGTCTTGAAGATGAGTTCATTGCACATTTATAACATCACATGCCAGCAACTGCAGATATACAATAAAATTTTATAAGTGGTCTCAGTGCTACTAATGAAGAACTTGCCTTATTTGATTGCCTAAGTATTTTAAGTACTTAGTTGAATAACATCTTGTTGCCTATAAAATTGGATTTAATGATAGAAAATTAGGGCCAGAAGAGGTATTTGGGGAAGGTTTTTTGTGATTAATTTTTTTGGTGCTTTGTAAAGAATGATTTTAAAGGACAAGAAAACAAGAAGATTAATACTTAAATCCATTTTCTGTATGAAAGAGCCATCACCATTTAAAAAACTTGTTAGATGTGGCCTCGGGAGTAGTAGCAGGAGCTCCCATGGTAATTCTTTTCCCAGAGGCACCATGAGCTTTAGAGTCCAATTTATTCACTGATGTAAGAAATGATCCATGATCATGAGTCAGTCAAGTGAGAGAGCTGTTAAAGCACCACTTCAGAAACAGGGCAGCTACTCTCAAGCCTCCATTCCCTCCACAGAAAAATCTTCCTTTCTTAAGTAAAATGGGAATTTCTCCTTATTTTCAGGAGAAAATTTTGTTTCTTCCCTGCCTGCCCTTCCTGTTCTGAAAGCCTTTGTCCCACCAGTGCAGCCCAGTTCACCTTAGCAGGTCTGCCGGCCATCTGTGGGCTCCTGCAGCTTCAACTGCAAATGAGTGTGTCTGCAGCAATTAAACCAGACAGTTTGTAATCTCTCTGAAGACAAGGAGGAAACTTTTTCTTTCTATTCATGGCAGGAATAGTAAGCTGTTAGAAGAGATGCAAATATCTGATATCCCTCCTTCCTAGGATGGTTCTCATTGAGGCTATATAGTTGAAATAACTCAGGACAGTTCCCCTAAGATTTATTAATGTCAGAGAGAACTGCAAGTCTGGATTGCATTTGAGGAGAAGTCCTGGGATCTCCCAGTGTCTAGGCAGTTCTTGAGGTGTTCCTGAAAGAAAATTTGCCTTTCTCATCCTTCAGAGACTTTCCCTCTCAGGAAGCTGACTCTGTGTACTGCTGAAAGGACAATAATGTTATGAAAAGCTTTGAAAGCAGGGAAGGAAAAATGTCATTGAGTCCAGTGGAGAAAGTTCAGTATTTTCAGGTGTACACAGAGGTTGGAGATAGAACCATCCCCCCCCCCCCCCAGCATCTTTTCATGCTGACTTCAGTGGCAATTTTTTTGTTCAAAGCCTTGAGGGTTTGAACCTTGTTTAACACCTCTCTGTTGGGAAATTCTGCTGCTCAACAGTCAATGCCTAGTCAACAAATTGTGCCTGTGATTTTGCAGTAGGATAACATTGTAGATAAGACACACCTTCTGGGCACTTTCAAGTTATAATATTGTGTTAGTCATTGCTTTTATGTATGTTTATATACAATATCTGCCTGAAGGTGCACATTGATTTCCAACCATTGAGAACACATTTAAAATTGGCTGAGTGCTTAACCTTTGTTCACTGAAAGTATATTTTAATATTTTTTTGCTATTAAGAATTATTAGCTCAAAAGAGTTTGATATGGCTATTATCCTCATCATTATTATTGACTTAAACTAAAATTCTTCTAGAGATTTTGTTCCTTTTGTAAAGTTGAGTTATACTTGTAATTTACCCTCTGATTTTAATAGGTGTATTCTCTTCACATGTATTGATTTAAGTGGATTCAACTGTATTTCAGGTAAAGATTTTCTGACAACTAAAACCAAAAATCTAATGTGGTGTTACTTTCCTTGTAACCAGTAATTTTGTGATTTTTTGTATTATAAAAGAAGAAACGAAACAAAAAGGAGGTTACAGACTGAGATTCGTGTTGCAAGATTAAAAGCTTAAATCCAGGAGACCAATTCTGACAGCCTTCTTTCCAGTAGCACCTAACCTATGAAATCAATCAGCCTAAAATCAATCAGTGTTTGCAGTTTTTGGTCTTAGTTCCCCAGCTGCCAAAACCTCAGTTCACTGGCAGCATCATGGGATGCTGAACAGTGGAGTTTCCTATTCCTTCCTGAACTCAGCTGTCAATTCAGAGTTGTGAAGACTGAAACTCAGACTCCTTCCCAGTCCCTGGAGATGAGGAACCCCTCAGGGGCTCCTCGGGCAGCTGTCACCCACCTGCAGCCACAGTGTGAAGCCCAGCAGCTGTTGTGCCCCTTTGAGAAGAAGGAATGGAAGAGCAGGGATGCTGTTGTCCTCTGCCCTTTGCCTATTTTCCTCACGGGAAATCCATCCAGGTTGTGGCAGATGGTGTGGCCATCATCACCTTGCCAGGGCTCAAACTGGTGGTATTGACTTGTCACAGGAGCACTGGAATAATACCATTTTGTCCCTCCTGTTAGAGCTCTGCAAAAAAGGATGGAGCTACAGAAGGGGAACCTGGTGGTGAAGGAGCCCTGAGTCTTGATCCCTCATTTTCCCAAGCTTATTAATTTGATAAATGGCATTGGAATTTTAGCCCAGGTCATATTCCAGTGCCCAGTTGTAAGACTGTCTGAGATATAGGCTCCATTTTTGAATCCTTCCTCTGCTCAGTTTGAACAATCTGAAGTTTTCTGCACCTGTCCTAACCACCAGGATAAACAGACATTTCTTGTTCAGCTTTGGAAGAGAAAGATTCATGCATTTTACATAAAACTGAGCAGATTCAGTGACTGTGGTAGTGAGAAAATAATCTCAGTAAATGTGTAAACATGAAAGGCAGCTTCAAATTTGTATCACTTCACCCAAAAGGACTGATGCCTAGGAATGGTGAAAGTCGTGTTTCATGATGTTACCACAGAATCACAGAAGAGAGATCTTAAAGTTCATCCAGGCTGGGAGAGATATTAAAGATCATCCAGTTCCAGCCCCCTGCCATGGGCAGAGACACCTTCCACTATCCCAGGTTGCTCAGTGCCCCATCCAACCTGGCCCTGAGCACTTCCAGGGATGGGGCAGCCACAGCCTCTGTGGGCAGCCTGTTATGGGGCAGCACTGGCTGCTGGGAGTCATGCCTTAGCTCTTGGCAGGGAGCAAGTTTGTCTATAAATCCAGGCCTTAGTCTCCAAGGTTTTCTGGTTCTTATTCATTCAGAAATTACCTACCATTTATTGACAACTGCCTCTCTGAAGACCGAGGCCAGAGCCTATTTTACTTGGAATAATCCTATGGACTTTAATTGGTTTAAAGCAAGGAATTTTGCTGCTTTAGAAAAATACTTTTGTTCAGATAATTCTTGAGATTTATTTAGTAGACAAAAAGGCTTTTCAGACTACCTACTGCCTTCAGTGTTGCTGAGATTGTCTTCACCTGAAAATCTCTGACATGCAGGTGGAGCAGACTTTTTCTGTTCTCATTTCACTAGACCAAGCTTTCTTTGCAGTCAGGCATGAAGTCACTGGTAGTATTAAGAAAACATGTCTTATGTGATTCCTGATCCTGAGATTTGTCTTTCCTTTTCCTCCTCATACTTGTATTCTCTAGGCCTTTATAACTCTCAAATGCAGATTGTATCAATTTTATTGTGCCACCAGGTGAAAGAAATCTAGAGTGTAAAAAAGAATTTCAAGGTTTCACAACTATGATAGAACAAGGCAATCAATTATGTCCTTCTTCAAAACAGCTCTGCCATGTTCAGATATGGATTGTTGATGTATATCAGGAACTGTGTGGCACCAAGAAGGAATGCTGTGGTTCATGCCCCACGCCTGTACCCAGGATTGATTCAAATGGCTATTATCATGTTTCAGAATGTGGTGGCAGTAAACACAAGGAAGATGTGCTGTGTCTAAGAGCCTCCCTTGTCAAAATACACAACAACTTTGATTGAGATGTACTGACTCATGGCCATACAAGAAACATGTGAGATTTGTCAACCAGGATTACAGCGGTAAAATTATTTACACTCCCAAAACGTTCAGAGTGGTAGAGTGTTTATGTGAACTATCATGTTAATGGAACTACTAGAAAATCAATACCAAGATTTGGAGCAGATGCTATTTAATTTTTTTAATGGTTATACATCATAGTACATTTTTTTTCATCCTGTGTGCTCACAGAAGTCCATTTTGTGTCAAGTTCATTGCAATAATTACAATGATGCTGGTGACTACAGACAGCACCATGCATTCACTTCTATTCTTTGTGAGAACATACCCTCATCTCTGATAATTCTCTACATCTTCAGTATATTTTAATATACCAGACCAAATTTTGTTAATCCCCTTTTTACCAAAATCAGAATTGGAAAGAAGTTAAGGTAGTGATTGAAGTAGGCTAAATTTCTTGTCCTACCTCAGAAACCTTAAGTTTTTTACCATTTTCCAAAAGAGATAAATAATTATTTTTGTTGTGGTATATATATTTTCATTGAAGCTTTCATATCTCAAATGCTAAGCACTCAAATGCTTACACTCTTTTGTCTTTGGCAGGCCAAACCTGTGTGGGGTTGGGAGCTTTAAGATATTTATAAATAATAAACAGGCACCATAGGATTCAGTCCATGGTTAAAATACTATGTCAACCACTTGTAGGAAACATTCCAGTATCATATCTTTTCGTGTCCGTGGTAGGAGAATTTGTCCACTAACCTCTATACTCGCTGAGCTGGAGTCCTTTTATTTGGCTGGCAAATCTGATTGATTATTAAGTTCCTACACAAAAGCAATAGTCCTCTATAAATCAGCCTGAATAATAATAACAATTACAGTAATGATTGATACATGAGCATTTATTTGTGTTCCTCTCAGTCACAGTAATGGCATTTTGATGCATAAATTTCTTCTCATTGTAACACGATTACATGGCTCAGAATGCAAAAATGCTTTTTCATTTAATCTAAAGAAGAAATGTCTTCCTTACATAGAGCTATGTAATGATATTGATCGTGTTATACTAGAGATCTTATGGAAATGCTCAGCATTGATCTGATAAAAGAATGCTATGGGGATTATAGATAAATACTATTATGCATACAAACATTCCCTTGGGAACTGCTGTGATACTGCCTACAAAACCAAGATCATGTGCTCATGAAGAAGCTGCATAAGGTAAACAGTGTGGGTTTCTATTCTTCACACAGAGAAAACACAGATAGCATATAATCAGGGAGAAAAGTTGGGAAAATTTTGCATGTTAATTTAAATGGCAGAAACTAGCAAATCAGCAATTTCACTACAGTCTGTGCTTAATGCCTTTGTCACAGATGACATATTTTTGTTTTGTGTCTGTAGGGCAATATGCTGCCTTTGTTTCTACAGTAAAAGTGAAACACGGATAAGGTGTAAACCATAGTAGTGAAAGTGCTGATCCAGCAAACAGTTAATTCCCATGCCTGTCTACTGAATTCGAAGATAGTAATCATGGAAGTATGCATGCAAACATGTTTGTGTTGGTAAGTTCTTGATTCAAGTGACTGCTGCTTAAGTTTTCACTGGAAGCCAGGAAAAACAAACACAGATTGCCTGTTATTTAGTCCAGTGCTTCAGAGGTGAACTCTCTTATCCCTGGCTGGATTTATCAATCTACTGTTTTATATCTAGGGCATTCATACCAGAACCTTTTTCCTTCAGTTTCTAACAGTCCTGCATTTTGATGCTGTTTTTAAGCAGCTAAAAAATAAACAGAAGCATCGCATTTAAATGAAATCTGTATTTGTATTGAAGCACTCCTCAAGTCCACTAATATATACTTATACAATGAGATTATCATGAGACTCTTAAGAAACAACTAGTGATGAGATATTAGATTGAGCAGATGAGCTCTGAATTCCACATAAGTTTCAAGCTGCAACAAGCTTATGTTTGACCACAGGTGTATACAGACTCTTTCCAGATGATGTACGTGGCTTTTGGAAGGAAAATATGAGGCTGCAACTGAGTGTTAACTTTCTATTCCACTGTTCACCCATTGGGACACAGTGCACAGTCTCTACTTGCCAAAATAACTCCCAACATATCTGTATTCTAACTCAGAAAGCTGCTCATGCATGCCCACACACACTTATTCAAGAAGTCTTAAACCTCACTCTAAGGGCAATCTTCAAAGCAATTGCTCTTGAAATCCTGACTTTTCCCAAAGCTAGGTTAAAGATATTAGAAATTTAATCACCTTTTTTAATTTCCATTTTCAATTAGTGACACATTTTATGGTGAAAGGAACACAGAACAGAAAAGAAGAAAGAGGGTTTTTTTGACCACGTTCACAGGGGTCTCAGGCTGAGGGAAGAGACGAGGATTTGACTCCATGTTTCAGTAGGCTTGATTTATTATTTTATGATATATATTATATTAAAACTATACTAAAAGAATAGAAGAAAGGATTTCATCAGAAGGCTAGCTAAGAATAGAATAGGAAAGAATGGTAACAAAAGTTTCTGTCTCAGACAGAGAGTCTGAGCCAGCTGACTGTGATTGGCCATTAATTAAAAACAACCAACATGAGCTAATCACAGATCCACCTGTTGCATTCCACAGCAGCAGATAATCATTGTTTACATTTTGTTCCTGAGGCGTCTCAGCTTCTCAGGAGGAAAAATCCTAGGGAAAGGATTTTTCATAAAAGATGTCTACGACAGGTTTTTTCACTGTATTGTTTTTCCTGAAGGATGTGTCTCTACTAGAAAAAACTTCAACTAAACTTTAAAACAGCCTTTTTTTATATCTCCTATAAGTGAAAACATCCCTTACCCTGGTCCGAACATTTTTGTATTCAACAAATGGCCCTGTTGTGGGCAGGGATACGTGGTCCACAGTGAGCAGAGTTAAGTTAGTTTTGCCTGTGCTCTGCGTAGAGCAACCAAAAGCTGGATACACACAATTGTATCAGTGCTGGACCTGAGCTGATTTGTTCTTCTGAAAAGTGGATTAGGTAAGGCCCAGAGCTGGGATAACCAGGTTTGAATGGCTTCTGGTTGGCTCAGAGTGTAGGAACGCTTTTTGTGTGTCTCTTGGGTAATACACTATACAGATGTATCCACATATGACATGTTGCATCATTTTTAATCATCAAGTACCATGAATCTATAAAAGTACTTCTAGGGAAGAAATGAAAATCAAATATTTCCTTCTGGAGAGTATTTTCAAGCTCTCTTCCACTGTGACCTGCTTGCACACTGTGTTTCTCACTTGTAGTTGGAGGTTGACTCAGTAGGTTGAGAATAAGGGAAAACAGACAATAGAAACTGCTTAGAAAATCTTCCTGCTTTGAAGTTTCTATTCTAAGGTAAGCTGAAGTATTACCTTTGCCTCCCTGGATTAAAGCATTTCATTAAATATCTTTACTCATGTGCCTGTGTACGATGCACACATATGACACATCTGTACCCTCAGTGAGCTGGCCCTGATCACAGAAGTGCAAATCTGGGCAGTCTGAGCATCTCTGCAGTCTCTTGCTTACAAGACAGTCCTTTGTGCCTCTCCAGACTGCTCATTGCAGGAGGTATGAAAGAAGAATCCTGTCTGCACAAGATTTATGACTGGGAGAAATCACACTCTGTCTCTTCCTGTCCACCCAAGTCTTTTGGGAAGCACCCACACAGAGTAAGTGGAGCTCTTTTCCAGTCATTTATTTAGATTGGAAGGCCTCATGATTTTCTTGGAAAGCAATCACTTATGAAGTCCCCCTGCAGAATGTTGTTGAGACCTGTGCTGTGGAAATTATTGATATAATCATATACAACCAATTTGTAAGGGCCTAGTGGGGGAAGGCATAAAGAGCCTTAGTCTGACATTTAGAATTAATGCCAGGAAAGATACTTCTCCTCCAGAGATATATGAGAAGCCAATGTTACACACTTGCAGACATAGTAAATGTACAGGACCTGAACAGCTAAAAGAATGGTCTAATCAAAAGCTCATTGAATGCTGTGAGAAACTTCCTACCAGTTTCAGAGTTGAAATATTGAATTTATTTCTCGTCTAAAACAATGGAAGGAATTAATGACTAGAGAAGGGTTTGTAGTCTCTGCACAGAAATGTAATGGAGCCTGCCTCCCCATGTCTTTTGATACTCCATTCATGGATTTTTATTTGGGAGATCAATCTTCAGAGTGTCTATGCAACTTACTTCTTCAAGGGAATTAAAAAACATGCATTTTTAATAAATGTGCCACTGTATGATGTTGGACTAATGACCACCAACTTCCATCCCAACCTGATTTCCCTTTGCTGTTTCTTATTGAACACGCACTGATAAACCCAGGAAGGCCCAGAGAATTCCTGAAGCTCAGCATGGTTTGGTCTCTGCCCATCTGCTTTATGTGGTCCATCCTGTGGTGGTTGGTAGCAGAATAAGAGCTGCAGGCTACTGTTAAATAAAGCAAGTCAAGTCCTGTTCTCTGGCCCTAAGGGCAAGCAGAACAGCATCCACATGGCTCAACCCCTCTTCCCACCATCCCCAGGTAATGTAACAATTATTAATCTGCATGAACCACACTGTACAGTATTTAACTCCATGATGTGAATGTGCCTGGGCTACTAATGTAGCCAGAGCTGCAGATAGGTGGAGGAACACCAGGACTGCCATTTCCACTGAAAGTGGATTTGCAATGTGATCTTAGTCCATGAACATGCCCACCACAGGGAACTGACAGCACGTTGACAGTGTGTTTGTTTAGAATTATCTTAATTGATGCTGAAGCTATACATCGCTTCCTGTTTATACAACCTCCAATAATGTTGAAAGATCAAATACAAAAAACTAGCCTGGCAATTTTCAAAAGCTGTCAGAGAATATAACAGAAATGACTTAGATGAATGTGCATTCAACTTCCATGAAAAATAAATGTATATGTAACACATCACTCCACCATCTATGGAAAGCTCTCCATGGATGCTTTTAGTTCTATGGGAATGTGACTTCCTCTTAAATGGTCATGAAGCCTGGGAACATCAAACAATTATCAAAATATAAATCAAAATATAAATCAAAGTATTTGAGTTTCTTTCTTTCTCTCTTGGATCTTTTATTTGGACTTTGAGTTTGGGATGCCTTCTCTTGATGTCTGTGGTAGGGGTCTGAAAATTAATTGACCCATTTCAGGGACATAAATGGTGCTTAAGATATGTATGTCCTATAATGTCTTATACAGTTAGTTAATAGTGAATTTAATAAGATTGCTATAAATTAACAGGGGTTTTCCCCACGATTATATTATAACTATTATGTGTTATTTTGTGTTTTGGTAGTTCTTGGTGACTTAGTGCCTGAGTATTGGATTGTGTGCATTGTGTGGTTTTTAATCTTGAGAACTGGCCTTATTTTTCCAGAGTGGATGAGTTCAGCCCATGGACTCAGCAAAAAACTTTTGGATACCTTTATAGGTGTTGTAGCTTGGGAATGGTGTTCTCCAATTTAGTGTTCCTCCTGAAACCACTCCAAACCATGCACTGCTTGCTCACTCCCTCCTCCCCCTCTCCTGGGGTGGGGTGGAAAACAGAATTGGAGGCACAAAAGTTCAAGATCACAGGTTGTGATAAGAACAATTTACTGGAAACACCAATGAGATAAGAAAACAAATAGTTTTGTGTTAACAACAATATTAATCTGACAACAACAACATTGATAACAAATGTATGCAAGAGAGGTAAGGGATTGATATGCTCACTACTCTGCCAAAAGAAGCCCAATAGTACCTGTCTAGCAGCACATCTGGAAGGGACCCTTCCCCATCTCCTGCAAAATGAGGATTGGTGGTGTGGAATGGCCTCCAGGTCCTGGCCATGCCCTTCCTGGCTACTGCAAACATCAACACTGTCCTGAAACAGGACAACACTTAAACACGAGGTGTGTGAGTGCATGCTGGGAAGGGCAAGAAACTGCCTGTGGAGATGTAACTGCTGCCTCTGCATCAGCTCTACAAACTTTCAAGTCCAGAAAATTGGTGGTGTTGTTTCAATTGCAAAAAACTGCTACAACTTGTAACTACTTTAACGATCAAGCTTGGGAGAAAAGAGAAGGGTTTGGCCTTTCAATCAGACATCAATGTACCTGCTCAGTATGGGTGAGGTGGGGACTCCAATCTGCCAGTGCTTTCTCCCTACCTCACTGCAAAGTCACGGATCTTCTCTAGCCCATGAACAGTTGGTGTCCATTCATCTTCTAGCCATCAAATTATCTGTGACACATAATAGCTTTGTTTGTCAACAGTGATAGCTTTCCAGCAAAACATAATTTCATTTTCAGGTTTGGTGTTGGAATATGAGTGATTATAATCAATATATTATATCACGTTGACTGGCTGTAGACTCTTTCCACAAGGCTAAATGTTACTCTGCAGGTACTGAACCAAGATTCAAATACCTCTTTTTCAGTGGTTCAGTCTTTTCTAGATAACTTTACTTTTGTCCTTTCATAGTCCTGTGCTTTATGTTCTCTTCCTGGAAAACGATGATTATAAGGTTCTATCACATTCTGAGATTTAAATATGAAAAGAAGGACAGTTTAGCAGTGACTTCTGCAGAAGAATTTAGATCTACTAGGAGTGATGGGTACTTTTCCTACAGACGAATGAAACATGTTAAAGCCGTGTTCTGGGATTACTTACCTCTTCACATTGCAATTCATCATTTTGCCTTTCATTTGGATTCACTCTAAATGGTCACAGTGCAGGATAAAGAAAAAGCTTTGCCATCTGTGAGCATGATAAAAATTATCCTAAAAATGTTCAAGCACATTAAAGAGAAAAACATTTTGATCTACAGACTCAAATACCTTTTGATTTTCAGGGATTTTCACTTGATTTTTTTTGCCTAAATCAAGTGAATGCAAAGAGAGTCACAAGAGGTGATGATCTTCATACCCAGGCCAAGGTTCTGCAAAAACAAAAGTCAGCATGGCATCAATCTTATTGTTGGAGACACTCTGCAGCTTTCTGTTTGCATATTATAGATCTCTGACTTTTAGAAGATATTATTATATTTAGATAACCTATGAATCATCAAATCAAACATTGTGTAGTCTTGGGGGAGATGTTAAAAGCTTTCAAGCGATTTTGTGCTCACACATTGTAAAATAGATTTGTACATGTGTATTTGTGATGATGTAGGTTATTTTCAGCTGCCTAACATTTCCCCAATCTTATGTCTTGGGAGGGACTGAAATTTTATTTTCATTTCTGTGTCCCCAGCTGACTGCAAACCGTAATGCTGCCATATATGTCTCAGATCTACCACTGCCAGACACTTCCATGCATGTTGATGTTTCTGGCTTAGAAAAAGGAAATGGGGAGTACCTTCAAGATGTACTGGAGTCAGAGTTTCATTCCAGAGGGGAGAAAACCTGAAATATTTATAACATTCACACTGCAGGTAGCTAACAAGGACTGGTGGGAATTGCTTGATATCATCTTCCTCAGCATCTGAGGCTGAGTTATAATAATATACCCCCTTTTCCTCTAATTTACCCTTAAAATAAACAAACAAAAAACAAAACAAATCCAACAAAAAAAGGAAGCACTTTTCATGTAATCTGTGTAAGTTACAGCATACCTTCTTAAAAGCCAGTGAAGAAAAGTAGCAGATGGGCCAAACATCACCTGTTGTCATCCCTTTGCAGTGCTGCATACTAATACACCTTTGCAAAATTACAAATTTGACAAACAGCTGGGAGCTGACAAATTGCTCAGGTTTCCCTCTCTCCTTTCTCCCCTCCTCATACATTCAGTGCTGCTACTTTTGATGGATGCCCAGGTTTCTAATTTTGTCCCTTCATTTCTTGTCCTTACAGGATTTCCTCTGTGTATCTTCACATTCTTGTGTTACTCCAACAATTGCCATGCTCCACCTTTAACTCCTGCCCCTGATCCCTTTTCCTAGTGCTTCCCATTGATTCTACTTCTCATTTGCCTCTTTTCAGACTTGGCCAAGCACTTTTAGGTCAGCTGCTTTTTCCGCATCCCAAAGCCTGAGCATGGGAGGCTGACTTCAGCCAGCCTGACTGAAACCCTCAGTGAGCTCCAGGCACACAGAGTTGCAGCCCCTTTCAAAATGAGCAGCAGGTTTTGGGTTGATGACAGCCATTGGTTCTGCACTGTCTTGGGGTGACTGACACCAATTTACACCATCTGAAGATCTGTGGTTACATCCTGCGTTATTCATTGGAAAAAAAAATACAGTAAAACCCTCAATATTCCAATAACTTAGAATACAGATTGACTCACTGAAGTCTCACCTTTGGAAACTTAGAATACAGATTGACTCACTGAAGTCTCACCTTTGGAAATTAATGTGTTTTACTGCTGTCTTTTACTTTCTGTGTGTGCCCTCTTGTAATCTAGACTTTGTTATTTGACTTTGTTATCTGGTCTAGATTTCTTTAATTTTTTCCTTCTCATCTGAGTTATTTTAGCTAATATTGCTGTTGGTTGATTTCAGACCATTTTTAGAAGTGACACTGAGGAGGAAGGACCTTGAATACAGTTTTCAGACACCTCTGCAGTACCATGGCTTACTAAGATCACCAGGAATGTACACTTTCAGTAAGAAGAAAAAAGAGGAACAGAAGTTCAGAGAATGAGTAAACAATTTGACTTTAAATGAGAGAGGGAGAGGGAGAAAGGCTGCACATTGCCATTTCTTGTAGGATGCTGGTGCTACCCAGGAGGAAGGAGGGTAGCAGAGGGTGGAGAGAGTAAATGGCACCTCCATCTTTCTTTTCTGAAATATGTGTATGAATGAAACAATCATCTGGGTTGGTGAAGAGCACAAGACTAGGTCACCTGGTTCTCATCCTCATATCCAACAAGAACACCGTTTCACTTAATTGGGTGAAAATTGGCAACGCATCAGGGTGGAACACTCTGGGCTTCCCCCACACTGACTGTTTCCTCGCTGAAGGTATTTCTGCCTGTTTACAAATCACCACTCTATCTCTTAGTGTTAAATTCCTCTTGGGAAAGGGATGGGTCCAGGGTGGCTGGATTTCAAGTACTCATTCTGGGTTATGTTTTCAGCCTTCCTGGACAACCACAGCCTGTTGTTCTCAATGATACCAATTACAAATGAGGTAATGAGTGCTTTCATACAAAACAGCTGTTTTCAACTCCCTATCTGCCGAGCAAATAAGCCTTCACTTTTACATTCTAAATTTTCACTTCTGATGTTAAACTATGTTTAGACCAGCTGTATCCCTTTACACTAATAAAAATAATGTTTCAATGGTTTGAAATTTCACAGGGCAAAAATGTACAAAAGAACAGTTGAAGTTGTCATTTTGTGAGTATTAGTTCCACAAGCAGGACTTTCCCAAACTCCTAAAGCTCTTTCAGGCCTCTGTGAGACTGTTATGAGCTTAGCCTATCTCTGCTTTCCCATCCAAAAAAAAGTTGTAAAGCTACACCTACACATGGATCCTGGCACAGGCATCTCTGAGATACTGTTACTTTTAGGGAGAAGGGTCATCAATTAGTCAAGTCTTGAAAGGAAAAGTTTTAAAAATAAAAAAATAATGATAAAAAAAAATTTACTAAAAAATGTTTCTTTGAAATAAAAAAACCAAACATTTCATTCTGAAAATTTGAGAGAAGCCTTCAACAATTTTCACTGTTTTTACATTTTCTTTTTTGGCTGAAAAGAATTCAACTTAAATTTGTAATTTTTTTCTCAGCAGCTGCATTTCTATTTCTTGGCTGGAATGAGGCTCTTAACAGCAAGATATTAAAATGTGCTTCTGGAAGGAACACAACTGTCATAAGCATGTTTGCATCTGGCTTTCAAAGAAGATTTCTGCTTTGGAGATGGAAGTTGTCAGGGTGCAGTGGGGGCTGTGGTACCGGCAGGGCTCTGGCAGCACAGGCATCCCTCTCTCACAGCCAGGGGCCAGCCCAGTGCCCTGGCCATGAGCAGGGCAGGCAGGGGGCAGCCCCAGGCCCTGGGCATGTCCAAGGGGCTGGGACAGGCTGAGCCACACCAGAGCATCCGCCTGGTGCTGGGGCCACAATCAGCCCATCGAGGGGAACCAGGCTCAGACACACCCCAGGGTGGCCGAGCAGGTCCATGGGGAGAGAATTAACAGGAGATCAAATACCAGTGTTTCTACTGTGAAAAAAAGGTCACTAATGCTCCATCTCATGAAACAGGAATGTTGCTCTAGTCCTGGCCTAATGAATCATTGACACATTTAAATGTTCTTGAAAGGCTCCAATTTAGTTGTTGACATAAATGGGATTATAGCACTATGCAGCAAGCTTTAATTTCAGTGTTGCTTATAGGCAGAAGAGAATCCAGGAGATTTAAACAAAGGCTGACCACAATTAGAGGTAGTGTTCAACAGAAGAATGTACAAGCACACCTGTGATTCAGAGTTAAAACTCAGGCAAATAAAATACTACATGACTCTGCTTCCAATTAGTATGGAAAAGATGTGTTCTCGGCAATTCTCCTTTATGCTCATGTGAGAAAGAAGAGTTAATTTAACTACAGTTAATTTCATGCCCTCTATAATGTACCCAATTATATCATCCTAATTATTTCAAGCCCTCATATGCTTTGGTTGAGTGCCTTTTTTGGAAGAGGATATTAAATAACGATTATCCTCCTCATTAATACAATGCACGATAAAGAGAAAACAAACAAGACATGGATGAAAGGCATAAATATAATTTATATTTTTTATTCACTTTCCCCCTGATCTTTCCACAACAGCAGTAATATTAGTCATGGAGATATTATGAGGAGGCTTGGAAATTTTTTGTCTTGCCTTGTCATTTCATTTTTGTCTGGTTAATGTGTAAGGGTGGGGGTATTTTAGTAGCTTTAAGAGCTTTTCTGAGAGCTCAGCTATTATTAACCTATAGCACTAGGCTACAGCTGCAGAAGTTGAGACTTCAATTAGTTCTAATTCATGCTTGTTTTTTTAATTTGGACAATGAAGCATAAAAAGGTGTAAGTCATAGTAAAGAATAAGGTAGGAGGGTAATGTGCATTTCTTCTGTATTAAGACTAAAATAAGGCAAATTTAATGCTGTCTCGTACTTAAGAAGGTAGACAGTACTTGGAGACAGTGTATGAGGCAGTTTTCTCACATTTTTGACCCAGTTAAGATGTCAGCCTTCAACTATTGTGATTAAGCCTACACTCCATCATCTTCCCCATTCTGTGAGAGGTGGGAGTGAGGGTGACAACCCCTGTGATCAGAAGAGACACTTTAGTCTGGACTCTGATGCACCAATGGTAAAACAGTCCCCAGTGAGATCAGATAAAGGATAAATATAAAGGATAACAATCATAGAAACTATGAATCAAAAGAAAAGGGTTGTGTTGGAAGAGATCTTTGCAGATCATCTGGTTCTATTCTCTCGCCATGGGCAGTGACACCTTCTGCTGTAGTAGGCTGCCCAAAGCTCCATCCAGCCTCCCTGGGACAGGGCATCCACGGCTTCTTTGGGCAACTTTTTCCAGTCTCTGATCACCCTCACTGTAAAATATTTATTCCTTATATAAAATCTAAATCTACTCTCTCAGTTTAAAACTGTTGCCTCTTGTCCTGTCACTACAGGCCCCACTAAAAATCTGCCCCTGTCTTTCTAATAAGTTGCCTTTAGGTACTAGAAGGTGCTCTGAGGTTTCTCCAGAACCTTCACTTCTCCAGACTGAGCCCAAACCTTCTCAGCTTGTCTGCATAGGAGAGGTGCTCCAGCCCTTTGATCACCTCCATGGTCCTCCTCTGTGCTTGCTCCATGTCCTCCTTGTGCTGGGGGCCCCAGCTCTGGATGTGACACTGCAGGTGGAGTCTCCCACAGCAGAGCAGAGGGCAGAGTCACCTCCGTCCCCACACTGCTGAAGAGGCAGCCCTGGATAGGGTTGTCTTTCTGGGCTGCAGGTGCACGTTGCTGGCTCATGTCCAATTTTTCATCCACCAATATCCCTGAGTTCTTCTCTTCAGGACTGAATTTATATAATGTAAAGGTCTAGCTTGGATAAAGTACAGTTTCAGCTCATATAATTTTTATTTATGCAAACTTTGGGAAGTGCAGTAGTGTATATGCTGTACATGAAGCAATCACTGAGATGATTTCTTCATTTGGTTGTATCAAGATAAGAAGAAATGTAAAAAAAATATCCACTACCTATGTTTAATTCTCAAATCTCAAGCAACTGGATAACAGTGTTCTGTTTGGAATAGAAATGTGTAGCTGGCCTTCAGTAGCCTCCTCCTTCCCACCTGTTCTCTATATTCTTTAAGTGGGAAGATGAATAATGATTCAGCTGTTTCATGCTCTTTCAGATTCTTACTCATCAGGGAGTGCAACTGCAAGTCTCATCTAGCATGGGGTTATAAAAATGTGCAGACAGAAATACCCTGAGTCTGTATAAGCTGAGGTTGCTTCTGTCATTTGGCTCATGTAAAGATTCTTCAAATCCTCTTACAGTAAAGGGCTGTAGGGCCGATCAAACTGTGCCTGCCTGTTTTATAACCAGCAGCAAAGAAGCGTTGCTGAGTCACCTTCAGTGTGAGCTCACTCTTTTTTTAATTCCTGAGAGCAGGTGTCACATGCCTTTTCTGATGCAACTGTTGGTAACTGCTGTGCTGTCACCCATTGTGTCACTTGGCATCACGGGCAGAGTCAGCTGATGATGTGAAGGAGAGAGGGTCATCATCTGATACCAAAGTGCAAACAAATTCAGATAAACATTACCTCATTGAGGACTAAGGGGGGATGGGTACAGCCCAAATAAAAAGTAGAGAGGATACAGAAAACAAAGGGAAATGCCTACTGCAGGAACATTCTTTTACCCTGGGCAGAGTTTTCAGCAGGTTTTGCGTCAGCCAAGCACGTTCTGTACAGCTAAGCAAAGGCAGAGACAAAAATAGAGTACCCTACCAGGCGTATATTTGTACAAGCCCTTCTTGGATGAAATTCACCTGAAAAGCATCCTGGAGCTAGGCTCAGACCCAAATTAGGCTATGATTCCATGTGCAGATATTCAGCATGATACACAGGCTCCAGCCACTTTTCAGCAGATCAATGCATTTCTCCTATGCTGGCTCAAAATTCTGGCAATCAATACAGTCTGGATAAGCCTGGTGGATCAGGAGCCATATAAATGCATCTATCCCAGCCTTTTCAGGTCTATGTTCATTCAGACCATTTGGAAAATATGTAGATTCCCCCCTCTTTTATTTTGTCTGTCCTTTGTTAAATGTAGTCTAGGTACTCATGGAGAGCATGTTCTTTTCTAGTTCACTGGCTTCAGTGGGAGAATTGAATAGTAAATGACTGACAAAGCACCAAAACATTCGGGCCAAAGTGAGCACGATGTGATTTTATGAGTTTCTCCTTCAGCAAAGTTATTCAATCAGGGAATTTTATATTAGGTCAGTGTTTGGTGGGAATGCTCCCTTTTACCTAAAGGCATTTGCTGAAGAAGAGTTAAAATAAAAAGGTTTTGTCTCATAAAAAGATGAATCCATGTGCATGTGTAGAGACCAGTGGTTGAAGCTCTGGAGCTCTGTGGGACCCAGCTCAATTTGCTTTGCCAACAGAGACAACTTTCAGTAGCTTGGTAAAGTCCAGTGGCCACCTTGTCTGTCCAGTGTTGTGCCATAAGGTGAGCACTGCAGCTCTCTAAGGACAGCTTACAGGATATTATGTGCTTAGGGTGGGGGTCAAAGCAGGCCGTAGGCTAAGCAGGGAACTACAGTGGGGTGTTGAGAGAGAACCAGGAGAGAGGGAGCTGCAGGGCTGGGTGGGCAGGGGCAAGATGTATGTCTCTAGGGCCCTCACTCCCAATCCAAATCTGGGACACTACCCCAAGGGTAAATGCTTGCATTCATTTTTTTGAGATCCTAACAAGTCCTGGGAGTTTCCTCTGAAATGGTGGCCAATTCCTTATTGTTACTACACCACCTTCTTTCCTCAGCCACACTTTGCAAAGTAGTCAGTGGCTGAAGCACTCATCCAAGATGTCAGTGGTCAATGGTCCAGGCTCAAAGTCCCTCCTCTGACTGGGGAAATGCTGTTAATTATCCCAAATTATCAAGCTGGGTTTAGGCTATGCTCCAGAGCTCCTACTGAAGCTGGGCAGATGTAGCACAGGACTCAAGAGTTTCTGGGACAAAAGAGAACACCAGCAAGACTGACTACAGTCTCCTTGGAAGGGGGAGATTCGGTTATTTGTCACTGTCAGTTTAATAGATTTTCCTTGACACAGCCACTGGATATAGCACACATACTCTGCTGATGGGGCCAGATAGCAGCTTAGGTAGAGTCTGACTTCTTTGGCTGTCCTTGGAGAAAAAACAAAACAGACAGTGAACACTTGCTAGACTCCACACGTATTCACGTGATTATTTGCATTACATTTTAATCTTAATTTTCTTTTGTGAAAAGCAGCTTGCTGAGTCTGAAGAGGAGAAAACTCTTCAACCTCTTCTACAGGCTGTCTCAAACCAATAGTTCTTCACACAAATATTTTTTGCACGTGTCTAATTTGCAAAGTACTTCATAACGATTTTTTTCTTAGATAAAGAGATTTTGAAGACCAAAAAAGGTTGTGGGATTCCTGTGCCTAATCTAGACAAATAGATCCTCTATCTTCTCCAAAAAATCAGGTGTTCCATCACTGTCAAATACCAGAATGTTTATGATCTACCAGTTCTATGCTTACCTATCCATTTTTGCTTCTTCTCAAACTCAAGTCAGGGCAGAACAGTAAGGCTGTGCAGATTGCCATGTTATCTGATGTCTGCCTTTCATACAGCTCAAGGGATGCTGATCTCCTTCCTCTGCCTGTGTTCATCTTTGCAGGGGTACCAACTCCATCAAACTGCTCCTGAAAGATGGTTTAAAATACCAGCAGTTGTCAAAAAATGTGGGAATAATAGAAATGCTTTGTGAAGATATGGCTGGTTTACTGTTACCTGGAGAGATTCTCTGCCTGTATTACTGTACTTTGAATCATTCTGAATATCACTGCAGAACTTCTCTTAGCAGCTCTCCTTTCCTGTTATTCTTGCTCACATCTGTTCACTGTAGTAATGGATATTTTTTGGCTGTAAGCAGTTATGCAGCATGACACTTGGCAAATGGATGTCTCTGTGTGCAATAGCTACTGTTTTTTGAAGACTCATTTGGCTCTTGTCCCCTCTGGGTGAAACAAACATATAAATATATTGCTATAAACCTCTCACCAGACTTCCATTGCAACTACTACCTTTTTGTCTGACATTGCTTATGCTTGAGCTCTCCTCTGAACTGAACTGTTTTGGGGAAATCTAAAGGATTTGGTTTTGAGCTTCAAATTTATTGTGTGTATGTTTGCTCAGTGACAAGTTGTGCTTCTGCTACCTAGTCAATGGCATATCTGTACTTTGTAAGAAACATGCTGTTTATGTGATATAATTATTTCCACTAACTGCTCAGAACCCAACTGATCACTCTCACAGCCATAAATGAATCTGTTTGACAACCTGTTCTCTACTCAGTGGGTAGTCTTCCACCAGCCAGCTAATTTATCATTGCATCTGCCTGGCTCTGCCAAGGAATATGCTCTAGTGCATTTATTCTTGTCTCTAAAAGCTTGTGACTGGCCATTATCTTGGGAGGAGACATTGGTAGAACAAAAAGTTTATGGTGTATGTTTCCGCCTTTGTGAAACTCTTGTTTGCAGTGACTCAAAGAGATCTCCTCTTTTTGTCGTTTTCATTCTCTTTTACAGTTGATACTTCCCAATGATTGCAGAGACCCCCAGCAGCCTGGCTCGTTGGCCCAGGCTAGATGAGAATGTTTCTCAGTGTTGGTGAGAAGTGCTTAATTGATATTAACATGGATGGAGATGATCTGCTCTGCCACAGGACAGACGTCATTTGGTACACTCTCCTTCCTCTAATGCTATAGTGCTCATGCAACCTGAAAGGACCATCTGTAGATCTTTGAGATTAATGCAGGCCTGTTTATTATTTGGCTTTTCTGTTCAAGCTATTTGGCCCTATCTGTCTGGATCTGCTGAGCTAATTCCCTTGATATGTGAATGTCCAGGTTGCCTATGTATCCCAGCAAAAAGCAGATTTTTTTAGCTCATATTTATTCCTAATTCAAAGTCTAAGAACCTGCTGAACTGAGAGGCGACCAAAATGGGGAAAACCTTCATCAGTCCTGATCAATCCTGAATCAAGCTCTTCTGCCATGCTGCTAAACAGCATTTTCATCATCTGAACTCTTCATTACAGTTTGAATTTTTTCCCTCAGGATTCAGGTTCAACACCTTCCGTGACATGTCTCCCTCTACCAGTTAAAGCCAAAGCTCTGCCTTTGAATTACACAAAGGCAGCAAAGTTCACAGATGCTGGGAAAAGGTCAAAATAGTAGGTGTGACCTGCCAGTTGAGGCTATCTTTTTGATACCCTGTAAAATATGTGTCTTTATTCTTCAGTAGGGGAGTCTCCTGTGTTTTAGCCTTGTCTTGTCACTTGCAGAGAAGGATTAACACTACCCGAAGGAAAATTGAAGATGTCGCTCAGAAGAATGGACAGGGCAGTAACTTATCAATAAGAGTATCATCCTTTCACCTAACTGACTCCAACACAGAGACGTGTCTTGTTTCTATTAATATTTCATAGAACCAGCTGGTACTACTAGATCCAGCCAGTCCCAATGAACTTCATTTTAGCCTTTTTATTAGCTTATAAATGTGATAGGGTTGATGGATGCCATTTAATGGAACGCTTTCCACCCTGCTCCTCCCTCCCTTCCCACCCTGAAAAATCTGACATTCACAAATGGAGGAGGTCAGTGATTTGCATCCAGCTGAGTGGCTGTCTGGCTTTAATGAGATGATTTGTAATCATAAGCACTACACTGCAGTGGTGTCTGGTACAGGGGAAGAGGAACACGTATGCATACTCCAGCTGAGAGGAGGGAGAGGTGATGGGAGGGAGGGAAAGCACACGGATTAGAAAAAGGAAGCAAGGCTGGAATGACATAAGGAGCTCCATTAAATATAATACAATAATGCTGGCCTGGTTAGCATAAGGAGAGCCAGAGGCTGGCTGATGCAAGCCAGTGAAACTCCTGTTACTTAAGGCAGGCAGGCAGCTTGCAGGATTGCACTTATCCAGAGCTCTTTAGAGTAGCTGAAAGTAATGGGTTTGGTTTTGCCAGCTGTAAGTCCTCAGTGCCCTTAATGCACAGCTCTGTCCTTCCTCTCCCACTCCTTATATAAAAAAAAAAAAATCTTCCAGACCAGGAAGAAAATTCAGGGGCTAAAGAGGAAATATGTTGTGGGGATGGCATGTTCCACATCAGCTATATTTTCAGCATGTTTTTCTAAACAAGAGTATTACATTCTTTGTGTGTATTCTTCCTCAATCTGATGCATTTTTAACCCACTTGCTCTTTTCATTTCAGTCACGCAAAGTAGCAGCAAATTCCTGCAAGTCTCAGGCAGGCAGGTAGGATGGAGACTATTAATCCATTCACTGGGGGAAAGAATCAGAAGAGAATCCTTCTGGGAGAGAGATTTCTAATTCCCTGGCTTTGATAAAAGCTTCACTTGGCATCTGTTTCAGATCAGACAGCCACGAATCCACCACAGGCAAATCCATAGAAAGCCAGGCTGAGCTGGCTCTCCTGCACACACAACTACTTTCTCTGGCTGACTGTGAGAATTTTACACCTCTCAAAGACTATCTTTCCCTTGTCTCCAGGGTTTCTCTCCTCTGTAGTAGCAATTCTCTGAGATCATCACACGATACTTTTTCATTCAGCAGCCCAGCTGTGGAGGACTAGATTCCTTTAACCATGTCTCCAGCTGTCTGGAGTTATTCTGCAGCAGGCCAGCTGGACCAGGGTAGTTTTTCTTACAGCTGCAATGGAGTAGCTTGGATCAGCTTTAAGGTTGTTATTTTAAAATTCATTAACTACTTTATGTTATTAAAAAAAATACAAAAGAAAAAAAAGGAAAAAAAAAAAAGGCAGCAATTCTGCAAACTGTTTGGCTACAATTTGCATCCTTGTTTGGCTGCGATCTGTAGCCAAGGAGAAGACACTGACTTGAGGCAGGGGGGCTGCTGGTTTGGCCTTGCTCACAGTGTCTCCCAGTTCAGGATATTGTTGTTCAGCTCCCAGCCCTTTTTGAGGGATGGAATCTCCAGGGCAGTCTGCAGTCACATCACATCAGGAGACTTTCAGCCCTTATTCATCTCACCTTTCTGAGTCATGACCTTGCATCCCCTTCCTCACCTGCCCCTGGAGAATGAAGATCTGTCCTTCCAGGCAACAAAGATCTTTTCTCTCCCCTTCTCCTGAGCTCCATCTGTAAAACATACATGCTTCATGGGCTTCCATCTCTGCAGATGTTTGTAACTCTGCAACATGGTCCTTCCCCCCTCTTCCCTGGGGAGACATTTACCCCTATGTTAAGTACAGAGGTTTAAGTTACAGGGATGTGTGGGTGGCCTTCAGAAATCATGCCAGTAGGATTTTTCCCAACCAGATTTTCAGTTCTGATAGAAAAAGAAGAAGCAACACAACTCTACCCAGCATGCATAAAACAATAGTTGACCTTCCTTTGAGACAGAAAGTGTCTTCAGTGTCCTCAGGGAAAAAACTTCCTCTATGTAAGATGGACCCTGATAATGATTCTTTTTGAGAAGAGCCCTGTCCTGGAAGCAGGTCTCCCAACTTCTCTGCACTTTCCAGCTTTCTGACTCCATCAGCAGGTCTGTGAGCTGGCAGTATCTCCCGCAGCTTTTTCACAGGCTCACCAACTGCTTTGCCAGGTCCTTACAGAGTACCAATCTACTGTGCTATGTTAGCAATGCATCATCTGTCAGAAAGGAATTAGTTGTGTATAGTCTTAATGTTAAGAACATAAATAAACTGTAGATTGAAAAAAGGGGTCATGAGGAGGGAAATTAATTTTTACTGTCCCTCTAGTATACCATGTCTCCTCTTTGTCTAGGGAGTATCCCACAGATGATCACCTCTCAGCCAGCAGTGCACTTTAGTGCCATCGTTCAAGCTAAGAAAAACCTTGAAACATTCACTGGGGCTGTTTTATTATTTTCCCAATCATGTTTCCTTGACTTGACTTGTCCTGTCCCTTTGATCAATAGCAGACGTCATCCAGCATGAGACATGTTTTGGATTGATTTAGAGTGCTTGTTAGTACCAACTTCTAAATCACTTTGCTGAGCTTCCTCTCTTTGATGTTGTTGGCAATGGATAAGGTCTTAGGCTGGGATTTTCAAAGGACACAACTAAAAAGTCCAGAACGCTTAAAACTCTCCAGCCCCTCTTGAAAATCACAGGTAAAGAGTGCAAGAAATTTACTTGCTTTCAATGATAAGATTTTCAAGCACTTTGAGGTGCACATAACTGCCTTATGGAGTTTTCAGAGGTGCCTTTCAGAATTTGTGTGCTTAGGCATATTTGGAAATCCTATTAGAAGCCATTCAGCATCTTTATTTGCCTAAAGCCTGACTCAGCATACTGTGATACTCTTCTGTGTGTGTGAGAGCAGCAGCATAAAGAGCAGGCTCTCAGTGAATGACTGATGCTGTATGAATGTGTGGAATACAAGCCAAATCCCAAATGCAAGGGCTCACATGTTACAGTCATATAACCCAGCCACTTGTTTCTTCAGCAGTTGTCACAGCAAAGCTGTCATTTCCTAGTTCAAGAGTGTTTTATCACATCCTTATCCTTGATACACACTCCAGGAGGAGGAAGGATTCACAGAGCAAGTGGAAGTGTGATTCAGAAACTTCATCAAACTGAGCAATGAAAATGCTCCCAGCAAGTGGCCTCTGTCTGTTTGGGTATGTGGAATGGATAGCTGGAGTTCCTCACATAATTTAGGTTACATTACCATTTTTCAAGAAAATTTACAGTCTGGATTCAGTTTGCATAAATAGGAGCTTCAAAACCAAAGTCTAAAACATCTCATTCCGTTCTTACCAACTTCCAGCTGAAGGATATTTCTGATCATGAATTGTAATGGTGGAAAGTATTGACTGATTCAATGGGAACAAGAGCGAGAGACAGACAGACACATTGACCATTTCCGAGAAGATATATCCTGTTTCCAATGAGCTTTCTTATTAAAATTATCCCAGTATATACATTCTCTATTCAAGCATGAAGTGCTCATTACAAGTCCCTACATGAATAATGTACACTTAAAATGATTCCCTGTGCCATAAATATTGACCTTGGTTAATATTTAACTATGGCTTTCTCTCTCTGGTCCTCTGAACACTACTGACTGAGAGGCTGGACTCTTCCCATGCTGTTTCTTTCCTTTTACTCCTGTAATTTTCCAAGAAGATACCATGCTGATAATATCAGTATAATGATGACTCAACTTTGGACTGGAGTATACAGCAACTCCTGTACCCATCCTGGTTCTGGCTTAGTGTCCCCTGTGACTTAATTGGAAAATGTGGAAAAAACATATTCCCTTTCTAATTTAATCTACAATTTCTATGCTGGCGTTTGCTGCAGTCCTTGTCCATTTTTGCTTTAACATGTATTTAACATTATTACAGTAAAATATATCTATCAGTCACTTTGTGAGACTGGTTCATGGAAAGAGTTTCAAAGAGCAGTATATGGACCAAATTTGCTGTTCAAACTGCAGTGGATCCAAGACATTCCTTGTATTTGAACCTTCCCAGCCTTGTGCTTGATAAATCTGTACTGCCTATACTGAGCATTTGGAAGAATCTACAGATTCACAGAGGAAGAAAAGCCGAATGATTGTAAAATGTTGCCTGGCAGAGTTCAGGTTTACAATGTCAACTTCAGCCAAGACTCCAGATCTGTGTCTCTGCAGGCCCTCACTCTGCAGCTTTTAGGCTGGGCATGCAGGAAAAATGACTCTTACCTCATACACCACCATACTTTATACATCTAGAATGGGTTTTCCATAGAGCTTTGCCTGGGCTTCATACATTAAAGGAAAATTGCAAGCAATGATAAAATGTGCTGAATATCCTGTCTGTGGTATTCAGGTACCAGAGAGAAATAAGGAAAGGCTTTGACAGCAACACTATGAAAAGATTTCATTAGAGTGTTTTATCCTTTAAGTTCTGACAGAATTTTCCTCTTTTGGACATTCTGCAAATTTGTGTTACTAAAAATGCTGTGGTTGTTCCTATAGTTCCCAATATTTCCCCTGGTGACAGAGTTATAGCCACTCCATGTGGAAGCTGAGAAAACTGTGTCTCTTCTTTCACTCTCAGCCTTTGTAATTCTTAACCCAATGGCTCCTTGTTTTGAGAGAGAGAGATATGGAGGATGCTGTCCAGCAAGCAATATCTATTTATGGAGACAGTGAATACACAATGAGTTAGGAGACGGTGACCAAAATGCGCAGCATTGTTTGTGGGTCCTTGAGGACCAATAAAAATAATAGAACTGCAACTGTAAATAGCTTATTACAAACATCCAATTTCTATGCTTGGAATTCAGGACTCTGTCCAGACCATAAAATTAATCCTCATTGCCTGCTGAACCTTGGAAGCTGGGCTCCTCTGCCAAAGGTCACTCAGTTCTCAGTGGTGGCATCAGCGCTGATTTGTTTCGGCTCTGTGCATAAACATTTGCTCTGCTTGGTTACAGGCTGGAATTGCATGAAGATCATTGGAAAACTGGGTGAAGTGCCACAGCCCCTTCATAGCTAAGGATTTCACCTCAAGGAAAGGCACATGAAAGGACCTAGGTACTAAAATTGACATTCTGTTATGGGTAATATAAGGAGAATGTCAGAAAGGTTTTGCCTTGGGCTAATACTTGAAATTATTGGTGAAGGAATGATGAGAATTCGTAATCATAGCTAAGGTTTGATGTGGTAAAATATGCTTTATGTTCAATGCTGGTTTTAATTTTTACTATACCAAGAATGACAATGTCTGTAATACATTAATACATTTTCAAGTATTTAAGATTTTCAATTATTATGTATTAATTGAGAATATTTAGAAATGCCTAAAGGGACCAAGCTGTGTTTCAGGTTTCTTTGCATAGATTTGCACTGATGTAACATGCACGGATAAAAACTCAATTTTTACATCATCATTTAAATTTTATTTTCAAGTGTTTTCCTTCCTCTGTAGAATGAATCACACAACCTATAAACTACTTTAATATTTCTGGCAGTGGTATCCTGACTCACAAGAGAAATGAACCAGTAACCGCCTCTTACCCCTCTCATAGGTCATCAAATAATTGCATAATCAAAGTTTTAATTTAAAGTTGTCCTGGAAGCAGTGTTTGGCTTTCTGGACATTTTCTGTATCTTTCACATTAGAATAAAACATAGTCCCTAAGGGAATAAAAAGGATGTGGATACATTAAAGCCCTGTGTCACTACCACTGCAAAGTATTGATAAGACATTTTGCTCCCCATCATGGTCTTGTCTTAGGAATCACAAATAAAATCCAAACCAAATAAAACAAAACAAAAAAACACCAAAAAACACCCCAAACCCCAAAAACCCCCAAAAGTAAAAAAAAAAGAAAGATGCAGAATCTCAAGGCTGAGCTTCAATGCTCTCCTGTTCCAGCAAAGATGATGATTCTTATCCTATACACCCATCCCCTCCCTTAAAGCACAAAGCCAGCCAAAGACTCACTCAAAATTCAGTGGTGGCCACAAGGTCTTCAGAGATGATGCTGAAGGTATGGAGATGCCTCCTGGCCTGTGAGTGGGATGCTCTAACACAAGTCCACTCACCAAATGGCCCTTACCTCCAGGCTGCTGAGACACTTCACCTCTGCCTGTGTCCAAATGGGCTGGTATTGGTACAATTGTCACTGCTCAGAAAAGGTAGAAATCCACACAGGTCTGTTGTGAAGCCTAAGTGTTAGCAGCCTGCCTCAGGGCTGGTGACTGCCAGTAAGAGTTTGGCAGTGGCACAGAATGTACATGGAAGTTTTCATGTTCTGCTTAACCTACACCATCAACGACATCAAATGGGACATAGGTGAAAAACTCAAAGATATTCTCATTAGTTAATTATATGAACTGCAGTTTTACACCAGAAATCAATATGTCCCCCATTGCCTGACAGACACTTGGTAGATCATTTCCAGTTGTCCCTGTACAAGGGACCAGGTGCAGCCCATCCTGGTTGCTAAAATCCCAACCACACTGTAAGTGTGCACATCTGCTGGTGTGAGTGGACAGACCCCTTCTGGCACCCCTAGGCTCCAAGCCAGCAAACAGGGCTGCCCATTAGGGCCTCCTTTTGTAACTGGAACCTAAAACATCCATCTGAGCTGCAGCTGGTACTTGTGGGAAGTACTTCCCTCTCTGCTGGGCTGTGAGTGAGAAGGCAGGGCTGGGCTCTGCTCCTGCCAAGCTGGGCATGGAGACAAGTCCCTTTCCCTCATCCTCACCCTTCTCCCTCCCTCTCTTGTGGTCTGTGAGCAGAGGAAAGCCTGTCTCATCCTGCTTGTATGTGCAGTGCCCTGCAAAAGATGGCCTTGATCGCATCTGTGGTTTACAGGCTTTATTATAGGACATGGAAACAATGGGAGTTTTATTGCCCTGAATGTATCATTTCTGTTTGAATGCTCCCTCAGCATGGTGTTCTGACTCCAGGCTTGCTGAAAGAGGCTTGCATAGTAATTGGAAGATTGGTAATATTGCTAATGCTGTTCAGAGCATAATTCCACATCAAAACTCTGCTTGGCTCTTGGGGCCTTTTAAACATCCAAGTTTTACCCCACTTCAATTCAGCTTCTGAGCCTCCTCTCCACAGTGGATCAAACCAAAGGCCTGAATCCAACTATACTCAGAATGAGGCTCCAGATTGTATAGCTTCAAGTCATCTTCCTATGTATGGAATTGCATGCTATACTGCTTTGTAGAGCAGAAGTCCTTGGTCAAGTGCTTCTGTGCTCTATTATGTAGAACTGCAATAAAACCAACTTTTCCAGTTGGTTTATAATTCATGTTTATTATAGTCCCAAAAATTCATACCCTGGAGATAAAGCCGGTAAGTCTCACATCCCAATAGAAGTTTATCCCAAGCAGAGCTGAGAAAGACTTTCATACCAACCAAAATATAGTTGTCACCAAAGAATTCCATCCCAGTCTACAAAGGAGGATACCACTTTGCTTTTTCCTTCTCTCAGCCTGCAGGTCTCAAAGTCAAGTTAAAATCATTCTGCCCACCTCTTGCAGATAAAAAAAACCAAATAACAACAAAAACCAACTCTGCTAATTACCACAGTGAGGAACTGATTTTCATAAAAGCTCAGTTCCTATTTTGGCACAGAGCTAATTGGTTAGAAGTCCTAAGAACTGTGTACACTAATTACTGGTCTCTTTCAAAATATGTCACAATGGGAGCTGCTAGTTTGTGAACAATTGTGAAATTCTCCCCTCACATTAGCAATATTAGCAAAAGGTTTGGCATCTGGTGCTTAACTCTGGTGAGGGTCAGAATAGGAGAATTTATTGTCAAAATCAGAGGTTTCTCAGTGGAAAGCTGTGGTTGAACTCTATGGTTTGACTCAGATGTAGTAGTCTTTGGAGATTGCAGTGGGTTGACCCTGTCTAGATGCCAGGCACCCACCAAAGCCTCTCTATTACTCCCCTCTGCAACTGGGGAGAGAAAATATAAGAGTTCAAGGGTTAAGATGAGAGATCACTAAATGCCATCACAGGAAAACCAGGCTCAAACTGGAGATATTAATTGACTTTATTACTAACAAAATCAAAGCAGGATAATGAGAAGAAAAATAAGGCTTTAAAAACACCTTCCCCCAATCCCTCCCTCCTTCCACCCTGACCTCCTGCCCCAGCAGCACAGGGAGATGGGAGTGGGGTTTGCAGTCAGTTCATCACAGGTTGTTCCTGCTGGTGCTTGGGGAGAAGAGTCCTTCCCCCGCTCCAGTGTGGGTTCCTCCCATGTGAGACAGTTCTCCACTAACTTCTACCACTCTTCCATGGGGTGCAATCCTGCAGGAATAGGCTGCTCCACTGTGGACCCCCACAAGGTCACAAGTCCTACCAGGAAACCTGCTCCAGCCTGGGCTCCTCTCTCCATTTGCCTGCAGGTCCCTGCCATGGACAGCCCATGGGATCACAGTCTCCTCTCAGGCACTCACCTGCCCTGGTGTGGGTCTCCTCCAGGGGCTGCAGGTGGACCTCTGCATCTCCATGGATCTCCATGGGCTGCAGGGCACAGCTGCCTCACCATGGTCTTCACCATGGGCTGCAGGAGAATCTCAGCCTGGAGCACCTCCTGCCCCTCCCTCTCCACTGACCTGGGTGTCTGCAGGGCTGCTCTTCTCACATGTTCTCACCCCAGTCTTCTCTGGATGCAATTACATTTGCACAATACCTTTCTTTCTTCTTCTATGTGTGTGACAGAGGTGTTTCCATCATTTCTAACTGGCCCAGTCTTGACCAGAGGCCCATCTGTCTTGGAGCTGCCAGGGATTGGCCAGACATGAGGGAAGCTTCTGGCAGCTTCTCACAAAAGCCACCCCTGTAGCCCCCCACTACCAAAACCTGGCCACATAAACCCAATTTGCCATTTCACATCACTGCTCTAACAGTAGGATACTTTCTTCTGCTATTTCCTTCTTCTCTGTTCTCTCAACCCATTTTCTTTTAACATGGGGAAACATTTTCTTGGCACTCCATCTAGTCTTGATCAGCCAGGAAGTGTTGACAGTGTTGCACTTTCACTGAATTAAATCTGTCAACCTAATATGAGAATAAATTCAGATTTTCTGGTAAACATACCTAGGGCACACAGAAAGCAGCTCTACAAGCTACAAGCATGTAATTTCTAATGAATCTTTTGACTATGCATACTGAGTGTGTCCTCATCATCTCATAAACCAAGGATAAGAGCTGCCTTTTCCACAAGGAAACTGGCATTGCATTTGTGGGAGCAAGAGGCAGTTTCCAAAGAGTGTTATAAAAAGCAGTTTATCTGAGCTGTGGTCAATGTATCATCCTTCTCTCACTGTTTGAGCAATTTTTTTGAGAATGATGAATTGTAGTCATCACTGCATTCAATTAATTTTTCCTCAGCTGGTTCTTATAGTGTGTTTGTACTAAGTGTCCTCCAACAGCTGATAAATCATCCCTGAGTGGCTGCAGATGCAGCAGCAGTGACAAACACTGGACTGACGACAGGAATGTGCCACACCATGTCTCTTGTCCCCTTTTCCCGGAAAGAATTTTGTGACCTTTGGTGGCATTTGCAAGAAGCCATTTTATACTGATGCTCCATGGCTCTATTGATCTCTGTGTAATATTAATCTTAAACAAACAGGCCATATAATTTATGTAAACTCCATAGGTAATTAAATTCCTTCCAGCAAAGGTCAGGGCAGAATATTTAAAGATTTCATTTGAATAGAAATTACAGTTAGAAATGAAGGGGGAAAAAAAGGAGAGGGAAAGGGAGAAATTTGGAGCTTGTAATATCAATTATTATGGTGTAACTAGGAGGTATCAAGTTACTTCTCAAGGGCTCATCTGCACACACAGTTTGGAAATGTTTGCCTAGAAAGACTTATAAATATCTTTAAGAAGTGTTCAAATAGTTCTAATGGATAGTGAATGAAAATATCACCTTTTTTTCAAAGATAACTGAGACTCTTCTTAAATGAACAGAGCACATCTTTAACTGACCATGACTGTAGTGTCCATTCTTCCTTCACCACGATCTCAAGGCCATGGAGAGTATTATTTTTCTGTTTACCTTCCAATTTCAAAAATCTTTCAATTTTAGTGTTGAAACTTTCCTTCTACCAGAATAATATGTGTTCATTGGGCAGGTTCAGATGCTTATATTTGAATGCATAGCTTCTGAGAAAAGACATTAAAAAAAACTACTTCATGATAAAATTTCATGCTCTGAATATTGTCTTGTTTTGCTTGATATGTCCCAAACTATCAGAATGTTGTGCCATGTTTGGGAAAGGCTTGCATAATTTCTACCACTTATCTGATGAAATAGTCTCTCTCTGGACTCAACAAAGGTCTTTCACAAGGCTGAGAGAGGACCTAGGCTGGGCACAGCCGGTGAAAATCTGGGAGCAATCCAATCTATGAAGATTTCAGCCAGTGTCACAGTCACTTTCTCCTCCAGCTAAGAAGAGTCTGCATTCACAGAGAAAGCTGGGGTATAAAATACTCTCAGCTACAGAACAGCATAAGGGGTAGAGGTAGGATTTTTCAGAGTAACTCTTTATTGTATTTGTCGCCCCACTGAATGGCCTGTAAATGCTGTTGTGAAGTGGGGTAGGGGTTGATCATCACTGAGAAACGCAATTCTGGTCTCAGTGCCATGCATTGCCACACCCCAGTAATTTGCAGAAATTATTGTGTAAAAGTAAAAGCCCTTGTTCCCATTCAGCAAGTGGTGACCACTAGGAATTCAGAAGCAAAGAGCACCTGCAGCTGCATCTCTACACCCTGGCTGCTCACTGCTCTGAGGCAGCTGCAGCATCTGCTGCAGCTCCTGCTGCTGCAGCTCCTGCTGCAGTCCCACTCCCATCAGAGCATCTGTCTCACCAGCTTTGCAGCAGCATTTTCCGTCTTGCAGCTGGCTGCCTTTGCTTGCTCAGAGGCCCATCTGCCTCCACACTGCCTGTCCCTGTTACTGATATGATTGAAATCACACCTGCTCCTCCACTGGCTGCTGCTCCCCTTATGGCTGTAATGTCATTCACTCTTGTGCTTTCTGCTGCTGTTACTGCCATAGTGTCCAGGCATCTGACGTGGGTTTGACACAGCTACTCATAAGCTCTGCTCTTGTTCTAGCATAAGGATACAAGTGTAGCTGGGCTGATGTGAGCTGAAGATCCATCTAAAGCCATGTTTCTCCCCAGTGGCCATCTCCAAGCACTAAGGGGGAACATGTAGGCTCTCTACAATAATTAGATGTGGGAAGATTGATGCTGATCTTTCCTTGCTCCTGTAGTTGGTGCAGCAGCTATAGAGTTAGCTGGGATTTGGGAGAACTAGGTTCAGATTCTGCTTCACAACCAATTTGTTCTATTACTTAGACATAAATTTATTGTGGAGTTTTACACTTCGTGTCACCAGTGCCCATTTTCTGGTGGTTGGTTTTCACTATGAAAGGAAACCTAAGTGTCCTTTTCTTTAAGTTGCCCAGGTAATGGATGAGGAAAGTTACAAGAACCTCAGGAATTTTCTCAAAAGTTGCAGCACTGAGAAAAGACTTCCCCACAGGAAATGGAAATTACATGGACGCTTTCTTTAATGCACGGTAAACCATCCCCTGGAGGGATGTGCCTGTTTCTTTTCATAATGAAAGAGGACTCAGTCCTTCTTTCTCAAAAAACAGCTGACATGCAAGTGCTCACTTTCCCCTCTGGATGCAATGGCAGCTTTTAAAAAAAAGTAACAGAAGGATGAGATTTCAGTGAGTTTTCACTGTCAGTTTGAAATAATGCCTTCCCATCTCCCCTCCATCAGAAGATTGCCTCAAAATTAATAAAGAGGTAGGTGTATGTAGGGAACTTCTCATCTACAAGCTCTTCATACAGTGCTTAAAAATTCAGCAGGCGACAGGAGAAAGGGATAGACCACCCTTAGGCAGTGAAGAAGAAATCTGAGCTGTGGTGATGATGATCTGAGCCATCTGCTATCGCTCCCACAAGTAGCAATGGTGATAGTTACGTAAAACAACAGCTTCAGGTTAAAAAATAAAGAAAAGTGAGAGAGGTCGTGGACTAGCCTTGTAGCTCTGCTCTGAAGGACCATTGTTACAGGACAGGGAGGAGCATTAGCTGGTGAAGTCCTATTGCTGGTTATTCAGTGTGACCACAGGTTTTCCCAGTAAATCTCTGCCATGCAGTAAAACTCATCTGGTTACTCACAGAAATACAGAAACAAGTTAAACTTTCTCATTTTTTGTAAGCAATCATACTTCCAGGCCAAAAGCTTAACTCCTCACACATGCCCCCCTCAGGTCTGTCTTGACTGATGTATGCTGGCACACCCAGTATTCTTTATTGCAAACTTCAACCCAAAAGTCATACCATTCACTTACACCATGTTGGCATGCTCTGCTAGAGTAAAAGTCACCCTGTTTGAGCCAATAAGTCCTGAGAAGAGGCTGGGCTCTTCAGCTCAAGCACAGCCCTTGCAAATATATTGATTTGTGTTCAGGCTCATGGGTTTGTGACTCCCAATATGTCATTTAGCTTATACAAATCTATACAGGTCTGTCCTAGAATATTTGTAAGACTTCTCTGGCTCATTATTAGTATGCCTCAGTATATGTCTCCTCTCCTCTCCTCTCCTCTCCTCTCCTCTCCTCTCCTCTCCTCTCCTCTCCTCTCCTCTCCTCTCCTCTCCTCTCCTCTCCTCTCCTCTCCTCTCCTCTCCTCTCCTCTCCTCTCCTCTCCTCTCCTCTCCTCTCCTCTCCTCTCCTCTCCTCTCCTCTCCTCTCCTCTCCTCGTCCCAGCTCCCTGTAGATGTTTTGTTATGGTGCACAGTCACACCCACTGCAGGGGATGCTGTGGGAAGTGGTGATGGTGCAGTCTGACAATGATGAGTCAGGGCCGACCCACACTTGCCGAGCTCAGGACACTCCACTATCCTCCTAGAAGGCAGCAGGCTCTGTCTGGGTGCTTACATTGCAATAACTGTGCAGCATTTGCAGAATCAGGAGTCCAATCTGCCATCAAAATGACCCACAAAAGCAGCTGGTCTCATGCCTGTCTGGTCAAACTAGACCTAACCTCTAAACCTTCTGAGGTTCGCCCATCACTAATAATTAATGTTTGACTTTGATAAAGCTGACATTTGGTTTATAAAGGCAGACTAATAAGCTCCAAGAAGGCTCAGAAATCCTATCAAGTAATGTGTTGCATTACAAATCTTAAAAATTACTCTAAAAATTAACATAATCTACTGCTGGGCACGTTAGTATATTAATGTGATTGGAAGCGTGACCTCTTTCTGCTAACTTTCCAAGTGACCCTGGTAAATCTGTGGCCTTTCTACTTATGTTAGAGTTAACTATTTTTTACAGACCTGTAAAAATATAAGATTCAGAGAATGTAGATACAAAAAAATACTGTATTTTCAGGGCTTTAAAAATTTCTGTTACAGGCTTTTGTCTTACATGACTATGTTTTGTATTTAATAAGTAGCGCAAACTTTACATGTTTTATGCAACTGGTTTTGTCTGGGCTTTTTTCTTTGGCTTTCCATTTCTGAGGCAGATGTTATCTTTATGGTTAAAAAGGTTTTGGCCTCCCTCTGTGACATTTAAAGGGACCCAAAGCTTACTAATTTTAATTTCAGTGGCTGCAGCTAGCAAGTAGTGGGAGTTACTGACCTTGAGATGCCACTCATGGAAGGACAAAGTGTGATGGGGACTTTGTCACATCTCTCTGTGTCTTTGTTGAATGGCAGCTGCAATGTGCATCTATGTCTTTTAGATGTGTTATTTCCCTCCCCAGGCTTATGGATGGACATCATCTGTATGACATGGATGATGCAGTAAAGAATAAGATGCTCAGTCATACAAGGGGGAAGAAAACAAGGAAGAGGAAGTAAATAAGATGAAATGAAAAGTAGGAAGTCAGGAAGTTTTCTGATATCTTCGTGTTCCTTCAGCCTGACTCAGGGTGAAGGTTTTGCAATTCTTAATCTATTGGGAGCACGGAGCTAAAGCCAGATGCAATATTAATGATAAATATTAGCCCTCACAAATTGCTAAATCTTTTTCCAGCTTTTGATGTTCCCTCTTTAATACAGTGCTGTTTCTTCCTGTGCCTTATCTACTCCTTGCTTTCTGTGAGCATGGGAGCCCATCTTTGAATTATGGGTCTTCATCAGCATAGGGTGATTGTTGCCCTCTTCACCAAGTGTCCTTGGTGTCTCAGTATGCCTTTAACAGATCAAAGCAAATTTTACTCATTCTCCATCTTCTGAAATGGCTGTTGAGTACTGTACAGTTTGTCCCAGCTCCTTCTGATCTGACAGCAATTAACATACCAAGAAACATGGCACACAGACCCTAGAGAATATGTGTGAAATCTGAAAAAATATGGACTGAGGGGTAGAACAAGTACAGGGAGTAATGAAAAAGGATACATTTGCAACAGAATGGAGTTATTAAGCTTCTTGTAAATAGAAATTGAATTTACTAGGTGATATTGGGTCTAAATAATGGAGAGAATTTTTTAAATATTGACAGTCTCATCACACACAGAGAAACATTTTGGCAGGAGAAAGTCTGATCAGCCTTAACTGCATTTTTCCCAATGCACTTTTTCCCCAGATGAGCTACTGAAGAGGAAAAAAGATAAATTTCCTCTTGCAGGTCTAGGCTACTCGAGCTGCAGGGAGTTGAAGGTGTGCATCTCCTTTTTAACATCTTGGCTATTCCCCAAATATGCCTGGCTGACTTAGTGGCCATCTGTGTGAATTGACTGTGTTGTCCCTGGCTCCAGTGACCACCCAGCCTGAACTCTGCAAGGGGGGCTGCCTGCCTGTGGTTGGTTTCTTCCCCAAATAGCTCTGAAGTGTGGCTTGGTGCGTGCTCTAAGTAAAATTATGCTACTGTTCAGTTCTCCGCTTGATTAAAATGTATCTTTCAGCATTTAAGGGTGGGCAGTGACTTCCTGGGATTAGAAAGGGAAGTGAACTGGCTGGAAAGCAGCAAGGAAAGAAGTTGTTTACAAGTAGTGTGAGGGCAGAGTAGCATGTGTTGCTGAAATCTGGGGCTTGGCTGCATTACTTAACTCCAGTTACAGATCTGCTAAATGCATTCTGAGTCCCGTTTTCTTTCCTAATAGCACACACAAGGACGCTTTTACCAGAAGAATGATTCATCTGCTGTGGTATCCCAGATAAACTTCAGGAGAGCGGGCTCCCTTGGGCTGACAGTGCATCGTTTGCCTCAGGACAAATGCCCTCACAGCCTGTCAAGTTGGCTGAACACAGCCTTCTCAGGAATTGGACTTTTTCAACATGTAAGATTTCACTCAGCATAACAATTTTTATTCCCATAATAAACGTTTGGAACAGCTTTGGAAATCGTCTCATGGCTGTGGCAGGAGAGGCACCACCGTCCACAGGAAGTGCAAGCATTATAAACTCACAAGTACAATCACTACTTAACAGGTGTGTGTGAAACATGAGTGAGAACACTGAGGTGCCCCTGCACTAATTTATAGAAAGTGAAAACTTGGTTATTTTGAAGGCATGAATGTTGCAGTGGCTGTCAACTTAATGAATAAGATAGGTTTCTTTTATCAACTTATTTTACAAAGAAATAAGTTGATAAAAGAAACCTATTTGTAAGTCTTGTAATGACCAATTTTTAAAGCAGTCAAAACATTGGCTTCCTGAGGAAGCCAATAGCTGATTTTAAAAGTTGGTGAGGTTTTTTTCTTTGTTTTTTGTTTTTAATAGATATATGTGTATGTTTGGAATATGAAAAGAAAGTATTTTCAATCTCCAGAGTCATTGGAGTGGACAGTAACATTCTCTTACAAGTAGAGACCAAGATTTGGAAGGTTTGGCCCAGGCTTTGATACAGACTTGTTTTCTGCCGGTAGCAATTAATGTCATTCTCTTTTCTCTGTCAGATGAGTGGGATAACATTCTCAGTTGCACTGGAATCTAATCAATTTTCCTAAAACATCTAAAGATCCTTGGATGGCAAACAGTATCTGATTCGGATACCGAATCTATAGTTTCTGAAATTTTCTGTCTGTACACCTCTCTGGCTCAATATATATTTGCAATTTAGCAAAAAGAAAAGAAAAAAGGAAAAGGAAAAGGAAAAGGAAAAGGAAAAGGAAAAGGAAAAGGAAAAGGAAAAGGAAAAGGAAAAGGAAAAGGAAAAGGAAAAGGAAAAGGAAAAGGAAAAGGAAAAGGAAGAGTTTGAGCTTGAACTACCTTTCCTTCTATCTTATTTGGTCCTCACTAGTGCTGTGCCACACCTTCTTGCTTTTCTCCTTTTTTATTCCTCTGGATATTAAGAAAATGCTCAGTTTATTTTAATGGTCATAGATGAGAAAATGAAATATCACTTTTTTATGTAAATTAGTTATTTTCTTATGCTGAAGAAGCAGCTTTTTTGATGGCAGTGGCTTCTGTTGTATTTATGTTCCTCCACTGATCTCATCAGGGTGCCAGATGAGCCATCCTTGCAGGGCCTGAACAAGCTGGGTCCAATATTAATGAGGAAAGGGACCTGTTAATTGTAGCAAGTGGCTCAGAGACCAATGCTTCAAAGCCAATTCAGCCAGACGAGACTGAACCTCCCTGTGCACTGTTTTTCACATGAACTTTTATAATCTTTTGAAGAAAAATTCTATATAGAGACACAGAATTTTCAATGAAGAAATTATTTTTGCTATTAAGGATGAGCACTGTGACCTGCCGTCTTCCTCTTATGAGTAGAAGACTGAATGATTAACCAAGGTTATCCTATCAAGTGATGGTTTATTTTATTTTCCAGCAATCAGGTGAATTGAATCTAGACTAGAGCACGGGGAATTTTCAATTATTTGCTGTGAACCAGTCTCCTTCAGCTTGGACTTAGTGGATTTTAACTCTCTAAGGGAAATATCTCTCTGCTAAAAGTCTACTTTGCTGTAAGTTACAGGGCTTAAACTGACATTCTGGTGGATATTGCTGTGAACTTCTTGGTCTCTTAGGCTTGCTATTCAATACTTCTCGTTTTGCTTCCTTTATTCTGAGAAATATGTGATGGTCATATGAAATTTTAAACTTTTGCTCAGGCACAGTGTAGAAACTCATGGTTCTGAGATGTGCAGGCCATTTCTCCTCTCTTATGTCTGGTAGAGCACTCGCTGGTTTTGAGGAAAAAGATCTTTAGTACCAGGTAGGTCCTAGGAAAGAATTTTGGAACAAAGTCTTTTTGTTGTAAGCTAGAAAGTAATTCACTAGGAGCTGTTGTCAGCAATGCTTGCTGCAACCCACCAAAGGGAGGGTTCTGTGAAGAAGGTCTTTGTCATCCTGGGGCTCTCCTTTAGCAGCTCCAGCTGTGAAGACAGCAGGGTGCTCATTGCTGCTAGGCACCATGGGGGTATGGAAAAGGGAATATCTTCTGAGCAATTTCCAGTCTTTGTTCAAAAGCTGACCAAGTATTTTCCTCACGGACATTATTTCACAGAGAAGGAAGTAATGGATCAAATATTTCTAAGAGTAGGATGCAAGTTCACTTAAAACCTTTTTGAATCTTTTTCAAAATAATCATTAATTTAGCTTATTCTCTGGGGTTTATAAAAAATAAGATAGGAAAGGAAATAAAAATTTCAAAAGATTTTTATTTTGTATGTGTTTTGCTTAAGCATGTCTGTAAATTTGGTTATCCTATTCACAAATGAAAACATTATGTGAAGGATATTGTGATGTCAGAAGAGTTTGTAAGGTACCACTAGAAGTTATTTGGACAGTTACATTTTCTAAGTTTCTTAAAATCTACAACTATTATTATCCTCAATAAGAGTCCTTTCCTTTCCATCTGTAGTAGTGCTCACTATAGTCTTTTTATAGCCTAGGTTTAGTGACTGTGTCAATTCACTGGCAGTTTTCTTTGAGCTTCCTGTACAGTGCACAATATATTACTTCAGACTACTAAATATTACTTAAGAATAAAAAACTTTGTTAATGATTTTATAGTTTCTGTTAGGAACTTCTGATTGTGAGCTAATAATACCCTAGTTCACAACTGTCATTTCTATTTCTGTCATCACTTGCCCTCTGGAATTTATATCTGTGCTTTATAAGTCAGTGTTCAGGATTGTAATTTTTATGTAGCCTTTTGCCCATTCTAGCCTGGATTATTTGTATACAAATAAATATTTTTTCACATTACATACCCACTCCCACTCAGCTTTGGACAGGAACACTTAGAACATTATCAATATTACATTTCACAATTAATCATCAGCTAGTTGAAAATGGCAGATGAAAATGTTTGGTTCCATTATGTCATCCCATTCTTGCTTCAATGGTCAACATGTCATTTATAGCTGTGGTAAAATTAGTTCAAAGCATGAAGAACTTCAACAACCCATGTTCAGTAGTTATCAAGTATTGATAAAGGACAAAGCTTTGAGCTGAAAATCTGTCACATGATGGAAACTTGTATAGCTTTCCTGAGGTTTTCAACTTTTTTGATTCCTGTTGTAGGCAGGAGCTGGGACTTACCAAAGAATTTGTGGACAGAGCAACTGCATCAAAGATTCTGCAATCTTTGCGTCAGGGCAGCATGCTTTTTCTTCACATCTGTGATGAAATTTCCATGAAAGACATTGTGATTAATGACTACAAATCTGAAAGAGATCCTGAATTACACCAAACTCCAAGGTTTGGTGTAATTCAGATTCATGGACAAGGTGACATGAGACAGACATATTAAAATAAATGGAATCTTTCCTATGTTACGGCTTCCCAGCCAATTCACAGCTTTTGGAGTCAACCACATTACACCTCATATAGCAGATTTGCATCTGCAAAAGACCACTTTCTGTCAAGTAACTGTGCTCTTATACAAAGTGGCCATTTCAACCTTGTTCCTTCAGTCTGTCTGCTCTGTGATCAATATCACAGTCTAGACCTGGATGACTGCAGAATCTGATTGCAGCTTAATTTCCCACAAGAGTAGCTAGACCTGCTGAAACAGCTTGAATATGCAGCACGGAATAAGCAGGCTGAGTGACTAATGCCCTCACACCATATTGGGAAGTCCAATTAGCAGAGTGCATCTTGCTGTGTTATTTTTCTCCCTATTGCATTTTGGAAGGATTAAGCTCTGGGACAGTCATTGTTAAGTAAAGGAAAATAACATTGGAATCCATTACTGAATAAATAAAAATCCATTACTGAATAAAGGAAACTGTAAAAGTGCTTGTGGTTTTTAAAAAATTCTTCAGTTTATGTTAGCATATATAAGATTAGCCTTAAATACTTGAGGATAAACTGGCAGTGTGTTAAACTCTTGACATCCACTAAGGACTTTTAGCCAATTCTTTGCTAGGTTTAACTGGGTCAGTGGAAAACATTACCTTCCCTACCACTCCTTTTCACAGTCACTGTCAGATGACACTGTACCCACAGTGTGGTTGGAGGTGCATCTGATCTATGAAGTTCAGAGCCTGCAGGCAAAAAGCACTGATGAGACCAGCAAGCTGGTTATTAGGTTTGACTGCATGCACTGGCTAATGAGGATGGGTAACTTCATTTTGGGTGGCATCTGCTTTTCCTAATGCCAGCAGGGTCCCTGTCTGCTCTGCCTGTGAACTGTCTCCTGCAAGGCTTCATTTTGAGGCTCATCTTAGGTCAAGCCTCAGTCAACACCAGTTGACACTAAAATGCTGGGCTGCAATTTGCAGTGCTTTAAAGATGCTTCATTGTTATGTCTGTCCTGTCTGTCCTTGCAGCACAAGTGCTGACTCTGGTAGAGAGTCAGAAGGCAAAACTTGAGACCAGTGATTGCATCCACTGTCAAAACTTAAGCCACTAGTATATGTGATTCAGTGAGAGAGCTCTTGGTCTGGTTTGGCAAATGAAGGGATCTTGTCCCTCCAGAGAGGTTTTGATGGATGAAGGGGAAGGGATCAGAAGCTTCTTTTCCCTGGACAGGCAGCCAGGAAGGGAAGGCGAGAGCAGAAGTGTGCCAGGGGATGTGCTCAAATGACTCACCTCTGTTAGGCAATGCCTTAGCTCCCTTCAGCAGCAAATTCAAGCCAAAGTAACCTCAGGGTACATTTCTGCAGAACATTGGGCTGCAAGCTTATCCCACTATGGGTACTCTTGGCTGAACTAATTTCTAGGACTCAGCTTTCAGTTCTTGTGCCAGCTACCCCTGCTGAAGGTAACAAAGAACCTTCATATTACTTTACTTTTTATGCTGAGACCTAACTTATTCAGCTGTGGAGGTGTCCGTGAAAACAAGAGCAAATAAAGAAAATGGATGTGGGGAAGGAAGGGAAGCATCGAAGACAAAGGGCTTAGGTACCTCCCAACTGGGGATCACTCATACAATGGGCCATTAAAATTTAGCTGAGTCGAGTGTATTGTTTTTAATTTGTATTCCCATAACATACTCTGTTATGGAGGGTGTATGCAGCAAATGCATATTAATGATGCTGCACATTTGCATATTATAGATCCATAATACCAAGGGTGTAGTAAAAATCTTTATTAAAAGTGGTGACTATGCAGCAGTCAATTTTCTCTGTATCTCAACCATTTTAATGCTTTTTGTTACACACACACACACACACACACACTCTACAACTGATAGCTATACTACATTAACAGACTAATGACCTGCAAAATTCCATTTATAAAAGATGAAGAAATGTTAGATTTATATGGGGAATCATCAAATTATCCCTTCTTCTGGAAGATTTCCAGTTCTTTGTTCCTTTGTTCTAAAATTTTTAAACCAATAACCTGACAAATAAAATGTTGTTAAAATACATAGTTTTAATCCACTTCAGATTTAGTGCCAGGAGAAGATTACCCTGAATTTAGTTTTCAGGATAATTTGTATGGCTGAGATACATATTTCTGCAACTCAGCATTTTAACATGAACAGTAGCCCCACCTGGGCTAGCTGTGAATTTAGTTAGCAGTCCTTAACTAAGGAAAACTTTAATGTTTACTTCAGGATGTCTGAGCAGACATACCCTTTTCTGGATTACACTGAACAAAATATGGCAAGTTTGCCTCCCATCACTACTGTTCATGGATGTTGCTGCTGATCCAAGAGAACTTAGAAATGTGGTAAAAAAGGTAGTATCCTGGTTAGTTATACTACAATATCAGCAAAATCTTGGTTGCCATATCTCAGTCTTGGTGAATGAAGGTTTTTTATGTAAGAGTTGAAATTGTGGGCCAGATTCATAGAACCATAGACCAGCTTGGGTTGGAAAGGACCTTAAAGATCATTTAGTTCCAAACCCCTGCCATGGGATAGATTCCACTAGACCAGGTTTTTAGAACTTCACTAAAAGCACTTGAAGTTCTCTGTAAAGGCTAAAGGCCAGGGCCAGGCAAACATTTCCACTCCATCTTGAATGGGGTTTTGTGTGCTGAGGGATCACTTGTAGCTTTTTCTCACTAGAACAGAATCATGGCAAAAATGGGGAAAAGTGGACTCCAAACCCATGGGACATGAGATGGATTTTGGGAGGTCTGGCTGACGGCAAGAGGCTTCTCTCTCAGAGGGCCCCACACAATTTTCTATCAGCTGGTTTTTGTACGGACATGCTATGAGAATTGAATGGTGTCTGGAAGAATACTGGGCCTGGAAATGGAATGTTTAACTCACTCCCTCCCCTCTTTTCCTAAAGAAGGTGTCACCTCTGATAACCAGAAGGAGCAGGAGATGTGTGGCTCCACGAGGCCAGTGGATCCTTGTCTCACTGTGGCTCCCTGCCCTCATCTCTGCTGCAATGCAGTAGGTACCTCACAGGAACTCTGCCTCTGCTTTGCTGCAAAGAGATTAAAAGCCCAAAAAGCCCAAGCTGTCTTCAACTGTGTTCACAGGTCTTACCATTGCTTACAGTGTGTGCTGGAGCATACCCTAATTTATAGAAACTAAATGATCTTTACAAACCTAAAAAGGCCAAAGTAGTGTGCTGCTCAATGCCTATATATCTTCAGTGACACTTTCTTTAAGAACAACAAATCAGACATTTGAGAAAACAATTTTTCTTTTTTCAGATACCGTCTGACTTTACAAGTAAGATTTATATTTTCAGCTTATGCATATATCCTCATCCCTTGCTTATTATAGCATAACAAGTGAAACACTATAAGCTAAAAGCAGGTAAGGTTCTAAATTTTAAGTAAATATATCTTCCCTACTTTGCATTTGCATTTATTTTTTTTAAATCTACAGGAGAGTTACTGCAAATCTTTCAGATTTAATTTTAATCTGAAAACCAAAGAAAATGAAGAAAAACAGTGAAACCTAAAAATTGTATTGTCCTTGGTGAGTAAGGATATCTCCCCTGTGTCCTGTGTGCCTGCAGCAGTTGTCCATGAGTTTCCATTCCTTGGGATACCTGCAGGTATATTCAATGTATAATAGAGATGTCAGAGCAGAATTGTGTCAGTGAATTCTGTCCATCCATCTGCCCTGCATAAGGTTTATGTGAGGGTTAAGGTTTAAATGCCAGGGCAGTGACCAAAAAGTCATCCTAGATATATGTGAATTTACAGTTGAGTGATGTGAGGACTGAAATAACAAAATCCACCTTGGTTTAAATTTTATTTTCACCCAAAAATATTCTTCCATTGCTGTAATCCAGCTGATTTTTTGTCAGTGAAACTAATTGGGGAAGAAGAAATATTATGAGTGGCTAGAAAAAAAAATGGGGATAACGGCTATAGTTTTTCAGGGAAATTTAGAGGATGCAGAGGATGTTCTTAGCCTTCCTGAAAGTCTGGTGGAAGCACATACTTTACATCCTGACTTAGTTTTATTCAGTCCCATAGGGATTCTTCATGAACAAAAAGTGGAAGCAAAAAGAGAAGAGTCAAGACCTCATTATTTTTTCCTTAGTCTCTCAAAGGAGCAGTTGCCCCATCCTGGTCCCTTTAGGCTGAAGGGAGTTTTACCAGTGATGTTAACGGGAACAGGATCTGGCCCAGTAGCTGGCTATTTTGGAATCACTTCTGTCGCCCTTACTGCATTGTTGCCCAGAGTACAGAACATCCTTGCCTTCTGTTTTTCACTCCTTACTGTTTCCTTAGAATACTCAGGCAGAGAGTGACTGTAAATGCTTAACCTTTGTCAATGGCAGCCGTTCAACTGAGTTTGGCTGCCTCCCTCTATTTCCTTGTGGACACTGATTTAAGAATCCATCCAGAACATTTGTTCAGAAGGATATGACTAACATGAGAATCTGTCACTGTGTAAACACAGCAACCAAAAACTATTTGGCAGTGGTTTGGATCTGCTGGCTAATAACTGGCTATTTGCATTTGATTTAGCAGCACCAGTTGTGATGATCTAATGTTGCTTAGGTTTTATTTTTGTGGATAGCTCATCAGATTTTTTCATTTTACAATGATTCAGCATAATAATATGAGAGATAAAGAACATATAAAGAAAAATACATATTTCGGTTAGTAATATAAAATTTCTCTTAGGACCACATTAGGAATGATGTGCTGAGCTCACACCAGAAGAGCAACGCCTACATTTACTGGAAATATTGCAGAAAGAGTGAGTGAAGTCATTGAAAACAAATTGCCATTCCCTTCCTAAATAGGCTTGGGCTGGAAAATGGTCCTCTGGGTTGTGACCAGATTTAGCCTTAACAGCCAGTTTCCCCCAGAGAAACTGAGTAAATTCTCTTGGGAAACCAATCTGAAAAATATGGATGAGAATTTTTGAAAAGAGGAGTGATACAAGAATATAACACAGTCAAAAATATATCAAAAGCCATAAACTATTTTCCATTGTTTGGACAGTTTCAGAAGAGCACATTCATCTATTAATGCTTTTATCACTGCAGCAGGTATAAAGTTACACTGATCCAACTGTGTCAAAAGTTATGTGAACAACACCTATATAAGTCCTTGACTGAAATAGACATTATTCACTATCAAGAAAGTTATAAAGACTGTGAAAACCTTATGATACAGATCCAAGTACATATTGATAAGCTTGAAGGGCATATGACTTTATTAACTTGTGTACCTTCTCCTGGCATTGTTTTCACAGTGTTGCAAAAGAGTAGGAAAATATTGTGCAATAGTTGGCATGAACAAATTTGCTTTTGATTCTCCTACTACTAAAACACTTCTACTACTAAAGAACTTATGAACATGTTTGAGGACAAGATCTTTTCCTGCCCACTCAAGCAGTACCCAGTTATTTTGTTTGCAAAAAGCAGAAAAATTCTCATTTCCCCCCACACACATGCTTCAGATCACCCCAACAGATTTGAGGAGATATGGAAAGTCCAATAATGTGGTCTGAGAACCACAGGAATGATAGACTTTTCCATGAGCTTTCTAAATCTAATAATGGCAAAGATGATTCTGTGCACAGAACCATCACCATGGATAGTCCTCCTGGTGCTCACTACCTTCAGCTTTTCACATTTGTAATAATTTATTTTGTTCTTTGATAGCTGATGAAAAAAAATTCTGACATACACTTTCAGCTTAGGTTAGATCTCACCCTGGCACTTTCACTTCTGTGCAGTACATTTCTTCTTCTAAATCTTTCATTTCACGCTGAAGAGCATTTTAGCTAGAAAGCTGTGAGATGCTATGATAGAATCATAGAAATTAGGAGTCATCAAATTCATCCTTCTGCCGTAGGGGAGGAGAAAGTAAAGAGATGTCAGAAGACCAGAAATTAACAATACTATGCTACACAAATATTTATTGTTACCAGCCAAGTAACTGCCGATGGGAGCAGTATATATGTTTTGTTCGCTGGTTGGTTTTGTTTTTGTTTTTTATTTTCTTTCTGGCAATTCACTCTTCACTCAAAAATTAAAATCTGCTATGTATTTTTTTCTATTATTTAAAAAAAATATTTTAGTTCAGTCTATAATCCTTGCTTCCTGCATGGATCACCAAGAGCACAGATGTAGCTTCTGGGCTCAGCTGCCACTTACAATGTGTAGAGCCTTCTACATCCAAGAAATAATGACAGGCCTCTGTTTTGGAGACTTCAATATTTCTAAAATTAACAGGAGTGGAGTAGGGAGAAAGGGAGAAGAGGAATACAGCACATTCATACCCTAATGTGAAGCTTATTTTTCCTTGAAATCCCTCCCTCTCTGTCTTTCCTTGGTGGAGCTGGTCAAATCATCTAGTGGCAATGAGTCTGTTTTGCCAATGTCACGTTTTTATTATTTCTCCACTCACTGTGATGACAATAAAAGACTGCTTCAGAAAGAAAAATATTCTCAAGATCTTGCCCTGCAGTGCTCTGAAGATGTGATTAACTTTCCATAGATATAGACAGCTCCAAACTCATTCAAAGCAAGGGCCTTGAGACTAGCTGGTAGATTTTGGATGTTTTCCAAGGCAAAAGTGAAACAGAAGCATCTGGATGTTCTGCATGCACACTGCAGTGGCAGTGGGCTGTGATTCCCAGAGGCTGGACATGCATTTCATCCTGTCCTTAATAGCACTTCCCAAAGAGGTGGCTTTATCTCTCCCACCTCATTCCTCTTCCCAAGCTGAGCAGTGAATGTTCTTACCCTCCCATCTCTGCTGCTCCCTGGCATTGCAGACAAAAGGCACAGCACTTCCACTGTGGTAGTTAACCTGATTAGAACAGGCTGGGGACTGCCTCTGAGAGCTTCTCCACCAATAAATCAGATGGGTGGTAAAGAATTCCAGTTTGGATGCAGTGATGAACAGCTGTGGGGAGTAAATGTCTCAGCTGGAACAGCTGGAGCTGGAAGAGGATGTGTGACTATGTCCTGAGACAGCCAGTCAGTCTCAGACAGCTACGTAACAGGAGCAACTGAGCTGTGCTTATACAATTTCCAGGCACTCAAACAAAAGTATTACCCCAAAACCTGCCTCAGTTTCCATTAAAATACTAGAGCGTCTTGCTATCTGTTCCCCAATTAGAAAACAAGCATGTCTAATTAACATCTCTTTATTTTCTGGTCTCAGATACCCAGAAAAAGAGTAAAAGAAGCCTTAGAAGCTGATTGTAGAGAGATCTAAATACACTGTTGCTAATACAAAATGACTCCCTTAAAAAAATATATAAAAAGCTTAGAATTTCACAAGACCTAGTCACAGTGCCAAGAAGAACTGCTCTAGTAAATTATAATGGGTAAAAATAAATCCAGATGAGTATTTTTCAGAAAAACTCAAGAAACAAAATAATCAAGAACCCCATGGGCAAAAACTACACCTGTAGAGGGTGAAGGGTCCTTACTATACTCTGTTACCAATTTATCTCAAGCTTCAGATGAAAGTATCTTGAACAAGTGTAACATCTGATAAAAATTTACCTCATTTAATATATTAATATTTGTGAGGGACTTTTTTTTTATTGCAGGCCATGTGTATGATTTCCAAAAAAAGCAATAGGCTACCATGCTTCCAGTTCTATATTGTAGACTTTCTGAAGTCTGAAATATTTCTCAAACTCCCTCAATTGCCATAAGCAGAGGCTGTAAGCCAGCTGGTAACATCAGGCTGATACATCCCATTAGGGAGGCTTGCTTTCCAGCTGCCAATAATTTTTCATATCTTTAATGAACTGGTGTTTAATGCTCTACATTAGGTGCCTGTTTCAAATGTTTTTTGTTTGGTTGGTTTTTTCCTAAAGAGAAGCTAGTTTCATGAATGAAGTTGGGGGAAAAACCCAACAAAACAAACCAAACAAACCAGAGGTGGTTTGGTTTTGTTGAAGTTAAAGGGGAAAAAAAAAAAAGAAAGAAAAAAGGTGGAGAAGTTGTTTCTTGAATTTTCTAATGCTTCATGGTTCAGAGTAAGGTTTTGACTTTTAGAAACACTTAACACTTGTTTTGTGGCCAGGCTTTGGCAGTGCCCACAAGAGCAGCCCACATTTTCATTCAATGCATTTGTTTATGTGTCAGTCTGCTATAAAGCAAATCTCTGCAAAACCCTCTGAAAAAGCTTCTGGTTCTCCTTCAGAGCTGTTCATAGAAAGGATGACAATCATCTATCACTATTAGTTTCTGCTTTAAGCCTAGTGGCAGAGGCAGATCTCAGATTTCCAACTCCCCAGTGATTTGTGTGGGTGTCCCACAAATTTGCACATTTCTCTGTGCAATAGAGAAATGTCTATTTCTCTAGACAAAGTCTATCCTTTTTCCTCATTTGATAATTTAAAGACATGGAAAATTATATGTTTAGGAAATACCCAAAGGGAATATAGATGCAATTTCAAGGCATGTAATAAAAAATTGAGATTTAAGGGTTCTTAATGATCTTAATTCAACCCTATTATGCATATTGATACAATAATAAAAAAAGTCTTTACACCTCATGTTTTTTGTGCGAAAGATTGTGTCATATTCATGATATAAAATGTATATGCTCAGGACCATATAGCAAAAGAAGAATTCTTAGAAGAGATACAGGTCAAAGGACTGGGACCTGGAATAAGGAGGAGATATACAAAATATTAACCACCTGATCAGGGAAGAAGTTTCAAGAGATGGAAAGATACAAATAGAAGGGAAATAGGCATTGTGTGCTAAAGACACATACCACTGTGCACAGACATATCTCTCTGCTCCTCTTCTTGATTCTCTCTGCATGGGAGGTGATTTTACAGCAGATGTAATTGCTGTTTCCTGGTGACTCAGGCATTGGCTCTCCCACACCACATTTGCAGACACAAGCCCTTCAATTCAGCATTCACTTTCTGTTTCAGAAGGCACTTCAAATGAAAATTTACATTCAGAAGCATGATGAAACAAATAGGGACAGTTTTCTTTAGCAATATTTGTGTAAAATATAGCCACAGGGACAGAAAAATTACCTTGATCACGAAATAATGTCTGAGATGGATTATATCACACAGTTCTCTCCCTTTGGCAATGTTTTACTGATGCTCCCTTGAAAACCAGTCAGAATTTACGTCCTCTATATGCATTCATATACACATATTATATTCAATTGTCTGTCTTTAACACAAAATATATTTTTTAAACATGTAAAATTATGGATATAATTTTGCATCTGCACTTAGCTGGTGTAATTTAGGTCCCCAGAACAGGTAGCAAGACTGCACCTTAAATTACTGAGATATAAGATACATTAGGTGAAAAAATACCTCACTGATGTCATAGCATATATTTAATATATTATGGAAAGCAGAGCTTACTCTCCTGGATCATTTGCTATCAGGAGAAAGAAAAATATCATTCTTGCTCATAAAATTTCAGCAATGCTGCATTGTCTGTGTCCCAGCCCTATAAGGTCACAAAATTGGTACCTCTTGCCTCTTATGGTTCTTACTAATAATTAAATCTCTTCATTACTTAAAGTAGGCACTTCTAAGAACCACCCTGTGTTCCCCTAATGGAAAGGAGATATCAGGAGCAAAAGAAATGTAATTGAAGCACTCTGCTTTCCTGATTGTTCTTGGGCGCCAGAGTAGCCCTTTGTGTGTGTGGGTAACCAGGCAGAGCATTCCTGAGGCTGCTGTAATTTATGCAAGGTATTGGACTGACATCTGGCTGTCTACAGACTCCAGGGAAAGATATAAGTGGCTTAAAGCCAGTTTTGCCTGTTCTAGTGATGAGAGCAGCTCAGAAAAATCAGAAATTCTGGCACTTAAGCATACAAATTATAGTAATAATATTTTGGGGCAGAGGAAAAAATACATGCCAGGCTGAGCAAATGTGGCCCAGTAGTGATGCACAAACAAAACCCCATCTGCTGGAGACTTTGCAAGCCTTTAAGACATAGACTTTGGGGTTCACAGATTTTTAATAAAATTCATAGATCATAAGGGCAAGATTGGGGACTGATAATTCAACTGTGAATTGTATTTTGATTTCTTTTTAAAGCCTGGCACTTCCAAATACTAACAGTAAGGTTTCTGTTTTCCTTCACAAATCTGCTTTACTTTACTGTTTGATTATAAAACAGGAATGAAAAGGGACTGGTGGGGTAGTCCTGTACTCTTACCTCCATCTTTCTGTGTGCTGACATTTCAGGACAAATTGTATTTCTGTATTTCCAGAAAACTGCAACAAGAAACATTGCAGTTAGAATATGCTGATTTTTGATGTTCACTAAATGCACAGAAGGTATGTTGTATGGAATTCCTTCCATCTCAAAACCTTCTTTTTTGGCCATTGACACATGCCACTAACATAACTTACACATATTTTGTGGTTTTGCTCTGTGAAGGAAGTATTAAGCTTTGAGACACTGTAATAAATTTGTTTGGTTTTGATAGAGATTGGCTGCCTGAATGCTACCATTTTTATCAGCTGTAAATCGCTCCACCAGCTGTGGGACGAACGACCTTTCATAGTCAATTTTGACTCAAACTGCATAAATCATTTGCAATGATTCCTTCAAGAGATGTCATTCTTTCTCCTGTGTAAATTTGTCTGAAAATTCATTTTCTAATGAATTGTATCATTCTCACTCTAGAGAGTGTTCACAAATAATTCCCTGCAAATGCTTGAAATTTCAGCCAGCCTGGTTACCAGCTTACCTGTGTGGTGTTTTTGTGGTGTCTATAGGATGGCCAGATCCAGCAGTGCAAAGCAAGCCTATGTTTGAAATGCAATATTATTGCCACTGCCAGAGCTTTTTGGGCCAACCCAAAATGTGGATCCTGGTTATCCTGTGCTAACAATCCACTCAGGAATAGAGAAAACATGGTGACAACAATTTGTGATTTCAGCTTGGGGCTCGTTGACCCTTTCTGGGGACAGAGGGAACCACACTGGGTTTCTGCCTTGTGGGAAACTATATAATCACTGAGACAGTAATGTGAGCTCCATTTTTCTGAAAGGGACCCAACTGCACAATGATTGAGTGGTCAAGACTACAACAAGGTCGTGATAAGGGCTAGACTTAATCTAAATTCTAATCCAGTATTGGAAAACTGCGTTCTCCTTTAACTTAAACAAAAGTTATTAGAAATATCCTTTCAATTAATACTAGTGAGACTGAGCCAGCTTTTGCTGCCATTCAGTTTAATATTTCCTAATCTTTCTATTTTCTCCTTTCTGTAGTGTCTGTCATAGACTTTTCCTATCCTGGGGTTAAAATAATTGAGCAGTTAGCAGAACTATCAATATCAGAGTTAACCTCTTTTCTGTAGTAAAATGGCATTGTGTTAATCTCCCTAAAAGAGAGCCGCCTCCCTCAGAGTGTCTGAGGATGGAGTTTACTTAGATAAACTAAACACCATCTCAGGCCTCAATGGTCCTCTGAGGACCTTTGAGGCATACTGCCATATCACTTAGAGGTGAAATGGAGAAATGTTCTTAGATAGAAAAAAAGAGGGAATTTCTCTTATCTAATTTTCTTAATTCTTTCTGAAACTGAAAGGAAACCAAATCTTTCCCCTGAAATTAAACTCTGAAAAATTTCTGTGTTCTAATCCAGACACTGTGAGTTACCAGGTACCAACCTGAGACATAACATCAATGAGTGTTACTTGCCCTGCTCTCAGCTAACCCCAGAGAGCAGTTTTCCGCACTGTGCAAGAGGCACAGATAAGTCTCTTAAGATAGATAAATTAGATAAAATACTTGAATCCAATCTTCCGTCTCTTTGTTGTGCTACTGGTAGGTTTAATCTCAGTCTCCTGACTCCTGGATCAGTACAGTTCACTCTTCTGTCTGTAGTGAAAGACTCTCCCTGATAGACTTGTCCTGGAACTGTGCTGTCCTCACAATTTGTAGAGATGATAAAACCTGATTTTGACAGTTCTGCTCTGCCCTTCTACACCTTTAAGTGGCACAGAGAGTTACTGATCCTGGCCTGCTTCCACAGAACTGACATTGTTGGGTCTGGGATTGGGCTTTTTATATGACATTAGAAAAGGAGCCCCTTGCCTCTGCTCTGCTGAGAGGTGTAAAAACATCATCATCATTCTTAGAACAAATACTTATTTTTTCCCCTGAGCCTGCTTGGATAACCTTGTACTGAGTAGTTTACTACAGCTTTTCATGTAGATGTCACTCTCACAAAAACAAGGGTGGAATAGGAAAGCGATTATTTACACACCTATTTACATCAATCTCTCCCCATGAGAAGACATAACTTTTCCTGCCCAGTATCTCAGTCAGTGCTCAGAAGACTGGCATTATGCCTGCCATTGTTGAAGGTTTAACCTGACTATGAGAATCATCCTTCATGTCACACAGCACTGCTAAATATATCTGTTATTTGAGCTCATTAGATTTGCCAAATGTCTAGATGTTTCCCTGACTCCTAGCTCTACAACATGCCTTTGTCAGGGTGACTCATTGATTCATGAAGGCTTTTTAGCTACGTCAGTGTTTTTCATTATTTACTGACCATCAGGCTTTTCTCTTTTTAAAATTTTGCTCCCTTCTTTCCCCCGCATCATTGTCCTAGAGAAAAAAATCCAGTTTTATCCAAAACCAAAATTACAAAGAGATTAATAAAATGACACAACAGTGGCTGGTTGCACAGTTTTTAAGGAGCAGGATTCTTTACAGACCCACACAATGGCAGTGACATAAAGAAAAGCCAAGTGGGTTCCTTTGTGGGTGGTGAGGTGACTTTTTTCAGAATAAGAAAAACAGCTGTGAAGTATTCCAAACTCACTGTCAGAACTATGTTTGTCAGAACAGAGGTAAGACAGAGAAAAAGAGACTAACAGGGAAAACATGCAAAGACACCACTTAAAGAACAGGTGTTTCATGACAGGTCAGAACAGAGAAACCCAGCAGAAAAAGAACTGTGACAAGGCGAAACATTAACATAGAAAGTGTTCAATGTTTTTCCAATCACAGCCATTGTTCTGCTTAACTGATACTGGCAAACAACCCTGCTGCAACCTTTTAGGTATAGAGGATCAATGAACAATTAATGGTGCCACTGGATACACTGTGATGCACAAAATAACTTATATTAAATTCCCAGAATGGCCATAACTCCTGCTTCCCTTAGTGCTGGAATCAGGAGTTCCCTATTCTGCTATTCTCTGCGAAGTAGAATAAAAACTTGGATCAAATCTAGATGTCAGCACTTGAGGTCATTGTGAGCTGAAAGAACCAAGGGCACACCCAGTGTTAAAAGAAACATATTGATTTGGTCTGTGAATATTTCTTTTTGTCCAGTATGATGCACATGCTAAGCAAATCAGGAATGAGTAATGGGGTTAAATGTGATCATCACCATATCAAATATCGGCTCAGAGTTGCCCTTTCTGCACTAATCAGATTTCACAGTATTAGGAGTAGAATTTGCTTTAATTTTGTCTTTATCCCTTGAGATACATACCTGAGTTAGACATGACAGCTGGAGCCATGAGGTTGAATCCTGTGTCTCACAATCAAAATGTGGTGCTTTAGCCACAGCTTAAGCTAAAATGAGGTAGCTGTAAGTACCAGCCACTTACTGTCTATGAATCTATCATTATATCCAGAGAAATGAGAAGCTAAATACTTCCTAATTTCTTGTTGACAAGATTGATCAGTTAGAAACTAACTACATGCACTGAGCAAAATGCAGCCAAGAGAGAAATGGACCTGAGCTATGAACCAACTCACAGCTCTGGCTTTTGGGCTGACCCATGAATAGAGCAAAAATTTAAGCAGACAAGCATGCCATAATAATTACCATTTTCCAGGCATGGGCTATTAGCAGCTCACAGTCAGCAGCAGCCCAGTGTCTCCCTGCTGGTCTGTACTTAACTGAGGTTTCCCCCACTACCATCCCAGCCAGCACATATGAGGAGGACAGGATAAGGAAATAGGGGCCAGCTTAACAGGCAAGGGTCTGTGCAAGCATATGCCAGATTTCTGAAGATAGAGGACATGATGTGTACTTGGCACACATTTTCATCCCTGCCTCCTACTGGTCCCAGCTGCTGATGCAGTTGTTCCTTAATGCTGAAAACTAGGATGCAAAAGGGCAGCTCAAATCCACTGCTGTTTTGACCATGCATTTCTGAGCACACCTCAGCTCTCTCCTCTCTGACAAAGAGAGAATACTGTGCTGCTGCAAGTTTGGCAGGGCAATAGTTAATCCTATGGTCACAATTTCTCTAAAGTCAGTTGACTTCTGCTACGTCTGAAATGCTATTTTAGTGCTTTAAACTTCAGGCGAACTTCCAGCACAGACACTCCTATATCCCAGAAGGCTGATTTAAGTGCATATATGTTTAAAGGCTGGAGAAATGGCATTTAGTTCACTGTGCCCTGGATGTATTGCATAAAGGATCAGGAATTTTATCCTCAAAACTGCTACTGCTCTTCACCCATAAGCAAACTTTTTTGACATTGTTGAGTTTATCCTAGTCTAACAAATTTCTTACTTTCTGTTGAAATTACCAAACTGCACAGTATTTAGCACAGACTATAGATGTATGGAGTACTACTCAGTCTTCCCTCAGCCCATTCTCAGGATCTCATCCAATTTAAAAAATAACTAGAGTATCTTCAAAAAAGCCTAGGTGACCCTGAGACCTAAATTAAATTAACTCCCAACAGCCATCTAGGTTCATGGCTGGCTCAGACTTCCACTGCAATGTAAATTCTTAAATTTTTTAATTACAACTGAGAAGCAGGATCCTAAGTCACTTTATTTCTTCTGAATATTTTATCTGGGAACTGATGAACAACATCTAAACTGTCAGTATGCACATATATCCTTAAATGGGATCACACTTAAATAACATTTTTTTTCATAAAAACAAAAAGAACTGACAGATCAATTCAACAAGGGAAACATGGGAAACAAAGGAAAAAAACCCAGATACATCTCTTCTGAGTGGTGAATAAAGACTGACATCAAAGATCTCTAAGGATTCCCAAATCTGCTGGCATTATACAGAAGGATGCAGTAGCTGGTGTCACAGTCTCTGGAATCCAGCTGCCTTCTGGCAAGATTGGTTTAAAATTGCTATTGGAATTTTTTTCTCTGTGATCAATATCTCTTTGCTGCTCACTTGCTTCCTGGCATGTTGAGCTTAGCTTGATGATACTCAAGGAACTTTTTGTCATGCAGGTGGGAATTTTGTGTTGTGCCTCTATGAGAATGATGCAGCACTTGGGTGAATGAAGTTTCTCCCAAGAGCCAGAACCATCAGTTCCTGGGAAAAAGCAGCATGGGGCTGTCAGCTCTCCTGAAAAATATTTTATCACTGGCCAAACTTGATAGTAGAAACCAAAGTACTTTATTCCTTTTAATGTTGATTACAGTGTAACATGCATTTTATATCTCTCCCTCTCTGTAGGGCTTCTTTTAGCATAAATCAGCATAAGACTGCTGAAGATAAAGGGATGCAGCCTCCCACTACTACATATTAATGTCACAGAATAACAAATTAACACATTGACATACTACAGTGTTTTTAGAGATGGAATTCCTATCTACAGGAGCTTGGAAATGAGGTACCTTCTGACAGCTGGGATATAAGAGAAACTTCTAAAGTTCCCATTCATTGCATGTCTGTGCTCTAGTTCTGGGTTGTAATTAACCAAAAGCACTTATGCCATATTTAGAAAGGTTTATGCATCTGTTTCTCTAATGTACACCAAAGATGGTTCTTTCCATGATACTTTGGTTTTAAATGCAAATAAAGAAATAGTGGAGCCACAAAAGGACAACATACAATTTTTATTCCTAAAGAATCTATGGTGTTTGATAAATGGGTAATTAGAGATATTTTCTTATCCTGGAGAGCTATAGGGCCTAACTGGAAAATAAAACATGATTTTCTTCATTGTGAAGTGACATACAGAAAATGTGACTCTTCCAGTCAAAATCTGGGACAGAGACAGGCACAGAACCGACCTTAAGGAGAGTCCTCTTTGTGAATTTCTTTCATGTGGCATTTCTCTCCAACCAGTTTTCAGGAGATGTATTTTGACTTTTTAATCTGCTTTTTCATTGTCTGTTTCTGGCAAAACTCCGTCTTGCTGCCTATTTCTTCAACAAGAGCATGAGGATGTCCACACTGGGACAAGGCTGAGGCCCATCCACAGGGAATACTGGTAGAGAGGTGGCTCTTTATCAGATGTATCAGATGTAATATGCTCTTTTAGGAAATGTGATGGATTTCAATGAGGAATAGCTGTTCTGTGCATGGAACACCAACCCTAATCTGCAGAATTTTTTGGGGACTAGATGGAAGAAAGTTACTGCCTGGATGTTCTATGCAGAAATTAATGTCAGAGTGGCTAAAAAGGGGAGAGAAGTGAGGAAAGAAGAGAAAAACAAAAGGTTGCATTGTTGAAAGGAACTATTTTGGGAACTGTTTTGGCACATTTCCCAGTTTCCTGTCCTGGGTATGTGGCAGTCAGTTTAATTAGTTTTTCTCTGTACAGCTTCTGAAACACTGCAATTGTGATTTGTGCCCGATAGGTCATTAATTTTCTTCCTGCCCATTTTAATGCACAGCCTCCTCAGAGCTGGCAAAAACAAGCTCTGGCACATGACTCATATTGATTGATGGTCATCTTTCATCTGACGTAACAGGTGAGAAAAGAAAGGACATGGACACAGGAAATGCTATAGGAATTTCTGAGTGAAAGACAATTAAAATGATAGTGAAAAGATTATCCTTCAGTATTGCTTTAACCATCAGCAAAGCCTCATTTCCTCACTGTGGCAGATGTTCTGCACTACCATATTTTGTCTCAAAAAAGAGCTTAGCTTCCATCATCATCAGAATTTGGATTTCCCACTAAAATAAATTTTCAAAAATCACATCAGTAGGTGTAATGTGTACTAATGACTTTGAGAATTAGAGTCATACAGTCTAAAAGATCAAAGCAGGCAAAGGGCTGGGTGGACTGCCCTGAGAAGTGGACTGGTTTGTTCCTCATAAAGGCAGCTTGTGGGCTAGAACAAGCAGCTTTTCAAGTCCTACTAGAGAATTACATCTGTTTTTATTTTTCCTTTGGAGAGAGAAATAGCTATATCTTTACTGGGTGCTCAGGCCATCCCTGTGTTGAGTAAAATTAAAAACCTCTCTAAGGTTCCCAGCTGATCTGGCTGGACTTTGCAGCATAGTTTAAGGTTCACGCACTGCACATGAAACAACACCAGCGTTGTAAGAGGGCACCTCATAAGTTCATGAGACACATCTTTCTTTCTAAATGTCTTAGAAATGAGGCTTCAGTGGTGAAGCTTAAACTCTGAGTCAAGGTTTCCCAGCCAGATGAATCCACCTCTTTTCCCAGTTCAGCCTCCCTTGGATCTGTGCAGCTGGGGGTTCTATTGCAGGCTGTTGTGCCAATACAATGCGTGCTGATTCTCAGGTTGCCCTTATTTTCCTTTCTTACAGCTCATTCCTGTGAGATCTTGTTTATCTAGAGTCATTTACTGCAGGCAGCTGTGAGCCATCCAAGTCCTGCTAATGGCAAGCAAGAAGTTGCATTCCTTGGTCATATAAAACCAATGAAAAATGTAAAATAATTAAATTTATCCCTAGACACCAACATATTTATTCTCCTAGCTGAGGCCTGCTTTATCAGAACAGCATGGAAACAAATTCTCATTATGCTGATGGAAGGCAGATTCTGTTTCCCATGTAAGCCATGTGGAAGCCCCTTGTTTTTGATGCCATATGTTTTCATGATCACAGTGATTTGCTTTGGTTTGCTTTCATTTACCTCCTAGAAATATGAGAGTCAGGGGAAATGGTAGGTGCTGTATTTGCTTCTGCTTTGTTGATAGCTCTGTATATTATTCAAAACCATGTATTTATTCCCAGAGGAGAAATATCATTAAGGTATTTTTAATGCTGATAACATATCACTCCTTAGAGTTAGGTGAGTTATTTGCTTACTTTTTATTGTAAGAAGCCAGTCATTTGGATTATTATATGCTTGGGAAACTCTCAGTTACATGTTTAAAATCAAATTTGTCAGTAGATTAACATAGTTGTGCACTTTTTATCTCTGAGACAGAGACTCCTTTAGCTTCCCCATACAGTTTTTGGCTGAGGACATGGATCACACCAGGATATTCAGTCCTATTGGGGTGGTGAAGAAAGAGAAAATCTGACTGTTTTCAAGGACCCAAGAATAAAACTTAGTTGAATGGACCATAATTTCTTCCAGGTATAAACTGATATGTATCAGTTCCACAAACAGAACTCTTTGTGACTTATTTGAAAGAAAATTATAATTATATAACAATGGGACATATTTATTTAATAACCTAAGTCTGGGCAACAAAAAGGCCTCAAGTTCATCTCAGCTCATTACTTTATTGTCTGAGCAATGGGCATTTTGATACCTCTACAACAGCCTTGGAGAAAGGAAAGAGCTCATTGCTCTTTAAATAAGTGAAAAACTGAGGCAGAAAAAGAGACTGGGGTCATGTTCATGGTCACCAACAGGAAAAGGTTCAGCAGAACTCAGAGTGGAAGCCAAATCCTAGCACCATAGCAAGGATGCTCTTTTACCCATCTGAGCAGCTGACCTTTGAAATACCCTTCAGATTAGGATTTGCCCGTGCTCAGCTGCAATCTGTGCCCTGGGTTTCAAGCCAATCTGCAGAACTAAAATTTCCTTGTATCCAGGTTTTTATTTGAGTTTGCCCATTCTCTGCCCAAACCCTATCAGTTTCAAGAGAAACCTCTCTGCCTAAACTCTTCTCTCCTTGACTTGAAGTGAACACTTTGCCTGCCAGACATTGATCTTTGATCGGTATTTCCTTGCCAGCCCTTCAAAACTGCCGCTGTCACCGTGGCATCTTATTTCCATATTGTGTCTGAGAGCGACAGCAATTATTTCCCACTGGAACAGACTTCAATGTCACCACACTGATTATTCAGCAAAGGTTACTATAAGGAAAGTATTGGTCTTCCTTTTCCATTGCAGCAGGAAAATGCCAGATCTTAGCAGCGCAGTGCCTTGGGGATGGCTGCATTAGTTTTCCAATGAAAGGCTCTGCGCAAGTCGAACCTCCCCTCCCCCATGCCTCCTTCCCACCCCTCTCTTCCTAAAACACACACTGAGGTTTAGTATAAAGTTAATTCTATAACCCAGGGTGCTTTTTTTTTTTTTTTTTTAATGCTACTGACCTTCCATTTCCTTGTCAGTCGACACCAAGCAATTCCCCAGATGGAGAGAAAGATTTCCACTTTGAATATCCCTGAAACACATTTAGAGCCAAAGGCTTTATCATGGGAATAAAAGCACTGAGGTTCTCACAGCTGGGAAGATTTATACAGCTGAGCCTTACCAGCTTAAATGCCTACAGACAGAAACAGCTGAGCTATGTATTATTTCTTTTCCTCCAACTTGCAAGGGAGATGAAAAGCGCAGAGGCAGCCGGCAGATAGCTGTGACTGACAAGGGAGGGGCAGAGCTGGCTGCCCATAGCTGCTGCTGTGGCATTTTTATCGAATAATTTCAGCTTCAGAGGTGAGGGGGCTAGGGCTGACACAACTGCCCCAGCCAAGGGGAGCTGCCCTTTGAGTTACAGCACTCCAGACCGTGCCAGGGAGTCTTAAACTCAGTCAGGGAGGCAGGGAGCTGATGCCTGCCAATGAGCCCTGGGGGAAAGGTGCTCAGAGGAAGATGCACTGAGCTGAGTGCTCTGCACAACAGAATTGCTCTTTGCAGTCTGTGTAAAAACAGAAGCCAAGCTGCCTCTGCTCTTCTCACCGTAACAGCAGCAATATTTTGTTCTTCAAAATTAAGGGCAGACCTTAAAGAGTTGACAAAACAGTCATTCAGTGGCCATGCTTATCCTGGAGAAAAACAGGAAGGGAGATTCCCAGAGGTCAGGTTGCTGTCCATCCACACATGCTTACCTGACTGAAGTGACCTGAAGGCTCCTCTGGCCAAAGGTGGGCAGAGCAGCCATGATTTCAGCAGCCACAACAACATGAGCAGGTCTGTGCCCTGAGCATCCATCTTTTGCCTCTAGCATGATTCTGTTGCCCTGAATCTGCACTGCCTCTGCTGTCAGCTGTCCTTCATGTCACCTAAACCCTGGAGATGTGGGCTCCACTTTCTAGTGTGCATGGCACCATCACATCTCTCACAGCCCTCAGCCTTGACTCTAATTCAGCCACACACAGGTGCCTTCCTGCCAGAGAGGGGAAGAGGTGTAAGAACAGGTAGAGCTCAGTCTGTATGGGATCCTGTGTCCTCCCCACTGGGAAGATAAGAGACCTTCCAAGTCCATGTACCCATGCTGTGCTCCTTGTCACTCTTGATTTTCCCACCTGTTCAGCCTGTGGTCCAACAGTGCATTATGCATTATGCACTCCTACTTCCCAGGTAAGCTTGAAATCTATCATCCCTTCAAGAAAATGTTGACTGTGAGCCTGGGGCCATCTTTTCCTTATTATAAAATTACTTAGATTTTAGGATGCCAGTGAGTTGCTTTCAAAATGGTGAGAATGGTCCCTGTGCTTGTTAATCATTGGAAAGAGAGAGCTGCATTTTCTAAATGCTGCTAGTAAAATGCAGCATGGGAGGGGGAAAAGAATTCAACAAACCTGGATATTGATTAGAAATATCTTTTAGCAATGGGGAAGAAAATGGGATATCCTAAAATTAAGGAGTCTGTAAAACAATTTAAAAGATTGTACTGTCAGTAATGATGCATCTGGTGAGTGAAGTGCTCAGAAATGATCAGTGTCTCTGCTTGTCCAGCCTGAGGGACTTGATGGGGGGTCTAATTTGAAATACCAGTGAAAAATCGACCCTTTGAAGACCAGGTTACTGTGAATACTCAAAAATCACTCATTCTGCAAAACTTATGTCATCACGCCTGCCTGTCAATATCCAATTGTTGTCCTATTCTTAAGTGTAATTTTTCTTGGGATATGGACTCTGAACAAATGTCTAACAGCTGTTACTCATGTTACTTAACACAAGAGCCACCCCTCAGGGTCAAAACAAAAGTCCATTTACCTTAATAACCCATTGCTCACAATGATTGTAAATAAGAAAAGAATGGGCTCATCGGGACTAGACACTAGATTTAAAGGCTTTTCATCAATTCATATCTTGTGAATTTATATAGAGCATAGAGATAGATGCTTTATGTTTGCCTGTACCCTTCTGCTAGCTCTCTGCTTAAATTTGGACTGCCCTTGAGCACTGGAGGGATTTTTTATTGGGCATTGCACTCAGCATTTCCCAGACCTTTACCATGACTGAGTAAAGCTGAAGTACAAACCTTGGCTGTGCAGATATGATTTCTTTCTATACTGTTTGATATGTGTACTAGATCTGCCATTTTTCCCTCTCCTTCAGTCTTATGAGACTTTACTACAACTCCCCAGTTTTTTCTAGGTTTCATTACATTGCTTAATTTTCAGTCTTTGCCATAGAGCTTTTTACTCTCTTCCTACTGTTTTTTATGTGCTTTAAGAGCATGGATCTCTGTGGATTTCCACTGTGAGCTCCCTTCAGTTATATAAATTTAACATTATCCCTAAGTTTTCCTTTCCGTCTTTTAAGTTTATTCAAGTTGCGATGATGATTTGTTCCTTTGTCCTGTGAAAATTTACTTTTTTTTCTAAGACTGTACTGAAGGGCCTCATGAAAAGCTTTCTAAAATAAACTCCACTATTTTAGCTGAAGCATCTTTTCCACTATGAGCTTGGTGGCTCTGTTCACCCACATCTACTAATTCAACTTTTCTTGTTGTTTCTACTGATTTGACTGTGAATTGTGACAAAATTCATCCCTGAACCCTTTTTAAAGGTGACTGTCACATTTCCCATCTTTCTTAACATTGACAACAAAGCTTATTTATGCAAAATGAAACATACTGCAGCTCAGCAATTTCACAACTGAATTCCTGAAAACTCATGAATGAATGAATGAATGAATGAGTGAATGAATGCTGTCAAGACCCAGGGTCTCATCTCTTCTATTTTATTCAGTTGTCCTAAAAATTCTTCCAGCAAAGCCTCAATATCAGACTGTCCCTCAGATTTGCATTCAGAAAAATATCTCATGTATGAGAAAATCTTTTCTACACAGGGCAGCAGCACAATTATCTACAATGGTCATAACTTCAAGTGCTCACTCTGTGAGTCATTGGTAGCATCCAGATGTTTTGGAGGACAACATGGTTTAAAGTTTGTAAAAACCACAGAATAACGCAGAGTAATTCTTTTGTTGTCATATGCATGTGATGGCCTAGAGAAGAGTCTTGTTCCTTCCTTTTTCCCCTCAGTCATGACATCTGACTAATGTTTTCATTCACAAACTGTTCTCAGGGCCCTCAGGCTCCAGTGACCTCCATTTCACTGCAAGGACAAGCCCCGTCCTTGACCTTTCCTGCACTCACCAGGAGTCAGATTTTACACCACAGAGGCACAGGCAGAGTGCAGATAACTGGTGGTTATCCAGCAATCCCAGTTTTGGAAATTGGCACACTCCAAATGGTGATAGCCAGGAAAATGAGAGCAACTGTCCTCTCCCTCTAATATTTTCAAATGTTTCAATGGAATCAAGGTACATCTGAAGGGAGCCATAAGAGAGACTGTTTAGGGATGGGGAAGAAGAACAGCCCTCTCTCATAGCTGCAACCTGGGCAGGGCAAAGTGGTGACACACTTTAGGGCTTGGGGAAGGAAAGAGCCAAGAGTGCAGTGAAAAGAGGGAGGGAAGGGAAAGCTACAGATTTACAATTCCTCCTTTGGGTGAAAAATTGGAAAACTCAACTCTGCTGTATGTTTTTCTGCATTTTTTTAATGTCTTGTGAGTGACTGAAGCTCCCAGTGCAACACATCCTCACTCCTGAAAACATTTCCCTCTGTCTTCAGAAATTCCAACCCCAGACAGACAAGATCTATTCCCCTGAAGAATACCATCATGTAGGTGCCAGGTGTATTTTTGTACTCTCTGTGGAGAGTTTTGCTGCCTTGCAAACTCCAGCTGCATATCCTTGGCTAGTCAAGCTTTGCTGACTTGCACCAGCCCAGAGTCTAGCCTGAGACTCAAAAATGCTCTGTGCTAATCCTCTATGACCTCCAGTGGTCTCTTTGGCTTTGTGGATGTCTTTCCCTGCCTCTGCAGACACTAAATAAGGAGGCAGAAAAATGACAAAGCTAGACTAAGGATATATGAATGAATATGAATGAAAAGCCTATGCTTGTAAAAAAAATAAAATTCAGAAACTTGCTGTCTCAGCTATAGACTTCAAAGGGTAATGACACTTTTAGTGATCATAAAATGTGATTTCTATTAAGCATTTGGAAAGTCTTTGTAAAGACAAGTGAATTAAGTTCTGGAAGCATTGAAAACTATAAGAAATCTTAGTTAATATTCACCGGATTTGGGAAATGTAGTTTTGTTTATGAATAACGAACCATATCTATAATTATATGGTATTCATAAATGATGCAGATGCAAGGAAAAACTTTAAGGTTCTGAGTCTTTGAAATTAACTTAATGAAATTAACTTAAAACTGCTGATAATTATAATTTGCTCAGAAAAAATACACAATTTTGGAGCACTTTGCACTGTGTCTATGGGTGCAGCAGTAACTATATATATACACACACCCTGTTCTTGTTTCTGTGTGATACCTGATTTATGGGTTTGTTTTAATTGTAGATATAGTGGAGATCCTCACTCAGGCTTTCTGCCTGCCTCCTATTTCTCAAAGAGAGAATCTTCTCCAGAGATAAATGACATTTTATCTTACACTTCTCTTTAGAGTGTTGGAGATGGGTGAGTGAAAGATGGAAATCATGACTTCAGGTTACCTGTAATTCCAAGAGGATTAGTTCTTCACTTTGTAGTGAGGATACAGAAACCAAAAATTCTTAGGGTCTTCCAATACCTTCACAAACCTTCAGCAGGGTCAGAAGCCAAATTTGGCTGCACTAACAGAATCCACTGCTGTGTGGAGGACCAGCAGGGCGAGAATGGAGGATGGCACTAGTGATGGCTGATTTGGGAAGGCACTGCAGTGTGACAACTCAGCTCCAAAGCTGGCTGCACTGGCTCTTCTCTAGGGCACATTATGTACCATATTCTGCCCATTCTGACCATGGGCAGGCCTCATGGACATCCAGAGATCAGCTGAGATTTATCAGATGCATTGCCTGTGCTGGTGATGTTGATGTGAGAACCTCAAGCATCACTCCTTGACATCACGGAGCTAATGAGGATCATCCTGTGGTAGTCTGGAGCTGAAAATTTCAGCAATAGTAAGATAGAGCAAGGAGTGGGAAAACATGCAGAAATGTTTTCTCAGATTGAGACTATAGGAAATAAGTGCTTGTGATTTTTTTTTAATATAGAATTGTTGGCAGCTGCACATTTTGGTTTTACTTAGTGCTGTAAGGGGATTCTGTCTGAATCCCTTATAGGTCTGAAGCTTAATGTTAAAGTCTCTTGACTCCACGACATAAGACAAAGAATGTCATTGTTTATTCTTTGATGTTCTAAAGCATCTTATTCTTCAGGGATCTCAACATGCTGTACACATATTAATTAAAGTCCATAGTACTCCTAAATCAGTTGCTATTATTCCCAGTTGATTGATGGAGAAGCTGAGATGGAGAGAGATTATACAGTGCATTTTCTAATGTGGGAGTATGTGAAATTAGACCCATGAAATTCATGGCTCAGCAATTAAAGGGAAGCAATATGATATTTTTCACATATACTGAAAAACCTCTATGTTCCACTGAAACAACACTAAAAATTTGTTTTTTGAGACCTTGGTTTCACAGTACTTAGAAAACTGCAAGGACTTTTTGAGGTGCAGGAAAGCTGGTCTGTTTGGCCATTTTCAGCAGGTGCCCCCATGACGCCTCAAGTTCAGCTCTAAATCCAAATATGCCCATGTTGCATAGTAATTGGTATTTATTTTTTCAATTGAAGATATTTAAAAAGAAAACAAAACAAAACCCAAAACTATACAGTCAAAGCTGAACCTGTGAAGTCAGCAGGTACCATCAGGCAAAGCATGAACCCAAACCAGCTACGACAAGAATCAAAAATGGCACTGGTGAGCACAGTAAACTGAGTGGCATATCTTCATATTTGATAGTGGAAGAAATTAACAGGATAGGTTTTGGTCTCACTCCATCCATAATACCTAAGAAGAATTTTTAAAAGCTTCAGTGAAGATTGATGACCAGTTTTTGTCTGTTTATTTCTACACAGGGTAAATTTTCTAAAATGAGTAAGACACAACCTTCTCAAAGGCAAATTTAATCCTGTTCACTGAAGAAACAAGCTTTAGGAATTCCATCTCCCTCTCCATCAGATGTATGCACAGATGCAACCTCCTCCTTTTCTCTGGTTCCCTTCTCAGGTGAGAGATACCTGGCTGATGGATCACAGTGTAACTCAGACCATCTGAAATCAAAGTAAAATTTGAAATAAACTATATTTGAGCTCACTGCTAATTTGCATTTTTCTTTCTTATTGAACTCTAGCATTCCTGCCTTGCAGCATCCCAGACTTGGGCCTTTCAGGATGGTGCTGGAGCCCTGGCTCAATCTGAGGCTTTGCAAGGGAGTTAGATCAACACAGAATGGAGTTGTTCCAGATCTCAGCCCAAAGTTTCCCAGGTTTTGCTCAAATAGTTTGGGAAGATGCATCTCCCAAAGCAAGCTGTATGCTACAGACTTTGGAGCCAGTGGATCTCTGTGTGCAACCAGGGCATTTTGATGGCTCAGAGGCAGCAGAATGGGACTTCTTACTGGCTGCTTTCTGATTTTAAAAACATAGCTCCCACTATGAGTGGGAATACTTAGAATAAGATGATAATTTAGAATAATCTGGCACAGAGAAACATTCATGATCTGAAAAGAGACCTGACTCATATTTACAATTGCTATTGCAGTCAGCTGAACAAATAAAAAAAAATCTGTTTAAGCTTAATAAACAGGATATAACTTGTTAAGCTTTAAAAAATACCTAAGCAAGCCAGTCTTTTGAATTCTATTTCTGTCTTAGCTACTGTCTTGCTCTGTGACCTTGGCATGCAATTTCCCTCCCTTGTCTCTCTGTTCTGCCTCCCACCACTTTTCTGTCTTGCCTATTTATGTTTTCTTTTGCTCTCAGCATTCAAGTTTATTTGTTCTGTCAATTGAATCCATTCCATTATTCAGGGAAGAGTGTACTCTAAAGCATTTTGTCATCCAAAACATTCCCTAGAATATCAAAATTGAAAGTAATGGAAAGTAAATAAACACACACAAGCCATTATTTCCACATGGAGCTAGAACCTTATTATACCTGGCTGCCTGACAAGTCTGTCAGTCAGTAACACTTATTTCTCCTCACAGTTGGCTGTGCCACAATGCTCCTCTGAGTTCATTTTTCCAAAGCCCTAAACGGATGTATATCCTCTACAGTGCCTCATATTCACATTAAAGCTTCACGTTTAAAATCACCAGAAAGTCCTCAGATGGTCCCAGTGTGCATCCTGTGTGCAGCAGTCTGGGATATTTGTGTTTGTAAAGCCAGAAATCCCAGCACAGGGCAGGGGGCCACCTAAACAAATTGTTCCTATAGGACACGTTTGAGAGGAGAGTCTGAAATGTTACCTCTGCAGCTCAGACTTTCCACCTCGAATATTTTGTGACTCACAGTCCAGAGCTGTTTCCTAAACATGTAGTATTAAGTGATCAGGCTGAGTAGCAAGGAAATGAATCACTTTCTCCTTTTGAAAAGCAGCTGCCCTGTGGGGGGAAGAAGAGGTCATGGCTGTCTCCTGCATTGTTCAGTGCTCACACACAGGGAGATCTGCATTCTGCTCACTTCAGCCTGACGTTTTTAGGGTTAGGTCCTGAGCACCAGGATATTCCTACTCACCATCCTTGCAAAAGTAGTGGTGGGCAGAAAAAAAGGGCAAAGTTCAAAGGGCCAGAAGCAAAGAGAGAATGACAGAGGACATCCCTGTGACTTAGAGCTGAGTGGTTTTTTTGGGGCAAAAATGGTGCATTCTGTTCTGTGCTGCTAAAGCACCTCAAGTGCTGTGTAGGAAGAGATATTAGACATCATTCATAAACAGACCTGAATTATCTCCCTTTCCTTGAAGGATTTTTAACTGCTCAAGCCTAAACTTTACTTTTTGCTATTATATGTAATTTTGTTAGTTTTCAGAGCTAGAGAGGGGAAGGCTACCTGTTTTTTGCTTTTTTTAAAACAAGTAGTTCTAAAATCAAAGCTTGTGTTTTTGGTCTCAGTACCAGGTTCTCAATATGTCTGAGCATCCCTGCCTCATCAGTGACCCCTTAAGCTCTCAGTTCCTGAATACCTGCAAAGCTCACACTTGCAATAGAGCACCCAGCCAGAGCAAGACAGAAGAATCTGGTTTCTACTGACAAAAACATGTTTCCATGATGCCTCAGGCAAAGAAGTGATCCGCCAGGATTTTATGGTGTCAGCACCATAATTCTATCTACAATGTATTTTGGGTTTCTTATTTTTTCAGTGTCTGATAACCTAGTACATTCAGCTGAATGCAATTGGCCAATTGCTTCTGCAAATGGCTGTGGCAGATGAGGATAGCGAGTGCTGTCAAGACATAGAACACAGTCAATCAGGAACACGAGATGGAAGGCTATAGACAGGCCCAAAAATTCTCATTCCCATGTGGGATCTTTAGAATTTAAGGATTTTAGCTGCCTGATGGGGTATGGTCAGTATGAGAGGACCCAGCCCACCTTTATCATGCTCTGATATCAGACTTGGCTTGTTTTTAGCTAAGGTGGATGCAGAGCACACCAGGTAGTCTGGTTGCTATTCTGCTTAGAATGAGGTAAATAAATTAGCTGTATCTTGTATCCGAATTAAGACTGGCTGGGTTTTTTTGTTGTTGTTGTTTGTTTTGTTTTGTTTTTTTGGGGTTTTTTGTTTGTTTTGTTGTAGTTTTTTAATGTAAAAATGTTAAGAATTTCACTGTTGAGAGTTTGTGATATGGAGAGAGGCAGGAGTACCATTGATGGATGAAATACTCATCAGCTTGGGAAGGATATTGGGAAAAATATTCAGAGTACAGTGCTTCTACAGTCATGCTCCCCAAACCACTCTCTGCTTCCATGAAATCTCCTGACACCTTTCCATGAACCTGAGATGGGTTTCTGTTGGGTGGACAGAACAAAAATGAAGGACTTCTATTTCAGTTTCTTTACAATTGCTACTCCAGAGGTTTTCAAGTTGTTTGTACTAGACCACTAAGGTAGAAGGAATATCCACAAGTATCTACAATGAAAATTTCATCCACCAAAAGCTAATTAATTATTTAGTTACTCTAGTTTTGTCCATGGCTCCATCAGGAGATCTGGTAATCAAGCTCAATACTCTTGTTTGTTATACCATAGAGGGACAGCAGAAATCCATCCGTCTAGGGTAAGCTGCTACTCTAGCATTTTAGCTTATTTTATCAAATATTTTCCCATGCCAAGGAATAAAGTTTGCAATATTTTATACAATGGAGCAGTTCTTTACAAGAATGATTTAGGTTTGACAGATAGGACACCTCTAGCTCTCAGCTCAGTGACATGATCTGCATTAATCCATCATGACAAAGATGTAAATCTTCAGAGTTACAATATTAATAGTAAGGACTAAATCCTCTGCAACAAAAGTGGAGAGAAGTAGAGGACCAATACCAACCACAGAGTCTGAAAAAAAGGCTCAGGGGAGACCTTATTGCTTTCTACAACTACCTGCAGGAGATAGACAGGAGATAGACAGGAGACAGCCAGATGGGGGTTTGTCTCTTTTCCCAAGGAGTGAGTGATAGGACAAAATGAAATGGCCTCAAGTTGCACCACGGGAGGTTTATACCAGGGAAAGTTTCTTCATTGAAAGGGTTTTCAATAATTGGAACAGGCTGCCCAGGGACGTGGTGGAGACACCATCCCTGCAGGTGTTTAAAAGATGTGCCGATGTGGCACCTGGGGACATGGTTTAGTGCTGGTTTAATGGTTTGACTTGACGACATTAAGGGTCTTTCCCAGCCTCTGGTTCTGTGATTCTAGGATTTTGGCCGTGTCAAATTACACCAGCTGTGGATGCATCTCTGTATTGCTTTCTTATACCTTGTAACCTGTATTCCTGAAAATCCTTGCCCATGCACTGGTTAGGCTGGTGGGATGGATGTAGCTGATAGCTGTTAGTTCCTGCCATATGGATCACAACTGGAGGTTCTGCAACTTGCTAATGACCTTCTTTAGCAACAGTCTGCCTGAAAAGATGAAGAAATGGAATCTGTCTATATTTGCCATGCTAAGCTTTGTGTTGGCAAACTCTTGCTAACATATGTCACCAGCTTTGAAAAGACATGGTTTATTTATATGTTAATTACTGCAACACTTTGGGGAAAATATTTGTTGATATAAGAGCTGTGTAAAGAGTCAAGTGTTGAGAGGCATTGCCATTCAAAACCTAATGATTTATAGCCAATAAAAGTCAAGAAAAGTCTACAATATGAAGGGCCTCTCCTTGCTTATGGCTCACTCCAGTCCCACAGATATCTGAATCAATTTTACAGAATCACAGAATTGCTGGGGTTGGAAGGGACCTCTGGGGATCACCCACTAAAACCCCTTGGCCCAGGCAGGGTCACTTAGAGCAGGTTACACAGGAATGCATCCAGATGGAATTTGAATGTATCCAGAGAGGAAGACTCCATGACCTCTGTGACCTGTTCCAGGACTCTGTCACCTTCAACATAAAGCTCTGTCTCATATTGGGATGGATCTTATTGTATTTAAATTTATGGTTATTTCTCCTCATCTTGTCTGTGGATACCACTAAAAATGGTGCCACCACTCTCTTGGCACCTGCCTTTGAGATATTTATATTCATTAATGGGATCTCCTCTCAGTCTTCAGAATAAACAGTCCCAGCTTCTGCAGTCTCTCCTTGTAAGAAAGAAGCTCCATTCCCTCAATCACCTTTGTGGCCTCCACTGAACCCTTTCCAGTAGCTCTTTGTCTTTCTTGTACTGAGGGGCCCGCAGCCGGACACAGCACTGCAGATGTGGCCTCACTAGGGCCGAGCAGAGGGGCAGCATCTCCTCCCTGGACCTGCTGGTCACTCTCTTCCCAATGCACCCCAGGACACCCCTGGCCCTCCCAGCTGCAAGGGCACAGAGCTGGCTGGCAGATAACTTGTCACCCACCGAGGCTCCCACGTCCTTCTTTGCAGAACTGCTAATGGGTCTAGCAAATAATTTCTAGTGGGTCAGCCCCCAGCCTGCACTGATACTTGGGGTTATCCCTCCTGGCTGCAGGACCAGTATAGATCCCTGGGGGATGCCACTGGCCACCAGATGAATTCTGCTCTTGTGATCACAACTCTCTGAGCTCTGCCATTCAGCCAGGTCTTCATCCACTTCACCTTTCTTGAGCTTATCTGCAAGGATGCTACAGGAGACAGTGTCAAAAACCTTGCTGAAGTTGAGATAGACAACACTCCTGACAATATTTCAAAACAATTTGTGTCAGTTGTGAGTCAGCCTTTAACTGTATCTCATGCAAATTTTCATTAAATCACACACTCCCTTCCCTGCTTTGAGACACTGCCCTACATCTGAACTCAGAAGACAGAGGTCACTTCTGGGTGACAGCAGGGAGTGGAGGGTGTGCAAATGTGGCTGGGAGCAGTGTCAGTAGTAAAGCACATCTCATCCTTCCTCAGACCCAGGGCCTCATCTGGACACAGAGAGGGGCTGGTTTGAAGGTGTCATTCCTTCTGTGAAAGAGGAGCCTGAGGCCTTCACAGCTATGATCATTAATAGTACCTTAACACTGTTTGCAAAAAAAAGTCTGGCGTTTCTGCTGTCTGCAAAAGTCTCTGGGTGGCTTGTGAAACTTGCTGCTCTGAAGTCTCCTTATTAGCTGTTGATAGCAACTTTTCCCTTCAGACCAGCCACATCCCACACTCCTTGTAGAAATGTGGGTAATGACATATCAGACTCTCCACAGCCAAATTTCTAGGTCATAAAGTACTTCACAGGGAAAATTGTTCTGTCAATTTATTGAATTTTCATAGCATTGCCATTAGCAATACTATTTACCTTGAGGCCAAACAACAAAAGAAATGATTCTCTGGGATCCACTTGGCTGTAACAAACACCAGGTTGTTTGTAAAGTAGCTTACAAACTCCTGGGTTTGTGTGTGAATAGTATTACAGGGTTGTGATGATCAAAACTGAGACATGCATTTTTTCTGCATCAATGACCCAAAAGCTGCTGGGCACCACACCCTTCCTGTGGGCAGAAATTTGCTTCTTATGCAACCAGCATTGCTATCCAGTTCTTCAAAACTGCAAAATATTGAGACCTGAGAATCCCAGAGGTTCCCAGCTACCAAAAATACATTTTTTGCTATGTATTCATTCTAGGGATTAGAGTAAAACGTGGGCAAGATAAGAAATAACAATACAATCTTTAGCAGGTATCTCCTATATCTGTGCATGTGAAGCAATGGAGATGATTAGCCAACATAAATGAGAAACATATCACAGGATACCATCTGATAAATGTTTCAGGTATCAGGTATGTTTATTATATCTTCTAGAGAATATATAAAAGGAGGTGGATGTCGGGGTAGGAAGGGCCAAAGGATGAACTTTCAAAGCCCTTTTAGCCACTTGTCTCTCCATTCTCAATAAAAGCACTATAAAGGTTGCTATTAAGTATTCCTTTCTGGTCAGAGACACAATGGCTCAGATGTTCTAGAAGGGATGTCATTGCTCTGCTGAGATCAGGTTAAGGGCAGAAAAGTACACAGCTCAAGGCTGATATGTTTGGCTTCATTCCCTGCTGTAGAGTATCAAAAGCTCAGTGGCTTGTGTTTTTATGGCAGTGATTTCTGCACAACAGTCAAATAATTTCAAACCACAACTACTAGTAAACTAAAACAATAAACTTTGTAATTCAGAGACTGCTCCTTCCTGGTAACAGTGGATGATCCTGTGAATAAAAGGATCGTCATGGATTTTCATTTACATTGCTGTTACAATCTTGTATAGAGATTTTGCAGTGCCTGAATTGTGGGGAAAAGGAAGAAGATTATGTTTAATATGCAATTCACAGTGAAAAAATAGGAAACTGAAGTTTTGAAACCCTGAGAGAGAAAAGGTGCTTGCATCTGGAAATATATCCAAACTTCAGATCAGCACCACTGTCAAGAAAAATAAGCTACTCAGTTCTGGACACAGCAGTCAGAGAAGGACTCTGCCTTGATGTGGTTTAGCCCTTGATCATTATCTGTGCAGTTTAAACAGGGGGCAATCCTATGTTCATAAACAAAACTGTCCTATGACCTGTACAATCTTTTCAGAAGTCACAGAAAAGGAGTCTTCAGGAAACCACACAGGTTTAATAGACAAGTCACTAAGTGTCAATATTCTTAGCTCCACCCAAAAAATAAGCCTTTTGTGATGATGTTTGCAGCTTACCCCACATCCTGTTTAAGACAGAACACCTGTGCAAAATAGGTGGTTTTATTTTTAACCACCTAGCTCTGATTAACCTGTTACTGCTATTATTTCTGCCACCTGCAGTGCTTTGGTTGTTGCCTAAAAAAGCATCTAGTAGTGAGTAAAGCCTCAGGGGTCTGTGTGTCAGGTGTTTCAAATGTGTTGGGTTTCTGGGTTGGGTACTGCCCTTGGTGTTGCACGTACAGCTGTTCATGATGCATTCCTGTTTTCAGGAGCAGCCCTTTCTGTATCCCCTGTTCAGGATGGACATCCAAAGGCACTACATCCCAGTACAAGGACTGATTTTCCTTCTGGGAAAGAAGTAGAGGAAAATAAAAGTTTAGCAGTACAACTTCATAATATGCCATCTCCCTTCTAGCAGCTGTCAGTAGTTGAAAGCTGAGGAGACACTGTAGAAGATGAAAGCTACAACTGCTGGGTACATTCCCCATACACATTCCATTGCCCCAAGAAAACAAAGAATTTTTTTTTTGACTGGTCATAAAACTCTCAAGGATTCCATAATCAAACAGTGCCCAGAAGTTTCCCTTGGACAGTTTAATTCAAATTTTCAACAGATTAAATGGCTGGGCTCTACAGGGTCTACGTGGCAAATTCATTTTTCAAGAGTAGGTGCTATCAATTCCACATGAGTGATTTCTCATCTTTTCTTTACATTAGCAAGCAAGTAACATCTTCCTCCAGTCTGCCCCTCCTGTTCTTGAGTTGAGACTGACACAGCAAAGCTTCACACCAGCACTACATAATGATATTTTCTCTCTTTTTAACCTGCTGATATTGTTTCCAAAAATCCTTGAGAAGAAATAGCAGCGGTAGAAACCACTGTACTTCAGCCTTCCCAAACATGGGCTCCATCAAGATTTGTGTATCTGGAGCTGAATTTCTTCTTTTGACAGATTCAAAGCAGAAGGGTTGATGTCTATGAGTTGAGAAGTATTTGAAGAAAGGTCAGCATAGCATCTGTGGGAGTGCTGGTGCCCCCTGTGCAGTGGGGCTTGGACTGGATATAAAAGCTCTGGGAACAAGGACAGAGGACTCTGTAGCCTTTTATTTTCTTATCCACTGTAATAATACTTTTTCCTGGCTTGCTTTACAAGGCTCTTTTGTCCATTAAAATTCCCAGAGAGCATGTAGTTCATGTTTGTCCACATTTGGTGTTTGAGGAGTAATGGGAAGGCAACATGTGCAGGCACAGTTGGCACACGTGCAGAAACAGCTTTTTTGTACCAGTTTCTTCACAAGGAAGGTGGCCTTGGTCATCAAATGAACCAGTCTGAACAGCACTGAAGAGACACTGCTGGTCAGTTATGAAAATGCAACAGAGAGTGAGAGAAGAGCAACGGGATGTGAAAAACTGAACTTATGGTAAAGCTGAGGTTTTTCAGCTGATTGGGATGTTAAACGAAGTTACTTCCTCAGTCAAAATGAGGACACACCCAGGCTGAGAACAAAACAAACTTGTTTTGATTACTGCTCTGCTTCTTTCACTTTTCAGACACTCCAGCCTGCCTCCATTGTCCCAGTTAGGGTTGTGTCCTTGCCTGGAGAGACAGGATGTTTTTTGGCAGTGGTTTCTACTATCTGGCTGGCTTCATAAGGAGCAAAGATGCTATCAGTGAACTGCAATAAGATCTCTGCATCAGCTCCCTCACGTTATAAGGTGGCAGTGTACAGGACTCTTCTCAGTTTTCTTTTTTTTAATTGGCAGAGTTATTACCTATATGAAACCAACTTTTTTTTTAAAGATTTCTCCATGAAAGGCACAGGAACAAACACCAGACAATGCCCTGTGATGACCTTTCTAGTTGCTATTGTATAACTATGTCCTGAAAATATTTCTCTGGCAAATATCTTTTTCTCTCTTCAAATAATTTGGAAGCAAATTGTGCTCAGGGTCACACACAACGTTGGAGATGATATTTTTCAAGCAACTTTTCCTCCTTTGTGCCCTTGGGCACAGTCTGAAGAATCTCCCACTTAAAGACAGGTGATTTACCTAAAGAATCTGGATTCTCAGGTCCAACTCATGTGTTAGATAATTTTGAAAATATCACCAGAATCTGCACAGCATGAGCCATGATGCATGTCATGCCCTGCAGATGTTGCAGTGCACACATGGGAGGAAGTCCTTAGATCATTTTAAAGTCCAATGACACCATAGAACAGGGGTGAATGACTGAAGGCCTCCCTCTGTGTCTGAGCCTTACAAATATTTCTGTGGATTATTCTGGAAGATTTTGGAATATTTGGGAGATTTATTATGCTGATATTCTATATATTTATATTAAAAATTCTATCTATATATAGGTATACATATATATTAACAAGGGATAATACTTTAAAATGTCCAACTCTTAACTTCTGGAATTGACTTGATCAGCATTCTGTTTGAAGTCTGGAGGCCTTCCAGATAGATGCCATCCACTCTAACTTTCAGAAGCTGGCAAAGCTTGGCAAAACTTCTACTATCATCTTCTAGAACATGGAAGTTGATTCTCTGCTTTACGTTCAGTTTGTGTTTGGGCATTGAAGAAAAATGAAGAGGCAGCTTGGTTTACTTAAACAAAGTATGTCAGGTAGGCCTTATTGAGTTTTCCCCTTGACTTGAATCATTCTCTCCACTTTGTGGACTGGAAGCATAAGATTTATGCAGAACCTGTGATTTGTATATACATTCTTTTTGCCTTGAGTTTTCTGATACTGCCTCCCCTTACTCTCTTAACACAATGATTTTTAAAGAGTTTCATTGTAGGAGTAGAATCGAAACCAGTATAGAAGGATGAACTAAACCAAGCACACTTCTTTGTGGCACATTGAAGAATTATTCCCTAATGGAAAGCAGATGGGGTTTTTTCCTCAATAATAAAAAATTCCCCATGGGACACCAGCTACTGGCTTTTAATATCATGACTCATCTGTCTAGTGTAAGTGCTTCAAGAGCCAAATGACTATAGGTTTGCACTCCTAATTAAATTCTTACAGCTCTCTCAAATTGTCTTTTCTCTTGTGAACCTTGCATGTATGCAGGACATGAGGCTTTGCATAGGCGCAGGTTCACTTGACACCTGTGTGGTTTTTACTGACATTTGCAAATGGCAAAATCCTGAGGAACCTCTCGTGCCTTGCTCTTGGATTCAACGCTTGTGAATCCTGAGCTTAATCCAAATTGAAAATTGTATAGGCTGGATTCCTGGCAGTATAATGTTGATATTTCTTTATTGACCCCTGCAGAGAAGTGCTGATTTCCATCAGCTGAGGATATGTGGAGGTTGGAGGGTGCCCATCTGTTCAGCAGCCAGCACGGGCTGTTCTCATCAGTGATCCCTGCCTACAGTGTTTGAATTCTGACCCATCCATCAGTGTCCCCAGGGTGATAAGTCTGAGAGAGGATGGGTTCAGTGACTGCAGACTGTTTGTTTTAATATAGTTTTGTTTTCTTTGCTTGGTTCTTTTTGAGACAATTTGAGTTTAAATTACCTCTCATCTTCCAGGTCAGCCATGAGTGATAGAAGTATTCCAGTAAAACAAAGGGAAGAATATTACATGCTGGCTTCCTTCTCCAGACTTCTAGGGAGAAGAAATTTAAGGTTTTAATTTCCAGACCTGCTTACAGGATGCTCATAATTTTTACAAACCACAAGTTTTGACTATCTTTCTACTCAGAAAAAAAGATGAACATTAAAGCAAAGCTGAAGAATGTAATCAAAATGGGATTTATGTCCTGAGATGTCTTTAAACGTCCTTGTTGTATTTAAATAAAGTTGAAATTATCTTCATTATTTGTGCCAAGCTGTATCATTTCTTTGGTGTATCCTGTCCTATGAAATGGGAAGTGGTTTTGCAGACTTCCTTATATAGGGCCTCTGTTTAAAATAGTTTGGGGTATTTTTTTCTTCTTTAACTGTGATAAGAGAATCTAGACTCTGTTTACATTCTTCAGGTCTCTGCCTTTTTATCTTCAAGTGAAGCTCTGTTTTTCTTTGAAAGGTAAAAATGTCATCCTTAGATGAGAATAGCATTGTGCTAAGACATCTGATCAGACAATATTTTAGTGCCAGTGAATCAAGCGAAAGTATGAGCTCTGCACTTGGCAAAAAAAGGATTCATAGCTCAGGAGCTGCAGCTGAAGAAAAGCCATGGCACAATAGGATCAATTAAAACACAAAAATTCTGGCAGAAAATCAGGATGCTGCAAAATAAGCAGTGGATCTTATATCTCAGGACTAGATGCAAAGGAAGATGGTCAAAGCAGGAGAGGTGTGAAAAAATGGGGTAAACACCTTTAGTGAAGGAGAAGTAAGACATGGTACTTCCTCATGTGCAGCTTAAAGCATTTTTATTAGCATAGCCTAATTATTTCATATTTGGGAAATGAACAAGGATAGAATAATTATAAGGGAAGATTCTCAAGTGGAGCTGCTTCTTTAGGAGTCAAAGCTGCCAATTGATTGTAAGACTCACAGAGAATCTCCTCACTGGAGGAGAGCTCTGAAATTATGTAAAGCTATCAGAGCTCTGACATCAACAGCAAATTCACTGTCTAGCTAACCTGCCTCCAGTGCCCAGCAGGAATAACTTCCCTACAGCAAGTAGGTTATAGCAGCTGCCTAAGCCACATCTGGAGCTTTGGGTTCCATAAGCAAAGCCCTGACTGACTCTCCTGCATCTCAGGGATGAGCTTGGCCTGAGCTCCTCAGGAGACAGAGTGAACAGTGGCTCATCCAGATGCAAGAATAGGAGTTGTTCAGGCAGGGACAATTCCTACTTATCTTAACAAGAAATAGTTAGGGATGTGTGGGCACTCAGCACATCACTCCGCATGTCCAGAGTTGCCGGGATCACTCTTGGGGGGCTTGGAAGACCTGGAATATTGCCAGAAGTGCCTGGTGGCTTGACTTTGATCTATCTAGTGGTTTGCCACCTGTGTATGAGGACATGAGAGGCACTCGGGTTTGAATGGTGCAGGAATGATATATTTACAGGGTGAAAATATAGATTTTAGGGTTTTGGTGGGGGGGGGTTATGGAGACAAGATGGAGGAATCAGGGCATGTCTCGTCCTTCTTCTTCATGTCATCCATTTTCTGTGATGATGTTGGCACTTGGGGATTGATTTAGAGTAGAAGTGCACTGTCTAACACAGGTGATAGGTATTGGGACATAAAAGTAAATATGATATACATAGTTTGTAGTATATAAATATGCTGCCACCTCAGGGGCGGTCAGAGTGCCTTTAGCTGCCTTGCTGTTCAGACCTTGGCTGGACAGAAAGAAAAGCTTTGTAGATAAGAAATAATAAACAACCTGAAGATTGAAAACTGAAGAGTCCAGTCTCATCCTTCAAAGCTCGAGCTGCTCAGAACCATCCCACGCATCTCAGGGCAGAGACAAACAACAGCACCCGAGAGGGATGGATTGAAAGCACCTCATTCCCATCGCACAGTTACCTCCAGAAAATGTCTGAGATGAGGAGAAAGAAACAGAATAGTAACTATGAAGAAAAATTTGGAGGGACAGAGATTGGTGGAGGTAATGCAAAGGACAGGCTATGGAGAAATATGAAGCGCTTTGGCTATGGATCAGAGGCAGCACTGTGGGCAAGTGTGCATGAGTGTGTGGTAATTAACTGCAATGAGAGTATCAATCTTCTGCTCAAGGACCCCTGCAGAAAGGATTGTCAAGTGAAGAATATAAAGGAAATAAGAATGGCAGAGTATTCAGGGACAAAAACCAAAGGGCCTAAACCCACACAGCAAAAGGAATTGCAAATGTAGGAAAAATGCAAGAAGTGACTCAGAAAAAGAAACGACTTTATTTAGAGCACTAAATAAGTAAGACAGAGGTGTACGACCAGCAGATTATCGTTCTGTTCATGCACATTATTTCTCAGCATGTGCGTCCTTGCTGTCCCATATCACAGAGAATTTTGGGTCACCATGATGAGGAAAATATATGGAAGATGATAACACAAAGGTAGAGCAGATAAGATTTGAGGCAAGGTGCCCAAGTCACTGTTGCCACTTCACAAAAGCACTAAAAAAAACCCTAAACATGTAGGGAAGGGAACCAAGTCAGTGACACTTGAAATATTTGTGAAATTCAGCATGGCATCACATTTTTCAAACTTATATGTCAAAGACTCCAGAAAATTCTGATACTAATATTAATCTTAAGCCCCAAAACAGTGAAGAATAGAATGGAAAAGTGTGTAGGAAAAAGAGTGGAAGATATGTTATGTTACTTTCAGGATTAATATTTCTATGTTCTTTGGGCATGAGGAAGAAAAGAAAACTGCAGCAAGATCACAGTGAGGGAAAGAGGAGGTTTTACTCTTTTTCTATTCCTTCAGAAGAATAACGGTTGTTAGCAAATCCCAAGATGAGCTGTTGCCCTGAAGAATGAAAATTAAGATAAAGGAAATTTCTCTTTTTCTTTCTTTCCCCCATTCCTTTTGGACCCAGCTGAAGGGATTTCACATCTGGAAACATGTTTCTCTTTTCTTCCATTTCCCCATTCCTTTTGGAACCAGCTGAAGGAATTCCACATCTGGAAACATGAAGCGGAGCCATGATGTCTCTGGTGCTGAGACACTCTTTGCTTTATAGAAAGAGGTTTTGCTGCATAACAACACAACTTTACTCCAAATTCAAGACTGAGGGATCAAACAAGAATTTCACGACATTTGACCTGGGATTAAGGTGCAGGGAAAAATTTAGGTACTGTGATAGAACTTGGACCCTGTGCATCTTGAACTACGAGCACTAATTTAGTTCCTCTGTGACTACCTTGTCTCCATGAAAAGAAGATAATATCAAAAATCAAAATATCAAAAACTTCCTCTGTATTTAATAGCAAAGATAAGGTTGCAATTATTTATTTGCATCTCCCTGATGCAGTGGATTTTTGAGAAAATCCACTTTCCAGCTTGTTTAATTCCCTTCCCAGTTCAACCCTGAAACAGCAGATTGTCAGCTTTGCCATGCAGAGGTCCTGAGGAAGTTTATGAGTACATAAAAAGGAGGATATTTATTAACTTCTGAGTCATAAACAAACAAGGCTCACTCTGAAACTGTAAAAGTGTAAATATGGAAGTGGTAGTGGATTACCTTTTTTTTAAAAAACAGATTAATAAGAGAAAAAGAGGCAGGGTTTTTTTCCCCAAGAGGTCCTGGAAAAACCCTTTGTAGGGGTTGGTTACTTGAGATGGATCCTGTGGGAAAAGGAAGTGATGTGGATTAGTCTCCTACTGAAAACATTTTCACTGTGGAGGTCAAACCTAGTTTTAGGGCAGCAAAACAGAAGGGTGGAAAACACTTTTATAATTTCCCTGTAATCTAGGAGATGGGTCTGCTGAAATACTAAAAAGAAATTGCAAGTTCCAGCTCAGGTATTTCCACGGTTTCATGACATATTAAATAAGGATCTTTTCCTCCTTACTAGAATCGAGTTCAATTGTAGATAAACTAAACTGTGAGTTTAGAAATTTCTTTTCATTGGCCTCATATGTATGTCAAAACCATCTCTCTTCTGCTTTACGGTCAGGTATATATTGAATGCCAGCTTGGAGGCATTTTTGTCCTATATAAATGTGGAGTTCTACGTTATAACCAGACCTCATTAGGCAACATACAGAAATCCCAACAGGAACAAAACCAGAAAATATTTCAGGAACAGAGGGAGAGGCAGGCCCTGAACTGAAACCCAGCATTTCAAAATCATCTTCGTGAACTGCAAGAGAAATTAGCAGATAAGGCAGCAGCAAAACTGCTGAAGCACAGGAGACTGACTTTAGCTAGCTCAGTGTTGTGACTCTTTTGTTGACCACTGGAGAATATTTTAGGAAAAGATGTAAGGAATTTGGTTACGAGGCAAGGTGACCCTTTCCTGACAGTCAGCATCTTGGGATCTGTCTCCCAATAATCAACTTTAATGACCCACACTGGGCTTCCCTTTTATGTATCTGCCAAATCCCTTTTCAACACATTCAGTGCATTGTTACATTTGCTGCCTGATCAATTTAGGAGGTGCCATCTAGGTATGAAAAGGTATTTTTTCCATTAGAAAAACACAATGACAGTGCTCCATTTCAGCTAGATAAGAAGCTACAATGCAGGCTGGCATGGTTTCAGAGGAGTGTATTACTTGGTAGTTCACTGATGTAAATGCCAAAGGCCTGGATTCAATATAAAGTATTACCCATTTTCTTCTTACACTCTCTTACCTTTCTGAGACAAATCAATTGTTTCCTTGCAGTAGTTATAATCCTGAAAAGAGCTGTCAGACCACAGATTCTGAAAAATACAAACTCTTTAGAATTGTATGGGATGGGTTTTTTTCTTACTTTGTTTTACCCCCTATAGTTAAAATATAGTAACTTTATATATTCTCCTTCTAGATATATTTATTTTATCTTAATAGGAGGTTAAGCAAAACTTGGTTTGTCAAGACTACAGAACAGAATATCCTTATCTTGTTTGCCTTTGCCAGTAAAGGGTTTGTTTAGTCATGCTAGCTACTGCTTTTATGCAAGTCTTGGGACCATTTACAGAGCAGTCAGAAAACATGTCTCTTTCCAAACAGTTTCCCAATGTGGTGATGTATCCTAGCCATTATTTGTGTTCCTTTTAGGATTCTCTTAGGTTAAACCAGATGTTACACTTGCTTTAAGTAATCCAGGGTTTATAATCAGAGCAATAATCCCTTAACCTTTCCTACATTGTATCCTGTTTGTCTTCATGTTGCTCTTTCTGTAAAATCATCCTCAGACATACTTGAGACTAATTGTACCTGCAGTACCAGTGCCATGCCTAACACATCCTGGCACCTGACCTCATCTGTGCACAAATAGGTACCTCTCACATCTGCCCATCAAAGGACCATCACCATAAGATGGAGTTTCATGCCTCTAACAAGGTTGCATATGTGTTATTTGGTGCATTAGAGCTGGTCTCTAAATTATAACATGCAGAATCACAGAATGGCTGGAGCTGGAAGGCATCTCTGGAGATCATCTGGTCTACCCTCCCTGCTAAAGCAGGTTCACCTAAGAAAGTTCAACAGGATCTTATTCAGGTCTGTTTTGAATATCCCTGGAAAAGGAGACTTCATAACCTCTCTGGGCAGTGTGTTCCAGTGCTCTATCACCTTCATAAAAAGGTTTTTCCTCATAGTCAGATGGAGTTTCCTGTGTTTCAATTGAACCTATTACTCCTTTTTCTGCCACTGGGCATCATTGAGGAGAGTCTGGCCCTATCCTCCTGACACCCAGCTCTAAGATATTTGTATGCATGGATGAGGTTCCCTCTCAGTTGTTCCCCTACCAGCTAAACAGGCCCAGCTCTCTCAGCCGTTCTTTTTGGTAAGAGAGATGCTCCACTCCACTAACTGTGCTGCAGTCCTCTAATTGTGTTTGTAGTCCTCCACTGGACCCTCTTCAGTAGTTCCTTGTCTTGTCTTTCTTGAACTGTGGAGTCCAGAACTGGACACAGTGCTTGAGGGCTCAGCAGGGCTGAGCAGAGGGGCAGGGTCACCTCCCTGACCTGCTGGCAGGGCTCCTCCTAATGCACCCAGGATCCCACTGAGTGCCACAAGGGCACTGCTGGCTCAGGGACAGCTTCTTGCCCACCAGGACCCCCAGGTCCTTCTCCACAGAGCTGCCTCTGGTGCCTGGGGTTATTCTTGCCCAGGCGCAGGACCCTGTACTTGTCTTTGTTGACCTTCCTTATGTCCCTCTCTGCCCAGCTCTCCAGTCTGTCCAGGTCTCACTACAGACCACTCCTCCCACTCTTCTATCATCAGCAAGGCAGATTTGCTGACAGTGCACTGTCCCTTCTCCAGCCACTGCTGAATGAGATGAGTGAGATTGGACCCAGTTCTGACCCCTGGAGACACCTCCAGCTAGAGGCCTCCAAATAGACTCTGCACCACTGACCACAACCCTCTGAGATCTGCCATTCTGCCAGTTCTCCATCCAGCTCACTGTCCACTCACCCAGACACACTTCCTGAGCTTACCTATGACACCTTCTATGAAAGTAAGCAAAATGACTTACTGCCCTTCATCACTATAGAGTAGGCTGATGTATACAATTGCTTTCATCTGCAAGGAAAAACTGGACCTAAGAGTTTGGTTTTAAGTCTGTGAATCAGTGATAACAAGGCCATCAGTATATGCAGGCTATAGACTTGGAAAGGAATTTAGAATATACAGAGGGGCAACTACCATTTAAGCAGTTTCTATTCCTACAAACACAAAACGTAACAATTGTGCTAGCCATGAAATAAAACAAAACCCACTATTAACCTGGCTGTGAGATAATCTGATAGTCGGTGTTTTTCAAAGTGTGAAAGCAAAAAACTTTCTTTGAACTAGAAGTCACTAAAGATAACCTTTCTCCTTTCCCCTGCTACAGCCTGGACCTCTGATCCCAGAACTGGATCCTGGGTCCTGGTGGTGGAAAGTCCTTGACTGGTGGCAGCAAAGAGAAAATCATCACCTGTTCAGCCACAAAAACACACACAGGCCTGGAGCACTGTTTGTTAAACAAGATCAGTTAATAGTTGCCCAGCGGAGCTTCAAAGCTTCACAGCACTGTTAATGAAGGCTTTGTAGATGCTGTGTGCCCACCAAAGCTTTGGATTTTGGGATTGGTGTTTAATGCAAGAAACCCAACACTGCTTGGACTTACCCAGTTTTCATAAAAAGGAATATCATTGCTAGGAAATGAGCACAAATTTAAACCACCAGATCTGGTCACAAATTTGTTCAACCATTTAAAATTACTTCATACTAAAAGAGAGGGTAGTTTAGATAAGAGGTTAGGAAGAAATTCTTTATTGTGAGAGTGGTGAGACCCTTAACAGCCTGCCCAGAGAAGTTGTGGATTCCCCATCCCTGGCAGTGTTCAAGGCCTGGTCTAGCGCAAGGTGTCCCTGCCTGTGGAAGGGGGTGGAACTAGATGATCTTCTAGATCCCTTTCAACATTGCAAACATTTTAGCTCAAAAACTGAAATATGTAAGATTAAAGTGATTTTTTTTCTTTATTTCAGTGGAGGGGTTCTAGCTCAGAAGCTATTTTCTAGAAGAAAAAAAAAAAAACAGAATAAAAACCCCACAGAATATTTTAAAGCTTAGCTCATGCTATTAAACATTTTTGCTAGCATTTTCTTAACAGTAGAATATATACAGCCTTATTTTTTTCAGCATAAGCATATGTATGTAGGTATGATTGTATATGAGCATTGAAAACCTAATTTCCATCTGTTTCTGCCTTTCATTTTTGTAAGGGTCAGCTGAAGTATCTTTCTGTAATTCCAGTTTAATCAAATGGTGCTGACACTATGAGACTTATGAATGACATTGGCTTATGAACAATCTTCTTCTGGTCCCTGTCTTCTTTTTGCTGGGCATGGGATCCCTCTGCCATGCAGTGACACATTGGGTACCCAAAGAGGGTACACCCATGACACAGCAATGCAAGGCAGATACCACATTACCTCTGGATGGGGTACCAGAATGCTGTGATGGCCAGACCAGTGAGGATATGAGCACTGCTGAACCTGCTTTTGAGATTTTACCATCCCCAGTTCTGTGATGAGGGGGTTTGTGCAGAGCTGTCAGACATGAATGAGCTGTAGGCACCTTGCTGCCTTCCAGCTCTGCAGAGGCTCCTCAGCCTTCAGCAAGGGGTAACAATGAGCAGCTGAGCAGGGAGTAACACCTTAGGATGCTGCAGACATTTCTTTGTTTGCAAGACTCAGGGATACCCAGGCTCTCTTGCCTTTTCAGAGCCAGCTTGAGCCCTGACCAGCATTGCATCTTGTCTCTTGCAGCAATATTGGTGATACTTAGTAGAGAATACTATTCATGTGTGTTCTCATTAAGCCCACCTAATTTAAGCCTGTATCCTTTTACGCCTGTTGAAACCCAGAACCATAATTTTTCTTCAGGATACTGGAATTTCTTGTACTAGAAGGTTATCTGATGGTGTCCTTCAGAAAGACTCTCCAAAATTGCATCCTTTATCCTGAGTCCCCCTGCAATGCCAGAATTTTTTCAGCATAGTAAAAATATTTCATTCATCAGGAGCTTAGTCATCTGATTCTTGGTGCTGATGCTGCCTTTTGGAACAATGGCTGGCTGCCACTCTGTCTGCTGCTGTAGGAGAGCTGTGCTCAGTAATCTTTGTGTTTCTTTCTCTCTCTCTTTTTAATATCCTTGGCTTTATCATGGGAATTGATTTTTCTAAAATGTCTACCTGGTATATTTTCTCTTCATTAGAAATGGATATGAGGTGTTAATTTGTGCCAATGTCACTGACTTCAGATGATAATGAGTTCAGAAAGGATGGGAAATCAAAGTGTATTACACCATGCATAGAGGAACAAAACTGTGTGGGGAAAATACATGTCTGGGCAAAGTAGCTGGAGGGCACACTACCCCTTCTAACTGTGCCTTTATGTATCTGCCTTTATCCTCCCCTGAAATGATTGGCATGACCAAAGGACCCTGGGGGAAAAGACAGAGAGAACAAGGAGAGTCCCACAAAGCTGTATAATGCATTAGCTGTGAATAAAACAAAGTCAGGGAGCACAGCTCTGATCATCTTTACTCCATCCTCTCTGTCCCTTTGGGGAAGCCTCAGATCACATATGTCAGCTACCAGGGACACAGAAAAAGGTAAGATGAGCTGCCTGTGCACGTGAAGAGTGATGTAGACGCAAATGTAGAGTACACTGATCAAATCCCACATGATGGGAATACATGGTATGGAGCATCCCTGGGTCTGCATTTTTCTCACCCAGCTCCAATGATATCATACTTGTTCCACTTTCATGTGCATAGGAAAAAAGTAGCCCAAAGAGGTTTTGCTTGACTTTATTTCTCCCTGGACTTTCTTATACTTGGAGGGAAAAACAGAAATATTATAATAATGAAATAATATAATAATGAAAAATGTTGGGTAGGAAAGGATTTCATGAAGACTTCTTGATCAGGATATTAGCAGCAGCATTGTTGGTACACCACAGAATCATTTGGATTGGAAAAGACCATTGAGGCCAACCTTTGGCCAATCACTGCCTTGTCAACTGGGCCATAGCGCTGAGTTGTTCCTTGAACATTTCTAGAGATGGCAACACCATCACCTTCCTGGGCAGCCCATTCCATTGCCTTACAACTCCTTCCATGAAGAAATTCCTCCTGCTCTCCAACCTGAACCTCCCCTGGTGCAGATCGAGTCTTTGTCTTGTCCTGGGACCAGAGCAGCATAGATTGCATTTACTGCCCTTAGCCTTGCGCTAATTGCATTTATTGCACAGCAAATCTGCAGTTTCTTTTTTTCCCCCCCTGGAAAGCGAGCCTTAGAAACACTTGTGCACCTTGAGCACAGGGCAGCATGGCACACATAACATGGCAAACTTTCAGCAAATTATCATCAAAGCTATTAAATGCCAATCAACTTAGCTGAAATTAAACTAGGTCAGCTTAGTGGCCTGTTGACAATGTCTCTAATTACTGAACTGATACTGCAATAGTTCCTGGGTAAAATGCACTGTTATTGTTTTTTTTCCTAATTTTTTTTTTTCGCTGTTAAAATTAATGAAGGCCAGAACTTGAAGAACTGAAACCCAAACATGGGCTCTCATATCTGAAGTTCGGTTCCCAAGATTGGCCTGATTTTCAAAGATATTAAAACATCTTTGTTCAACAAAGAGCAACAAATCCCACTGAAACTGATTAATATTTTGAATATTTTGTCTAGATTTTCGGGTTAAACGATTAACAGAGATATGCAAATCACTGATGATCCAAGATAACTGCTTTATTTCTGCTGACACTTCCGACAAGAGATGTCACTGTGGAAAGGAAATGAGTCAGGAGAAATGAATTTCTGAACAGTGTGAATACATTCCTGGCAAGACCATTCCAGGAAAATTAAACAGAGTAGCAGATCAAATACGCAGGCAGATGAACTGCAGTAGCAAAACCCATCACACAAAGAGAGTTTTTCCCTCTGATGTGATGACCTGTGTGGTTCTCACAAAAACCTTTACAACAGAGTGGATAGCTTCCTGAGGCTTGCTCAGAGCAAAGCAAAGGAAATAATACTGACATTTCATGCTTGTAGGGTGTTTGTATTCACTCACTTTTAATGCAGAAACTGATTTGTGACTCTTCCCCTGTATGACAGAAAAAAATCTACCTGAAAGTGGTAAAACTATTACTCCTCCAAATTCCATCAGGTGGTTATTTGCTTATGCAAACTTGAAGAACAACTTTAAAAACTTTTGGATACTGTCATTACCAGGTTGGATGACATAATGACAAACTAAGTTTGTGACAATCTGTGATCATCAAGGATAGGACAGAAGGCTTGCATGCCCTGAAGTCTGTGGGAAATCTGGCATTGAAATTAGAGACACTAATAATTCAACACTGATGCTCCTTTCAGAAATGTTGTCTACATGTGACTTTACCCAACATTTCTCTGTGTGCCTCCTACACATATTTAAATCACTATGGCTACTGTTTTCCATGCAGGGATTATGTCTGAGCAAGACACATGCTTATGTACCCATTTAGATGTCACCTACATTAAGCCATCTTCTTTTGTTCCCAGAACTTCATATTTTTCAATTTTTTTATGTTTTATCTAAAATTGCATTTCATATTGACTTTTAATTTAATACCTTCAGCAGCCCACACATTAGAAGGGAGCAGGTGTCACTGATCTGAAAAAAAATTCTCAAGAAAGGACAATTATTTTAAGCAATACTAACAACCTGATCTAGTTTCTCCAGCTAGGATGCTTTTCAAGTGATGACATGATGATGGGTCAAATTTGAATTCAGTGGTCCTAGAGTAAATCTGAAAAGAGGGAGGAGTGTTTGGTCTACACCCTGAGTTACTGATAGGAGTCCCCAAAGTCAACAGAGTTGAAGGAGCAGAACCAAATATCCCCCTCTGGTTTAGTGACATTATCTTGGATTTATGTCAGTAGAGCTTAGAGGAGACACTCATTTAGCTGAATATTGCCAAGAGGAAAGATCATGGTGAGCTGCTAATATTTGTTGCTGGAAACAATCCAGGAATGATGAAGAAGCCATATTTTTACAAAGCTTTGAAACCATCCCCTAGGCACTCTATGTGGGTCAAGGTACTAGGAAATAATGAAAGTCAAATGGGTCCTAGACCTTTCTAATCCTGTCTGATCCAGCGATCCTCCAATTTTGGTCATTTCACTTGAGTCTCTTAATCAATTTCAGGCCAGCAATGAAGGCAGGTATTTAAGAATGCCTTAAAATCCAGCTAGGCTCCAGCTTAAATAAAAAAAATATAAATATATTCACTTTTTCAGCTTTTTGCAAATGATTGTCAGAATTTCACACAGAAACTCAACTGTTAACAACCCAGTCTGGGAAGGTGCTGAATGCAGGATGGAGGTGAAAGCCATCAGCTGCCAAGGTACAGTAACACGATGGCTCTGAGTGCAAAGCTGTGACACAGTCTGCTCTGAGAGACACTCAGAGTTCTGTCATAAACTGGTTTTACTAAGAAAACAGCTTGTGGGCTGAGAAATCAGCACAGAAAGGAAGTCAGGTTTTTTCTCTCAGAACTCATACAGGCTCGTGCAATTTTATAAACAACGTGCTTTTTTTTTAGCAGCTTGGAATTTAAGACAAATGCATCCCAAAACTGTTTCCTGGTTTCCTTTCACTGTCAAGGGTAGATTTCCTTCTAATGCAGACAATCAGAAAATATTATGAACCTTCACAGGAACTTGGAAATATCTGATGATGATCTCATATGATGGCTCAGATGCTCACTATCAGTCTAAACAAAATATCTTCTGGGGGAAAAAAAGGTATGTAAGAGTGGGTGTATATGTATATGAGTGCTTATGCATGTGAATTTTCTTTCTGCCTCTCCAATGAAAGAGGAACACCTAACTTATTTTCTTGACATATTAAGATCTGGTAAACTATGAGTGAATTCTGTTACTATTTGGTTAAATTAATGTAACAAGGTTCAGGGGAATGATCCAACTTTTTCCAGGTTATGGATGGATATATGTTTTGAATTTCATGACTATTTATGGTTTTGTTAGTAATAGCAGATGAGTTCTATTTCAGACTGACTGTGAGAGTGCTTTGAGGAATCCATACAGCTGATTAGCAGTCACAAACCCACAGTTCATATCCCAAGGAAAACACTGCAGTAATATTGTGCATTCTGCATGCTCACCTCCTTGAGAAGTCAGTGAAATTTAGATGCCTGATCTGATAAACAATACCAAAGTAAAGCCCTTAAATTCCTATTCCAGAAACTAGTTCAAGTTAATTACTAACAAATATTCCCCTTGAAGTCTTTGGTTATGAATTTGTCAGATGAAGCCTCAGACATTGACCCTTTTGTCAAGGTGAACCTAATCAACCCAGATAATTTTTTGTTTATCTGATGGAATGCAGGAATGGAGCTCTAATGACAATCTTCTCTAATTCAAACTGCTATGTAAATATCATAAAAACATACATTAAAAAGATGGCCTGGTTCCAGGCATGAAAATATTGCCCTTTGTGATTAATCGAATGAAGAGAAGAGGGTGATTATAGTGCCAATGCTAAGAAAAAATGTTTAAAAAATCAACCAGCAACAAGAGGTTGTACTACTGTTTATTTTCAGTAGTGCCTATACTGTTTTACCTGGGTTAATATGCTCTGGAAACCTTTAGGATCTTGAAGACTGGTGTCTATCTATGACTTGGATCATTGAGCCTTTCATCCCATGCTTTAGAAATATTTCTTGGCATAATATTTACCTCTTAGAATACAGCCTTATCAAATAAGGGATGGTAAAATAGATAATCCAAATAAGAGAATAAATTCAACAGCAGATAACAATTAAGATATTTGCTTCTTATATTAATATTTCTTTTGCTTTGACTCATTCCTATGTACTTTTTTACTATCTTTTTCCCAAACAAAGTTACTGACAGCACATATTGTAGATGACATGAAATCCCCTGCCAGAAATTACCTTATCTTTTGATATTCACACCATAAGTTTGTGTCTGAGATAGTTATCCTATTGTAATCAAATCCAATAGAGACAACAGAGTTGAGAGTGTGATTGATCTGATCAAAAGCTTCTTCCTTCTCTAGGATAAGGAGTATACCTTAAAGTTTTCTGAGTTTACAGGCCTTTCCTCTATTGATTATGAAGAAAGCTCATGGCCAGAAGTTTAGATATAAGAGTCCACACTACAGTGAGATGTATCTCCTCTCTCCTGACTTTAGACTGACTTAGTAGACACATACACTGGGGTTCCTGGTCTTCCATTTCTTTTTTTTTTTTTTTAAGACAATGAAAAGGAACTTAGAATCTTCTGGTAACACAATTGTTGTTCTGTACCCACAGAAGTACCACAGTGCGTCACTAACCTTGCATCATCATTCAGAGAACAAACACTGGACATGACTTAAAATTTTCCTGTATATCTGTTGTGAATGTGAAAAAAATTACTCATATGAGTTTTGTATGTTTCTCTTCTTCAGTCTATCTGTCTGAGGAGACAGATTTTTTCAGTTCACCTTTAGCATGACACAGATGCCTCACCTAGAAAAACAAGGATCTTATGTTCACTTGTCATCTCTTGATAATGTCTGCAGGAAGCTTAAAGCTTTCCCTGGTTGCTTTGTGTCTCTTTTTTGGACTGTTTTTAAAGACATTCCAAGGTGTTGCTGGACAGCTCCTTTTCCAAAGGGTAGCAGTAGCTGAGGCAACAGGAAACCAAAGAACATCCTGCTTAGTCTGATGAACCCTTTGTTAAAATGACATGTGGGTTTTTAGTGTAGTCCAGAGAGGTACACTATGTCAACCATCTGATGGTTAGTGCTACCTTTTCCTTCCACGTTCTGTATTCTTTTGCCTTCATGGGTTTAACCTAGTTACTTTGGGAGGAGATTGTCAGCATTTTAACCAGACAGATGAATATCTGTTTCTTGAGACTGAATTCAGTTATTTACATGCAGTCCTACTCATTTGTGAATGCCTATGAGATAACTTTAACCTCAGCACTGAGGTTTGACTTTACGTATGTAAATAACAACATTTTACTAGTTGGAATGGCAAGGTTTTTGTAGATAATGATGCCTCTGTTACGATGGAAAGATTGTCAGACTAGATGTGAGATCATATTTGAACTTTGAAGAATGGGACATAATTTAGACAAGTATTCTCAGCCATGATATAGCTGTGTCACATGTTTTCAATATGAAACTTGACCACAGGTTGTAAATGCAAACAAGGCTGGGGAAAGCCAAAATAGCCTCCTTCTGAGAATTATAAAATGACATTTTGGGAAAAGACGGTTCTGTTCCACTATTAAGTGGTTTCTGGATATTGGATATGACAATGTCAAAAGAATTTTCCAAAATGAATAGGTTTGTACTCTGAATGATCTTAAGTTACATATATTTTAATAGCACAGAAAGCAGATGAAACTGTGTCTCTGACATGAGTACACCATCCACAGTAGGCCAGATCTGGTGGAAAGATCTGGAGGCCAAATCAGAATATGTCTCTAATTGTTATTTTTATGTACCCACTCTGTGAGTGTTGTTGCTGCTTACTTTCCCAGTTCAGCTATTCTCCCTCATCTCACAAAAACATCATGTCTGTGTGCACTGATGGACAGCACCAAGGCAATGGCCCTCACACCCACCAAAGCAGGTGGTTTGTGGCCACTCAAATAGGCTCTGAGAAATCATGGTGATAAAACAGAGGAACTGCATTCAACAAGGACTGCACATCTATTTCTGTGGGAGATATTAGGTATATCAGGTGTGGGAAAAAAGATTACTCAGGTAGATCTGCCAATGTAAGTGTGGCGTGACTAAAAAGGAATGTACCTTTTGTGTCTCTTGAAAAGCCTATCAGTGCAATACAAGAGCCATATTGGCTAATAAGTTATGATCCTGGTTAATGGTTATTGAAATGGTTAATCTTTTGTTACCTCCCTTATCTAAAACATTTTTCCAAAGTGATATGATAATATCCTTTTTGCCTCTTTAGGGAAGCCTTGAACAAATAATTTTTTGAGGAAGTTGATAAACTGCTGGTAAGAATGCTAAACAAATTAATTTAAAATTAGTTTAAAAAAAATTTAAAATTAGCGACTATTTCATGTCTTCTGTGAGAAGATATTGAATATATATACATTTTAGCTTATGTGTCTACTTAAAACACTCCCTAGAAAACAAAATATAATTTTAAAAAATGACCAGCTGATCATTACTATTTGATTTCTTATTTTTAGGAAGGTTTCAGCTGAAGGCATCTATTCTTCTAACCAGTCACCAGGACAGCTTCACTGCGATAACAAAACCGTTTTTAATCTTTAGTAAAACTAAGTGTTATGGGCAATTAAGTAGCAGAAAGATAGTGAAAAAATAATATAAAATATGATTCTGAAATGAAATCCACAAAAGCTTTAACAACACAGCAGTCCTGATGCTTTTTGATGAGAAATATATAACATCCTAATTTTTAAGTGCTACTCAGGTGACTGGGGTAGTAAAAAGTGAACCAGACTCATACATTGCTTCTAGTAGCATTTTTGTGGTTTTGGAAGACAAAGAGACACCTCTCTTGACAACCATAAGAACTCTAAATCTGTCCTCCTTTCCCAAGTCTTTCTTTACAGTGACATTTTAGCTCTTAGCAATGTCTTCTGATGGAGACATTTCATCCAGAAAATTCAATTGCCTACTCCTGCTGCTGCTATGGTTACAGATAATGGCATAACTTCTTGTTCTGGTAGAGACAATGGGTTGTTATGATGGGTCAAAGCAAAAAGTTTCAAAGTTAGAAAGATTTCTCTGAAGGACAGGTGGTTGAGTAGCACTTGAAGGAAAATCCTGTATCTTTTCTCTAGAAGTTGAAGAAAGAGTAAGGTTTTCTTTTTCCTTTCTCTGACAGTTTTAAAATTGCATGTGTCTTGTTAAAACATGGCTATGTGTATACGTATTCTTCTAATTATTACTCCAGAATAAAGAACACAACAATATTAGTAGGCAGAGGTGAAATCAGGTGTAGAGGATGATTAGATCCAATCCCACCCAAAGGCTTCCAGCAGACTAAAACCCAAAGATTTGTGTTTTGCCCGAAGCTGTGCTTGTTAAATCCATCTCCTTTCCCTATGCTCAGCTCATTGACTCCCTGGGAATGCCTCTGTCACCCCACAAAATCCTGTGCTTTCAATGAGGTCAGATGATTTTATGTATATGCAATTTTGGCATGGTCCTGTCACTTATAATTCAGTAGTTTATTTGGGGTTTTTGCGGAAGTTCTCTTACAAATCTCCCTCACAATAATGTTCCTGTCTAACCCTTTCTATTGAAAGGGTGATGCAGGAGAAAAGTACGGGGGAAATGTGTCTTTTGGAGATTTACTACTTTTGTAATATTGCCTGTAATTCTCAGGGTTTTTCTGTCCCTTGCACAGCCTGACAATAGGAAGGATACAGCCTTCATTTCCAGCAGCTCTCTAGTAATTTTGCCAAGCCACAGGGATCAAAAACCCTGGGCCAGAATCTTCTCTTATTTACACTGTTATACATTTGAAGATCAAGCCAGCAGAGTCAACACAGTTTCACAACAGTGAAAGTGATATGAGATCAGAGTTTGATGAGGTGCTTTTGGTTGTCTTTCAAGGAATTCAGAGGTATTCAAATACATTTCAGCCTAGGCATTTGCTGAGTATTTCTGCATATTCATGTTAGCCTTGAGGATTTTCTCATCCTGTTCTCTGACACTGGCCACCTCTGCTCAGGTGCTTCATTGTTTAGGCAGCATTAGTGCCAAAACATGAGCTTTTAATGAGATAATGGAAAGCTGTAGAATTAATAGTTAAATTCAACAGTGCTAAGTGCATCTGCTGTTATTGTTGTAATGTTCTCAAAAAATTTAGTGATGCTTTCCCATTCAAATTGTGAGGAATGTTTAAACTGGTTCCTGGAATGGACTTTTCATGGCATACTGCTGAGGGCATGCATTTTATGCCCCGGGATGCTTCATAAGAGCAGGAATGAACATGCAGAGTTTTCTGGGGCAACTTGGAGGACAGCACGGGGAAGAAAAAGCTACACTTTTTCAATGCCATTCCAGCAGTTCCCTCCCACAAACTGTCCGGACTCACAGGCACACCCAGGCTTTGTTCTGAAGGGAACTCATTTCTTCACAGCAAAATAAATTCCAAGAACAAATAACAGTTATGATATTTATGAAGCAGGCAGGGATAGTCAAAGAACCAAGACACACAACTGATACTCAGGTTATCCCAGACCATGAGCATAACTGGATTAGGTTTCACCTATTCTATTGGCCAGTGTGTTGTGAAAAAGTATCTGGACAACTTGCAAAGGGTTAGAGTCAACAATAGGAGCCTGCATGGGGTCACACAGCTGGCTTTGCTCCCCATTTGGTTCCATGGACCAGCATTTGGTTAGAACTAAGGCTTCTTTTTTCCATTGTCCTGCATGGTGCTGACAATGAATAGGCTCCTGGGATTGTGGCTTAAGGGGATTATTAGGCAAAAGAAAAACATGTCTCATACAAAAATCCAGCACTAAAATTTATGAAAGTTTCAAAGACTGATGAAGAGAAGGTGTTGAGCTTTGATTATGGGTTTTCTCAATGTACAAGGCAGAAGAAGGAGAACAAATTCAGGTGGAAGTTTCAGCTCCCTCAAAGCAAACATAGCAGGGTCAGACCAATGCTGGTTTTAATTGCTTGAACCAGAAGGAAAAGAAGACAACAAGGAAGGGCCCCCATATTGTAGCACATTATGTTCTGCTCCTGCTTTTTCTCAAATCCACATGTTGCTGTGGCTATGGTAAAAATGGTTCTTGAGTGGCTGGTATGATTTAACTGCATACACAGCTTTACCAACGTTGCCAAAAATGCTCATTTTTATGTAGACTCTTCCTGCCCATTACAGAGTCAATTCTTTGCATGATCTTGTGGCATCAGAAACAGAAGGATCTGGGTTTTCATGACATTATTCACTTCTCTGTGGGAGCATATGATTGTAAAGTCTGCAAATAAGCTTGCCTGGGGACAAAGGTTTTTCTATTAAGATTTTCTAAGAGGCTCCACAACCTTCAGCATTGCTGAGACTTCTGTTGTGTGTTGACTCATACAGAGAAGCCAGGATGACATTATTTGCTTTCTCCAATTTTAATTATTCCTCTCTTTTTCAGCCCACTGCTCTGCTAGGTCATGGATGACAGTATGGGTTTCAACATCTTTTGAGAGAAAGAAGGGAAGAGCTCTGAAGATAGCGTGCTGCATTTGCAATCATATATGCAGCTCATGACCCTGGCCAAGTAAAAATTGAAATGTAAGGAAGCCCTGATAGATTGCTCTTTATTTCTCCTTCTTTTTCCAGTAAAAAGCATTCTGTCTTCGATGTTGGTTGAACCTCTAAAATGCTCTGCTTCCTTCCTGTCTTTATAATTAGTTTCTTATTTAATGTGTATGTACTTTTATTTTTCTTTTAATGTTTGTACACACTTGTCATTGTAAGAGTGATAAAGAATTGCTTTGATTTTAAGATCCTATTAGCACTTTACTTGAGTAACAAAGAATTGAGACACTTAAACATAATTTCTGGAAATATTTACTCAGTTATTCACTTTTGGGTGCAGTTGTTTATTTTGTGAGAGTAGCCTGCAAAGAGACCACAGATCAAACTGTCAGCTCTGACTGAGTTTCAGTTGGAAACTTCAGCTTTTCAAGTGGAACTCAATGGGCATGAGCTGCTGCATCTTCAAATCAAGATAATATTCATATTAATTTCTTGGAAAGTAAACTGTTTGATATTGTGTTGTATATTTTGTAGCTTCTGTGTTGTAGAACGAGATTTTACCCTTTCTGCATTTATGTGTTTAGTGCAGGCCATTTACTGAAATATTTATTTCTAACTCAGAATCATGAATACTTTCACTCTTCTTCAGCTTTTGGATATACTACGTTGGTGGATTGATCCAGCCTAGAGATCAGGGGCCCACCAAAGCTGGATGGAGAAGAGAAAATATAATAAAAGAAAGCTCATGGGTTGAACAGGGAAAGATCATTTATCAGTTATTGCCATGGGCAAAAGAGACACAAATTTATTATCAATCAAATCAGAGTGGGATAATGAGAAATTAAAATAAATCTTTAAACACCTTCCCCTCATCCCTCCCATCTTCCTGGCCTCAACTTCACCCCTCATTTTCTCTCCCTCCTCCCTCTAGTGGTGCAGGGGGATGGGTTATGGGGGCTGTGGCCAGTTCATCACACATGATCTCTGTCACTCTTTCCTCCTCGGGCCAGGGCTCCTCACACCTGCTCCACCATGGGATCCCTCCCATGTGAGACAGTCCCTCACATACTTCTCCAAAGTGGGTCTCCTTCCCATGGGCCACAGTAATTCATGAACTGCTCCAGCCAGGGTCTTCCACAGAGTCACAGGTTCTGCCAGCAAACCTGCTCCTGCTCTAGCAGAAGAGATTTATTCAGCAACTGAATAAACTTCTTAATATGATTTCAACTTTCCTGTGTAGCTATCTGGGAAACTAGTGGGGAACGGGCATCATGTACTCTATTAGTAGTTTTTGTACATCTACAGGGAAAATAAAAACTAAAAGAAGTTTTTTATAATTAATTTTTTACATGCCATATGTGTGCTCATGAATGCTTCAAAATAATTGCACAGGAGCTGTAGTTTGTTTTGTGCTCAATGTGACCAATTCTGTGCCAACAAGTGATTGTGCTTGTGACTGCCATTTGGCGTGTGCAATAAGGTGTTTGCACTTCTGCATGTGTATTTGGGAGAATACAAACCAGGACCTCACAGTTCACAACAGAACAAATGAAGCATGGCAGTGAGTCACAGAGAAGACTGGCTTTGCATGCAAATTCCTTGAATCAGGAGAAGTGCTGGTTTCTAGGACAAAAGCATCTTGTTTCTCTGATTAACTCTTTACACATTATTTTAAAACTTGCTTATTAGCTGTAATTTGTCTTTTGTAAGCTTGGTAAACAGGTGTTTTAGCCCTCAAGACCTACAGAGGAACAAGTTTTCTTTTTATTTGCATTTTCAAGTGTTCAGTTGTCACAGCCAGCCATTATGCAGAACTGATTCCAGTGACTAATTTGACTTGACATTTTGATGCCTGTTTCTTTCAGAGTTCCATGTTCTTTGGCTGAGCTTGACCTGGGCCATGTCATTCAGCAAGACATACCTCCATTTTTTAACTACTACTCTACTAAAGAATTATATTCAACCTGTCTGTCTATTTTTCTTACATATATCTACCCATAGCTCTCCCAGATTTCCTTTATGTCAGCAAGGTCAAACTCATTCCTCTTCTAATTATACACAGTACCTATTCAAATCTTTGCTATTTGAGCATGTCAGCTGTTGAAGCAATTACATTAGTGTGAATGTCAAAGAAAACTTAAGAAAAGGAGGGAATACAAATAATTTAAACCTTTAAGAGGAAAAGAAATTTATTCTTTCTGTCACTTTATGTGCTAAGTCCACTCAGACAGTATAGTTTCAGGTGCTAAAGAGTCTGGGGACTGAGCTTGAATTTAGGTTTGAAAGGCTCATATTCTTCACTATTCTTTCTTATTAATGTTTAGATGAAAGCCATAAACTGTTGACCAAATTCATTACCTTCAGGGGAGGATCTGGATGTCTGAAGAAGAAGAAATATTCAGCCTTGCTAACTGAAGTTACTGTCTTTGAGATTGCTTAGAACCCCCCAGAAAAGAAGCAGTGAACTAACGCATATGAAGTGAACAGTTGCCAGACTCTATTGATGAAAACATAGTGGAATCTAATAAATTTTCCATTTGTATTGCATCTCTTCCTTCTGGAAAAAATGTATTGAGAAATTTGTTATGATTCTCAGTTCAAATTAAAATCTCTGCATGCTCTTTGCTTTTTGAGTAAAGACTCTCTGTTCTATACTTTATGGTACAGGTCTTTACTGGTAGAAATCCCCTCATTTAGCAGTGGAAAAAGCTTAGACATCCTGATTTTCTTATGTGTTTGTGGTTTAGCATCCTTTTCTTCTGGTGTGTGTAGTTCATCCTCTTACTTAGAAAAGCACAAGGAGCAAGGAGGGAAGTCTTGTGCACATAGGGAGCATTTTATTTTAGTGGTGTTTTGACTGATATATTTTCACATATCTTGTGACTTGGGTTTTCTTTGGCTAGAGACAGTCAATGTAGTATTTGGCACTTAAAAGATTACACAATTAATCTTGCAGATGCTAGTCTGCAGAGCCCTAGACCAAATTTCCCAGAGATGACCACTTTCTGCTCTTGTCCTGCACAAGTACCCCAGTTGTTGTCTAATCTCTGCAGGGAGACCTGGAGGCCAGCTGAGCTTTCTCACCTGATTTTGATCACCTCAAAAGCAGAGGAAAATATCTCTATTTTTCTGGTTGATTTTGCCTGAAGCAGAGTTAAATGTTCAGAGTGTATTTAATCAATTTTGACAGTGGTGTATTCTGCAGTTGTGGCTATATGTGGGGGCCACAGCAAGACAGCACCACTGTTAAACACCCTGTTTTAGTGCTTTGATTTTTGCAATCAGTTACACTTCACAGAAATTGAGTAACAATGAAGCCATCATCTTTGCTGCAGGTCAGCGAAACAAAAAATCTGTGTTTCAACACTGATGATGAGAAACTCCTTTCTCCAGTTGGAATAGAATGGACTGGATGACTGGATTCTACTCATTCTGTAATATTACATCTGAATCTCTTCTGCATCATGAAAGGAAGGTAAGATATATGATTATATCAACAAATACATTCAATTAAAGGTTTTTTTTAAAACTGGCTAATTTACTCCTGTTCATGTTTCAAAGCCATCCATGCACCAGACAGAAATTTTTCAGTTATGCATTTATTTGTGCAGGAATACCAATCAGGTATTTGCAAGACTTGCAAATTACTTCTGAACTCATCACTTCCAACTGAAGAAAAAACCCCAAAACTAAATAAATCTTTCTCACTTTTAAGATAAAGCTGATTTTTATTGTAAAACTCTTTATTATAAAATTTACTTATTTTAACAACAAAACTCTCATAGACTGCATATTTCAGGTTTAAAAATATGTTTCTCTCTTTTACCTTAAAATTATTCAGGAATGAGATTGTTTTGTCTAGGCAAAAAACCACCAAAACAATCTTTCTTCAGTTCCTTCCAAACTTTTTCTTCAAAGCATTTTTTTCAGTACTTTTTTCAAGTTTCTCCAGCTTCTCATGAAAAAAAAATTCACATCTCATTTTTAGGTTAATCAGTCTGGTTTGAAAATTCCATTATCTTCTGTTAAAATTTTCCTTTCATTATGAAACCAAATGAAACAAAGTGATGCAGACTGAGGTTTTATTCACACAAACTGGAATGAGAAGAAAAAAACCAGAGGTGAACTGAACTGGAAGAAAAGTCACCGTGGACATATGCATAAAACTTGCATTGAAATAAAGGAAATAAGGCCTTGAAAAAGATTTAAGACAAATCTTATCAAACTGGACTGATCTTTATAATAAACACACTCAGTCTTGTGATCTAATAACTCATTTCATATTTGGGGAAGTTCGGATTGATATTTTGCAACAGGTTCCAATGTCATGCTTGGGAAATTTTTTTGATTTGTTGCAATTTGGAGGACTGTGATCTAGACAGGGCTGTTGAGCCCAGCATAAACAGCTTCAGAGCTATCAAATCTGGAAATTCCCTTTCAACAAAAACCATCCAAAGTTCAGGAACTCACTATTGCATACAAATTGGGTCAGTTTGTTATGAGAGAGCTCTAAAAGAGATTATTTCATTTCCTGACATTAAAACCACAAATTTGAGGTTTTTTATGATAGCAGAGTTGATCAGTTTCAGAGTGTTTCAGCATTTTGGCATGCCCATAACATGAGGATGCATCATCAACACTAATAAAAGAGCCAGGCTTGATGAAATTTGACCTTCTAGAAACTCCCATTGAGAAGCAAAGCATTCAGCTCTTGGTACTTTCCTTTTTATCTAGCAAGGTGGTTTTAGAGTCTGGATTGGTTGCTCATACCAGGGAAAGAATTCTTCTTCCTCATTGAAAAAAAAAAAAAATCAGGTTTGCAAGTGAAGAGCTAACTTATGTGTTTTAAAATTGAGTCTGCAGAGAAGATAAATCCCAATTCTTCAAATCTAAAAGAATTCCAATCACAAAGTTACAGATGTAAGACTTAAAAAAGTCCATTACATCTGAATGTCAAATCTTTCTGATTTGTTTTGGATATGTGTCTGCAATCTTTACTATATTGGTTTTTATTTCTAAATTGGTGCCTTTAAGTGTAATTCTTTTAATAGTCAAAATAAAGCAAAATTATAGTTAGTATATTAGAATGCAGAAATTTTTACCTGCAATTCTAAGAGAAGGTGGTTGGGTGCATGATCTACAGCCTGCTTTCAATGTTCAATTGGTTTATTAATCTAAAGTATTCTAATTCTCAAACATATTAATTTCACAATAATTCACAATGTGATTTCAAACCAATTGGGAAAACTAGTCCAAATAGATTCAATTACATAAATTAAAAGATATGTCCATACTTTTGCTTGCTTTTGTTTATATGATGAATCTCAAGCCCAACTCTTCACATCTGCCGGCATGTAGTTATAAAATTCTATATTCTAGAATCTGTCTATTAATGTTTATGCAAAACAACATGTACCTTTTCTTATACAAATGATCTATAATTGTACCATAAATTTTTAGCATGCAAATTTTTTTCCAAACAATTGATCCCAATGGGATAAAAAAATATTAACCTTAATTTATTTCCTTATGCCTTATGTATTTTACTATATAATCACATTGTTTTTCTTTAAATTAATGTTGTCTCCATACTGGTTTTCTCTATTTGAAGGTATTAATGAATAAATTTAAACTCTGAATCACAGGTGTTTAAATTGGCTGAGGGAATAAATGTATAACTACATTCATAAATACATATCAAAGCAGTCAAAGGCTTAGCTCTATATTATGCCTTGATGTGTGTGCACAATTTCCATTACTGTTATTGGGAGATAATGTGGGTGTTGTGAGGTCAGAATATATTCTAGGCAGTATCCTGTGACATGTTATTTTCCTACTAGTCCCGTTTTCCCTTCTTTGTATGCTCTTTGCTACAGTAGCATAGCATTTGAATTAGAATTTTAGGAACTTTGAAGAAAGCAATTTTAGAATTTATACCTTTGTCACAACAAAACAATTTTGCAAGTTTCACACTTGTACTGAAAAACCAAAGATCAAAGTATGCTTAGTCAGATGTTGATACCTAAATTGCAAATATCCATGTTTAAGCAGATGGAGCCCTCCTGAATTTCTGTTTTATGATTAGGACCACATACAATGATAGCAATAAAAGAAAAGGACATGGTTACTAATGTGGCAGCACAGGGACATTGGCACCCTGATGGTGGTGCAGAAAGATGTACATGTGGCAGTGAAAACCAGTTGTCCTTTAGGCAGGCTTAAACCTGACAGGTGAAAGCAAAAAAACCATCATGTTGGAAATGTTTTCTCAGGATGTTTAAAACTTATTATGAAAAGTTAAATAAAAGTTCCTCTATATTGCTATTATCAATTTTTGTTATCACTCCAAAAATCCCAATTTTTTCTGCCTTCATCCCAAATTACACTTCTCTGGGTTTTTATCCCAGCTAGTTCAAGGAGTCATCAAAGAATTTGCAGGTTCACAACCCTTATCTGTACAAGAACCAGAGCCAAGGCAATTCCTTAATATTCCTTAATCTAGTGCTTTCCATACTTTTAATGCCATTTGGTTGTGTCTTCAGTTCTCTTGAGAGAAAAGGATGGAGAATGCATAAAACTCAGAAAGATGTTACTCTCAAAATGAAAAAATCAGTGCAGAACATCCCACAGCCCAATTTCAAGAAGTGAGTTGTGCTCCCATTCCTGCTGGGATGTGTGTATAGCTCGGTGCCTAATGAAGTGCTAAGTAGCTCTGCTTAGCCAAGGAAAAGGGTATTATTATTCTTCCTTGTGAAATGGATTAGAGGAAATTATTTAGAAGAAACATCTGAATAAAACAAAACAAAGCAAAACAAAACACACACACAGAGCAAAAAAAAAAAAAAAAGAAAAAAAAAGAAGAAAAAATAAAATAAAGGAACATAAAATTCAACTACCTCACAAGCCAGTAAGAGCTTCTCTAATACTAGATGTGTATCACTGGTGGGTACATTCACTGTTCCCTTAATGTGTCCCAGTTATCAGTAGCAGGCAAGAGAACATACACTTGGAGAGGGTGGATCCAGGTGCCAGGCAGCCACCACCTGCAGACTGTAAAGTTTTCTAATCAGCTTCAGATGACACACACATTTATTTAATTATTTTTCAAGGTGAAAACTTTTCCTATCAATTGATAATTATTAATCTCTAATTGGAAAAGGAAGAAAATGTAAGTGGAGTTAAACACATCCTCTAACACCAGAAAGGATCTCTGATACTGAAATACTGAAGCACTTGATCTGTGTACTGCACAAAGCAAAATGCAAATGCATGAATTAAAGTCGCATTGGTTCTAATGACGTTCAAGACTGTGGTTAAAAACATGCTGTTATGATGTAGTACTGAGGAATTTTATTTGTTAAAAGCACAATATAAGTATTACTGACCTTATTTAGTACTGATCTCTACAGATCTATTAGATGCAATAAAGAAAGAATTAGAAGTACAGAGAAAAATAATAAAGATAATGGTAGAAATATTTCAGCATTGTTTTGCATGCTGTAACAAACTGCAATGTGTGCAAGCAACAGTGGGATAGGTCTTGGTACAACAGGATGATACAATTAACTTGGAAAATCTGCCAGGGGAAGGTGGCATTCTCATAGAAAAGTATAGATTTGGAGGAACCAATTAGAGGTTTAAACCAGAAGAAAAAATGCCCATACAATTTCTTGTATCTATGTCTTGCTTTGGCCATTTTGTTGTGCTCCTGGGGAATTAAGTGCATTTTACTTATAATAGATAAACCTTCCGGGGTTTTTTTAGCCTATGTTTCCTTATGAGATCTTGATCTACTAACTGTGGCATCAATCTCTAGGGCAACAGATGCAAACAAGTTACAGTAATCTCTTGTCTACAGTACTGTCATATTTCATTTTGAAAACCATATGAAAATATTTCCTACAGAAAAACAGTCCTTGCATTCCCTTATTTGTGAATTGCATGCCAGAGTGCTCCAATTAGACATCAAGTGAAGAACATGTCCAAGAGATAATGTGTTTATTTATACCCAATATCTCAACATTGCTCAATTTGAAGTACCACAAATTCTTAGTATGTTCTCAGCTGGAGACAGGTGTTATGCATGGTTCATTGTGTAGACTTGGACCAGATCACCTTGAACAAGCTGAAAGGATTATTCAAGGCTTTTATTTATGTAAATAACAATTTTTTGGTCCACTCTCCAAAGCATAAGGAAATAAATAACTTCAGTAGAGGATGTGATGCCTTTTTATTGGATTATGGTATATAATGTCTGTAAAAGTATTGTTCTCATAAAAATAAATTATTTCAAAGTTTTCAAGTCTGTACCAACCAACACTGATTCCATCAAGGCCACATTTTCTTCTCCTCCTTTAGAAAGGCTGTTTCTTGCATGGGCCCCAGCCCTGCCCTATAGAACAATTGTCTCAGCAAGACCTAATTTCCACGGATTTTTTTGCGACCCCTACTTGATGACCCAACCTACTTTTTTGAGTTGGTCCATGGTCCTGAAGAAGGGAAATAATTACTGAATTGCTGTTATGCCTTCGGCAAAGGCTCCACTAAAGTATGATACAATAGTTAGAAGAAACTTTATTAAGACCATGATAATGACTAAAATGCATTCCAGATTTACTGGTGTGGATTTTCTCAGCTGAGCTATGGAGAAAATAAATAAAATACCATCAAATAAATAAAATACTATCAAAATAAATAAAGTCAACAGTGTTTCTGCTGGGGGAAATTGGTGCCATACAACAAAAAAAAGTCTCCACTGTTATGTGCTATGTGATATTCTGTTGGATGCTTTTAGGCAAACAATGGCAAAATATGCTCATCCTCTCTTGCAAATCTGTCCAAAGTTTGGACTCACTTTGCAAGAAGGTAGGATTTTCAATGTAAGCATTTCTACAAAATTGAAGAAAGTCATTTAGCCAAATTTTGTGGTTGAGCAGGAAATGGGAAAGAAAGAGCCTGAAACCATTCAAAAGAAATTTAAGAGAGACTTGGTTAAGAGTCTAATTTGTCCATTGTATATGTGCACATACCTTGCAACATGTTTATTTTGAAGCAAGGTAGTTAAAATTTTATGTTAAAGCCCTTGTTTTATGATATGCACTTAACTGCATTGCATTTCTCACTTGCTATTTCTAAGTTTTGAGTGCATGACTTTGAAATGTCAGGGTTCTTTCAAAAGGGTGTCTGTGCATGAAGGAGAAAGAGGCTAATTTCCTAGGGTTCTAATAAAGGAAAAAGGAGAAAAAGAAAACAAAACTTCCATCAGGTAGTAACTGAGTGACTTGCACAGGTGCCCTTTCAGCCCCTTTGCATCCACTGCAGAGACCTCTTGTCTCTGGAGCTAGTTTGGTGACTCCTGGGTGATGTTCTCATACTTTCTGCTGAATGGCACTAGCAGATACAAAAATCCACATTTTCCCAGTGGAGTTGCACAAAATGTTTGCTGAGGGGTTTGAGAACTGTGAAGCTTCAGATACATCTGCTCCATTTTGTCCAAGTGCTACCTGTCCTACTATACAATGCCACACCTGACTTCCAAACTCTTGGTGAGCTGAATTTTCTTGGATAACACTGGGCTGTATCCTCCTTCAGAGAACCTGGGCCTAGCCATCAGCAGAGGAAACACTGAGTTCACACAAAGAGTGAGAAAGAAAGAGGCACTTCCAGGCCTTGAGAGCTGGCAGCAGGCAGGAAAACACAACCAGTGCGGAAGGAATTTCTAAGCATGCAGCTGCCAACTGCCTCAGTTCTTGTCTGAGCATGGACAAACTCAGGGGCCTTTCAAAAGGCTACAACTAAGCGACAGAAATGGCATGCAAAATATCCTTAGTCCTGACTTCACTTCCCACCTGTTACATTTTGAGTCTCTACCACACAAAAACACATATTCAGTGTTACCCTAAAAAACAGTTGTTTTATTTGTCTGAAATGGGCAACCACTGTTACCTGAGTGTCTTTGTGAAAAATGTATGAGGTGTTTTGAGAGACAGTGTCTTTAAAAATTCAGTCTGAGACAGATAACAAGTCTGGAAAATTTTAGCCTGAGTTCTTACAGTTTGACAGAATTCTAAGCCACTGAAAATAAAAATTTATTAGGAGTGTTGGGTAACTTCAAATTTAGGCAGCGTTGCCACCTCTATTAGCAATATATGTGAAAATTCAACAGCTAGCTACAGAAAAGGAGACTCATGTATTAGAGTGTTGGTCTATTAATATGCATATGGAGAAAGAGAGAAAATAAAATGCTTCTTTCCCTATTTTTTTAATGAGACAGAATCATATGTTAGAAAGAAAAACAGACATACTTAAGAAATTAAATTGAACAGAAATAGGAACAACTCTGGGTTTATACATTCCCTTGACAAATCTCTCAAGTTTTTATGACTGTATAATCCAGCTCCTGTCACAGTTTTCTGCCATGGCATCTTTCAGATGATTGGTTTTGTGCATAGTTATTAGTCTGATGCTGCTAATCTCTCATTTCTGAAGGAATAAACTCAAGTGCTTCTAGCTGAATGCTTATACTTTCTTTTAAAAGGATGTAATTCAGGTGTCTTAATGGGAAAGTGGATGATCCATATTTAAAGACAATGTTTGATGTTTTGTACATGCCAGGTGGTCTAGAAACTGGGCAGTATATGGGCAGTATTTTCCAGTTGTATCTGGAAGATGACTGATAATATTCAACTGTAGTTAATTAGGAAAAACAATTGGTGGGATTTCTTCCACGTGTTTTGGTAGGGTTAAAAGTAATGCATGTACACCAACTCAGTTTCCCCATCTGTGGAGAGGGTGTCTCATCCCCACAGGGCACAGGTTTGTACCACAGAAGGATTAACCCCCCTGTGGAGCTGCTTATTTTTCCCTCTTAATGTATAGAAAGAATGATCTAAATGATTTGTGCACACCAGGCATGCAACATGGCTACACCTAATGGAGATGAAATTCACTTGGGTTGTAATAATTGTCACCCTTCCTGCAGAGATGAAGCTTACATAGACCTGAATGTTTTGATGTCTTCACAGTGATCTCATCAACTATTAGCAGCTTGGGTTTATTTTATCCTGACTTAAGACCGAATTCTGAACAGATGCAAAAATAGTAAACTTCGTCTCCAACTATGCAGGATACAGGTGAACCCTGGTTCTGAGTCTTCTCTTCAGCATTTTGTGCTTTTTATCACAAGACATTCCTCAGTTACCTACTAACGTTAGCATAGCTCTACAAAATTTTCAAATCTTGCTTGTAGACTTTATCTGAGCCTTCAGCCAGAAAAAGAAAGTATGAGTAAAAAGTGTGCCTTTTAGAGCAAAATGCTATTTTTGAATGTGTTCTTAACATTGATCTGGAGCAACCAAAACATAGTAAATATGTGAGCATTCCTACTCATTCTGGTTTATCAACTTTCTTTTTGCTTGTTTCTTGACTTTGGAAACTAATTCTACTCATTAGTTCCTGTCAACAGTAAAGAATCATAAGTATTTTTGCTTTCATCACACAAGAAACTCTACAGCTTGTCTTCTTTTCAATCTCCTTCTGGAACCTATTCTGGTTTTGGATATCAAAAGACTAAACATCTGTTCCCCTGTTGATACTAGCCTTATGTCCCAAGAGTCACATTTTTTTTCCATTGCCACTTTTAGATTTTCTCCTAGTATTGAATAGCACAGGAGCTTCTACCACAAGAAAGTCATGAACCTTAGGTGAGACCTCTGGGTTTAGCTGCAGTTCGAGGGATTATGGCCCCTTTAGACAAAAAGTGGCACTACCTCTAGAGAGAGTCTTGGTGATTCAACCTCCAAACTTCCTGCAGTCTATGTCCTGTATTTTGTTCTCCAAAGGACAAGAGACCTGTGACTGCCTTCTTTACATCTCAGTTAAGCAAACTCTAAGTCCAGAGGCTGATGAACAGATGTTGTCTCTGCTCACCTCTCACCATGTGACCTCTGAAACCTATTCTGAGAAATATCTCTTTGTTCCTCAGAAGAAAGGCATTCTCCCTACTTGTCCTAGGCTGTTCAAAACATGCCAGCAAAGAGAAGGGTTTCTTCTCCCTTCTTTCCTTGGAGTTATGCAAAGACCAGAAGCATTTATGGTCTCAGTTTCCCAGTGATCCTTCCCACCTTACTTTGCCGCAGAGATCTCTTTGTCCACTACTTGTCTTGTCATGTGTCAAATGAGAAAGAAGAGCTGTCTGTGCCTGATTCATTCTTTGAAGTATCTGCCACAGCAGTGTAATAAATAACCAGAAACTTTGTGTCCTTAAAATGAGAAATCAATCCACAGAGGCAACTTTTAGATATTTCTAGAATAAGAATCCAAGGAGAAGGAAGATTAGGTGAAGAAGTGAAGAACTTGGCTGTCACCTTGCCTCATGTTTGTTAATTGAACACAGCTGTAAGAAGAGGCAGCATTCAGCTTCAGGGTTCTTTCTGTGTGGAAAGCCAAGGTGAATTCCCTGATTTGCTACAAAAGCTCTCTTCTTTCAGCTGGATTATTGATTTCTTTGACATATTTTAAACATCTCTTTCTAGCTTCTGCTTTTTTCCTTTCCAGACTCTGCCTGCCCTCCTCTGGTCTTTCCACACCTTCACAGGCAAGGAATTGAAATGTTGAAATATTTGATAACCAGAAAATATTATAAGAAGAAAGAAAGAAGGTGTGAATAAAATAGAACTGGTTAAGGCAGTTACGCTGAATATGATGCCTTGCCTTTATCTTAGTATAAGTAATGTGAGAAGTTTTTACCAAATTTAGGACCATTGGCCTATAGTCCAGGTAGGGTTTTTTCTCACACCTTGTTCAGGCACCTCAAAAGTCTCGTGACAAATGACTGTGTCTGTGTGGGCAAAATGTTTATTTCAGGAAAGAACAGTGAAATGACCCACACTTCTTGGGTCACAGTAAAGTATCTACTAAAGTACATATCATCCTGTCTTTTTAGATTACCTTTTTCAATTTTAAAATGCATATGAAAATTTAGGATTCAAAAGTTTGTAGAAAAATAAAAATCAAACAAGATTGTTAGCATGAAATAATGAAAGAGACTTGTTATTTGGTTGTGATGTTTTCTCCCTCTCCCCAAAGTTACAGATAATTTCAAACTTCTGCTGGCAGTACACAGGGAAAATATCTTCTGAAGTTTGTCAATACATTTATTAATTTTTTGTTCCTGTTCTTCCTGACCATGTGATGTAGCTGGGCAGGTATAGAGCAAGAGAGAAAGAATGAAGATATTCACAACAATGGGGCAGTGCTGGAGAGTTCCTATCTGACTTGTGATGACAAATGATGTTTCAAAGTAATCACTGCCTGGAATGACTGATACACACAAGAAAAAGACAATATATCCTAGTGATTTCTGTTACTCTTTCTTAAATTTTAAAAACATTTACTTATTCTTTGCATGCTATTCTAAAATATTCACAAGGATCAGTGATATTCAGGGATTTTGTACTGAGCAGCTGGAAATCTTTCGTGACTGATCTGACTCACCGTGTCCTCCTCATAAGTGCAATCTTCACCAATCCCCAGAGATACCTCCTTTTACAGGGAAAAATGTAAAAGCAGCACTGTGGAAACATTTTGCAGGATGTCTTTGCACTGAAGTTAAGTGCAGTGCAATGTGGCTGAAAACACAGCCCCCCTGATGCCTCCAGAAACCCATCACAGAGCTGTAGAGTGGTTTGTGTTGGAAGGGACCTCAAAGATCAGCCAGTCCCAGCCATGAGCAGGGGCACTTCACTAGGCCAGGTTGCTCAGAGCCCCATCCAACCTGGCCATAAACTCTTCCAGGGATGGGGCACCCACCATGTCTCTGGGCAACCTGTTCCAGTGCCTTGCCACTCTCACAGTAAAGAATTTCTTCCTAATGTCTCATCTAACTTTACGCTCCATATTATTTCAATTTAAAACTCTTACTCCTAGTTCTACTACCACACTTCCTGATAAAAATTCTCTTTCCACCTCTTTCTAGTACTGGATGGTTACTATAAGGTCTCTGGAGCCTTCACTTCTCTAGTCTGAATGACCCCATCTGCCTCAGACTGTGCTCAAAGCAGAGGTGCTCCAGCCTCTCATCAACTTTATTGTCCTCCTCTGAACCCACTCAAGCAGGTCTATGATCTCCTTGAGATGGCATGGAACCACAAAGTGGTACCTGGGAGTCCAACTTGATACTTAACTAAGAAACTATGTGAAGAAATTAAATAAAATTCTGAGTCTTCAGTAGATGTAATACATTTCATCCCTGGCTGGCATGCAGACACCTCAATACAAGGTATTTTCTTCAACTGAGTCCTTCTCTGAAGGGCAAGTTTAATAAAATCAAATCATGTTGCAGCAAAAGTTCTAGCTTTTCCAGTATCTGAGGTTAATAATTTCTTAAAACATCCTTTAGAAAATTTCCAGACCAAAATAATTTGTCCTAAACCCTCCAACGTATTACTCAAATGGTTTCTCTCATTTAAAGTACTGTGAAGTTCCTAAGGCAATTTCTTTGGTTTTTTTGCTTCCACATTTAAAATTTCACAATGATGTGGTCATAAATTAAACATCTACAAGTATTTCCAATGTTTCCTGATTAAACTCTGTTATTTTTAGCTGCATATAAAGGTATGAAACCAGCTTAAGCCCTCTTCTAGATTCTGTAAAAACTACAATGAATGCCAGTCTCTAACTAGATAGTTTTTAATTTGAGGCATATTCTGTTGGTGATGAGCATGAGTAAATTTCCCATTAGTCTGTATGAATCACTAATTTATACTGTAACATCTTAATTTCACATCAATTAATTGTGTTTATTGGTTTAAGATATTCATGTGGCAAAAGGTTTTGAGAAAGATGAGTAATCAAACTGTTTTGAAAAGCAGCTGGTTTTTCACAGTTGACAGGAAGTTCTACTTTTTGTGTGAAAGGGATTACAAAAATTTCTGCAGTCATACAGGAAGAAAAAATCCCCAGTATTTTTAAATCATGTCTATTGAATTGAGTGCTATATCCATGAGATTCTGCAGCCTGTCTACTCAATTCATTCACAAAAAATAATAATAAAAAAAAATAGGCATTGAGAGGGAGGGGGAAATACAGAGGGAGTTAGAAATAGTGGGTTTTCCTGGCAATTGGTTATCAAAGGCCCCTGTTGCTGAAATAAATGGCAACTTTGCAATTGTATCTTCTCTCTGTCAGCAAATAAGTGAGAAGGAAGTACAGTGTGCAGTTGATCAAACAGGGGAAGACTGTATAGGTGAAAACATACCTAAAACTTGCTTATTGACTGAGTAATTGAGACTTTCTGTATGCTCATGCCTGGTACTGAAATCATGGAGTTACTATTGCAGGAGACCAAGAGAACTAGGCTGTAGAATCATGGAAACATGGAATGGTTTGGGTTGGAAGGGACCTTAAAAATCATCTTGTTCCAACCCCCTGTCATGGGCAGGGACACTTTCCACTGGAAAATCAGGAAATGCTTCTTACTGCAATGGACATTCACATCAGTTTAGAGAGAGTTTCCAAAGTGCATTCATTAGCTCATGTTTAACAGTCATTCCTTATTTACCTCTCTAAGTATTCCCCTCTATGAGACTAGAAACTGCTCTAAGAATGAAACTGGCCCCTTTTTGATGTCTCAAGTGCTCAGCTAGAGCACACAGGGAACATCTGGATCATCTGCTTTACCATTTGTGTGTACTCCACTTTCACCCTATTTTCCTTCTACCTAAAATTCTGTCTTTTCATTTGTTCTTCCTACTTATTTCCACCCTGAAGGCTCAGATTTGCATCCAGTGAAGCCAGTATGAATGCTATATGAGAAAGTTTAAGCCTTGAGACTGTGACTTAACAAGGTACTTAAGTGAATGCCTGACTTAGCACACGAGAACCTTCTCACTGAAAGCAGCAGAAAGATTGCTACTGGCCTAATTGGGAACAAGAGCCTTCTATGAACCATTAAGCAGCTGCTGAATTCCACAGCAGCAGTGGCTGTATTTAAATGATAGGCTGGGTGTGAGCTCTGTGAACAGTTTATGATGTGCTTGGGATCCTTAAGAATGAGAGCACCTCTATGCCAGCTGCACCCAGCCATGGAATTTACCTGTCTAGACAATGTATCTGTGGGTCCACAGCCACCAAGAAGCTTGTAAAAAGCAAAAAGGTATTTTGCAGAACAAATTGAAAACTATATCTGCCCAAACTTGAGGGTAATCTGTGAAAAATATTTCTCAAGACTTTCCAGAAGAAATGGAAATTATTTTATACGTCTCTCTATCACATGCCAGAATAGGATTTTAAAGCACTTTCTGGTACACACATATCCAGGCGTGCACACACGTTTACATACAGGATATTGCTCACAGACTCTTCAGTCTAGCAGGGCAAGACTAGGAATAATATTTCTGAGTTGGCTCTGATCTTGTCTTCTGATGTTCCAGAAAGTAAACTCTCACCATCAGTTAACAATAAATACTTGAGAAAAGCATAAATTATTTGTGTTATAAATGCCAGAATATTAGCAAAGCCTGATGAATTCATCCACAGACACAGTCCTATTTTGTTACTCCAATGTAATATTTGGTACTCCCGTAGGAGGTGTTTGGTGTGTAGGTGAGTGTGATATAGTCATAGGTACATTGTGCAGCCTGTAGAGAAATGGCTGTGACTGATGTGAGAGACAGTAAATGTGGTGATAAATAGGAAAAGATAACGCTCGTCTTTGTAGGTTGGTGTGATCCTCTCACTGTCCTTTATAGTAAGGTGAATTTATGGTGCATTTAAAGCTGTGAGATGCACGCCCCTCCATTTCCTTCATCTTCTACCCACTGTAAAGCATCATAATCCATGGGATGCCAGGGAAAATATCTATGCCCTAGCTCATAGTTCAGTGAAGAACTCTGTTGTGATTGCACTGCCTTTTACCCTACAGGAAACTGAACCTTGGCAGTGCCAGTGGAGCATCCTGGTCCTCTTCCAGCTCAGGATGCCCCAAGTGAGAGGCTGAGACTCATGTCATATCCCCAAGCACAGGCAATACACCAGCTGTACATATCCCTTGCTCAGTGTGCTCAATAGGAGGATGGTTTTTGGGATCATTTTAAATGGTTTTGGTGTAAATGCAGTATGGGATAGTGGCCATTTAAATCCCACTTTGTGCCTTCCCCTGCACTAGGCTCTGGGTTAAGTGATTCAGAAATGCTGTTGTAGTGTTTGTTATTGCTGCTGCTTACCCACAAACTCCTAAAAAGTTGTAGCCTAAACCAGCCATTCAACAGACTCTGCCTTACTGATTGAAGACTGTTCATGCAATGCACACAAAAATGGTGTTGAAAATCTGATAAATATAGGCTGCCATGGGTTTAGGAGATCACACAGGACAGTGTGTCCATAAATAGGCTATTTTTCTTAGAAATTTAACACTCTGTGGGTTTTTTTATCTAAGATGTGTGCACCGTGTCTGGAAAGACCTTCTTCTTTTAAAGTTGTATTTGAGGTTTGCATGTAATTTATTTTAAATCAGCACAGGAAAACAGCTATTTTTGGGTTTTTTTTTTAGTTTAGGCTTTTCACTCTAAACTTTTAACATAATACTTTCAGCCCTGCTTGGCTACATAATTTGGCGCCTGTGAACACCTCTTGCCAATCTCTTTAAGAATACCTTCCTGTTTGTGCCTATGGTTACACAATTCCCACAACTGTGCAAGCAGCCAGAAGAGTTACTGCTCTTGAAGGGTTTCCTATGAGGTAAAACTTCCAACAGTGCTAAAAGACATGCAGAAACAGCAATTTCAGAAGCATCACACAAGTGCTCAGGCAGACTTATTAGAAAGAAGAGATTCTTCTGCATTATCTTGGAATGTAATGAAACTCTCCTTTTAAGGGTTGCACTTTGACACAATAGACTGAAACCTCTCATTGGTCCCAGAGTTTGTATGTGGAAATTACTAAAGGGCTGCTTGCAGTTTGCAAGTGAGAGCTAGAGAAGAGCAGAAAGATCACTGCCCTTAAAGAAGAGTATCACTTCTGCAGAATGGTTAGACCAAGGAAAGCCATCTGCAACCACTTTTGTTTTGTTATTGGGAACAGCAGCAGTCATCATCTGGGGGAGGTTGTGGCCTCAACTCTAAAGCACAGCACTGTCTGATATGGTCTTGGACTTGAAGCTGCACATAAAATATCATGTGCTTTAGAGTTTAGGAAGTGTTCAAGGATATTTGCCAAAAATTTGGACAGAAAGGCATTGTCTTACTGCTTGTTGACTTTAAAGGGCACACCTAATATTCGCTTACTGGGTAAAGAAAGGACTAATAATTAAAGGTTCATTGACTTTACAACTTTATAATTTAGAAGGGATAGGCATTAAAGAAACTATATTTGCATGGGATATGAGATATGTGGGGATGAGAAGACGAGATACTATAAACTCAGAACAGTTCCTGATGTCTTGACAAAGCATGATCAAAGTCTTAGAGTGATGCTGATGAAAATAGCTGAGCAGTTGAATTCCTCTGATGCTTCAGGAACACCAGGAAAAATAATAGAGCATCCTCCCAGTCACCTAAAGTTGAGAAACACATTTGCTCCTTTCCCCATTTTCCCAATATACCACCTAGTTAATTCTCCCTATGACCTCTTCAGCCAGCCTTTCTGAATTGTTACAATTGAGAGCATTTGATTAAGTTGAATTGTCACTCCTGAAAATCTTTGTTTCTTTGGCTGGCCCTGAAATTCTCAAGCTGCCTCTGATCCCTGTTGTTCAAGATTTTTGGCAGAGTATTTTATTTCTGCATCATGTTATGTATTCTTATTTTTAGCTTGTTCAGGCAATTCCTAAAGTGTTTGTTTCTAGTTTAACTAATTTCTTAATAGCTGCATCTGTTGGGTTGGGGCTCAGTTCAGGAAAAACAATGGCTGGGTTTTATTGTTTATGAATTCCCTAAGTGCATGGCTCTGCAAAGATAACTAGATGGAAAGTCACAATTTCAAAACACTATTGCTAGATGACTTAGGCTCAAAAATAATTAGGCACTTAGAAAGCTGATTTTCTATGAAAATCAAGACTATGCAGGAGACCCTTGACTGGAGATCTGAGGCTTGGAAAATGAACCTATGAATATTTGGAATTTTACTCCTGACTGTGATTCAGTAAAGGGCATCTTGTAACCCACTCATTACAAGTAGTCCCATTAAACTCTGTTTACCTCACCATGAGTGAACTGGGTTATGACCTCAGTGGGGACAGCAGCAGTGAGTAATTGAAACAGATGGACGGGATGTTAAAAGAGGCAATATTATAATTGTATATGCCTATTATCTCAGGCTCTCCTTTTGTTCCTGTATCATCAGCATGGTAAATATTATTGCTGTTTCAAGTAACTAGTAGAAGATAAGTTGGCTTGGTGTGCTTGGCTACATTTTTCACTTGCTTATCACTTTGTTAAACAGTAGTTGGTTGGACTAAAATTGTTTAGTCTTTGTGGATAATTTTGTTTGCTTTTTATTTTCTTTTGGATTCTTTGAAAATGTGATGTGGAGGAGGTTTGTGAGGTATGAGGATGGTGACAATGCTTTTTCCTTCACCCTAGAATTGTTTTGCTGGGAAGCTATTTTGAAGGGAGGCTTTGGGCCTTACAGGCTTCAAAGCAGGGAATAGAATTTTGGCAAAGGGTGGGCTTGCTATGCAGAATCTTTTGCTTTCTGTGTAAAAAACATAGTCAAATCATGAGTGTTTGAAAATAATCACTTTCCACACGCTGAAATCTTGTTTAAGATCGGGGAAACAGTTCCCTGTCTTGACAGAGCAGGCTCCAATCCCAACAGTGAACAAGGACACCCATTACCAGAGCTGCAAGATGGGACAAACTTCTTTAGAACTATTCTTCCTTGTTTCTTGTTCCCTGGGATTGTGGTGGCAGTAGTCACTGAAAATTACAAAAGATTCTCTGCTCTGTCAGAGTTCTCCCTGCTGATGCCACCACTAGGACTGTGTCCAGCTGAACCAAGGGTATGAGCAGAGGTGAGAACAATCTGTCCAGTACCTCTGTCAGGGGGAATATATGGATCTCACTAGGAAGTCTCAAATGTCAAAATATTGTAACTGCATTGAAGACTCATCCAGAAATAAATCTACTTGCCCAAATTAGTGTCCCACTTTGGATCAAACTCCCCAAATTAATTTTTGCTATAATATTTAATTTTCTATGCTACTCTCTGAAGAGTGAAAGAAGAAAATGGATGTTTCACTCTTCAGAACTTCAGGGAAAACCTGTTCTGCCGCATTTTCTTCTCTTAGCTGGAGTTTTGCCAGCTCATCAAAGCTAATATCCCTCCTTCTGCAAATAAATGCCAAGGGATCTTTAATTAGCTAAAATGACCAGCAGTCAGGACCTTGATTTCTCGCTTAATCTGAAAATAGCACAGTGTCCCTTAGCACTCTGCTAGAACATTGGCAGAGTACCAACAGAGAGAAAATAGTGCCATTTACTTCATCATACACTTCCTGCAGTTCCCCCTACATTTCTAGTTGAGTTCATCTCAACAGCTGGAGAAGGGCATTGTAGTTTCTGCAGCTTGTGGTAAGGGAATTCATGCTTTCTTTGGTAATTGTTTGTAGGGCTGTTTCAGATCTTTTGGATTAGTTCATTCGAACGTTAATACAGCAAACTCTAGTGGTCACTATGGTGCAGTGGAAAAGAGTGAAAAAGGCAGCCCCAACATCTCCTCTACTATGATTTATCCACAGGTGAAACTTGGACTCCACCCCTTGTACTCATTCTGCACCACAGACTGCTGTTCTTAGCACAACCCTTTAACACCTGCACCAACAGAGAACAAAGGCTGAGCAAGATGTTGCAGGAGTCTCAGTGAGCTGTTCCAAAATCTCTGAAATCTCTGCAAGTAGTCATAGGATCACTGCAATAGCAACCTGGATGAGTGTGCCTGCAGCAAAACTCCCTTCCCACAGCTCCCAGGAAGAGATGGGAAAGCTCTAATATTGTGGATTGTTTCATCCTTGCCTTAGGTGCTAAGTCAAAATCAACAGAATGTAACAACTCCAAAGTATGCTTTGACATATCTCTCATCTTCAGGTACTCATCAGTGGATCACAATAACACAGAAAATGCTGAGATGAGCACTTAAAACAGCAAATTTCTGTGTCCTGCAGGAAAGACATCCCAGTGTCAGTGGAGGCAGTAGAGTGGATGCAGCAGGGAGCAGAATGTTGTGGTGGCATTGGACACAATGGGAACATGCTGCCAAGGGCCAACTTCCTGGCTTTGCACAAAGACTTGTGACCCATTTTTGCAGAGATCTGTTTGGTTTTGATTTTAACTGGCAGTGCTGAAGTGGAAACAAAAAGAAAAAAAGAAGAAAAAAGATGGCCATAATAAATAATGAAAGCCAAATATTCTGGTATAAATAAGTATAATCCTGCCTAAATTAACAGAGACTGGCCTAATTCAGATGTAGACATCTACATAGATGTCAAGTAGTTCTCTCCTTACCTATAACTCATCTCTTGGAAGAAACAATAAGCTTTCATGTCACTGTTAATTAGAGTCTGAATGTGATGACTCCACAGTTGCCTTTTAGTTCCTTATATTTCTGGGCTGGACAGTGCAAGACACATCCGTTCCATGGAAGACAGGGTATGGGGAGGGTGGGGGCTGGTACAATTGCCTCCTGTTTTGCTGCTCAGCTGCTTGTCCTGCTCTCCTCAGCACTGCAGTGCAGGGCCTGTTTTCCATGGCTTCTGACACATGGCTTGCAGCACAGGTGTGACCAAACCACACATTTAAATTTCTTAATGCTTCTACTCCACACTTCTTCAATTTCTTCCCATGGAATCCCAGTAGTAACAGTGAAGTTTTTCCAAGGGTAAAAGCCTCAAAGCACCACTGTGAGTAAAAAAAGAAAATATTTTTATGCCCAGTTTACAGACAGGGAAGTAGAAGTTCTTTAATTACTTCCTCTGCATCATTGTAAAACTAGACTTACATGAAGAATGAGTTAGAATGAGAACACAGAGGTTTTCTCTTCCAGCCTGTATTTATTTCCATGGTCCTCTTTCTTTCAAGAGACTCTACATTATAATTAAATTAACAACAAATATGGTTAAAGTAAGTGGTTCAGTTAGGGTTTTCTGGAACATTATATATAGAGACTGCTTTCAAGCAAGAGTGGATTTTTTCTTTCTCTTTCCTTTTTTTTTTTTTCTGCTGTAAGCCTCTATTTCCTGCTTTCTTTGAAAAATTGCACTACGAATTATCAAGAGGTCACATATTCTAGCATTCAGCAGGAGCTGCCAAACCTGCAATAAATATTCTCTTTAAAGTAACATCTTGCGTGTTTCACTTCACACATGGCCCCGGAGCTTATAGGTCATGCACAAATACAATGGTGGTCTTTCATGACCACAAGTTTCTAAATTTCTGTGTTTTGCATCCTCTCCATCTGTGGGACTGCTTCTGGTCTCATAACTTTTCAAAGAATGACTCTGGCATATTCAGAATTTTGTTTTTCACACCCTTCTCCCCACAAATGTGAAATTAATTGGTTCACAGCTCTTTGCAGGACTGCATGTAATTCAGTTTAGGGCATTACTAATGCTCTTAGAGGTCTTTTACAAGCTAAATTATTCTATGATTCTGCATCTGCTCTAGGTCATACCAAGTGTCCATCTAGCCCATTGACCCCTGCTAGCAATGCCCATGCAAGGAACTATAGAGAAAAGTAAGAAAAGAGCAAATACACCAAGTGTCTGCAACCTCCCAGCTTTTGGGACAAGTGAATAATTGTATAATATTCTGATGTGAACTGCACAGCACCCAGAACCATAGGTATGGCAAGATAAGGTTATTAAGAAAGGAATTGAGGTAGTTTTGATGAATATAAAAATCAGGTTTCAATTCCTACTGGACATGGAAACAATTGATTGGATAAGAGTAAAAAATGGAATTTGCAAAAGCTCAGGACCTTCGTTTCCACGAGGTTTTGTGGCTACAGAAATTCATGGCTACAGGAATTGAAGACCAGAATTACAAGAAGAAAGAACATTTGTGCAGATTAAGAACTACAGGTTTTTTACCCAATATAGATACTTAATTAATGAGACTTAATACTGATGCTTAAATCTTATAACATTTGTTCTTCCCAAAAGACTGAATGAAGATTTGTAATTTTTTTAAACTTCCAGTTATTAATGTCAACAATACACTTAAATGATAATTAAGTCACTGCAAACTCCTTTTGGTTCAAATATTTCTAGCACCCATTATTCTGAGTGCTAATAGCTATAAGCATTGATTATCTACATGCTACCCAAGCACTGAAAGGTCCCCCACAGGCCAGTGCTGATCCTGATGTTTGATCTGTAGCTGCTTGCAGGACTTTTAAGGAAATGACTGATGACATTTACAAGTAAGAAAGCACATGGACACCAGCAGATTAGTACCCTGGTCTCTTGCTTTGAGGTTTGGTATCAAAAGAACTGAAACTTTTTAAATGCAAGTGAAACCAAGTCTTACTTGGTACCTCCAAGCATCAAAGTTTGATCTATTTTTATGCCTTTTTTCTTCAATATCTAGTGCTTCATACACAGGAACAGTTTGCATGGTGTTACTGCAAATTCAAACCCACTTATCAGATCAAACTGTACATCTGCTATGCAAGTGTGATAATGATAAGATCATGAAAATCCCATTTAGGGTTTTTCAAACCATGTTCTTGGTTTCCCATGTAGTATTCCATATATCCACAGTGGGCCTTTCTTGCATTCACTCTAGCAAAGACATTGTCCATAGCACAAGATTGCTCCAAGGCCTCAAGTGAGATCAAGGAATGTAATTATTGGAGAAAAAATTCATAAAAGTTATGTATTAAAGTTGTTCATGGCTGGTGAAACTCTAGGTATCTAGTTTTAAGTGAAATAACACAGTAAATACGTTTCCCATGTAATGTTATCAAAAATCTGGCCACTGACTTCTTACAAGTCTCTCAGGAGATAAAACTATTAATCTAGTAATCTGATTTCTTTGTATTATTTGATTTCCTTTACATCTCTCTACATAAAAGCAAGTATTTCAGAAGGGAAGTCCTTTATTTGAAAACTTTGAGTTGAGAAGAAATCATTGTTTCATGGTTAAGGTATAAGTTTTTTCAGCACAAGTACTGTTCAAAAGTGTCCACTACTTTTCTTCTGAATTTGTTCAATATCAGTTTCTCTTGAAATTACTCTACAAAGACTTCTTTGGACCCAAGTTTTCTCTCTACAAGAAATTCCTGGCTGGAATTTCATTCTTTGTCTAAATAATCTCTCTATGTTCTTACTCAAACCAGTCTGTCACCACTCTCTTTCATCACAACGCAAATTGCTTCTGTAGCATCATATCTACCTCTGTTCTTTCTGTAGGAAGCCAAAAGATGATGACAAAGGCTTATCAAAATCCCCTAAAGACAAGAGGAATTGTCCTTGTTCCTTCCCTGTCTTTCTAACACAAGTGATCTTCTGAGTTGCTTGAGCTCCCCATAATTGCTGAGCAGGTCACATTTACAATAACCCTTAAGTGAAAAATTGTACTTAGTGGCTTGGGTTTTCAGATCCAATCTTCTGTCCAAGGACAATTGGAATAAGTGGTACAGACTGCAATTTTCTTCTCTTTGTTTTGGAGGGAACAGCGCTCACTTTTAAATCTTCAGTTCATTCTTATTCAAAAGGGGTGTGCAGCAGCCCTTAAATACAGAATACCAGCATAAACAGGTCCCTGGAGCCATCACAATGGCCAACCATGTAGATGTATAGCCAAAGACCTGCTAATGGCTTAATTTCTACTAAATGAAGAAAAAAGAATTTTGGAAGCCTAAACTTACAACTCACTTTCAAACCAGTGGGATAATAGTCTCTAAAAGAGAGCCAAAATTAAGGAAAATCTTTTGAGTTTATATTTATTCAGTATGGTATTTTCCTAGCTAGGTCAGCCATTTCAATCCTTTTTAAAATTTCTCCTCTCCTTTCTCCTCTCATGTATTGGTCAAATAAAGCCTCATGAAACAATTCTGAACTTGCAAACTGATCAAAGAAGCTGATATTGATTTTTTTTTGGTAAAAAGACTCGGCCTATAAGATGCCAAACTGGCTATAATTTCAATGTAGCTTGAACAGTTTTGCTTGTTTAGGGAATAGAAGTTGAGTTTTATATTTGACCTTCAATGAATTTCAGGTGAATATTTTACAGTTTTGATGAATATTGAACATTTTTGCTAGCAGTAGTGCCTGAAAGGTATTAATTTATAACTCCATACCATGCTGGCTCTTTACAGCATATCAGTTTTATGAATGCCAGAGCAGACTCAGTGGGATCTTTAACATCTCTGATGTATGATGTGGAATAATGTCATGATGCTGAGTAATCTGACTGACAACCTGAGACAGTCAATCAGGTGCATGTATCTGTCTGTATTTTTTCCTTTAACTCATCTTGGCTTCAATCTGCCTCAATTCATTGTGAGGGAGTTCTGCTTTTCAGCTTAAATAAAGCTTGGTTAAGATCAAGTGAATAAAATCCCATCATTAAAAATGGAGGAATAGATTGTTCACATATATGAAAAATGTGCATGGATTTTAGGGAACTGTTTTGGTTCAAATTCCACAATAAAAGCCATGTATTGAAAATAAGTGATTTGATTTTCAGAATTGTGATGCTTTGCTTACTTAATTTAAACAAAATGTTGATTAGAATAAACTTGGTGATAGCAAGCAGTTTCAAACTGTGGTAAAACAAAATTCTGCATTGACTTCATTTGACATGAAATGAATTTGTTTTACAAACCTGTTCTTCGTAATTTTTTTTTCATTCAAACCCAAATTATCAGAAATTTTCAAAACAAAAGTGAAATAAACCCTGAGGTAGTCCCTCAATTGTAACATTGAAAAAATTATTGTGAACCAAACAGCACTGAGGTTTATGTCAGGTTGCTGCAAGAGAAATAGATTTAATGTGCAATGCCTAGTAGTATGTGGATATTTGCAAGCAAGGAAACAATTAACTCACCAAGTGCAAATGCTTAATGAGGCTTTTTAAAAAGCCTATTGTCATAATATTTATGACATGAACTGATTTTGTTTACAGATTATTTAAGAATAATTTTCAGTATTTTTAAAAGCATTCACTGATGCTTTTTTTTTTTTTTTTGTTTTGAAGAATAATAGGGTTCCTTATGCTACAGATTCCAAAAGGAAGGGATTAGATCTATGAAATGGGCTAGTGTGGTGTATTTTAATACTGAATAGGGGCCTTCTCTTTTATTAAGTGTCTTCTGTATACAGGATTCTATGTTGCAACATTTATAACAACATTTCTTCTTCTTGTTTGGAAGTGAAGAACAACAGCACCTAAAACAGAGATGATTAATCCCAGCACATCCAGAGCACTTCAGCCAGTTGTTTCTGTTCAGTAGAGAGTTAATGGAGAGAAAGAAAGTATTGTCTCTGGAAAACAGGGTTAAATGTCTGGAAGTGTAGACAGAGAGCTGCTCAGAGTCACCAACAGCAAATGGCCAGGAGTGTGTCCCCACTGCATTTTCCTGTGACTCATGACACAGGAGAGTGTCCCCACTGCATTTTCCTGTGACTCATGACTCACACTGAGCCCCTGCAGCCCCTGCCCCCTGTTCTGAGGTTAAATAACCTTCCCAGCAATGTCCCCACTGTGCTAAGGGGGTGACACCAGTGCCCACTTTCTCTCATGGTAGCTCAACAACTACTAAAAGTAGGAGACCTTTTGTGTGCAGGCATGTTGATGTGTAACTTAGCACCCTGGGCTGGCCTTCACCACCAAGCTGTTGAATATTTGGGAGAATCAGAGGAAGCAGAATTACCTTCCACATCTCTTGTTGAGATTGATTACTCAGATATTCATGGACAAGATTTGAAGCAAATGAGAATTTGGCAGGGGCTGGGGAGGGAATAGTAGTTAGAAAACAGCTGAGAATGTTTTTTCAGGCAAACATGGCATTCTGATACCTGGAAAATTATGCATCCAACCTATTTGATAAAAGACAGGTATTGTGGGGGGGAGAGGATATTGTGTCTGAGACTGTTGACTGAAAATCTTGGTCCTGTGGAGCAAGGTTAACTTCTTGCAATGGTAAAAGAGAGATATAGGATGGAAGGATTCCAAACAAAAATGAGGCTAGAGAATGGAAACTAAAGAATAGGCTTGGCTAGAATAATTCAAGCTGGAAGAAAAATACAATGATCATCTAGACCAACTACCTGGCTTCTTCAGGAATGACTAGGAGTTAAAACAGATTGCTATCTACATTACCCAAATGCCTCTTAAACACTGGCAGGCTTGGAGCATCAATTATCTCTCCAGGAACCCTGTTTCAGTGTTTGATCACCCTCTTGGTAATGATATCTTGACCCCAGGGAGAAGAACTCAGCACTTCCCTCTCCCCTTCCTCTCCTCAGGAAGCTTTAGAGAGCACGAGGTCACCCTCAGCCTCCTCTTCTCCAAACCAGACAAGCCCAGAGCCCTCAGGTGCTCCTCACAGGACATCCTTCCAGGCCTCTCACTGGCTTCGTTGTCCACCTTGGGATGCATTCAGGGACCTTCACCTCCTTCTTCAGTGGCACCCAAGGGTGAGAAAAGTGGGATAATCTTCTCTTTTTCCTGGCTGGTTGTGCTGGGTTCGGTGCACCCCAGGATGGGGTTAGGGCTCACTGCTGGCTCTTGGAGAGCTGCTGCCCAGCCAGCACCCTCAGATCCCTCTCTGCAGCGCTGATCTCAGCCACTGCTCTCCCAATTCTTTCTTGTGGCCACTGTTGCTGCACCCCAGATTCAAAATATGGCTTTTGGCCTTGTTAAATTTGGTTCCGTTAATCATTGCTCAGTGCTCAAACCTCCCATCACCCTCTCCAAGGGGGACCACGTCCCAGTTTGGTATCATCAGCCAGCTTGCTGATGTTGCATTCAATTACCCCTTTGGATTTTCTACACCCTCTTCCTGCACTGAAGAATGTATTCCTTTATTATGCCTTAGCCTTTTGTGATCAGTGGAGTAATTCTGATTTATATGCAGGAGAGGAATTGTTAACATTAACCATGTAATGGTTCATGTAATATCTGGGACAATTTACGAATCATTTACTAAATGAAAGTAGAGTACAGCTAGATTGACTTGGAACATATCTGTACCCTCCTATTTCAGGTAAATAAGTTTTGGCATCTGGTTTGCTGGACTTGTGACATCTTGGAGAAACACCAATCTCTTCATTTTAGCTCAACAGTGCCTTCCATTTGGAAGAATCCTTTCCTTTGCCTTTAGTACAAATGACTTCTCTTTCTTCTTTTTGTACATTTGGATGAGAATTTAAGACAGGAATTTTCTTCCTCCATTACACTTTTTCCATAGCTACTTTGCACCTAATGGTGTTCTGGTCTGAGGAAACAAAGATTTAAGAAGAGACATGAGAGGAACATGACAACTATTGACTTCTTTTGCACTAGGAAAGAATTTCTTGTTCTCAAGATCTTCAAAACAAACAGAAAGTCAATCCATTGAGAAAGGCGACATAATAAAATCCAGATCTCTCCCCTACTTTCCTCAGTATAAATAATACTATATTCTACAGAATAACAGTCCAGATCTTAATATTGGCAAAAAGGGCCCCCCAAACAGGAAATGCATGTTTCACTTGCTCTGTTCAGGCACTTTAACATACAAAGATGCTCAAAGTCTGACCTGATGAGTTTCTTTGGCAGTGATTATCCCACAACAGTATTTCATTAAGCAGTATGGGGGATTTCCTCTTTACTTCCGCTCCAGGCTTACTCACAGATACCACAGATGCAGATCTCTCAAATGACAGCCTTTTTCCCCCTTCCTAAACCTCCAAGAATTTAAAGATTCCTTTTAGAATAATAAATTTCCCTTTTATTGTGACTCAGACTTATTCAGTCCAATCCAGCCTGTGCAAACACACATGCAGCTTTAAATTAGCATTTGTGAACAAGCTGGGTTTCTTTGGCTGTTTGCTGAGACTTGGCAGTTCAGTTCTTTGAGGAAAAAAGAAAGAGAGATTCACGTCTATTTATGGCTTGATTTTCAGACATGCTGAGTACCTCCTGTGGACTTTGAGAGCTGTTCCTCTGGAAATCAGGTCACTGATGTGATACTGGAAGGAGAAAGCGCAAGAAAAAAGAAGGGCTCTGATTTTCAAACACAAATGTTTATATGGTTTGGGGAAGAGAATAAAATGAATAAATAAACCTGTTTTAAAATGTCTTGTTTGGAACTATGACTGAGCTCCATATTTCAGACTGAGTTCACAACTGAAAAATGCCTGTGTGCACCAAAGCACTGGCAGGCATCTATTTTGCAGCATAAGCAGAATGTTTGCTTCTCCCCACAGCCAGCTTGCTAAAAAAATCACTGAAAGCTTTCCCAGTGCAGGTCCAGCTGTGGCTGGAGAGGTTCTTGCTCTCCTGCCTATCTCAGGTGCTGTCACTGCCTCCAGACAGAGGTTCTTGTCCTCTCAGCACAGCATGGAGCAGCTGCTCAATGGAAGCAAGCACTAAGTTATTCACTCTGAGGACAGCAGCTAATACATTTTTAAAAGTATGTCCTTCATTAAAATGCAGGGCAGTGCACATGGGACCTGCTCAGATGTGAGGTCTGACCAGGGTGGCATTCTTCACCATAGGTAATAGGTGATATTGTCTTTCTTAGATTTTTTTAAAGCCTCTTTTTAACCCAGATTTTTTTTTCTCTATGACACCCAAAATTAAATCACAGTGGTACAGAGAGTAGTTGTTTTAAATCCAAACTACTAAAGAATTTTAAAAAAGAGTGTTTTCCAAAAGTTATGATAGTCAGTTTAGAAAGCAAACCTAGAATTTAGGTCCCATGTACAGTACATATAATTGTATTACAACAATGCACTGGTCCATTTCTTATTAAGCATTAAAAATGTTGCATATGCATTGCAGGCTTTTATTCCCTCACCATCTGCTAAGACAGTGTTAAAGGTGAGATTTTCAAAGGTACTTAAGTTCCTAAAGTGAGAATTTCTAAGGACATTATAATTTTACTTAGGTTGTTCTAAAAAACTTCAATTAAAAAATTAATAAACAAATGTAAACCAGCTTATATTTTTGGGACATATAATATTTTCTAGCTTTTTTATATTCAGAAGGTATTAATAAAAATTTGGTGGTTTTATACATTTTCAATGCAACTTAGTGTAGAAATATTCCTGCAAAATAAGCCCGGTGATTTCTGTCCTTTATTAACTCTCAGACACTCCTCAGTATCAATGAGAATCAAGTATCCAGATTCCTCCAACACCTCTAAATTCTGCAGGAAATATTTAAATTCTGTGATTGCTTTTGTACATCAAGACCCCTTAACTGGAATTGGAACAACTGCTATCAAGAAAAAAATATTGGGCAAAAAATAAAAGAGACTGAGTAAATTTGTTGGTTTGGGTCTCCCTGAAGGACAGAACAAGTCTAATAATTTCATTGCCAATAGATGCCAGTAGGATAAAATACATTGTGAATTTTTTTTTTTATTGATTAAAAGAAAAAAAAAAACACATGTCCCCTCCATCCCCCCACCCCACAACAAGCAAACAAAAAAAAAAGGGTTTTTTTAATGCCAACTGTCTGCAAATATGAAATATTTAGGATTTGGAATAAAATCTCAAGTGGGTAAAACTGCTTCTGAATGTCTGACCTGCATCCTAGTTCTGCTAGGTGGTTTTGAAACAAATTCCATTAAATAAGGGATGAATGGAAGAGTAACCCTTACATTTCTATCACCCACCACATAGCATCTTCCAGAGCATTTTTTATTTAGGATAATAAAAACAGTGTGGAGATGTCTTGCGGAAGTTGTTTGCAAAGTTCTTTAAACAACATTATGAGAACTAGGAAACCTGTTCATGACAAAAGAGGAGTGAGAAAAAATGAACACTGTCACACTGAAAAGTAATTTATATTGCAAGATTAAATAATCCAGCTGAAATGTTCAAAAGCAACAATTTTCAAAGCAGAAATTTCAGTAATTTCAATCTGAACTGGATATGCAACTTTAAAAATAGAGTCTTTGTGTATTCAGGAAACGTAAAAGATTGTTGTTCAAACCTGCTCCATTTCTTTTGTGCAAGAGCATCCCCCAGTAGGTTGGACTGGTCCCTGCCCAGAGAGCTCTCACAGTACACAGCTGTGCAGAGATCAGAGAGGGGCAACAGCAACTGGGATTTACTAGGCATGATATCTTACAGATGTCGGAGTCCAAACAAGAAGTCAAATAAAAGTAATTGGGGGAAAATGAGTATTGCTTATGTTTGAACAGACACCAATATCTTGATCTTTACGCAATAAATCAGCTCTTTAGCTACTGATACATTTTAAACCATAAGTTATTTACATCTGTTTGTTGGCTAAAATGAGCCAAACTCTGCATTTCTTCTGGCATCTGTCATTGTTTCTTTCCAGGAAGATTTTTGGCTGACTGGGTGACTGATTGGTGAAAATGAAAATGCAAGATGCATGTAATGACAGGGTTCGAAGGGCTGGGTTTTCCTCCTGGTTTTACTCTGAGAGTCTATGTGATTTTGGACAACTCATTGCAGCTTCCAGGGCTTTGTTTCTCTTGAAGACAAAATTCCAGATGTTTTTCTTGAAATAATTCCAGGCATACAACACCTGCAAACACTGAACTTCCAAGAAAATTCCTCTTTGTTACTCACTTTCAGACAAAACTCCAGACAAGCCGAAAACCTCTCTCAGCCCAGTCCATATTGTATAACTAGAAAACAGTTTGATTCCACTTTATTTCTCAATATGAAGAAAATAATAATTCCTAGAAATGTTGTTTATATAATATTTAGAAATATGGCCAAATAAAGAATATATTTCAAACATGAAGGCTGAAAAATGTCCTGTGATTATTTAAGACAACATCATATCTCAATGTTTGAAAGTCTCTGTCTAGGCCTAAAACAGGCTGCTAAAATTATGATCTCTTTCCAAAAGGTCCAACACTTTGTCACATTTCTTGAAATCTTTTCTGCTTGTGAAATCATTTGTTGTTGGTGATGGCTTTTTATTATTAAATGTTGAAGACCTCAAGAAAGAACTCCTGTCAGGTTCAAGAGGCTGGATGTTATCATACAGAAGGGAGAATTCTCCTTCTTATGGTATATATTTTTAATATTTCTCCACCTCTCAGGACCTGTTTCTGACCTGCTTGAAATTTTCTCTTCTTTCTTCAGCAGAGATGGCATCCTGCATCTTAAATGTGACTGTCATATTACCACTGCTGTGCTCATAATAACTCTCAAACATCTTTGTATATCTTCTCTTGAAAATTCAAATCTACCAAACCATCTGCAAGAAATCAATCAAACCAAACAAGATATTACACTTGCTTTCTTCAGGTGAGATCTGATTTTGTGCTGTTTTTTTTTCTTGTCCCTGCTTACTGCAGAGGAGTTGCATTAGGTGACCTTTAAAGGTCCCTTCCAACCCAAATTATTGTATGATTCAATAACTCTTGGGGAGTTTAAAATAGCATGGTATTTTTACAGGCTTAATGTTTGTAGTTTGTAGACAAACCTTCAGCAAAGCATCTGCCTGACCCTGAGCAGTGAAACATGGTGTTAAACACAACAGTTTGGGCAGGTGCTTGAGGAAGGATTTAAGAGCTCTTCCTGAATCCTTCCAGGGTGGTGCTCCAAGTCAGCTTGGGAAAACCCAAAAACCCAAAACTTTCACTGAATGGACTCAGTGCCCAGACAAGCTTGGCAGAGCACAGCTACCAGTTCTGGCAAGCAGTGCCCATCATTACAGGTGTCAATGCTTTTTCTCCACACATCCTGACCATGGGTGAAATAATTAACCTTATTGCTATTTGCATTGAGATCACCAGAGCTCCCTTAATGCTCACTGAAAAGCATGGAGATAGTTCCAATTTATATTAGTTTCTGAATACTCTGGCAGACTTTTTTGTGTCAATTACAGTCTCTTCAGCTAGAAGTTTACTCTAAAAGACCCTGGGACAGAACAGAACTACTGACACAGAAAACCTAAGTAATTTGTGCAGGTAAAGATATAGGAAAGAAAATGGCAATTAAAAACAAAACAAATCCAAAAATTTTTAAATGCAGGAGGATCTTAAAACAGGACTGAGAGAAAGAAAGGAAATCTATGAATCCTAAAATTAGAGCAGGAAGTTTTGAGGATTTGTTTGCTAATTTTTTGTAATTATATATCTAAAAACATGACTTGAGATCCTTTTCTGCTAGAAGGTAACAAATAGAACCATTTACACATTAATTTTGTTTGTTTGGTCATATTTCTCACCAATTTTTCAGTGCAGACCCTAACCCTGAATGGCTCCCACAGTTTGAACTACTTATCTCCAGGTGGTAAAACATTTGCTGCTTTGAGATATAGAGTGATACTGCCCACTCTCTCCACCCACATGTCTATGGGCTCTGAAAACCAGACAGCCAACAAAACAGGTTTGTGTATATGTCTGCAGCCTCCTCAAGCCCACAGCACTCTACAGAAAAAGGAAGGGTGCACTGACCTTCTTTGAGTGAGCAGTGATGTAATGGTGCTTGTTAATGGAGTCTCAGGGGTATCACGGCTGCAGGACTTTCCATTACAGTTCCTTTTCTGGGTCTTCTCCAAGAAACAAATCCAAATATAATCACCTCATGTGCTGCAATGGAAACAGCCCCAGAGTATCACTCTAGTGTTTCAAATCAGGCAAGCCTAGAAAATTAGCAAAATTATGCTGTGTGTTTTAATACTGATTTCCTGTAGTACTTTTCTACATCTTTCACTGTCTTGCAAGAGTTCATGATGTTTTTAAGAAAACACTGAGTTGTTGGAGAGTAAAAGGGAAAAAAATGCACATAAAATTTTGCAAAATAAAAGGAGAGAAATGCTAGAACTAACAGATTTTATGAGGTTCCACTACACTGTTCCAGTTTCCTGTTACTGCAGGCAGTAAGAACTCATATAATCCCCTTCACAAACTGAGAGAACTCCACCCTCAATCCCCTTCGATTACTTCGTACTTATTTTGAAAAACTGTTCAAGAACCTCACTCTTGTGAATATTGGAAACTTTATTGTTACTGACCTGACATTGCTCAAAACCAGATTAATTTTTGCCTTTGGTTTCCAACTGATTTTCCATATTTTACTAAAACAGTTCATTGTCTTCATGTAATGTCTTTTTTCTTTCTATTTTTCACCTTTAAGTGTTCTTATTTATTCTCTTTCCAGACTTCATGTCATTAACAAATTTTACTAGTCTCTTCCTATTACATTTTTGTCATGATTTCTGATTAAAATATTTAGTAAGAGGTATTTCAAAACTATTTCTAGAGGAACTCCCAATTTAACACAATTCATGGGTTTAGAGCTTTCAAATAGCTCCTTACTGGATTTAGGATTCATTTATTAATTTACATGTTTTCCAGTTTCATTTATGTCTTCCCATGTGACAATTTATAAACTTGAAAGCCAAATAAGTTTAATCTACCAAAATTTCTTAATCTAAAAATCATTCCTCATTAAAAGATATGGAACTATTCTGGCTCAATCTGTCTTTGGTAAATTGAAGCAACATCTTTTGCATAATTTTAAATATTTATTCTACAACACTGAATAGTAAAGATCAAACTAACTTTAAAAATATTCTCTCACTCATTTAATATTTTCTCACAAAATTGCTCTTGGGAGAAGAACTTTAAAGAAGAAAAGTGGTTTTTGTCAGTGATGCCTAACAGCTGGTAGCAGAATGGATAGAGGGCCTCATCCACAGCATGTATAAGTCAGCTGGAGTCTGTCCACTGACTTAACAATCTGCAGGTCACTCTTACAGTAGTCTAGAAAATCACCACTTCTTTTTAATTTTATTATCAGCAGAAGCATTGTGGTCCAGTTCCAGAGAGAGATGAGAAATACACGCAGAATTATAAGACAGATTTCTTATGGCTGGCTATTTAGTAACTAGTTTTGCTATCATTAGTTCTAAAATTTTCAATATTTTTATGGAATACATTAAACTCATATGTTGATAAACTACCTAGTCTGAAAAAATTTCCATCTTTAACTTTCAAGACTGTAATTTTGGAAAATATTTCTTCTGGTCAGTATAAATCAAGAACAAGACAAGTGTTGTGGGATTATGACAAAGTTCTTATGGAGCAATGACAGCAATACCAATGCTTGTTAACAAAAGATAGCTATATATTATTAAAGAAATGTTCAGTAGCTAATGCAATTATTTGGGCTCAGAAATAGTGTTATATCATTGACTCATAAAAACACTGGCATTTGGTCATATTCAAGGTATTTAGGTATGCTTATAGGCAGTGTTTAGATCAGGCATGTTTCCTTCATGGTTGAGCTCAGGAATTTTGTGTGTTCCCTTAGTCAGTTAACACATGGCATTACAACAGCCCATGGTCAGAAATTCCCTGAATCCTCAGCACAGTGAATGAGTGCACTTTTGAAATCATGTCAAATTCACCACATCATTCTAGTTACAGAAAAAAGATATAATATAGATTTTAGCCTTCCAGGCTGAGAGGAGGGGAGTGGAAATCAGGCACCAGTTCTTTAGAGAAATACAAGCTCTTATTCTCTGGTGTATTCATTACCCCTGTGTTCATTCCATCAGGGATAAAACTTTTGCTTTTCCAGCTCCTCAGATTCTTTGAACAGCAATACAGGATCTTTTTCCCAGCTACTGTAAAGTTCACACTCTTGGAAAAGTACCCTAAAAACAGTAAAATCGGTGAGACACCTCTGAGCATGGACAGCAGCAAACCCCAGGAGGAAAGTGCAATCCTTCTGTACTATAAATTGGCAGTGCAGGCACTGCTTGGTTCAACCCTTGTGTCTCTATTTTCTGTGCCTTGGCACGGTTTCCAGCAGGATTGCTGCTGGTCCATGTGCTAGCTCCCAGAATTCAGCAACGAGGTCAGTTAGGTCCTCCTCTTTCACAGTCTGCCAAGACCTCAGTGTCTAAGTTTACCTGGGATAAACTTTGCCTTCAGGCTACAATCTGTTTTTTTAGAGGTTTAAATATTTCAGTGACTGCTTTAAAGAAGTGCTGAATAGAACAAGGCAGATTTTTCTGGGATGAAAAGGCAAATGAAATGCAGATAATACTTCTGGTCCTAGATGTTTCCATCCTTCCTCAGATCTGGGTATGAAGCAACAAATGAAGAGCCAGTTTGTTAATCATCATTGCACTGACCTCAATATTTTGTTTTAAATCAGGAGGGAAAGGGTCAAAAAAAGGGTTAAAGAACAAAGTCATCCATATAGAGATGATATAATCATGTGTTGTAATGCTTTTGACAAACATTTCAGTAATTATGGGAATCATAAATAGGGATTTGACTCCATATCCTCTAAAATTGGGAAGAGGAGTAAATCCAAAGTAACAGGAGATGGTGCTGTCATGATTAAGCCAGGGGAAATATTCTGGTTTGGATTAAACAACATTCAGTAGAAAAATACATTTTTCTGTTGGATTGTCAATACCCTCTAAAATCCATTTTCTGTACAACTACACTCTCCCATAATGATTTATACATTGCTAGGTTGTTTTTTTATATAAAATGCAGGGGAAAAGTCCTCTGGAAAATATCAGGAGAGGGGTAATGGAAGAAAGGTTTTGCTTTTGTAGTTTGAGACAGCATTTCTAAACTGCAAGGCCTTCAAGATGAGTTTCAGAAATACAGCCCTCAGTCAAATAAAAATAAATGTTGTGTACAGGAAGAAATTTAGGAAAAGTTTAATGGATAGATCACAAGTCTGAAATCACATTCTACATTTCTTTCCAGTGGACAGTACTTCATGAGTTTTGCTTTTTAATGTTTGATCTCCATGTAAGCTTTGCTTTCATTTTTTTTTCTAAATTTGTAGCTCTACCAATTCATGAGATAAAAAGTTGGAAATCATACAACGCTGTTTTCAAATTTGCCTGTAAGACTGGCTAGAAAGGATTATTAAAAAAAAAAAGGAAAAAAGAAAAAAAAAGAAAGAGAAAAAGAAGGAAAGTGAGCTGGTATTGCACTGTCAGATTCTTCATGCAAATCAGTCAAATGTTTACAGTCTGACTACTTGAGCTCAGCCTGTTGCTTATTGGAGTTATCTCTTTGATTGATTTACTTCACAAGCTGAAAGCTGTATGGATGAAATGTTGTGGTTCCAAGTAAAAGAAGAGAGGAATTCCACTGTGGAAGTGTCAGACACCCTCAAAGCTGTGTCTAAACCAATTCTTGTGGTACTGCCATTTAGGGTTGGACATGAACCCCACAACACACAAATCCCTGCTTACCTCTCAGTCTATGTGATTTCAGGATATTGTCTGCATTCATCTGACTGTCACAGACATCCTTTGGCACCCAGTCCCTCTCCCAAACAGATCAAGTGCCACTATGAGCACAATAAGTTTTTTTTTTCAGTCCCACTATTCCCATTGTTCCATGAAACTCCCTCCCCTGACAATAAGAACCTTGCAGCCAGTTCCCAGCCTTGAGTCATGCATGGTAGGTTTTTCACTCATTCAGCCTTATGCTGACATGTTTCTAAAGCTTTAATAATCGATTTTCTTCATGGAACATACCCTGATGCATAAAGATTCAGGAATGACATCCCTTCTCAGCATTAATTTTGAGATACTAAGCAAGCCAACACTTCCAGTCTCCTATTACAAGTGAAACTCTGTCTCCCTCTCAATAATGATTTCCATGAACATGTCCTATATTTCTGTTAAAAAACCCCTCTGGATTTATACATGAGTCCAGGATTTCTGTCTCACTTAAATCCACTGTGTATTAACTCCAGTCAGACTGGGTCCAAAAATATTAAGTCTTTCAGCAGGACACGCTCAGCTCAGTTTTATATCTACTTGGTACAGCACTTCCCAGAACTGTTACCCCTGAATATTGTGGTTCTAGAGATGTCAGACTTACTGCTCAGATAATAAATATGTGATGTGCATGTGTTCAGCAAGCCTGAAGAGATGCAAAACATTAAATTTAGTGCCTACAGATATTTCACTGCTCTTGAGCATATCTGAGAAATGCGGGGAGGAACAGAGCAGTTCTCTCTGCCTTATCAGCACCCTTTACCTGTTTCCAACAGGAATGAGCAGAGGTGATAAGTGACTGAGCACATTAACTATATGCACTACACTTGCAGCATCTCACCTAATTACAATTTTGATTTACTTTTTACTTGGTCAAATCTCAGTGCTGTCTCAGAGTTCTTTGTCTTGCCATTATAGATAAATATGGTAACTGAACTGCTTTTAAATTTGTGTTTTAAACTGTCATTTTGTTCCAGTGGGACAAAACTCTCAGAAAATGAAAATTTTTCATTATGTGGATGAAAAAAAGACAAGTGACAGTAGCTTTTCAAAAGTCTTGTTTGTAGTATCATCTGTATTTGTTGGCTGGATGATTTTACAGAAGCAAATTTTACCAGATCAAATAGAGACTTTTTTGTACACAATGACTTCTTTGACCTTCAAAAGCACTCTATAGTGGTCAACTAATCTTCTTCTGGAAACAAATTGAGGTACAAGAAACCTTTTGGAATGTTGAATTTGAGACTTGATAGATGAGAAAGGGTAGAAAGGTGGGTCACGCAGGATACGACTCACACCCAGAAGCTCTTGTTCAAGTGTGTGTGCCTTTTGGTGAGCCAACTACAAAATTTTTGGTTTTAAAGGTTACTGCTACTATGATTTACTGCAAAAGAACATTATTGGTAGTAATGTCTCACTTTAGCAATGCCTCACTCCATCCAGCTAAACTGTGCTTAAGTCACTATAGCCTTAAGCACTCTTGACTGATTTCAGTAAATGCGTTTTTAATACAGATATAAGGATTGGATAACAGCAAATCAGTGCCAGAGCTGGAAAATAACCCAGGACTACTGGCCCTTAAGTCTATGCTCTAATTAATGCAAGCATTTCCTCTCTTATCCAGCAGTTACGATTCTAAGTGATACAAAAAGAAAGTGAGGAGTTTATGTGGATATTTTACTAACCTGCATCTTGTAAACATTAGCTACAATTGGACTTTTAGTATAAATTCCAGATTTCAGTATAAATTCCACTGCTCTCAGTCAGATACTTCTCTGATTCATTGGTGTTTTTTGGGTTTTCCTGGCTTTGTATTAGGGGAATTACATCTCACTGAGTTGTGTAAGAAGGATTGAGAGTTGTTCCTTGGCTAAACAAATGCTCACACAAAGGTACTCAGTGCCAGTAAACCTGCCTGAAGTCTGCCAACTAACCAACAGCACTTTTCTTCCACCTTTTATTTTCTTTTTTTATTCCCCCTTGGCTGTGAATAGTCCTTTATTGTCTCAAATTCAGTCCTTCTGGCAGGAAGGGTTTTCTTGAGGATAACAACATAGCCAGGGTGTCTGAGCCTCTGTTGGGCTTTTCCCAAACAGCCTAAATCAGTGTTTCCAAACTGTTTTTATTCTGTAACTCCCCATCTTCAAGGGGAGGTATAAGCCTCCATGTAATAAGTTTAAGCCTCTGAAGAAGATGCCCACCATGGTCTAATTGACAAGCTCTTCAGAAGACCTCTGGGGGTACAAGCTGAAATTAGCTGGCCGGATTCAAGGTCTTATATGTGAACTTACATCCAGCTAGAGCATTTTCAGTCAAAGGTTGAAATGAGAGAAATATTTCCAGTGATAACTTTTTATTTAAAAGTCTGTCCTCCATTAATGGTGTTTCCACTACATTAAACCATCTGCTTTGTCAACTTATTTACTAACACATTGCTGAGTTCAGAAATTTCCAATTGTATCAACTCTTTCATTTCTGAAAACACTCGTCACCTTCTGAGCTGTTGAATTTGTGTGAAGAGGGGTGGGAAAAAATGAGATACAGTTCAAATTATAGCTAGTGGAAAAGCCTTTCCTTTCTTAGGTTATGCACCTGTGTGAGAAATATTGAGGGAATTTTCCTGTTTTCTGGGTATGATCAGCTGTCACACAACCAGGGCAGCATCAGTTACTCACCACAAACCTTTCACTTCTGCACCCAGGTGGAAGTGTGAAATGGTGTTTCTTTATGTACACACACAGTTCTCCCTTTTGTGGCTGAACCAATAGTCCTGGTGTTTTTCTAACGTTTTCTTCCACCAAAAGATCAGATGAGTAACAAGTAATTTCTGTCATGGGGAAATATGGTGGTGAGGACATCATTGTTTCAGAGAAGTCACAAGTTATGAAAGGAGAGGATTTTATAGCCAGGAGTAAGAGGGGCAGAGTTGTAAACTCTTCAGGCTGGAGATTTTCTGGAATCTCAATCACATATTCTAAGATGATAAGAGAATTTAAGAAAGTTTCAGGTGTTCCTGAAAACTAGAGAAAAATACTACAAAACAGGTCTATAAAGCTGGCTTATTGTACAGACTGAGTTATTTTCAAATGGTCACTAATTATTTATGTTCCTATGTGTACAGATCTAGAAGCCTAATTTAAGTCACTGCTTTTTAATATGATAACCTGGAATATAAATAATTGTCTTTTTGAAAAGTAATTGTCTGTTGCACTGCCATGTCAGGATGCTAGTACAAGATTAATTATGTATTCAGGAGCTGAGAAAATCAAATTTGTCTCAATTGGCACTGTTTTTCATTTCTTTTCTCATGAAGTTTCATGAGGTTTGGCTTCCTTTCTGCCAAAAGTGACCCAAAAAGAAGTGAGAAGTTGTTTTCTACTCTAGACATATGACTTCCCAAACAAAGGAACCCATCTTCACTGTATTACACACACACATTATAGATGGAGCTTGTTCTGACTTGTGGGGGATGCACTGGTCTGAAGTCACTCAGTACCTAGTGAAAAAGGTCAGAATGATCAATACTTCCAACAAAGGACACATAACAAAACTCTCAAATAGTCACCAAAAAAACAGTCAGGGAAATCATTTAAGTTTTTCCATCTTTACATCTAGTCTTATGAGTTTTTGAGATATCCATTCATGAATGGTCAAAGCTCCTCAATGTGACATGGTGCAATTAATTTGATTCTAGACCAGCAAAAGCAAGAATTTGCTTTGTCAGATACACATGCATTCTACTGGCTGCCTGTTAGCTTTCAACCACATGGTCATCCAATCCTTATAAAACATTAATGAATTTTAGGGAAATTGAAATTATTTTTGTTTTTGCAGCCTCACCTTTCCCCTTTTATTCATTGCACAGAACTTGTTCACACCAGGATCAATATTCACAGTTCTTTGCAATGCCACATTTGCAAAGCAAATCTCCACAGTGAACCCATACAGACCCTAGGAGACTCAGCCACAAGCCCTCAGAGATCCCTTCAGAAAAATGAGGGCAAAAACATCCAGGGATCCACGTCCACTGGGAAATCCTGAAGAAAACAGGTATTTCTTCTAATGGCTGAGAGGCTGCTCACCAAAGCCATGGGGATGATATAAAAGCCTGAGAAAGAAAGGTCTGCACAGGTTCTTTTGTACATGCAGACATCCTCCTCCAAGTCCTGTGCACATCAATGCTGTTACATATTTCCAGAGCCATTCTCCTAATCAATTTCACTGAACAAAGAGTGAGGTTATTGCCATGTACAGTGCTGACACAGTCTTCAGTTGTGTGTGTGTAACTTGGCAAAATTTACAAAGATTTTCACAGTGTAAGAACAAAGTTACAGGAATCAACCAAACCTCGCTTGATTGTTAGGAGCTGAGGACAGAATTAGATGATGCCAGGATGCCTTTATGCTGCCCACTGATATCTATCTAGCTGAATGCTGCTTATGAAGAAATTAAAATCTTCTGTAAATGCTAATGTGATAAGGAACAATGAGCAGAAAAGCTGTTCAGGAAAAGGTCCTTCTTGTGTGGAAGGAGGCATAAAAGGGGTGAGGGGATACTGTGATGGTTAGCAGAGGAAGTGAAGTGTAACGTGCCCTCTCTGAGGGTCATTGTAAGTCTTAGAACTGAGAAATGGATTCTTTGAGTGCAGAAAGGAGGAAGAAGAGTTAATTAAAGCGTTCCTGTACAGAATGAACATTTTTGCTGACAGGAAGACTGAAAAACCTCATAACCAAAAAGTAGAAACTCCTTTACTTTCTTTTTTTTTTCCTTTTACTTTTTTCTTTTTCTTTTTTCTTTTACCTCTGTTCAGTGTCTCTGTGAAAAACTTGTGAAGCAGAGATGTTTTAAGTTATTTTTTGTGGGAGGGAATAGGAAGGAAATTGAAAAGGATTTATGTACAATACTTTGTTGCTGTCAGAAGCAATAGGAAGTTTGTTTATTTGAGTGCTGTTGGCCAGAGAAGAAAACTGAAACCCTAATCTCAGAAGAAGATAAATCATTACCTATTTCAACACCATCACTTTTTTACATTTTCCTGGGGTCCAGTTATTTTTTTGTTTCCACGGACAAGGATTACTGACTAATTCAGTCTCACAGAAAGTGGATTTCCATCTCTCAGAGGAAACATTGGCAAAGATCACACCCTTGCAGAATGGCTGTGCTAAGCTGCTTGTCTCCAGAAGACCTTCTTGCTTTAAGCAGTGAATATGTTCCTTGCTACTGACTGGAGAGTGAAAGTGAAATACAAGTATTACAAATTACCTGAGCTGATGAAGTACTAGAATTACTCACTCAGCCAACCAAACCCGTCCTTGTGCTCTAAACACTAAGTTCGAAATAAGGACTCCATTGTAAAAACATTTAGTGTCTCACAAAAACAGACTTATATTTGGCCTTTTCTATGTTCTTTTAGTTCCCCAGTAGATAGATGTGAGTGGCAGTGGTAAAAAATACTGTTCCATATAATGTAGATTGTTATTGGAAATCAATTCAGGGGTTGCTGTAAGCCCCTCTTAGCCTAGGATTGTTTCTAACCTCACAAAAAATAGCTTATCCTTACAGCACACCATGCAGTGGTAGATTTGGTTATTCTTTGGTCAGTTACATACTGAAGTAAAACAGTATTTTACTGGCATGGAGATGGTAAATTTCATGTATAGATTGTTATTGAAGACTTCTAGCAAATGATCAGAAACTTTGGCACATCCATTCCCCTTTTCTCACCCTTTTCCCAACATAACATTTTTTCTTGAAAGATACCTCTCCCCTGCCCAGTGAATCCTAAAGCTTCTGCTTTCATCATACAAGCAATTGTTTCTCACAAAAGACCTTTTCTTCATCCTAAAATTAGCCAGGCTTGTGAGGAGGAGGGAGAAAACTTTATTTGTAGGAAATAATTTGTTCTTCTTCTATGAATGATAATAAAGTGTTGAGGTTTGGGGTGGGAATTATCAGGACATTTTTTCCCAGCACTAGTTCCATTGTCAACATCACCCAGTGCTGAAGCTGATTATAGAAGGGGATGGAATTTCTGACGTATTTTCAGCCTACTCCGTCAATAAAAATTGAGCCAATTCTTTCCCCTAACTTTCCAGCCACCTCTAACACCCTCACAGCTTCTGTAGGTTTGGGTTTTAACCATACTGGGTGGACGAAGCAACTGCACTAAATTTTCCTGTTTTAAGAACATTTGAAACCAGTTAGTTTTAAAGCAAAGAAACCACAATTGTAAAACCAAAACCATTCAATTTGAGAACGACACTACTTACGGGTCAATTCCAAGAATGTTTTCACTTTGTGCTACCTGACTTTGTATAACATTTGGTCAGTTACACTTAGGTTTCCAGAGAATAAGAGTTGTCTGCTTTCTTTTATAACTGACAGCAAATTTCAAATGAAAGGAAAAATAAATAATAGATCAAAAATTAAACACAACACGTCAGTAGTAGCTGAGCATTCATTGATAAAATCTAATGACTATCAGAACCTTTTTTGTTCAATGCTATCTGTTTTACTTATTCTGGTTGATTTAAATTGCATTTACAAAAAGATGTCTGTTTCAAAGGAATTTCCATAAATGGTCCCTTCCTGCAATGAGTTTTAACACAACTCTGAAGCCCAGGGCCATGCAAAATGTTGATTTTGGAGCTAAAACTAGGAAATGCTACTCTGATTTCTGTATTATGACCAACTTACCTGATTCAGAACAAAACTGATTAATGATTTGTCATCACGACATCTTTTAATAGAATATCCTGTGTTCAATTACATTTCAAAGGGATCATGTTCAGTTCTGAAATCCAAGAGAATGTTATCACAGGCAGCTGGTCTTAAAAACATTCCTCTGTCATTACTTCTGATTCTTATGTGTCATCAGTAACAGTTTGTCACCCATTCCATTTTGTCTACTGATACACATCAAGAACCAAATGAAAACAGAACTGTTGAGATACTGAGCAATCTTGAGTGGTATTCAGCACAGAAAGTAAAAAAGCTTGGGGTTTTATTTTTTAAATGGACTCTTAAACGTCTTTGAATTCTTCAAATTCATATTAATTCACAGGAAGATGAAGAAATGCTACAGTATTATGACCATGGCAAGATTTTTTGTATTTCTGCTAAAACGGTTTATCTGCTCTTAGTTTTGCACATACACAAATTGTCATATCAACTAGGAATAGCAGGCTCACTTAAGAAGACCTTTTTTGTGTGTGAATAAAATATATGCTGTGATTCAGGCTGGTAGGAATAAGGGGGTTGAAAGTTTTCTGTGAAAGACTGAAAGTAAAAGTGAAGACACTATGAGAAGGTCTATATATGGACACTATGATAAAATCTCTATACATGGTGCAATTGCTTCAGCAGAGTAATTTTTTTTCCTTTTTACAGATACCATGGTCACACTAACACACAGAAGCAAGTGCTAATGTGTCTAAATATATTATTTAAACTAACTACTCACAAACACCACACAGGCCTCTGATGGACTCCCAATATCTGCAGTGCATACATGACCTTTTTAGCAACAGTGGTTGCATCTGGGCAGCACATTGTAGTGAGCACAGTTTAAATCTGCCTTATAACCCTGGAAAAGCCAGGATGCATTCCATGTGTAAATATGCTGGTGGGAAAGGACACCCTTGTACATGCAACAAGTGGGAACATGTAAGATGTTGATGAAGCCTTAAATTTGGGTGCCAACCATTATGTGACAGGGAGACTGATTCAAGAACTTAGCAACTGCAGAGAAATTATTCAATCTTGGGGCATGCATTCAACAGAGACAGTGGAAGTCCTAACCTACTGCTTGATTTTTGCTGTTCGTACACCCATAGCAAGCCCATGCCCTGAAGAGTTGTAAATAATGTATGAAATTCTCCTGTACTATTATAGCCCCAAAAGAGCAGAAAATGCCCTAATAATTTCTTTATCACCCATGTGAGCAATAACAATGCAGCTCATGACTTACCTCAATATGATGTCACACATTAACTTCTGTGCAACCTATGTAAATTAATTTTTTTGTAGTGTTAAAGCCCTGGCTCTTACATTTACTCCTGATATCAAGTTGTGCTTGACCACCATAGAGTGATTTGGGAAGGGTCTTAGGATTATCTAGTTCCACCTCCTCTGCCGTGAGCAGGGACAACTTCCATTAGATCTGATTTCTCAAAGCCCCATCCAACCTGGCCTTGAGCACTTCCAGTGATGGGGCATCCACAAGTTTTCTGGGCAACCTGTTCCTATATCAACCTCACACAAATGTACCTCTTTGTAATATTTAATTGAAAGCTACTCTCTTTCAGTTTGAAGCCACTCCCCCTTGTCCTATCACCACAAGCCCTTGTGTAAAGTCTCTCTCCATCTTTCCTGTAGGCTTCCTTCAGGTACTGGAAGGCCACAATTGAGTCACCCCAAAAGCCTTCTCTTCTCCAGGCTGAGCAATCCCAATGCTCTCAGTCTTTCTTCATAGGAGGGGCGCTCTGTTGCCAGGCTTGCAAGGGTTCCTCAGGGGTGAAGAGATAGACGAGAGTCTTGACTTCATGATCAGAAGGCTGGATTTATTATTTTATGATATATATTACATTAAGACTATACTAAAAGGAATAGAGAGAAAACTTCAGAAGCTGCTAAGCTAAGAATAGAATAGGAATCAATCAACAAAGGAGCTCTCTCTGATTCTGTCCCAGAGAAAGCTTGTCTTTGATTGGCCCTTAATTGTACACAAGCAACATGGACCAATCACGGGTGCACCTGTTGCATTTCACAGCAGCAGATAACCAGTGTTTACATTCTTTCTCTGGGGCCTCAGCTTCCCAGAAGAAGGAAAAATCCTAAAGAAAGGATTTTTCACAAAAGATGTCTGTGACACTGCTCCATCTCCCTAATCATCTTGAAAAGGCAGAGCCACATACTGTGCAGTTTGTAGACAAAATATGTCATTGTTATATTCCTAGGCTATGATTTTTCATGTGTGATTTGTATTCTTCCAAGTACTAACAAATTTTTTGGGACTGAGAATTTATTCACTTTTTTCCTCTAGTGATTGATCCCTTGAGAGCCAGAAAGTTTAAGGACTTCAATCAATCCTAGCAAAGAGAAGAAATGGGAACAGGACCTTCCCCCCTAGATTAGGGGGGTGGTTATTCTATCACAGTGTTAGTAGAAACTCTTTGAAGTGTTATATTCTTATTACTATGGCATAAAACTTGAAAAAACTGTTCTCCTTACACAGAAAGCTGGTAAAATATTTGGGTGAGTTTTTTTGTTTGTTTGTTTGTTTTTGTTTTTGTGTGGGGGTTTCTTTTGGTTTTGTTTTTTGTTTTTTTTTTTTTTTTGTTTTTTTGTTTTTTTTTTTTCTAAATAATGTAGCACATAAAAAGCTTAAATAAGCATAATAACCTTCCATACTTTCTTTTCAGGTAGATTTCCTCAGTGGGCTCATGGCATCACCCAAACCCACTAAATACAGGTACAGAATGGGTGTGGAAGTGGAAAAACTCATATGTATGGTGGTGTATATATTTGTTTGTATATATATATATTGCAGGTATTTGGTGAGTTTCTGGTCAGTTCAAGGAGAAAACAAGCACAAAGTTCCACCAGTGACTAGGAGGCTCTTGAAAACAGGACACCATGGTATGATGTATTTCCCAACCTCAGCTCAGTCCTTGACCTGTTGGTTTCCATGGTAGGCTTCCAGCTGGCTAACAAGAACAAGAGAGCTGGAGGTGTGTAAATGCATTAATTCCTAATTCCTAATGCATTTTTCCTAATTCTGGTGGGAGCAGAAGGTAAGAGTCAGCTCAGTCCCTCTGAGGCTTGACAACTGCTGCAGGCAGCCTGGGACAGGAAAAGACAGAGGCAGTTCCTTGGCAGGACAAATGAACTGATCAGCATTGATTTCCCCCTGCTGCTTTTACAGGTAATGTTTCAGATTTTGTGCAAAGGCTCCCACAGCAGCCAGAGCATCTCTCTCTGTACACACCACACACACACACATGTGTGCAGGGGGCTATATAGGAAACACAGCCTGAGACACTCTTTTTGTCTGTGAAAGGAAGTGTTTGAATTGGAAGAAGATTCTTCCAAGGAGAAAACATCAGGGACACGTTTATACATAGAAATAGGAATTTCTCTCTGAACTTCATATAGGAACAAGTCTGAGAGGCAGATTTTATAAACAGACCCTTCTGGATCTCTGAAGAGAGCATTTGAAAAGTCAAACACATCCAAGACATGCCTATAAAAGTAAAAATTACACTGCCCAGAGCCTTTTAAGCCACAGACTTATTTCAAACAACAGAATACTATAGCTCTTAGTCGTTCTCTCTCTCTCTCTCTGTGTAGACATATATTGGCAAAACTAACCCCTGAGTAAAGATGCTGTTAGTTTAGAGATTTTATCCATTACAGCTGTAAGACCCATGGCTGAAACTTGTTGATCCTTTCTGCTGAGCAATAAGACAAGCAAGTCAGATGCCCAGAGACAAAAAATCTTCCCCTCATTTAGCTAAAGGAAAACTGATTGGGCCAGGAATAATTTGACTGTCATTTAAGAAACTGTTTGGGTAACTATTCTTCTATTATCAGAGTAAATTGAATTAATTAATCTGAAAATTAAATAATTCCTCTGAAAGTTAAAATATTTATATCCAGAATGAGCAGTTTTTGTAATCTGCATTGGATAGACACTATGAAAGACAAAGGATGCTGGAAGAGTCTGCCTAAAATGAGAGCAGGAAACCTCAGGACTCATGAGTTATTCCTAGTCACATTCAGAAAGGTTTATTTTCACAGTTCCTTCTACACAAACTGCTTTGCTTTTCTAGCACAGTGAGAACTAGAGATGTCTGCAGGCAAACACAGTCAGCATTGGAGATGTTTCCCCCTGCAACTGCTGAATCAGATCCCTTTAACTAGTCAGCCTTGAAACTTTTAGTGCACATTACATTTTTATTCTGCAAGGCACCTGGAGAGTCTGTCCATGAGTGGTAGGCTGCTGTGTCCTTACAGCTTCAGCAGTTCAAAGGGGGAGTCGTGAGCCAACCAAACACCGTGTTTGCAGTGCTTCAGGAGGAACAAAACCACTTTACTTTTTCTTCCTCACTACCGGTCTTTCAAAGAAAAGCAACATTTGCAAGTGTTCCAACAGTTTCATTAACTGCTGCCTCTCCTCTATAGACAGCAAGGGTTAAGGATGCATGGCCACGGCCACTTGTCAGATTTGGCATGCTAGAGCCAACAGCTGGTGGAGGCAGTTAATTAGTCCTTTGCCCTGCTCAAAGTTCAGCCTTGATTGGCAGGGAAAAGCAGGCTGCACCAGCCTGCTTCCCTCTTTCAATTAACAAAGGCCTGTGCCATCAGATTACCTTGGCAACACGCCATGGCATCCCTGCCTGAGCTTTGCCATGGCAACAGGAAAGCTAACCTTGCCAAGGCAGCATCTGCTCTATGGATGGCAGATTACCTGCCAAACATTTCCTAGCTGCAAAGTGCTGCTGACTGCCCTGAGAAAAGGATGGAAGCAGGAAATCTTGTGACAAAAAGATGATTATCCATTTTAATTTTCCTTTCCAAGCAAAGGTTTACAGAGGTCCAATTGCTGATGTGTGGGTAAGGGATGTCTTTATTCTTTCTGGGCATGAAAACCATTAAATAAATTGGGCTTTATCTTAGCCACAAGGTCTTCTGGGCAATACAGAAGCAAAACTCTTTGTTGAGGACTAATGTCTATTATGCAGCAACCAGGCTGGTCTTGACAGAGCACTGCTAGTTTTTCATTTTGTTTTATCACATCAATTTTGTTGTGTTGACACCAGAGATACCAAATAATTGTGGATCCAAGTGCTCATAAACTAAATGGAAACTCAGCTCTGAATATCAGAATCACATCAAGTTCCAGTGGCCTGTAAACTCAAGGACAGCTGGCACTGGATTTGTAAGCATTGTGAGCGTTTCCAGTGGACTATCTGAACTCAGTAGAGTTTGAAGTTTCTGGATTCATAGAGGGCAGGGCAACAGACTGAAGGCAGTGCAGGACTGTCTCCATCTCTACCAAATGACTCTTTTTAAGGCAAGTCATGTTACAAAGGAAAGCCAGAAAAACAGTGGGCAAATCCCAGCCATTCCTCCATTTTGGGAGACAATTCCTGGCTCTAACCCAGTCAGTCCATTAATATCAAGCTCCTGTGAAAAAACCACACTAATTAGACTCTCAAGTTGTACTGAATGGAAATACAATATGACTGCCACTATGCAGCAAGGAGTGAAAGAACAAAGTTTTTTTTCCAGCCCCTTCTAGGTCATTGGTCCACATCTGACATTTCTGTGAAGCAACAAATGTGATTGAGGAAAATAATTTCCATCTTATTTCAGGTCTTCTTACAAACCCAAGCATCTTCTCATAAATTTACTCACTCTAGGATGTCCCTATCCCAGTTACTGCCTCTGTGAAATTTAAACACTGGACCCTGAGATTAGTTTAGCTGGGAAGAGCATGTTGCTAATCATGCCAAGGTTGTGGCTTGTGGGTTCAATCCCTGTCTGGGTCACTCACTTAAGAGTGAATGGACTCAATGTTCCTTCAGTGTCCATTCCAGCTCAGGATATCCTGTGGAGGAGTTGTGCAAAAAGTGATAGTAGCTGCAAATGGAGCGAGCAGAGAGTGAATTTGCTGCAGCAGGGGGAAAGTTTTCTTCAGATTGGAAGGGGAGGGTGGTCACCAGTGCTTCACACACTCACCAAAAAGCACCAAAGGATTCTTTTAGTTGTCAGGGGTCTAGATTCTTTGCTTTCTTTAGGTGCGAGTTTCTAAGACATAAGGGATGCATTTGGGAGAGCATGCGTGCACATGTCTCTCAGTGTTACACAGAACTATGTGTGCTGAGAGAGAAAAATCAATACCTAGATGTGGACAAAGTAAATTGGACAGCTAGGACATGCTTGAGAGGCTCTTGGCAGAAAGATAGCCTCACAGATCAGAATACAAATAACTCGAAAGTTCATAATTTAATATTTTTGTATGAAGGTAATGGACAGCATCACTCTTCACAGTGAGGTGAAGATACTGAGAACTGAATGACCTCCTCAGAAGTTTCACCAGAGTGCTCTCTTTCAGCTCTCTAGGCTGTGCTCTCCTTCAGCTCTGAATACTATTAATTTTACTCTCTTCCATCCATGCTGGTTCTCCTGTTCCTAATGCAAACATTATTTCAGTAGAGATCAGAGACAAGCCAAATCCTGCAGCTTCTCTGTAGATGACACAAGGAGAGGCTCCATATTGACTTGCTGCTGCACCAGCTGAGGCAAATGTTGATGTTGAGATCGTGTGAGAGATCAGGCCAGGGCTGGGAAGGGCTAGCAAAGGGAAGCAGACGGGCTTCAATGTCCCTTTGAGGGATCAGTGGCTCAACAAGTTGAGGGATCAGCTGTGTCCATCAAGAATAGGAAAATACAGCCCCCCAAGGAGAGCTGGGCCTCCTAAGGTGGAGGTGTGGGGCTCCCACGAGTCTTTCTCACTGTATGCTTTGGGGACATGCTGAGGGATGATGTGGCCTCCTTGATGACCCCAGACCCCAGAGAGCCTGTGACATGGCCAGCCAGACCACTGACATTGTGATTGTGTCTCTAAGTGAACATTCTCCCCTCAGTCAGGGACATTTTTCACCTTTTAACTGTATCAGCTGCTCCCAAATAGAAGCGAGCTGACTGTGGTTTGTACATGAAGTTACAAGCTTGGCAGAGGTTTCATCCTTCACCACATTGGTATATCCCTCAACCAGACCTCTTGAGTTTTCCCTGCCCTGCTAAGATGAAGAAAGTAAAGAATTCTTCCCAAGAAAGGATCCTGTCATTTTATATCTTACTTGGCAAAGATCAGGAAACAGCCACACTGGTGGAAAACCTTTTGTTTCCAGCCTCTGGGATGTTCATTACTCCTTTCCAGACCCCAGACTTTACCATGTCAGTGTTTCTGTAGGCAAAAGTCATCTGAGCATGTAATTTTTTTCCTCTTTTCAGTAGTGGTCAAAAAGAAATTCAGTAAAGGAAAAAAAAAAAGCAATAGTTTCCCCCCTGTCTTTTAGCTAATGGGTGCTACACTACAAACTGGTGGTTGGAAAGTTACTAAAACCTTGAGGGTGCTGAGCAGATCCACTGAGATTTTTGACCTTTGCTCAAAGTGTTATTGATCCCAGAAATTGTGGGTGCCCCATGCAAGGTGGAATGCCTGGGAAGCAAGGTGGGAAGTGCCAACACCCAAACACAACACACTGGTCCTTATTTTGGAAAGAAAACGATAATGGTAGTGGCTAAATCAGAACTGAGTTCTTTCTGGATCACTCAGATTCAAGCACTCAGGAGCAGGGGCTAATCCATAACTTGTTGTGGTCTTTAAGAGGAGAACTCTATTAATTTCTGTAGCTCTGGCCTTGTGCCCTGAGAGTCAAATTCCACCACATGCATGAGTTCTGTAAAACACTGTAAATAATCAATAAGTCATCATATGAACTTAGTTCAGTGTCAGGTTGTTAAAATTACACAGATTGCAAAGATAAAAATTACAAATATAGCTTTGTGTCTTCCAGATATGTGTGTTGTTTACCTGCAAGATGGAGAGACTCTTGGTTTAGCCCTAACATGATAGCTTTGCTGTGAAGGAGTTAGAGAGAAAGGAACTACAACTGCATATCTGTATTTTGCTTGCTTCTCTGTGTGACCTACCTGCACCCACAGCAATTTTGAGACAAAATAAGAGAAGGAAGCACACTCTCTGTCATCTCTCTGTGATCAGAAGAATTGTGTATTAAATAAGTGTTTCAGAGGAGTGGAACTCATCTGAAACTGTCACCTCATATATACTGCTGGGCCACTCTAAGAAATCCTTCTGGCTTAATTGCTAAGCTCTCTGGGGAGTGGAGGTGTGGACAAAAGCAGCATGCTAAGTGGTCTTCAGGATGTCAGCAAGTCTAAGAAGCTGAAACCAAGTATTTGTTATCACAGAAGCATTTTTATTGGAGGCTTGAATGAGTTATATTTTATAAGAAAGGCTTTACTGGAATACTGGAATTATTTCATTATTTATGGGGTTGAAGAATCACCACACTGGAGTCAGCAGGAAGTCACAAGGGAAATTTTTTACTAACACAGGAAATGTTTTCATATGTAGAATTGAACCTTTCAGACAGCCTGAGACAACTATTATTCTTCAAATGGTGTTACTGCCTCTTATGTATTTAAAAGAATTTTGATTATCAAGCCATTTCCCCATGCTGAAAACTTAGTCAGCAACCCAAAGTGTTGTCTCATGTTAGGATCTCAGATTAAGTAATTCTCTTTTATGATGCAGGTGGTTTTTTGCAAGAGGATATCCTGGACACCATCCCCACTGCTGACAAAGTTTAATTCAGAAGTAGGTCAAATCCAGATGGTGAGTAAGGAAATGCTAATGTGTTTTAATTATTAGGCTATTTTTAAAAGGTTCAGCATGTTATTTAGCCAGGAAGTGAAGTGGAGCAGAAAGTAAAATCCAAGCTGGATGATTCCTTCTTCTTGAGATAGGGAGATGAGTTATGCATCATTGACACTATTAATGAAAAATAAATTGTGACAATTCTAGGTCTAAAAGCTGAGTTTGAACACAGAGCATCTAGCCCAGAAAGCAGCACTTGTTTACTTATGTTTCCTGAATCCCAACAAATAACAGAAATTTTCAGTCAGTCCTTCAGTTATGGGTTCTATGTCCTCCTTCCTCCCATTATTAGGACACTGAAAATAGCAGTTATTTTAACTTTCAGGGAGTCCTTGGGAATATTTTCCTTGTGACTGAGACTGTATGAGTAGAAAAACTTGAATTCTTTGGGGCATTTACTCATTTCTGGTAATAGGTAAAATGATGTAAATGAGCATCAGGTACCCTTACCTCAGAGTTCTCTTGTATATTACAAGCTCTAAACAGAATCATCCCAAGGCTGAGATTAGGCAGTAATTCCTTTATTGATTAGTGCTGAGATATTTTGCACAAAAATATGTAGATGAATTTGAAAGTCTGGAGCAACAGACCTAGATTTACTGGGTATCAACTGCAACTCTTGATTATGGTTCATTTCTATCTAGTGTATTTTTATCTAGGATCTGGTTCTAGGCTCTGCTATGTTTATCTTGATTGTGATCTTGAGCAAATCATCTCCATGCTCTGCCCATCATGAGTAGCATAAAGAAAACAATGTCCTATGCCTCACAGCAGTCTTTTATTGTTTATATGTGTAGCACCTGGCTGCAGAATTCTACTCCTGTTTGATACTCCTCAGTGCTACTATAAAAAAAGAATATTTATTTTCATGAAATGAAATAAAATAAAATAAGTCCTTGCCCTTTTCTCAGCATGCTACTTGTGAATCCAAGTGAAGTACAACCATTACTGATTTTTCCACATAAATAGAAACTTCCATTCAAGTTAAATCTTTATGTAGTTATCAAGTAAGGAGAACAACATAAACCATGTGTAATACAAACAGTAGAACAGGTGCAATGAATAATCCAGCCATCCCAGGTTTCCTGTCTTCTGCCTTTATCCTAGCCCTGGAATAATTACAGAGTTTCTCTTAGGCTGAAAAAATGCTCATCTTGCAGTTGCAAGCATATCATGTTGGATTTCGGTTTTATTTTTAGTCAAGTGGATTTGCTGTCTCTTGTCAGTTTATTGTGTTGTGTTAGCAGGGACATTTAAACAGAACAGGGTTTTGCTGGAGCTCCAGTGGGCTCTTGCATATAAAATCAAAGTTCTTTTGCTTGCTTCATGTTCTCATTCATTCAGTGTCTCAGAGCCTGCCAGTTCGGTGGGCAAGCAGCCAGTTTTGCATTTACTACAGGGTTTTGTGTTGGCTGCCAGTCACAAAGGGAGGTGATAAATGGATTCAGCAGCACCTATTAGGATTAACTGAAGGCTTAAATTCATTTTGAACCCTCTTACTGCCAAAATTAATTATACTAAAATTAATTATGCTATGTTATCCACAGAAGAACAGGCCAAGGTGAGGAAAATACCCACCTTCATGTTTACTGCAGACTGGAGCTGATGTAACCAGGGGAATCTAGAGAACAGAATCCATCATGCTCACTGGACTCATAAAGCTTTTTGTACTGCCTGCTTTCAGCTGTCTTCAGGTTTTGTTCTCAGAGACCTTGTTCTACATGCTGGCTACAGTGATTCAGGTCTATCAGAACAGCACCTGTGTGGTGATCTGCAAAACAGCTTGGGCAGTAGGAGTATCCTCATATTTTAGCAAAATTATCAGTTCAGTTGGAATTCTGACACTGTGTGGGATGTATTTCATGGTATGGAATTTGGAAGAAGTATGTTAATAGAAAATCCAGTGACTTGATTGCTTTGCAAACCAATGAGGTTCTGTCCAACTGACCTCCTGTTTGCAGTAATTTAGTCTAGCCTCGTGTTGAAGGGAAGCTGCTGAAAAACAGTGTAATATCAGATGGAAGCCCTGAAATCCTCTACTGTCAAAGCAGCAGGCACAGAGCCCACCATGGAGGCACAGGGATGGTGAATTAAATTAAGTTCTGCCATGTCCATCCAGTGTCATAGCTTCCACTTAAGAACAACACAATTGGATTAGAGCTCCCTTTGAAATTAGGCATTGGTGTGAGTTATATTGGCGGAATCTGTTCTAGCTACACAACAAGAAGCAGGTTTAACACTAATAAAATGACAACAAATTCACAATGTCTCAGTCTATGACTTCCTACATTTTGTGCTCTCTTCTGTAGTCTTATAGGGTGTGAGGTCCATCTACAACACAAAAGCAATCAAATTTCCTTGATCAGAAAGCCTCTAAATGAAGGGAAAAGTATGGTTTAAAAGATGGAGGAAAGAAAGGATGAAATGTAAAAAAAAAAAAAACCAAAAAAAAAACCCCACCTGTTTTTATATATTGATTGAAATATTGAGATAAATTGATTGAAAAGTAATAAAATATCACTCTTTCCTGTTTTTCCACAGTAAATCCAGGCAAGTAATTTGTGTATTTTGAGTGTTTCAGGGAAGGGCCTGATTGATTTAGCCTTTCCACAGGTTCATCTATAATGCCTACTGTAACAGAAAACCCAGCTCTTAAAAACTCCACTCAGTAGTTTGCATTCAGGGCTATCTTACTTCAGTCATTTCACATCAAACACTGCTCTGCTCATTTTGGTTCAAGTCACCTGAAGAATTCTGTACTTCCCTTACTACTGTCTGCCTGCCCTTAACTTACAGAGTAAATCTTGCTTGTCTCTCCTGTGGACAAACATGGTTATTGGTAGATATTAAAACTTATTTGCCTTTTGAAAGGCAAATTATTCTGCTTTTCCAACTAGTTGTGTATTTCTTGGAATGTTACTAAAGAGCATGTTTTCACTGAGGATTTTTTTTTTTTTTGTTATAAAGGTAGATTTAGCATTACCCATAGAATCAAAGCTAGGTTGATTTCTTTTTTTTTTCTTCTTTCAAGTAATTATATGTTTTACTGAGAGAGAAAACATTCCAGATGGGCAAAATACTGGTAAACCAGCTTCAGGCCAGGAGCTCGAAATATGTATCAGAAACATTAAAGTCAAAACTGTATTAACTATGTGTTCCCTCTCTCTTCAACAAGGAGACCTACATGCCTTTGGAATTATTCAGTCCAATTATTATTTGAATCTTTATAGGGATTGTATGGTGGACTTAGTTAAATTCTTAGTTTATGTAACCTCCTTACCAGAATTCTCCAGAATAACTCCTGAATCACTTCAATGCTCAGAGTCTTGGAAGAAATTATTATAATGAGTAGACCTATATTGGACATTATTAGAATAAGACTCTTCCAAATTCTCCTTTGTCATCTTCTCTCTCTTTTTCATTACACTAGTGACCATTTTTCATGTCCTTCTTGATATTCATTTATTTGTGCAGAACCTGAAAGCAGAATACAGATCTGGGTGCCCCATCAGGTCTTACTCACAAGCACATTTTCAAGTTCTTGTGACATTTGACTTTTTCCATCCATCTACAAGTTTTCTGAAGTTCATTTACAGATTTCAGTTAGAGACTAGAATGTCTTGACAGGGTGGTTTGAATGTGAAATTGTACAGTACCTTGGTAACTTGGGTTGTTTAGTTCCAGATGAGAAGGTCAAGATGGCAGCTTCTGAAAAAGAAAACAGGAATTAGTCACCTATTGTGCCAAAGAATCCAGGGAAGATGACCACCCAAAACTGTGCAGCATAGGGCATAGGAGTGAATTACATGGCCCAAAAGAAGACACTAAATATCAATAGGACTGGGATTCCTGGGTGACATTTCTTGCTGCAATGAGTGCAATTCTTTGAAGTGTCATTGCTGCAAAACCCCAACATTTAAACAAGGCTGCAGGGTCACCACATAAACATCCTGGAATCTGACCCAGTTCAGAACAAAGAAACCCTCTGCAATATTAGCAGGATCTAATTGAACCTCTTGGCTGCTGAGCAGAGCAATTAACGATGCAACAAGCAATCATGCCTGATATTCAGTTAACAGCAAAATAAACATGATAAAATATGTCTGCAACATTTTGAGTCGAAACCTCATAGAGAATTACCATATGCTCTTACATCTTCCTCTGTGCAAGTAGTGCATCGTTAGCAAAGTATTATCCATGTGTTTTACACCACTGCCTAATTGCAGGGAAGGCAGTTAAGAAGATCAAAGAGCTCTATTAACAACAGATAACTACAGAACAAATATGATTAAAGTAATTACAGAAGGAGGTAATCTGCTAATTCTTAATGATTCTGAGGACTCAGAAAGGGGCTCTCAAAGTGATTCTCCTCACTGGAAATCAGGTTGTTATTGCAATGGACTGATATGATATTTTGAGTTTCAAACTGTGAGCCATTTTCTATACATGTTTTCTCTTATGCCTTCCCTTAAACTTCATACTCATTTGTGACATGATTCAGAAGTGGAAACATCCTTACCACAACAGTTACCAATCTCTCTTTTCTTCCCCTCCTTTCCCCCGTCTTTTGGTGCCTGGCAAAATTTTCCAGACCTCTTCTGATTTCTAATCAGAACTTACCTTTGCATTCTAGAGAGCCTCTGGAAACACACGTATGCAATTTTCCTCACACTTCCTTTCCCCACACATCCTTTCTATCTTACCAACTTGGACTAGAGATGATTTTTCACTCCTTCCACTCTTCCCCCTCTCACTCTACCCTAAAACCTCCTCCCTTTCTTACCTCACCTTACTTTCAGACATCCTACTAGCATTGACACTAATAAGCCTTTTGTTTTTGTCCTTATGCAGTAGACAACTGAGCAATTAATATAGAATTAAAGGGAGATACATATATGTTTATCTATACTGTTAGGGGGTTTGGAAATTTTCCTAAGAACAGAACATTTTAAGTGTTCACCTTCTGTTTTTCCCCTCTTTTCTTCCTTCCCCAGACATTGCTTCGCTTTTGCTCTTTCCTGTCTTCACTGGCACTAAAATATGCATGACTTTGGTGTCATCAAGCACTGAAATTCAAGAACCTCTTTGACATTACACAGCTTCTAATGGTGTCTGAAGCTCCACTGTATCTCTTTGCTGTTGAAATTAAGGATCACATCTAGAACCAATGGAAAAGTTCATTGAACCTTCATGGTCTGAAACCAGCACATTTTGTTTAGCTATAATCAATGTACTTGATTATATTCAAAACTCATGTTGAACCTTCAGAGATGAACCATGCACAGAGAGAGATTATATTTCTGTAAATTTATCTAATCCTTGCTTTCCAACCTCCTTTGCTTTTTATTTTCTCCTCTTCAGATGCTGCTGAAAAATTTCATTTCCTAGTATCTTGAATCACCAAAGTATTTCTTCTCTAGGCCTGAAATCTTGTCTCTACTACAAGCAACAGACCTGTGCTATCCCAGGGCAAACACTGCCTTTTCCAAGACTACTGTCAGAAAGCTAAAAATAACAGAGGCCAGATTCCTACATTTGTATTAGAGCTCAGTAAATAACCTATTTTTTCCAAAATTGCTTACATGCCCAGCAAGTCCAGCTCCTCTGAAAAAAACATGGCCAATTGCAATGTCTGCCCAGAAACCAACAGCAAGGAATCTGTTCTGTTGAAAAGAGAGTGTATAAAAAAAAATTCATGTCATGCTTAAGCACGTCTATCTAAGAGCAGAAATACATAGGGAAGGAGTAATTGGTCCAGCATGAATTACCATCCTCCCACGACATATTGCTGAGTGCTCTATGCCTAGTAATGATGGCCATGTCAATGAAAAATACCCTTGATCTTCATTAAGGAAAATTTACAATATCAATTTTTGCTTTCAATTTTGGTAGATTTTCCTTTACTGTTGATTGACTCACCTTTTTTCTTTTTTTATACAAGATCCTCCTGGAGGTAGTTCAGCATCTTTTGGAAATCAAATATTTAAATTTTATAAAGATACCAGTGTGCAGTCTCTGTTCTTAATTTCTGAGGTGTCCAGCTTTGTTACATTGTCTGATCTTTGCAGTTAGAGCTTTCTCCCTCTCCTAGTAACACAGACATTGCGTTGTCTTCTCCACTTAAAGGTGGACAGCAAGGTAAAATATACACTTCTCATAGTCACAGACAAATAAAATATATTCCTGAGACAATACTATCCTGATTTTCACCCCAGGTGACTGATAACTATGCACTCCTTGCTGCCTTTTAGATGAACTATTGCTGTCAGAGCACCTGCTTGAAGACCCCGGACTGCAGGAGTACATTTCCAAAGGGATGGGAGGATAAAAGTTTCCAAGTAAAGACAATTGCCAGGATAATCCCTAATTGATTAGCTGATGTGCAATTTTGTCATACTCACCCTGTGCCTTCAGGGCTTTTGATCTGCAGGATGCTCTGGTAGAAAGTTTCTCATTAGAGAGTCACTTCATTAGGAAGTTTTGCTCTATGTAGGCTGGGCTGCGCAGGATGAGGTGTTTTACAGTAGTAGGCAAGGTTCTTTATTGAGAGCCAATAAACTTGCACAAACAAGATGGTCTGTGCAACTGGGTGAGGAAAGCCTGTCCATTGCTCATGTGGGGTATATTTACCAGGATGTTTCAGGCTCTGAATCAGCCATTAACTTGATTGTGCCTCAGAGTACCTGAAGTCAAAGCCTTTGTCCTCCAAAACCCTAATGGAAAGAGGGAAATGCTTCCAGAGGGCAATTCAAAGCACTTGCTTTGGTTACACCTGTCTGTGCATGCAGGGTGAACCTTTCTCCTCCATCCGTATGGATTTTGCAAAGTTTAGTGAAAATCTCTATAGATTCTAACAAAGATGGCAGGAAGAAGGTCAGCTGTCTGGTAGGAGGTAGGACCACACCTGCCTGACCAATTTTCTTAGAGATGAGTGTCCTCCTCCATGTGGTGTGTGAGGAACATGAATAGCTCCTGTTACCAGAGGACATTAGGACTACTGTGCTTACAGAAGCATAGAGTTCCTGAGGTGGGAAGAGATCCATTAAGATCATTGATCCATGAAGATAAAATCCCTGCAGGGCTGCCTTATATTTACTTCCATTTTCTGTTTGATAGCCAAGTTAGTCTACTACTGTCCCTTGACTAAATCTAAGGGCCCTAAACAGACAATTATACTTTTGCTAGATCAGGTTCTTAAAATCTGTGTGCAGTGTCCCAGACAGTTTGTGGGTTTTCTTAGGAAAGGGGATGAACATGAGTGGGAGGGAGAGAGAGCCTAGGAGAGGGAAAATGGGAAGTCTTGACTATACATTTCACGCCTATTTTCTAATAAAACTAACAAGCAAGTAAGCTTTAGGAATCAAATTACTACAGATATTTCCTCACTACTTAACTCTCTACTTCAGCTTTCTACTGAAATGCTGATATTTCTTTCCAGGATGCTTTTAAGGTAGTTGCTCAATTAAGTTTAGAAAAGAAAGATTGCTACTGAGCTGATTAGTCTGTGGCTTTCTTCCCTACTTTTTCTCCACAAAGGTGAATATTGTTAACTTTGCTTATAATTTTACTTTTTTTTTTTTTTTCAGAATGCATGTTCTCACGTTCCCCATGCCATGCAGCTTGAGTAGGAAAATTGTGCACTCCATTTCCATTCCATCATGTGTTGTGCTCCAGCTGTTTTTCTGTGCAAAGCTGTGAAGTGTGGGTGGTGACAGACAGGAGATGTTTTAACTGAGATTTTAGAGCTTTTATTCTTGCTTAATTGGAACTAAGTGGAAGCTAACAGATCAACCAAGCTTAAAGATCCCATTGCCAAATAAAATATATACAAAGCTTGAAGTTAATAGCTATTTTTATAGAACATGTTGCTACTAAAAGAAATAGTGGATCCTTTCAGCTAATTCTCTAACTCTTATTTTAGGCATGTGGATAAGATTCCTCATTTAAAAAAAATGTTTAGCCTTCAACAAATTTCCTTCATGCCATTGGGACCTGATAGGTACTTAGCATGCAGAATGAGCAGGTGATTTATTCAGGTGCTTGAAACTATAATCTTGTAAAGATTTATTGTTTCATAATCAAGTTTAAGACTTCATTGTGCATTCTGAAGCCTAGTTGCTAAGTTCTTGCTTTCAGTATATTGGTGTTTTGATTAACCAATGGGTTTAACTTACCTTTACTGCCAGTTTGCAACATTTAATGCATATAAGATAGTCCCTAATAAATAACTGCAATTTTATTAGCTGAATAGTTAGAAGGACATGACTGATAAGTAAGATGTCACATAAATCAGTACCAAAAATGACCAGCTCTGGAGGCCAAACACAGCAAAGACTTAAATCTCCACATCTTCTATAGATTTATTTATAAATCAATACACAAATCACAGCTGGGAAGTTAGATTCAAGAGTAATAAACTTTAGATCAAACTGTCTTGATACACTGTAAAACAGCCAGAACTTTGTGAACATAATTAACTTGCATATTGTTTTGTATTCTACCAAAGCATGAGCTAGTTTGAAGAAAGGTTTCTTCATGCAAGAAATTGTCACTTATATTGGAGTGGTGAAGTAACACAAGAATTGAGAGCAACTGCACAATGAACATAGAAATGTGACCATATCTATAAACAGTTATACAGCAATATTATTTATTTTTGTACTAGAAATTTTTTCCTTCACTTTCGTATGTGTGTTTCGGAATGTCACTAATAAAGCAGAAATTCTTAGTACAGAAATGATCTTTTCTGTGGCTGTTCTTCCCTTGTTGATCTCTTTCACTCACACCTTCCCCCCCTTAAAAACTGAACATCTATGTAAATGCATATGTATATTTTTTTTAAGTGGTATACAAAGCGGGAAATTGAAGATTTTACATGCCAGAATCCAACTGCCTTAGTGGAAAAGTGAAACAGGTGAAATCAAATTAAACCTAGTTTGATTATTATCTTTAAAAAGTAGGAAAATACTCTTGTAAGCTAGTGGAGGAATACAGAGATAAAGCAAACACAAAGCTAATTTTCTCAATATTGTGATTACCCAGAATTTCAAAAGAAGTAAATGTGTAGATGAATATCTCAAAGTGAACCCATTTTTGCCCTTCCTATCATCACACACAAAAGCTTAGGCAAAAGAAGATATGTTGAAAGGTATGCCTACATTTTACATTTGGGAATTATCTTTTCCTGTAGTTATAAAATCGTATTACCAGAGCTAGACATGAAGTCTTAATTTCACTTTCAACTGGTTGTACTTCAAAATTTACTTTGAGCTTTTTTGTGCTTCACGGCTCTTCATGACAACTAAAATCTAAAATGCTTCCTCCTAGTTGTACAATCCTGTTTTCTTAAGGAAAAACCCCAACCAAACAACAACAATAACAAAAAACCCACAAACAAATAAAATCCTACACCCCCAAATTCCAACAGAAGTCAACTTCAAGATTTTAAAGAGTAATATGTTTTCTAGCATAAAGGTTTTATATTGTTTGGTAAGGAAATGCACAAAGGGCAGTTGTGTGCTTGCAGTACTCTCAAGAACAAGCCAAGCTACTGTGAATATCCCTCAGTTCTTTCTGGAATTGAGAGAAAATGTGCTAAATTTATTTTCTCTGTGATTAACTATTACCATTTCCTTCATGCAGTTCATGAAGCATTCTCACACAGAAAAGGCCTTGCATTTGCTCTCAGCACAGAGCACATCTCAAAATAACCGAATATTAATGAGTGAGTGAATCCATGTAGGAGAACATCACCCACTGCTGTTTCCCCTAAGAGATGTCTGATACATTTCCTGCCTGCTCCAGAGCTAAAAGGGAAAAGCAGTTTAGGATCTGCTGGAATTGTAAATGTAACTCAGCTGGTTAGAAACTCCAAGGTAGGGGCCAACAAGTGCAGCAGGCAGAGAAATTAAGTATCTTGAATTGCTGCTTCGACCAGGTTCTGGGAAATTATCTCTGTACCTATGGAAATGATTTAAATTGGAACTCAAGGCAGAAAAAGTGCTTTTCCAATAATCATATGGTTTCCTTTCTAAGGAACAGAGATTTTGTTCTCAGGCATGTTTAATGAAATTTAACAGTTTGGGCCATCTCCCTAAAGGTGAACATTTATTCACACATCAGGACTTAATGTTGCTCAGTGAGGTCTGTCATAATGCACTTGTGAATCTGGGACAGGCATCCTGGATGGCAAATTTGTAGTTTAGTTTATCATTCATGAATTTTTGTTCTTCAAGTGAAAGATGAAGTAGCTGTAAGGCCTGCATAACGGGAGTCTTATGGTGTCGCTATTTGTTGTGTATCCTTACTCGTTCTTCCTGAGACATTTATAACATTAAGACTTAACAGGCACTCTAGATAAATGCCAATGAACAGTGGGAATTTCTGAGAGGAGTGACAAATTTGAGAGAGCATGACCCTTGAGCTTGGGTGATGTGGAGTGCTCGGAATTTTAAGTTTAAATAGTCAGGGTTATTTTTCAGCAATGTTCCATTTTCCAGAGAAGTAAATTCCTATAAACAGATTCACAAACTTTGGCTCATAAAGAACTTTCTCCCTGTTGCATCATCCCAGTACTTGGATGTAAGCACTTAAATTTTCAGGAAGGCAATAAGTACATTTTATATTTCGGGAAAACAGTGTTGAATGCTTTTGGAAAGACAACATTAAACATTCTAAATCAAAGTTGCTTAATCTATGCTGAAGATATGAGAGTAAGACTGGTAGCTCCCAATGTTAAAGTTAGTTGCAGTGGAGGAAATATCTCCTGGTCAATAAGGTGGTAGGAAAAAATGCAGGATAAAAATGGAGCAATGGCATTATACTGTAGACAGAGGAGAAAACAAAAGAAATGTTTCAGTATTCAGTCCAGAGGGCATAGTCAGAACATGTTCTCCCCCAGATCTAACAGAGCTTCTGAGTAAAGTGCCCTGTTGCATCAGAACGTGCTGCAGATTGTCTGCTGAAACCTGTTAGTGGTGCATGGATGGAAGTGGGCTCATGGGACTGAGTTCACATCCTGCTAATGAAGGACTGACATCACTGGAGTAAAAATAAATATATTCACCACATGTTTTTCCATGACTGAGAATGTAATGTAGTTTTGTGACAATTATTATCCAAGACTTACCCACAGCATGGCAAATGCTGATCTGCAGATGCATGAAGCATAATGAGCATTTGCCTTTTGGAACTCTATTCATTAATTTTTTGTTAAGTTCATTGATGTTGCAGCATAATAATCTTCCAGCTTCCTGTGACAAATCTTAGCCCACTGTAAAAGACTGAAATGTCTCCTGAAGACCACTTTTTCAAAGGCTTCAAATAGCATTCAGCATTTTTATTGCTAAGGGAAGACAAATATAACATGGAATATTGAGAAGCAAAAGCATTCAGGTCCAACGAGTGCTTTAAAAAAACACTCCTGAAGGTGAATGGACAGTGGTTCAGATGGTAGGAAGTTATGGATTATCATTCAAATTCCATTTTTCTGTTGCTACAATACTTGGTAGAAATTATTGACAAAAAGGAAACAACAGTCTTGGGAGGTTAATGCTTAATTTAAATTGATGACCTTGTCTTCACCTGACAACAGTATCTGCCTCTGAGTACTAAATGGAGAATATTCAAACTCCTCATCTTTGTATCAGTTGAGGGAGGAAAGAAAAGTATAGGTGGGCAGTAATCTCATCCTAACAGTTACTGTTGTAGAGCTTCTGGCATTAGATTAGATCAATTATTTTCCCCTTGAAGCCTCAAGATTGCTATAGTTGAACAATGGATGATGATATTAAATGCAATCTTTGTTTAAACAGTCTCTAGGAACACTAAGAGACACAAATAACTGGTAAAAACTGGAATTGCACTTTATAAAACGTAGACTAGGAAAAAAATTGTAGCTGTCCCAGGAAATCTACATGCTGGTTTCGCTATCTTCATATTCCACATGAACCATATACATCCAAGAAATTTCAGTTTCTTCCACAAGATACACACCATTTTTAGGCTAGCTTTCACTTGTGCATTATTTAAAGAAATATTGAAATTATAATTCAACTTATCAATCCTTTTTTTTTCTGTTTTCATGCTCAGATATGTAGATGAACTGTGCAAATAATAGACTCTTCCACTCTCCAACTGCATTAACAATTGTTTTTGTTGCTGGCAAATGTTTTTCACTGTCAAACAATAAAGAATATTAATTTCTCAAAACTTTGTATATTTGTTTTTTATGACAAATTTTGGTCATTTAGTTCACTGTTCAAATAATATTTTGATACTTTCTCTATTTTTTAAATTATTGCGGCTGAACAATTAACTCTCCATTTTCTCTGCAAAGCAGCAGGTCAGCCCCAAAAACTGTCTTGAAATGGATGAATATAAATCATATCTTTAGCCTATATGATGCTTATTTCTTTACCCAGACTACACAACGAGCATGTCACCCAAAACATGCCAAAATTTGCTGCTAAGTTTTGTTGCTTTCAAACTGCATTTTGCAGCACCCACTCACTGAAAATAGCGCTAGTTAGAGTTAGTAATAGGATGTGAAATTCAGCCTGGGTGAAACAATGAGTTTCCGTTTTCCTGGTCTTCTCTCCACTGGCAGGTCTTGCTCTGGGGTATCCCGGGAATGTTGCTGTGGGACATTTTTAGCCTTTTGCCAGCTGAATGATAATTGTTTCCTATCTCTGAGTCTTGAGTTCCTCACATCCCTCCTCCTCCCCCATGCCCTGGATTGAAGCTCTGAGCTTCCTGTGAGGTCCCTGCAACAGCCCCAAGGGCCTCTTCTGCTACCATATGTATGTAATCACAAACTGAAAACTTTTCTGCTTCTTAAAACACAGGGCTGCCATGTGAGATAACCATCTATAGATAGCAGCCTCACGCTGAAAAGCCTTCAGATCCACCACTGATTTTTTAAAATTGTCCTTTCATGCCTTTTTTTTTCTTTTTCTTTTTTTTTTCTGTCACACACATTGGTATTAACATAATGAACGAGCAACATTAATTAATTAATTAATTACATCAGGACATGGTTCCACCTTAAGAACTTAGCAGTGTGCCAGACCTTCTCCACAATAAGAAACGCACAGCAATGCGTGACCAAAATCAATTTAACTGCCTAGCTGCAAGCCAGGAGAAGCCACTTAAACTGGTGGGCAGAATCTAAATTATTTTAAGTCTATTTTATTCACAGTCACCTGAATTTGTATTAATGTATTTGCAGTGCAAGCACCTCAGAGCTCCAAGAGTTCTGACCCAAAAGCACTGGAATTCTGGGACCAACTCAACAGCATGTGGTTATTTTTAAGGGCCTTCTGGAACCCTGCATCCAAATGCAAGGGTGTTTCTCTTGCTCATGAAGCAGTTGCAGATTCACTGTGGTCAATAGGCTGATTCTGGAAAATGAACAGAAAAAAATAAAATTAAACTTCCACTAATTCAAGCTAACATTACAAAACAAAAACCCCACACAAACAAACAAAAATAAACAAAAACAAACAAACAAAAGCTGTAATAAGACCTGTGATGATTTATTTGCTTCATGGAAAGCTGAAACCCACTGCAATGGGGTTGTAGCCCCAGAGGAGCATCTCTTTAGCTGGGGTGGGACCCCCACAGGGTAGTTCTGTCTGCAAGCTATGCCACAATAAACACAGTGCTTGTATGAAACAGATGCATTTTTTTTTCATACATTAGTTAAAATCAATCATCTCAAATGAACTGAGAGGAAGAAATTAATTTAAATTAATTTACATTCTGGCCAAAGAATGCCAGTTTTTAACTTCTAAATGGACATGGATTTTACTCTATAATTTCTTCTCTTAGTTAAGTGGTATGTCAAGATAATAACAACAACAATAATTACAATAATCCTCTTTCTCAAAATTTTTGCCATTTTATGAAATAACAGTAGTTTGCTTCCAACTTTTAAATGGGTGAATGTAATGCAGCCAGTCTAAGTAAAGGTATGGCCTGTTCATTCTAATAAATACAAAGTAGGTTGCTTCAAATAAAAATATAATCTATATCTTATACAAATAAGTGCTAAGAAGGTTGCATCAACTATCCCCCTAATCTAAGAACATTTCAGGATTTCATCTTGGAAAAAAGGAATGTAGTTGAAAGGACAGCATTGTTCCCAGCTGATGGAGATGACAGCATTAATTAATCCCTGAGCCAGCACAGGTTGCCTTTGTGAGAATCCCCTGACTTGGCTTGAGCCAGATTTCAAATTGCCGCAGCTTCCCCTTCTTCATTCAAATTCTTGCAACCTGGAGTAAGGAGGGTGAGGGGTTGGTGGTGTTTGGTTTTGTTTGTTTGCTTCCCCTACAAAGTGAGTGACTCTCAATTAAGAACTTACATAAGGTTCACATTTTAAAGCATGCTCAGTACTCCCACTGTGACTCTTCCTAAGAAAAAAATCTTGCTCAAAGCAAGCAAAATAATGTCTTCCCCACCAACTGCAGTACAATTTTTGCTGCAAATTTAACCTTAAGTATATTCACACTTTCATCCTTTTCACGACATGATTTCATTAAGCATTTAAGTGTTTTTTTCATTATTTAAAGCATTAGACTTGGATTGGTTTTCTTTTGATGGTTTAGCCTCCCTCTTCCTACCCAGCCCAGGGGAAAAGTAATTTTTTGCTTTGCATATATTTTTTCTCTTCTTTATATTTATGTCAACATTCCCCTTTAACAACTTTGAAAACTCAGGCTCTTTTTGGAGTTACTTCCATCAGTGTAACTGAGCAATGAAATTATTCACAAGCACTGATAATTAACAAATTTCATGTGTATAAATATTTCTTCCACTGGTAACAGTCATTTAGTGTTGGAATTATGCAGTGAATGCAAATGAGATCTAAGGCCAAATTTTGTTTCTGAATAATTTGATTTATTTATAAACCAGATGGCAAAGTTTTACTTTAACTGGCTAGTTGTTTGGTGTACAGATAGAATTGTCTTATTTTCTCTGGGAGGCTTTTGACAGGAACTTTGATTTCCATAAGTTTAGGCTTCCCTTTAAATTGGAAACTGAAGGAAAAGACCAATTTTTTTGCCAAGCCACACAGAGAATTCAGTGTCCTTAATGATATATAAAATGTGGGGACTTCATTATTTCTCTCTGGAAATACTGACACCAAGTTATTAATAGTGCTGGTAATAGTACTGCTAATTCAAAATATTATGAACAACAGGTATCTCTTGTTAAAAAGATGCTTCCAGTTAAAGAGAACATTATTTAATAGGAAATGCCAATATCTGAAAGTGGATTTATATATATATATATATATATATGTAATTTGATTCAGTCCTCCGAAGAAGTCACTGAAGGAGCACATTCCCACTTGAAGAGCATTAACTCCCAGCTTGTTGTCACTAAACTAATCTTTCCTTATCTTCTATTTAGCAGGAGAAATTCCTCTCCCAGTTGGAACTGCCAGGTTTTTCTTAGAAATCCTCCTTGCAGAGGAGATTCTGAAAGCCTAAATTCCACAGAGTGTTTTGTCTTGCTAATGACTTCAGAGCACAACTGGCTGCCCAACTGTGCATCTTTGTACTTGGGCTGGTTTGGGACTGATTTGTCCACAGGGGGAAACAGCTGCAATTATGTCTGAGGGAATCCTGCCTCAGAGCATGTGGGGGACATGAGCACCACTGCCCTGGCAGCCCCTGGTGTTCACTCTGCAAAAGGCAATAGCTAAAGAAGGGGGTTGACAATGGGATGAAAGGTTTTCTCTGAAGTCATTAAACTGGGAGGAAATGGTGAGGGTCATGAATTGTTACATAAAAGGAATTAATGAGCATGAGGTGGGAGGTAAAGGTATTAATGGGAATCTGACACCTAAATTATAAAGCAGTCAAGCTCCCATACCAGAAAAGGGTATCTGCATTTTCACAGCAGACTTATATTTTGATGATCAGATACTTTCATTTCAGTGTATATTCAAATATTTCACATTGGCTTTAACCATGCTGTTAAAACTGCGAATAAACCAATTTATTCACTCTATGCGTGTATTTGTCTGTAAATGTCTGTCCTAATTGATTTCCTCAGGAAGAGAAAGGTCAGAGGAGCACCCTGAACCCGAAAGGCCCTTGTACTCAGATCAGGGGTACAAAGTAGAAATTTGAGTGACTCCAGTGATACAGCAGTGAGAGAAGAAAGGGAACACAAGTAAATAGGGGTGATACTCTAGACTTCAAATGCAGAACTAGAAAATAACGTGTATCAATGGTACCCACTGCACCTCAGGTCAGCCAAGAAACTTCTAGTTTATCTTCATGGGGATGTGAAGACTTGAGGAATAAGCTGACTTCACAGCTGCTGGGAACCCCTGTCCTGCTACAAATCCTTGTCCTGTAGTAAAGCTCAAAACTGGCAGAAAGCCCCAGAAAATGTGTAATTGTACCAGGTACTGTTAGTGTAGGAGAGACAACCTTGTCCTATGTGGAAAATTTGGGGTCAGCAGCAGGGAGAAGTCTGAACTAGCAGAGCTGTTGTGTTCTCCTTGCTCCCTAGCACTGGAGCAGCATATCTCAGGTACAGAGGGTAGAAGGTATAAGCAGAACTCAATTTTCCCTTCCTTTTGCCTGTCCAGCATGTAAAATTTGATCTTCAAATTCATGTTCTGCTTGAAGTAATTTTTAAACTCCCGTGATACCTTCCTAACCAGCAGCAAAATACCCAGGATATAAATATAAAATATCCCAGAACTGCCCACAGTTTGTTAGCACCAGTTGGGGTACATCACAGGCATTGATGATTTTAGCAGGACTTGCTAATTTGTTCCTGTCAAGTATTGGTGCTGGAAAGGGCTCATTTGCACAGAGGACTCCCCTTAGCTGCCGGCTAACAAAGCTCTTGAATACAGAGCATATTTATTGTTGTGACTTGAAATAAGATTAGTGAGAAAGGATATTTATTTTAATTTCTTCCAGGTGGTGTAAAGCCTTGGTTTTTTTTTTTTTTTTGTTTTTTTTTTTTTTTTTGGGTTTTTTTTTTTTTTTTTTGGTTTGTTTTGTTTTGTCTTTTTCTCTTTGCTAATTTAAGAAAAGCATGTGGTTCAGGAATTAAAGACCTAATTAAGCTGCATGTCAAAATCAACAAAATACCAACACAAGTAATTCCTTCTGACAAAAGAGCCTTTCAGATTGGGCTTTAACCTTGTTTAAGCATCAAATGACAGGTCTTCTGAGAAACAGCTTGTCTTAAAATCAGTCCAGCAGTGACAGCTCCAGCCCTTGAAGATCATCAATCTGCTTCTCCCCACACAACTAATAGCAGCTATACCATGTATAGCTAATAAAAATCATGTCAAGGAACCTGGAACCATTCTCACTGGTAGGTGAGCTGTATCACACAATAAACAAGAGATGCAATCAGTCAGAGGGCTTAAAATATACCATGTAAAGTCTGAATGATAGCTGTGGCAACTTGTAGCATAGGAGAGGACAACAAAGAAATTCTGTGCAATATGTCTTAAGAAACCTTGGAAACGGGAAGAAAAAGATGTTTTCCTATCTCAGGTCTCCAGAGGAATTTTCATGTTGGCCATCTTCCTAAAAGCCTGCAGTGAATCCCTGGTAAACCATGAGGTAGGCAATAAGAACAGCCATGTGCTCTGTGATGGAGACAGGTATGGTTGGTCAGAATGCTTGTGATGAAGCACTGAAAATGAAATATTGTTCCAGAATACTGCAAAACATATCACAAAACAAGAACTTTCTGGAAGCACAGAAAGGGATTCACTTGAACTGAAGAGAGGAAAAAGTGAATGGATAATCTGTTGGTGCTGGGACCGTGTTCCATCAAAGCTACGTGGGACAGCAGTGTGAACAAGGGAAGGGAGGAAGTGTGGTCCTGAGAGCTTCCTCCAGGGTGTGGCTGGAGCCATGGCACAGCCCCATGGCAATGCTGCAGAGAGCGCAGGGCGTGGGATCCCACTCAACTCCTCACAAAATCCAAGTGGAGGATCTCAGGGTTATGGTGAGCGAGTGGTGCAATACTCAGCCTCAACGATTTGCAGTACAACAATTCACTTCTTTTGTTTGAACAAGGCTTTAGACGCTTCAGAACACATGAAATAGTTCTTTTTCTGTGTGGAATAAGTAAAGTTTTTAACTGATGATTATCTTTCACATCTTGACCCACAATGAGCTGCAAAGGTACTATATCAGAACCCAATACTACAGATTTCATAGTTTTTGACTTTTCTGGAAGCCATGTCCTTTAAATTATAACATGACAGATATTATAATTTAATAATTATAATAGATCCCTAAAATTGACTCTTTTTCTAATATTTTTTGAATATCTGTTCTAATTATAAGAATATTTGTACTTAATTTTTCTAACCTATCAATGCATATAGTAAAACCCTTTTTTGTCTCTTCTTTAATGACAGATGTCAAGAACTGGATTGCCCAGTTTTATCACACAGTTAACATTTTTTTGCTTACCTTCCTAAATGAGTGCTTGAGCTAAAAATTAAGATTCTGTTCTACCTTTAACCAAAACACTGGACTGAATCTTGTATTTTTTGCTCAGAAACTTCTAGTTTACTTACTACAAACTAGAGTGCAAAGAAAATATAAGATGGAGAAAAATTATATAGTGGAGCAAATATTCCTAAAATATTAAACAATGAATTTTTAAAACTAAAGTATGTTACTAGATGTGATGAAATTCAGGTTTTTGATCAATAAAACTTCATTTACAAAGTGGGAAGTTTATTTAAGAATATTCTCACAAATAGAATTTGCAAGGCAGAGATGTTAACTGACAATTAATGGTACTGAAATATGATTGAATTATAGGAAGGCTGAATTGGGACTCAAAATTATTACAAATTGGAATTACAAATACTGCTAGAATACAGGACCAAAAAATGGAATAAATCTGGATGTTAATCCCAACTCACAGTGAGTGAAACAGTAATTGGTTTACTATCACATTCTACAGCTAATTTATTGGGTACTTGTGGCTGAAGGACATCACAGCAATAATTATAGCTAATCAAACAGCCTTAATAGTGACTTGCGCAGTAGGCTATTAAAATATTATATCAAAATAAGGCTTATAGAAACATTCTCTTCACACCTCAGCCAATTGTTGGTTCTAGGAGACAAAACATGGTGGTTCTGATTCAGTCTTTAGTAATATACAAAAGTACTTTCAAACAGAAATTAAGTTACTACATATTAGGAAAACAGCAGATAAATTAATTTAAGATATTTTAAAGAATGCTGATACTAAAACTAGGGAGAAAGTATTAATCTATTTTACTGCATATAAATTAGGGTCAACTGTGTCAACTGAAATACAGAGCAGTGTAAGAACTCACCTTCATCTGAGTCCCTAAGTGCAACAAGAAAGCTTTCCCCAGGCAGCAAGATAGCCAGCATTCAGCTTTACAACATGCTGAGTTTTCTTCACAGGGCTTACTAAGTAGGATTTGTACTCTCCTTACAACCTTGAAGAACAAAAGGGAGAAAGGAGAATTGTGGTTACTTTTATATTCAATTTTATTCATAAAAGAATGAATTTATCCCAGTATTGGATTTTTGTTCTTTTTTTTTTTTACATTTTATTCTAATGATTCTCTTCAGATGTTAGGGAATCACCGTAGTTTTCTTCTGCTACCTTTTTTTTTATCCCTTAAATATTCTACTTCTTATTCATCAAGAAGTGATGACTGTGTAAAACCTGTGAATTTTTTTGTTTTATTTATCAGTTTCACACTCTTCGACAATGACCTTCTGTATGGGCTTTTTTTAATCAATTGTGGTAGAAAATTTGAAAAGTCTAGTTTCCAGGGAAAAAGAAAACCAGCTGGTATAGAACACCTGCATTTTCCTTCAAAAAAGGAGCCTCTATATTTTTCATTCCAGGATGTAGAACTAGTATATAACAGAGTCAAAGCAAGGTCAAACTTTGATATGATGAACTAATTTTTTCAGCACTAGACTTTAGGTTATGCTTCAGTTTCTTTGGACTGTTTTCCACACCTCTTATCTTAGTCTAATTTTTTTTCCTTTCTTCACTATGAAACTTAATTTCTGTGGGATTCCTGGTGACTCTCTTTTAGAGGTGAATTTTGAAATCTCTTCTCCCATTTCCTACTCCCCATCCCCCTTTTAAAAAAAAAAAAGTCTTTGGTTTCCACTGCTCCCAGGGATGGAGAACTGGGAAAGGTTGGATGGAGTGCTGACCTGAGGGTACACTTCAATGCATGCACATATTTAATGTCATGACATTAATTCCATTATCTAAAAATTATTTAGCTGCCATAATTAACTTAGATAAAGTGAAGCAGTTGGCTACACCTCTGTGATACTGACAAATTAATTTTCTAAGAAATGAAAATATCTTGAAATAAACATCCGAAAGGTTCTTCACTGGAAACTCTTGGTTTGGTGCAAATTTTCTGTCTTCTGATACCGTTCCCTTATACTCATGGTTTCTTGCAGATCTTCCACTGACAAACTCAGGAGCTCTTTCGCAGAATTCTGTAGAATAAGGCTTACATATGGCAATGTAAAAATGTGCTTATTTCACTACTTTGACTACTGTTCAATCATTCCTGTCCATGTGCACTAGAAGTGCTTAGTCAAATTTTCTACTGGCTTAGTAGAACTTAGGTAGATAGGGTCACGCAATGCTCAATGCTGATAGGAAATTTATTTTCTTTATATAACTTTGATTTTTACCAAGGTGACAACTATGGCCGCTCTTGAGACAACATATTACGAACTGGGTTGATTAAGAGTCTAGAGTATTTTCCTAATAGATCCTAAGTTTTGTCTTAGTGACTCCAAAAATACACGAATATATATATTTATGTTGGCATGTATATATATATATATATATATGTGTGTGTGTGTGTGTGTGTGTGTGTGTGTGTGTGTGTGTGTACATGTGGAACTATATATATATGTATATAACTATGTAATGTATATACATATTATAGATGTATAATATACATAGGCATATCTGTGGAACCATATATATACTACCATTTATATTTAAAAATCCCATAATTTATTAAAAGAAATTTTAGCAAGTGGCTAAGTTTTGACTGAGGAGAAAGTGTTAGAGATTCAGACTCTTGAATTAGGATATAACACTACTGCATTTTGTTATGCTGAAGAATCATTTTTGTAATCTTGGACAAGGCAATGATAGGCACCCAGAGTCATGTGGTGTGTCATCTCTGTGTTTTATGACTATGGACCCTAGTCATCTATACTTACTAGGCTTTTACAAATATAAAGGAAAAATAAGTTTGGAAAAGGAATCTCATAAAACAATGGTTTCCACTACCAAGAGTGTGTCCAGAATTTTATACTGAGATGTCAGTCTGTGTGCAACAAGCATTGGATGAGCTGAGAGGAAACAAGCCATCATTGCTTGTGAACATGAACTTTTCCCAGCTGGATCCATTCTCAGTTCCATACAATCTGGCAATTATTTCTAGGTGAACATACATGTCTTTATATTACACACTTTAAAAAAAATTTAAAAATCTGCTTATGGATCTCAACACCACAATGTTTGGAACAAGAATCAAAAGAATTAATCAAATGTCAAAGGGGTGAAAGTTGAAAATATGAGAAATTGATATTTAAAACCAAATCTATGTAAGCTCTCTCAAATCTCATGCAAAAGTCTGATTATCTCATGCAAATCGTTGATTACTGGAAAACTATTTATTCTGTATTGTTTTCTATCAATATACAACTGAAGTCCATATTGTGCTTCTGAAGTAAAAAACTTCCTACAAGTGTAATTAAAATGAGTTAAATTGGAATATAATGTCATTTTGTTTGACCACTTTGGCTTTCTTGCAGAAATTCCGCAAACCTGGATGCTAGCTGAAAAAGTAGGGAAGGCATGAGTGGAGAAACCCCCCAGTTGTGACATCATTCCTCACCATTCTCTGAGACCCCAGGAATGACAGAGACCTGAAAGAATGGCTGTTTTCTACTGCCTCATGCTTTGGAAATCAATATGAAAGCCATGCTGTACAGAGTGATCCAACTCACAGCAGTGTGGAAAGAAAGTATTAGGGAGAGAAACCTGAGGCACATATTTCTGTGGTCAAGCTGTTCTGGAGGTCTCTGTGAAGAGACAGAGGAGAGGAGAACACTGTCAATGCTGGTAAGGATTTAAGATTGAGGAGTGAAACATCAGAAGTGCTTTCTTCACAAAGTAACCCAGCCTGACAAGCGAAAAGACACTTGTGAAACAAGATGTGACTTTAAAAAGTATATTCTGGGGTGCTTTGTGGTAAAAACAAACATTCAGATAGACCAAATAAAACTGTCTCCAGTCTACTCTTCATTTCTTATTTGAGTATTTTTTAAATTTTAAGCTGTCATAAGTAAATTTTTTTTTGGTTAAGACAACAGCAATGTTCACTTTTACTTTTACACATATTGTTACCTTATGTATCTGACAAGAAAATAAGTACTAAAAACCCACCCCTTACATGAGATATGTCAACCTATTGCAGGTTTGATGAGTTATGTAATATCATCAACTGTTATGGAATAAATGTGCTATGAATAAACCCCTGAATGGAATATACCAGTGGGGCTGATGTTGCCTGTGTTTAACAGAGGTTGCTGTGGAGTTCTTGAAGGAACCCTTCAAGAACTTCTTGCCCCCTTCTCTGAAGGATTGTTTCATGTCCTTGCATCAAACAGATCCTGGACTAACTTCACAGAAGTTGGCCTTAAGGTTGCTGGTCTTCATTCACAGCACACTAAGCCTCCCCTGGGAACAGGCAGAAATTTCCAATAGCAGCACAGTTCACGTATTATCAAACACTAAGAGTAGGACTTTGATGTTCAGCTTTTTAAAAGCTCTCAGAAGTATTTTTCCTCATTATCACCCCAGCTGAGTGAGCTTTATACTCCCCTTTCAGAGAAATGTTTAGGCACATGAGGAACCTATCTTCCCAATGCTATTAATTAAAGGATGACAGATTATTTTCTGTGATTATTTTTTATTTACAGTACTTCATTGATTAGGATTCTTGACAAACAAGATTCAGGAGGGAGTTAAAAATAAAAGGAAGGTAATTTTGGGAGTTTTGCCACACATTTTCCCCCTTTTTGGATATCTGCACGTCTATGTTTCAGCACAGTAGCAGGAAATATTGTGCTTCTTGCAAGTGCCTGTTTTTATTAATTTTTATTTGCCTGTCAGTGCAGGAAGTCTCCTCTGGGAAAAGCTAGAAATTTCAAACAGCAATGAGGGCTCACATACTCTCAACAAGAATCTGAAGATGAGAACAGCCAGTTTCTCACTGAGAAAGAACATTTTTCAGATTAACTCATACATGATTTCATCTGGGGAAATGGAGAGTTGAGATGATACAACAGTTTCTTTGTTTCACAACTTTTATGAAACTTTATCTCAAATGCTCTGCCATCAGTCTTGGACCAGAAACAGTTTCTAAAGAAGCAGCAAGAATCCTGTATGAAGGACAAAGTGATCTCAGGCTACACTAGAACAATGTGTCTCAAACAGCAAACTAGATTTCATGAGTCAAGAAAAAATGGAATTGTGCATTTTGTGAGATGTGATAGTTGAGGGACTGAAATTGTTCACAGGTTAAAATTGTTGAGAACTAAATGAAAGACGAAATTCTACTTTTTTTCTTTTTTACTCTAATGATTTCTGTCTGTAGACTCCACACATTCAATCACACTTGACTCACCACTTTCATGTTCTCTTCATGGACAGAGCCCATCAACATGCTGCATATGCAAGGAAGTGTGGTTTGGAAAGGGCTGCCACAATGGAGGGCTCCAGGTCTGTGTGGGGAAAGGTCTAAAGGCATCATCAACTCCTGATGGGTAACCAGGTAGGAAAAAAGATGGGTCTAACACTCAAGTGCTCTTGAACAAAGCATTCTCATATGCTTCAGTGAATCATGGCAAGACCTTAATCCCTTAATCTAAAATCGCTCTACATAATGTATCAGGACCCATTTGCAGACAGCAAGTGGTGGCTCAGTGGATGGAGTGCAGGCCCAGAGGAACAGGGCTTGGCACTGGTGGAGTACCTGCTGACTTCTATACCCAGCACAGTCAGGAAGTCAGGATAACAGAGGAATGTCACCCTCTCCCTAAATGCAAGCTCTGCTGGAGGTACACTCTAACACTAGCAAGCTCCCTTCTTGTGTCTCATCTGCAGACCAAGATAAGGCTATTTTAATTCTTTCTCAAATATTAGGAAAACTAATGAATTACATACACACACAAAAAAAAAACCAAACCAAACCAAAACAAAAAAAAAAAAAAAAAACAAAAAAAAAAAAAAAAAAAAAAAACAAAAAAAACCCTGTAAAGGATCAGTAGATTTACCAATTGTTTGTGTTTACTTATTTATTTTCTGAAATCCCACAGGACAGGAGGAAGTGAAATATTGTAGAAAGCACAGTAAGCCATTTAGAACTGATCTTATTAAAAGACATTATCTTGAATGATTTTGTATCCCTGTAGTGAGCATATACTCTGTTTTGGAGTGTGATGTTTCCAAAAGATAGTTAGGTGATGTTCATCTAGTCAAATCTCTATGAGATGTCCAGTTTAAAACCTCCTCCCACTTCCTCTTCTAGAGGAGCTTTCTTGCTCTCCCAAAGATGAAACTTAATGGTATTTTATCCCCATTCCAAAGGCTCTGAACAGGAAAACATCTTTGTTGCCTTAGGAGTTGACCTCTCTGTCTTGCTTCAGTACTGGGGACAGAATATTTGTGCAGCATTCAAAATAGCACCTATCTCTTGTTTTACCAGTTGTAAGTCCCCAGTAAGAAGAGACATCTTTGTGTTGGGCACAGAGGAGTGCCTGATGTTGTGATCTGCATCAGGGAAGCAGGGGAAGGTACAGTTCTTCCACTAAGATGCACTAAGATGCTCACTAAGGTCAGATGCTGTTTTCCTCAGGACTCACAAGTGGCCTTTTCTGGAAGTATCAAAGCAAGCTTTTCTGTGAGTTCACACAGATGATGAAGAATTTGTCCCTAGTTAATTTAAAAATCTCTTCCCAGTTGACAGATGACAGAGCACTGTTCTGTAATTGTGACTTTCACACTTTGTGGTGTGCTTTGAAACCCAGCATCTATGATCCCAAAGGATCTCAAAGTGCTCTGCAGTCATGGACAGAGGAGTTTAGCTGCCTTTGAAGAACTGCACTGATGCAGTCTGTAGACTAAAGGCCCATTATTCTTTGATCTCCAGCTGCTAGAAAACTTTGTTTACTTTGATAAGTGATCATAGACTTGTCTGATGAGCTTCATAGATGTATATTTTAAAATGGCAACAAAGTGCATTGGCAATTAAAGTGCATTAATCTCTTTCGGACTCAGGTGCTGTTTCCTTAATTGAATACTTTTGCTTCATTTTTAATGGACAGGGAAGTCCCAGGTCTATCCTAACACTGAAGTGGCACTTCAAGACAAAATGGAAATCAAGAAAAAGCAGATGTGTTTACATGGAAAAATTGTGTTTGTGGTAGAGTCTTTTTTCAGGCAATTTGGAAACAAAATTACAAATTGTCACGTGAATCATGACTTTTATTTTGCTTTTACCATTTTAGTTGGTTTTGTTAAGGTTTTTACTATTGCCTTTTGACTATTCATTTTTACTTTTGGAATGGCTCAAGTAAAAAAAAGTTTTGAAAAGAAAAAAAAACCACCCGCAAAAAAAACCACTTGAGTGAAATAAAAACAAAAGAATTTATAAAAAGAGAAACAAACATTTCCCCTTCCAATTCCCAGCCATTGCTATTTAAAATTAACATGGTTTGGCTACTGCCATACAATGACCAGCATTTTGAATTTGCTTTCTTCTTTTGAAATATTTGCTTCTTGATGTTTTATTGTGAAGGAGCCACCATAGATATTTCATAGATTCATAGAATCATAGAGTAGTTTGGGTCAGAAGGTACCATTAAAGACAGTTTAAATGTTCAGTTTGACTGCCCTGGTTAGGTACATCTTTATTAGATTAGGTTGCTTAAAGCCACATCCAACCTAACCTTGAATACTACCAGGCATCCACAATTTCTCTGGGCAACATGTGCCAAAGTTTCAACACTTGTCACTGAAAAAATTTCTTCTTTATGTACAATCTAAATCTACCCTCTTAGATTTAAACCATTGCCCCTTGTCCTATCACTACAGGTGCTATTAAATAAAGCTCTCTCCATCTTTCTCATAAGTACTGAAAGGCTGCAATGAGGTTCCCCTGGAGCCTTCTTCTCTCCAGGCTGAAAAACCCCAACTCTCTCAGCCTCTCCTCATAAGTGAGATGTTCCAGCTTTCTGATGGTTTCCATGACCCTCTTCTGGGCCTGCCCTAGCATGTTCATGCCTTTCTTGTACTGGGGACCCCAGCACTGGACACATTACTCCTGATGGGGCCTCACCACAGCAGGGTAAAGGGGAGAACCACCTCTCTTGACCTGTTGAGAACCCTTCTTTAGATACAGACCTGGACGTAGCTGGCTTTCTGGAAGGCAAGCGCACGCACTGCTGATCTACATCCATTCTTCATCCACCAGTACTCCCAAGTCTTCTCAGGGTTGCTCTCACTCATTCCCCAGTCTGTACTGATACTGAGGATTGTCCTGATCAAGGTGCAGGGTCTTGTATTTTGGCTTGGAGAACTTTATTGTGGTTCACATGGTCCCACTCCTCCAGCCCCCCAAAGTCCTCTGGAAGGGATTCCTTCTCTTAGGCAAATCCACCACTTATCTTCATGTTATCCACAAACTTGCTAAGCGTTCACCTGATCTTATTATCTATATAGTTAACAAAGATAATAAATTTTATTTCTTTCAGTACAGACCCCTGGGGGACATCACTTGTTACTGGTCTCCACTTGGACATTGAGACTTTAACTCCAGCTCTTTGGACACAACCATCCAACCATCTCCTTATCCCTCAAATTGTTCATCCATCAGATCTTTAGCTCTCTGACTGGGAGGCAGGACTGTAGTAGAGGACTGTGTCAAAGGCCTAAATGAAGTCCAGGTAGATGACAGTAGCAGCTTTTCCCTTGTCTGCTGATGCAGTCATTTCACCATAGAAGGCTTGTGACATGTTGTTTCAATACGTCTTATATTTTTACCACGCTGTTCATGATCATTGTCTTTTACAAGCAGCATCTAGTGAGTCATTACAACAAGCCTGTTTTTTGAGAAAGTATTATTTTACATGCTTCATAGAAAGAAAACAGGCCAAAAGACCCAACCAAGGCCTTTTATTGTCAGAATTTGATTATCTGCAAAATGAATTGTCTTCTTCCCTGTATTTCTTATTAGTCTCTCATTCTGACAGACTTGTAGGTACAAGTCTGCAATATGAACATGTGAATTTTTCACTAATTCCAGAACTGATCTTTTTTCATTATCATCTGAGTGTAATTGCTGGAGCCAGACCACTTTCTTTCTTATTCATTTGCCACACATTCACACTCTCTTATTAATTTCATACATCCCATGAGGCACAAGCTTAGTTTATCAGGTTTAGTGACTTTGCCCTTGCTTTCACAATGCTGAAAGCCAAAAGCCTCACCCAGGTCTCAGGGTCATCCCCCTTTTGCTTTCTGGATTATACATCTGTACACTCTGCAGTGACTCTCCTGGATAGTGGCTGAATAACGTGGCAAGACCCCAGTGTACAGAAGTGCAACAGACTGTGCTGATCTGCTCTTTGATAATGAGCTGTGTGGTCATTCTGTGGTAGTACAGATTGATGCAAATACTTCTAGAAGGAGCTATATCTTATTTGGTAAGAGAATTATAGGAGATAGCTCTGTTTGGGCTCAATGCCCAGCACTGCTGTTCTCAGAGTAAACATTTGACTATTCTCTGCTTCCAGTCCACAACCAAAATAGGACAGCCTTGTCTAAAATTAACTAAAGAGGCTCTTTCATCTTCAGAACATTTAGATTTGGTATTTCAAGTAAATGTTTTTTTAAAAGTAATTCTGTTTTACTGCAGCAGTTTCTTGGAATCTGGGCTGGATGCCCTTGGCCAGATCCACATAAGATCTTCATAAGTGGGAAATAAACTTTATCTCCATTTGTCCTTCTTTTTTTTTTGCCTTTAATTTTAAAATGCATTGACTCGAGAATTGCATTTCAAGCTATGTCACATGTCTTCCTGAGGGTTTGTGTGTCTATTAATAGGTAGGATCAAACATCTTCCCACATCAAGCCTGTTGTGGAGACAGAATTGGACGGATGTAAAGCAGAAAACCAAAAATTTCATCATCAATTAATTTCAGGTTCCAGTGTGTGTTTTTCAAAATCTCTTTCCAAAGGACAAGAAGTTCACTTTCCTTAGAAAATCACAGTTTCTTGTCATAAGGACTTCAGAAAGACAGTCTCTGTAAACTCATCTATACTTTTCAAAATTCTTTTACTTGAGAAAAAAAAAAAAAAACCTGCAATGCTTATTTAAAATACTTGATGACCTGACTCTTGTACCAGTGAAAGCAGTAGTAAGTACTGTCTCAATTCCTATGGAAGAAGGATCTGGTTCGTAGATAGCTACATAAATATTTACCAGGCTGGGAGGAGCCTGGTAACACCCTCCAAAATAAAGGTTGCAATACAGCCTTCATTTATAACTTCCTGTTCTCACATGTTAATAACTTCCCCATGCTTTAGTCTTGCTGGCAATTCTCCATGTTTGGTTTCTGCCTGGAGGTGATGTGTATTTGGAACAAACTTATACCACACTTTTGACTGGGCAAGCAGCCAAAATGGCTGAGATTTGTTGCCTGGACTAGAGGTAACTGTCTTTGAGGCCTAGCACCTTCTCCTGAATGGGAAAAAAAAAAATTAGAATTGCCAAAGCTGTTAAGTGATTCCAAGATCACTTTTGAGCCAGTGTTTGACTTTTTGGAAGTGATTTACTGTAATCACATCATATTATTGTTGCTGGTTTATGCCTGAAGAAAGCTGTCCATTTAGAGTCTCAGTTAAGTCTCCTTAGGTGTCAAGGATTGAATGGGTAATTCATTCTTATTTTCCTCATTCTTTCATGTGGGTGGAGCAAGAGAAAGGGAAGAAGGTACAGATGGCTTCTACCATACCTTCTCTCTTTCACTTAAATAAAATAATGTGCGTTTTGGGGAGTTAGCCAAAAATAAACTCTTCCTTCAGATATTGAAGAGTGAACATTCAAACAAGGCAGACCAGACAACTAAAATCTTTTGAGTACTTTGGAAAGCTAAAAGCCCCTGTCTAATCCTGAAAGATTCTGAGCTTCTTCAACAGAAATAAATGAAGCCAGTGGTGTTTGTCTCCTCTTGTTCATTACCCATACTGGTATGAAAGCTCTGAGTACACAGAAGGAGGAGATAGTGTGTTAATTCTCCTTTTCCTATTTCTTTTTTTCACATAGTAGGTAGGAATTCTGTGTCCAAAAATTGCCCTGTGGGGATTTTTAACATTTCAGAAGCACACTACCACATCTCTGTATACAATAACAATGATGAACTGGAATGCATGGTATTTCCTTGCTTCTGTAGAGGAAGCAAGGCAGAATATTGAATCAGACAACTTGAATCTGAAAATCTCTCCCTTTACTTCCTCCACATGATCTGATGTCTCCCATATATGCAGTGTCCAGAAAAGTGCTTGACATAGAGACTGTGGTTGGAGAATTTGGCAAGACTGGTGTTATTTTGCTGCGTCATCCCAGTTTCTAACCCATCAAGCTGATAAAAGGAAAACAGAACAATCTTTTTCAGGAAAAATCATGTTTGCGGTCAATAGCTATGCCAGATAACCCTGGGTGACAAGAGAGCCTTGTGCTTACTGGGAAGTGGACTGGTCTGCACATCTGTGAGTTCTTCCAAAATGGCAGAATATCAGTCAGCCCTAACCCAAAAAATGTGTGATCCTGATATCTGAATGGTATGTTGAAGCAAACATAGCCTGCCACTGAGCATTGCATCCTACCATGGAATCATTACTGTGCCAACAGAATTATGCAACTTCTGGTTGCTTTAGAGAGTAGGCCGGCATCAGCACGTATTAAGTACTCTGGTATATCCTGAATTTACTTTTCCAGTTCAGCACCCAAAAGGCTTTGAACCCCTAACAGAAGGCCTCCATTACGATGCTTTATCCAGCAAAACAATTCTGGTCGAGGTTGCGTGAGAAAGGGAATGATATATTATTAACCCAGTCTCTCTTCCAGGAGAGTTGGTGTTGGGTGAGCAACAAAAAGAAGCTGAGCTGGGACAGCCCCCCAGCTGTTGCATGAGGGCAGCAGCCAACAGCTCCATGGCCAGATGGGGATCAGTGACCAGTGGTGTCCCTCAGGGGTCTGTTTAGGACCAGTACTGTGTAATATCTTCATCAAAGACACAGACACTGAGATTAAGTGCACCCTCAGCAAATTTGCAGATGACACCAAGCTGAGGTGTCATCCTGAGGGATAGAACGTCATCCATAAACACCTGGACAAGTTTGAGAAGTGTGAGCATGTGAACCTCATGAGATTCAACAAGTGTTCATGTTCTGGATCCTCAAAGGTTTCCCTGACCAGACTGAACAAAACTCTGGGTACCCTGAGTAGTCTGTTCATACATCACACACTGTCTTGAGTAGAAGGTTGATATACAGGCCTGGTGATCTCCATTACCATGTAATCTATGAGCCTAGAAATGAATATTTCCTCTCCCATTAGTTGTCTGTTTTGGCCATACATAACAGTATATAGATATATTAGTAACACTGTACATAAACAGAGAAGAATGTGTTTCTCAGTTCTTGCTTGAAAGGTTTCTGGTAGTGCAGTGTCAAGTTCTCAGCTGAGGACTCAAAGAAATAATTTTCAGCAGTTGATTTCTTGAACCACAAGGCTGTACTGTCAGAATCACACTGCTACACAGGAGGAGTATGTGAGGTGAGAGTGGCCCTCATGGAAGAGGTTAAGGAATGCTGTCTCTAACTCCTCCTCGCACTGCATCGTTCCCTAAAGAATTGCAGAACACATCTGTAGGGTTTCAGTATCCTGGCCTATGAAGAAAATCTAAAAAGATAAAGAAAACCTTGCAATACTGTAGCTGGTTGACTCTTCTTGCTAATACATGTTGCAAATTCCTCTGAGCTAATGACTGTCTGAGTTAAAGCATCTGTCTCTGCAGCTCTACTTGTGAATCTCAAATGCTTCCACCTTTACCTAAGCCCTCTAAACTTGCCTTCACCTCATGTGGTTTATTGTTGAGGTTAGTTGAAAATTAGCTTGAATGTTAGGCAAATGATACACTTGAAAGTGGCTACTTCTCTTTTCTGACCATATAAATAGAAGCAAAACAATTAGATTAGATTAGATTAGATTAGATGTCTCCAATGCAAATATCTGTATTGGATAAAATTGATATCTTTTGTCAAATTAGGGCACTTTGAGGGGAGTGGAGAAACCAATAGGTCATATCAACACAGACAGTATTTTATCATATAATATTTTATGGAGAATAAAATAACCTAACTTTGCTTTACAATTTAGTTGTTATGGGAACTGCTTACAATACTTGGGATTTTTGAGTGGGGTGGGGCTCTTGGCCTTGTTTTCAGCCATCAGGTCTTGTTAAATCTTTTCATGCTGCACAAAGGACATAATTATTATAAAATTTCTTTCCTTACATCGGTATTAATGGTCTGTAATCAAGTAATCTCTCAAAGTTTTCTGTGATTAAACTAAACAAATTAAGTTGCTGAGTATTTCTGCAAAGTATGTTTATAATCTCTTAATCACTTTAGTGGTTCTTCTCTGAACCCTCTCCAGTTTAGCAACCTGGAGCCAGAATATTGTGTATGATTGTCTGACCTTCTCTTTTAATTTTTAAATTATTTTTCTTAATATCTTATTTTTACTTTTCCACCACAAAATCCACATCCATCTCTTGGATCAGTTCCCACCAAATGCTGATATCAATCTGTGTGTTTGTAGCGTAGCTCTCCTCATGCCTGGGTGGAAGTGTTAACATGAGCTCAGTTTTTGGCTGCCTGCCTGGGCTCACATGAACTTTCCCCTGCAATCACCACATTAGGACTTCCACTTGCAGTGTCAGGGTTGGAAGCAGCCCTAATCTGAATGGAGGAAGATGAAGAAAAGGCAGCTACAGCCACGTGGCTGTCACATCAACTATTGAGTTTGTCTGTCACATCAGTAAAACAGAAAGGAGGAATGATGAGGCAGCTGTCTGCATACTCCTGTATGGAAAATGTGACTTCTATAGAGCTGTATTAATACTATAAAAGATTTAAAGTTAAAAAAATATTGAAGTACCAGACTTCTTTCAGTCACAGCCTCTTATTTTCCATCTATTTATTCTTGTTATTATCCCAGCAATTCATAAGTGGCAGCACTCATCCAGGAAAATAACCAAATCCAGTTCTGACTTGTGTCTAAATTAGTAGCACAGTCCCTGTAGGTTTTCTCCACATTCAATGGAAAAGACTGAACTCCCTCCATAGGGTGACCTTCCCAGAGGAAAAATCTGAATTACTCTTAACAGAGACCCAGCATGACAAGCTGCAAATTTGGACTTCCTAGATAATCACTACAGAAGGACAGCCCTCTTGGACCCTTTTCTTGATTTCAAGATATGAGGAATTTTTCCCTTGGGATCCTTGCCTGATGGTTATTCATTCACTTTGTTTCCTTTCTAAGTGCCCTGTCTTTGATTTGCATCTGTGAATTTGTTACATCTTTCTCTAGCAGATCAGAGAATCCTTATAATCAGCATTTTATTCCTGTCGAAAGAGCAGATTTTCCACAGGCTGGAGAGGACCAGATTACAGGAGAAAAAAGGCCTCTCTTATGAAATGATAGTCTGCCAGGTACAATCTCATGTAGGTGATGGAGAACTCTTTGCAGCCACTGCCACACTGTCTTGAAATCATCAGGTGCTGTAATGGTGCAACACTGCCATCCATTGCAAGAGTTCTCAGCATTAACCAGGGAACTGGAGTGGGCTCAGCCTGTGACCCAGCCTGGTATACAAGAGTACATGGTCATAATGGCTAATTCTACCATTTCTGCAGTTGTGAAGACTTTGCTTTCATGCTACATGAGCTAATATTTAAAATCAGCATCCTGCTCTTGGCCTCCCTTTGAGGTCTCACTGCCAATCATGTTGTCCCTAAATGTGTATTATCTTGGGGAAGATCTAATGGATCCCTTATTCCTGTTAACAAACAAGAAGACTTGCATCAAGATGGCTTTTAGTTCATAGCAGTCAGAGCCAAACTGAGTAAGGATGCCTCTTGAGATCTACACTGATCATCATCTTTGATCAACTTTATGAAGTTTGCCCAGGGTCCCATAGAACATTTGATGTCACAAAGAATGAAATCACTGCTTCCTAAACTCAACAATAATTCTTGAGTTTTTGGTCCATCCCATCTCAGTGCTCCATTAAACTGCCTCTGAAGCTACTGCTATCCCTGTTTTTCTCTTGATCCTTCATTGCCACCCTATGATGCTTGAAATGCCTGATGCTCTATTTGTGAGTCCCCATGAGCAGCGAAAATTGACATCAGTGTCTCAGCAACTGTGATCTCCAGCAGCTCAGGGAACAGTGCAGCAAAGTCTGAACAGACATTTCGTGTATTTCCTGAGGAGCTGCTGCCTGAGTGCACAGCCATTGGCATCACTCTGGCACCCACCAGCTGCTACTTTGAGCAGCCCCTGAGTGAAAGGGTCAGCTGCACGTGGTGGCGTCAGCTGAGTCAGTGATCCTTCTTCTAGCCTCACACTGAAATGCAGCTCTGATGCACATCCTCCAGCCAAGGGAGGAGTCCACCCTGAACAGGTGCTGGGTGGCTCAGCCACTTAAACTTTTGGAAGGAGCACAGAGATGGTGCTGTGAATCTAGATATCTGAAAAGTGTTAGAATATGTGGGCTGGACTAGAGGTGTGCTCGTGTATCCATCAACATGTCAGTGTTCTGGAAACTAGATATATTCCAATGCAATTAGAAAATAATACAGAAAAGCAACTTTTCAATATTCTGGGGGACTAAATTCTGGTGCATCATTCAAGAGCCAGACATGACATTTCATCCTTTCCAATGAAACAGGGACTGAGAGTTGGAGGTTGCAATGGAAGAACACTGTGTTATCACCCATAGGCAGTATTTTACTCTAAAGCCTATTTATATCCTCAACAGCCTGTAATGTGAATCTCTGAAAGTGAGCTGGGCCTACCTTCTGGCTCAAGAAGCACTGGATGTGTTATGAGACACACATAGCTGGCTATTCCTATAACATGAAAGCATAATAATTCATAATACTGCTATCAGGATGCCCTTTTCTAACAAAGGAAATAAATCACACCTATCAATAGAGAATATTCATACAGGCCAAGCTCTTGATATGTTTGCTACTGTCTGTTAATTTACAAACAATTTTCTTAGCAGAACTCAACCTTCAAACAATGAATAAAGGTAGGCATTTAAAGGTGTGCTTTTTAAACTGCTCATCCAAAATGAGAGCAAAACTCTGTCTCACTGTGCCTCAGAGCTGCTTCTAGGCGGTACCCATGTAGCTGTGAATATGTGAACAGTTGGAAAGGGATAGTGGCTGGAAGAATCTATAAATGAATAGAGAAGCTATGACTGATTTATATTCACGTATAAGGAGAGTAATAAAATCAGAAAAAAAGCAATTTTTGTTCAGGTTGGCTAACTTTCAAATTGTTCTAGTGGCTGTTCAACTGCTAATACCAATTACATAGTTAGACAAACAGTGCTAAAAAGTAAGAATTTATTCTTCCTTCCTCTACAGCCAGAAAAACTCCCAATTTATGTGTCTGATTATGCTCTATCAGCTAAGACCTCAAATAAGTCTAAAGGATGGGTTTTGTTACCCAAGGCTCCTTATATAACAAGCCCTTATATTTTTTTCAAGCAGCCTAACAGAGAGATGTACAAAATCTTATCATCCCTGTAGGAATGGGCTTTATGTAACAATACACAAGGACTATTTAAACATCATTAATATATGGATTTTGTGACAGCCCTGTGGCAGAAAGGCTAGGACTAGGGATGCAAAGTCCAGTCTGTGGATGGTTTGTACTCTCCTATATAAACACAGAGCTGGACTTTCATACACCTTCTAGTGTAACATCATTATCAAATTCTATGATTCCATGACTGCCATCATCTTCTCACCCAAGTTTTGACCTTCCAAACTTTTCCCTCTATTTTTCTGACACCTGGAACTCATGCATATTCATGGTTTAAACTAAGCTGTGGTACCTTGTGCTTGAGTGGAGGAGGAAGCAGCACAGCATGGCTGTTGGTCTGTTTCCACAGATGTGAAACACTTCAGGGTATTTTTCCTGAACCCTGAAAGAGATGCCATCGTGACTTTAAGTGATTGTTGCTTCTTGTTCCTGGGACCTCCTGGAGGCAGTTCCAAATTAACTGGCTTTTCCAAGGATAGTTCAGCCAAGCATCATTACCATACACTACCAAAATGGGTCCATCACTCCCCCATCCTGACCCTTACCAAGATTTTTGACGATGTCCTAATGAAAGCAGTCTTGTCTTTATTTTCTGTACCATACACACTAAGAGAATCAACCCTCTAGGATATAAAGATATTTGGAAATACCTGGCAACACTTTCAGATGACATAAAGAAAATGGAACAGAATGAACCAAGAAGCAAGAAGACCTATCCTTTGCCTTTTGCCATTCCCTAGTTAAGACTGGACTTCCTTATCTCTCTCTGTAGGTTGGGTCACAAGAAATAGACATTCAAACAGAGTGCCTGTTGAAAAAAATGCATTTAAAATGCAGTGGGTACAAAATTTAGCCTGATATATGACCGGGAGGTGAGTCAGTCTTATGTGTGGTAATCTGGGAAGCAAGTAGGAGCAAAGATTTCTCAGAAGATAGAAGGAGTTGAAGAGAAAAGCAAGATAAAAATTTGAAAATGAGGCAGAAGGCTGAAAAAGAGAGGCCTGAAAAAAAATGTTGTGAGTAGTAAATGGCATGGAATTGAAAAGGATTAAAGGAAGGGAGAAGATCAACTGAGGGTCAGGTTAGAATGGGGGGAGAAGTGGAAGATTAAGGATCAGTGAAGCATGCTGATTCTGGCCCAACTCTTTGCCCTTTTCTTTGGACTTTAGGAAGGTACAGCCAGAGCTTTGGCTTCTAGTGAATTTTCCTTCCTTTCTTCCCCTGTATGCTTCCTAAAATCTATTCATGTGTGCAATTTGCAACTGTGATGTGGTGTAAAAACAATGTGTATGGTAGAAAGAGTTTGCAACATCAGACCTCTAAAATAGCAAGGTCTTAGAGCACAGACTAGTTTGTCAGCTGGTATAAACTGAAAGAGCTCCATTGAATCTGCATACTCCTTAGTCTTGAATTAAGTACCAAGCATGCTAGTCACTGAATAATGACAGGAGAATCTCCTTTTTAACTCCTAGAGGCCCTTCCTGGGTCCTTGAGCTGAAACTTTTTTGTCTCTTTAGAAATTTAAACCATGTTTGTTCCATTCTTACATCCACTGGAATTCGCAACATATCTGCTTTGTAGTCTGGACAAAGCTTGAAGATTTCCCCAAACACAGTGTGAATCAAACCACACAGGAATGTTTGTAAAGAACATCTTGGACCCTTTGAAAACATATTCAGTTCTCAGAAGCACTAATGCATTCCACATTTGGTCATTAAACACTAATTGGTAACATGCTGTGGAAGGGTTCACTCTCTGACCAGTCAGTATTTCCTAGGTCACAGCACTGCATGACCTTGGTGCCCTGATGTGACCTGCCCTTTTGAACTTCTAATCCTTCAACTCGTCAGAGAGCATTAGTAGCTCTGGCCACTTTGGAAACCAGAGGCATATTTTCCTCTGGCTGTTTCAAAGTTTTCTTGGTTTCCCTCCATCTCCTGCTCCCACCCCCTCCTCTCTGATAATTCAGGATGTCTTTTGGGGGCCTAATTGAAGGCTTCAAAGTGCCCGATAGTTTATAATGAAACTATTGTCCTTGGTAAATGTCACAGGACTCATGTTTTATTATATTTATAACCTTTTTTCCATTAGTCTGCCATTTCCCTGAGAAATTTTGACCTTGGCTCTATCAGTTTAACCAAGCTGGTTTTATATATAGCAAATGTGTGCGTGTGCACAAAAGGAGAGAAAAGGGGAAGTCACCAGAGAAATTTCTATTAAAACAGTGCTTGTACTGGCTTCCCCTAGAATCCTGCAATCAATTTAAAGATTGTGATAAGGAAAGGAATCAGGAGAAAAACTATGTCTAATATTAAAATCTCAAGTGGTATCTTTGACTTCAGTGGACATAAGACAATAGATCCTGGTTGCTGTCAGGTCTATCATTCAGCATAAATTTCACCTGATATTTCTTATCAGAAATGTGTTTAGAATTTCCCCCTCTCCTTTCTTGTTCTCTTATCCTTGCTTACTTTGAATTTTCTCACTCTCTATTTTGGACAAATTTAAATCATTTTTCTAAACTCACCCATGGTCTAAGTCTCAGGATAGACTATATACAAACTGTATTTAATCCTTAGCACTTCAGAGGATGAAAACAACTGGATCTTTCTGGGAATTTGGGAAGAAAATATTTGGGGCACACTGAGTGCAGGGTTACAGACTGGGGTGGGTTGCATTGTGCTTTTTAAACACCAATCCCTGAATCTTTTCTAAGAGGTCTCCCAGAAGTAAGTAAAAGAAGTCAAACCTGTTATCAGCAGATGTACATCTGAAATACTGGAGACTGTGAAGTATGTTGACTGGCCAGTGACTAAGCACTTTCATTCAAGGAGGGCTCAGGATATTTTAAAATTAACTAATAAATGTTCATTTTCTGTGCCAGAAAATCTTCCTGGGCACAGGAACGAGGCTGTCCATGCACTAACATTGTTAGGCCAATACTGGTGTAACAGTTAATTTACTGGTGTAGACTTGGCCAGAATAGCCGAGTTCTGTAGGTACAACCTTAAGGATTAAGCAGGGTGATCTCCCATTGAAAGAAAGAGCATAGTAACTGACCTTGGTCTTGTTTGCCTCCCAGTGGGAGTGGGTGAGGTCAAATTCATTAAAGTCCCTGTTTGAGAAGGGAAATGCTATAAAAAGCAATGTGTTGGGTTTTTCTTTCTTCTTTTTTTAAAAGAAACATTTAAAAAATAAAAAGTTTGGTACTGATTTCATGCTGCAGAATTTGAAATTCTTCCATTCCGCATCCCCTCTAGCCAATCTCTTAAACAAACATAGCAGTTCTCACTGTAGATATTGAAAGAGTTCTCTAACTGCCAGCTATGCTGGCCCAGGCAAATGAGGATAGAACAAATGAAAAAATGCATAAAACTTTAAGAATAGAGAATTTTTTCAGAAAGCTATATCTTCATGAGAAATTTCACCTTTGAAATAAAAAAGAGATTTTTTTTGAAAGAAAAAACTTTTTAATTACCATCTGGCAAACAGTATTTATTCCTTCAGATCACTGGAACCCATTTTTAACTTTTGCTTTTATGAGCTCTCTTGTATATATTGTATATATGTATTACCTTTTCCTCCAGATCAGCAAGGGCAAGATATCCCCTGTCCTTCAAGGATTCCATCCACTTGCCTCTGCCCCTCCCACATGTCAGTGGCAGTATCTAAAGCCATTAGAGTCGTGTTCTTGGCAACATCCCAACTTTAAAATGCTTCATTCCCAACTCCTACGTAAGAGATGACAGACTTTGGTGACCTTTTGTATCAACACTTGTTTGCTAAAATTAGATTCTTTTTCTTCCTGGCATATAACCAAGCAGATTATACTCCTCAACCTGTCATCCTTGGAGGGCAGGCAGCCCCAGAAAATGATGATGCAGAGGAATAAACTTCTCCATGAACAGTAAATGAAGCTCAAAGGAAAAAATAAAAAAAAAAAAACCAAAAGTGAATGATGTCCTAGCAGTGTATACATCTATGTCTGGTGTGCATACACATGCACAGATGATATTAAGTGATGGTGTCAGCCACAAAAGGTTGGGAGGTTAGATACAGGTCAGATAAGCATCTAGCAATTTAGATGTGTCTTGAAAGTTCATTTGAATTTAAGATTTGTGGAAGCCATAGGTAAAAACCCAATAGAACTGAATATTGCAGGTCTACTGCATGTCTTTATCTGTCTGGAAAAAATGCTTGGAGAATCTGAATTTCCTCACAACATTTCCATGACTTCTTGTGGACTAAGACTGAAAATTAAAAGCAGCTCTAGGAAACTAAAAGAGAGGAAAAATGCCAGTGTGATATTTTGAGGGATCAGTCCAGTCTAAATTGGAAAGTTCCTTAATATTTGACCATTATTAAGCCCAAAGAAATAAGCTGCAATGGGTACATATGTCCAATACTGAGAATTATGTTACACCTAGATTTAAGTTAAGAATTATGGTCCCACAACGCTTACTGGTATATTAGCATATATGAAGTAATCACTTTCCTATAAACATCACAGTCTGGCTCATTCTGAGATCTAAGAAGCTGATAAATAACTGCAACAAGACCATGAGAAGATTAACAGGAAGTTTTGGTTATTTGTGACTGGCTGTACACAGAGATTTTTGGTTTATTTCCTGACCAATGAAATATTTAGTTAGGGACCTAGGCTGCTAATCTTTTCTGAAATAAGAAGCTGCTCAGCTTCCCCTGGAGCCCATACTGTGTGTGAGCTGCTGTGTGTCCCTGTTCCCAGCACACATGTCCAGCCTGAAACTCGATGCTGTAAATTGCTGCACTTAATGAGTGGCTGGTGTGTCACTGCTTCAGCATCTGCACTTCTCTGAACTCTGGGAGTGCCATTCCCAGTAGTGTCTGTCCCACATCACTCTCCCTTTAGATCACCAATTTTAAGACTTAACTGAAAGTGTGTGCTAACCATACCCCTCTAAGCTGGATATATGAAAGGCTTTGAATGCTAACATTAAATTATCTTTAAGGTCATTTTGAATATCTTAAAGGAAATAACCTGACTATATTTCTGCTGATTATAAATTATTTTTGCTGCTAATTCAACAGTAGAGGTGATTGGTTACTAATACCAGCACTCTTCTACGCTCACCTCAGAAACACCGTGTTAGGATGCGTGAGAGAGAAACGTGGGACCGTGCAGCCCTTTCACCATGGCTCTGACTCTGCCATGACAAAGAAGCAGCACAAAAGCAGTGTCCCCTGCACAGGTGACACTTCAGGACAGAGTGCTGCTTGTGTGCCTGCTGGCTGGGCCGAGCGTCCCACGTATTTTCCTACACGGTGCCACAGGAAGCGGAGTGCAGCCATCAAAGCTGGCAGCCTGCATTCCCTTCATGTGGTTGCACTCACAGCTGTGACACTGCCAGTGACGTAAAGGGAGAGGAAAAGGCTGCTTTTTCAGCAAGGTACAAAGACAGAGATATTATCCGTCCACTGATTTTAATCTCATTGCAAATACATATAACTAGATCCAAGCCGCTGATATGGTCCCTCCTCTCTCTCTGCTATCAGGTTTCTTACCTTTTTCAGGAATGGATATCACTGTATAACATATATATATATGTATCAGTGTATATCACTGCCCCATATTCATCTGAGACAAGAAACATTTCATGCTGCATGTTTATACCTGGAGAAAAAATTACAGAGCCTCAAAATCCAGCTGGCGGCTTACATCACCTTACACCTTAAAGCACAAAGATAGCAACTGGAAGCCCTAATTTTGGAGGGGAAAAAGGTTCTGGTCTTATCCAGCTAAATGCAGAGAAAAAAGTATGTCAACAGTAGTCTATCTTGACTTTCTCAGACTAAAATAGTACTGAAACTGCTTTCCAATTAAGAAATTTCTTTTTTTTAGCAAGAAAGGATTTTTCCTCTTACAGTATATTTTTTTTGGACATGCTGGACTTCCTTAATTATAAACAGAATGATACCACAAATACCAAAATATTTCAGTCAGATAAGAGATTGAAACAATTCTTTTGAGTTTCCTGGCCAATGTTCTACACATTTCTTCACCTCCTTGTTCTTTTATATATTCTTCTAAGACATATTATGTCTCCCAAAGCTTGCATACTTCACCACAAAGATTGTCTCCATTTCATCCTTCCCACTTATTAACAAAAAGACCATGGTTCATTAGAGCACAAGCCACTGACCAAGAGAGTTAACTTACTAAGGAAAGTATTCCAGGATCTACAAGAAAAAATGCCATTCACAGTCAGAACACTTCAGTTTTGACTTTGTTAAAATTATGAGCTGTCCTGAGAAAATACTTTACAGTCTTTGAATATATTTTACAGTCTTTGAAACTGTGTTGCATGCTTGTGCCACTACCTCATCCCTTTCTGAGTGTGGGAGACTGGCTCTTCTCTGGATTTCTCTATGCAGTTATTGTTTCATTATTTTCATTTTCACTGAAAATTTCCAGAGACCGATAGCACACGGATAACACTGATGATTCATTTTCTCACCATCCCTAGTCAGCGGTGTTGTGGCTGGTATTTTCCCTTTTGCTTTCTGGTAAGGGTTCCTGATATGTAGCCCTGGAAAGTGTGAGTTTTACACAAATTTGGTTTTACTGCTTATCCACGACCAATGATATCAACTGCATCTTCTCTGTTGCATTCAATGGCTTTTGGGGGACTCCTTTCATAAAACTGTTTCCTCTGAGCAGAGAAAATCCCAAGCAAAGGCGTCCCCTCATTCTACTAAATCAGCAGCTTTTAGACTCAGCTGGGTAATCCCCCTTTGTCACATCAGAATGCAAGTGCAAGCAACTCATGATGTGCTGTGTCTGCCCAAACTCACTCCTTCTGCTCACCCAGAGCCTTGGCTGTTTCCTGGGTTCTGCTGTGGCAGCTCTGGCTCCAGACACGGGCTAGCCTCAGTCCTAACCCAGGAGTGGTCCCTAGCACAAAGAGATCCAGACAAATATACACTGATCTCTGAGCTGCCTGTGGTAAACTAGACATCATCAATCCACTATAACTATTTTTATTCTTTTCTTAAAATTGAAATGAATAATGAATAATGTCTTTCCATAACATCATTCACACAGATTGCTCCATGCTTTTCATTTCTACATCATTACTTGAAGTAGTGTTGTATTTTAACAAGTCTTAATGTATAATTAAGTCATATGTATAATTATTATTTTAAAAGTTGGCATTGTTCTCACTTTTCTCTTGCTCATCTCTGAAGGGCAGAATGAATGCATATGGTGTCTCTCATGAACCCAAACCAAAGGAATGTGTGAGCTGCAACTGCCTAGAACTCATTATGAGAGGTTACCATCTTGGCATCCACATCCAGAGAGCCTTGACAGCTCTGAGTCCAAATTAGGATAGGGATTTGCAACCCTGAGTTCAGGGATGGTTCACCACAGGTTTCTCACCACAGGTGAGATTTTGCACAAAATTCTTAGGCCTTGTCCTCTGTGGTACCTAATTTTCTATGTCCCACAGAAAGAATGTGGATTTTGGTCCTCCTTTAGGGGAGATTTATTTTGGTTTTCCTGCAAAGAAAATTAATGCAATTTTCCTCACTACTTAGAAAAATCCAAATATTAAGGGTCATTTTTGTAAACTGTCAAAACAATGCCATTATTCTGTGATCATCTGGCAGTTGAAGCACTATCCATTTTCATTGCACATGCCCAGGATAACCAGACCTCTGACCTTCACCCACAAAGAGGAGTTTTTCAGTGTCCTGTGAAGGTGAGTGAATGATGGCAGAGCAGAGGAAAATGTGAGCTTTTCGTGGGGAAACTGAGACACTGAAAACTTATGCAGAGGTGCAGTGACAGCACTGGGAATATATTTTTCACTGAGTTGTTCCTTTTATGTATTTCAATTATGAGATTACCTTGTAATCTTCTGAAGATGGTATTTTTGCTTTTTCTTCTAAATTCTTATGTTTTCAACATAAAAGTAAGTATTATACCAAGAAGCAGTTAATTTAATTTTAATGAATCTTACCCAGTTTTGTCAAATAGAAAGTGTAAATTGCGGTATCTTTTTTTTATTTTAATTTAAAATATTAGATTTATAGCTTCCAGTGACCTTTATTGTTTTTAAAATTATCTTTTCACTAAAATTTTCAATGATGGGCTTTTGTGCAGAAAAAAATTTGTTTTCAGGCAAAGAACAGTGATTTGGGTATCAAAATTATGTTTTCATATTTACTTAACCTATAATTTTTGGGGTTTTTTCCTGCTATTGTCTTCAATATTCTCATTAAAGAAAATCCCAAATGGTCTTGTGGAGACATGCAGGTAAGCTTATCAGCAGCCTGACTTGTGATATATCCAATATTCAGCCCTGATTTCAAACAATGACCTGTGTGGTCAGCAGCACCGAGGACGACTGATCATCTTTCCAATAGCCTTAAAAAACAAAGCAAAAGAGAATCAGAGATGTTCATAAAATGGTCACAAATCAAGAAGAGAGTGAAGTATCTATGAAGAACCTCTCCCAAGTATTCTGTGAGAACAAGAGAGTACAAAGCTCTGTTCAGACTGAAAGCAGCTGTATCACCTTTGGAGCAAGCAAATGGGTTTGCAGCAGGAGAACTGAGGCTGGACTTTTGTAACGATGTAAAGCACATAATCTCACATGTTTTTGTTTCCCCCACTGCAGGTGGGAAATGATACATAATTTTTCCCTTGCTGAAGCATTTTGAAATGGATGTAAATGAGGCCTTAACAACCTCCTATTGTCAGGAAAAAGAGATGAGGATCCCTGCCAGAGCTCCCATCTGCTGTCATCAGCACACAAAGGTGTTCTCCCAGGCAAACGATCTGGCTGAGAAGTGCTCTCCTCTCAGTTTTCTCTGTGTGCAGTAGAATTTGAGCTAAGCATAGGAAGCTGTGATGATTACAAAACGCTTTCCTTGAAAATGTATTTTGATCTGCGGCCTCCAAATTGCATCAACCTTCTTCTCCTCTGAGAAGAACTTTCTCAGTTCTTAGAAACAGCCAGCATTCTGTGTGCTGCTTCAGCACTTGTGTTCTCATGGAGGCACAGGCAGGAGGAACTAGAAATTCTCCAGTTAAAGGTCAGAAGTTTTCTAGATTTTTGTTTTACATGTGAGAGATCTGTATTAGTGATTTTATTCCCTTCGCTCTGACCCATTTTTGTCTAGTCAGCTCAAGGAACAGATGTGGGCTTTCATCCAACAGTGTGTAACACAATAAATATGTGTGCTGTGCTTTAATGCCTCGTGTGGTGTTCTCTGGAAATAGACTCGAACAATGACAACTATACTTGGCATTTGGAGGAATCAGCTGGGCATTCTGGGGTTCACAAAGTTCAAATAGGAGAGCTACAAGAAAAGAAGCTTTTTTTTGCAGCAGAGTTGGCTTGTTCCAGCCTTACTTTTGCTTACATATCTGAAATCCTGTCAGGAATCCCTCTGCTGTTCCTCACAGTTATTAGACAAAACCAGGGAATCCTGTGGAGAGAGACCTCATAGATTAAGCATGTTATCCACTTTTCTAGGAAGCAGGATATTTCTGGAAGCCAAATGCCAATTTATACCTTGGAGTCTTGTAGAACAATACAAAAAGAAGGGGGGGAAAAAAAAAGCTTTATTTAAACTGAATTCACGGCAATTTCTATGTTTGTATTTCCGATCCCAGGGAAATGAGCATGGCAGGTGCTGGCTGTGATAATGGCGCTGAACTAGTGGAACTGACCTGGCCATACACCTAAGAGGTGAATCATGCTGCATCACAAACTTATTTTTAATATAGAGAACTAGTGCATCTCAAGCTTTTATATATCACACCAACCTTTCATGTGGAGATTTTGGACACATTCCCCTGCCCACAAGGACCTGGCTGTGGACTTGACGGACGTAACACAGGATGTAGCACCTGGCCATGCTACTATTTGTTGGATGCATTTCATGCTTATCTGAAAAAAATTCTGCAAATGACTCACTGTTTCTCTTTTTCCTTTAAGAAATTAGACGTAATACAAGTTCTCAGTAAAGAATTTTTGTATTATCCATATCCTGTGTTGACATCCAGGCTCCCTTGTGCTTTATGTCTAATTTCAGTAACCAATAGCTTAGGAAATTGGGCACTTTCTTCTTTAACTCGTTGTTTCCTAAGCTGCATTAATTTAGTTGTCAGCATGTGCATGAAAGTAGCCCAGGTAGCTTCCTACTACTTAAGCACAGCTGAAATCCAAATAGGAAGTGGCCTTACCATCAAGGCATTTGACTTGGCCTCAAAGTAATTGGCTTAAACTCATCTTTGTCTACAAAAACAACATTTTGCTGGGTACATGCAGCTGCAGGACATCAGCTACCTGTAAATATGTGCAACTTAAACAGGAGCAGCCCTCAGACATCAGACTCATCAGCTAAACCAGGCTGTCCAGGCTCTCAGTTCTAGACCTAGATTTAATCAACTTGTGTTAACATCCTACATGTAGCACGAGTGAAATTTAATCACTGCTGAAAATCAAGACTTTTTTAGTGACTTGTGGCATGTGGACTGGGGAAGGATTTTCAGATGTTCAAGTTAATTTACTCCATGGCAATTACCTGCCATTACTACTCCTAAAATTCCCTTTATTCCCCTTCTTACATAAATACATGTATTTATCATGAAGCCCTGTATTTCCAGAGAGTATGTTTTGGATTTGATACACACTCTGGAAAAAAACTGCAAGTTCAAACAGTCTAAAGAATGACTGCCGGTCGATCTCTCTAGGCCAGATTTCTTTTCCACTAGAAGTTAATTTTCATATTGCTTCTACTGCCCTGCTGGTGTTTGCCATTAGGGAGAGAGCAGGACTTCTGACCCAGCCTGGCCATTTCTACGTTGCTTTTCTTAGCACTGTATTCTAATACTATCTCTGGGTTATTCAATTAATCAGTTACAGAGGATATGGACATTTAATTGCCTTAAAAAGAGGAAGATGATGTCATTGATTGTTTTAAGATGGAATCATCTGAAAAATGCATAAGTAGTGAGAATTTCTTCTCCATAAGCTATTGCTTATTATTGCTTAGGACCTGAAGAGCTAGACTACAAGTTGCTATGAATGTAGAATGAATTCATTATCCAGATGTTAAATCAGCACTGAACTCAAAGAATGTTATCTCAGCTGGAGGAATACAGAATTTTACTTACTGAAATAACTAAAGCTTATGAACACTGTAGAAGGCTTACAAAATAAAAGGCAAGCAATTAGTTACCTGGGTTACACACTCTTCAAGCAGGAAAAGAAAAACAGTTGATTAACATGAGAAAATTGCTATTTTTGGTAAGTCTAACTGACTGACGTGAGCATGTTATTTTAAAAAAGTGCTGATTGGAAAATGACAGAATGAAGCACATCAAATTTTTGATCCCAAGTTAACATTTGATTTATAAAATTAAAATATTTTTTAAATTTATATAATGGCTGTTATATTTATATACATTTATGTGGCTACTGCATGTTTATATAGCTGTGTAAGCTACAGTTACCTTTCTATAAAAATGAAAGGAAGTTTTTAAATTTGAGAAACCATCTTGTTTTGAGTGCTTTAGACCATATAAGCTTATTACACATATGTAACAACAAAATTGCCCTTCTCCCAAACCATTTCAGTCACCTATTTCTGGATCAAAATTCCTTGCAGCTGGGAGATCAGTAAAATAAAAAAGTCACTGGACATGATGGATTAAATGGATTTCCTCAGTATACTCAGACAAAGCACTTCTCAGAGCCAGCAGAAGGCCAGTGGCATCCTGGGGTGCATCAGGGAGAGCATTGCCTGCAGGTCAGAGAGGGGATCCTGCCCCTCTGCTCAGCCCTGGCAAGGCCTCACCTGGAGTGATCTGTGCAGCTCTGGGCTCCTCAGTACAAGGCAGACACTCCTGGACTGAGACAAGTGAAGATGGTTAAGGGACTGGAGAATCTCTCTTATGGGGAAAGGCTGGGGGAGCTGGGCCTGTTCAGCCTCAGAAAGAGAAAACTGAGAGGGGACCTCATGAATGTCTTTTAATGTCTGTAGGGAGGTGTCAGAAGATGAACCAGGCTCTGCTCAGTGGTGCCCAGCAATAGGACAAGAGGCAATGGGCAGAAACTGATGCCCAGGAAGTTCCACCTGAAAATGAGGAAGAACTTCTTTACTGTGCAGTGACCAAGCACTGGCACAGATTGCCCAGAGCGGGTGTGAAGTCTCCTCACTGGAGGTATTCAAGAAATGTTTGTACCATGTGCTATGGGATGACCCTGCTTGAGCTGAACCAGACAACCCATTGTGGTCCCTTCCAGCCTGACCCATTCTGTGATCCTGTGAGAACTAGTTTTTGACAAATGCTCAGAAAACTTTCAGCTTCCTCAGGACTTAGTACATGTCAGAAAGGTTTTCAGGTCACAATTCTGCTCTGTGGGGACACATCTGCTCCCTGTCAAAACACCTCTCTTGCTCCCTTTGGGTATACCCTCTGTTACCCTAAAGAGGTGCCAAGGATGTAAATAGTCATGAATATGCACCATTGCTCCGACTGACAAGTTCACCTCTATATAACATATTTTCATAGATGTTAAATCAACATCATAATTACTCCTATAAGATGTAATTTTAAAATCTGTTTTGTGGATCAGAGGAAAGACAGCAGAAGTTATCTGGTTTTTGAGATTCTCAAGTAGACGAAGAGATAACAACACATCCCTGCAACAAGAGCTCCTGTCTGTTTCTTTAACTACAAGTGCAGAAAAGTCCCATGATATTTTATCTGCTTTAACATATAGTCCTGAAAGTTATTAGTCTAACTTATATTTGACTTCATTTCTATCACCTTAAAATACTGATGCAATGCCCACCACTAATATCTAAACGTATAAACAGGCTACTATTATTCAGCTGGGTGTCATTTCTGCTGATACAGATTTAGGAGAGATATTAATGAATATTCCCTCTTAGTCAAATGCAATTACAGCCATAAATGTGGAGAATTTTTTTAAACTTGGAGCCATATGTATGTATGCAAAATGTATATGAAATACTGCAGGATGTTAACAATATGTTTGAACCAAATGAAATAAGAATCTGGACTTGGTTATACATGAGTAACCCTCTTTTCTTGGGAATGGTGTTTTCAGCAAGATTGTAAACAGAGAAGAGATATCACATGGTTTGCATTATTTCTCCTACAAGCTTTCTCTTTCAAAATGAAGTACTTTAAGATTTTTGTATTTGACTTATTGTAGTGGAGAAATAAGTATAAATTGTTGAAACATTTGTGCTCATAATTAGACCAAATTGAGTCTGATCAAATAGAAGTTTAGAAATTCCAGTTATGCTTCAAATCTCCTGTGGAAGATGAAGAAGAAAGAAATGGATCCACTATAGCCACCAAGATTTTCACAAACGACTGAAGAAAAAAGAATGATCCTGTTGTTAACATACTCAATTCAGGTCTTGGTCCAATTTCTTCCCTGGTTTGAATGATCTGGTGTTTTATATGAATTTAATTTCTCTATGCCTCAGTTTCCCATTATTAAAGCAGTGATTAAACCCTTTCCTTTCCCATTTTCTGTTTAAGTTACAAACTTTTCCAAGCCAGAATCCATCCAGAATGTGTGCATACAAAGGAAGCTTATCATACTTGGTTTCTAAAAACTGATGATATTCCTATACGAGCAGAGAGATCACTGGCAACAGGTGTGCTTCCCTCTACTGCCACATTCTCACTCCTTTACATGGAGACTAAAGGCTGAACTCAGAAAAATACAGGTGCCAAAATCCCAAACTGCAACACAGTGCAATGCTTGAAGGGGTACCTAAAGCCTGCAAGTAGGTGAGTTACTAGCAACCTATTGAAGAAACAAGGTATGGGGACTAATGAGAAATGGAAACAAGCCTCTGGTATTTAACCATGTCTCTAATAAATCTAAGTCTATAAAGTACCAGGGCATGCTTAATGTTTTGCTCTGGCTGACATCAGCACCTCCTCCTTGAGTAAGTTGGATATTTTGAATATGCTATACAAGGTACATGCTGTCCCTGATTCTGCTGCAAAAACTTAGCACCAAAGTAGGATATTGCAATATGTAGACTTGGCACAACTTTCCCTGTGTAAAGGGAAAAGATTTTTAGTGAGGGAAGACTTGTCAAGCCTTGAAAGCTGCTAATGTCTTTACTGCTTGAAATGCAATGAAACCAGAATGTGCTATCATCCAGGCCGCTGATTAAGATAACTGAAATACAACATCAAAACTAAAACTGTGTAGCTAATGGGCTTGAATTGGGAGTAAAGCTCTAACTAAGTAACATATGGTGGGATATCATCTTGCTCATTGCAACAGGCCCATGCTTGAAGAATCATTGTAGTCACTACTGAAGAACTTTTCACATATGAAGGAAAGATGCGAATAGGAGGCTAATTGTGTGTGAGAATGTGTGAATGATTGCTTCTGACCAATAGTCTGCCAGTGCATTAGAAAGGATGGATTTTTAATGATCAGATTGATTAGGGTTATGGATAGGTTAGACTTGCATATAGCAAGAGTTGCATTGGCTGACCTTCTTTTCTCTTGCAGAAAGTGTTTGAAGGTCTCACTCTTCCTTCACAATTTGTCTTAACCAGCATTTTAAGACAAAGTCCTAAAAGGAAGCAAAATCTAATGTACTTTCCAATCGGTATAAAGATGATTTTGTCTTTAAAGATATCTAATTTCTGCAGCAAGGGAGGGGATTGTTTTGCACCATATGGTAGCTGTCCTGTGATGTCACAGTGATTAATGACAGGATCAGTTGGACGCTCCAGTGGCGTAACAAATGACCTGGGTTTCCTGTAATGGCAATAGTTACACGCTCGTACAGGAGCCTGCAATTAACTGAGCTCTACTCACAGCTCCCCATGGGGTTAAGCATAACTGCAGAATGAATGTGGAGACTACCACCAGCTTCATGAGGATGTGGGTCAAGCATTCTGTGACTTCTGGCAGATCCCTCAGACTGTGGATATCTGTTTCCCATCTGTAAAACTGATCTTATAATTAGCTGTTCACAGGCTCAATGTAAAACTAGCTGGTTGCAGCAGGTCAAAACTTTGCATAAGAAAAACTTTAAGTGAAAATAACATTTTAGTGAAACTATCAGTGTATTTTTAATTCTGTGTCATAGACTGAAGAACCTCCAACACTCTCTGCTTCATTGGCCTCATGAATATTTGTCAGATAAAACATGGAAATTTTTATTAAATTTTTTGGGTTCTACTTTCAAGTCAAACATTTTTTTGGGTAATCATTGTTCCCTGTCTAAAATAATTCTGGAAGCAGATAAAATACTCCTACTGTGCTGAAGCAAAACAATACAAGAAGGAATGATCAAAGAAGTAATACAAAGACAAGGAATGATCAATTTATCCCAGTAGCAGCCTTACTGACAGCATGATGACTGTCATTGTAATTATTTTAGCTGATGAAAAAAATCTCAAAACAACTAAAAAAATATTTCCTTTCTTGATCCAAGTTTTAGATTTTCTTCAGATTTTCCTGATAATTTTGGTCAAAACTACAATTAAAAATTTTAAAAATATGCTTCTTGGATATAATCTGTATTTGAGATCAGGCTTTATTATCAAGCTGCTGAGGTTCTCTGAATCCCAGATTTTCAAATGATTCATTTGGAGATGTGTGTCTCCAGTGATTGCAGTATAATATTAATAGGTAATTTCATTGTATTTCAATGCCTCTTTTCCACTGCTGTCTACTGAACAGTTTAGACAGCAATAAAAAAAAAAAAAGAGGATCCTCTTGTACTGACATTGAGTTTTACCAAAAGACACAAGGCCATTTCTGACTGGTTCAGGTTCTTTCATTTAACAAAAAGCGAATGCTCCTAGATTATGAAGAGCGTGCTTCAAGGGTGACACAGTTGGATCCTCAGGCTAACATTTTATGATTTTCTTGGGTCAGTCACACCCCTCGCTGGTTTCGGAACCTTGCAGTGTATGAGTGTGTAATTTCTTCACTGGTGAGAGGAGCTTATCCAAAACTCTCCTACACTGCAAATATTCTGACTGCAGGATCATCCTGGAGGGAAGTAAAAATTGCATCTCTACAGACATTTTTCCTCAGGCTAGATGCTCCAAAGAGTACAGATGTGAACACTGTGCACTCTATAAGGTAACCAACACATAGATTCATACCCTTCCTTGTGCCCTCGCTGTTTTCATGACAGGTTTGGCACTGGGATGAGCACACAAGCTTCACATAATTCATGGAAGTGGAGGAACAACATTCACACAGATCACGTTCCAGTGATGGCATCCTGCATGGTGTCTGGAGAATATCAGGTGCCAGAAGCAGGGATGGGAGAAGGTGGAGGTAAATACAGCTTGTTGGTTGGCTTCATTCATTCAGAGCCCCCACTCCCTGCTTGCTCAAGGCAATGTCTTCTTATGCCTTTTGGAAGTGATGGTTCATGGCTGCTGTTATGGTTAGAAGAGTGAATAAAGCATATCAGAGCCCTGGTTTTGAATCTACAGTTCTGGTGGTGTGTTTTATAATGGGTAAAATTGTGCACATCCTACGAATGATCTTCTGGTTTGTTTATTGTTTATTGTTTTTGTGTGATTATCCAGACATTCTCAGCTGCATTTTCTTCATTAGCCTAATTCACAACATTTTTTGGTTGTTGAACTCTAAATTGAACTTCAGCTTTTGCCAAGGATCGGCATTTCTCCCTACATTTAATTCATCCAGAGTAGCTATTGAGTGACAAGGGCAGTGTTAATTTATGATTGGATATTGGGACCTGAAATAACAATTGGAAAGGCAGAGGCAAGAGGCTTTCAAAGCATGAAATTAAAACCTTTGGGCTATGGCTTAACTTGCTACTTATTTTTCTCATTTTCTTGCCATCAATACTTTTGTTCTACTCTTGATGCGATATTTTTCACAGGGCATGATCTCGGGCTTTATTCACTCTTTGTTTTCATGTGATATATGGGGTATTTTTTATTAGCTTGTATTATAACCCATGCTCTGTCTGTTCTTACTCAGATGTCTGCTATTAATTGTCTTTATGAGAGTTATAAACTTATCTGAGATACTTGGCTCTAGTTCTCCTTTAACTTGCATGAGAATCTGATCTCAGTAAACAAAAAATGGAGATTTCTGGGGAAATCTGAGATTTGGAAATCTTCTGCTTCTGCACTAAACTGGCCCAAGGCACCATCATGCCCATGGATTAGCGATCAGGGAAACCAGAGAAGCTGATCCATTTTTCCTGGAAGTGTTGGCCTCGGCCAACCTAAAATCTGCCAGACAGTGCCTGGGCCCAGCTTGTGAGATGGGATGGGACAGAGCAGGATGGGACAGGAAAAGAGCTGTTCACGTGATGGACCAAGCCAACCTGTTCAACTTTTCTGAAGGGGAAGAGTGTTGACACTTATGAATCCAAGTTTATCCACCTCCCCAATGGGTCATAGAAGAGGTGCAGAATATTATTTGTTTTAATTAATATTAAGATTAAGATTAAACTTTAAAAATAAATAAGGAAATAGGAAGACAAAAGATAAAATAGAAAGAAGAAATTCACTGTGGAGAATAATTGTTAACTTATTTTTATGAACTTTGGTGAAAAAGGAGAATCTGTATTGAATTATCTATTTTCACATATATATGTGTCTGTGTGTGTGTATATATATATATTTCTTTACTCTACTACCACTCTAAAATAATACATTGGAAATGTCTTTCTTTTCTGAGTAATATACTGAATCCTTTTTAGCTTATCTTTTTTTTTCGATTGTTTTCCACATTGACTGTTCTTTTGAAGTAGAGACACAGTTTTCTGTCAGTGAGTCCACAATAGTGCTCTGAGCTATTGCAATGGCATGATTTCATGAAATCATGATTTGAAAAGAATCCTGTTATTTAAAATAACTGAATTACCAAGTATCTCAGAGGGTGAGTGTTGGCAAAAATATAATAAAGGCAGGTGTGAAGGGTTGGGTTGTTGTGGGTTGAAGATTTGCTTTCTTGACTATCTGTGGAATAATCAGGTTCCACTACTGCCAAGTGAAAAATGCTGCAGGTATATAAGAAAGTTCAAATATACTATAAACTCATTCTGCTGGTTCAGAGCTATTCAAACTACTCTGTCTGCACCAGATTTAATATTTTGATGGAAGAGGCGTCTGTCCTGTGCAAAGGGCATAAAATCATAAAACCAGTATAAATTCCTGCAGTTCAACAGTCATGAACCCACTTCAATCAAGATCAGATTTGATGGCTGAGCTATAAGGATCAAATACTTTACTTGCAATTAGGCCACTGGTCTTGTCAAATAAATAATGCCTTTTAAACGATAGTTAGGACTATTTCTTCCAGCACCTAAAGGAAGCTGGAGAGGTTTTTTATCACAAGGGCACAGGACAAGGCAGAAGGGCCTTAAACGAAAGGAAGGTAAGTTTAAATGAAATTCTTCCCTGTGAGAGTGGTGAAGCAATGGAACAGTTTGCCCAGAGAAGCTGTGGGTGCTCCATCTCTGGAGTTGCTCAGGATTGGGTTGGATGAGGATTTGAGCAACCTGGTCTAGTGGAATGTGTCCCTGCCCATGGCAGGAGAGGTGGTACTAGAGGGTGTTTAGGTCCTGTGCAACACAAACCATTCCATGACTCTAGGAAACAAAAGACATTTCACTCATTGAAATGAGTCACTCCAAAGGATAAAATTTTATTCTGAAAAAAAATATTTCAATTAACTGATCTTATGTATCAGGCGAAACTCTGATCTCTGTTGTGCCTGATACATAAGACCAGTTCAATTGAAATCCCTCCACATTCTGCAAACACATTGTACCCTGGTCAATTGATGCATCATCATTGTGTTAAAAAAAGTGTAAATGGGATCTGAATGAATTCTTGCAGTTTGTGGCAGTTATAAAACAGAAAGTATTGATATACACAAACCTTAGAAAGTACTGGTACATGAGTGGCAGGACAACCTTTTCTAAAAGATGTTTTGAAATCTCACTGGGAAACGGTTTTGATGAAAGAGAGTGATACAGCCAGAAAGAGCAGAAGGTTATGGATAAATCCTTTGTCCTTTTTTGGACTGCTCACTCTGCCAGGTTTGCATGTATCTGACATTGTCCAAATGACTTAGAATTCTACAGAAGTCTCCCCACACAGAGGAATGAGGTGAAGGCGTTGTGTAAACTGGAATGAACCTCAACGCAATATCAATGCAGTGCCAGAATTTTGCAGTGCAAAAGTTGATGGAATTGTGTCTGAGAAGTCAGTGGGAAATTCCCACAGAAAAATTGGATTCAGTTTTTGTTGCTGCTTGTCACTTCCTGGTTGCATTAAAACCACCATTTATTGTAATCCTGCCTGGGTGTCCATGAAAATCAATTGAGTCAGAGCCAGCAGTAACTCATTTCTTTCCTATGTAGCTGTTGCTTGCTAGAGTCTTAAATTGCGAATGGCTTCACTGCAGTTTTTAATCAAGGATCCTGATACAAGTTTAAAGTCAAGAGATTATATTACTAAATTGTGTCTTATAATATCAAAAAAATACCATTTTGTATTCTGTTTTGTTAGACTTATTGATTGGCATTTTAAAGCTTTTCCCTGTAACAATGCAGGGATATTCTAAAAGCTTTCTGATGCCATAGAAATTAAAGGGTTTTTTTAGCTCCTCTATATTTGTAATCAGTTCTTAAAATTACATAATTGAAAAATGAATTAATTTTGTTATGTGCAAGTACCCTGAAAAATCTTTCTTCTGAGAAATAACATGGAGAGTAGTAATTCCATATGAGTAAGGATAGTAATGTGGCTGCTGGAGCAATTTGAAGGAAATCTATAAATCAGTCACTAGATATTTAGAAATAATTTCTCTATGAGCAGACTATTCTTTAACCAAGAGATTTGTTTTGTCACTTTGGGCAAGAGAATTTTTCTTGGGTTCCATAATGTACTGTAACAATTCTAAATGCACTATTTTTTTTTTTAATCAGGCAGACACAGGCTGAAATGCTGGATCCAAATAATTTGCAGATTAAGGAAAAAGTTATATGCATTTACTTGATTCCAGCTGGCTGCAACTTCTATTATCAAACAGTACTAAATGCAACCAGCATCATGTTTGAAGAAACTTGATATCTGAGCCTGACTTTCACTCTTAGGCTCAGAATCATTTTGCTTGGAGAGATTTCAAACACCAGAATCATTCTCATCAATGATAACAGAATACATTGTCAATATATTATTGACATGGGAGAACATACTTCAAGAACACTCTTGGGAGGAAGGTTCCCACAAACCTTTTGAAAACCTCAGAAATGGTGAAATGGCCCATAATTTTACCCTTACACCTCTGTCTCTCTTTCATAGAAAGAAATGGTATTTATAATTTCCTGTACAAAAAGAACCTGACCCACCTAAAGTAATCTCTCCCTCCTCAATGCAGTGTGTTGTTGTGATTATTAGGGTAGCCTCAGAAAAGCAGACTGAGAAAATCCACCAAACAGGAAAACAAATGAACTGATTAGTGAGTCCAGCATCATGATCAGTTTTCTGGCCTACAAAACACTTTCTGATCTCTTGGTCTCGTTCAACTGGTTCTTTAAAAGTTGATCAAGGCATGCATGTGAACTCTCAGAATAAAGACCCCTGCTTCTTTTGTAAAAGTGTATCGTTTTTTACCCTAAAGTCAGCACAGAACTCTTGAGCACATCTGTGGATACAGGTTACATCATAGAAGCAAAACACAGCAAACAGCCCAGGTCCTCTGCCCAGCATGAGGAACTTATTTTTATGAGTTCACACATTCAGACTGAACACGATTCACTTACCTGCAGAGATCCAAAACTTGCCAGTCCGTGTCTGGGGGGAAGAAGTGTTGTTGGGGTGTGTGCTAGGTGTGGCAGCTGTGGGTGCAGGTGTGTGTGTGCCCGGGAGCTGCTGCCCTCTGCTGCACACCTGTCAGCTCACCTCCAGCCACAACAAGCTCATCATGGGCTGAAGCTGGAAAAATTACTTTCCTCCTGCCAGTGAGACATTCAGAGAGTCACCAAGCTTTACTCTGAGTCACCCATAAAATTTCTAGCAGGCTATAACTGTCTTGGGTGGAATAGAGCACTGCTTCTGCTCTGGCATCAGGTGAGTGTGCAGATCTCCTCAGCCTCAGCATCTTCACCATCACTGTAACAGTGGGAAGAGATTTCTACATCTCTATGAAGGCAATCTCTCTATGAATCCTGGCAACTGCAGTAATAAATGTTGTAGCAAAAGACTTGGAAGTCAGCACAACCTAAAATTTTAAGATGCTTCTCACTTTATGTATCCCCAAGACAAGAAGAATTTCCTTCAAGCACTGCTGGGGAGGTTGTGCCAGCCCCTGGGCTCAGTTTTTGCCAGACCATGGACTTGGTCAATCACTTCTCCTAGCAGCATGGAAAAACAAGACATGAACAATAGTTCTTCTAAGAGAAGGAGAGAATGTAGATCCTGCCTCTCTGCCCACCACTGCAAGATCAATGGCTTTCACCTATGGAGAGCTGCCTGAGGGACTCAGAATTTGTATGTCTGAGGAGGATTCTGGAGAAACTGAGCATGATGAGAAGCCTGCAAGTTAAAAACAAGACAAAATGTGTGTACTGGCAGTATCTGAGGACAGAAAACCTAGATTAGACTGTGAAGAGGGCTGTAAGGGAGTTGGATATGGGAAAAGATTTTTTGACCTAAATATTTTTTTTGTTCAGATTCAGGGTCTCTGCCTACTGACAAACTTCTAGTGAGGATGGCTTAAGAACAGGCAAGTTTTAGCTTAGGCTGAGAACTGTCCAGACACTCTCCAGACTCCAGGCAAGCAGAAGACCTTTCCTTCTGCTCCCTGCTGCTCAGTGACAGGGCTGCAGGAGACTACAGCCCTTGTAGGTCTCAGCCAATTTGCTCCTCTGAATGCCCCCTAACCTAACTCAGCTGCAAAAGACTTCAGATAGCTGGAGCTGTTTAAAAAAGATTTTGCTGGCCTGGTTCATTATTATTCAAATCATTTAAATAAGCATTTTTTTTGTAAGCAGCAAGCTGGAGCTGTCAAAAGGGCAGTAAAAAATATCAGGCTGAAGAGTGTCAGATCACAAAATTCAACCACAAAAGGACATACACCAACAACCAAAGACAGTTATGAATGAAGAAGCTCCTAATATATTCTTTCCTTATAGACTTAAATTTCCATGTGTATTTGTGGAAGTGTGCACATGCAGTAGGAATGTCTACACAAGCCATGAGCCTGGACAGGGAAGAGATTATGAAAAATTAATAATAAGAAATGAAACAGCTCGCAACTACACATTGTCAAACCATCCAAATTAAAATGTTTTTTCTCTTACAAAATTGTTATTTAAGACTTTCCAAATAGAATTCTCTTATATTTATCTTACACATGCTTTTACTCCTTTCACCTGCTCTCCCTTAATATTTTTTTAATTGCAACATCTGGAATTTTGAATTGATTTGAGCTGTCTTAATGTGGCCTGGTGATATGAATAAGAAATAATGGTGCAACACCACATGTTCTTGTACATTTTCCAGTGTGTGGTTGAAGCAGACTGGGATAGTCAAATACAGAAAAAAACATGAAAATATAATGGCTGTGTGAGCATATTGAACTACTGATGACACAGGCAACATAAAACTCTACTTAAATGCCAGGGTTAACCAGGACCTTGCAAATGATTAATCATTGGTTTTAAAACCAATCTGAATCTTTTTGGCTAATAATATTTCTACTATTTCAAATTCACCCATTGCCCTCCTTATGATTCATATCTCCCCTTCATTATTCCAACCTTATTAACATTTTTATTATATTCAGAAGAGGAGCCAGTCCTGGTTACAGCCTCTAAGGACATATTTAGGACTCAGCTCAGATGTCTAAGAAAAAATGAACACATCTTTCTCATGGCTGGAAACCTGGAATGAACACTGGGTAAAATATGACCACCAAATGTGTGACCAAAGAGAGTAGATTATGGTTGCACAGTCTTCCCTGACCAGCACTACAAAACTCTCTGCACCTTTTCCTTACATGTCCAGCCTTGTAGAAAGCTTTTGTATGGTTTGTGGGGTTTTGCTGCTGTTCCTCAGTTTCCAGGGACAGTTGTGTTACCCATGGCCAGCGACTGGGGCAGACATTTGTGCATTGGCACTGTAAGCAGAGAGCAGCTGCTTTGTGCCTGTATGAGTTTCAGGCACATATAAAATATGAAGGAAGCTTGTCAACTCAGATTAACCTTGGAGACAACCCTTCTTCATCCCATATTGCAAACAAAGGAAGAAAGTCTAGAGAAAAATGAGCATATTGGTGAATACATAGCCTTGACTGCACAGTCAACATTGAACTTCTCCTGTTTGTTGGCTATCAAAATTGTCAGAACAGAGCAAGGCAAGTTACTTTATTACAGCGCAAGTCACCAAGTGCAGTTCAAGAGGAGGCAGGTCCTTGCAGATACTCCCTTCAAACTCATAGATGCAAAAAAAACCCAAAACTAAAAATAACAAACTGAGATTATATAAACAATTTCAACACACAGCACTACTAAAAGAGTATGTTCTTGATGGCAGCAGCTCAAATAAATCACTCATACTGAGCTTGCAGCTGTAGTTTAGAGCCTGAATCTCTGCTTTGATTTAAGAGATGCTGGAGGAGTGGGGCTTTTCCAAATGATAGTGAACTTGTTGCTAATGTAGGGAATTTTAGGTTTCTGGAAGAAGTAAATTGTGAGGTTAAACACCACCTCCTTTTGAAAAATTGTCCTGAAGACTGGAGCTCTAGTAATCTAATATGTAATTAATAAAGCCTGTATAGAAAAACAGGAGGGATGATACCAGGGTTGCTGTGAAATTATTTTTGAAGACAGTCTGGGGCTTTGTGAAATATCTTGCATAAGTTCTTATTCCTTTTCAGAGCAGTTATGGGACTTGTTAAGTACACTGCCACTTTGTAATAATGGAGATATTTAAGGGTGCTTTTTATTTCTGATACAAAATCTTGATTTTCATTTTCTCTTCAGCTGCCTTTGGCATCTTACCTCTGCTTTTAGGAACTCTTTTCCCTTTATGTCATTGAGTCTCTGATTTATCTCAAACACTTGCATATCAATTATCATGGGAAAATTGTATCTGCTGGAAAGTCAAGTGCTGCTTACTGTTTGCTTTTCCAGGCACAGAAAAGAAATTTGATAAATAATGATGTAAGAATAATTTTATTACAACAAAATAAGCTATTGACACTTTTTTGTATGTTTATTTATCTTTATTTTTACTTATTGACTTTTTTGTGTTTAGAGGATGTACACATAGATCAGAAGAATCCTTCAATGGTGTTCATAAAATTTACTTTTCATGCTGTTTCTTATGCAACTTTTACCCTATCATATTTCTAATATATGTAATACTCCTTTCCAGTCCAAATAGGCCTCTTAGAATTTTGTCCTGCATTCACATTTGATATTTGGGGATTTTCAATGAGATTGAACTTCATTCAACATTGCATTTTACATCTCATGATTATTTGCCTCCGTGGAAATCAGAATGAAGTTAGTATAGAAAGTTACCACACTGATTTTGCAATATTACAAAAGCTGCATCAAAATAGTTCTAAGTGACCACACACAGTGCAGGGAGGCTGGAGAGGTGGCCAGATATTTGTAGCCAAATATTTCTAACTATTCAGTATTTTCTAGCAGTATGCTGGGACACTAGCTTCTATTGTCCAGGAAGGAATTCTGTCACCTATTGAATAAAATGATAGTTTGCATTGGTTTATTGCTTGTCATGTAGAATTAGAGAGTGGATTAATCTGCCTGTTGATGTAATTTGGGTGTTCTTTTGCGTGCCACTGAAATGCAGCCACCTCTGGGGAGATGTGTGGCAGCTGTGTATAGCTTAAGGCGTTGCAGCAGTGTGGGAACCAAGTGAGGAACTGTGATTTAGGGGCAACCTGGATCTTTTAACAGTTACTGCTCAGTAAGTTCTTTGAAATGCTGGCTTTACTGCCAGTTGCAGCAGCTGCTGGACTCTTACACTCCCATAAGGAGAAAATTAGAAATATCTAATTCCTTCTTGATGTTTTGTTGTTGCTGTTGATTCAATACAACAGACTGCTATTGTTTGTTTGTTTGTTTGTTTGTTTGTTTATAGAATTAAAGACATAATAAAAATAAAATCTTTAGGAAAATAAACTGCTCTTACCTACTAAGCAGACTCACACTTCCTAGGTATATAGGTTTTTATTGCTCTCTACCTGCAGTTTATCTGCTGCTTCTTTTGCCTGCAGTTTTCATCTCTCACTGTTTCCACAAAACCTCAATCTGCCAATCAGCCTGAGCAGATGGAAATTAGCATAACATGATAAAAATCAATGGAAAAACAGTATTTTCCAAAACAATAATTTGACCCCTTGGAGTAAAAACTGTTTCAACAACCACTGTGTATAACGTTATTTTCCATAATAACAGTTAAAAGTAGCCATTTGTTCAATGTATTGTAAGAGATGTATCCCCAAGGGTCTCAAGGATTAGATAAGGGTTGTTCTGCCTTGGGATGGAGTCCAGAGAATTGCAGCAGCTGCATGTGCTCACCCATTCAACACCCAGAAAAGCTGGTGACAAAGAAAAAGTTTCAGAAAAGCTAGGGTGTCAAGAGGAGAGACTCCTGGGGGAATGTTTTTTGAAATATCCAATGAGGTTTTGAATATTCAGTGGAAAGGTGCAGCAATTTCAACAGGTGAGACTGGGAGTGCCTCGATCCAGAGGACTCTGAGGTCCATGGATTTGGGCTTCCTCCAGAGAGCACCACAATCTGCAAGCTGTGAGTCCGTCTTCCCTCATTCAGAGTCAGCTAACCAAGATCTACCTCTTCACCAGAAAACACTGGAGCCCAAGGCCCCTCTCTTCTGAGTCCTGTTATTGTTAGAGAAAAACATGAAGCTCTACATTAACAAAATCAGACAGAAAATGGGAGTCCAAGAGTTCAATCTGTATGTAGAAATAATTAATAACCTGCTGCATATTAAAATAATCAGAAAAGTAAATTCCTACCACATGCATGGGGAAAGAAACTATAATTATAAAACCAATTATCTTGGTTTTATGAATGAGGAAACCAAGACATATTTTAGCTTATATGTCTCACTTAGCAAAAATTTTAAATGTCATAAGTAGCGGTAAATCCTAGAAATACTTCCTAAATCTTTACTCTGCTGCTTTATGGTAGTGACCTGTGTTTGGTATGAAGAAACATTTTCTGTGTATTTATTGATTTCCAACATAATAGTATTGAATAAAATTGTCTGCATTTAAATCAAAGCTTAAAAATAAATATTTCTTCTCAATTTAAAAATAAATTATAATATTAAGTATAAAGGCAAAATAAGAGGAAACTAAGCTGATATCTTTCACTTTACATTGGTTCTAGAAGTGATCAGAACAGTTCTATCTAAGCTCCACACAATAGATATGAATTTAGTTCATCCTTCTGTAAGGGAAGAAATCACAATTGGCCAATTTAGAAGCTGGAATGTTGCCACAAGAAATCATTGTCTGATGGAAATAAAATAATAGACATTGCTTAAATGTGCTAAATAAAATCTCTATAGAGGATACACTTCATAAGCAGTGTTTATTTTCATGCAGTTTTCACACATACGATGCAGTAGTATCACAAAGGCACAGATAGATAGCAAGACTGTGAAGAAAACTATGCAGCAGTAGATTATTGAAGGGTCAGTCTGGTGAGTTTTACAGCCTTATTACTCCAACAAATTCCTAGCGTACCAAAGTTTTTTGAAAAATAATGAAGAGAAGAAAAAAGGAGAAAAGAAGACTTTGGAGCTCAGTGAGCTCAGTGTGGCTGTAAAATGCACAGAAAGCTGATTTTGCACTCAGTGACAGTGGCAGTGTCAGTAGGCTGTCCCAGGGCTGCTGTCCTCTTCTCATGACACAACCTTCTTCAGCAATGAACTTTAACAGGAAACTTGTTCCCTTCTTTGCAGCTTTGTTGTACCTTTCAGCTGCTGTGGGGTAGAATATAGAAATTATGCTTTTGGGAAAAACACAGCATCCTAAAACTAAAAGTGTTCAGAGAAAATCACTCATCTAATACACCTCCCTGTGCCTTTCTTCTCAGTGTAGAAAAAGGTAAATTTGGCAACTATATTTGTCAGTAGCAGTTAAATCAAAGGATGGGAGAGAAGAATCACAAATATCTATTCAATATTTTTGTTCTGTTTAAGATAACTTTGACAATTCTCTCTGTGTATTTTAAAACAAAAGTGATCAAATAATAAAATTTAATTTCCTATATCTTTGTTTCATTCTCCATAAAACTGCTTCTGTACTAAGATTTCAAAATATTCAGAGGGTTCTATGAAAGATTCCCATGGCCAGTTTCATGAATAATTAGTTTACAATTTTTCACGGATATCTGATATCTTTTAGACATTACCTTTGGGAAGAGTAAGTTGTTACAGGAGTAGCAAGAGGGAGATAGCAGATTTATAAGAGGAAGAATGTAAGCAAGCTGCTATAGAGACGTTTCAATTCCTCCACAGACTTTGCCATATAATGTATATCCACTGGAAGAAATCCTGTTTCCACTGAACTCAGTAGTTTACTGATAATTTCCAAGTGATTGATATTTTACCTAAGGAGTTTTGAAATGGATGTAAACCCTTCTTCAGGACACTGAGGAACATCCAACGAGTGCAGTTGGGTTGGGAATTCTCCCTGTGGGAAGATCATTTATGATTTGGAGCCACATTGAAAGACTGACTCTGGTTATTCAGAACAGGCTGACTCTGTTCTTCAGCAGGACAAATCTTCCTACAACAGTACTCCCACTTGACAGTCTCACTGGGACTAACTGAGGTCTTCCCAGCCCCTGAAAGAGTTTATATAAGCCTTTTTCTGTATTTCTGGGCACACCACTTCTTCATCCCTTCAACCACCCTTTGTACCAGAATTCCTTATACCTTATCCTCATTTATGTAGGATTAGTCCCTTTTGAAGACAGGATTTTAGACTACATGGACCACTATATTTTTTTCATAAGATCACTCTCAGAGATGTTTCGCTGTGTCATATAAGAAGAATTTCTTAGTCTCTGACAAAAAGACAATGGGCACAGAGAGCCACTGTCAGTGCTGGGATTTCATATTTCACTGATTCTTATCAGATTCAGACATTTTTATCTAACCAACTATCATCTTCTCTCATTCTCCAGCTCTTCAGCATTCCTCTTCTGCTTAATACAGGCTGAAGTGTTTTACTTTAATTTTCTACTTGCCTTGTGTCCAGGACGGATTTCAGCTAAGTACTCCCAGCCCATATATCTGACAACTCTGGTTCCTTCTCTGTTACTTTCCCATCCTCCCCAGAGCCTGCAGCACCTCCTAATTTAGTAGTATCTTCAGATTTAACGAATGTGGTGTATGCTCCTTCTTCAATGTCATTATTGAAAATGTAGAATAATGCTGGGCCAAATTCTCATTGCCACAGCAATTCCCTACAAGATGCATTTCTCTTTAAATTATACTCAGTAAGTGCTTCTTTGCATTGTGCATCCCCAGTGCTGAAGATGTGCTGTAAAATCACAGATAACAATGAACTAGAATATTCTGATATCTTAGGTTTAAATAAACTATATTTCAATAGACTTCTTGTACATTTGGAGCTTGAAATGCAGGTGTACTGTATCTCAGTAAACAGAGGAGATGTATTAATGGGTTTGGCAGAGCTTGAAAAGTACAGATTGAGCCAACTGTTTGACTTTGGGAGAATGCCTAATGTTTTATTAGCACTTCTGCTTCTTCTCAAAAGAAGTCAATGGTCTTTTGGGAGGTCTGATAAGATAAGTCATTAATGGGGTACTAGTGTTTCCACGGAGGAAAATTAAAATCATTCTGCACTTCAAACAGTGACTTTTTATAAGTGTATCTCAAGTTATTCTAACTTGTACCTCCAGTCATAAAAGGCATGAGGAGACTGTCAGGGTAATGACATCCTCCCTGGGCACTTCGCTAACGTGTAAAGCTAAATAGCAGTTCCAAAGAGCTGACTTTACCTGGGATTTCTCAGTAAGGTCAACCTCTTGTCAGCTAGCTATTTTCTGAATGCAACCTAACAGAAAAACTTAATGACCTCTATTTACTCAAGTAGAAATCCATCAAAGGGACAATTAGCTAATTTTAAGCATAAATTGGCTCCCAGGTGAGAAGCAAGCTTATAAATAAACCATTTCATTTGTTCACTGAACTAGACTGTCATGCAAGTGAAATTGCTGACTCCAAAGCAGACAAATCGGCAAACTTTTCTTGCCTTAAGTGCCCTGAGAGGAGTCAGGGGAAGAAACCATGGGAAGCAGTTTCCTTTGCCACTGTTGCTGTGCAGGCAGGCTGGATCCAGGCCCACCCCTGCTCTACCTACACATTCTCAGAGCAAGGCAGCCCAAGCTCTCTGCAGTGACTCTGTTGGCAGGCAGTAAAGGGTGCAGATAGACAGAGCTCCTCTGGTCTCCAGCTTGTAGGTCAGCAGTGTGGACATCGGCCCAGCACATGGAGGGAAGAGCAGGTCTGTGCTCACAATTTGTGTGGACTCCAAAATGTTTGCAAGAAAGTTGCACTGTTGCATGTTTTTCCTATATTGGATGTTCCTGCCGCTATGGTACATGAGCACCTTTAGTCTTCACTGCAATTGTTTTGCCAGTGTAAAACAGTTTCCTGAAGGAAGTGCTGGTTTCTGGCAGAGCCACTGTGCCTCAGTTTCCCATGGGAGGCTCTTCCTTTCTATATGAGCGGCAAGGAAGAAAGATCTGTATCTCAGGAGGCTGCCTTGACACACACTGGAGCTTTCTTTTTTGTCCCAAACCAACATTCCTGGAAAGCAACACGTGTCTCTTGCCAGTACTCATCCCCACACTATTTCCACAATGCTAGCTTTGTTTAACAGAATGCATGGCAATACCCTCAAGGTATTTAAGATGTGACAAATAGGGCAATAGAGAAAAGGAGGGACATTGCAGGCCAGTTTCCAATTCCCCATGAGATGTGGGGTCTGAAAATGCCTGATAAGACCTTAGTCAATTTTCAGGCAGGAGCTTTCCTAGGTCAGATGGGGGCTCAGGAGGGAAAGTTTATAGCTGTCTTCACTCTAGTTGAATAGTTTGCTCCAGTTTGCTGTGCTCAATGCTATCAGACCCAAGATTAATTGTTTATAAAGGCAGCCAAGTAACTGCTAGAGGCAATAAAAAGAGGAAGAAAGAACAGACCCTTTAAGTAGAATTTAATTGCCTTCTTCTGCACATTGTTTTCCTTTGCCAGATTAATATACAGTAACTTGTACAAATGTGTGTGTGTGCTTGTGCATGGGACACTGCATGTGTGGTGAGATTGCATTTCTACACCCACTTTGCTCTGTTTTTAATGCTGATTATCTTTGCTCATAGGAATAGTCTGTCATTAAATCAATGAATCTTGAAAACAAGAGACACAACTGTTTTCACAGCTGGAAAACAAGAAGCCTCCATCTTCAGGTAGATTACCTATGTTCAAAGGATTTTTGGGACCCTCATCTTTCAGAAAAGTTCAAAATGTGGCATTTTGCTTTGATCTTTCCTACCTAAGAAGTGATAGGAGGGTCTGTTCATGCTGAAGACTTCTCTCAGAAACTTTACCTTGATGGGGCTTTATAGGGTCTCACTTGACACACTAATGCATTTAGGCCTGATTTAGAAAACTTGTGACTCATCTGTTTTGAAATATTCAAGTATCAGATTATTTTCAGCTGGAACACTGAAATCTTTCCAAAAATCACACAGAAGAATGCACTGGGAAAACTCAATATACAATTTTTGCCCCAGAGAAGTCAAGCATAAAATCTTAGCTTCACCACAGCTTAGTTGCCTACTGTCTCATTAGCTACCCATGAATTTTCTTTATTTCACATATATATATATATATATATATATATATATACACATCCATATCCACAGAATTGTGGAATTGTGTTCTGGAGAGAAAGAAAACTGCAGAACATCTGCCCTAATATCACTGAGATATTTCTGCTAGAGGCAGTATAGCTTTTTCTTTCCTTACATTCCTGTACAATCTGAGTTGATAAATGCCATAACTGAAATTAATAGCCATTCTCTAGAAGCTACAGGTGTGGAAATATAAATCAATAAATATAATTAATTCAGTACTTGACCAGCTCACACCAGACCTGTGGTTAATGGAGCTACCTCCATTTACAATCTAAAGACACAGTTTAACACAAGAAACATTGTCAAGGATTTTTTTTTTCCTTCCATTTAATCTTAGTGTTTAGAAAAGAAAGAATCTGCTACAAGAAAAAAAAAAGAAAAAAAAGAAAAAGAGAAACGGAGGCTAAGAATAGACCCTAAAGTATGTTTGGTAGAAGAGGACTCATGCTCCCAGTATTTTGTGGAGAACCACAGCTGTGGGTCAGCACACATTCCCATAAAATAGTTATCAGATGCAAGCATGAAGTTTCCCAGCAGTACTCTGTGGTTCAGTTAGCAGCTAGCAATTCTCACCACACAGCTGAAGTCATTTCCCTGGGTTTGCCCTGGTTTTTTAAACAACATGAAACACACCGCAAATTCTGGAAAGCTGAGAAGATAATTCTTGAAGCCAGTGCTCAGTTTGGGAAAACTACAGGAGGGGGAAGAGATTTAAGGTATGTGTACAAGGCATACAGGCACATCCTGTCTTGCAGTGTATCTTCATTGCAACAAAAGGAAAAGTTGTTTTCAGTTATTTTTTCAAGGTCAGACCACACACCACCCTCTTCCCAGCTTGCAAATTTTATCTCTTGCTCCCTGCAGGAAGGAATAGCTGAGATATTCATATCAAAGCTGCAGGCTGGGGTTGGAGCAAGCGTCACTGATGAGATGTTCCCAGCATTTAGAGTCACCCCTCATTTTGGTGGAAAGAAAATCCATCTGTCTTCTGTTTCCCTTTACTGGATGATTTGATCATGCCTTAGAAGGGCAACACTCCAAGAGTGCTGAGTGAAGATGAGTGCCAGCTATTCCATGTGGCTGGACCCTTCCAAAAGGTTGAATCTGAACTGAAATCAAACACCAGTCCTTTCAAACTTGCTTTGTCAAAATAATGTGTCCTCTAGATGGGAAACCAACTAGGAAAACCATTTCAGCCTATAATGATAAAAAAAATAATTATAAATGTTTTAAAATATTCTGGTTGCTGTGCAAATGAAGATGCATGTTGCTTTTTTGCAAAGAGGTCAGGCTGCTTTAGGTATTCATTGTCATGGCCATTCTCAGTAAGTGCTCATGTAGGGAATACTGAAATTGCTAATTTCTGTTGTCTTCCATAGGACTTGCTTAGTCTATTCTTAGCTGGTGTTGCATGGGAAGGATAATGTCAACACTGTGAATTAACTATGATTTACAGAGAAAAGAAATGTGGGGGGGAAAGGTGTTTTCTTGACTTTTGGCATCAGAGATGTCTCATTCCTCCATCCTCTTCTCTGACTTTATCTCTGGTCAGCAAAAACCAGAACATCCCTGGAAGACAATTCAGGTCACCTAAATCTAACATGTGCTTAGAATTACCTTCTGGAAGAGTCTCTGCTTTGATCCATCAACTATAGAGGGAGAAAATCAGTTATATCTGGTGATGTCAATGCTTCCTGACTGAGGGAAAGTCCATGAAAGGATGAGAAGATCACTCACAACCTCCTTCTGTTCTTCTTTGTACACCTCCATTTCACCTATCCCACTTACAGCTGAACTGTGAGGCCCCTGATGTTCACCATGCTGAGGCAATTAGATTCATTTGCCAGAGTGAACCTCCATACCACCACAGAATATGGATGCTCCAGATTGCATCATTGTTTTCCTCGATGGACACATTATTATTAAATCTCATGGCATAGATGAAGACAGGAAGAAACAACAATGTGAATTTGAAGATCATACAGGAAGGCTATGAGACCAGATAGGAAAAAAAGTAATTATTTTTATGATCTAAGAAAGCATTTATATATGATAGAATATTAAAATATGATATAAAGTGTTCTTTCAAAATAAGAGAAAATGAAAAATAGGGTGTTAGAAGTACAAATCTTACATACCAATCCCAACCTGTATCCTGCTTTGTGACCACAGACACTCTTGTATATTTCCCACATTTTCTAAATAAAAATGATAAATAGTTGTTATTATTATCTAGCTCCTAGGTAACATTTTTATCCATCAATTTCAAATTATATTGCTAACAAGGCTGCATTATTTTTGTTTTCCAGATTTGAGGCAGAGACTGTGCAGAGATTAGCAAAAGGACTTGTCCAGCCTTCCTAGCAGACTGAAATGGAACAGGACACACTTCTACTTTGGCTACTCCTAAACAGAGTAACTGAATTACCTGCTGACTCTCACTTTGCAAATTTCTCACTAATCCACAATGGATTCTAGACTGAAGCAATCAAAGTTTGAGGAATCTACTCATTCTGAGTTGAAAGACATGATGTACACTAAGTGCATAGTAAATATTTTATGCATCATCTCCATAAGACACCAAAGATTAGTATATCATTGCTCAAAATACAGGTAAGAATTTGCTTGACAGAAAAATGTTGCTTTCGTGACTATTTTGTATAGCTGGTCAGTAAATGGATTTTCCACCCAAGGGGAAAATAGAAACAAAACAGAATCTTGCAAAATTCTTTAATGGAATAACATACAAAATAAAACCTGTGTTCACTTCAGGTCAGTGAAAAACCTTTATTCTGATAAACTGAAAATATTGTCACAGGCAGACCTTTCATTTTCCTTTTAAAATAAGAAAATCTACTTTTTAAGTATTTTTTATTGATTTAAAAAGAAATATGATAAAAATCAGTAAGATTTCCAAATTATTCATTCATTATAGACAAAAAAGTTTTCAAAGGTGAATTTTCCAACTATTTTCTTCTCCACATGTCCCATTTTAAATGTAGATGTTTACTCTGGAGTGTGGTCTTTTAACTGCTCTAAATACTTCAGACCTTTTACAACAGTTCCTTATATTACTGTTTCAAACCATTCCGTATTTTTACAATTAGCACCCTAACCTTTTCTTATCAATGTATTGTAATGATTTACTTTGTTCTAGTTAATAAGATACTTCTGTTCATATTTGTATTTCAAGATATTTTGCTAATTTAGTTTCTGTTTAACAGTAATACTTCTAAGGGGATCCAAATACGTTAATGTGGTTTATTTGGTCTTGATATCAACAACAACGTAGCACTGATTCACAAGTTATCAGAAGTAAGATAAACAGTTTTAAGGAACAAACTACTCAGTGGGAATGCTTCTGATGCCAGCAAAGCAATGGATTTCCTTCCAGATCTTCTGGAGTAAAATTGCTACAACAGAAACCTTCAGAGGTTTTAGATTAAATTTCAGAAACTTTAACAAAATGATAATGGGAAAATTCCACCTGCCTAACCATTCAGCTGGTATTGCTATGTAGATATAGTTATAGATTAGATATAGATATGGATAGATGATATAGAGATGGATGGATGGATGGATGGATGGATGGATGGATGGATGGATAGATAGATAGATAGATAGATAGATAGATAGATAGATAGATAGATAGATAGATAGATAGATGTCACTATAAGACATGAAACAACTCGACACAGACATGCTGCTGTTCTCAAGGTAAAAAAGGGAAGTTTATTTTCTGACTCTAACATTTATAGATTTCCAAAAGTGACAATGGATTGGGGGGTGAAAGTGCTACCTCTCCAATGACACTGGACAAGCCAACAGTCCATCAAATTTCTCCTCCTCCATAAAAGAATGCAAAACAATAAGTTATCTACAGAAAGTGTGTGAGAAAGTTCGTTACAAGAATGTAAACATCAGAAGGCTTAGAAAACCTAAAAAATCAGGACGACAGATAGATAGATATGATGTCAATATAGATGATATAGATATAGACATGGATATATAGATATATTCTGGTTATTAAGATTGTGTGGTGTGTATTTTTTTTTCAGTGTGTTACGCCAAATCACAAGAAGGGAAAATGCAACATAGCCTTGAGATATTTAAACAAATCTCATATTTTCTGATGGCCCAACTTTTGACACTTGAATATTTTCATTTGACAACCATGCCATGTCTTTCCATTAGCATTTACCAGGCTCAGCCTCTTCAACGAGATGTTAGGATGTTGAATGAGAAAAGAGCTGCCAGCATTGTAAGCAGCATAGGCCAGAAGTTCCCTTTTACCACAAACTGAAAATCTGTAGTCCTGAGCTGCTCAGACTGATTTCTTTTCCCATGGGATTCTCTGGCTGAGTGTCTGGAGCATGCTACCACCCTTACATGCAATGGTTACAAGAAAAGCCCATGGGCAAAAGTTAAGTGGAAAAAGAAAACTGAACTAAGAGCAGTCATTCAACGTAGAAAAGAGCTAATATAGGCTTTTGACATCCCTTTCTGATAGCTTGTAGAATATATTTGCCTTTCCCTGGATGGAGACACCAAAAATCCCTTTTTTAAAGAATGACTTACTTTTTTGATG